>NC_046285.1:25206776-26481776 GCF_004115265.2 Rhinolophus ferrumequinum | reverse complement strand
CCAGGTTTCTTCCTGTTGGCCCTGTATGTGGTAATTCACCTTTGCTAAGGTGATTCTGGTTAGGGTTAGGATTCAGTGCTGATAAGGTGAATATGCTGCAATAAAAGTGCTAAGGTGAGAATGCTAAGGTTCGCTTCCTGAGGCAGGTTTTTAAATCTGAGTTCCTTTACGCTGGAATTGATTTAACCTCAGCTATATGTAGACCTTGTAATCAAGTCATTTACCCTGATGGTTCTAAAACTAGCTATAAGCACTATAAGCATCACCCTTCCTTCCCATTCTCATTTAATTGTCTAACGTGGAATGTGGAAACAGGTGTTTTTAAGAGCTCCTCATGAGTTTCTAACGTGCAGCAGGTTTTGGAACCACTAATTTTACTATTTTCAACCTTATATTGCGTGTGTATTTTTTTTTTTCCAGTGGGGATAATGTCTAATTCTTAGTGTTATCATGATGAAGAAATAAAATTATGTAGCAAAATTTATTTGAAGGCTATGAAGGGCCACATTCTAGTTTATTACATATCATACACAGTAGGAGATAAGAAATTATACTCTGACAAGAAAAAAAAAGCACATTATTTGTCACTATGGGTTCTTTCTGTTGGATACTTCACTCATGTGTGTTCCTCTAAACTTTGTTTTATGAAGTGATCTGCTTTTAGTCAAATACTTTCCAATTTTTTCTCTTGTAACTAGTGGCATAATAAATATCATTGTACTTGTATCTTTCATTAGTTGTGTATTCATTTTTGTAGATGTTTCTTGAAGATGTGACTGTTGTCAATGAATATTTAAATTTGAATAGATATTGCTGATCAAACTTTTATCAACAACCAATATATGTGTTTATTTTCTTTCAACCTTTGCAGCACTGGTTGTAATGAGATTTCAGAGGTTAGAAATTCTGGAAGGTGAGATTTCAGTTGTTGAATTTTGTGTTTCATATTAGCGTTTCTAAGAGACGACAGAAAAATGGGGGGTAATGGATAGTTATTCTTCTTTGTCATTGACCCTGACAAACTGTCTTTCAGGCAAAATATTATTTGTCCTCTGCCTACCTCTCTGGTCTAATTTCCTCTTCCTCTTCTGTTTTGTTCAACTTACATCATCTACAAAAATGTCTATAGTTGTACCATCTTGGAGCCATTAAACTTTGATGTTTTCTGCTAAAATGTTACCTCCCAGAGAACCCTTCCCAGAACATCTATATTAGTTTGTTAAAGCTGCTATAACAAAGTGTCACAGACTGAGGGGCTTAAATAACAGAAATTTATTATCACAGTTCTGGAGACTAAAAGTTGGGGAGCGAAATGTTGGCAGTGTTAGTTTCTTCTGAGGCATTTCTCCTTAATTTGTAGATGGCCATCTTCCCCCTGTGTCTTCACTCTATATTGTCTTCACTCTGTATACGTGTGTGTCCAAATATACTTTTCTTATAAGAGTACCAGTCATATTGGATTAGGGTCCACCCTAATTACTTCATTTTAAATTCTCTCTCCAAAGACCCCATATCCAAATACAATCACATTCTGAGGTAATGGGATTAAGACTTCAACTTATGAATTTTGGGGGTACACAATTCAGCACATAGTATTGCCCTTTAAAGATATAGTTCTTCTGTTATGCTGTCATCCTCCATTTTTCATTACGTTTCATTACTTGTTTACATGTATTGGCTTGTTTATTAATCATTACTCTCACCAGAAGATAAGGTTTGTGAGAATACAGCTTTCCCTGTTTTAGTCACTGCTATATACCCAAGGCATAGAAATATGCTTTGCACACAGTATGTCCCCAGTAATTATGTGTCATTGATGAATATATAAATTATAGATGGTATGATGTTACACAAGGCAGTGTTGTTGTGAGTTAACACTGTTATCAACCTGAGTTTTCCAACTCTGCTTGGAAATTAGCTCAAAGTATGTTGCCAAGTGATTAACCAACTTTATTATTGTACAGTGTACAAATATTTAAGATAAATTTAATTATTTTCTTTATTTGTATTTCTTTTGTATTCTTTCTAAATTTGGTCATTAACAATGAATTTATCTTGATTCACTTCATAAATCCTGTCTCAGTAGTCCTGATAATTAGACTCTTTGGTTTGATCCTGCAGTTGATTTGAACCCCTTGGATATGGAAGGTGCTACTTGCATAAAAAGTACTTCTCCGAATTGTACTAAGGATGGCACTTTGCCTATCTAAGAGCTCTATAGGACTCTGCTAAATTGAATTTTATTTTTTCACAATGACCTGTCTCTTTGTGGTTTTCAGATTACCTGAATTATACTAACACCTTAGAAAATAACATATTTTACTTTTTTAATGTTATCTTACTACTTATATGTCTGTTGATCAAGCTATCTAATCATCTATCATCTCTCTCTCCATATATATAGTACATTATACACACACACACACACACACACACACACACACGGTGCCAAAAACATCTATACACATTTTAAGAAAGGAAAACTGCATTAAAATTGTAATTCTCAATATATACCGATAACAAAAGATGAATAAAAGTCACGTTTGACTTCTGCAATTACAAGAGATGCTCAAAGTGGTACCATCAGTGTCCAGATATTTCTGCTTACGGCAAACTACTGCTTGAGCAATGTTGACCAAAGAGTCCACTTCTATACATTTTTTTGACACCCTGGTATATGTGTGTGTGTGTGTGTGTGTGTGTGTGTGTGTGTGTGTGTGTATTGTGCATGTATATTATATATAAGATCAAGGTATCAGTGGGTTTAGATTCTTCTGAGGCCCCTCTCCTTGAATTAAAGACGGCCACTTTTGCCTTATGTCCTCACATGGTCTTTTCTCAGTGCGTTGGTATCCCTGATGTCTCTCTGTGTGTGTCCAAATTTCCTCTTTTATAAGGATACCAGTTAGATTGGATTGGAGCCCAGTCTAAAGTCCTCCTTTAAAATTAATCACCTTTTAAAGAGAGTCACATTCTGAGGTATTGGTGGTTAGGGTTTCAGCCCTAACGCATGTTTATGTCTTGAGGGAGACATAATGCAGATTTTTAAATTAATACCTAACTATGTCTACCTCAGACTTAATTTTTTATTTTGTAAAATAATGATAACACCTTTAATGCCCATTGTCAGAATTCATCAATGAATATTTTGTAGTTGTGAATGAACTGTATCTTTTTTTTCAATAGGCATATATACCTGTCATATTTATTTAGAGTCTGAAATATTACCATGGTATTAAACATATTCACCACTTTTATAATAAAGAAAAAATTCACTTAATTTCAAATACATATACATGTTATGTGACTAAGGTTTGCAAGTCATAACTCTATATCAGTGCTTAAAATATTCAATTTTGTGCAACTGTGCTATGACAGTCTAGAGAGATAAGGTTCCTTCTCACTGTAGCTTAATAAACATTTATTAAACATTTGTGGGAGACATTCTAGACTGGATGAAAACTTTGAATTCAAAAAGATGTTAGAAGTTTCAGAGTTCTTTTTATGTTTCAGAAATGATGATTTTACTCATACTTCTATTCCTATATTGCTAAGTTTACATGTGGATCAAGTGACTAACATTGTACAAAGATGAGCTAAATTCCAAGACAAAGACTGTAATTTTCATCCATTAACAAAAGCATTCCCAGAATTTAACTTTTCAAACCATTTTGGAATTATTCATCAACACACACACATACATTATATCCAGATACACACACACACACACACACACACACACAAACACACAATTATTTAGGTAAGTTTGCCTGATAATTAAAATATTGTTGAGTTTCTGATCATATCATAGGTCATGTTTTATTCTTAGATATGATACACCTTTGTTAAAATTTTAATATTCTGCATGTTTTGTTATACTACCTGAAAACATGAAATGGAATGTTGCTCACTTTATACTTGTGAAAAAACATCTAGTGTGTATGTGAGTGGAATTCGAATTGAACAGATGGCTGCTACAGGTAAAGGCTAAATAATTAACAAATATTTTTCCATGTTATTGAAGTGGTTTATGCCACAATATTTAATTAAACTCCTTCCAGGAAGCAGAAAATACTTAGAAGTATAGAAACAGCTTTATACATAAAAACATGTATACTAATCTTGTCATCATTCATTCATTCAGTTGGTTACTGGCAAAATTCTGTAGTCAATTAATATAGCCTAAATGAAGTACTCATCTCTCAGCAATCATTACATTACAAATTAAATTTTAGTAAAATTAAATTACTGTGTCATTGATGACTGAAGACTTATTGACTAAAGTATCATTGTGATCTCAATTACTTTTATTCTTTTGGTGATATGAATTAGCCTGTTTTTGCAATGTTACAAACAAGAGAAAAATAGATTATGGAATGGTTCATTTTTATCTATTTTTGAGTAGTTCACTTTTAATAAATTTGATCTTAAATATAATGTTGATGTCTGGATGGTTATAAATATGCTATAAACATGCAATAAACACAGAACCCTTTCATGTTGAAGCTAATTTATAAACAAAGAGAATATATATCATAATTTACATCATAAACCTGGGGAAGCCTTATGAAAATATATGCTGCATTAAACAAATGCATTTAAATCACTTACTCTTATTCTTTTATGGTCTAATTCTGAATTATGATAACTTTGAAATTGTAATGTACGGGTAGAACAGATGTATAAGGCTTAATTGAAAATGAAATGTCCATAAAAGTAATCAAGTGTCAAGTGACGGCTCACCTACTAAAGGAAGCAGTGAAATTAAAATCAAGTTAAAGTACTTGAAGCACTTTAAGTACATGTTCTTAAGACAGGTATATAATGCTAGGTGATTTACTAAGAACAGACATATTCTTTAATAAGCAGCAGTCACTATTGACCTGAGAAGGAAGGAATTTATGAAATACATATGCATGCAACTTATCTCTTAGAGTTAAATCTTCTCTTGCTAAAAAATGACATTTAGAAATTTGACCAAATAGGAAATAAAATGTAAACATCTTGGAAAGGAGCCCTTAATGAACGGTCTTTTGCTCTTTTAAAAACTTTATTAACATTAACAATTAATGTTGGCTTTAATATCAACAAATTTCTCGGTTGCCACATATTCAATAAATTATTTTGTTAGGCCAAAAAACCATAATTTTTTTAAAAAAATATCCAATTAATTTCACTTGAACAATCCATGCAAGTATTTAGTGATCACATCTGCTGAGAGTCATACAATTATCTCTTTAAGTTATGTAAGTAATTTGGAAGGACAGCAAAACGATTTGCTGGGTATTTTTCCTGACCTATTAGATAGTTTCCATATTATGTAACTTATCTTGAAAACATTTGTGGGAGACATTCTAGACTGGATGAAAAACACCGTGTGAAGAAAATTAAGGTCCTAAGTAGTCCTTATAGCCAGGACTCTGACTCCAAAGCCTTTGACTTTTTAAAAATTCGTATTTTATAAAAGCAAGACAGACTACAGAAGCAAGTTTTGTCAAGAAAGTTAAAACCCTGAATGAATTGAGGCTCCCCCCAAAATTGATAAAATGTCCTAGTAAAGTCAAGTGGACATTTAAAGATTTATTTAAGGCAGAGAAGATAAATAAGAAAGAAAAATTTTACACACTGTTTGGAAAATGTGTTATCATATTAGCAGATGAAACAGAAAACACTTTTAGTAATAATTCGCTTGCTCTTATCTTTTGTATAGAAAACTATGATTATTGCTTCTGCTTAAAGTGAGGAAAAGATAACCTAATTCTATCCACAATTTTTCTGTCCAGTTTCCAATCATATCCTACAGGTAATCAATTTGAGTAATTTCTCTTTTTTTATTAGTGAATACATATAAATGTGTTTTCTTATTTCTCCTTTCTTACATGAAAACTAGCGTATTATGCTTATGAATTTGTACTTTGTTTTTCCATTTAGCAATATATCTTTGACATCACTCCATATTTGTGCATAGAGATCTTCCTCATTCTTTTTTCAGACACATAATACTTCTTTGTGTGGGTTCCATAGTATATTCAACCTTTCTTCTTGGTATAAACATTTGGAGTGTCTCTAAAATTTTGCAATTACAAATAATGCTGCAATGAATAGCCTTGTCTATATGTACTTTTGTCTTGTTGGAGGTATATATGATTAGAGTAAATCCCTAGAAATGGGAATTTTGGATCAAAGCATATGTATATATGTAATTGTGTTAGTTTATTGGAAACTTCCTTCCAGAAGAGTTCTAGCATTTGCATTCCCAGCAGCAGTGTATAAGAGTGCCAGCTTCCCACAGCCTTGCCATCAGAATGTAATGTCATTCCTTTTCATTTTCCCCAACCTTATAAATGAGAAATGTTATCTTAATGAGGTTTTAATTTATGTTTCTCTAATTAAGAGTGAGGATGAATATGTTTATCGATATTTGAGGCTATTTTTATACCTTTAATTTGAATTTTTTCTTGTGTCTTTTTCCTAATTGTCTATTGGGTTTTTGGTCCAGCACCCCTAAACTTATGAATTGTTTACATATTAGAAATATTAACTCTTCATCTGTAGTATATTATGCTTGTAATATATGCTTTCAAGTTTGTCAGTTGTCTTTTGACTTTGTTTATGGTAATTTGTGGGGGGGGGTGCAAAATTTGCTGCCATTTATAGGTAAGGTTACCAATAGCAGTTTATTGTTTCTGGCGTTAGAATTGCAGTTAGAGTCTTTCCCTGACACAAAAATTAAAGAGGAATTTATATATGTTTTCTTCTAGTACCTGTATGTCTCTCTCTCTCTCTCTCTCTCTCTCTCTCTCTCTGTAGTTTACATTTAAATCGATGTTCTATTTGGAATTAAGTTCTTCAGTATGGAGGTGAAGTATGGATTTAATTTTATCTTTTTCCAAATGACTAACCAATTGTCACTACACAATTTATTAAAATGTCCTTCTTGGCCTTATTAATTTGAAATGCTGCCTTTATCATATAATATTTGATAAATTTTTATATGTATTTGCATCTATTGCTGGATTTTTATTCTATTACAATGGTCTGCTTGTCTATTCATGTGCTAGTAACACAGTTTTACTTAATAGAGCAATTGGCACAATATTTTTTGATATTGATTTTGTTTGTTGCCTGTACCAATAGTTTGTTCTTTTTTATTCCTGGTAATATTTCACTGTAAGACAGTTGTTTTTAATATTAGTAATATTATAATTGTTTACCCATTTTCCTGCTGATGAATACTTGGAGTGTTTTTGGTTTGAGTTATATTGAATAAAGCTGTTAGAAACATTCTTGTAAAAAACTTTTTGAGGTTATATGTTTCAAAAAAATACCTATGAGGAATTACTATGATATGGGATAGCAATATTTTGTTAGTTTGATAGTTTTGCTTTAGTTAGCATTTATTTAAAAAGTTTTAAAAGAAACTGCGAGTCTTTTCCAAACATGCTTTAACAATGTATGATTCCATCAATGATGTATGTGAATTCCAATGGCTCCACATCCTTCCCAATATTTGGTGATATTAGTCTGTTTTTATTTTTTTGTCTTTTTGATGGGTGTGGAGTGAGAGCTCATTGTGGGTTTGTTTTTTCATTTCTCTCAAAATAAATGATGTTGAGCATTTTTCAGATGTTTATTGACAATTCCAGTGTCCTCCTTTATGAGATATCTATTAAAATTTTTTCTTTAAAAAAATATTTAGGTGTGTATCCTAGATACCAACCCTTTGTCAACTGTATGTCCTGTGAATATTTTTTCTAGTCTTTGAATTATCTTTTGTTTTATTAATCTTATCTTTTGATGTCATTATTTTGAGACTTTTCTCATAGACCTTTGCCTATAACAATAATGAAGACATGTTCATAGCTTTCTTCTAAAAGCTTTATAGATTTAACTTTTTTCAAATTAATTTTTAAAATTAAATTATTGGAATAGCAATTCTAATTATTTTTGCTATTGATTTAGTTAGGAGTCAATGTTCATTTTATTTTACAGATATTCATTAGTTCCAGCACTGTTTGTTATAAACTCTTTCCTTTAACCATTGGATTATTTTGGCATTTTTGTTAAAAAATAAGTGACTTGAGATGGGGGAGATTTGAGCCAAAGTACAAACTTCCACCTATCAGATGAATAGGTTTTGAGGATGCAACGTACAGCATGATGATTATAGTTAACAATACTGTATTACATACTTGCAAGTAGATAAGAGAGTAGATCTTAAATGCTCTCACCACAGAAATAATAGTTATGTGATGTGATGGATGTGTTAACTAACACTTTTGGTGGTAATCATTTTGCATACGTCATATCAAATCAACATGTTATACACCCAAACTTACACAATGTCAATTATATCTCAATAAAGCTGGAAACAAATCCCAAAGGACTGTAAAAATGTAGGTATAGTTCTGACCTCTCTATTTTGATGTATTGATATGTCATTCCTTATGCTGGTGCTACGCTATCTTGATTACAATAATCTTTATGATAAGTCTTAAAGCCAGGTAATAAAAGGTCTCCAGCTTTATCCTTCTTTTTTAGGATTCTTTTAATAATTCTTGTTATCCATGAAAATTTTAGAATCAGCTTGTGCAATTCTTTCCAAAAAAAATCTGTTAGGATTGTGATTGGGATTGTGCTATATCTATAGATGAATTTGGAATTTAAAACTTAAGTATACTGCATCTACTAGTCTTAAAATACAGTATATCTCTCTGTTTGTCTTCATTTATTTATCTAAAAAAAAAAAAAGGAGGGAGGGAGGTGGTAGATGAGGGTAAAAAGGATCAAATGTATGGTGATGGAAAGAGAACTGACTCTGGGTGGTGAACACACAATGTGATGTATAGATGATGTATTACAGAATTGTACACCTGAAATCTATGTAACTTTGCTAACAATTGTCACCCCAGGAAACTTTAATCAAAAAAAACCCAAAGAAATGAATGTCTTGTACTTTTCAATTTAGAGATCTCAAATATGTTTGATTAATTTTATTCCTAAATATTTTACATTTTTGGATGTAAATGGGAATTTTATAACTCTTTTCCAATTTTTAGATACTAAATAAAGTATACAACTTTTATTTTTATAATGACCGTATACAGTGAGACCATGTTAGGTTTACTTATAAGGTTTTTAAAAAAGATTTTTATTAATATATAGCTAACATACCATATTATATTAGTTTTAGGTGTACACCATAGTTATTCAACATTTATATATGTAAAGAAGTGATCACCATAAGTCCAGCAGCCATCTGACACCATACCATGTATTCACAATATCATCGACTATATTCCATATGCTGTACATTACATCCCTATACTTTGTTTTACAGCTGGAAATTTGGCCCACTTATTTCCCTTCACCTTTTTAATTTTTCAATTACAACTGACATTTAATATTATTTTATATTAAGTTCTGGTGTACAGCATAAGGATTAGATATTTATATAATTTAAGAAGTGATCTCCCTGTCTAGTCTAGTTTCTAGCTGGCACTATATATAAATATTACCATATTATGTATTATATTCCTTATGCTTTATTTTACACCCCCATGACTATTTTGTAGCTACCAATTTGTACTCTTAATCCCTTCACCTTTTTCACCCTGCTCCAACCCACTCCCATCTATCACCCCAACAAATCTAGTACCTGGGGCTGGCCGGGTGGCTCAGGCGGTTGGAGCTCCAGCCTCCTCCAACTCCGAAGGCTGCCAGTTCAATTCCCACATGGTCCAGTGGGCTCTCAGCCACAAGGTTGCCAGTTTGATTCCCCGAGTCCTGTAAGGGATGGTGGGCTGCGCCCCCTGCAACTAGCAACGGCAACTGGACCTGGAGCTGAGCTGCGCCCTCCACAACTAAGACTGAAAGGACAACAACTTGAAGCTGAATGGCACCCTTCACAACTAAGATAAAGACCTGTTCCCTTTCCCCAATAAAATCTTTAAAAAAAACAATCTAGTACCCATCCAACACCATACATAATTATTACAATATTATTGTAATACCCTACATCCCCTTGACTGCTTTTTCCCCCCCCCCAGGGTCTCTTTTTTTTTTTTTTAATTTATTGGGGTGACAATTGTTAGTAAAATTACATAGATTTCAGGTGTGCAATTCTGTATCACATCATCCATAAATCACACTGTGTGTTCACTACCCAGAGTCAGCTCCCCTTCCATCACCATACATTTGATTGACTGCTTTTTAACAACCAATTTGTATTTCTTAATCCATTTCCTTTTTTTCACCCACACTCCCAATCCCCCTCCCATCTGGCAACCATCAAAATGTTCTCTGTATTTATGAGTTTGTTTCTGTTTTGTTTGTTTACTTTGTTCTTCAGATTCAACACATAGGTGAAATCACATTGCATCTACCTTTCTCTGTCTGACATACTCCACTCAGACAATACCGTGCAGACCTATCCATGCCATCGAAGATGGCAAAAACACATTCCCATCCATGGCCAACAATATGCCATTATATATATATGTAACAACATCTCATTATCCATTCATCCACTGATGGACACCCAAGCTGCCTCTATATCTTGTCCATTGTAAACAATGCTGCGATGAACATCTGGAGGCACACATCCTCTTGAAGTCACGTTTTAGGTTTCTTTGGATAAATACCCAGAAGTGTGATTACTGGGACTTCTTTGTCTTTTGTTATAACCTTTGTTTTAAAGTCTATTTTGTTTGGTACAAGTACTGCTAACACAATTTTTTGTTGTTATTGTTTTCATTTTCATGAAATATCTTTTTTCTATCCCTTTACTTTCAGTTTGTGTGTGTCTTTCGATCTGAAGTGAGTTTCTCATAGATAAAATATGTAAGGGTCTTGTTTTCGTTTCCTTTCAGCCACCTTTTGTCTTGACTGGAGCATTTAATTACATTGAAAGTAATTGTTGATATATATGTAGTTATTGCCATTTTATTATTTATATTTTTGATTTTTTTTCCATCTTAAAAAAGCCCCTCTGGCATTCCTTGTAATTCTGGTTTGGTGGTGATGAACTCCTTCAGGTTTTTCTTGTCTGGGAAGCTCTTTTTCTGTCCTTCGATTTTAAATGATAGCCTTGCTAGATAGAGTAATCTTGGTCGAAACTTTTAATCACTTTCAATATTTCCTGCCAATCCCTTCTGGTCTGTAAAGTTTCTGTTGAAAAATCAGCTGACAGTCTTATGGGAGCTCCCTTGTAGGTAACTAACTGCCTTTCTCTTTCTTAAGTTTTAAGATTCTCTCATTGTCTTTAAGCTTTGGAATTCTAATTATAATGTGTCTTGGTGTGGCCTCTTTGGGTTTATCTTGTTTTAAACACTCTATGCTTCCTGGGTTTGTATGTCTATTTGCTCTGCCTGGTTAAGGAAATTTTCCATCATTATTTCTTCAAATAGGTTTTCGATTCCTTGCGCTCTCTTTTCTTCTGGTATCTCTATGATAAGAATGTTGGCACATTTGATGTTGTCTCAGAGTTCTCTTAAACTATCCCTACTTCTTTGGGTTTTTTTTCCATCATGATGATCTGATAAGATGTATGTTGGCCTGCTTTATTCTGAGCAACTTCTTTTTGAGGTGAATGTTGCTATCTTTTAGAACTCAAAACTGTAAACAGCAGAGAACAGGAGTGAGGAGATTTGAACATAATCAGTTTAACCACTGAATGAGAAGTATCTGTAAATCACATCTTATAAACTCAAGATTCAAGCTGTGGTCATCTGGCTACATAATGAAGTGGAAATGCTTCCTTTTAAATGGGGGTAAAAAGCTACATGAGAGCTTGATAGAAATGCAGAATCTCTGGGTCCTTCCCCAAACTATTGCCTCCAGAGTCTATTTTAACAAGATCTGTCATGATCCATATGCACCATAAAGTTGCCTTCATAAATGAGAGTGACCAGGGGGGAAAAAATGAATGCGTCCCATATAGCTCTCTTTGATGCCATTTTTCATTCAGGGATCCTGTTCATTGCTTATGCTAGAGTTCCTGGCAGTGTAGACAGACTTCTACCAGCTGCTGATTTTCAGCTTCAAATACCATCTTTCTCCATAAGGGAAGATACAATTTTTTTCCCATAATCTCATCTCACCTTCAGATACTAGTTATTTCCTATTAGACTGACCTCACCATTTAGCCTATAATGGCTATGTGAGAATGACTGAATAGTGAATATTTATGCATCTATAAACTATCAGTTATAACATTCTTTAGTTGTAGTGTTTTAAAGGAGTTAAGATCGTGGACCCAGAAAAAAGGTAATTTTCCTTTTTTTTTTTTTTTTTTTTTTTTTTTTTATAAACTAAAATCCTTGGTGTCAGGCTTTTATGTTTTATATTGTGATGATAATCTCATAAAAAATTAAATATGTTTACAGAGAATGAAGTCTTTCTTTAATGAATTAACCTACTTCCTGCTAACAAGACAATATAATATCATACAATCATAATTTTATCATGTCTAGTATTAGATATTTTCTCTTGAACTATGATCTGTACTCTAAATAATAAACCAAATACTCACCCTGAAATACTCAAAATATACTTCTCTACTAATCATAAGATGTTTTGACAGGACCATGTTTTATGAGCCGGACTGAAGCCACAGTGCACCAGAATCCATAAACATTCTCTGTGGGGTCCATATATTTCTCATAATGGTGGCATAATTTATTCTTTTCCATTGTGAAAAGATATCCTGGCACGACTACTAACTGATGTATAAAATACTGAAACTGGCAAGCTGACATTTTTACTAGAGTTCTATGATACCATAATTTTTTCCTTGGCAGTACTTCCACTCAAGATGTTGAAAAGATCTATTTTTTTTTCCTTAAATATTTCTTTCCCTTAGCGTATTACTAATACTGGAGCATAAAATAATGTATACATAATTTTGACTTTTTCCTGCAAGGTCTAGTGGGACTTGGCTGCCCTAGAGTTAAAAATGTTACAACATTTCTTTCTTACAAAGTGGCAAATAGCATCACTCTGTTTCTAAAACCTTTATATCTTGTAGGGATGAAAGAAGTTATTGTATCTGAGTAAAAGTATTTCTTTTTTGTTTGTTTTGCTGGGAACTAAGGTTATTTTTAATCTAGTAAATTATATTACAAATGATTAGCAATGAGAAATATTTTAAAATTGGAAATATACCACTGATAAAATTAATTCCCTAATTATCATTTTTTAAATTGTATACTATAGAATATTAAAGAGACTATTTAAAAAGTATTTTGGTATCTCTTGCTGCTGGCTTCACCTTTTATCTTTCAGTTTCAAGTGGTGTAGTTTAGAGAACTCATTTCAGCTTAAAATGCATATTAAGTACCTAACAAGTGCAAGTATTATCAACCACATTTCCTGCCTTCAAGCAGATACATATGTGGTAGGGCTAATAATAAAGCAAGCAAGCAAAACAGTGTAATGTAGAATAGAATAAAGAGTTATAAACCAAATAGATTCTGAATAATTTAACATTCCATTTGGTTAAGCGAGGACAGGGCACTGAAAGGCTGAATTGGTGGCTGAATGCAGTGATATAGGAGAGCATCAAGAGAAGGGCATTAAGAGGGGAACTAGAGAGCATAGAAACTAATAATATTACAATAAAATATAGCAGGGAGATTATACACAACTCTGATATCGTAGAGTATGAACAAGAAAAGTGAATTTCAACTGATCAAATACAGAAAATTATGCATGATGGAAAGTTATCAAAGACTAATTGTTTCTAAGCCAGTTTCACTGGAGAAACAGTGGTACTAGGAGCAGTCAGGAGGAAGGAGAAAGGTGATATTAGATGTGTTCAACAGGAAGTTGTAAATTATAATATTGGATTTGAGAGAAATCAGGAATTGATTTGTTAATTCCTACAGAGTTTATGTTTAAATTCATGAGAATTGTTGGGATGGAAATTTAATGAGAATTATATATATATGTGTATATATATATATATATATATATACACACACACACACACACACACACATATATATATTTAGAAGATTGATTTTCAGTTTTTCTTTATTCCCAAACTGGAAGTGTTCCCTTTTGTTCATTTCCTGTATCATTTTGTACCACAATTACTGCACTTACCATTGTTTGTTTTGTGCCATAATTACTTGTGAATTTAACTCACCATTCTAGTTGTCTGAATGTTCCTTTGGGGAAGAAACATTTATTCAGCTTTCTATTTCCTTCAGTGCTTTAGTAATGCTTTGCACATAAAAAGAAGCAACAAATATTTACAGAACATAATAAAATAGAATGAACAAAAACATTCCAAACTGGAATTCAAAGATAAACTGCTTAAATTCTATTCATCTAAAGTTCATCAATAAAAACTTCAGGATACCAAAGATTTTATTTTATTGCAGCAGACTGAAAATTAAAGTAGTGCCACTTAAAAATTGTACAAAACAAAAGTAGAAATAAGAGAAAGCCTAAAATAAATGTGTATAATCTTAATTTCTCCATTCCTCACTACTTGTGCTGGTTAGCATGGTTCATAGCCCGGGCATGAGTTTTTCTTCAGTGGGCTGCTCTGCTCCTACTGGAAGAGGCTCCCTTCCTCCTGTCAATATGGCTGCCCTGGTAGAGCTCCGCTGTTGCTCCAGTGATGCTCAACTGTGTGCTTTAACCTCTCACACTGCCCCCCAGAAATGCCTGCTAACTTAGTACCCTCTGCCTTCTGAGAAACTGCTCACACCTTGAACAAGTAATGCTGAAAAATAGGCATTAATCAGTATCAAACTGACAGGGTGGTATGAGGCTAGGTTTCACCAAATCCTGTTTAATTTTTTTTTTCTTTCTGGGCTCATGGAAACACCTGTTATCCCAGTTTACCCTTCAGTTACGTGAGACGTGAGTTTGAATGATAGAATTAAATTATGAGTGGAGGTGACATAAGGCACTTCTGAGCCATGGCAGTTAAGAGCTAGAGTTCCTTCCTTGGGCTCCTTCTCTCCCTTAACATTGTAATCTAGGAGGGCACTTGATCCAGATGTTCTAGTTATAAATTGGAGAAACACATTCCCAGCTCACATCGGCTGATTTCTGTGTTTATCTGTTACATAGCATAGCCTACCTTATCTTGAAAGATATATGAAGAAGCATTCTTTTTCTTTTTTTTATTAGAAAGATCTCAAAAAAGTTCTGTGTATACCCAAAGGATTAAAAAGTTCAGTACATAATCTTTTTCATCTTTTCATTTCTGTTCTCTGCCTGCAATAGGACTGAGAGATAAATCCATTGAGGGCTAAACCAAATATTACATCGGTGTCACAGTTATTGTACTGTACACAAAATTTCTCTTTAACTCAGAAGACTAAAGCTTGATATTAGGTCAAGTCTGTTGTGTCTGTCTCTTCCTACCCTACAATCTCTGTGTAAATACTTCTTTCCTAGAAGTTAATCCTACATGTGCAGAGATGCCTAGGGCTTAGTAGCAAACACAGCCTGGGCACAATTCATCATCCTAGTGTCACAAAGAGATGTTGATTTACAGACATGAATGCTGGTAAATGAAAAGTTGGAAAAAATTGCATACTAGCTAGATTTTGAAGGTCTCAGTACATGTGGAATTAGAAATTGAATGCTAAAGTATTCATGATTTCTTGGCTGGGATAACTTGAAATATTTTTCAATTGTGTGAATAACACATTAGATGGAAAATGTTGCAAATAAAGAGTGACATATATGTCCTAGAATTATATAGACTATTTTACTAGTAGTTTCATAGTATGTATTAGCATTTAAGTTTGAGTTAAATTTATGTTCTGATATTTAAATCTTATCATTTTCTTTATTCATTTGTGAGAATATGCGAATGCATTAAATTTAATATTTTAAAATTTTGTGGTAATGCATAACATTGCTCCTTGTTAATAATCTTTTGAATATGGCATTGATCAGATCAGTTCCAGTAACTTTCCTGATCAGGATAGTTTTTAGATAGTCCAAGCCTTTTTTTTTCTTTTATTAAGAGGATTATGGGTTTAAGTTTAATTGGTAGTTTTAAAATCCGTCCTTAATTATCTGGAGGAAAAAATATACTTTTTTCCTTTCTTTTCCTTGTTACTTTAGAGAATGAAGCTCTCCCCTGTTACCCCTGTTATAGCTTCTAGTCTTTCATCTTTGGCCATCTGTGTCTCATGTCTTTTTCTTTAATAATATCCATAATATACATTTTGTTATTTAAGGTGAAGATCATGTCACATTTTTCTTTATATTCCTCATGTATATAGCAATGCCTGCCAAATAGAGGTCCTTAATACATTCTTTTTAAAAATGTGAGTTATCACATATATAAATGAAACTTTAAACACTAGTTAGGGATCATTGTGTCATCAACAATTACTTCTACATTTCAAAACCTACTGCTGGAAAACAGAGTGAGAAAAATCTAGGGCTAGATCAAATTCTCTGAGCAACACTCAGAACCATTCCATTACAACCTTGACTAAGCTTGGACAAGCCTAGAAAAGACATACTAAGCATTCATGGATTTCAGTTAAATTTGAATGACCTTTATTCACGTCACTTTAGCAACTTTTTGCCCTGGTTATGACTCAGAATTTATGTCCTGAAATTTCTTCAGCTCTGAAATCTATATTACATTCTTTGAACATAGACTCCTATTTTTGATGTTCTATCACTCTCTCAATATCAACACCCATTTTCAATTTCATCAAGCTCTCCAATTGCTTTTCTGTGTTATTTCACTTCAAATTTATTTTTTTCTTTTCTATCCAACCCAAATTCCATCATCTATGACATCAGTTAATCTCTTGCCATTATACTCAATTCTATTGCCCTTTCTATCCATTTATTCAATGGTTCTGCAAACCCTAGTCAAATATATATACTGCATTTCTACTTCAAAGTAGTAAATTTAAATTACTATAAATAAAATAACTGTGTGCCATGTGCATAGATGCAAGCAAAATTTTTGTTCTCGAATTTCAAGAAGACTCCATTTTCTATTGACATAGTTTTCAAATGCCTTTCACTCTTTCTTCAACATTTTTACCCCATTTCCTCTTTACTTTCATTATGTAATCTTTCTTTCTGATTAGGTCATTAGGCAAATATTTGTTCTGCCTCCAATCACCAACTTTTCTTTATATCTACCCATTGCTCTTCTATTATTATTAGAAGAATTGTTCCTTCCCTAATTAATTAAAACAAATATATTTACCTTCATTTTGGATATCATTTCTTCCTGCATTACATCATATAGTTTATAACATTCTTTCTATAAAAGAAATTCAGCTTTTTTATTATTTAAAAATTTATAGATAGAAATTATTTTAGGCAACAGCCATATGGGAAATACTGAAATAATTTGTATGACTTACAAGTGAAACTCTACCTCCAAACTGTATGGAGAGAGCAAATGAATCAGGTTTCAGTCAATTAAGCACATAAATTGGTTTCAGTATGGCCATGTGATCAAAAAGATGTACTAGGATTTTGCTAAGTGTTCTGGGCAAGAAATCCTAGGGATTTTCACCTGAACTTAAATGAGAAAGAAGATAAGATATCATGCTACAACATCTATCTTGAAAGCATGAATGAAAAATGGGCTGAATATGGAGACTTTAGGGAAGAGACAGGAGAAGAGGTTGGAAAATCTCTTTTTAGTGGTGTAGGACACAGTGTGAGAACATTTAAAACCCAACCTCAAGTCATCCTTAACCTTTTGCCTCAGTCATTTTTTACCAGTCATTGGGAACTGAAAAATAATTCACTGATATAGTATTTAATATGTAATGAATGTGCATTTATACTTGAGATTAGTTGCTCATTATTTCTGTTGAATCTGAATTTGAAAATTCAATGTCCTATCTATTTACAAATATTTATTTTGTTAGATAAAATTCAGACTCATTTATTAAGTTTCCAAAATCTAGAAAAACAATAACAAAAGTGAAAGTAAAGTAAATAAAACAAGAAAATAAACAGACTGAATTTTGATAATGGATCACAATGGATTTCCATATTAATTTGTTAGTAATTTCTGTTTCCACCTTTGAAATATCTTACAGAATGATTTTCATATACTTATTTTGCCTTCTCTATGTTTTCCAGTGGATTTTTATGATATCTCTCTATATATGTATTCATAATTCTAGTTTATTTTGTTACCTTTTTCATATTCCTGTTACTATAAATAAAATAAATTTTATGTATTTATTAAATTATTGAATTTAGGAAAATGGATTGGTAGGGATTTATGAAAACATGTAAAAGTAAGTGGATGGGAGGTTGCAGTGTGTTTACACAGTTGAGAGTTTATTCGTCAGAGGACTCAAAAATATAATTGCAGTTGTATTGAGCAAAATTGCTTGTTACCCAAAGAAATGAAATAAGAGTCATTGGTGGCAGATTTATATTGGGCAGAATTGGGATGGGTGAGCTGTATCACTGCTTTTTCATTGGAAAAAGGATGAGAAAATGGGAATGGATATGAATTGAAGGTAATTAGGATCATACCAATTTTGTGAGCTTGAAAATTAAGAGGTACAGTAGAACTTTCATTCCTCATTTTGACATTTTTTACCTTTCTGCAAATAAATAAAGTTTTCAGAATGTCATGTTTACTTTCCTGTCTTCTGTTGCTGTCATATGAAAGGAAAGAAATATTGGAGAGCGACGAGGTAGGACTAGAGATAAAGAGTTTCTTATAAATTTTCTGTTTTTTAAAAAGATATTTTATGTATATCATTTTTAAGTAGTCAGTGTTTCCACAGGTATATAGGTAATTGAAATTTTTTTAAGATCCCAGAAACATAAATGAGAAATATGACATATTTCAGAAGAACGTGATCAATGTAAATTTTACATGTCAACCTAATTCTTTTACCCATGTATATTGTTGGCTGCTTTTATCCTAATTTCCTAACTATTAAAAGAAATAAACTAAAAGTTAATGTAAAAAAGTATTCTTTAAGGAAATTCACATTTACATGGTTAAATATCAATGATTAATGAAACAATAATATTTTTAATAAAATGAATGATTATACAGTTTTTGTTGATTTAAGCTTGACAATATTGATACAGATTTTTAAAAAGATATTCACCTGATTGATGGATATATTAAATTTAATATATTATACAGAAGTTATTTTATTTTTATTTCTACTTATTGAAGTAGAAATGTGGAATAATTTTTTATGGAATAAAGACCTTTTAAAAACTACTACGCATTAAACCAAATGATATTAAAATATTTTTTCTAGTAAAATATAAAAAGAAATGTATAATAATGTTATAATATCTTGAGGAGACACAACGATATAATATACTGATTTGAATAATCTCTTGGCTTGCGGTTAACCTTTGGTGCAGTGATATATAATGTGAAAAGTATTATAATATGATAATTTTATGTGACTAGGTCAAAATGTTTTTCTTTATTTTGACTTTGTTATAATTTTCCATGCCTTCTACATTCAGATAATTCATTTTTCTTGAGTTTTTAGTACAAGAACTATCTTGTTGCCAATTGGGAACTTATTTTTTTCTTTTTCACATATAATAACCAATTTTGCTCCAAATTCTCAATATTTCACCTTTTATTTTTCTCTGAATGAGTAAGCCTCAGGCATTTTTCTTAGAAGATTTATAAGAACATAAAAGAGAAAATGCATTGGGAAATAAACATTTCATCATGAAATCTAACCTTTAGAATTTCAACATAACTTAGAAACATGTTATAAAGGTAATTTGTTAATTTCAAAGTAGTTTATGTAAAAGTAATTCTAGTGAATAAATATCAAGCAACTAAAATTGTTATGTCCTTATGTTTATAATTTCTTGAGCTTTATTCATAAATGTAACTGTCCGAAATAAATTGAACTGATATTTTATGTGATATTAACATAACAATTCCTGCTTTTTAAAAATTGTTTTCATGGTATCTTTTTCATCCTTTTGTTTCTTTTAAACAGACACATTCTAGAACAGATTTAGATTTACAGAAAAATATAGAAGACAGTACAGAGAGTTCCTATATATCCCACACCTAGTTTTCACTATTATTAACATTTTGCATTAATATGGTATATTTTTATAATTAATGAAACAATTTTACTGTACCATTAATTATAGTTGATATTTTATTCAGATTCCTTTACTTTCTGCATAACGCCCCCTTTTCTGTTCCAGGATCCCATTCAGGTACCACATTACATTTAGTTATCATAATTATTTGGAATTCTTCTACATCAGAAATGTATCTTTTCTAAGTCATTTATTTATTTATTTATTTATTTATTTATTTATTTATTTATTTATTTATTTATTCAATCATTTATGTATAGCAGTTCAGTATGGACTTATGGATATTTATTTTTTTTTACTTTGGGTTACAGTTCAATATTACTTTATTTTGTTGTTCAATTTTTCCACCTTTGGCCATTGAGAGATGTTTCTGTTGGTGACTATGTCTTTTTCACACTCTATCAATATAGGTTATGTTTATTTTTTATCACTTTCTTACTCTCTGGTTCACCAAAATGCTCATCTCATCATCTAGATTTCCTGCTCACAATTTAGAATCTGCCATTTTTTCCCAAGAAACTTAGTATCTTCTGTTGGAGAATGATATAAGAAACAGATATTAAGTGTACTCTTTGCTACTGGTATGTTGCTTTAGCCCAAGCAACAGAACAAGAAAATGTATTTTTTTGTAACCATCTGCATTTATATTAAGCAAAAAAAAAAAAAAAAAAAAAAAAAAAGGTTCAAAATGATGGCAACAACTATAATTCATTACTACATTGATTATTCTACTCTTTTCTTGCTTATCTATGTACTCCCACTTCCACAGGGAGAACCCGGCTTCTTCCATCCACCATACATTTACTTATTTTTTTCAGTTACAAACTACATGTATACCAGTATAACAACTGCTTCCCTGTGGGAAAAACTTTATTAACTACAAATGCTCCTCAACTTACAATGGGGTTACATCCATATCCTAATAAACCCATCGTAAATTTAAATGTGTAAGTTGAAAATGCATTTAATACACCTAACTTATTGTACATCATCGCTCAGCCTCGCCTACCTCAAACATGCTCAGAACACTTACATTGTTGAGATGTAACTCCATCCTACGTTGAGGAGCATCTGTAATTGCCTTCCTCTTCTCTCTAGAAGCAGGAGACACAGATGGGCATTTTGAAGAACTGATGGGATGCAGACCCATAAAACACAATATTCAAAAACCACTGGCAACACAGTACACCGCAGAGTATTGGTTGTTTGCCCTCGTCATTGTCAGGCTGACTGAGAGCTGGCGCTCAGTGTTACTGCCCAGCGTCACAAGAGAGTATGGTACTGATTATCACTAGCCAGAAAAAGGTCAAAATTCAAATTCAAAGTGCAGTTTCTACTGAATTCATATCACTTTTGTACTTTCACAAAGTCAAAAAATTGTGAGTAGAACCATTGCAAGTTGGGACCATCTGTCCAGTCCAATGTTTATTTACAGTTTCTTTTTCCTTCACTCTTGTACTCTCCAGTAGTTTCCAAAGTTACTTAGGTCAGCACATGCCCCACCTCTACTGCCCACCACTTCAGCCAGGTTGCTTCATACATAAGTAATGCACATAGATAGTTGTGTCACATTCTGCATTCAATCCTTATACTTCCTAAATAATTCCTTATATCAAGGTTTCTTGTTTGTACTAAAGTTCCAAGGGTTTTGACAAATGCATGTCATACTTTCACTATTACAATATCATACAGAATAGTCTCACACCCAAAAAAATCCCCTGTGTTTCACCTATTCAATTCTCCCCCACTGCCCACTCCAACTCCCTGACAACCACTGATTTCTTTTTATTCTATCTATAATTTTGCCTTGCCCATAAATTAACATAATTGGAATCATAGAGTGTTGTCTTTTCTGGCTGGCTCTTTCAGTTAGCAATATGCATTTAAGATTCATCCATGTTTTTCATGGCTTAATAGCTCATTTCTTTCTATCATTGAATAAAATTCCAAATTACATTATGAATGTATATGCATTATTTATCCATTAACTTTTTGAAGGACAACTTGGTAGCTTCGACAATTATTAAAAATGTTATTATAAATATTCACATTCAGGTTTGTGCAAAATAACTTCTCAATTCAATTGGTAAAATACCCAGAATCATTGTTGGTGGATCATTTGGTAATACTATATTTAACTTAATAAAAAACTGTGAAACTGTTCCAAATTGACTGTATCATTTTGTGTTTCTATCAACAATGAATGAAAGTTCCTGTTGTGCCACATCCTCACAAGCATTTGGTATTGTCAATATTTTTGTTTGTTTTTGGATTTCAGCCATTCTAATAGGTGTGTAGTGGAATGACATTGTTTTAATTTGCTATTTTCTATTGATAGATAATGTTAAATGTGTTTTTAAATACTTATTTGCCATGAAGCATATATTATTTTTTGAGACATCTGTTCAGCTATTTTGCCCATTTAAATAATTGAATTGTTTGTTTTCTTACCATCGAGTTTTAAGAGTGCTTTAAATATTTTGGATACAAGTCCTTAATGGGAAATGTGTTTTATAATATTTTCTCTTACTAATTACCTTGTTTTTTCATTCTTTTAACAGTGTCTTGGCAAAACAGAAGTTTTTACTTTTAATTCAGTTGAACTTCAAATTTTTTAAATGAATTGTGCTTTTGATGTTGCATCTAAAAACTTGTTGCCAAAACCAAAGCAACTTATTTTTCTCCTATATTGTCTTTTAGAAGAATATACTTTGAATCTTACATTTAGTTTTTCGTCCATTTTGAGTTAATTTTATGAAAGATGTAAGGGCTGTATTTGGATTTGTTTTTTTTCCCTTCATTTTGCTGTACCATTTGTTGGAAGGATTGTCTTCTCTCTCTCTCTCTCTCTCTCTCTCTCTCTCTCTCTCTCTCTCTCTCTCTCTCTCTCGAGTTTCAGGTGTACAAAGCAATGTAATAGTTACACATTTACACCCCTCACAAAGTGATAACCCCCCAATAGACTACCTCTCTAACTTCGTATATAGCTGTTACAATTCCATTAACTATCTTCACTATGTGGTACTCCATTTCCTATGGCCATATGTGTGTGTGTGTGTGTGTGTGTGTGTGTATACATATACATACATATATATATATATATCTATATACACACACACACATACATGCATATATATGTATGTATACGTATATATATGTATATATCAACTATTTAATTATAGTTGACATTCAGTATTATTCTATTTCAGCTTCAGATGTATAGCACATTGGTCAGGCGTCTACACAGTCTATGAAGTGATCCCGCTGATAAGTCGTTGCCCATCTGGCACCCTACTTAATCTTTACAGCACTGTCGATTATATTCCCCACACTGTATTTCATATCCCTGTGACTATTATGACCACTAATTTGCACTTTCTAATCCCTTCACTTCCCCCCATCCCTACTCCCCTCCCATCTAGCAACTGTCAGTTTTTTCTCTGTGTCTTCGCATCTATTTCTGTTTAATTTGCTCACTATTCTGTTCTTTAGATTCCACATATAAGTGAGATCATATGGTACTTGTGTTTCTCAGTCTGACTTATTTCACTTAGCATAATATTCTCTAGGTACATCCATGTTGTTCATGTTGTTGCAAATGGTAAGATTTCATTCTTTTTATGGTCCAGTAATACTCCATTGTATAAATGTACCACAGTTTCTTAATCCAGTCATCTACCGATGGGCATTTCGGTTGTTTCCATGTCTTGGCTGTTGTGTATAGTGCTGCAATAAAAATAGGGGTGCATATAGTTTTTCAAATTAGTGTTTTGGATTTCTCTGGAAATATACCCAGGACTGGAATTGCTGGGTCATAAGGTAGTTCCATTTTCAATTTTTTGAGGTACCTCCATACTATTTTCCATAGTAACTGCACCAATTTGCAATTTTCACCAATACTTGTTGATTTATTGATGATAGCCATTCTGACAGGAGTGAGGTGCTATCTCATTGACTTGCCTCTTTTTTTTCCCCCCAAAGGTCAGTTACTATATTTTTGTGTGTCTATTTCTGGGCTCTGTATCTGTTCTGTTCATCTATGTGTTTAGCCTGTCACTGATACCATACTGTGTGGATTATTATAGCCTTATTATAGTTCTTGAAGTTATATGTGAGTCCTCTAACTTTATTGTTTTTTAGTACTATACTGGATATTCTGGGTCTTTTGACTTTCCATATAAACTTTAGAATTAGCTTTTCTTTTTTGTTGTTTTGTTTTTGTTTTTGTTTTGTTTTGTTTTGTTTTACAGAAAAATTGTCTTTGGTATCATTTTATTTTATTAAATATGGGTCATGGCCCTTTTCATAAGCTTTGTGTTAAAATTTTTCATGTTATTTTCTTTTCTTTTTTTTTAATTAAAGTTTATTGGGGTGACAATTGCTAGTAAAGTTACATAGATTTCAGGTGTACAATTCTGTATTACGTCATCTATAAATCCCATTGTGTGTTCACCACCCAGAGTCAGTTCTCCTTCCATCACCATATATGTGTTCCCCTTTACCCTCATCTACCACCTCCCTCCCCCCTTACCCTCTGGTAACCACTAAACTATTGTCTGTGTCTATGAGTTTTTGTTTCTCATTTGTTTGTCTTGTTTTTTTGTTGTTTTTGATTTATATACCATACATCAGTTAAATCATATGGTTCTCTGCTTTTTCTGTCTCACTTATTTCACTTAGCATTATAATCTCAAGATCTATCCATGTTGTCACAAATGGTCCTATTTCATCTTTTCTTACCACCGAATAGTATTCCATTGTGTATATATACCACAACTTCTTTATCCATTCATCTATCAAAATAGACATATGAAAAAATACTCAACATCACTAATCATCAGAGAAATGCAAATGAAAACTACAATGAGATATCACCTCATCCCAGTTAGTATGGCTATCATCAACAAGACAAATAGTAACGTGAGAGGCTGTGGAGTAAAAGGAACTCTCATACACTGTTGGTGGAAATGCAGATTGGTGCAGCCGCTATGGAAGGCAGTGTGGAAGTTCCTCACAAAATTACAAATAGAATTACTGTATGACCCAGCAATCCCTCTCCTGGGTATCTACCCAAAAAATCTGAAAACATTTATACATAAAGATACGTATGTTCCAATGTTCATTGCAGCTTTATTTACAGTGGCCAAGAATTAGCTTTTCAATATCTCCAAAATACTTTGTTTGGATTTGGATTGTACTGAATAAACCAAATTGGCAAGAGTGGTAACCTTAACAGTATTGTGTCTTCCAATCCACGATTATGAAATTTCTCTCAATTTACTTAGAACTTCTTTGAATCCTTTAATCAAAGTTTTATAATTCTCTGCAAATAGATTTTGTACATATTTTGTTCAACTTATTTCCAAGAATTTCATTTTTTGGTGTTCTTGTAAGTCAGTTTTTTTTTTTTTTAAATAATTTCAAAATCCAATTTTCATTGGTGATATACCAAGGAATGCAGTTGACATTTGTATTGCCCTTGTATGTTTTGACTTTGCTACAATAACTTATTAGTTTCAGGAGTTTTGTTTTGCTGATTTTTAGGGGTTTTCTTTATAGACAATTATGTCATGTGAGAACAAAAATATTTTTATTTCCTCCTTGCATATCTGTATACTTTTGTATTTTTTCTTGCCCTATTACTATAGCTAGGATTTCCAGTACAATGGTGAATAAGAATAGTAAGAATGACAGTCCTTGCTTTGTTCCAGATCTTACGAGGAAAGTGTCTATAATAGTTTCTCACCTTAAAATATGTTAGCCCTAGATTTATTGCAAATGTTCTTTATCAAGTTGTTGAAGTTCCCCTCTTTTTCTAGTGTTTGAGAGTTTTATCATGAATGTGAACTAGATATTCTTAAATAATTTTTTTCAGCATTGTTATGTTCATATCATTTTTCTTCTTTAGTCTTTTGATGTGGTGGATTACATTAATTTACTTTTTAATGCTGAACCAGCCTTATCTATGTTGAATAAATTTTACTTTTGTGGTATACAATTTTTTTATACATTGCTAGATAGGATTTTCTAATATTTTTCTGTAGTTTTGCATCTATATTCATGAGAGATATTGTCTTTAGTTTTTTTCTTTTGTAATGTCTTTATTTGGTTTGGTATTCATGTTATGCCACCTTCAGAGAATGAGTTGGGAATGTTCTCTTTGCTTCTGTTTTCTGGAAGAGATTGTGGAGAATTGGTATCATTACTTTCTTAAATATTTGGTAGAATTCATAAGTGAAACCATCTGAGCCTTGTGTTAACTTTTGTGGAAGGTTATTAATATCAATTCAATTTCTTTAATAAATGTAGACCTATACAGTTCCAGTGTGGTCTGAAAATCCATTCCAATTCATTTTTTGCACTTTTCTCATTTCTATTTCTCTCTTTTTCATGCACACACAACAAACCAATGCACCTGTGCATATATGCATCAACCAACCAACAAACAAAAAACAACTTACTTTCTGGACTTTCAAAGAATTGCCCTTCCCACCAACACATACCAGTGCATCTGCTCCATGTATCTCAAATATATTCATCTCATTCCAAATATACGTCAGACTATTATACTCAAAGCTGTTGGGCCAAAAAGTTTTCTGAACTTAAGATTTCAATGTTCTTTCTACTTTGGCTTTAGTTCCCTTGTGATTGTTTGTACTTTGTAAATTTTGATGATTATATTTGCCACTCCAGTATTTCCTTGGGTTTTCTCTTTCTATATATTTCCTATCACTTTATTGATATTATCTATTTGGTAAGAATTGTCATCACATTTTTCTTTAGTTCTTTTAATGTGGTTTCTTTTACTCCTCTGAACATATTTATAACCGATGTTTTGAAGTCTTTGTCCACTAGATCCAATAGCTGGACTTTTTAAGGGCAGTTTATATTGCCTGCTTGTTTTTCTGTAAATGGATCATACTTTTATTTTTCCTTGTATATCTCATGAGTTGTTGTTGTTGTTGTTTTTTCTTTAACTGAACATTTTAGGTAATATAGCAATCAGTACTGACATCACTTGCTCCCAACCTGGTGCTTGTTTTTTTTTGTTGTTTGTTTGTTTATTGTTTGTTTGTTTTAATTACAGTTTATTGGGGTGACAATTGTTAGTAAAGTTACATAGATTTTCAGGTATACAATTCTGTAATACCTCATCTATATATCACATTGTGTGTTTACCACCCAGTATTGTTGATTTTTGTTTGCTCGTTTGCTTTTGAAATGATTCGACTACACTACTTCAATAAAGTTAATTTCACCCTAGAATACAGCCTCTGACATTACTCCTTAGAATTTATAACATTAGGCATGTGCACAGTTTTCCTGAATTTCAAGATTAGTGTGATTTTAGCCAGGCTCTCTTTGACTATCTCTTTCCCTGATCTCTCTATTAAGTTTCTTGCTGACCTGCCTGTACTGGTATTATATCTGGCTGTTAGCATCTACTAATACATATCTGTTGATCTTTGTTTTCAACAATGTCCTGGGCATTAATTGTTCCACTGTCTGATCTAATTAAACGTAGTCTCATTTTCAGACAGAGTTTTGCTAGTGTCAGGCTTTATCTGACGCCAAGAAGACTCTTCTTAGCTTTTTCCTGGTTGTCCTTGTTAAACTTCTAGCTGGTCTATCACTGCACTTCATGCTACTAATCACTTGGAGCTACTAACCTCCTCTTAATTTCTCACTTCCATGATTTCCGTTGTTTTCCAAAAAACCTTTAGGGCATGATTTCACTAAGCTCTGAATAAATTCATAACTCTTCGAGATGTGGAGCTCTGTGTTCTTAAACTCTGCCTTTTCCCATTGGCAGAATATTTGTGTCATGATTCCCCCAGTTGACAACCTTACTCTATATGCCAGGTGTGAGGCTTAGCCCCTGGTCTTGCCTGCCTCTATTAGAAAGGAATCTCTACCTTACAGGGAGCTGAATTGGGGGTGGTTGAGACCCAGTACTCTTATCCTGCCATACTTGGGGTAGAACTGGTGTCCTATGAATGGAGGCTTGGTGGAGAAAGGGGACCTAGTCCTTTGGTAGCACATGATTGTGCTAGAGATTCTACAACATGAAGATTGAAGGAGTATGAGAGATTCTTGTTGTCTTCTCTCCATGGCAAAACCATAACCCTTTAGTGAGAGCTTTGGAAAGCTGTATTTTTGGCTGCACCCACCTCAAGTAAAGCTTCTATCACACTAGGCTGCAAAAGTGTGTATGTGTGGGGAGTGTATAGGGTTGTGTTATAGTTGAAGTTCCACTGCTTCTCCTCTTTGGAGATTTAGTTGATTTTTTTTTAAATAAAATAAATATTTCTTCGTTTGCTGTATGCACTTAAAAATTTTTCCAGATTTTAGATAATATAAATTTGGTACTTATAACTTTCCCCAGTTGAAAGTATGTTTCTCTAGGGGTATGGTCGACCATGCTCCTCACTACACCATTCTGAAAGTATCCAGGTCTTAGGGTTTTCTATGGACACAAGCATGTAATATGTGGAAAATACCACATTCCCTTTTTTATTTCTAATTTTGTATGGGTTTTATTTATTTATTTTCATGATAAATTACACTGGCTAGAACCTCTAAACAATGTTATTGAATAGACTTTATGAAAGTTCACAACCTTTCTTTGGTTCCAATATAAGGGGAAAGGAACTTATTTAGTCTTTCATAATCAAGTATATTGCTACCTATGAGTTTTTTGCATGTGCCTTTTATCAAGTTGCGAAATTTCCTTCTCTTCCCAGTATGTCTAATGCTTTTTAATGTAGATCAGTGTTCTATTCAAATGCTTTTTTTCCCTCTATCTATTGATATTATCATATGTTTTTTCTTATTCTATTAATATGATGAATTATAGTTATTAACATTTTAATGTCAAATCAACTTTTCATTCCTGGGGAAATCCCCACTTGGTGAAATGAATTATCTTTTTTATATGTTGGATTTCATATGGAATGTACCAATAGGGATTTTTGCATCTATATTCATGAGGACTACTGAGCTGCGGTTTTCTTTTTCCTTCTGAACTTTTGTAAGTTATTTTGCCACTTCAGATTATGAATTTTAATATTTTGAGCCTCTAATATCAGTTTATTCAATCTTGGTATGAGTCAAGGTAGCTTAATATAGTCTTAGTAATATTAAACCCAAATCTTGGTTAAAATAATTAAAGTTCATTTCCTATTCATGCACAGTCCATTGCATAAGTTCTCTGGGTTTTTCGTCACCCACTAGTGGCTAAGTGATCCTGGCTGTTTCCATTTAAGGACTCCTCAAAGTCACACTGGATCCTATATACATATATGGGTAGTAAAGGAATAGGGAAAGCCAAAGAGAAAATCATGAGGATCTTTAGGGGCATACATCAATTTATTCTTACTTTCTGTTGGTATAACTTTCTATTGGTATAGTCATTTGGCAAAAATACCTCAATTTGAAGAAATATTTTTGTTGTAAGGAATCCAAGGAAATTGACAGAAAAATATGATAGCTGAATGTACCTATATATTACTCCTAATATCATATTAAATGAATATTTAAATGTAGTTCAGAGTTAGTTCTGTCCAATAAAATTAAAGCATATCAAGAAAATAATTTAGGAAGGTCAAAGAGTTAAACAGGAATCCATGTGGGATATCTGTAAATCCTGAAGCAGAGATAGCCACATTTAAAGTATTTATCTAAAGAGTATTTTCACAAGAGTTAGATCTCTGTATGACTACAAATAATAGCTTTATTCCTAATGTGTAAATGAGGATCATGTATTTCTTTAATGCAGAGTATGCTATGTTAGGTTGAGCAAGTCTTTGTGAAGAAAGATCAAAGCAATTGTTCCAATTTCTAAATAGCTGAGCATCTTCCAGGGTCATATTAATCTGGTAACAGCAGATTTGTAAAACAAAATGTTTGTACAGTGGAGTACAAATTGTGAAGAATGCTAAAAAATACTATCATTTCAAAATTATACAAAATGAAATAAAATTTAATAAAAGTCACATTAAAATTGCTAGAATATCAAAATACAGTTACTTTCCCTCAAAACAAACAAACAAACAAAAAAAAAACAAACACACACACAACAACTCCAAGGTAAAAATTATACACTGAGAATTAATATTTTAATGTTTATTGCTTATTTCAGTGACACTATCTATGAGCTGCTTTATTATGTAATGTTCCAAATAAGGTTATTATTTTACTTTGTATGGATCAAATTTATTCCACACCTCCGCCCTAGTGGTCTTATTTTTAGAATTCAGCTCTCTCAAAATTATTCCTCATTAGTTAACATTATTCAAGTACACATTATGCATCATGTTAAAATTATACTAAATAATAAGTAGATAAATGGAAGACTTTAGTAATTTACACTTGAATAGAAAATGGAAATGAGTTATTAAAATGAAATTAAGCTCCTCACATTTTTAAATTAATATTAAAACAGTCTAATTTGATTGAATAGTAAAATATAAAATTAAATTCCTGTTACTGCAGACATATCAATATAAAATTATATAAATGACAAAGAAGCATATAAAAAAAGGTCCAATGGAGAGGTGATGCATTATAATGTTAAAAGGCAAAAGATATAGCCAAACTCTCTTTCTGATTCTAACACTCTCAGCTATCTGCTATATACTTAACCTAAATGTGCCTCTAGATTTGTTAATACTTGTGCTTTTAAAGTACCTACTGGGGCATAGTAAGCACTGTGTTTATATTTATTATATTTAAAAAAAAATACGGAGGGGAGGAAGAGAGTGAAAGAGACAAATGAAGTCAGGTTTGGAGTTCGATCTATTGCTCATTTATACCACAATCGAAAGGTGAGACGGAGGTAAAAGGGATGTTCTTTCCCATATACTCACTCTAGGCCTTTAATAAGGAGGTTTTAGCATCTCCTAGGGTTTTGGAGTCTCACATAAATTCTCTGAATCTGGCTGCAATCATGAGAAGTAAAAGGGAAAGGAGAATGAAATGAAAGAATTTTAAAAGCCAGCTCAGGAAGTGGTATTGATTATTTCTATCCACATTCCACTGACCAAACACTTAAGGTCAAAATTTAGAAAATAAGAATCAAATATTTTAGAAATAATAATAATAATAATAATAATAATAATAATAATGAGGAGGAGGAGGAGGAAAATCGAAACAGGAAAACTGTATTACAATTTTGAAATCTGAATCAAATATCCTTAAACATTTGCATATATAAAGGGTAAAAAAAATCTCAAATAAAATACTCACAGGGATGTGAAATATAGTGTGGGAAATATAGTCAATAATATTGTAATAACTATGTACAGTTTCAGATGTTCAGGTGCTAGATTTATTTATTTCAGATGTTCAGGTGCTAGATTTATTGGGAGGTTCACTTCATAAATTATATAAATGCCTAACCACTACCCTGTACATCTGAACCTAACATAAAATAATATTAAATGTCAACTATAGTTTAAAAAATATATATATATAGTAACAGGATATAAAGTGCAGTGTAGGGAATATAGTCAACAGTATTGTAGTAGCTACGAGTATGTATGTTGTCAGATGGGTAGTAGATTTGTTGTTGGGGTTATCACTTTGAAAGGTGTGTAAATTTCTAATCACTAGGTTGTTTTGTACACCTGAAATTAATAAAAATAAAGCTTACTACAGGTATAGATAAAAAAGACAAAATCATTTACAGTTGAACACAGTACAAAATTTCAATGTGTCGAAATGAAAATAGATTTAAATGAAAATCTAATAGGAGAATTGAAGGGATGAAAAAATATAGTCAACAGAGTGAAAATGAAAAATATAATTTGGGAGGTAAAATGACAGAAAAAATTATAGATATGGTGATAACATAAGATTCAACATATGTATCTTGAAGTCTGTGAAACTTAAAAGAATAGAAAAAAGCTAATTTTCAAGGTAAAGTATCAGAAAAATTCCTAGAAACAGTATCTGAATCTAGATTTTTAAAATGGCTCTCCTTGTACCAGGGAAATTTGTCTTGGGATGGTCTAGGTCTACTTCAGTATATATATATAAGCAATATTTTGGGGACTTGAAAATAAAGATTTAATTCTAGTGATGTTAAGGTAGAAAGTCGTATTAATTTATAAGGGAGAAAAATCACGTTGGCATCAGAATTTTAGCAGCAGTATACAAGACAAAAATGGAGATGCATTTTCAGGAAACTCCAGGAGTCAAAATTGAAAGTCAAGAATTTAATAACCATACGAGATGTTCTCATTTTAACCAGTCTCCAGAAGAACAGTTTTTTTTTTTTTGTTGTTTGTATTTTTTTACAAGTAAGAATACAAGAAGTATTGTACTCTGTAATCCTATCAGAGAAATTTTACAGAAGATCAGCTTTATTCAATTGAGGAATAGCTGGAAAAGAATAGCAGCAGAATAGCTGTATGTATTAGGAGCCTCAATTTTTATCTTGGTACTTTGACCATCTGGACAAAAGACTACATCTCTTAGCTTCCATTTTGCACAGTTGTGGCACTGTTCAGTCCAGTGGGATATAAACAGAGGTGGTGTATGCCAGTCCTGTAATCCTGTATGTCTTAAAAGTGATGGCTTGTGCCCTGTCTCTTCTATTTATTTTTCCTTTTGTCTGGAATGTGGATGTGATATCTAAAACTGAAAAAGCTTTTTTGGACAATGAGGCCATACATTAGTGGCAAGTCAGAAGGAGACTAGAGCCAGAAGTACAGAATTTTACATGTAGACTTTAGAGTGCCTACATAAATATGAAAATTAATACATTTCTAAGTTTTTAAAATGTTATTTGGGGTTTGAAACTAGAAGTCAAATCTAATTCTAATTAAGGTGGACTCAGTCCATGTAATCCTTACAAGTCATTATAACAATTTCAGGGTTCTTCTAAGTGTAAGCAGAAACTTGCGTGGTTTTGATGGATTAAGGATCCATGTATTAGGTCAGGGAACAGTGGAAGTGGACCAGAATAATTGTAGTTGAAGTCACACTGTTGCTCTGGGGATACCTGAGGGCCCTATCTATTGAGCTAGTTTTCAAATGGGAAGGGCTACAGGTTTGCCCAGGTTGCTGCAACTGACAGTTGGGCATGGAGCTTGGTCAGAAAGGAATATTCTACTGTCAAATAATTATAGGAATATTGTCTTCTTTTTACAGGAACTTTTAACTTCCATTTTTAAAATATAAATCTTATGGGGTTCTATGCCTATGTGTGATTGCAATGCAAAAAGTAAGAAATAGAGAAGGATTCTTTCAGTTTTAATTTTTACAAGCCTTTTTAGTACGAGTTTATTATATTGCTGTATAAATGTAGGGTGATGAAAATGAAAAGCCTTTTTGCTGTTTCATGGAATTAGTATTAGTGATTCAAATTTAAAATAGTTAATTTTTAAATAGCCAATTTCATATTAATGTAAACAAATTTTTTTAGCTCATTTTCTAAATTCAATTCAATTCGTTTTCTATAATTTTTGGATTTATCCTGCTTACAATACTTATTTTAATGTTGTCTTCTGTGGTTCTCCAAATTTGCTATTAAAATACACTAAAACTACTAATAAAAATTTCAATGAAAGTACACACTGGATTTAGATAAATCGAATAATCTTTTAATCTTAAACCTGGCAAAAATATAATTTCAGCCAAATCGAGGTTCTAAGTAAAGCCAATCAGGGTAGCAGTTCCTTTTTTCTGCTATCCTGGTTTAGAAAAGCATACATGACAAATAAAGCTCTAGAACATTGGTCATAAATATTCATATATTTATTAACATGTATCCTACAGTAGACATATGATGTCGGAGAGTTCCTAAACAAAGGGCAACATTTTTATTTATTTATTTATGTATGTATGTATGTATGTATGTATGTATGTATGTATTTGTGTGTGTGTGTGTGTGTGTGTGTGTGTGTCTTTCTGGAAACAAATATTTATATCAAATATTAAGATAGTTTAAACCAAGAAGGTAGCATAGTTTGCTCATGTGTAATCTTTATGCCTGTCATATAATGTTTGGAATGTTTTTCAGTTGGTAACCTTTTGAAAATCATGCTCTGCAATTATAATTGTAGACCTTTGTGCAAATAGGTTAGACCTGGCATAAATTGAATTATATCAAACAAAAGAAAGATCTACAAAGATTGTACATTCTGTTATCCTTTCCTAACTACATATGATGAAACACAAAAATCCTAGTATGCTTTTTTTGGCAAGGTTTTGACTTATGGACACGTGAAAATGAGGAGTTAATTATAAAACACGGGAGGTTTTGTTTGTCTATTTGTTTGTTTGTTTTGCATGAGAAGATGGATTGATTTGGAATTGTTAGAATGTTAACAAAATTTAGACACTTAAAATCTTTGACATGATGACCAGACACAAAGTTTTACCTGTTAGTAAAACAAAACACTAAAACACAAAGAAAAATAAACAAACGAACAAATAACCTTGTTGTTCTCAGCAGGGATGGAGAAATTTAATGTTGAACACTAGATATGTTTATTTTAATACTTTATTAGCTTAATATTTTTGCAATGATATGGATGGACCTAGATATGGTTTTGATTTTTTGGTACTGAAGGAGCATCACATGTCACCATGTTACAGCGCTTTTAAAATTAATGTGAGCAACAGCATACAAAAATTCTCAACATAATCTTGTATTGTGTTTTATTCCCTCCTCCTCTCCAAATTTTCAAACTCATCCTTGCCTTTTCAAGAGGCTTTGTCAAGAAGTGGGCGCTAAATGCACTATTATTCTATAAAACCTGTATGTTCAGTACTTTGGAGAAAAGCTTTCTTTGCTATTGTTTCCTGTTGGTTCGCATGGCTGAGCTCTGTGTGAGGGAGTGCCAGATCCTTATGCCATTTTGACAATAAAATAAAGTATATGTTCTTCCTTTGGAATATAATTTAACCCTGGAAAATGACACTGCATATTCTGGGATTAAAACACCGATGCATTCAAAATGGTTTATTAAATTATACATTGATAGGAAAATCACAAGAATCTTCATTTTCCTCTTATTTTCATAATAGCTGGAGAGGACACCAATTGCACACTGCATCTCCTTTGATTTTTAAATATGTATACAGCTACAATATAGAATACCTGTATACAGATATCCCATAGACTACAATCTATATAATACTGAATATCTCCCAAAATCCATGTGTTATCTCTAAAATAAAAGATATTTCACTTGAAAATATAAATCTCTTTAACACAGTAAGATGAATCTTTCTCAAAGACCATACTCATAAAAAGAGCTAACTTTGATGTATAGCAAGTCCATATATTTTAAAATACAAGAAATACACTAAAATATTTGTAGAAAGGAAACTGTCCTACTCTCCGGCCATATTAGTATTTATAGCATGGTAACCTAAGGGCTTACCTAAAAGAATTCTATAGTTTAGGAGCACAAAATAAAACACGTGGTGCTATTTTACACACACTGTATTAAGAGGAAGAAAAACTTACTATAAGAATTATTTCTAAAGGTTATTTTAATCTACTTTGAATGAATTTAAATTCCTAAAGCCATTAGCGGTAATGAGAAAATAAAAGCCAGAAATCCTAAACATTTATTCTTTATGCTTTTAAGTAAATCCATTATTTATTACAATAGAGCATCTGAAATGATTATTCACTGAATACATATTTGGGAGAAAAGCTTTTTGTTTAAATTGCACAAGAATAACAAAAGAAAAACATACATTTTGAAGAATTCATACTAAAATTATTTTTTAAACGTATGGGGAACTTACTTCCTCCTTTTTGCACATGCTGGAATTTGACTGTCTTAAAACATACGATAGAATCTTATGCTACTCTGCTACATGAGGGAAAAAAAAACCCCACAAGACTTATATCTTGTTTTTTGGCATAAACAATGATTAACATTCACATCCCCCTGCCACAACCATGAGGAGCTCTTTCTCAAATCTTCCCTGTGATAACTTGGTGGATTATTTAGAGGTAAAACCCATGAAAGTTGAGAGATCCCCTAAGACTGTGGTTGCCACGATTTTCTCCCTTAAGCTGGTCCACACTCATTTTCCAGTAATTTATCAAAATTACCATTGAACCAGTCCTATCAGTTTATGGCTCTAGAGGCTTCTGTTTCAGGTAAACTGATCTCAGTTGTGATTCTGTATTTTCCTGTCCCTTCAAATTTCAGAGCAGTGATTTGCTCTTGAAAGTCCAGTTCTCTGATGAGTCCAAATAATGTTAACTTTCGTTTTGCTCATTGTTTTCTTCTTATAAGGATGGCGTGAAAACTTCCAAGTAGTTTACCTCAGTGATGAAACCATCATTTTCTTATAATAGAAAAAACTTCCTTTAAATTATTTTTTCTTTTTACTTTTCCATTAGTTGACATTCAAGATTATATTAGTTTCAGGAGTACAGCATCATGGTTAAACATTTATATAACTTACAAAGTGTCACCCCCCAATCAGTTCAGTACCCACCTAGAACCATATATACAGTTATTACAGTATTATTGACTATATTCCCTATGCTGTAATTTACATCCCTGTAATTATTTTGTAACTGTCAATTTGTACTTCTTAACCACTTCATTTTTTTTCACCCATTCCCCGAATCCCCCTCCCATCTGGCAACCATCAAACTGTTCTCTGTATCTGTGAGTCTGTTTTGTTTATTCATTTATTTTGTTCTTCAGATTTTACATGTAAATGAAGTCATATGGCATTTATCTTTCTCTGTCTGACTTACTCCACTCAGCATAACACCCTCTAGGTACATCCATGTTGTTGCAGATGGCAAGATTTCATTATTTTTTATGGCTGAGTAATGTTCCATTGTATATATATATACCAATTCTTCTTTATCCAATTGTCTATTGACGAACACTTAGGTTGCTTCAATATTTTGGCTATTGTAAATAATGCTGCAGTCAATATAGGGATGCGTATATCTTTTCAAATTAGTGTTTTGGATTTCTTTAGATAATACCCAGGATTGGAATTCATGGGTTATAAAGTAATTCTAGTTTTAATTATTTGAGGAAGCTCCATACTTTTTTCCATAGTGGCTGCACCAATCTGCAATCCCACCAACATTGCACAAAGGTTCCCTTTTCTCCATATCCTCACCAACACTTTCTATTTGTTGATTTATTGATGATGGCCATGCTGATAGGTGTGAGCTAATATTTCATTGTGGTTTTAATTTGCATTTCTCTGATGATTAGTGATATTGAGCATATTTTCATATGTCTATTGGACATCTCTATGTCCTCTTTGGAGAAAGGTCTAGCCAGGTCCTCTGCTCATATTTTAATTGGATTATTTTTTTGGTGTTAAGTTGTGTGAGTTCTTTACAAATTTTGGGTATTAATCCCTTATTAGATGTATTTTGGGGGAATATCTTCTCCCAATCAATAGGTTGTGTTTTTGTTTTATTGATGGTTTCCTTTGTTGTGAAAAAACTTTTTAGTTTGATGTAGTCCCATTTGTTTATTTATTTATTGCTTTGTTTCCCTTGACTTAGGAGATATATCAAAAAAATATATTACTAAGAGCAATGTCAAAGAGGTTATCAGCCATGTTTTATTCTAGGAGTTGTATGGTTTCACATCTTACATTTAAACCTTTAATCCATTTTGAGTTTATTCTTGTATATGGTGTAAGAAAGTAAGGTGGGAGGGGAATTCTAGGAGAGTGTAAATGGGGTCAAAATATGGTGATGGAAGGAGAACTGACTTTGGGTGGTGAATACACAATGTGATATATAGATGATGTATTGCAGAATTGTACACCTGAAATCTATGTAATTTTACTAACAATTGTCACCCCAATAAACTTTAATTAAAAAAAGAAAAGAAAAGAAAGTGGTCATTTCATTTTTTTTTTTTTGCGTGTATCTGTCCCATTTTCTCAGCACCATTTGTTAAATAAACTGTCTTTACCATATTATATAGTATTTCCTCCTTTGTCATGGAGTAATTGATGATATAGGTGTCAGTATATTTTTGGACTCTATTCTGTTGATCTTTGTGTCTGTTTTTATGCCAGTACCATGCTCTTTTGATTATTATAACCTTGTAGTATAGTTTGTAGTGTAGTATATCACATAGTGTGAAACCTTCAATTTTTGTCCTTTCTCAAGATTGCTGTGGCTATTACAGGTCTTTTGTGGTAACATATAAATGTTAAGATTATTTGTTCTAGTTCTGTGAAAAATGCCATTGGTATTTTGACAGAGATTGCACTGAACCTAGAGATTGCTTTGGATGGCACGGACTTTTTAAGATGTTAATTCTTCCTATCCAGTAGAACAGTATATGCTTCCATTTGTTTGTATTCAATTACTTTCTTCAATGTCTTATAATTTTCTGAGTACAGGTCTTTTATCTCCTTGATTAAATTTGTTCCTAGGTATTTTTTTTTAATGTAATTGTAAATGGGATTGTTTTCTTACTTTCTCTTTCTGATAGTTCATCATCAGTGTATAAAAATGCAACTGATTTTTGAATATTAATTTTGTAAGCTGCTACTGAATTCATTTATCAGTTCTAACAGTTTTTTGATGGAATCTTTGGGGTACTCCATATGTAGTATCATGCCATCTGCAAATAATGACTGTTTTCCTTTTCCCTTTTCAATTTGGATGTCTTTTATTTCTTTTTATTGTGTGATTGCCGTGGTTAGGACTTCTAATACTATGTTGAATAAAAGTGGACATCCTTGTTTGTTTCTGAGTTTAAGGAAAATGCTTCAGGCTTTTCTCCATTGAGTATGATGTTAGCTGTGGTTTATCATAAATGACCTTTATTATGTTTAGGTTTGTTCCCTGTATTTCCACTTTGCTGAGAATTTTTATCATAAATAGATGCTGAAGTTTGTCAAATTCTTGCTCTGCATCTACCCTGTTTCCCCTAAAATAAGACCTAGATGGACAATCAGCTCTAATGCATCTTTTGGAGCAAAAATTTAATATAAGACCCTGTCTTATTTTACTATAATATAAGAGTGGGTATAATATAAAATATAATATAGCATAATACTGGGTCTTATATTAATTTTTGCTCCAAAAGACACATTAGAGCTCATGGACTGGCTAGGTCTTATTTTCAGGGAAACACGGAATATAAATGATCACATGATGTTTACCCTTTATTCTGTTTAGTGGCTTATCACATTGATTGATTTGTAGATATTGAACCCACCTTGCATCCCAGGAAAAAATCTCCCTTGATCACGGTGTATGATCTTTTTAATGTATTACTGAATTCAGTTTGCTACTATTTTGTTGAAGATTTTTGTGTCTATGTTCATAAGGGATATTGGCCTACAATTTTTTGTTGTTGTTGTAATATCTTTGTCTGGTTTTGGAATCAGGGTAATGTGAGTTTATAGAATAAACTCCTGTTGAATTTTGGGGGATAGTTCAAGAAGAATAATTAATTCTTTAAAGAAGATTTTTTTTCAAGAAGAATAATTAATTTCAAAGAATTCTTTGTTAATTCTTTGAATGTTTGGCAAAATTTATCTGTGAGTGCATTTAGTCTAAGACTTTCGATTTGGGGGAGTTTTGGATTACTGACTCAATTTCATTCGTAGTTTTTGTTCTGTTCCAATTTTTTCATTCTTCTTGACTCATTCTTGGAAGATTGTATGTTTCTAGGAATTTAAACATTTCTTCCAAAATGTCCAACTTGTTGTCATATAATTGTTCAAAGTATTTTCTTATAATCTTTTTTATTTTGTGGTGTCAGTTGTCACTTGTTTTTCTTTTCTGATTTTATTTATGTAGGTTCTCTCTCTCTCTCTCTCTCTCTCTCTCTTTCTTTCTCTCTGTCTCTCTCTTCTTTATTTCCAGTCTGATATTTATTATTTCCTTCCTTCTATTCACTTTGAGCTTTGTTTGTTCTTTTTTTTTCTAGTTCCTTTGGGTGGTATGGTTAAATTGTTTATTTCAGATTTTTTCTTGTTTCTTGAGGTAGGACTGTATTGCTATGAATTTCCATCTTACTGCTTTGGTTGTGTCCCATAGATTTTTAGGTTATTTTATTTTCATTTTCATTTGTCTCAGGGTATCTTTCAACTTATTCCTTGATTTCATTCGTTAACCCATTCATTGGTTAGTAGCAATGTTATTTAGCCTCCAGGTGTTTGTGTGTTTTTCACTGTTCTTATAATTGATTTATCTTTTCATACCATTGTGGTCAGAGAAAATGCTTGATATGATTTCAAATTTTTAAATTTATTGAGACTTTTTTGTGACTTAACATGTGATCTATCCTGGAAAATATTCCATGAGCACTTCAAAAGATTATATAGTCTGCTACTTTGAGGTGAAATACTCTAAAAAATGTCAAGTAAACCCACCTAGTCTAGTGTGTCATACTAATGTGATAAAGAGCTGGTTCTTTGAAAAAATTAACAAAATTACAAACCCTTGGCTAGGCTCACTAAGATAAAAAGAAAGAAGACACTAATAAACAAAATCAGAAATGAAAAAGGGGAAGTTATCACGGATGCCATTTTGATGACATATCTACACAAAATCTTGAATAACTCTTCAAGCTTGTGATATTACCTGAGCCTTTGCTTAGAGAACTATTTTCATTACTTGAATAAGAAAGAAACTTCTCAACAATATTGTTCATAATTAATATCCAAATGGTTTAAAGAAAGCACAGGCTCAGTAGTACATAGAGGGATGACCATTCTCCACTAGAGGGTAATACAAAGATCCTATGAGAGTGATAATGTCAGCAGTAGTCCCTGAATCTATGGGATCTGTTAAGCAATTTCAAAGCAAACATGGAGACCTTATAGGAAACTGCGGACATTTGGACCATTGGCAATGAATATGGGGTGATATTAGGATGTCTGGTGCATATGTATAAACAATGCATTCATTTTACCACATTAAAGCCAGCATTATTGCTAATAGAAGAGAGGTATACAAACCATAAAACTACTGATCCAGAAATATGACAGCTGTGCATAAGGCAAAAAAGGTCACAGAGATGGCATATTAAACTTGAGGAGAATCAAAGGAGAGATCTAACTCTGAAGTGTTTTAGGGTTTCATGGATTCAAATTGTGCGTAATGAAGTGTGGATGACTTTCTTAGAAATCAAAACATGGGCATTACAATAATTTGAATTTGGGGTACTTGCCAGGTTGTTAAATCCTGTCTCAGAAGAAGGTCCCCGTATGATAAATTCTTACACATCCAGTTTTATATTATGCCACTCTTGTTCATGAGGCCTAATAATCCACTCATAGGCATATGCTCCTGGTTCCTGTTGGTACATACTAGTCAGAGCCTGCAGCTGGTTGAGTTTATAGTATCTCTCCTTCCATACCAGGACCAGTTCTGCCCCGATCAAGCCATGTGAGAGATTGATTTGGTGGCCAGGACGACAGGTAGGAGCAGATCACGTGTGGGCACATGTGTAAGACACTTGTCCATCTGAAGTTTTACAATAATCTTCAAGAAGAATAGAGTGGTTGGTTTGTTTTTTTGTTGTTGAGTTGTACGAGTTCCTTAAATATTTTGGATATTAGCCCCTTACTGAAGGTATTGTTTGCAAAAATCTTCTCCCATTCAGTTGGTTGACTCATTATTTTGTTGATGGTTTCTTTTGCTGTGCAGAAGCTTTTTAGTTTGATATAGTCCCATTCATTTACTTTAGCTTTTATTTCCCTTGCCTTTGAAATTAAATTTATAAAATCCTCTTTGAACCCAAAGTCCATAAGTTTACTACCTATGTTTTCTTCTATGCAGTTTATTGTTTCAGGTCTTATGTTTAGGTCTTTGATCCATTTTCAGTTAATGTTGGTACATGGTCACAATAGCAGTTTAGTTTCATTCTTTTGCACGTGTTTTTCCAATTCTCCCAGCATCGTTTATTGAAGAGGCTGTCTTTTCTCCATTGTATGTTTTTGGCTTTATGGACAGCGGACCTGAATAGACATTTCTCCAAAAAGGATACACAAAAGGCCAATAGACATATGAAAAAATGCTCAACATTGCTAATTATCAGAGAAATACAAATAAAAACCACAGTGATATATCACTGTGATATATCACCTCACATCAGTTAGAATGGCTATAATCAGTAAGACAAATAATAACAAGTGAGGAGAAAAAGGAACCTTCATATACTGTTGGTGGGAATGAAGATTGATGCAGCTGTTATCAAAGGCAGTGTGGAGATTCCTCAAAAAATTAAAAATACAATTACCATATAACCCAGCAATCCTTCTCTTGGGTATCTACCCCCAAAAATTTGGAAACATTTGTCCATAAAGATATATGTGCTCCGATGTTCATTGCAGTTTTATTTACAGTGGCCAAGACATGGAAACAACCAAAGTATGCTTTGATAGATGATAGGATAGATAAGTTGTGGTATATTTACACAATGGAATACTATTCTGCCATAAGGAAAGATGAAATAGTGCCATTTGCAACAACATGGATGGATCTTGAGATTATTATGCTAAGTGAAACAAGTCAGACAGAAAAAGTCAAGAACCATATGATTTCACTGATATGTGGTATATAAAACTGAAAACAACAAAGGAATAAGACAAAAAATGAAGAAACAAAAACCCGTAGACACAGACGACAATTTAGTGGTTACCAGAGGGTGGTAGGGGGCGTGGTAGATGAGGATAAATGGGATCAAATATATGGTGATGGAAGGAGAACTGATTCTGTGTGGCAAACACACAATGATGTATAGATGATGTATTACAGAATTATACACGTGAAACCTATGTAACTTTACTTACAGTTGTCACTCCAATAAACTTTAACTGAAAAGAAAAAAAAATAAGAAGGATAGAGTGCTTTTTTTCCCAATGAGAAGAATTGTGCGATTTCTGGACCCTAAAAGACTCAGGAAAATCTCAACAGCATCTATCTAGATATTCCAATCCCAAGATTCCCATTCCTTCCTTCCATGGTCCTAATATTGGACATTTGCCAAAACCCTGATTTAAGCATTTTCTCAATTTCTGTTACTGTTAGGATTGGGTCCTGATCTTGGTCCATGCTTTGGCTGCCTTCAGGCTACTCTATATCAAGGTTACTTTAAATGTTTCCACAAAGGCCCTCTGGCTCTCACACTTTTCTTTGTATCTAATTGCATAAACTGGCAATTTATTGTCTTGATTTCATCAATAATACTTAATGATGGGCACCCAGTTAATCAATCCTTATAATTATTGTTTGCCCTATACCTCTCTAATGTCAGAAATAAAGCAATCCATTTCCTTCCATTCCCACATTTCACGACAGGGAAAAATTTTAACAATTACATTCTACAGGATGTGAAGAAACAAATATTCCACTACAGAGCAGTGACATTCTCATTGTTCACTAGTTGGTGAGTGATCAAACTCCAGAATCCTTAGAATGTTTCTTATGGCTATTTCTGGCACCAACAGTCTTATATTGGGTTCCCTAGAAGCAGAGACTGATACAAAGATTTGGGAGCAAGAATTATCAAGGTTTTGTTCTTAGGGGAAAAGTTTTGCATAAGGAAAGCAAGATGACACAGTGGAGACCTTGGAGATTGCACAAAAAATGTGGTCCCGTCTAGAGTCTAAATTGAATGAATTGCAACGCAAAGTTAATTCTTTCTTGAGTCAAGTGGACCAGGATTTTGTGGCCCCCTTTTAGTCAGTCCTGGGCTGTGGGCTTGCCCTCGGTGGACAAAACCTCTCACATGAGGCAGCTTTTATTTTGTCAAGGACAGCTTTCCAAAATGGGAGAAATCTATGAGCCATTAGCAGTCAAAATTCACAAGAGCTGGGGAATGGGTGCGCTGGCTCAGAAAAGGGGGTCAGGGACTCGCTACAGTGAATTATGGCAAGGGTAAACAGTTACATTGTGGAACTGGTATATAACTTCATAACTTGCAACCTACCTGGTAATGGATATTTCAATATTTCATTTTATCAAAAAGGGGTAAAAAATTTATATTAGATATGTTTTATTATCTCTCAATTAAGAACTGACTAGTGAAATAATGATACTTTAAAATGGTATTACATAAATTTTCCTAATTTTTATAATCCAAGGTTATTTTTTACCTGTATTATAATTAGCAGTAAGAGAATATTTAATTAATTCCAGTAAGTGGCTAAATCGTTAGTGATAACACTTGATATTGTCTGTCTTGGATATAAAACAAAATATGCTAAATGACGCAAAAAATATTAATGTAGATGCCAGGGAAGAATATTCTTATAATGTCATATTTGTATATTTTTTGTTAATGATCTTATTTGAAAATGATATTCCCTTATGAGTGAGGTTTATGCTAAGATAAACCACATATAAAACATAATATATAAATGAGGTTAAATATAAATTCTTTGGAAAATCTTCTGGAATAACTAATAAAGAAGGAGTATAGAGGCTGGACTTTTATAAACTCATCAATCAGGATCAGGTATCTATAGGCAAAAGTTCCCAACAACAGCTCCTATCAGTATCCTCATGGTTTTCACCAGACTTTATTTGTAATGAGAGACTGACAAGATGCTCTATTGTGAATGGAGGTCTTTCTTTCTTACTAACTATATCAAGTAGTCACTCATTTCACAAATCGTGGCACTCATTATTTCTTATTCATACACTGTTTGCTGATTTGTGCTCCCAGAAGAGGATGACTAATTTCTAATAACAACAATAACAAAAATCCCATGAAATGGTGATAAAAATATACATTTTTACAGCACTGCACAGTCTTTCAACCACTGTCACATTTTTACTCTTATTTGATTTTTGCAACTACACTATGAAGTTGGCAGGGCATACTGTGTCTGGAATTTTGGGTTGTTTGTTTTATGTTTTTTATTGTTTTTGATGAAAACAGACATTCAAACTTATGCAAGGTAATATAGAAAGGAAGTGTTAGATCCAAAACAAGAATCTAGACCATTTTCTGCTATCTCCAAAGCATTTTGACATTTACAATGTTACAGTGCTTTCCTCTCAATAAATAACAAAGCATTTTATAAATACACATGTGTAAAAAATTCGTACCATTATTTTCATATTATAAATGAAATGTATCAGTCACATAATTCTAGAGGTTTAATAACACGAAGTTAACTTGTCTGGATTTGATAATTTCTTGTATTTGGAGCATGACAATTTTACTAATTACTGCCTTTTCAAGTGTTAGCAGCAGGACTTAGACTTGGCAGAGGATTTTAGCAATGAAATAATACCTAGTAAAGTGAAGGAAGCAAGCTAAAAGAGTGTGGAAGTCCAATTCAAAATACCTTCCCAACAGGAAACAGTTTAACATGGTTGCTCTGTTCAATTTACTGAGTAGTGCTGATATGTCAGCTGCGTAACTCAAAGATTACCCAAGTGCTTCTCCCCTTCCTATTAAGGAAGAAGCAACAGGTGTTAAGATCAAGTTCCTTTCCTGATGTGGAAAATGCATTCAGCAGAGTAGCCAGGAACTCATCAAACAATAGTTGTCAAGAGCATCAACCCAACAGAATAACTGCCAACCTCCGTCTTCTCAGATTCCAACCTCTTTACCTCCAGCTTCCTCCATCTTCCTGTTCAATTTTATCTTTAGGAATGATTCTCACAGTCAAAAATAAACAACAAGGGTTTGGGAAAATAAAGAGAATGAGATAGTCAGATTTTTTTACTGCTCACTTAGAAGTGTGTATGATCCTAAAAGTATTATATTTTTGCAGTGTACTAAAAGGCAAAAGAGGGAAATTTGAAGGAGTTAACACCTGCTTTATTATGTGGCAGCTCGTTTATATCTGAGGCTTTGTGCTCACGCCATTCTCATGCCTAGATAATTTATAATAGCCTAAAGTTCCAATATTAAAAGCACATAGCTACAGGGAGACATGTCAGCTTCCTTTACACAGGCTGTCATTTCCTTGGAACCATAATAATTAAGATGTCTGGTATAATTGCTTCTGCCAGAAATATTTTTAGATTTCAGCCCATTTCAAGAAATTCTAAATTTAAGAAGAGAATTATTAAATACTGATGACAAACTAAGGAAAATACTCTTGCAGGTTTGTTCTGTCAAAAGGAACAGATACTTCATCTAAATCTCTTGACAGTAAGTTGAGAAATGCCTAGACTTGAATTAAAAATAAAAGGGTTGGCATCAGTTTAGGATAAACTGGTTAGAACAAAAGCTGATGAAATGGAAGAGAAATATGCACTGTTAATCAAAAGCAGTTTTTCAATCCAAAAGATTGACACAATGTTAAAGATAAAATGACATTGTCCCCACCTTCAAATCGATGCTATTCGCCTTTTCTTACCCATATTATTCATAAACACAAGTACTTAGCATAGCATTGGGGCACTACTGAGGATGCTATTCAGTAGCCATTTGCTTTCAGCTCTCAGGGGAAGGAATGCATGGCATTTGTATGGTGAATTAATTCCTGGAAGTATAAGAAAACTGTCTACTGCATTAAAATAATTTACTTTGTAATGTGTTTAACTTAAAGGGGAATACCATTAGAGAGTTAGAAGGAAGATTTGAATTCAGTAGGTTAAAATCATTAAAAAGAGGGGCTAAAAAGTGTCCTGTAACGAATGCCATTTTTCCGGCTTCCTTCAGCTTTTCCTAACAAAAAACTTTTATTAAGGACTGAGGTGAAGCCATTAATTCAATTCAAGTACAATAAAATAGTCAATAGTTATATGATGATAGCAAAGATTACATTACATTTTTATGATGAATAATAGGAACAAGAGTAATTAACGAGGCATTTAGAGTCAAGTAATATTTGTTTCAAACCTAGCATGTTTTAGAGAATGTGCTAGGTGGCTACCAGCACTAGCAATATCTCATTTAATTGTCACATCTATTGAAGAATGAATTCTGTCCCCATTTTTAATTGAGGAAACAATCTCAACATCACACAGTTATTAAAAGGCAAATTGATTTTTCTCTACTATGCTTAGCCAGTGACTCCTTTTTTTAGTTACATTTCTTTAAAAATTTTATATCTGTTTGTTTTCATAGAGGACTGTTAAAGATAGCATGCTGAATTCTTTCTTTTTTTCAAAAACAAAATTAAAAGTTATAACTCTACAAATTACTATAATTCTTTGCTCAAAAAAGTCCTGTGAATTAGAAGGATTCATTTTGAGGAGCCATTTAAATTATAACACTGCTAGTTTAAAAGATGTGTACTCAAAATATGACTTAATGACTTATAAATACATTGCTAATGTAAATCAGAAAAGGAGAATCTTAATGATATAACTTTCACTCTCCTTCTCTTGCCCATTTTCCTTTATTACACTCCTAATCTCCGTGTCTCTAGCTCCACTTCTATCTCTATTTCTGTTTTCATACCTCCATATTTATGTATCCATTCCTCTATCTCCTATCTATCTATCTATCTATCTATCTATCTATCTATCTATCTATCTATCTATCTATCATGTATCTATATTTGCAGTTTTTCCTCACACCCCAATAAAAATTGAACAGCACCATCAGAAAAGAGGATTTGTCTCTTTGGTTCACTGGTATTTTCCTTCACTAGATTCATAGTAAGCTCAATTAAATATTTGTTGGATGAAGAAATGATGCACTTATTGACTGTCTTATAAGAATATCTGATTTACTAGTATAGTGGTTTGAATAGTGCCCTCCTAAAATTCATGTTCTCCAGGAACCTCAGAATGTGACCTTACTTGGAAATACAGACTTTAGAGAGATAATCAATTAAGGATCTGAAGATTAAATCATCCGGGATTTAGAGAGACTTTAAATTCCATGACTAGCATCCTTATAAGAAGACAAAAGGACACAGACACACACAAAACGTCTAAGTGAAGATGGAGGCAGAGATTTGAGTTATTCTACCACAAACCAAGGAATGCCTGGGACAACCAGGAACTAGAGAGACAAAGAAGGATTCTTTCCTAGGGCCTTTGGAGGGCTCATGGCCCCACTGACACCTTTATTTCAGACTTCTAGACTCCAGACAGAATAGAATTCTGTTTTTTTAATTCAATTAGTTTGTGGTACTTTGTTACAGTCAGCCCTAGGAAACTAATACTACAGGAAGTCCTTTTGGTATTATGAGCTCACTCCTCCCAGAGAAGTCAGCAAGGTGCATGGGATGCAGAGGTAATTACGATTAAGTGATACCTGAGGAACTCACAGTTTTTTAAGGGATATAGAAAAATCACATAGACAATTGTAAATCACAATAATAAGCAAAGTTTGCTAAATGAAAATCAATGAAGCCGGGAGATGTAAGAAAATCAATATTTTCTTGGTTGTGAGAATCTCAGAAAAAAGTTAGTTTCACTTTCATATATATCCTAGTGTCTCCTAACTTAAAATGAGAATATGGTTACCATGAATACACACACACTCACACACAGTACAAACACACACGGGTTGTGTGTAAGTGTGTATAGTTGACAAGATTATTCACTTGTCAGTTGTCTACTATATTTATATTTGTGTGTGTATACACATACACATAGTCACACATGTGTAATAAATACTCGTACATGAATATGAAGGTAAGAGACAGATAACTAGAATGCCTGGCTTAAACTAGAGGTTAAAGTAGAGAGTTGTTTCTTTGTACTGACTCAATTTTTAGTTGTCTTAAGTTTTCATTACTCTTTTTATATGAAACATTTACTTTCAGGTTCCCAACTGAATTAATCACTTGCTAACATGTGTACCAAAAAGCATTTTGTCCCTCAATCTCTAACTTCCAATGGCCAGACCTAAAATTCTGGCATAAGCATATTTTACAATTCTCTCTCTCTCTCTCTCTCTCTCTCTCTCTCTCTCTCTCCTATTCACCATTTTTATTTTCTAAGTTCTGCTGAATAAATATGTGCAGAGCACCAAACACTTGTCAATTTTCCTATTCTGCCGTTGGTGGCATGTGCCCCTGCCTGGGTTGAGACGAGAGGGTGCTTTCTTGACTTTTATGGTCTGTAGCAAGGAGGTTATCATATTCTGGCTTAACTGCCACCTTGAAGACTATTTTCTAAAACTCCTGTCTTTTCTGGTGTTTTATCTTTCCCTACCAGCTACAGTAAACTTCCTGTCTTTGGGCCTGAGTTAGATTCTTACGGTCTGATGAGACTTCTTTTGCCAAATATATATCACCCTTTTGCACTGCGTCACAGAGCAGTAGATGTTCAGTGTGAATAGGTAAAAGCAGGTAGCCTTACTTCAAGGCTGAATCCCTCAGGGATTGTCCTCATGGAAATCTTTTCATTCTTTTATCCAAGATTATTTCAAAAATACACTTGACATGAGAGGCACTAAATGAAGATGAATAGGTAAAATAATTAATTAGAATCAGAATGCTTGCCTTCCTAGTCTTGAGAATGTAATTCTGATGAGCATCCTTAGTTCTTCAGGTCTAATTCTCAACATTTTTCCCTCTAGACAAAAAATAGGTTCCTCTTAGACCATCTTCCAGAGTACCACTTTAGTAGCTGGGATAATGTTATGTCAGTATTTACAAATAGGTAAAAATTAAAATTATTTTTTAAGCATTTCTGCTGCAATAGCACCAATGTTTATATGTTCTACCATCTTCACCATATCAAACTAAAACCTACTAAAATGTTAACTATTTACATGTAAATTTGTTGTTGGAGCTGGTGACACTGGGAAGAAAATACTTAAAACACTTATTATAAGCTACTGTGTCTAATATATGTTTGTGTATTTTTTTTGGGGTTATAAATTTAAATTGCAGATACAGTACATAATCTGATTTAATTATAATTTAGTAAATTATTTCCATGGAGGCATCCTGTCTAGGTTTCAAAATTCACTTATATAATTCCTTGACAGCCACAGGCCCAGTACAAAATCAGTGCTTTTCTATATTCAGCCACATTATTGCCAACTATACCTCACAATGGCCTTTTGGATCACATTTTACTTTCTTTCTACAAGTTAAAATCATGTCCACCATTTAAGAACTGATTTAACTGTCATCTTTTTCTGATAGTTTTGTTTTTGTTTTTACCGTAAAGTATAAACACATTTTCTATATTTTTAAAAGTGGAAATATTTGACAAAACCCAGAATCTTGATACTTTACCACAATAATAAAGTCATTTTAATAAACTAGTTGTATAAGGGTTTAATTCTCCTAACATAGTTGTTAAACATCTGCTAAGACAGGAATAAGCAATTCTTCAATAGATAATACTATCATATATGTGTTTATAAAGATAGAGCATGATGATCATATCTAGACTATTAGTGTATATATTTGAGAGGACCATTGCTGAAAAGAGCTATTTCAAATTTTCATGGCATAGGTTTTGAAATGTGTAACCAATTTGAAATCGTATTTGTCATTAGAGGCAAAAAATATCACCAATCATTTTTGTAATTTGGAAGCACTTAGGCTGCACTCTATATATTGTTATACAAACTGTCAAAGTTAGAAATGCTCTTCCTCTTTGCTTTCACAATTCTTTGTTCATACTTTTTGGCTTAGACTACACACTGGTCTACAACTGTTATTTACATTTCTGCCATTCCCCAATCTGTGAACAGCATAAGGGCAAAATATGATTTATTTATCTTTGAGTCCTTAGTAACTTGCACAGCTGTAGAGTTCCATTAGAAAACCCTTGCAATTAATAACTAAGAATTTTTGAGTATAAAGAGGTTAAGTGATTGCCCCAGAAAATGAAACAGCCTCTTGACAATATGCTAGACCTTTGCTTTTCTTCTAAGTCAAACATTGATAACAAAAACATTGACTGAAAACTATGAGTGATTTTTCACATACTGAAGTTGATCTTTTGCCTAAGATACCCAACGTCACACAGCAGCATTTAATGAAATTTCTATCTGCCACTATAATATCTACACTGTGGATTATCCATAGCAAAGTAGTCTCCTAAAAACCACTATTTTCCAATTGAACTCATTTGTCATCAATTGTTATTAGAAGAGGAACTGATTTAATAATAGAAAATGGTAAATATAATTATGAAGCTAAATTTCCCTCCTTACATTCCAGCCGTAGATAGAAATGAATGTTAAAGGAAGCTGCACTCTAGTTCTGAATAGGTGGACTATTATATGATTTTTTTTTTAAAAAATGTCTATGAGAAGTAATAGTGTTTTGCTGCCTGTCTCAGATGTTTAAATCTGTTTAATCCATGGTTATTTTATGCAAAAGTTTCAGTTAAGGAAATATTATAGGCCCTGAATATTCCTTTATCAACTGGCAGCATCCAATTCAGAAAGTACTCCTTATGTTATTTATCTATAAAAATCTTGATGCTATGCATTAGTTTTTTTGTTACACTGCCCTAGTCCCCATCAGGCAAGGAAATAGAGTCGCATACATTTCATTTTGCCAAGTGTAGGTATGACTGTCCACAAAGTCTTCTGTACTAGTTCTTATAAGGTTTGCTGCACTGGTGAAGAAATAGAGAATAAAGGACATCTCAGAATTCAGTTTACTTTATAACCCATCTCTGGTCTACTCAGTAAGGAGGATGTTGTATGCCATTAAGGGAAAGACACTTTATTTTCTATTTTGACATTACCATTTTCACAACCTCATTCTTTTTAGCCCCTTATGGCCCTCTCAATGACTGGAAGCTGAACTATCTGCATGGGGGTATCTCTTGTTCTGCCCTTTGCCTCTGACTTTCACAAACTGAGCAAATATGCTAATTAACTTCTTTCAAGTAGACATCTAACATTGTCATTAAAAAACCATCAATGAAATAGTTTTCAAAATTGCATTTGTTTCCCATGATTTGCCCAGGGGGCTTTTCAATAAAAAGGAAGGAATCCTATTTTAAAAGATTGTAAAATTCTCTCAAGCTTCAATGCCCTGACAAGTTTAATCTAAATAAAGGTCACTGCTATCCTATTACAATAAGATTGCTGACAAGGACCAAGAGAAAACAAAATTTGCAGAAGAATTTCTGGTCATAAATATATTCATAAAACCCATTCCTTCAATTGAAAACTCAGGATATTACTATTTCAGCTGTGCCAGTAACAATAGGAATCCGAATTGGCTTAGATCTGTCTTTTCTTTGTCAGAAACTATTTGGCAAGACATGAGCTTTGTAGCTTTTCCAAGAATTGCTAAATGGCAATAATAACAATAAAATAAGTATATATTTCTTTAAAAAAACCAACGCTATGGTTCTGTCTAGTAGGAAAGTTACCAGATATTTCAATAGGACCGAGCATCCCATCTAAAGATCATTTTCCTTAGAAAGAACAACATTTTGACATTGCTTTACAATGTTGCCAAATAAAATATGCTTTAATAATGAATATTTTCAAAAATAAGAAAATAAATTCTTATATAAAACTAACATAATTTTACTAGAAGGAAAACAAACGTTAATGTACCCCTCCTGGTTTATCTTATATTTCTATGAAATTTTGAGGCTAGGTTTATAGAAGTTTAACCAGTATTATAAATGTGATTCTGGCTATAAATTTGAAAGATCCTCAGTACAGTTAAAATTACATACTATTGGATAAGTTCTGACTTTAGCAACTCAACAGTAAGTGTTGTGAAAGTAAAATCCTGAGATAAGTTCTTTCCTCATTAAGATAGAATATGAATATGTCCTTCACTATGTGTCCTACATACTGGCGTTAATTAGTACTTTAAAATCCTATGTGTATATTAACCATAATTAGCTATATATCTTTACTATATATTGCAGGACAAATTGCTATCTTGATGTGTATTTTATAAACAATAAATTGAATCAAACATTAATTACATTTTTATGGCTTTGGAAAAAAACACGTGCTTTACTTTCAGTTATGTATGTTGAATCTGGATCTGAATTTTTCTTTTCTTGATGTTTATATTCTCACAAGGTGTCATCATCTAAGCCACATCTCATGAATGGCTTATTTTAGAGGAAAACACATTTAATAAAGCAAGTTTGTTGGTGAACTGGCAAAATCAGGAAATGGAGTATCAAGGATCTAAGACATTTTCCTGTAAGCACTAAATTTAGCATTTATTTTGACATAGATATTTTTTCTAATATTGATTGTACTTTTTTATGCCTTCCTAGAAAGAATTTCCTAATGAATACTTTTTCTTGATGCTGAAGGTTAAATTAATGAATGTTACTGGATTCTTTTAACTAAAATATCTTAAAATTACTGAGGTATATGGAATTATCTACTCCTACACTTAGAGGCACTAAACATTTATGATTCACATATATACCATACTCATTTTTCAGAATTTCTGTCTTCTTCTTCAATGAGTAAATGACAAAATAACTTCCTTCATATAACCAGGAGTTAGTATCCAGCAGTCATTAACACAACACAACACAAGCTTTGCTTCAGATAAAATCTGGGTTTGAGTACAACATATATATCATGGAACTTGGTTAAGTTAATAATCTAATGAAACCTCAGTTTCATCATCAGAAAACTGGTGACAATAAGGAATCTAACCTATAATTACTGAGATTTAATCAAAACAGAGCATGTAGTTACTAGAGTAACAATAAGCCGTCAAAAAATGTCATCTATTGCTAATACTATGACTTTAAGAATATTGCTTGTTTCCCTGTCTTGCCACCGTAAATAAAGCTGCAGTGAACATTGGAGCACACATGTCTTTATGTATAAATGTTTTCAGATTTTTTTTTGTTAGATACCCAGGAGAGGGATTGCTGAGTCATATGGTAATTCTATTTGTAATTTTTTTGAGGAACCTCCACACTGCCTTCCATAGTGGCTGCACCAGTCTGCATTCCCACCAACAGTGTATGAGGGTTCCTTTTTCTCCACAGCCTCTCCCACACTTGTTACTATTTGTCTTGTTGATGGTAGCCATTCTAACTGGGGTGAGGTGGTATCTCATTGTGGTTTTTATCACTCTGATGATTAGTGATGTTGAGCATTTTTTCATGTCTATTTGGCATTTGTATGTCCTCTTTGGAGAAATGTCTCTTCAGGTCCTCTGCCCATTTTTCAATTGGGTTGTTTGTTTCTTTGTTGTTGAGTTGCATGAGTTCCTTGTATATTTTGGATATTAGCTCCTTATCGGAGGTACTGTTTGCAAAAATCTTCGCCCATTCAGTTGGTTGCCTCTTTATTTTGTCGATGATTTCTTTTGCTGTGCAGAAGCTTTTAAGTTTGATAATGTCCTATTCATTTATTTTAGCTTTTACTTCCCTTGCCTTTGGCCAAGACATGGAAAGAACCAAAATGTCCTTCAATAGATGAATAGATAAAGAAGTTGTGGTATATATACACAATGGAATACTATTCGGCACTAAGAAAATATGAAATAGGACCATTTGTGACAACATGGATGGATCTTGAGATTATAATGCTAAATGAAATAAGTCAGACAGAAAAAGCAGAGAACCATATGATTTCACTGATATGTGGTATATAAACTAAAAACAACAAAAGAACAAGACAAGCAAATGAGAAACAAAAAACTCATAGACACAGACAATAGTTTAGTGGTTACCAGAAGGTAAGGGGGGAGGAGAGTGGTAGATGAGGGTGAAGGGGATCAAATATATGGTGATGGAAGGAGAACTGACTCTGGGTGGTGAACACACAATGGGATTTATAGGTGATATAATACAGAATTGTACACCTGAAATCTATGTAACTTTACTAACAATTGTCACCCCAATAAACTTTAATTTAAAAAAAGAATATTTCTTATTAGATTGCACATTTCAGCTGAAATCTTAGTTAAAAAGTTAGCCATGCAAAGTTGGAGTTAAAATGTTCTGAGCAAAGCTGCAACTGAGAAACCCTTGAGTTCACAAGAACATTTTAGACTCACAGAGATGAAGTCACTATGATTTTAGTAAAAATCTGAGTTACAGTTGGAGATGTAATGTTAGAATCATTCATGAAGGGCCTGTAGAACATGGTAGGCAACCTGATTGTTTTTCTTAGTGTGGCAAGAAACTGAATGAATTTAAGTAGTGGAGTGATCATGATTTGATAGTATTTTTACATTACTCTCATTGCTTTTTGTGTAAGAAACTATGTAGAAAAGAGTAAAAGTAGGGAGACAGTGAGAGGAATAGTGTAGGTAAAAAAAAAAAAATAACAGTGACACAGTTTAGGATGATTTTCATAGATATTAAGGAAAACAGATGTTTTTCTCTTATTTTCATTGCTTGGATTCCATAAAATTTGATTTGTGATTCTCCATGGAAAGTTAGACCTGTTGGTATTTTCATGATTGGGAGCTTTTCACTAGCCAATGTTTCCTATATAAATACCGGGGGTGCTAAAAATAAATATACAAGTGGACACTTTGGCCAACGTTGCTCAAGCAGTAATTCACCATAATCAGAAGTGTCTGGACGCTGATGGTGGCCACTTTGAGCACCTTTTGTAATTGCAGAGGTTAAATGTTATTTGTATTCATCTTTTGTTATCAGTATATATTGAGTATTACAATTTTAATAGTTTTTTTTTCCTATCTTAAAATGTGTATACAGTTTTTTAGCACCCTCTGTACATATATTTATATATTGCTACTTTATGATTACAACATCCCCATGCATTTGTTGTGGGCTGAGTAGTATTTGTTGTGGGTTGAATCTCCTCTAAGTTTATAGATTGAAGTTATAAGCCTCAGTATTTCAGAATATGACCTATTTGGAAACAGGTTGTTGATATAATTAGTCGAGTTTTGATGAGGTCATTCTGGAGTTGGCTGGGCTCCTATTTCAATGAGTGGTGTTCTTATAAAACAAAAGAAAGAAAAGAAAAGAAAAAAGAAAAGAAAAGAAAGGAAGGATAAAAGAGAAAAAGAAAAGTGATGTGAAGAGACATATACACATAGGGAGAATGCCATGTGAAGATTGGAGTTATCTGCCACAAGACAAGGAACTACAAGAAGCTACCAGAGAGGCCTGGGACAGATCCTTCTCTTGTACCTTCAGAGGGAACGTGACCCTGCTGACAACACCTTGATTTCAGATTTCTAGACTCCAGAAATATGAGAAAATAAATTTTTGTTTTTCTAAGTCACCTGATTTGTGGTACTTTATTTTTTAAGGAAACTAGGACAGATAGGTTGTATAATTAATCTAAGATCAGATAATTATGAATACAGAGCTGAAGCTTAACTCAACAATCTGACTCCAGGGACTCTTAAGAATGATGTAAAACTGCATCATAGGTAGCATTAAGTTATGCCTCAAGTGTAATAAATTATCTTCTTTCTCTCTTTTTTTCACTGACACATAAAAATTAAGACTTGTCAGATAATATTGCAAATAATAACATGAAACTTTTATTTGAATCAATTAATTTAGCTTTAAATACAATAGTAAAAGTTCATTAGTTGAAATATATAATAATCTTTACATTTATGAGAATTTTTGCATTTTATAAAAAGGCATACAAGTTTTGTTTACAAAATAATTCAAGGTAAACTATTCAACAATAATTAAATGTGAGATACCCTGAATAACTTGAGAAATTGGTTACTCTCTAATAATCTATTTTTAAAGGTTTTTGACAAACCAAAATTTAGAAGAAAGCCATTGTTTAGCTTTCTATCTCCTAACATAATTGTCTAAATATACTTTAATATGACATATAGATATGTGATATACCAAGTACATGTAGAATGTGACCTGGGTTTTAGTCATATGATTCCATTTTTATGATTATTATGATTATCAAAAGTTTAAACACATAATAAATATTTTTTTCATCAGTATTGTTTGTAAGTGGGAGGATCTAAACTGAATTTAATAGTTTAAAGGTACATTATAGTAAAGTCAGAAGCATGATGGTGTGAGGGGTCTCTTGATCTCTCCTCTTGTTACAACAAGTTAAACAGCTATAATTCAACATAGGATTCCCTGTGCAATACACAAGCATGTCTGAGAGATCTGTGTAATGAAATATCTGAAGGTGGGCAAATCAGAGTAAACAAAGGAGGACAGAAGGGAGAAGAGCAAAGAAGGGTGCCATGAACACAGCACATAGGAGAATGCAACTCTCAGGAGAGGGAAGAATTCAGGCTGCAGGTGCGCTATCTGTGACCCCTAGCATTCCTGCCTGAGTGATCAGCATATAATATAGTTGAACCCAGTGTTTGAGGCCCAGACCATGGGGTAGAGACCAAATACAGAAATACGACAGGTGTCTTTTAGCAGCCACCACTGCCAGGCAAAATACAAAGCGATAGAGCCTAGAAGCCTTCCCATACCTTCTCAGAGCTTGCCTCACCTCACTAACCCAGAGCTAGCAGTGGGCCCCAGAAGAAACTGTAGCAGTGAGGGTCAGGTTAGAAAGTAGAATATCTATATCCCTGAGAAGTGGTGAGACAATTCCTAAGCAGTAGAGGGAGACTGTGTCTAATTCCACTGACAAGTGTGGAGGTATGAAGGTGAGGCACCTGAGTTCTGGCAGTCACCATTACTGGGTGGAGAACAAAGCCACAGAAATACCAGCACCCACTGCCCGGCAGCTCTGCCTGCACACTTTTTGAATGATCCCAGCAGGGGCACCTGAAGCAGCTCAGGTAGCTTAGCACTGCATCTGGCTGCAAGGGCAGCACTGGGATGTCAGGGACTCAGAACTGCTCCACCCACCAAATTCTCCTATGGAGGTGGTGCCCTGAGACTGAGGTGACTTGGTCACAGAGAAATCACCCACATCCCCAAGAAATACAAGGTATCTCCCATTGCCTAGCGGAGATCCGAAAGGCCAGCCAGAGCAGTGGAAAAGAAAATGAAATACTCCAGTTCTACCTAGTGGAAAACAAAAGAAAGACCTCTTCTTTTCAATCTGCTACAGAATTTATTCACATGGATGCTTAATAGGAGAAATAATTCATCAATTACTATGAGCTACCAAGTTAACAAGGCAACTCAAAAAGAAAATAAAATATCTCCAGAAAATGCATAGAAATATGTGACGGAAATGACAGAGAATCCAAGATTTCAGTTCTGGAAAAACCTCAAAGAGGTGCAAGAAAACTCAGATAAGCAGTTTAATAAACTCAGAAATAAAATCAATGGAAAAAATAAATACTTCACCAAAAGAGACTGAAATAAAAATAAATAAATAAATAAATAAATAAATAAATAAATAAATAAATAGATAGAAGTTCTGGAGCTGAATAAATCAATAAAAGAAATGAAGAATGAAATAGCAAGCTTAAGAAATAGAGCTGACAAGATGGAAGAAAGAATTAGTGATATTGAATATAGAAATCTGTAAAAAATGCAGATGGAGATGAGAGAGACTTGAGAGTTAAGAAATTAAAGAACTCTACAAGAACTATGTGACTCAATCAGAAAGAGCAACATAAAAATAATGGGTATATCAGAAGTAGTAGAGAGAGACAAGGGACAGACAGCCTATTCAATCAAATAGTTAATGAAAACATCCAAAACCCATCGAAAGAACTGGATCCTTGAATCCAAGAAGCAAACAGAAAACCTAATTATCTAAATCCTAAAAGGCCTTCTCCAAGACACATTATATTAAAGCGGTCAAAAATTAATGACAAAGAAGGAATTTTCAAGGCAGCCAGGGGATAGAACAGTAACCTACAAAGGAAAGCCCATTAGATTATTATCAGATTTTTCAGGAGAATCTCTACCAGACAGGAAAGAGTAAAATAAATATTCAAACATTTAAAAGAAAGAAATTACCAGCCAATAATAATGTATCCAGCAAAGTTATTCTTTAGATATGAAGGATGAATAAAGACCTTTACAGACAAAAAGAAGCTGAAGGAATTTTCCACCATAAGTCCTACATTACAGGAAATACTAAAGGGGGTTATTCACCAGAAACAAAAACAAAGAAAGATATAGAACTATGAGTAAGATGATTAACAGACAGGAGGAAATTGCAACACCTATTCAGAATAGGGCACTATACACTGAAATATACATAAAGATTAAAGGAGGTAAAATATAAAAAAAAAAGAGAAGAAGACAATAGCTACTGCAACTTGAAAATGGACTAACAACATAAACAGAGATAATTTGTGACAACAAATACATAAAAGGAGAAGGGAAAGTTCTGAAATTGTAAAGGGGAATGGAAATAAGATGTATGCAGGAGAAAACAAAAAACTACTGTATACATGAAACTTTCTTTTACATAAACTTAATGGTAACCATACACAAAAATTCACAATTGCAACATACAGCATAACAAAAGAGGAAACAAAGGGGAAAATATAGACTACCACCAAACAAAAATCACAGACAGAAAAAAAAAGAGCAAAGAAATAATGGAGACATAAAGCTACCAAAAACAAAAGATAAAATGGGTATTGGAAATCCTCATATATCAATAATCACCCTTAATGTAAACAGTCTGCACGAATAAAAAAGACACAGAATAGCAGATTGGATTAAAAGACAAAACCCAATCATATGCTGCCTTCAAGAGACATGTCACATCTGCAAAGACAAATAGAGACTCAAAGGTAAAGGGTGGAAAACAATACTCCAAACAAATGACATCCAGAGAAATGTGAGTAGCCATAATGATAGCTGCCAAAATAGTCTTCAAGTTAAAAAAGGTGGCAAGAGACAAAGATGGACATTTCATAATGATAAAGGGGACAATACATCATGAAGACATAACACTTATCAATATATATGCCCCCCATAAAGGAACACCAAAAAATATTCAAAGCAACTACTAACAGAACTAAAGGGAAAAACTAACAAAAACATAATCATTTTAGGGAACCTAATATTCCATTGACAGCTCTGAATAGATCATCCAAACAGAAAAATCATTAAGGAAATATCAGCCTTAAATGATACATTAGTCCAAATGGACATAACTGACATTTACAGAACCTTTCATCCCAGAACACGAGATTATAAATTATTTTCTAGTGCACATGGAGCATTCTCAAGAATAGTCCATATGTTGGGAAGCAAAATTAGCCTCAACAAATTTAAGAAGATTGAAATCAAATCAAGCATATTCTCTAATCAAAATGCTTTCAAATTTAAAATCCACTGCAAGAAGTAAATAGGAAAAACGACATATATATGGAGATTAAACAACATGCTACTAAAAGACGAATCATACAAGAATACTATAAAAGATTATATGCCACCATATTCAATAACTTAGAAAGAATTCTTAGAAATATATAACCTTCCTAGACTGAATCATGAAGAACTGGAAAATCTAAATCGACTGATAAAAAATAAGAAAATTGAAACAATCATAAAAACCTCCCCAAAAGCAAAAGTCCACACCAGATGACTTCACTAGTGAATTCTACCAAACATTCAAAGATGAATTATTACATGTCATTCTCAAATTCTTCCAAAAGTTGGAGAAGGGACAGTATGTAAAGCAAAGCTTTCCGGTTTTCACCATTAATTATGATATTAGCTGAGGGTTTGTTATTCATGGCCTTTATTATGTTAAGGTATTTTCCTTCTATACCCATTTTATTAAGTGTTTTAATAACAAATCGACGTTATATCTTATCAAATGTTTTCTCTGCATCTATTGATATAATCATATGATTTTTATGTTTTATTTTGTTTATGTGGTGTATCACATTGATGGATTTGGTATATTGAACCACCCTTATGCCCCTGGATTAGCCCCACTTGATCGTGATGTATTTAATGTATTGTTGCGTTAGATTTGCTAGAATTTTGTTTAGGATTTACAAACAACTGTAAATTGTTTTAGATTTACACCTGTATTAGATTGGATAAAGAAGATGTGGTATATATACACAATGGAATACTACTCTGCCATAAGTAAAGATGAAATAATGCCATTTGAGACAAAATTGATGGATCTTGAGATTATTATGCTAAGAAAAATAAGTCACGCAAAAAAGTTGAGAGCCATATGATTTCACTGATATGTGGGATGTAAAACTGAAAGCAACAAAAGAACAAGAAAAACAAATAAAGAAACAAAATTCATAGACACAGACAATAGTTTAGTGGTTACTAAACTATCTCCCCCTTTAGAGGGTAAAGGGGGAGAAGAGTGGTCGATGAGGGTAAACAGGATCAAATATACGATGATGGAAGAACTGACTCAGGGTGGTGAACACACAATGTGACATACAGCTGATGTATATTACAGAATTGTACACTTCAAGCCTATGTGATTTTACTAACCATTGTCACCCCAATAGATTTTAATTTATAAAATGGATGCATACAAAGCATTTGACAAGATACAACATCCATTTATGATTACAACACAATAAAACGGTATAGAAAAAAAGTACCTCAACATAATAAAGGCCATATAGAATAAACCCTCAGCTAACATCATACTCAATGGTGAAAAACTGAAAACTTTTCCTTTAAGATCAGTAACAAGCCAAAGATACCCACTCTCACCACTGCTTTCAGCATAAAAGTCCTAGTCAGAGCAATCAGGCAAGAGAAAGAAATACTTTTATCCAAATTGGGAATGATGTAGTCAAATTGTCACTTTTTGCAAATGACATGGTTATTTAAATAGAAAACCCTAAAGACATCACCAAAAACTATTAGAAATAATAAACAAATATAGTAAAGTTGCAGACACAAAATCGATGTATAAAAATCTATTGTGTTCCCATATACTAAAAATGAAATTTCAGAAAAGGAAATGCAAAAACAATGCTCTTTGCAATTGCAACAAAATGAATACAATACCTAGGAATAAACTTAACAAAGGATTTGAAGGACCTATACAACAAAACCCAAAAGATATTATTAAAAGAAATGGAAGAAGACACCAAAAAATGGAAAGATATTTTGTGTTCATGGATTGGAAGACTCAGCATAGTTAAAATATTCATAATACCCAAAGCAATATACAGATTTAATGCAATCCTCATCAAAATCCCAATGGCATTTTTGAAAGAGATACAATTAAAAATCATCAGATTTGTATGGAGTCACACAAGACCCTGGATAGCAGTGCAATCCCGAGGGGGCTGGGGGAAGCCTGGAGGTATCACATTTTCAGACTTCAATTTATACTACAGGGTGACAATAATCAAAACAAAATGGTAATGGCAGAAAAGCAGACACACAAACCAATGGAAGAGAATTGAAAACACAGAAATAAACCCACACATATGTGGGCAGATAGTGTTTGATAAAGGAACCAAAAACATACAGTGGAAATAAAGTGTCTTCAATAAATGGTGTTGGGAAAATTGGAAAGCCACATGCAAAAGAATGAAACTAGACTGCTATTTATCATCATACACCAAAATTAACTCAAAATCAATCAAAGACCTAAACATAAGAAATGAAACAAAACAGACATAGAAGAGAAACATAGATACTAAAAAAACGTAGATACTAAACTTATGGACCTTGGTCTTACAGAAGATTTTATGAATTTGGTCTCAACGGCAAGGAAAGTAAAAGCAAAAATAAACACATGGGACTATATCAAACCAAATAGCTTATGCACAGCAAAAGAAACCATAAACAAAACAAAGAGGCAACTGAATGGGAGAAGCTTTTTGTGAACAACACCTCTGATAAGGGGCTAATATCCAAAATATATAAAAAAAAACTTGTACAACTCAAAAAAAATCCAATTAAAAAATGGGCAGAGGACCTGAATACACATTTCTCCCCAGAAGACAAGCAAATGGCCAACAGATATATGAAAAGATGGTCAACTTCACTATTAGGGAAATGCAAATCAAAACCACAGTGTACCTGTTAGTATGGTTGTTATCAACAAGACAAATAATAACAATTGTTGGAGAGGCTTTGGAAAAAAAAGGAACTCTCATACACTGCTGGTGGGAATGTAAATTGGTACAATACTATGGAAAACAGTGTGGAGTTTGCTAAAAAAATTAAGAATAGAATTACCATATGACCCAGCAATTCCTCTTCTGGGTATCTACACAAAAAGTCTGAAAACATTATTCTGTAAAAATATATTTACCTCTGTGTTTATTGAAGCCTTATCCACGGTGGCCAATACATTGAAACAACGAAAGTGTCCTTTGATAGATGATTGGATAAAGAAGATGGGGTATAATACACAATGGAATATTACTCAGCCATAGGAAAAGATGAAATTCTGCCATTTGTGAAAACATGGATGGATTTTGAGATTATCATCTCATCGAAACAAGTCAGACAGAGAAAATCAAGAACCATATGATTTCGCTCATATGTAGGATATAAAACCAAAAGCGACAAATGAACAAGACAAAGAAACAAATAAAAACTCATAGACACAGATAATAGTTTCATGGTTACAGGGTAAGTGGGGAAGGGGTGGTGAAGAAGGTAAAGGGGTTCAAATATATGGTTATGGAAGAATTGACTTTGGACGGTGAATACCCTGTGCAGCATATAGATGATGTATTATAGAATTGTACACTTGAAACCTAAATAATTTACTAACCAATATCACCCCAATAAATTTAATTTTAAAAAGCCCACAACAATGCTGTGAAAAAGAAAAACAAAACAAAACAACACAAAATAATTTTTGCATTTCAGTCTTTGGGTTGTGATATAGTTCTGTTCGTCATGGTGCCAAATTTGAATACAGATTATGATTAATTAAACTATAGTGTATCATTTTAATAGACTTATATAAAAGTTAAATTTACATAAATATAAAAAATGCAATTACTATTACAAGTGTCTATATTAATTTATGGATTAACAATGAACAATATAACTATTTTACATTAACCATTGCTTCACATTTAGGTTGTTTCTAATTTTTCATTATTAAAATGACTTGAGATATGTGCATCTTTGTAAATATATTTTCCCACCTCTGATTATTTCCTTTTAATAGAATTTTTTTAGGGGAAGAATTTTGGGGGAACCTTAGCGTGAATTTTTATAACACAGTTGCTACATATTGTTGAATTGTATTTCATTAAGATTGTTCTAATATGCTTACACTGGCAATCTATGAAAGCACCTGTCGAATTGAACCCTTACCAAATATTATATTTTATTTTGTCAGTGTAAGAGGAAAAAATAATATCTAAATCTTGCTTTAGTGTATATTTATCTACTCACAAGATTGAATATATTTTTTCAAGTATTATTCACATTTCTAATTTCTTCTGTGATCCACTTGTGCCTTTTATCCATTTTTAAATTAGAATATTGTGATTTTCCTATTAATTTTAAGGGCTTTTTTATGTAACAATATTAACCCTGTGTCATCTGGCTCAAATATCTGTATTAGTTTTTCATTGTGCCTGAGTTTGAATCTGATTTCATCACTTTCTGGCTATGTAACCTTGGATAAATTATTAAACCTCTCTGTGCTTTAGTTTTAAACGGGGATAATAATGATAACTATCTCATAATGTTTCTATGAGGATAAATGATTTAAACATATAAGAAAGATACTTAAACAGGAACAGGGAAATATTAAGCCCCAAATAAAGATTTATCACTTCTATAAAAGGGGGCGGGAGAGTGTGTGGCCTTAATGCAAAATAAGGGCTGTCTTGATTCTTAATTTTTTTCTCATACTGTAGATTTGTTTTATTAAACTTAAAGATCATATTATATTAACATCGAGTTTTATATTATAATTACTCAACTTTAAAGTACTTTTTTCTAAAGAATTTAACAGTTATCTTGACTTCATAGACTGTGTAGATGCATCACCAATGCACTGTACAATTAAAGCTGAAGTAGAATAATATTGTATGTCAAATCTAAGAAAATTATATATATGTATACATACACACACACACACACATTCAAAGAGGTGGAGTATAGCATAAGGAAGATAGTCAATGGTATTATAATAGCTATATAAGATGTCAGAAGGGTAGTAGCTTGGGGGAGGGGGATTATCATTTTGTGAGGGGTGTAAATGTCTGTTATGTTGCTTTATACCCTGAAACTAATAATAAAAAAGTTATCTTAATAGTAGCTTAATCAGAGAAAAAAAATATTCTTGTTCTGGTGAAAAAAACAGGGGCCTATAAAGAAAATAATCTTAGAGGTCATGAAGTTATCTACTTTGACTACCTTTATTGTTCAGAGGAAGAATTTAAGGTTCAAAAAGATGAAATTCTGGGCTAAATTTCCAGAAGTAGTTAGTGGCACAGAAAGAATAATGATATACTGGTTTCTTAACTTTCAGGTTTTGCACTTTTCCCCTACATTATGCTGCCTGTTATGACTTCACTATATTAGGAAATGATTTTTTAAATCTTATTTTTCTATATCCTGTCTACTTTACTGTGTACTCCTTTCTATTCGAAGATGTTCCAATGGTTAGCATTGCTATTTAAAAAGACTCAATTTTTTAAACAGTGTTTTTGCATCTACATTGCAATTTTATAGTTTTGTTTTCCTTGAAAATATTTTTCGCATATGATAAATTTCTCTTAAAATGAGAAAAATCATCTTCCCTTTATTTCCATTTCTATATCTATTGCCCTCAAAATATGCTCCCTAATTAGTAAAATGGTTGTCACCTAATTAACTAAACTCTAATTTTGACCTGTCTGCTCACTACCTTCTCTTTGAGTGAGACAAGCCCTCAGGATATGAAAGCTTATCCTCATAGTTACTGACTGTGAAGGGTTATAGTTCACATAATCATGAACTTTTGTCATTCAGCCTTTTCCTTGCCTCTTGCTAGGAAAGTACTACTTATTGCAAAAATATATTTATTTGTCTTAACCTTTCTGACTCAAGCCAGCTCCTAATTGCCCAAACTAGATCACAGTTACAGGTGCACAATTTCTATGTTGAAGGCAAAAGCAGATATTGTAATTTTAACCACTCCATACTGACTGTATTTTTTTTTTAAGGAGTAAATAACAAAGGAGAGTTTTGGGGGCATCACCTGTACCCATTTGCATTTTTAAAAATGATACTAGCCCTACTGGAAAAAATAAATATTTATAATGATGTTGGAAATTTGTATTGGGATAGCTGGAATTGGATGGTTGGCCATGATTATAGTGATGGGGTCACCTCAATTTCAATTATGCTCTCCATTGTCTGAACGTATTTCTCATTATTTGGTTTGAGAAGTGTAATCACATTAGGTGTAGTATCTCTCAGCAGCAATATGGTTTCCCATTTCTTGTCAGGCTGTGCAAAATAATAACCAGAAGTAGAGCAATTAAACTTTCAGTTATGTGTCTGTACCTCATACCTCATCTGAATGTGGGTAGTGACCCTGAAAAAGCAAATCGCATTTAAATAGATAATTATATACTTTTGTAAATCTTGATTTTTTTTTCTTTATAGCTGCTCATATGCTTGGTTGAGTGGGTGCTTTATCTCTCTTTTCAGAACACAGAATCATCTAAGGAAAAGGAGATAATATATCTGAATAAATGTCCCTGATACATAATGGTTCTTCTGTAGAATAATGCATTTTCCTAAACTACACCTAAAGTGACAGAGATTATTTTAGCAATTGACAGAAATTATACTATTTAATGCATACTAATGTGCAACTTGGGGAAAATAATCGTTATAGGTCATATTACCTTTAAAACAGAATGCTCATTACAGAGTAGTAGTTTGACATCTTTTCATATTGTATTCTGCCAACCCTTAGCAACACAAGTAATTTTCAGCAACCTTAGGTCATGCCTCACCTCAGATTTCAGAAAAATAATGTTTTCATGGCAAAGTAATGAACACCTACTAAGCATTTAGAAAACTCTTCCTGGTTGATTAGCTAATCTGTCGTTAATAGTGCCATTCTTCCATTCCTTAATATATTTGATGATGACTCTCCTAGGAAATAAAGGAAAATTGTTTTTGCCAATTAAGACATTAGGTAATCATGTGATTAAAATGAAGCCTCTGAAGTACAGTCAAGTTAAGGTTTGCAGTGAGTACATTAGGACCTACCAAAAAATCTTCAAATTTTTTGTTGCCACCCTCTCTTTTCAGCTGGCTATGATTCATAAAGTTGAGGAGACAAGTCTCTGAAATTGTTTGAATATTTTCTCTTCTGTTCACCTTGTATATTTATTCTGCAAGACATATTCATTACACTAAAATAAACCAGGAAATACAGACAAGAAAAATAGAAAAAAATAACACAAAAAACAAAAAACCATCACCCTAAATTCAACTACACAAAGTTAAGCACTCCTATCATTTTGTGTAAATTCTTTCAGATATTTTCCCATTATTTTATCGAGATACACTATTGTCATCATGACACACTCTGTTTTATAATCTGTATTTGTTACTAAATATTTTTTTATTACTTTTTCTCTACCAAAAAGCCTGTAGCTACATTTTCATTCTACAGGGCTGTGGATATTTTTTGACATTCAATATTATTTTATATTAACTTCAGGTGTACAGCATATGGATTAGACATTTATATAATTTAAGAAGGGATCTTTCTAACTAGTCTAGTACCCACCTGGCATTATGCATAGTCATTACCATGTTATGGACTATATTCCCTATGCTTTACATCCCCATGGCATTTTGTAACTTAATTCCTTCACCTTTTCACCCTGTCCCCCAATATGCCTCCCATCTATCACCCCAATAAATCTAGTACCCATCTCATACCACACATAGTTATTACAATATTATTGACTGTATTCCTTATGCTATACCCTACATCCCCATGACTACTGTGTAACAACCAATTTGGACATCTTAATCCCTTTCCCTCTTTCACCCACCCCTCCAACACTCCCCTCATGTAGCAACCATCACAATGTTCTCTGCATCTGTGGGTGTATTTCTGTGTTGTTTATTTATTTTATTCTTTAGATGCTGCATATAAGGAAAATTACATTGCATCTGTCTTTCTTTGACATACCCCACTCAGCATAATTCCTTCTAGGTCTATCCATGTTGTTGTAGATGGCAAGATTTCATTCTTTTTTATGGCTTTTATATGGAATTCTTTTATATGGAATATATAGAATAGAGCAGTACATCTTCTTTATCCATTCATCCATTGATGAACACCCAGGTTGCCTCCATATCTTGGCCACTGTGAACAATGCTGCAAAAAACATGGAAGAACATGTCCTTTTAATGTAGCATTTTGGGTTTCTTCAGATAAATATGCAGAAGTGAGATTACTGGGTCCATCTTTGTGTCTTGTTATAGCCTTTGTTTTAAAGTCTATTTTCTCTGGTATAAGTATTGCTATTCCAGGGTTTTTTTGTTTGCATTTTCGTGAAATAACTTTTTTCATCTCTATATTTTCAGCCTGTACCTTTCAATCTGAAGTGAGTCTCTTGTAGGAAGCATATGTAAAGGTATTGCTTTCTTATCCATTCAGCCCCATTACCTTTTCAGCAGAGACTTTAATTCATTTACATTGAAAGTAATTGTTGATAGGTATGTAGTTATTGCCATTTTATTCATATTTTTTACCTCTCTCTCTCTCTCTTTTTCTTAAAGACATCTCTCTAACATTCCTTTCAATATTGGTTTGATGCTGATGAACTCCTTTACCTTTTTCTTGCCTGGAAAGCTCTTTATTGGTCCTTCAGTTCTAAACAATAGCTGTACTGGATAGAGTGATCTTGGGTGTACATCCTTGGTTTTAATCATTTTGTACATTTTCTGCCACTCCCTTCTGACCTGCAAAGTTTCTATTGAAAAATCAGCTGACAGTGTTATGGGAGCTCCCTTGTAAGCAATTACCATATTTCTCCGAAAATAAGACCTAGGCGGACCATCAGCTCTAATGCATCTTTTGGAGCAAAAATTAATATAAGTCCTGGTATTGTATTTTATTATATTATATCATATTAAGACTGGATATTATATTATAAGGTTGGATATTATATTATATTATACCCAGTCTTATATTGCATTATATAAGACCTAGTCTTATATTATATTAAAATAAGACCTGGTCTTATATTAATTGTTGCTCCAAAACACGCATTAGAGCTGATGGTCCGTCTAGGTCTTATTTTTGGGGAAGCACAATAACTGCTTTTCTCTTGCAGCTTGTAAGATTTTTCTTTCTTTCTTTCTTTCTTTCTTTCTTTCTTTCTTTCTTTCTTTCTGTCTTTTTTTTTTTTTTTTGTCTTTAACCTTTGGTATTTTAATTACAATGTGTCTTGGTGTGGGCCTTTATGAGTTCATCTTATTTGGGATTCTCAGTGCTTCCTGAACTTGTATTTCTATTCTCTTTGCCATGTTAGGAAAGTTTTCAGTCATTGTTTCTTAAAACAGGTTTTCATCTCCTTGCTTTCTCTCTTCTCCTTCTGGTACGCTTATGATGCAAATGTTGGTATGCTTGATGTTGTCCCAGTGACCCCTTACATTATTAGCATTTTTAAATTTTTTTATTCTTTATCGTTTCGCTGTTCTAACTGGGTGTTTTCTGCTATATTATCTTTTAAATCTCTGATTTGAACCTCTGCTTCATCTAATCTACTTTTAATTTCCTCTAATGTATTCTTCATATCAGTTTTGTATTCTTTATTTCTGACTTGTTCTTATTAATGTTATTTATCTCCATTTTTATGTTTCCTACCAGTTTGTTGAAATTCTCCTTGAGATCACTGAACATCCTTATAAGCAGTATTTTGAACTCTGAATCTGGTAGTTAGTCTGTCTCCATTTTGTTTAGTTCTTTTTGGGGGAGAGCTTTGTTTTCTTCATTTGTTTAGGGTATTTTTCTTTGTTTTCCCATTTTAGCTGCCTCCCTATGTTTATTTCTATGTATTAGGTAGGGCTGCTATGTCCCCTGGTCTTAGTAGAGTGGCTTTATGTAGTAGGTGTCCTGTGGGACCAGTGGCACAGTCTTTCTAGTCACCTGAGCTGGGTGTTCCAGGTTTGTCCATCTTGTGGGGAGCATTTTTGCTAGGTGAATAAATATCTTTGATATAAACTTTGCTTAAGTAGAGCATTCAACTTTTGAGCCCACCATGACAATTTCATATTAGATGAACTATTTAGAAATATGTAATCATTAATCTATATTGTGGTGCTACCAGATTTTTAGAAAACTAATACCAATGAAATTTTCTCTGTTGGTATAAAATAAAGAAAATTGCTTAAGCAAGTACCCTAAAAATTATAATCAGTGAAATTTTCTGAAAATGAAGTTTAATCAATAGATCGAAATGTATTCTTATGAGTTTGTATATGTTCTCTTTCAATATTCCAATATAATTCCCATTTGACAGGGAAAATAGAACACAACTGAAAATCATACAATTAAGTCATTCAGAACTGAAACTTATGACCAACTTATTTCTAAAATCAGAGAAGATTTTTTCATTAGGTTAAAACAATTGGAGGCATATCAAGACACATAATAGTGATTCATAGATATTATATTGCATTTATCAGGGAAGCATTGTTTGCCTGGTTGTAGCTAAGAAGGATCAAATCTACCCAACAGATTACTGCTTGCCAGTTTAGAGATGCTTTATTTTATCAACTATAAAACCTGGACAACTAGAAATAAATTATGCTTTTTATCCTTATCAGTTTACCTTTCCAAAAACTTTCTGAGACTTCTTTACTCATATCCCATCTGTCAGAATGCTGAGTAGGGAATGACAACCATAGTTTTCATCTGAGAGTTACAGCTCTACCATATTACATTTATAGGAAAAGCAAAATCAGAATGAACCATACAGCAATATATTTTCAAATTAAAAGATCTAAAGCAACAACACCCAAATCTAGGGAGTTGTCCAATATAAAGGTATTAAAGAAGTCAGTCTTTATGTTAAGAGATGTTTGCATTCATTTCAGGCTGTAGATTTGAGAGGAGGATGCTACAAACTCCCAGACAAATAGTGGCAATCACAAAGGAATAGTCTCATATTTTCTACCTTGGCAAATATTGGATCTTTTTGAACATATATTTTATCAAAGATAAATAAGCAGAAAAAATATTTAAAAATCCAAAATGTGGAATGTATTTTTAAAAATAAAAGAAGTATAATATTAATTACTTGTAGGAAAATCTGCCCCAATTAATCAAATAAAAGAAAAATATTTAGAGAAATTAGATTTATGTTTTTAATAAGGGGCAAGCAAATATCACATCTATGGAATGAAACTGAAAGATCATAAAGCAACATCCAGAATGATAGCAGATCAAAGGTTCATAATGTGCTCTTGAAATACAGGCACTCAAACAAAAGTGGAGAAACTAAAATCGAAAATGTAATAACAAAAGTATGATCCATTCACTGAGGAAAATTGCAACAGTGATTCTCAGAACATTTTGAGAAGTTAACCTAGAATAATAAGAGTAATACTAGTATCACAAACTTTCTTAGAATGAGATAGTTGGCATTGACAATAAAGAAAAACAAATAAACTTATAATATTAGCATATTGGAATAAATTAAAAAAACAATAATCAAACTTATAACAGAAAAAAAGACAACTTCCTGATTTGACAGATTACCTGTGTAACCCCATAATGGTTTACTGAATCTAGACAAAATCAGTGAAAAGAGAATCATGCCTTATATTTTGAGTACCAATGATGAAAGAAAAATTAACTAACATATATTCATGCAAAAACTACAAGTTACTTACAATACACACACACAAACACACACACCACTGAAATTATCAGATTACGTTCAGATTTCATCTCTAAAAAGACTAAATGTCAGGAAAATGTTGATGACTCTTTAGAGATTTAAAAAATAAATTATGTTAGTTCGCACCCAATAGTTCTGATTCCAGATACAACATTGAGTACACAGAATAATCACAGAAGGAAAAAGACCAAATTTATCAATACACAACATGTGCCAAGAATTTTGTGTTCTTGCCCAAGAATTTGACCTTTGTACTGTGGCAAATAGATTCTGATTTTCCAGATGGATGCCTCAGAATTTCTAAGCCTGTTTATATTAAAATTTCAGATTATTTTACTATCTCTATTTATTCATCTTCTGTTCTTCCCAAATGAATTTTAGTTTGTAAATTAGCTACCAATGTAAGATACCTACAAAAGTAAATTTTTTTTAGCTGGAAAACTTGTCTAGATTTCCTTCAAAGTTGTAACTTGGATAATTTAGCATACAATTTATATATCAATCCAGAATGTATTTTATAAAGGAAGCCCATCCTTAAAGAACAGAAATGTTTTCAGTTTGTGAGAAAAGTCTGTATCACACTGGACTGTGAAATATTTACTAATGGATATACAGCCTGTGTGTACTCAAGTAACTCATTTTACTTTTCCTATTTAAAATTCTATTTTAGACATTAGGTTACAATCATTGGTTTCTTTAATTTTCATAGTAACTACAAGAGAAAATTCTACTTTTTCTTCATTTTATGTGCGAAAATTGAGCCTCCAGAAAGATAGGAAAATTACAGTATTCATACTTTGTTGTTTTGAAAGCCTCCTTAATTAGCATAGTTTATAGACATTTGTGTAATATGCAGGCAGTAAAAAAATCATTTTCATATAAATTCCACAACTGTCTTTAAAATCCTGCTTTGGAAAATTGAAATTCATTATACTCATTCTAATTTCTGGCATTTGCCTACAAAGCAGATAATATAAACATGCTATGAATGTTTAAAAAAGTGTTAAATCTTGAAACAAATAATATGGAGTTTGCTTAAATTTCATGTGTAATGAAATATCATGAATTCCAGATCATTCCAGAAACAATTTTATTGCCTCTGCTTCTCCTAGACATACTCAATGGATAAAATTGAACATAATGGATATTGCAGTGTTCTTACAAGTATCATCAGTGAAGAATCTATCGTGTTAATAAACATAATCCTGGGCTTCTTAAGTGGGAGAGTATAGTTTATTTTATGCATACTTCAACAATGAAAGGGATAAGAGGAAAGCTTCTCTGAAAGCAGCATTTTGAAAATCCCAATTCCTTGATTCTGATTGGAACTCTGGGATTGACACACTGTGGCTCTTGTAGCTGGCCTCTGAGTAATTTCTCCTTTTTCAAGAAATACAGCCCATGTTTTCAGCTGCGTGGCTTTCTTCTTCTTCTTCTTTTTTTTTTTGATAGATACTTGATGCATTTATGCATAGTTAATTGCAGAATTAGTGGAGACTAATCATTCCTTGGCTAGAGGTGCATACCATTAAAAAATTCATTGAGTCACATGTTGGAGAATAAGGTTACTAGACTTGTTACATTTTATTTGAATAAAAGAAAATAGGACTGAAGTGGGTACACATCAAAAATGAATGTTTTCTGATATTGAAGCTTTGTGTAATCCAAGCAAATGAAACACGTTGTCACATCTCTGTATATGTTTGAAATAAGGAGCTTTTTGAAGTGGGACTACTGAAGTCAGAGAAAATTGTTCTGTCATATATAATAGTTTTCTGGTATGAGTTATGTTTCTTTTACTTGGAGAATTGGATGGAATTGCTTACTTGTATTCATGTGCAAGAACTCCTTTGTGAAAATCATAATAGAAAACAAAATTATCCTTTTTCATCTTGAGACAAAACTGCATGTATCTGTTATTTATAGCTGCATAACAAATTATCCCCAAGCCAGTGACTTACAGTAATGATAAACATTATTATCCCTCACAGTTTCTGAGAGTCTGAAGCACTGTGGTTGGACAGTTCTTGAATTGAGTTGGGTCTGTTGCTAACAGACATTAACCAGATTTGCAGTCTTCTGAAGAGTTGTCTAGGGCTGGACTATCTACTTCAGTGTTAACTCACGTACTTGGCTGGTAAGTTGGTGATGATTGTTGGTGAGAGGTCCTAGTTTCTCTACAAGTGGGCTTCTATACAGGGCTGCTTTGATGTCCATACAGCATATGGACATACGGATGGCTTCTCCTAGAGCAAGTAATACAGGCAGTGACGGCAGAAATTTTAATGTATTTTCAGAAGTCACATAACATCATGTTCACAAACTCTAATTGGTCTACAAGTCAATGTTATTCAATGAGGGAGGAAGCTGCAGAAGCATGCAAATGAAAGGAGGTGAGAATCTTTGAAGTCCATATTGAAGAACGCTTAGCCCAGTCCATATTTTGCCTCCAATAATTCATGTCTACATGCCCACACCTTTGTGAAAAATCTACCTCTTCTCTCCAAAGACTCTTCACATTCTCATCTATTTCCAACATCAGCTCAAATATAGAATCTTGTCTATAAAAACAGGTTCAAGTTTGGGTGCAACATGTTAGATATGGTGCCTCGAATGTAGGTCCATTTGATCTGAGAACCTGTGACCTAAAGACACAAGTTATTTGCTCCATTTCCCCATAACCCCTCAAACCCAATTTGCAATAATGAAATGGGCATAGAATTATTGGCATAGACCTTCTTATCATAAATGAAAAAAATGGGAAACACACAGTAGTCACTGTTACATAATATAATCTGAAAGCCATAATTTCTGAAATCTAGAGTGGCAGACATTATGAGTTCCTGGATTTGGGCACAAAGTCTGAGAACGATACACTGTGACTCTTAGATCTGCCCTCTGAGTAATTTTTCCCTTTTCATGAAGTATAGCCCATGTTTGCTGCTGAGTGCTTCTTCAGCCTGCTTACTGCCTACAGAATTTTTGGTGTTCAACACATGTTTTCCATGTCTTCTTTTCTTTTTATTTAAATTGAGATATGTTTCATACATAACATTGTGTAGGTATAAGACAGTATGTTGATTTGAAAATTTTGTATATTGCAATATGATTATCACCATAGCATTGGGAAACACCTCTATAATGTCAAATAATTATCATACTTAGTATAATTCCCTCAAGTTCCATCCATGTTGCAAATGGCAGGATTTCCTTTTTTCTCACTACTTAACAATATTCCATTTTGTGTGTGTGTTTGTGTGCCTGTGTGTAGGTGTAGGCATATGTGTACATACATACATAAAGATGTTGACACATCTTTATCCATTCATCCACTGACAGAAACTTCAGTTGTTTCCATATCTTGGTTATAGTGAATAATGCTACAATAAACATGAGAGTGCAAATGTCTTTTTGATATCCTGTTGTCATTTTCTCAGGATATATAGACAGAATTGTATTGGGATTGCTGGATCCTATGTAGTTCATTTTTAATTTTTTGAGAAACCACCATATTGTTCATAAAATTCCTAGAAGAAAACACAGGGAATAAGCTCCTAGACATTGGTCTTGGATATGACACACACACACACACACACACACACACACACACACACACACCAAAAAAAAAAAAAAAAAAAGCAACCAAAGAAAAAAATTAGCAAATGGGACTACATCAAACAAAAAACCTTTTGCACAACAAAATGCAAAAGCAACCTAGGGACTGGTAAAAAACATTTGCTTACTATCGTGTTTCCCGAAAAATAAGACCTAACCGGGAAATCAGCTCTAATGCGTCTTTTGGAGCAAAAATTAATATAAGACCCGGTATTATATTATATTATATTATATTATATTATATTATATTATATTATATTATATTATATAGACCTGGTCTTGCATTATATTATATTATATAAGACCAGGTCTTTTATTATAGTAAAATAAGACTGGGTCTTATATTAATTTTTGCTCCAAAAGGTGCATTAGAGCTCATTGTCCAGCTAGGTCTTATTTTCAGGGAAACATGGTATTTTTGGATAAGGGGTTAATATTCAAAATATAAAAATAACTCATAGAATTCAAAAACAAAAAATGACTAACTTGATTAAAAAGCAGGTAGAAGGATCAATAGACAAACGGATAAGGAAACTGGGGTACATATATACAATGGAATATTATTTGGCCACAAAAAAAGACAAAAATCTTACCATTTGTGACATCATGGATGGTCCTGGAAGATACTCTGCTAAATGAAATAAGTCAAACAGAGAAAAACAAATACCATGTGGTCTCACTTATATGTAGAATCTAAAGAGCAAAATAAATAAACAAAACAGAAACAAACTTAGAGATACAGAAAACAAATTGATGGTTGTTGGATGGGAGGGGGTAGGGTGGCTGCATAAAAAAAGGTGAAGAGATTAAGAAGTACAAATTAGTTGTCACAAAATTGTCACTGGGATGTGAAGTACAGCATAGGAAATCTCATCAATAATATCGTGATACCTATGTATAGTGCCAGGTGGGTACGAGACTAATCGGAGAGGATCACTTTGTAAATGATGTAAATGTCTAACCACTATGCTGAAACTAATATAAAATAATATTGAATGTCAATTGTAATTGAAAACTAAGAAAGTGGACAGAGGAACTGAATAGATATTTTTTAAAAGAAGACATCTAAATGGCCAACAGGTACACAAAAAGATGCTCAACATCATTAAGTGTGCCAATTAAAACCACAATGAGATGTCACTTCAGACTCGTTAGAATGGCTATCATCAAGAAGAGAAGGTGCATCAAATACTGACAAGGATGTGGAAAAAAGGAAACTTTATGCAGTATTGGTGGGACTTTTTTCCGTCTTGTTCTTTTATTGTCTCTTTCAGTTCAAGCTAGCAATATAGTGTAATTCTATTAAAATTTTTGGATCTCCCATGAATGTTATTGGGTTAAATTCATTAGACAAAAGTCACACCTGCTTTGAGATAAATATTTTTCTACATGTGCTTCTGTTTAGGCTGTTGAACAATACTGCCCTGTATTCTTAGAAGCCATTATTTGACATATCAGTTCTCTGAGACACTGTCTTAGATATGTCTGAGGTTTTAACAAAGGACTTTATAGTCACATCCTTGGTTTTATTACTAGGCTGTCTTGGCCTAATAATAGACCACAGAATAATAATCTGAAAAGATGCCCTTTTCCTAATCTCTAAAATCTGTGAATATGTTATCTTACACTGCAGAAGGGACTTAGAGGTGATAAGTGAAAGGTCGTGAGATGGGGAATTTATTCTGGATTATCTAGGTGGGCCTAATGTAATTACAAGCGTCCTTATAAGATGCCCAGGAGAGTTAGAGTCAGAGAAGGGAATGTGATGACCTAACCAGAGGTCAGAGTGATGTGGTCACGAGCCAAGGACCTCGGGCAGCTCTAGATCTCGAAAAAGGCAAGGAACAGATTCTCCCCTAGAGCCTTCAGAAGAAATGCAGCTCTGGTGACACCTTAATACCTATAAGACTAATTTTGGACTTCTGACTGCCAAACTATAGGATACTAAATTGGTATTGTTTAAAGCCCCTATGTTTGTGGTAATTTATTACAGCAGCAATAGGAAATGAATACAACTGTGTTTTCCTGAATATGCTTTGGATTTAGTTTTGCCCAGAAGATATTGCTTAATTTTAAACTGTTTTGCCACCTGGAGAGGCTGGAAATTTTCAACCCCAGAAGGTTGTTGCTCTCTTACATTTGACAATTCTGTTTTCAAATTTTTATTTCTTTATCATGCATTTGCATTTTACTATAAGTATCAAGAAGAAACTAGGTGGCACCCTCAACACTCTGCTTGGAAGTATCCTTATTTGGTAACACAGGGCATTAAGTAGTTTACCTCCGTTCTAAATTATAACAGGCACACTTTCTCCCACTACAGATGCTTATACTTTCTTTTGTTTTTCTTTTACCATTTATTTTCATAAATCACTGAGATTTATGAAAATCCTGTTATGAATGATAAGTTAAATTTTGTAAGAAATAGTTTCTAAAACAGTGGAACTAAGTATGTGCGATAGCTTTATGTTTTATAAAACCAGTGAAATAATAAAGAATTCAAACTAATCAGGCAATTCAATTTCAAAACTAAATTATTAGAATTTAAAAATAGGAATTGTATTGATAAATACAGTACTAATTCATATAATGGTTATGTTGATTTTGTCATTATAGTTTATCAAATATTTTATTTATATTCTATTTTGCTATAGTTAATGAACATTTTATTGTTACTTAAATATATTTGCTTTCTTTAATACTATATTGAATTACATATACAATGCATTTTTAAAGATACAGTTTTGATTTACACAGTATTTACAATATCTCTTAGCATGACATAAAGTGCTATTCTGTAAAGCATAAATTTTATTTCATTCATTTAATTATACATATGCATCTCAGAGCTGGTTTATTATTGTCTAATAGTTTGGAAAAAATACACTTGGAATTATGCTTATTTGGTGAATATGTTTCATTAAATAAACAGCTTCAATGTAAAATATGGTTTTTACTAAAATGATATATTTGAATGAAATTTTTCTTAAAATTGCTGTACATACTCTGATTACTTTTTTGGGGAAAATTCTACTAGTCCTTTCTCTTGCTATGTCTCTCATATAATTCATCTACCCATCTATTCAAAAGGTGGAACTTATAAATGATAACTTTTCCTTAAACATTCTTAACTGGACAGACACACAGTGGAGCGTGATGATATTTCATTGGCCACTGTTATGTACATGTATATTCAGCCAACACTTACCTGATATAATTTCTATGTTCTCAAAAAAGCCAGCCTACTACAGATAATCGTACCTGTTAACTTGACATTCTGTCCCCATTTCCTGCTCTAATCATCATTCTCTGAGAGCAGTTATTTTTTTTCTGAATATGTGAAGTGAGATATAAATATGATAACGAGATCATTAACATGTCAGCAACAATGAGTGTACTTTCCTGGATTAGTTGGTCATGAAGGGGTCAGAGCCTGAATGAATGTAATGCAGGCTAAGTAACTTTACTGTAGTAGTTCCTATATAATGTTGACCAAAAATTGCTGACTTGTATGGATTTAAGTGCAGGAAAAGCAGAGACATCAAGAGGTGGGTGTATGGACATTGACTACTTCAAGTTGGATCCAAGGTTGCTGGAAGGGAGGTGAGAGGGCACTAAAAACAAACTTGACCTATTTCAAAATTTTTCTTACAGCTGTAATATACCACTGTAAATATCTCCATTAGTGTCTTGTGCTTGTCATTCCTGTCATTGTGGCTCATCATCATTAGTCTACATCTTTTTGTGTATGTGAGAAATCTGGTTGCTGCTAACTGCCCGTTCCCAAACTCTTTAAAAATTCCCTTGCATTTCCTTCCTCACGTCTGATTTTAGACTCCAATTTCCCCTCTGTGTCTCCTCTGCTTAAATGCATTAACATTTAACTTTATAATTGACTTCTATTCTTTCTTCAACTAGCTGCTCTCATTTCTCCCTTGTGATTCAACACTTAAAATTAAATGCCTATTGGCACCTGTGGTTTCTCCCTATTAGAAAAAAGGGAAAAATAGTAATCTAATGGTAAATGTCACTTTCTTGGAGCAATACAAATACCAGTAATCAACGGAAAGAACTACATAATTGCTGGATGCCAAGTATATCATAATTAAATGTGTGACTGAGAAAACTAGACAGATTTATGTAATTTGTATATAGATATGTTTATTTGTTTTCTAGCTAACTCAAATATGCTAATTCTAATATGAAGATTCCATTAGAATGAACCCGCCATATGATGATAATCAGAATCTGAGTATTATTGTATCAGATCATGTTGTTCTAGTTCTGATCATTTTGGAATATAGAGGAATTAAATAAATTATCTCATCTGTTTCCCAGAACTTATATTTCCTCTGTTCTATTTTTATTTAAAGTAATTTTAAGTAAAATTTGTTTTCTTTGTCTAACAGTAAGAGTTAATTTTAAGAAGGATGAATAATATATGGAAAAAAAACACTTCATAAGTGTGACTACATAGCTGCTCACAACAAAAATATATGAGTCATACTTGATTTTCTTCTCTCCACATTCAACCCACTAGCAGGTCATTTGGCATTACTTCTGATATATATTTTTAATCTATCCATTTATATCCATTTCTAGTGCCACCATCATAAGCCAAACTATTATTATCTGATTTCTGATGTACTGTAGTACTTTTTTTGTTTTGTTTTGCTGTTTCCAAGCTTACTGTTTCTCCAAACTCCTAATTCACCCAGGCAGTCTTCATATTTCTCTTGAAGTTTGGTGAAGCCATTTCCCAGAATAATTGTTTCTAAAAGTAAAATATTTTGATCTACAGGCAATATAACTACATTTAAATATCCCCTAAATTATTTGTAAAATGTAAATCAGTTGATGTTACTATCCTTTTCAATGAATTCTCATTGAATTAAAAGAAAAAACTAAACTACCTATCACAGCCAACGAGATTCAATTGACCTATCTCTCCAATGTCTACCATCTGGCCCCTTGCTTGCAAGAGTCTAGATAAATGTATTTATTTTCTATCAATACCCAAATTCTTTTTATCCTTATGGTATTTGAACTTGATGTTCCCTATTTCTGTCTTACATATCTCCTTAAATCTTCTGCCAGTCTTTCTTTTTTATTATATACCCTGTTTCCATAAAATAAGATGCTTAAAGTGTTGGTTTTAATTTTATTGACCAAATTAGTAACAGTAAGTTAAAAATAGTCATTGTTTTCAAAGGCCTCTTGTTGAAAACCTCAATCCATGGACTTTCAAATATTTTAAAATTATATTTGCATTGTATGAAAATTTTGACATTTTTTAACACCATGTGTCATACATTGAACTTAGATGTGATAAAAATGCAATGTATTTTCCTGATAAGAGTTACTGATAGATTGAAGTGGGAGAGAATGGAGATTTTTATTAATCATTAGAAATTGCTTTGTTTTTCCAGCTGCAAGATTTAATATAATAAACACACTAATAGCCATCTTTTTACTATATGTGGAACCCCTAGATCTTAAATATTAAAGCAGACTAGTCTGCAGTCTAATGAAGTATGTAAAAATAATAAATAAATAAGGTTATTTTTTAGCATATACTCTGATTGAAATTAGAGATTCATGAAAATACATCATTGCTTAATTGGCTAAGCTCAACAGTACGTATGAGTCGTCAGTGACAGAAAAAGGAGTTAAAACCACTAACTACCTGCAAATTATTGAAGGGTAGTTTAAGAAAGGGGATTAAGCTGGGAAAGAGTGATTTATGAAAAGAGTCAACTGAGACAAAGTGCTGTACCATTCATTAAATTAATGAGGGGAAGCTCCTAAAATCACATTTTAAGGTCATTTCCACAGGGTCAGAATTCAGACTAATGCCATTTTGTTGTGATGTGGTTCACTTAGTCGGGCATTTAAAACATTAGGCATAATATGGTCAGGAATAGAAAGTGGTTATAAGTTTCCTGTCACAGAATAAATTAACAAGTACCATCATAATATAATTCAAATTTCTGATGAAATTTATTCAGATAATTTTATATGAAAAGATAAAGGTTTTTGCTAATGCTGGTCAGGTTTCTTTATAAATTTATTGCATTTGATTTTAGAAATTAAAGAGCAAAATTTTTTATCTTGCAAATAGTGATATGAATAAGATTAATATGTTATACATGAAATAATATATAATTTATAAAATGTGTTCAGATATACTTGCTAATTTATCTCTTTCCAAAGAGCATATTTATGCCTGTAAGACAAATACATGTATTTTCATCACATGTATTTTATATGTACACATAAATAAAGAACAATTCTGTTCATATACCCCCAAACTCTATGAATTTATTTTGGAAGAAAAATAAATTAGTGCTCTCAGTTATTCCATTATTTCACCAACATAATATAAAAAAAAATAAGTGTAAATTAACACAAACGGCAATGTGAGTTGCAGAGACCTTGAAAATGATGAAACATATGTTCAATAAGTTAGCTCAGGTAGAATGATATAAATATGTGCAGTTCAACAAATTCTTGCATTATCAGTCCAGCATTAGTCATTTAGAAAGATGTTTTTAAAAATACCTATGGTTGCTAAGTAAACATTGGGCGGAGATTATTTAACTAGATGTAAACTATTGTATGTATGTGCTACATGGGAGATAAGTAGTGCAGAAACCAATCTTATTCTCACAAGGTCAGGGCCATAATACATGCTCCTTTCTTGTGTGAACAAAACAGAGTTGATAATCATAGTTCAAAGATTTTGAAAACCAGTGCAACACTTCAGGGCTATATCTATGTACCACTAAACAGATTTTGAAATTTCTTAGCACAGGTGTTTAAAGTGAGGACATTATTGGAAATATGTCTATATGTGCTCTGTTACTAGCATTTTATTTTGTGATTATTTCCCAGAATGCTAAAATTTGGCTGGTCTCACACAATTTGTTGTCATCTAAAAAAAAAAAAAAAAAAAAGCACAAACTATGAAAATATCATTCTGATAGACTCATTTAGATATAATTTTATTTGTACCAAGGATCCTCTGTGGTTAGCATGAACAATTTATGATTCCTATGTGTTGCAGTTCTTTTCTACTATTTGAGTACACTTTTGGTAGCATAGACATGCTTTTTATCGGCTGTTCAAAAAGAAAACATGAAACTTACTTTTTCAAAGTACAGTTGTTTAATTGTTGCTCCTATTAAATGAAACAGGTAACAAATCAGGACAATTCCTCTATAGTGTAGAGAGTAGTAAGTCATGGTGGTGGGCTCCAGGGTCTCTCAAATGTTCACCACTGTACTCTCCCTGGTATGACAGTGAAACTTTTGTTCCCCGGATATATCAGTTAGGAGATAATAATACAATTTGCTGCTAACACTGTGGCTGTGACTCACCTGTGCTTCATGATCTTGTTTTCTTACCTGCCGTATTATATTTGTCACTTGTTTCACATCTCATATCTGAGGCCATTGGGGAATAATAATTCTTTAATGCTGTTAATGTGGATTACAATAGCAGCAGGGCCACGAATATCCTTTTAAGGCAATTCTGCTGTTTTTCTTGGTATTGAGGATGCCAATGTCTCACTTTAGATGACGTTTTTCACAGGTGGTGGATATATAATACCAATAATACTGATGCATCAACATTAATGTGCTAAATGTTTGTTTTCCCTCTCCTTTTATTTTATTTCCATTTATATGAATGTTTTACATTGTAGCTCAAGTAGGAGCCCAGGAAAACTTATGTAGAAGACAATCTTGGAGACAGCAATCACTTTCTAATATTTAGAATCATCCTTCTCTCCAACTTTTGCATAATGACCATGAATCAGATTTGTGAGATGAGACTCTATGTACTTTTTCCGTAAGCTGAATTCCATCACAGGAAGTCCCTCACATCCTCTTATTCAGGCAATCTTGATTTCTAGACTGTGCACAATGTGGTTTCAAACTTGAATCCCTGATGCCCTGAAATATTCCAGCCAATTCCCTTGATGGTGACATGGAAAAAGACATAAAAACACTTTGAGGGCATCATCAAAATGGCGGTGTGAGGTGAGCCTCTGTAAATCTCCCCTGGAATTTACAACTAATCGAATAACTATAACTCCACAAAGGACTCCCTGCACAGCAGACAGGCAAGATGAAGAGTCCCACTACTGAATTCACCTAAAGGTTGGCAAATTGCACAAACAAGGGGAAGAGGGAAGGGAGAAGTACAGAGACGGGGCCACACGGGCGCAGGACGCAGACCTAGCTCAGTGCTCTGACCTCGCTGCATCCCAGAACTACTGCAGCTGTGGGAGAGGGAAGAACTCGGACTGCTAGGGCTCGGACTGCTAAGGCCAACGGGGCTGAGGGGACATCATATAACACAGCTAAATCCAACGCTCACGGCAGAGACCTCGGGGAAAAGACTGAGGGAAGAAGGCTGAAAACCGTAGTTTAAGCCCTCACTGCCGAGCAGAGAACAGAAGCCTTAGGCACTGAGACTAGCCACCCGCTCCCTACCCTCCAGAGCTCGCCTCACCCCCACTTGCCCAGTGCTAAAAGAGGAACAGTAGCAGTGTCAGATCAAAAGAACAGAATATTTGCTGTTCTGAGAACTGTGGACAGCAGACAGATTCGCAGCCCAACTAGTTCTGACAAAGGGGAGGGAGCTGTGGAAGCAGGACCGGCTGTGGTGCTGGTCTCCACCATTGCTTTGCACCACCTCTCACAACTCACCCTGCCCCTGGCCCCACCTATCTGGGCAGATCCCTGCAAGAGTAAACAGAACTACTGAAACATACAGGCTCTGAATCTGGTGCAGGAAGAGCTTTGGAATTTCAAAAGCTCTCTGAATACCCACATGGACACTGCGCCCTCTGACCCAGGCGAACTATTAACAGAGGAGAAGCCCATCTCCCAGGGAGTCCATCCATTGTGTGAGAAGCTGGAATAGTGCAGAGAAAACATAGCACTACCGTGTGGGAGATAAAAAAAGGATGAAGTCAGAGAGAAAATAAAACATTCTACCAACAAATACTGAAAAACAAAAGAAAGACCTCTTCCTATCAATCGGTTGCAGAAGCCACTCCTGTAGATGTCTAGGAAGAGAAATGATAAATCAGTAATTACCACGAATAACCAAGGCAACAAGATAGCTCAGAAAGAAAGTGAAGAGTCTCCAGAAAAGGAACTTAATATGGAAATATGTGACTTAAATCACTTAAATGAAATATGTGACTTAAATGAGAATTCAAGATTGCAGTTCTGAAAAATCTCAACGAGATGCAAGAAAACACAGAAAGGCAGTTTAATGAACTCAGAAACACAGTCAAAGAACAACATGAGCATTTTACAAAAGAGATAGAAATTTTTAAAAAGAACAAAATAGAATTTCTGGAGATTAAGAACTCAATAGAAGAAATTAAGAATGAAATAGCCAGCTTAGGTAGTAGAGCTGACCAGATGGAGGAAAGAATCAGTGACATCAAAGATAGAAACCTGGAAGTGACACGGATAGAAGAAGAAAGAGACTTGAGACTTAAAAGAAATGAAAGAACTCTACAAGAACTTTCTGACTCCATCAGAAAGAGCAATATAAGAATAATGGGCATACCACAAGGAGAAGAAAGAGACAAGGGAACAGAGAATATATTCAAACAAGTTGTCGATGAGAACTTCTCAAACTTGTAGACAGAACTGGATCCTCGAATCCAAGAAGAAAATAGAACACCTAATTACCTGAATCCCAACAGGCCTTCTCCAAGGCACATTCTATTGGAGCTGTCTAAAATCAACGACAAAGAGAGAATGCTCAAGACAGCCAGGGAAAAGAAGACAGTAAACTACAAAAGAAAGCCCATTACATTATCATCAGATTTTTCAGCAGAAACTCTACAAGCCAGGAGGGAGTGGAACCCAATATTCAAACTATTGAAAGAGAGAAATTATGAGCCAAGAATAATATATCAGGCAAAGATATCCTATAGCTATTACGGAGGAATAAAGACCTTTCCAGACGTACAGAAGCTGAGAGAATTTTCTAATACGTGACCTGCACTACAAGAAATACTAAAGAAGGCTATTCGACCACCATCAACGGGAACTATCTATGGCAACCAAAACATAAAAAAGGGGGAGAGTAAGGCCTGAACCAGAATATGGGAATGGAGAAACTAAGCGTGCTGAAGATAATGGAATACTCTAAATATCAAACTTTATTTTACATAAACTTAAGGGTAACCACTCAAAACAATCCAGAACTGAAATATACACTGTAGTAAAAGAAGAAACAGAGGGAAACATCATAGAATACCACCACACAGAAATAAGACAACAACAAAAAGGCAAAGAAACAATGGAGACACAGCCTCACCAGAAAACTAAAGCTAGAATGACAGGAAATCCTCACCTATCAATAATCATCACCCTAAATGTAAATGGACTGAATTCACCAATAAAAAGGCACAGAGTAGCAGACCGTATCAAAAAACTAAACAAAACCGTATGCTGTCTCCAAGAGACACATCTCAGCTACAAGGACAAGCATAGACTCAAAGTGAAAGGGTGGAAATTGACACTCCAAACAAATGGTATCAAGAGAAAATCAGGTGTATCCATACTGATATCATATGAAACAGACTTCAGGGTGAAAAAGGTAACAAGAGACAAAGAAGGATATTTCATAATGGTAAAAGGGACTATAAAACAAGAAGACATAACAGTCATCAGTATTTATGGCCCCAATCAGTGAGCACCAAAATATACCAAGCAGCTACTAACAGAACTAAAGGGAGAAATTGACCAAAACACAATTATACTAGGACACTTAAATACATCATTGACAGCTATGGATAGGTCATCCAAACAGAAAATAAATAATGAAATAGCAGCCCTAACTGACACATTAGATAAAATGAACATAATTGACATATATACAGCACTTCATCCTAAAACATCAGACTATACTTTTTTTTCTAGTGTACATGGAACATTCTCAAGGATAGACCATATATTGGGACATAAAATCAGCCTCAGCAAATTTAAGAAGATTGAAATCATACCAAGCATATTCTCTGATCACAAGTCTTTGAAATGGGATATCAACTGCAAAAAGAAAGCAGGAAAAAACACAAATACATGGAGATTAAACAACATACTTTTAAAGAACGACCGGGTCACAGAAGAAATTAGAGGAGAGATCAAAAGATACATAGAAACAAATGACAATGAAAATACATCCTACCAAAATTTTTGGGATGCAGCGAAAGCAATTTTAAGAGGGAAATTTATATCATTACAGGCCTATCTCAAGAAACAAGAAAAATCTCAAATAAATAACGTCACGTTACAACTTAAAGAACTAGAAAAAGAAGAACAAATGAAACCCAAGGTCAGCAGAAGAAAGGAAATAACAAAAATCAGAGCAGAACTAAATGAAATAAGAGAAAAAACAGACAATAGAAAAAATTAATGTGACAAAGAGCTTGTTCTTTGAAAAGATTAACAAAATTGACAAACCCTTGGCTAGACTCACTAAGATAAAAAGAGAGAAGACACTAACTAACAAAATCAGAAATGAAAAAGGGGAATTATCACGGACACCACAGAAATACAAAGGATCATCCAAGAATACTATGAAGGACTATATGCCACCAAATTCAATAACCTAGAAGAAATGGACAAGTTATTAGAAACATATAGCCTTCCTAGGCTGAACCATGAAGAACTGGAAAATCTAAACAGACCGATCATCAGTAATGAAATTGAATCAGTCATCCAAAACCTTCCCAAAAGCAAAAGTCCGGGACCACATGGCTTCACTAGTGAATTCTATCAAACCTTCAAAGAGGATCTAATACCAATCCTGCTCAAACTCTTCCAGAAAATTGAAGAAGAGACAGTACTCCCTAACTCATTTTATGAGGCCAACATTACCCTGATACCAAAACCTGGTAAGGACAACACAAAAAAAGAGAACTACAGACCAATATCTCTGATGAATACAGATGCAAATATCCTAAAGAAAATTCTAGCAAATCTAATACAACAACGCATTAAAAAGATTATTCATCACGACCAAGTGGGGCTCATCCCCGGGGCACAAGGATGGTTCAACATCCGCAAATCCATCAATGTGATACATCACATAAACAAAATAAAGGACAAAAATCATATGATTATATCAATTGATGCAGAAAAAGCATTTGACAAGATACAACATCCATTTATGATTGAAACACTTAATAAAATAGGTATAGAAGGAAAATACCTTAACATAAAGGCCATATATGACAATCTCAGCTAATCTCATAATTAATGGTGAAAAACTGAAGCCCTTTGCTCTACGTTCAGGAACACGACAGGGCTGTCCCCTATCACCTCTGCTTTTCAACATAATGTTGGAAGTCCTTGCCAGAGCAATCAGGCAAGAGGAAGAAATAAATGGCATCCAAATTGGGAATGAAGAAGTTAAATTGTCACTCTTTGCGGATGATATGATGCTATATATAGAAAACCCTAAAGACTCCACCAAAAAGCTATTAGAAACAATCAACGAATACAGTAAAGTTGCCAGCTACAAAATCAATGTACAAAAGTCCATTGCATTCCTATATACTAACAATGAAATCTCAGAAAAAGAAATACAAAAAACAATTCTTTTTGCAATTGCAGCAAACAGAATAAAATACCTAGGAATAAACTTAACCAAGGATGTGAAAGACCTATATGCTGAAAACTGTAAGACATTTTTAAAGAAATTGAAGAAGCCACAAAGAAATGGAAAGACGTTCATGCTTATGGATTGGAAGAATCAATATAGTTAAAATGGCCATATTACCCAAAGCAATATACAGATTTAATGCAATCCCCATCAAAATCTCAATGGCATTTTTTAAAGAAATATAACAAAAATTCATCAGATTTGTTTGGAACCACAAAAGACCCTGAATAGCCAAAGCAATCTTAAAAAAAAAAGCACAATACTGGAGGTATCACACTCCCTCACTTTAGCTTGTACTACAGGGCAACAATAATCAAAACAGCGTGGTATTGGCAGAAAAACAGACACATAGACCTATTCACATAGGAATAGAATTGAAAACCCAGAAATAAAACCACATAAATATGGACAGATAATTTTTGACAAAGAAGCAAAAAACATACAATGGAGAAAAGACAGCCTCTTCAATAAATGGTTCTGGGAGAATTGGATAGCCACATGCAAAAGAATGAAACTGGACTGCTATCTGTCACCATGTATCAATATTAATTCAAAGTGGATCAAAGACTTAAGCATAAGACCTGACACAACAAACTGCATAGAAGAAAACATAGGTACTAAACTTATGGACCTTGGGTTCAAAGAGCATTTTATGAATTTAACTCCAAAGGCAGGGGAAGTAAAAGCTAAAATAAACGAATGGGACTATATGAAACTTAAAAGCTTCTGCACAGCAAAAGAAACCATCGAAAAAATCAAGAGGCAACCAACTGAATGGGAGAAGATTTTTGCAAACAGTGCCTCCGATAAGGGGCTAATATCCAAAATATACAAGGAATTCGTGCAACTCAACAACACAAAAACAAACAACCCAATTGAAAAATGGGCAGACGACCTGAAGAGACATTTCTCCAAAGAGGACATACAAATGGCAAACAGACATATGAAAAAAATGCTCAACATCACTAATAATCAGATAAATGCAAATAAAAACCACAATGAGATATCACCTCACCCCAGTCAGAATGGCTATCATCAACAAGACAAATAGTAACAAGTGTTGGAGAGGCTGTGGAGAAAAAGGAACCCTCATACACTGTTTGTGGGAATGCAGACTGGTGCAGCCGTTATGAAGGCAGTGTGGAGGTTCCTCAAAAAATTATGAATAGAATCACCATATGACCCAGCAATCCCTCTCCTGGGTATCTACCCAAAAAATCTGAAAACATTTATACATGAAGACACGTGTGCTCCAACAGTCATTGCAGCTTTGTTTACGGTGGCCAAGACATGGAAACAACCAAAATGTCCTTTGATAGATGACTGGATAAAGAAGTTGTATATATACACAATGGAATACTATTCGGCGGTAAGAAAAGATGATATAGGAACATTTGTGACAACATGGATGGATCTTGAGAGTATAATGCTAAGTGAAATAAGTCAGACAGAAAAAGCAGAGAACCATATGATTTCACTGATATGTGGTATATAAACCAAAAACAACAAAAGAACAAGACAAACAAATGAGAAACAAAAACTCATAGACATGAACAATAGTTTAGTGGTTACCAGAGGGTAAGGGGGGTGCGGGGTGGGAGATGAGGGTAAGGGGGATCAAATATATGGTGATGGAAGGAGAACTGACTCTGGGTGGTGAACACACAATGGGATTTATAGATGATGTAATACAGAATTGTACACCTGAAATCTATGTAATTTTACTAACATTTGTCACCCCCATAAATTAAAAAAAAAAAAAAAAACACTTCGAAACAAGAGAGCATGTAGTATATATACCCAGTTGAATGTTGCAGTATTGGCACAAAAAACTACTCTCTTTTTTCCTTTTATAGCCAGAATCAATATTCTGAGTTCACTCCACTTTAAACATACACTATTATATATGTTTTAATCATTAAATACACATTTCTTTGGATAGTTTGCTCCACTGAAAGAAAAATAGTATAGCAATTGCATTGTTCAACAAATTAATCTGTCAGTTTGTGTATGTATACACGTGTGTGTTTAAAGCAACGCCATTATTCTTGAATGGAAAATCAGGTAAAAGAATAGATAATATCACAGTAAGAAAATTCTCTGTTAATTTTTCTGTGTTATTTAAACAATGTTAAATAAAATGTATAGGGCTATTCTCTCATTAACTGCATGCATTTTCCTGCAAAATAAATGAACTGTAGCCAAAAATATCATTGCAACAACAAAAGGAAAATGTTAATGTACCGTTATGTCATTTACACTTGTACATCTAGCCTATGCTTTTTGGCCTAGATTCGCTAATTTAATTATCAGCTATGTTTAGACCCTCTTAAACTAAGCATTTGTTTTTGGCTTCAGTGTAATCTCAAGTCTTCTCATTAATTTTGGCTCCCAAGACAAATTACAGAGTCAAAAGAAACTAAGTTCAACCATTGTATGTTTTTTTGTTGTTGTTTCCTTAGGAAATGACATTTAACTCTAAATGGTAGATTTTTGTTTTCCTAATAACTGTGCAACAGTTGTTTCTCTGTCCAATTTTAAGAGCATTACATTCTTTACTTTTGTTTGCCAAAGGTAAATGTCATAGTAATGTTTTACCATACTGATTTCCTTTTTAATATTCAAATTTACATTATTTCTGACAAATAAGCAAATGCCTAATTGTTTACAAGGTACAAGATAGCTTACTGATTATTTGCAATACTAATTTTCATATTTAAAAAGAAATTATAATATATACTCTATAAGATTTTGAGTTAATGGTCTTTAAAAATTGCAATTTTAAGAAGACTAATTTCTGAGTAAATTTATTATTCCTATGTGGTTTAACTTATTTATTTTTATTTTAAAATATTTCATAAAATACAACTACTTATTTTAGACACAAATCCTAAAAATTCCATGTCCTTCTTATACTTCATTATTGACTTTGATACCTCTTCTTCTTTTTGTGGAAGAATTTAGGATTCCCCCATTATTCCTTTGTTCAACACTTCACCCTGTTATGCACAGTGTTGACATTTTTACAATGACTATCTAAGCTACTTAGAGCTTTTTAAATTTCATATATTTCCTTTTACACTGTAAACTTTCTTGATTATTTCCTTGAGAACCTGTCTTCCTCCTAGTCTTTGTTCTCTTTCTGAAACATCCATTAGCTAGTTTTTCTCTTTTAGCACTTGAAACCTGTCGTGCCACTTAAGCTCTCTAACTCTGACAACACTTTCTTCATGATCCTCAAGAGAAATCTGAGGTTGTTTGAATTGTTATTCTATAGATTAGGGGTCATTTGCATCTTGCTGCTGTTTAGATTTTTTTTTTTTGTTTTAGATTTTGGAAGTTTGACTATGATGTTTCTTGAATTATGGTGGATTTCTTTGAGTTTATCCTGTTTGGAGTTTGATCACTTCTTGAATCTGTAAGTTTTATATTTCTTGCTGAATGTAGGGAATTTTTAGCCATGATTTATTCAGGAAATTTTCATCCTTGTTCTGTTTCTGCTATATTTCTGGGATTCTGATGACACAAATATTAGATCTTTTGTCATACTTCCACAGAACTCTGTGTCTCTATTAATTTTCCCCTGCATTTTATCTCTGTTATTCAGATTGGGTATTTCCTTGCTATAGTTTCCGATTTAGTTATTATTTATTCGTCCTCTCCATTCTGCTGTTGAACCCATCTTTTAAGGGTTTTTATTTTATTTATTGTATTGTTCAGTTATTTCATTTTCATTTGGTCCTTTTTTTATCATCTACTTCCTTGCTGAGACTTTCTGTTTTCTCATATGTTTCAAGCTGTTTCATAATTGCTCATTAATCATTTTTATGATAGTTGCTTTAAAATATTGGTCAGAAATTCTAATGTTGTTGTCAGCTTAGTGTTCTAAGTGATTGTATTTTTCATATACTCTGAGGTCTTCCTGATTCTTGGTGTGATAAATAACTTTTAATTGAATTCTGGACATTTGAGTATTAGAAAACTCTTGATCTTATTTAAGCTTTCTGTTTTAGCTGGCTTCCTCCAACCCCTTTCTAGGAGGGGCCACCACCTCTTTACTGCCAAGTGAGAGTAGGTGTCTAGTTTATCCACTTGGCCTCCATTGGTACCTTGTGAGGGGGGCTTCTCATTATTGCTCAGTGGAATTCTGGCTCACCACTAGGCCTCCTCTGGCAGCTCCCTGACTAACGGTAGGAGTTCTTCATTATAGCTTCCCACAGGGCCTCAAATAACACCACAAGTGGAGGTCAGAGAAGAGAAGTGGCCTCCTTACTGTTGCAAAGGTGAGGGGGGTTTCAATAGGCCCCTCTGACATGACCTCAGAAGGAGAGGGAAGTACCTCTCCTTACTGACTGATGTGGGTGGAAATCCAGGCTCCCTCTGTGGTCCCTACTGGTACCTTGGGGGCTTGTTGCAGCCCACTGGAGATGAAAGTCCCAGCTCTCTACTCCACATTCACTGACACTGTACCTGGATGCGGAGGAATTGGGGCTCCTTGTTACAGCCTGACAAGTGTGGAAATCTAGGATACCTCCTTGGTCTTTGGTGGCAAGGCTGAGAATAGAGATACAGTTTTTCCCTTCTGTGGTGTTTAACTAGCTAAACTAGTTATTTTTGAAAATTTTCTGTCTTCCTATGCTGTGTTGCATCTTCCCAGGTCTGTTGCCTTTTTTTTTTAGTTGTATCAATTCTGTGGTACTAGTTTCTTCATTTTTTTTTTAATGGGGTAGGGGGCATAAGATGGCTAGCTGGTTGCCATCTTCTCTCCACCTGTCAATGTCTTCTTATATTTGTCTTATACCTAACATCCAGTTTTTATTGGTACTTAGAGGATAGAATAGGGGAATGTATGTCAGCTCCTTTTTTGGGGGAAAGTGAAAGTCCTAACTCTATTAATATTTAACTTTTGCTGCCTGTTCTTACTCCATAAGAATTCTTTTTGAGTCTTTGTATGTTGCTTTATTAAAACATCACTGATCTTTTGTAGGGTATCAACATATTCTCTGATTATTAGAACATTAGCTATATATTTATTTATAATTTTATAGATATTTTCCTTTCTGCATTAGCTATATTTAGTGAGAATTCAATTGCTACTACAGCATTTCCCCAAAAATAAGACCTAGCCAGACAATCAGCTCTAATACGTTTTTTGGAGCAAAACTTAATATAAGACTCGGTCTTATTTTACTATAATATAAGACCTGGTCTTACATAATATAATATAATATAATATAGTATAATATAATATAATATAATATAATACTAGGTATACTATACTATAATATAATATAATATAATATAATACTGGGTCTAATATAATATGACATTATAATATAATATAATATAATTAATATAATATAATATAATATAATATAATATAATATAATGAATATAATACCGGGTCTTATATTAATCTTTGCTCCAAAAGACGCATTAGAGCTGATTGTCCGGCTAGGTCTCATTTTTGGGGAGACACGGTACTTGCTTATTATGTTCTCTTTCTTGTATATTAGAGATATTCCTCAAATAGTTGATTATCTTTGTCTGCATACTTTTATTATTTATGTTTCCATGAGAAGCTAATCAGAAGTTGTAGTAGAGTGCACAGGGCTTGTTAACTGTTTGGACTAAATACAGCATGATTGGATAAGGACTCATCCATTTCACTAGAGTCCTCTAAATATAATGATTTGTAATGATTTTCTTGTTTGGTTAGATGACACAGAAGTACTTGGGACATGCCAATAGGAAACAGACAGTTAAGAATTAAGGAGAGAGAGAGAGAGAGAGCAAAAAATAAATTTGAAAAGGGATATGGGAGGAGGTACAAAAGGATAAAGGGGCTCAAATATTTGATGACAGAAGATTTGACTTTGGGTGGTGAGCACACAATGCAATATGCTGATGATGTATTATAGAATTGTACACTTGAGACGTATGATTTTATTAACCAGTGTCACCCCAATAAAGTGAATAAAAAAATAGAAGGTGAAACAATAAAAAAAAGTAAACTTGAATATGTTTATTCAGATTAGAGGAAATCACAAAGTGATAAGAATGATGGTAGAAGAGGAAATGATAGAAAGCACTTATGGTAGAGAAAGGCAAGATAAATTTTGCTTTCTATTGGCATGCTAGACTAACAACAATAAATACAGATATAGAAGTGTATAGACAACAAAATGTTACACATATGCCAGCGGAAAATTATAAAAATAGACCAAATCCCAACACAAATTAGGAATAAATGTCTTGAAATAGAAAAAAAAACAACAATCTTCCATCAATCTATGAAAGCAGTATCAAACAATAATAACATGTTGGTCCTATATTTCTCTTTATCAAAATTAAGCTGTGTGACTCATCGATATTATTTTATTTTATTTTTAATAGTTATTTGGGACAAAATAACTCTTAACCCCATAGGGTAAAATGCATTTATATTATATCTGTCACTATTTGGGCAGAAATTATATGTTGAATACCTTAGTGATTGCGACTTTTTATCAAGAGTCCATATATTTAAACAAAAATCACATTAGAGATTAGGTATGTGGAGATAGTAATTCACTTAGTTTGGATCTAAATTTTTTCATAGAATTTTATTTTTATAACAGTTTTAGGTTCACAGCAAAATTAAGCAGAATTTACAGAGTGGCTATATATCTCCTAACCCCACATATTTCAGAACTTCCCCCACTAGAAACATCCCACACCAGAGTGGTTCATTTGTCACAATTGGGGAACCTACACTGACACAACATTGTCATCCAAAATCTATAGTTTACATTAGGGTTTACTCTTTGTGTTGTACATTCTATGAGTTTTGACATGTGTTTAATAACATGTATCCACCTTTACAGAATCACCCTAAAAATTCTCCAGGCTCTACCTATTCATCCTATCTCCCCCTCAGACCTGGAAACAACTGACCTTTTTACTGTCTCCATAGTTTTGCCAGAATGTCATACAATTGGAATCATACAATGTGTAGCCTTTTCAGGTAGGCTTCTTTCCTGTAATAATGTGGATTTAAAGTAACTCCATATCTTTTTATGGTTTGGTATTTCATTTTTTAACACTGAATTACATTCCATTGTCTGTATGTACCACAATTTATTTATCTATTCACCTATTGAAAGACATCTTGGTCACTTTCAAGTTTTGGCAATTATGAATAAAGCTACTTACTATAAACATGCCTGTGCAGGTTTTTGTGTGGGCATAAGTTTCTAATTCACTTGAATAAATACCATGGAGCCTGATTGCTGAATCGTATTGCAAAATATGTTTCCTTTTATAAGAAACCGCCTAAATGTCTTCCAAAGAGGTTGTACCATTTTGCATTCCCACCAACAGTGAGTGAGAGTTCCTGTTGTTCTATATTCTTGCCAGAACTTGGTGTTGTAAAAGTTTCAGTTTATAGCCATTCATAGGTGTTTAGTAGTATTTCAGTGTTGTTTTAACTTGCCATTCTCTACTGACATATGATGCTGTGTATCTTTTCATTTGTTTACTTGTTATCTATGTATCTTCTTTGGTCAGGTGTCTGTTCTGTTCAGATCTTTTGCCCATTTTTTAATCTGGGTTTTCATTTACTTATTACTGTTTTTAATAGTTCTTTCTATATTTTGGATAATAGCCTTTAATCAGATATGTCTTTTGCAAATATTTTCTCCTAGTCTGTGGTTTGTCTTCTCATTCTCTTGACAACATCTTTCACAGAGTAGAAGTTTTTAATTTTAATGAAGTCCAACTTAATTATTTCTCTCATGTACTGTACCTTTGGTGTTGTATCTAAAAAGTCATCACCAAACCCAAGATCATCTCTATATTTTTAACATATTTGAAAGGCAAATTGATAATATGTATCAACAGTGACTTTTTAAATTGTCTTCCAGTAGCCCAATCAAAGGTTGCCTCATAATAGTGATGTATTTTAAAAAGCGGCTGGTTAAATAATGATTTTTAGATTAGATTAAAAAAATAAACTAATTTTTGCTTAAATGCCACTTTGCTATTCGGGTGCTGGGAGAAGGGTATTTGTGGATATTAGTGGTTGCCAGTTACATTTTAACTCTATCTATTTGAATATACACCCTGCCTCCCACCAACAAATACACATTTTCTTCTTTATTTAGAATGGAACTTATTCTTTTGGTCAATCTGAATATTGATTTTCTTTTTGAAGAAAAAGGAAATATCTATTGTCCCCTTCTCTGAGCTCCTGGGGGCATACTCAAGATAGTGAGGGTCCACACTGTCTGTCAGTCAATTTTATTTTAAAGGTGCTTTCATATTACTTCATATATGTGGTTATTTTCTCATATTCCAGATACAGACATTTTTCAGGGTAGTGCAAGAAAGCTCCGTTTTACTAATTTTCACATTTTATTGCAGTCACAACTGATTTAAGATATAATATTTGAGCATGGTGTAGTCAGCAGGTGTCAGGTAATCTGCAGGAAAAGAAAGAATGGAGAGAAGCCTGATGTCTCACCAAGTCCCCTTACTCTAAACTGGGTAAGGAGATAAAGGGTGAGCAAAAGTGAGGAGGAAACAGAGTATATAGAATAAGAAGAATTTTTTCCCAGGGTAGTGATCACCGAAATTGAGTACTTATTGTATGGAAATGGTGAAGCAATGAATGTTCTCTGCTAAGATTTGATTTTAAGCAGAATAATGTGAATCTAGAGAGGTAGCCATGGTGGCAAGTATTCAAATTAACCTCAGGTGATGTGCTTGGGAAAATGGTCCTCAAATCAATATTAAAGTAAAAACTTAATTAAAAACCTCATTAATTAAGAAATGAAAAGATCTGATTAACATTAATATATTTAATTAATCATCAGATTTCCTCATATCAAATAATTTTATTCAATTGTCAGAAAAAAGAGGTTTCAATTACATGTTAGTCTCTCATAAAATATTTTATAAGAAATTTGCAGGAAGTCTCTAAAATTATCTAAATTACCTAAATATATTAAAAGTATTTTCAATAACTTTTTAATTGAGCAAGGGGAAAATTATTTCTGTTCAAATATTAATAGATTTGGTGTTAGATTTAACTCTGAATTTCTATCATAGACTTTCATATCTGAAGAGTGTTTAAACCTTTTACATAAGGAGAAGGTATTTATAGAACTACAGCTATTTTGCTGCTCATCTGGATTTAGGTATCCATAATAAATAATTTAGTCTGGAAAACTTTTAGCCTAGAACATAATATTGCAATTCCAAGTGAGTTTATTTTGTGTGATAATTATGAATTACCAGGTTTTGCTATACAATCTTATTTACAAAGAACCTTCCTGTCATAGTTCTGGGTTGGTCCTCTGATAACTGTCAGAAGTATTCTGGATATTCACTACTTATAGTGAATTATTCACTACTTATAGTGAACGTGTAATTAAATCTGTTTTCTGCATACCATGCTACTTAGACAGTTTTGTTTGCAAAATTACTGTTTTTGAACTTCAAGCTGAGTGACTTCTTCCTGATGCAAGTTAAGTTCTAGTAAAGCTAGGGTTTTGATAATTAACAATGAGAAGCATTCTAGCCAAGTCAAACACCATCATATTTCTTCGCTATGTTTTCTAACTCACATTCTACATGAAGTTAACATGTAGCAGTTATTTATTGTTTGTACTTTTCTCTTGATAAAGCATATTATTAAAATAATATTTAAAAAATTTTAATTATATCTGAATCATTTTAAAACAGATAACAGAGGTATGCTAGCTTTAGCATGTTTCAATTTTATTTATAGATATGTATTTATATAAAGCAATAATACTGTGTTTCCCCAAAAATAAGAACTAGCCGGACAATCAGCTCTAATGCATCTTTTGGAGCAAAAATTAATATAAGACCCAGTCTTATTTTACTGTAATATAAGACCTGGTATAATATAATATAATATAATATAATATAATATAATATAATATAATATAATACTGGGTATAATATAATACCAGGTCTTATATTAATTTTTGCTCCAAAAGACTCATTAGGGCTCATTGTCCAGCTAGGTCTTATTTTTGGGGAAACACGGTATCATAGACCAACACTTAATATATTACAACTTTTTGTATGATATAGGAACTTACCAATTTATTATATAAATGTATGCTATTTTTCTTAGCATTCAGTCATTCATTTATAAAACAATTATCTTAATTGTTTTACAGACAATTTTATAAACTAAGGAACAGTCTGTTTTGCAAAAAGAGCAGAAACTATTCAAAAGTTTTCTTAAGTAATAACATGAAATACATGAATTGCTCCTTTGGAATCAAACAACAGGGATGGAAAGAGCAATGGCTACCCTGACTTACCAGGGGAAAAAAAAGGCAGCAGAGTGAAAATAATGTTTATATACTTGTTTACAAATTAAGAGTCATTTTTAAATAGGTGAATGAATTGTGGTAAATATAGTTGTTGGGGGCACTTAGAACATAATAAGGGAAATTACCCATTCAAAAAAGAAACCTACTATATCAGTCAAGATCTAGTCAGAAAAACAAAGTAGTCTACGCATGTAAAAAAAAAAAAAAAAAAAATTAAATGCTGTAATTGTTTTCTTCATGTGAAGGAAGACATGAAAAATATCAAGAGTATATGGTGAGGTCACCCAGAAATTAGCAACAGCAGTGTGATGGTTAATTTTATGTCAAATTGATGGGGCCACAGAGCATCCAGATTTAGTCAAACATTATTCTGGGTGTTTCTGTGAGGGTGTTTTTGAATGAGATTAACATTTATATTGGTAAACTGAGTAAAGCAGATTGCCCTGCTTAATGTAGGTGGGCCTCGCCCAACCAGTTGAAGGCACGAATAGAACAGAAAGGATGACTCTCACCTAAGTAACAGCCTGATGGCCTTCAACTAGGACATCAACTTTCCCTTTGAGCCTTTGGGACTCAAACTGAAACATCCGCTTTTCCCAGGTTTTGAGCCTGCAGGCCTTCAGACTAGAACTATGCCATCAGCTCCCCTGGTTCTAAGGCCTTGAAACCCAGACTGGAAGTACACCATTGATTCTACTGGTTCTCCAGCTTGCCAACTTACCCTGAAGTTCTTGTGACTTGTCAGCCTCCATAAGGATATTTATATATCCTTGTATATCTATATCCAATCCATATCCATACACACACACACACACACACACACACACCTTTGCATATATAATATATACACACACATATAATATGTGTATATATGTATCATATATGTCCTTACATGTACATTTCATATGATTTGTATTTATGCATACTATTGGTTTTGTTTCTCTGGAGAACCCTGACTTATACAATCAGTAAGGAAACTGTTTTCATTCCTGTGACGAGAAGGGCAAAGGGAGCATGTAGTATTAACAGAGATCAGGATCTGGGGCCACACCACTGAAGTTAGAAACCTGACTGGCAGCAGCTGGGACTATGATGGAGGGTGCTGGACATCAGAAACTGGAGCCATAGAGAAGACTCAATCTCTGCCAAACATACTATCCAATGCAGCGAGTGAGAAGAATACCCTAGCTTCTTCCTTCCTCTTGTCCTCTAATCATCCACCAGAACCTCCCATTGGCTGCATAGATAGAAGGTAGATGGCAAAGAGTCAGGAGAATTATTTCCTAGCATCATACAACACAGAAAATATGGGGTGGAGAATGAATCTGGAAGCAAATGCAGACGAACTGCTCACCTAATAAGATGGAAGACACAGTATTACTTATAGAAGATTTACATTTCCATTGAAATTCATGAACTTGAAGAAAGAAGAAATATTGAAAACTTTTGGAGTTCTTTTCAAAGTACTGTGTAGTTCAAGAGTCATGTGTATAAATCTCTTGGATAATATAGACTTTGTAATTTTATATTATTTTATAATATAGGCCATCTACTGTCATATTACATTGTGAAGAGCCAAGGGAAAGCATTACAGCGTAAAAGCATCTGCCAAGATATATGAGTTTGGTAAATGGGAAAACAAATAGCTGTTGTGTAGTGATTAAGTGAGCAAGAGCATTAGATGAAGCATGAGATTTTATGCAGGAGTCAGATTGTGCAAGGCCACATTAAAGATTATGACATTTATCCTAAATGTCATTGCAAGCTGTTAAAATGTTTTAAGCAAAGATATGATCATATTTTTCTGTAATGAGATCAATTGTGATCACTAAATGGGAAATTAATTGGAAGATTGCCTAACGATAATCAGAAACCAGTCAGGAAGTCATTCCGGGAAAGAGTGATGGTATCTTGGACTTGAAAAATGTAAATAAGAAGGAAAGAATAGGCGAGATTAAAGAAATGTTTTTGACAATATGGTAGGCTGAATAATGGCCCTGCAAGGTGTCCACATCCTAACTCCTGAAACCTGTGAGCATGGTAGTTTACATAATAAAAGAGACTTTGTAGATGTGATTAAATTAAGGATATTGAGATGGGGGAGATATCTAGGATTATCTGGGTGGCCCAATATAATCTCAAGGGTCCTTATAAGACAAAGAGGGAGGTGGGTGAGTCAGAGAAGGAGATGTGATGATGAAAACAGATGAGAGAGAGAGAGAGAAAGAAAGAATTTGAAATGTTGCACTGCTGCTCTTAAAGATATAGGAAGGGGCCACACACGAAGGAAAGTACAGACAGCCTCTCAAAGCTGGAAAAGATTAGGAAATTAATTCTCCTATGAAGTCTTCAGAGGAAACACAGCCTTGCCAACACCTTGATTTTAGACTCTGGCTTCCAGAACTGTAACAGAATAAATTAGTTTTGTTTTAAGCCATTAAATTTGTGGTAATTTGTTATTGTAGCAATAGGGAAGAACTACGTAATATAAACATTCAGAAGAAGTTGGTGGTGGTTTGAATGTGGGAGATGAAGGAGAGGAGAGGTGTCAAGAAAATGTTTTACTGGCTAGTAAATGGAACATCTATTTGAGTTGTGGGAGACTAGAGAAGCATTTTTAATATGTAGACATGTTAATTTTGAGATATTCCTGCGACAACTAAGTGGTGACATCAAGTATGCTATTGTCTTTGTAGGTATGGAGCACAGATGCAAATAAAATTCTGGCAATCTAAATGTTAGCATTCCCCTGTAGATGGAATTGAAAATTATGGCAATAAATGAGATTCTTTGTGAAGGAAGTGATGTGTGAGAAGAGGAAGTCCATGATTGAGCTCTGAGACACTTCAACCTTTACAAATTAGTTAGAGAAGACAGGAGTAGCACATAATATTAAGAATTAATCAGAAAGGAAGAAGGAAGAACAGTATATTTTGCATTAATGGAAACCAACATAAAAGAGTTTAAGGGAAAAAAGAAATACGTTGTGGAAAGAATATTAAGATGTAGAGAAAAAATAAATATCTAATTCTTCAAGAAGGTTGAGTATGACTGGACATGTTATTTTATATTCCCAATTTATCTTACATAGAAGAGATAAAACAAACGGAAGTCAAAGTGTGATCCAAAAAAAATAAGATGGCCAGGATTGCCCTGATGCACCTTCCCTTTCTGTTTTGTAAATGAGACGGCAAATATCGGGACACCACTTGTAGTTTTCTACTTCTATGTCTTTGAGGGCCTGAGGCAAAATACATTTCCTTAGAAGAGTAATTATTAATTATATCCTAAATCTGCTAAATAGTAAATCAAACTCCTGTGTGCATATAACTAGCTATGATTCTGAAAGATAAGAAGTGGAATAAGACGAGTGTGATGGTTAATTTTATGTGTCAACTTGGCTGGGACTCCTTGTCCAGATATTTGATTAAACATTATTCTGGATGCTTCTGTAAGGTGTTGTTTTGGATGAGATTAACATTTAAATCGGTGTGCTTTGAGTTAAGCAAATTACCCTTCATAATGTACATAGACCTCAACCAAACAGTTGAAAGCCTTCATAGAACAAAAAATGACCTCCCTCACAAGAGAAGGAATTGTGTCAGCAGATAGGGTTCAGACTTGAAATGCAGTATTGGCACGCATTTGTCTCCAGCTTGATGGCCAGTCCTGCACATTGGGACTTGGCAGTCTTCACAATTGCGTAAGGTACCTTAAAAAAAAGTATTTCTCATTCTCTCTCTCTCTCTGTCTTACACACACACACACACACACACACACACACACACACACACACCCTATTGGTTTTGTTTTTCCAGAGAACCCTGGCGAATACAGTGAATAAGAGTAGGGGTGGAAAACAGGCACATCTGATATGGATGGAAGTGGAAACTTTTGTTTGCATAATTTTAAATAACTGTCCTCTTCAAGATTCAAGTTTCTCCCCATCATAGCACTGTCCTTCTGCTTGTTTTGAATTTCTGATGTTAAAAACTAATCAACAGGTTTGAGGTGATATCTCATTGTTGTTTTAATTGGCATGTCTCTGATGATTAATGATGTTGAGCCTCTTTTTATATGTCTATTGGCCAACTATATGTCCTCTTTGGAGAAATGTCTATTCAGGTCCTCTGCCCATTTTTTAATTGGATTGTTTGTTTTTGTTGTTGTTGGGTTGTATGGATTCTTCATATTTTGGATATTAACCCCTTATCAGACACAAACATCTTCTCCTATTCAGTAGAATATCTTTTTTTTCTTTAGAGTTTTCTTTGCTGCGTAAAAACTTTTCAGTTTGATGTAGTACCACTTGTTTATTTTTTTCTTTTGTTCTCTAGCTCAAGGAGATAGATCAGAAAAAATATACAATGGGATATCACTTAGTCATAAAAAATGAAATCTTAACCATTTGTGATAACATGGATGGACTTAGAGGGTATTACACTAAGTGAAATAAATCAGACAAGAAAGACAAATACCATATGATCTCACTTATATATTGAATCTAAAGAACAAAATAAATGAACAAACAAAACAGAAACAAATTCATAATATAGAGAAAGCCTGGTGGTTGCCAGAGGGAAAGGGTGGTGGGGACCTGGATGAAAAAAGTGAAGGAATTAAGAAATAAAATTGGTAGTTATAAAATAATCATGGAGATGTAAAATACAGCATAGAGAATACAGTCAATAATGTTGTAACAGCTATGTATAGTGCCAGGGGCGTACTAGACTAATCAGGGGAATCACTGCATAAATTATATAAATGTCTAACCACTATGATGTACACCTGACACTAACATAAAATAATATAGAATGCCAACTGTAACTAAAAAAATGATGAAAGTAATATAAAACAAATTAATTTTAGAAAAACTAATCCATTTTTGAAAGTCCATGAAGATGGTTGTTTTCTATCCTAATAGACAGGAAGGAGGAATGACAGGTTGGAATCACCAGAGGTTTTCAAATATAAAGCAAGAATATTTCAAGAAGAACACATATACTAGATGGGTGGTTGAACGGCTTAGGATCTTGTAAATCTGTGATTCTTAGTAGAAACAATAGAAAATCACAGAAATGTGCATATAATGGAACAGTTTAGTCAAATATTTCAAAGTTACTTTTTATCTTACATCATATCTAGTTCCCTCTCTCATTTTTGACACTCCTTTTCATTCTGTTTTTCAGTCATTCTCTCTCTGCACTTGTTGTAGCTGTATGTGTCTACAAACCTTATGGTTTCTTATATCTATATCCCCAGAGCACATCTTAGATCTAGAAACACACACACACAAACACACGAACATACACACACACATACACCAGATCAGATCTCTGGAGTGGGAAGAACACAGTCCTTTCTCGAGGGAAAATTGTTCTTCCTTAGTGAGTGACTTTTCAATTTAAAGTTTTTGTAATGTAAAATAATTTTGTAATGTAAAATAACTTTTTAATTCTCCTCTTTTAAAGAGAACAAAATGAACAAGGTATAGTTCAGATTCAAAATCCACCTTGGTTTTCTTCTTTCTTCTTTTTATTTTATTCCTTTCTTTAAATTAAATTTATTGGGATGACAATGGTTAGTAAAATTCCATAGGTTTCAAGTGTAAAATTCTATAACATCTATATATTGTATTGTGTGCTCACCACTGAGAGTCAGTTCTTCCATCACCATATATTTAACCCCTTTACCCTCTTCTACCACTCCCCTCCCCCCTTACCCTCTGGTAACCACTAAACTATTGTCCGTGTCTATGAGTTTTTGTGTCATTGTTTTTTGTCTTGTTCCTTCGTTGCATTCTGTTTTATATCCCACTTATCAGTGAAGTAATATGGCTCTCAATCTTTTCTATCTGACTTATTTCACTTAGCATAATTATTTCAAGATCCATCCATGTTGTCACAAATGGCAGTGTTTCATCTTTTCCTATGTCAGAGGAGTATTCAATTGCATATATATACCACATCTTCTTTATCCAATCATCTGTGGAAGGACACTTTGGTTGTTTCCATATCTTGGCTACCATAAACAAAGCTACAATGAACACTGGAGTACATATATCTTTACGAATAAATATTTTCAGGTTTTTTTTGGTATATACCCAGGACAGGGATTGCTGGCTCATATATGGTAATTCTATTCTTAATTTTGTGAGGAACTTCCACACTGCCTTCCATAGCGGCTGTACTATTCTACATTCCCACCAACAGGGTATGAGGGTTCCTTTTTCTCTATAGCCTCTCCAACACTTATTATTTGTCTTGCTGAAGATAACCATTCTAACAGGTATGAGGTAATATCTCATTGTGTTTCTGATTTGCATTTCCCTAATAGCTAGTGAAGTTGAGCATTTTTTCAAATATCTGTTGGCCATTTGTATGTCTTGGGAGAAGTTTCTGTTCATGTCCTCTGCCGATTTTTTAATTGGATTGTTTGTCTTTTTGATGTTGAGTTGTATGAATTCCTTATATATTTTGGATATTAGCCTCTTATCAGAGGTGTTGTTTGCAAATATATTCTCCCCTTCGGTTTGTTGTCTCTTTGTTTTGTTGATGATTTCTTTTGCTGTGCAGAAGCCTTTTAGTTTGATATAGTCCCATTAATTTATTTTAGCTTTTGCTTCCCTTGCCTTTGAGGTCAAATCCTCTTTGAATCCAAGGTCCATAGGTTTAGTACCTATGTTTTCTTCTATGCAGTTTATTGTTTCAGGTCTTTTGTTTAGGTCTTTGATCCATTTTTAGTTAATTTTGGTTATGGTGACAAATAACAATTTAGTTTCATTCTTTTGCACGTGGCTTTCCAATTCTCCCAGCACCATTTATTGAAGAGGCTGTCTTTGCTCTATTGTATGTTCTTGACTCCTTTGTCGAAAATTATCTGTCCATATTTATGTGGGTTTATTTCTGGGTTTTCAATTCTATTCCTTTGGTCTGTGTGTCTGTTTTTGTGCCAATACCATCCTGTTTTGATTCAAGTTAATCTGTATTCCTCAGTGTCATAATATGATAACATGTGTAAGTGCATTTATTTGATTATTTAAGTTAAACCCTGTTCTTCATAGCTCATATTCCCTGAAGTTCTACCAGACATGCTCAAGTCTTCTGGCTTTGAAAATCAATATGTATCATTCATGTCTGTATACGCTGAAACTCTTTTACACATTTGGCTTGTGTGTCAAGGAATCTCCATATCTTATTACGTTCATTATTAAAATGACTGGTTAATCCATTTTATTATTCAGTGGAAGAAGATTTAATCCTGGTGTTTCAATTTCCCAATAAAAAATAATAAAGAAGTCACTAACAAGAAAACCACTATGGTAAAAATAAAACATGCTTTGGAATAATTGCCAGTGTAGTCATGACTGAGCCTTGAGGTCCCAGCAGGTTTGTTGAGTTTCCACCTCCACATCTGTTTATTCTTAAATAAATGTTTTTTCTCTAACAGAGTTAGCATAGTAAATAGAATTATACTTGATTTTATAATTAGTTTAGTTATCTTTTTTATGGTTAGTATTTTGAAAGTCTGTTAGGTTTGAACACTTTATTCAAGATTGGTAATTTAAGTCATTTTTCTGTAATTTATATCTTAATCAAAGTTTATTTAGTATATTAGTCCAAATATATTGTGAAAATTAATGTACTCTTTAATGTATTCCTTATCATTGTCATTTGTGACAACCACTCGTAAATCCAAGTGCTGCTCAGTATCCCTAAGGAAAAGACACATGTTCAGTGACCTAGATTTTTCTCTAATAATAATTGTAGGCTACCTGACTGTGACCTTTTTTTTCTTTTTTTGTATATCTATTTGATTTTGTTTTTCTCTTCTACCAAGATCTGTCAGTCATATCTCTCAGGAGCTATTCAGTTTTTGAATTTAAGAGAAGTTGACATTGGAACAGCTCTCTCTGAATGCCAATATAATGAATTCTTGCAATTGGAAGTGTACTCAAATTGATGACTTGCACAGTGGATGCACTATATTTGTCCCATTTCAATGCCTATAAGTATATATTATTATATATTTTCTCCAATATTCATATATTGATTTTGATAAGTGTATTTCCACATAAAGTGGACAATAATTTATGAAAAAAAACAAAGCTGTTCAATATAAGTTTTCCATATAAGGATACATAAACTCTAGCAGATATCTACTATACAGGAAACAAAAGAAATAGAGATCTGTGGATGAATTTTTTATCAAATATTACAATTTAGATAGTTAATAAAGAGGTGATAATACTTTGGTATAAAACAACATGTTTGATGTTAAAATTAATAAATAGAAGCTTATTCTTTTATAAATATATTATATCCGTGATGGCGGAAATAAAATTTGAATTATATACGCATTTGTAATTACTAACTTAATATATAAAGTTAAAATTCATATGAAATATCATTAAAAATACAAAATCCCCATGTTAAAAATGTTATCCAAATGTGAAGATTGAAGTATATTTTGCTATCTTTTCAGTTTGTGATATATGCAATTTTAGACATTATGGGCACTTTTCAATGCTTCTTGGTCAAAGTAGCTATATTGTAATTGTGGCCATCTTAGACTTATTTAGACAGAGTGACATATTGATAAAGAAAAATGGTTCTCCATCTGAATTTCAAATGCTTGATCTCCCCTTTAAACTATCCTAATGTGTTTTTTGACATCTTACTCTGAGTTTCAGTTATGCCATTTTTAATGTGAACGATAATACCTACTCTCCCCACTGTACAGGTGTTTATGAGAACCAAATAAGATAATATATGAATGTGAAATAAATATAAATTACACAAGTAAACGAGCGTGTTACTAAATCTTAAAAGTTCTCATTATAAGAGAAAAAGAATTGTAACTGTATGGTGATATTATCTAGACTTATTGCAGTGACCATTTTGCAATATATACAAGTATCAAATCATGTTGTATAGCTAAAACTAATATAATATTATGTATCATTTATACCTAAATAATAAATAAAATAATTACATTTTATTTTACCTGTTACATATCTATAAAAAACAAATGAGGCACCAAAAGTCTGTTGAGGAGCATTATGCTATATATTAAAAAAAAAATAGCATTATTAAAAACTGCTTTCAATCTCTTTTATATATTATAATATCCAGAAAAATAAAATCTGAAAAAGAGAGTATTATTTAAAGACATCAGGCTGAAAATTAATAAAATAACAGCTTTCTCTGTTAACATTACCCTTTTATTTTTACTTCTGATTACTATTGATTTAATTACTTTATTTAGATAATATCCTTTCCTATTTTGCTTATAGTCTAAGCTAGGAAAAATTCTGAAGAACTTTCTCTAACCCCATTTCTCTCTCTGAATTATAAGTGAATTATAGTCATAATAATACTTCCATCTTAAAATTCAAAATAAATATTCAAGTACTATAAAGTTTGCAACAGGAAAAAGTTATGTAAGTTTTTACAAAACTTATTTATCTAGTTTTTTTATAGGTATGTATTGACATCTCATGGAATTATAGAATGCCCAAGATGAAATGAAATATAAAGCTGTAGAGATTATTTGACTTCTGATATATAATAACCTACATTTTCTGCTCAGTGTCTACTTAACTTCTTTATTTGTAGTATCAGAAGGTCACCATGAAGAAAGTGTACACTATACTCATCAAATATTTAATAAAAGTCAATTTAAAACTAAATGCATTTCTTTAAATTTAACTTTTGGTGAGATTAAAATGAAAAACAGTTTGGAAAGAAAATTAGAAGATTTAAATCTAACTTTAATTGTTATTGTTAGTCACTAATAATTCAAAATTAGAGATGACATTTTGAATCATGTTAATATGTTGTTATGGTTACATTGTTTTCACCAAAAAGCATAGATTGAAGACCTAACCTCCAGTATTTGAGAACATAACTCTGTTTGGAGATAGGGTTTTTTAAGAGGTAATTAAGCTAAAATGAGGTCAGTATGTTTAAACCCAAATTCAATCTGACTGGTGTCCTTATAGGAAGAGGAAATTAGGATTCATGGAGAGACACAGCGGGGCATGTACACAGAGGATGACTATGTGAAGTGTCAGCAAGCAGGGGGCTATCTGTTAGCCACGGAGAGAGGCTTCAGAAGAAACCAGCCCTGCTGACACCTTGATCTTGTACTTCTGGCCTCCAGAAATAAATTTTTGTTTTTTAAGCCACCAAGTTTGTGGTATTTTATTACAGCAGTCCTAGAAAATGAATATACATGTGATTTCTTTAATCTGTTTTGGAAAGAAGCATAGAAGAAGAAAAAGGAGTCAGCTTCTCCTATGCAGAAGCAACCACTGATATCTCTTATTGGTATAGTTTTATAATAAGAGAGCTGTCTTTAAAAGAGAACATGAGAATAGAAGTTTAATAAAAAGTTATTTGGCTCTTTTATGAGATAAGAATAGTGAGAGGATGACCATTCTTTGCAGAAGAAGTAATGAGGATGAAGTTACAGCAATATGCAGTTTAGGGATGCTACTAGGGAACTGTGTCTGGGAAGAAGTGTTAAGTAAGATGACTCAGAAAACTAAGTCAATGTGATCTGTTGCTATTTGGTTTTGTTGGAAAGTTAAACAAAAAGTTTCTGTGAGAGCAAGGACATAAACCAGATTGTTCTTAATCATCTATGAAACAGATTCCCATTTTTATACTAAGACTGCTAATTTCAGCTGGGCACAGGGTCACCCCTCTAGAGAATGGATTTCCCAGCCTCCCTTGTGGCTATTTTCTAGTCCATGACATCTAATCATAAATGTCACATCCAAAGTCCCGGTCATTTTGTTAAAGTCAAAGCCACTAAATGACAACTTGCAATTAGGACATAGAAGCTTGCGATATATTACTTTACACACTAGAGATAAATGGATAAATTAAAAACGGCAAACCTTTTCAATCATATCAGATAGCTGAACTTGCAAAGAAGCTTAAATGAACTAAATTCCAAAATGTAAATTGTAATTTCTGAGAGAGAAGTGATCCACCTCTGTCTTCATTCTTGATAGAATAGTGAGGTGGAGAGGAATACACTAGAGATGGGATTAAGGAGAACCTAGACATAATTTAATCATATTTAATTATGTGTGGGGACAGAGTCCCAGAAAGCAGTTTCCAGGCTCTCGGCCTCTCGTGGGAGGTGATGACTCGGGTAGTGAATGACCATCAACTGTGATAGGTTGGCCATCAGCTGTAACCGGTTAGCCAATTGGCTACTGATATAACTGCGGGGCTGCATTGATTGGTTGGTTGGTTGGCAGGCAGAGAAGTGAATGGAGGACTGCAATATCGTGTGGCTACTACTGCGTGTATCTTGTCCAGCCGCCAGAGAGAATATAGTGGTATGACTCCCCTATCTATGGCTCCATGGGTGTTCGTTTTTGGCTTAGCCATATTCTGCGTTCTTATGTGGGGAATGGGACCAGAGGCCCCGCAGGCCGCCCCCCACGACAAATGGAGCAAGGTCTTCCGCACGACAAGTGGCATCAACTGCCCTGGCATAAAATGTTAAAATCTGTAGGAACCTCAGCCACAGAATGCATCACTTGCCACGTGCCATGACTTTTCTATGGACTTTTAACCACTGCCCAGAGAAATGTAGTTGGCCAAAGACTGGAATCAGGGCTGAGATGCTGAGAGAAGCCTGCTCAGAATTTGAACACATCCTCAGTAAGTAAAAGGAATGGCCTGGCCCAAGCTGCAGTCAGGAAAAGAGATCCATCCACAGGCAACACTGTAAGAAATGTGGATCTCTCACCCTGTAAGGCAGGTTATGGAGGGGGCAGGGCCCCTCTACGCTTCTGAGGAATAGAAAGCTGGTGGTGGGATGGTAGAAAAAAGACAACTAGAGTAATCCCCAAGTCTGGTATCCACATTGCAAAGCGGAGGGCTCTCCCATAGTTAGGAAAGTTGGTATCTGTTGACATCTTGTCTCCATGGTGTCTTGAATGAAGATCATGTACAGTGCTCTTTGACTTACAATGAGGTTATGTCTAGAAAATCCAATTATAAGTTGAAAATAGCATAAATTGAACATGTATTTAATACACCTAACCTACCAATCATCATAGCTTACTCTAGCCAAACTTAAATGTGCTCAGAACACTTACGTTAGTCTACAGTTGGCCAAAATCATCTAACACAATGAATACACTGTAGAGTATCTGTTGTTTACCTTCATAATGACATGGGTGACCAGAAGCTGTGGCTCACTGCCCAGCATCACAAGAGACTATGTACCACATATTGCTAGCCCTGGAAAAGACCAAAATTCAGAGTATAATTTCTACTGAATGTGTATCACTTTGCACTATCGTGAAGCTGTAAAATCATAAATCAAACTATTTTAAGTGACGGACCATCTGTAGTGAACTGTGCTCAGCTCAAGTACAGATTTGATTAACACAGTTACTAGTTACCTGAAAGAAACAGGGGCTTGACTTTTCCTGGGAGGGAATACTATTTATACAATCTCTAATTTTTTAAGGCAAAATATCTAGCATACAATAAAAATCAAGAACCAAAGCAAGGAAATTTGACCCACTGTTAAGAAAGAAAAAGTTAACAAATGCGTAGTGAAAGGTGACCTAAATAAATGAGTGATCAGTGACAGAAATAGACAAATTAAAAAAACAAAAACAAAAACAAAAACACTACTCTTCTATTGATTTATATAGATCATATGGATCTTTATGTAAGTATTACTTCTAGAAGAAGTTATCCATTATTCATAACAACATGAACCTATCCGTAATGTGTCTGTTCACTTTGGATACTTATAAGATCCTTGCTCTGTCACCAATTTTCAATACTTTTACTGTGTTGTGACTTATGTAAGACCTTTTTATAGGAGATACCAGTTATTCCAACATGACCAAAAGCCAATTCTATAGATATAGATATAGAGATAGATATGCATTTCAAAGTAACTTTTAGAGCTTATATAAACAGAGGGTGTCAAAAAAACATATACACATTTTAAGAAAGGAAAACTATATTTAAATTGTAATACTCAATACTGTGTTTCCCCGAAAATAACACCTAGCCAGACAATCAGAAATAATGCGTCTTTTGGAGCAAAAATTAATATAAGACATGGTCTTATGTAATATTATGTGTAAATAATATTATATAAGACCCGGTCTTATAGTAAAACAAGACCGGGTCTTATATTAATTTTTGCTCCAAAAGGCTCATTAGAGCTGATTGTCTGTCTAGGTCTTACTTTCGGGGAAACATGGTATTGACTATTACAATTTTAATATAGTTTTCCTTTCTTAAAATGTGTATACATTTTTTGGCACCCTCTCTATATATGAGCTTTAAAACTTACTTTCAAATGTGTCAACATATGTATATACATATATAAACCTGATAGTCATTATATGTGTATATATATGTATATGTAAAATATCAGTTGATCTTTGTACCAGTTCTTCAACTTTTTTGTATATTTGAATTTTTCTTATAATAAATGTTGGACAGCAAAATAATGTAACAAATCTTTTCAAGGAAATATGACTTATTGCAATAATGAGCTTGAGATAAATAAGAACAATGACAAAATAGTGCAACATAGTCTAGTGGAAATTATATTTAATATTGTACTTGATGGAACACCAATATACAAATAGGTAAAAATATGTAATCTATTGACTTCTATCTTCATGGTGTATTAAATATATATTAACATCTTAGAATTCATAGAAAGTGTGCATAAGTATTCTAGCTAAGATCATTATTATTTTATAGTGAAATAAATGCTTTAAAATATATTTCTTTTTTTTTGTTAGTTTCAGGTATACAAAGCACATAATAGTTAGACATTTACACCACTCTCAAAGTGATAAGCACCCTCCCCTAATCTACTACCCCTCTGATATCTTATATATCTGTTACAACACCATTGACTATCTTCCCTATGCTATACTTCACCTCCCGTGACTACACACACACACACACACACACACACACACACTTACTTATAATTGACATACAATATTATTCTACTTCAGCTTCAGTTGTACAGTACATTGGTCATGCATCTACACAGTCTATCCCCTTGATAAGTCTAGTGCCCGTCTGGCATCCTACATAATCTTTACAACATTGTTGACTATATTCATCATGTTGAATTTCATATTTCCATGACTATATTGTGTCAAGTAATTTGCTCTTTCTAATCCCTTCACCCTCTCCTCCATCCCATTCCCACTCCCTCCTTGCAACTGACAGTTTTTTTTTCTATATCTGACTCTATTTCTGTTTTGTTTGCTTATTGATTGTGTTCTTTAGATTGCACATATAAGTGAGATCATATGGTATTTGTCTTTCTCAGTCTAAATCTATACATACATATGTATTTCATTTGTGTATATAATTTATATGATTTGTAAAACAGATTTTGTGTTTTTATGAATGATAAAAACCATGTGATAATATATTTTAAGCTATAAACTGTGTCAAGAACTATAGAACTATGTTTAGATGCTAGAGGGCTGTGATAAGCCAATAAACCCATACTGATTTCAAAGAGACTCTATATATTCCTACTTGAAAATTTAAAAAATACACCTGGAAAAAGAAAACAAAACAAAACATGTATTACAATAAACAACTATTAAATAGAATGATTATTGTGGAGGATAAATGAAAGAATGGCAAAAAAAAAAAAAAGAGATGGTGTAAAGATATTACAGCACCTCATTATTTGTGAAACCATCAGTTAAGGATTTTATAAAATTCATGACACCCAAAAAATGAAACAGAACCATTTAAAAATTAAATAAGAGAATGTCCCTTTATCTAAATATTTTTTTTACATACCTATCTTTCTCTTCAGTCAGAACTAGCATACAGTGTTTTGAAAAGAAAGCAAGTTTTTAGAGATCAAAAACAAATAATTTCACACTACAAGCAGTAGTAAATAGAGCTAAATTCCCTTTAGTAATACACTATTTATCTTTGTGCTTCATTAAGTTAAAAGAAAAGCATTTTTCAGACGTTAAGCAATTAAGTTCTCACTTTTTTTTCTGTTCTAAAATGGACGTTATCAGAAAACTATGGGATTAGGAAGCTACAGAGCTATCAGAGTTATTCTTAGTGTGTGAAATTTCAATTTAGCAAAACATGTAAAACCCTAAAGGCAGTTAAGACCCAATACTGGGAAAGCATTTTGTTTCCACAGTATGTTTATTTTGCATTGTCACTGACCCAACTGATTTTCTGCTGAATAGAAACGAGTAGGTATTAGTTTTAGAAATTACTGTGTGCTTTGTAGTCATTACCAAATCAATGCTATTGTTACCTAGAAAATTCCCTTAAAAAATCATGTCAAGCACACACGTAGACCTTTTGTGCACCTGACATCTGGATTTTAGTTTCAAAAGAAGCTGAAATGCAATAAGTTTTAAATATGTACCTCATATCCTTAGAAAAGATTAGAAATTGATCTGTTACTAGATGAATGCCCATTGGAATAATTATATATTTTTGCCCTATGCTTATTGAAATCTGTATCTTTTTTAATATCTATAGATTGTAAAATAATTTATAAAAGAATTAATACATTTATAAAAGTCAATTATATTAAATGGTGATAAAAACAGTTATAAGAAGAGAGGGTTTGGAGAAGATGGTTATGGCATTATCGTAGTTATTGCTTATTTTTATCTCCTCAAATGCTCCAATAAAAATAGACAAAGCAACTACAATAATAAAAGTGAAGACCCTTAGACAACATCTTTAGCAAAACTTGATGTCAGAATACCCTTACAGACCCATAAATACAAATGAGTAGGGACAAACCACTGACAGCTACAAGACAGATTGTGTCGGCATCCGTATGGAAAGAAACACGAGGAACTACACTTGGCTTCTGCTGAAATTTTCAGTTACTAGAAAACATGTTGGGCCAGACTGAATGAGCAGTGGAAATTAGATGAAGTTATTCAAGATTAATTTCATGAGTAATGCAAGACTTACAGTGCTGGAGCAGTTTGAAATCTATAAATACTCAAAACTAACATAATTCAACACTTTGCCAAGACAAACCCCCACAGTCTGGAGACATTGTAGGAAACAGAATCCAAATTGAGCAGGACAGAGGACCAGTGGAGCAAAAGAAAGAAAATTTTCCTATAAAAGGCAGGGATGGAAGCAGAAGTGACAGACTTAATAAAGTACACGTTTCGCTGTGAAACCATAAAAGAGGGACCTGGTATAAAATGGAATTATATGAAAATTTGTTAGGATACAGTTAAAACAGAGCTTAGAGGAAAAGTCATAGTTATAAATGCTTGTATTATAAAAAGGAATATTATCAAATCAATGACATAAGATTTCACTTTAAGATATAATAAAAGAGAAAAGAAACTAATGCAAAACTAGATAGAAAGAAGAAAATAATAAAGAAAATACCAGGAACCAATGACATAGATACAAGACTGAAAATAGGAAAAACTAACAAAACTAAAACCTGGTTGTTTGAAAATATCAACAAAATTGACCATCTCTCTCCCTACCCTTGTAAAAAAAAAAAAACAAAAAAAACAAAGAACACAAATCAGTATTAGCAGGTATAAAATAAAGAGATAGTCAGCAAAGATCCTACAGACGAATGATGATAAAATAATAATCAAGGAACATTGTAAACTTTATGCTAGCAATTTGTCAATTTAGGCAAAATGTTTAAGTTTGTTGAATACGATTTACAAAAAGTTATGCAAGACAATAAAATCTAAAGAGCTCTATATCTGTTGAATAAACTTAATTTATTTTTAAAAACCTCTCCAAAAGAAAAAATTAAGACTGAAGGCTTTCACTGACAATTCTATCAAACATTTTTAAGTAAGAAATTGCATTAATTTTACTAATATTTTTTTCTACAAGAAGAGGAGGGAATGTTTTTCTATTCAATTATAAAGCTAACATAACCCTAATAGAAAAACCTGACAAACCATTACAAAATAATATTGCAGACCAATAATTGTCTTGATAACTGGCATAATAGCCTTTTAAAAATATTAACAAATCAAACAAGCTACAGAAAGGATAATATACTATGATAGAATAATCTTGGTCCTCCAGTCCCCTCCTGCTCTCAAACTCTCAGAAGGAACCTCATCATGCCCTAGCTCTGTACTGCACCAACAAATACAATTGACAATTATGGGTATTAAAAATATTTGTTTCCTTGAAATTCAAGCTTGGTGAAATTATAAAAAAAAACAATAAAAATTACTGAACACTCCTTAAGTTTTCAGGCAATATTGTTAGTTTTTCACATGTATTAAATATCACAATAATTGTTGAGAAAATTGAGACATTTAATAAGTGGCAGAAGAGTAATACAAATGAAGAGACGCTAACTCCAGAATCCATACTCTTTTTTTTTTCAATTGAAGTTTATTGGGGTGACAATTGTTAGTTAACTTACATAGGTTTCAGGTGTACAACCTGTAATATATCATCTATATATCCCATTCTGTGTTCACCACCCAGAGTCAGTTCTCCTTCCATCACCATATATTTGATCCCCCTTACCCTCATCTCCCACCCCCCTCCCCCCTTACCCTCTTGTAACCGCTAAACTATTGTCTGTCTCTATGAGTTTTTGTTTCTTGATGTGTTTGTCTTGTTTCTTTGTTGTTTTCAGTTTTATATACCACATATCAGTGAAATCATGTAGTTCTCGACTTTTTCTGTCTGACTTATTTCGCTTAGCATAGTAATAGTCTCAAGATCTATCCATGTTGTCACAAGTGGCACTATTTCATCTTTTCTTATGGCAGAAAAAAAAATGCTCAGCATCGCTAATCAGCAGAGAATCGCAAATAAAATCCACAATGAGATACCACCTCACATCAGTTAGAATGGCTATTATCAACAAGACAAATAGTAACAAGTGTTGGAGAGGCTGTGGAGAAAAAGGAACCCTCATACACTGTTGGTGGGAATGCAGACTGGTGCAGCAGCTATGGAAGGCAGTGTGGAGGTTCCTCAAAAAATTTACAAATAGAATTACCATATGACCCAGCAATCCCTCTCCTGGGTATCTACCCAAAAAATCTGAAAACATTTATCTGCAAAGATACGTGTGCTCCACTGTTCATTGCAGCTTTTTTACAGTGGTTAAGACATGGAAACAACCAAAGCATTCTTTGTTAGATGATTGGTAAAGAAGATGTGGTATATGAACACAACAGAATACATACTCTTCATTACGATATTATGTTGTAACCAAATGTCTGTTAGACAAATATATCAGATTTTTACCTAAATTTTTTCCTTAGTTGTTTAATATTCAGTTTTGTACAACTACTGTAGATTTAGGGCTCACAATCTTCATATACCAACATGATACATAGAGCATTTGGTTTATGTTTTTATTTTTTTGATATCTCAAAATATAAGACAATTTATGCTATAATCAACCAATAAGAGGAAATTTAAAAAAACAAAATAAATATAGTTCATACAAATAAATAAAATTCAGGCTGAATAGCTATTCTCCTGAAACTTTTCACATTAGAAATAATAATATAATATCTTACTTTCAGAGGAAAATATCATTTCCTTAGAAATGCCTATTCACCCAAGACATCATTACTGAGACATTAGAAAGATAATCCCAAATATTCTGTGAAATATTATATAGATTTTGTGTCTTTCTTGAAATTTTTTTTTATGGTTGTAATCTTGATGACTGCGAGAAATGTTAAACTAAGTATATAAGGGTAGTGAAGTGAGAATAAAACTGAAATAAAAACTCTACTCAGAAAAATAAGGCAACTCTACTTTCTTCTATATTCCCATTTCGCAATTTTTGCCTAAGATAAGTACGTTGGTTTTATACATGTGCTCTCTCTTATCACTTGATAATGGTTTTCTTAGATTCCTTGTCAAGAAGAATTCTGAGATTATATCTGAGCTATTCAGGAATGATTCTTTTGATGAAATTAGGATGTTTACATTTCTGTCATTATTTTTATATATGGCATAAAAGCTGAATATACCCATTCTCCTTTAATTCCACATGTGTAACCCACAGAAATCTGAATAATGTTACTGCAATTTAGTATATTGTATACTAAAAAGGAATATTTAAACTAAAAAAACAGTATTTTTCCATCTTAAGAAATCTTATTACCTTGTTGAATTGTAGGTGAGACATCCATTATTATCCCTTAATATTTCTATATCAGAGGTACATTTTTAAATGAAATATTTACTGTAACACAAAATAGTACCATTATAATAGTGTGTTAGTGTCCTATTACTGCTATAACAAATTACCACAGAATTGGTGGCTTAACAAAAAATAAATTTATTCTCTCACAATTCTGGAGGCCAGAAGTATGAAATCAGTATCACTGGGCCAAATTCAAGCATTATAAATAGTTTACAAACTTGATCATACATAGCATTCAAAAATTGTACAGTATGAAATAGATCCCTGGGAAGAAAAGATTTATTTCCAAATTGAATTTTAAAAGGAGGAAATAATAATGAAAGAATAATAGTGTATTATTTAAAATTACAAGGTTCATAGATATTTCATGTTGTATTATTTTCCAAATCACATAAAAACAAAGAAAGCTCTTAAATATATTTTATAAACATAGGCTTTCTCTGATGCTAGAAAATATCAGATGTAGAAAAAAATTAGTTCAATACTGCTTATTATATACAAACCATAACTAAAATAGAAAAATGTAGTCAATGGCATATTAAAAGTTAATTTTCAACTATAAATAAATAGAATATTTCAGGAATTCAGAGAGGCATTAAATTAGGCAATATATTAATATACTATTTCACATCTTTAAGTCATATTTAAGATAATCTGATGACCTTAATAGATGCCAAAAATTATTTTTATGTAATTTATTGCTATTTATGATAAAATATTTGAAAAAATTGGAAGGAAAATATTATGATAGACTAAGAGTCAATATATAGTTTTAATGTATATAATTCAAAATATGTGTGATACATGTATATGCAAAAATAACATAATGAACATCTAAGTACAGTAATACCTCAGTTTTCAAACACAATCCGTTCTGGAAGACCGTTCAAGTTCTGAAATGTTTGAAAACAGCCAACAGTTAGGCCTCAGGATCTTGCACACAGTGGAAGCCGCATGACATGTTTTACTTCCGAGGTGTGTTCGAAAACCGAAGCATTTGCTTCCGGGTTTATGGCATTCGTAAACCCAAATGTTAGTCAATGGAGACATTCGAAATCCGAGGTACTACTGTAATCAAAACTCAGATCAATGAATAATACCAAGTCACATAACATGTGTCATGGATTTGGATTTATGCATGGCAAATGTATTCAGTGTCTTTTTGTTTCAGTTCAGTAGAGGGTAGATATTTTAAGTTCATGAAGAAAATATATATATATATATATATATATATATATATATATATATATATATATATATATATATTTATTTATTTTTTAAGGAAATATATATATATTTTTTTCTTAAGTGTTAGCACTTTTATATATTGTTAAAAATACATTCTTATGCAGTTCAAATGTTTTCTTTTAAACATTTTAGAGTTTTGCTTTTTACACTTTAATATATTTGCTTAATAATTTTAGGGCATGATTCATAGTAGGAGTCTAATTTAATTTTTCTCATATAAGTTATCAGTTGATACAGAACTATCTACACATCTTCAAGGCAACATTATGCATCATTGACCTATATATGCCCAGTTATACTTCTGGAATCTCTCCTCTATTCTGTTAACCTTTACAAGTTTTTCACAATCTCATATTATCTTCATTACTATAGGTTTTCACTAAACTTGATATCTAACTTAGGTATGTCTCTTCAAAATTATAATATTTTTGTTGCTTTTTTTATTTTTCTGTATAAATTATAGAATCAGTTTTGCCATCTTCAATGAACAAAACAAGCAAAACTCTGTAGGACTTAATGTTGGATTTGCATTGAATTTTTAGATTACTGTGAGGTAATTGTCATCTTTAAAACTGTGAGTCTTCATTTCCATATTCAATATATATCCTGTCCTTTATTTAGAACATTAATATTGCTCAATAAAGTGTTATATTTTCAATAAATTAAATTCCATATTTATCACAGTAGCTTTTACCGATATTGAAATTGTGTCTTTCTAAAAGTATATACTCAAAGAGCACCATGAGGAATCCTTGCAGTGATGTCAATTTTCTGTATCTTGACTCTAATAGTGAGTGACTGATTTGGACCCCCATGTTAACATGTAATCTGAGATGTCCATCATGTACTGTATTTTGTCTAAAACACTAAACCATAGCGTTGAGTAGCCCAATAGCACTTCATCATCAAATGGGTGTTGTACATATAAGTTTGGTTCAAGGAAATATTAAAGGCACAAGATGCCTGAGGATATTGCCAGAAGCCCATGATTCATATTACTGCCACGTTGCCTATTTCCTCTCAACTGACTCCATAGATTCATGGGGAGAGATGGTTCTGAATATTTTATTGACAATATATGAAAGTGGACAGCTGAAGCACTGCAGAAGACACTGAGGTGGCCCTGATGAAGCAAAATCCTCTCGGTGGGTAGAACATCATGTTGTACAAGTTGTTTATTTTTCATGGACATGAGCAGGTCAGAGGTCTAGATTTACATTGACTCATATACAGTGGCTAATGGTTTGGAAGAATGATCAGGAATGTAGAAGAAACACAATTAGAAACTTGAAGAAAGAGGTATATGGATAGAACTGTCCAAATGGACACAGAGTGTGCAGATATTTATGGGTTATGTGAATATTCATCAAACACAAATCTCGTTAGAGAAGATTCTTAATAATCAAGTGTATAGGAGAACCCATTATGTAGGTATCAGTAAGCTTTCTTCCCCAGCCCACCTTGTCTATGCTCAATAAAGTTGTCATGGCAACAGGGATAGAGTATGCACATAGGTTCAAAGCATGGATTCCTAATCATTCAGGTTGATCTGCTTAGAACCACTTGCTGATTGTCTAACCTGTCAGTGGAGACCAACAATGACTTCTCAATATGGTACAAATCTGGTGTAACATGGTGACAGACTAATTACGTATGGACACTTCCATCCTCATGGAACAGACCCTTATATAATATGGATTTGCCTTCTTTACACTCAGGGCTTCTGCCCCAACCACCACCTGTGGATCTCTAGAATGTCTTACTCACAGTCATGGATTCCACACAGTATTACTTCTGATGAGAGAATTTATTTTATAGCAAATATACCGTGGCAATGGGCTCCTGCTTATAGGTTTCACTGGTCTTACCATGCGTCCTATCACTGTGAATTAGCTGGCCTAATAGAACCACAATGGCTATTTAAAAAAAAATATATATATATATAAGCTTTTTATTGGGAACATTTTGGATTTATAGAAAATTTACAAAGATAGTACAGAGGTTTCCTGAATATCCTCCATCAATTTTGTTTTCAATTAACCTAACATTCAGTTAATGTCAACCATGTTACATTTTTCAAAACTCTAAAACTAATTTTGGTACATTACAATTAACTAAACTCCAGACCTTATTTGGATTTCTCATCAATAGTTTTTTTTGTGTTTTTTTTTTTTCTGTTTTTTCTTTTCTAGTATCCAACATAGGACATCACACTGCAATTAGTTGTCATGTCTCCATGTCCTCTGGTCTGTGACAGTTTCTCATTTTTCCTGTTTCATACCTTGGCACGCATAGAGTACTCGTCACTTTGTAGAATTTTTCTGTTTGGGTTTGTTCTTGTCATGATGAGACTGGGATTATGAGTTTCAGTAAATAATATCACAGAAATGGAGTACCCTTGTCATTATATCATATCAGGGACACATGATATCCAGGATGTCACTGGTTATGTTAAAATTGATCATTTGGATAAGGCAGTGTTTGTCAGATTCCCCAACTATAAAGTTACTATTTCTCCTTTCCTACATTCTAGCTTGTAGCCAGTCTACCCTAAAAGGGAGCAGGGAGATAAGATTCACCTTCTGGGGGAGAGTTATCTACGTATACTATTTGTAATTTTTCTGTAAACAAGAGTTGTCTGTTCCCCCCATTTATTTATTTAACCATTTATTTATAATGGTATAAACTCACGTATACTTATATTGTGGGTTATAATCCAGCATTGTATTTTTCATTTTGTTGTTAAATTATTATAGTCTGGCCATTTGGAGGGAGCTCTATCATGCTAGCCCCTGGGTCCCTTTGACATACCCTCATCCTTTTGTATTTTTAGCACTTCCTTTATTTTTAATACTACACAATGTATTTTTGCTGACCCACAATCAGCCATGAAATGATCTTTCGAAAGCTCAGTTACAGTACCTGCTGTGTGACAACGCCTTGAGAGGTGGCTTAATAAACATCACTAAAGACATAGAAAGGGGTTTGAATGTTCTTTTGGGAGGAGCGTTACCTAATTTTTGGTTATGAACAGATAGTTATATCAATGACAGCTGGAAGTGTGATTTCATTGTTGATTTTATTTGGAAGTTGTTTTAAAACAAATGAGTATATAGATGGCATATTGAAGTAGTGTAGGCTGTGGTGGATTTGAAATGTGTCAGCTAATTAAACTAGAACTGCATTTCCCAGAAATGACCTTTGCAACATACTTCCAAGGTAAACGGGCCACAATAGACAGTTTGTGCATCATTTGAAATGTAAAGGACAGCAATATTCTTTTATTCTTTTTATGCGTGGCAGGGTGGTACAGGGACTCTGTGCTGTTACAGCTCATCCACATAGTCACTGATCTGCTTGCTCAGTTGGTTGTGGGCAGCATCTCATCTTGCAATTCCTCCAGGTCCCACTGGATTTACTCTCTTAGCAAGTCCAAGTTCTAGGCCAGGGCATACAGCTCTGGGGCAGCAGTAGCCAGGCTTTCAGATTCTCCTGTTATGTTGGATCTCTTCCTTCATTTTCTTTGGATCCTGGTGCAGGTGCTTATCTCTGTGGTGACAGCTTATCCTGCAGATCACCTGCAACCTAAGGATGGAAGCTGGGAGCCAATGAGAGACTGACATAGGTTTCAAGTCCTCGTTGCATGTTGCATTTTCCCTACTCTTCCCCATTTCACATTCACCTTTCCTTTATAGCTATTTGCTCTGCTTATCTCTCCTGACCTGATGACGAAGCAAGGACTGTATGTAATCCGTGTAATGATATGTAAGACCAGGTAATTGTAAGGTCAAATCTCTGTAGTCAACCCTCTATTTTATATTGTTTCTCCTGATTTTATTTCTGTAATCAAATCCTCACTGGTAAACTATAAATATGGAATGTGAAGTTATCTAGTTATCCATGTGTTTCCAGCCACAATATGAGCCTTCCCTATCCTCCCATCAGTTTGTCATGGAAGCTCTGAACCAGAATAATAAGTAGGTAGAAAAGGGATTTAAATCTATGCTGTCTCACTACAAAACTTATATTCTTAACCATTGTGTTAGAATCAACAAATATTCTCTTTAAATGAGGTAACAATCTAATTAAGAAAACAAATTCAGAAAAAAATATAATTTATCTGTTTAGTTACAATAATCAGTTAGTATTCCTAATAGAAAATAGGCATTTAAAACATCCACCTATAATCTTAATATTAAACAGGTGGCTATATTTTTAGTAATGGCTGTTTTATGAAGCAAGACTTGAATGATTAGAGAGAAATACTGTTTTGGGGTAATTGTTGGAAGACTTAAAACTAATCCATAAAGTTTCTGTACATAACAATGTGAAACATTAACTTTGTTGTGAGCATGGTCGCTTATAATACATGCATAAGAACATTTATTATCTTCACTATGGTTTAAACTGTAATATTTCTGAGGCATCTGTGAGTGTCTACACGAATGTGTGTGTGTGTGTGTTTGTGTGTGTGTATGTGTATGGATGTGTGTGTGTGTGTGTATTTATCGTGCTGAACAATAACGAAATATAGCTACAGATCAGCCTAGTGGAAAGAGTCCAAAGCAAATACATCTTGAAACTTGCCTTACCATATACTGTGGAGCATGTGGCCCAGTTGGAACTCATCTGCAAAATATGTAATACCAAAGTCCCCTTCATTCTCCCTCCCCCTCCCAATAGTTTTCAGATATATCTGTTTCAAAAACCACTTTTTTTTTCTCCCCCTGGTATCTTTGAATCAATGTTTTAAGGAAGAATGCCTTCACCTTTCCAGATGATGGATTCATGATCAAGAACAACTCTTATGGGTATAGGAAGTCGCGCTGAGTTTCAAGGGAAATAGGCTTCTTTAGATAGTTGTACCTAGGGGCCAGGGGCCAAGATTAAGATCCACAGTGTGGCCTGACACAACAGCTTTGTGAGGTTTTATTCTTTGAGAGTGTTACCTTAAATTAAGAGAGTGGAGTAGACACCTCACTCTTTTTCCCAATGACACCTGACATTTTCTAGCTAATGTTAATTCTTCTTCACCTTTCAGTTAAGTTATATGTGAATTCTGAACATTTATATGCTCATGGAGGTAAGAAATGAGTCACGCAAGGAAATATGTCCTGCTCTAAATATTTTCTTCTCCAACCTCAGGGGGTTCTTCTGTAAGATAGAGACATTGAGCCTCATAGGCCATTAGACCCTGTGCCTGTGCTATAATAAACATCAGAGTCACCAATGACCTCTTTTAGAGAAGGACAGAAAGTTTAGCGAAGGACAGAAATTTACATGGGGCTATTTGGGGCCTCCTTCCTTTCTAGATATAAGTGAAGGGGGCCTTTGATAGGCATTTCGGTTGCATATAGAGCATATGAAAATAGTAAACAAAACTAAATTCAGTTAGAACTCTCTGTAAGAAAATTCATAATCATTGTATATGACAATTATTCACTGTGAATATAAGTATTTGAAATACGATGAAAGTTATGGTCTAAAATATATAGTTGATTCATAAATAGTTTTATTTTAGAATGATGAAAGCAGAAGAGGCACGATTTTCATTTAAAACATAGAGGTAGGAATAATTTCCTATCAACAGCATACAAATGTGTGGATCATTAGAAATTGATTTCACTTGAGGGATAAAGGCCTGTTAAGTCGTTTAGCTTCTTTGATATGTTCTGAATGACCTTTAAGTCACTTTTTTTACCTTCTGATTCTATTATCATCATTTTATCCTGGAGACTAGCTACATTTTAGAAAAGCTTTGTTGAGAAAAATCATCTGTTTTGAAATAATGAAATGTTAGATTGACTAAAGGAGACATAAAAATTATTTCTTCCTAAAAACTGTAAATTATAATGAGATAATATGTTTCTCCTAAAAAATAATAAGCTCATGAGGAAAAAATGTCGAAAATATCAATTATATTTTATAAAAATGAAAGTAGTAAAGTTATATACAGTGTCAGGAATGTTTTGCGTGAGTTTATGTCAAAGTCTTCAGCTTTCAAATTAAGACAATTGTGACATGTAAGTTTTGGTAAAACTGTACAAATAGTAAAACAGGCCATGCTGCATTTAACTAATGTTCACAGCTTTTATTTTATATGCTTTTGAAAAGCAGTATGGAAATAAAAGCAAATTAATTTAAAATTTTTTGAGTACAAGAAAAATATTAATTTTAGAATCATTCCAAAAATGGAATCGAAACAAGAAGTCTAAAATTCCCCCCAAAATTAGTTTTGCATTTGCTGATGGTCATTTTATGTCAAAGTTTATATTTAGAACTATGTAATTTTAAGAAAATTTTTAATTTATTGCCTTTAGGACTTTTATTATTCAAGTTAAGTATTTAAAAAACAATTAATATGTAATACTAATGATTCACTTTTAAAAGACAGGAAATCATATATTCCTATCTCTTTGCACCCTAGATACTTAGATATCTTATACAAATTGTTGCTGTGCAAAATGTCATCAATTTATTAAGGAGCTAATTAGTCTAATTTTAGTTTGAAAAGAATAGATTTGACATTTGGAGAGATCTCTACATTTGTTTCATGTTGATTTCAAACATTCAGCAAGTAGTCTTTCAGAAATTCAAATTTGATGTAAACAAACAGATTTCATTTCAGCCTGTTATAATAGCGTATTATGATCTGTACATTGTATTTTCAACAATATAAAATAGTGTTGAAGAACAAAGTATTTTCTTTCCTCACTTTCAAGGTTTCAAATTTCAATTATAGTTTAAGGATTGCAAGATCCTTTCTATTTCTTTGTTTTTCACTTACTCCCAAAATAATTTGGGATGATCTATAGTTAAACTTCGCTATAAGATTGACTTAGGATATGGAAAAGTACAAAGGAAAGAAAAAAGAAAACAAAAAGAAAAAAGAAAACATTGAAAAATGGTTTTGAGTTTCCTTATTGTTTAAAATACTGGTATACAAGAATACCTTTGTAGAGCATATTCTGATAATTAAAATCCATTAAATAAGAAATATAAATATGACGCTGTATGTATTTCTTGTAATTTTTCAAACAGAAAAAGACACACAGTGCATGTTAAAATGCATACATGGGGAGCATCTGCAACTCCAGTTGAAGCAGTCTTTTGCAACTTAATCATAAGTTTCATTTGAAATTTTCTACCAGAAGAAACAAAAATAACAATGAAAAGGTATACAATTTCAATTGTATGCTTTTTTTTAAAAAAAGTAAGCCAAGTAGAGGCAACACATTGCTTAAGATAGGCATTTTTTTTTTTTTTTTAGCACACAGTGTGATATATAGATGATGTATTACAGAATGGTACACCTGAAATCTATGTAACTTTACTAACAAATTTTTTTATCTAGGTCAAGTCTTAAAAATTTTAGTGGTAGAGGGCATTTTATATTAGGTGCATCGAAAAATAATGCTAAGTATATAACTGATAAAATAATTTTGCTACATAAACAAAACACCTCTATTTATGTATGTTTCCTGTATAGATTCTTTGTGAAGACTCTGCCGAAATATCAAAGAAGAACATGAAAACTTAGGTGTTAGTGTTACATAGGTATGGATTAGTCCTGTCATTGTCCACCACCAAGCAACAATGATCATATTAATTAATTCTCTAGTCCTCTGCTTTTGTTTTACTTCGGTTTTTGCTTTCTTTTGCTTTAACTACAAAACAAGAAAAATTGAACTTGTTCTTGCATTCCACTCTTTCAATAACATTTTATTCTAATGTCATATTTTATGATTAATTTTCTCACATAATAGCATACCTTTCTAATGATAGTGATAAATAAAATTAGTAAAAACTGATATTGATATATACATTATCTATTAGTGTATCATAAATGTGAGCATATGATAAATGTTATTAATGTATATCTTCTATATTATATGTTGTATATATATTGATTATCAATGTATAATATTGCATATTATTTAAATATTGCTATATATTAATCATACAGTATATTAATTATAAATATTCTTATTTTTAAAACAAACGTCTCAAATACAAAATAATTTCTTTTGTATCATCAATGTTAATACTGGGGTTATCAAAAAATGTATACAAATGACTTGTATTCATCTTTTGACATTGGTATATATTGACTATTGCAATTTTAATAGTTTTTTCCTTTCTTATATAGCGTACAATTCTGTGTTGTGAAAAACACATATTGTCATGTTACCACCACTGCAAAATACAGAACAACTCCATTCCCCCCACCCAAATTTCCCTGGGCACTTTCATAACTAAAATGTCTTCCCAGTCACAGCCTCTGACAAACACTGATCTGTTTCTTCATACAAAGTTTTGCCTTCTCCTAGATAAATGGATTATACCATATACAGTCATTTTTAATCTGATATCTATCATTTAGCATAATACATTTGAGATTAGTTTTAGATGAACATCATAGTGATTTTATATTTATATAATATATAAGATGATTCCCTCGATAAGTCTAGTTGCCATCTGACACAATACACAGCGACTATCATATTATTGCCTATATTCCCTATGCTGTATAGTATATCTCCATGACTTATTTATGTTATAACTGGATGTTTTTACCTCTTAATCCCCTCCACCTATTTTGTGCACCCTCAACTCGTCCCCTTTTTGGCAACCACGAATTCCCTGTATCTATGAATCTGTTTCTGTTTGTTTTGTTATTTTAAGTTCCACATATAAGTGAAATCATATGGTTTTTGACTTCTCTGTCCAACTTATTTCAATTAGCATAATACCCTCTAGATCTAGCCACATTGTTGTAAATGGCAGGGTTACATTTTTTATGGCTGAGTAACATTTCAGTGTGTGTGTGTGTGTGTGTGTGTGTGTGTGTGTGTGTAACATCTTCTTTATTCATTCATCTATTATTGGCCACTTAGTTTGCTTTCTAAGTAAGCAGTGTTCTAATGACCTCATAAGTAAATATATTCCCTCAAATTAGTGTTTTGCTTTTTCTGGATAAATATCCTGAAGAGGGCTTGCTGGATTAAATGGATGTTGTGTTGTTAATTTTTTTGAGGACCCTCCATATTGTTTTCCACAGTGGCTACACCATTTTATATTCCCACCAAAGCATAGGAGCATTCCCTTTCCTCCACCTCCTTGCCAACACTTGTTTTTTGTTGTCTATTGTGTAATAGTCATTCTGACAGATGTGAGGTGATATCTCATTGTGGCTTTGATTTGTATTTCCTAATGATTAGTGATGTTGAAAATTTTTCATGTGTGTTAGCCATCTGTATGTCTGCCTTGGGAAAAAATCTAAGCCCTCTGCCCATTTTTTAAAATAAAATTTATTAAATTTATTGGAGTAACATTCGTTAATTAAATTTTATAGATTTCAAATGTACAATTCTATGTGTATATTGCATTGTGTCTTTTCCAGAGCTCAATTATTGTTTTTAATAACCTATTAGCTGACAATTTTTTAGGTACCCCCTCAAAACTTTTTGAAAACAATAAATGCACATCATCTAATTTTAAAAAGTATTTTAATCAGTTGTTTGCTATTAATATTCTCATTTCCTAATATAAACACCAATATTTTGAAATATTTTGTTTGTAAACCATTGTAGAATTAATGACTCATGAGAAATTCTGCCTTTTAAAAAATAATATGGGAAAAGACTGTCGTGAAAGAGGAAAGAAGATAGGGGAATGATCACAAACACAGATTTTTAAAGAAATACTGATTTTAGGGACTATTACGTTTGAAAATTGTATACCTGGAATTGAATCCTTAAAATTATGCAGTACACACTTTCTTTAGAAGCCTTTCTGTACCTCCAGAGATGAAACATCCTATTTTAGAAAGTCATGAGTTAATATATCAGTTGAGCAGAATACCTGGCACATTATTAATTTTCAATAAATATTTGCTATTTTTATTATTAATAAGACCAATTCCATAGTGGATTAGAATGTCAAGGAAGGAGAAGGTGAAAAGAGTGTAATTACATAGTTATACAGCATAGTGATAATTTGGATTGATTCAATTACACAGTTAAGCACAACTGGAGAGATAATTGTTTAGTTACTATTGCCACTTTTTACATCCTTATTAAGTGTCCAGAATAGGCTCATGGCAGATAAATCACACTTGATGATACCAGAAGATAACAAAGCCAAAGATTTTCAATGTTGGTCATTAAGTATGTTCTCTGAGTAACAAGTATACAGAAAAATAAATGTTTCTTTATGAAAATCAAGGATCCCAAATTATATACTTGTTTTACTAAAAGACTATTCAAATTATTCGTAAATATGGGATATATGGGTGTTTTCAAAAAACTAAAATATTTTAAAGTTATCATTATTCATGCATGTGATCAAGCAATTACTTAACTGAATCCCTGAAATAATACTGTTAATGATGAAAAAGTTGACATTAGAGTAGATGATGTTGTGAATAACTATGAAACTATTTTCTATTTTTATATAACTCTTGTAACTGGATCAATTTTGAAAAAGTCTACATCTCAGAGAATGTTCATGAATGTTAACTATAAAATATGCACTCTGGTTAAATAATAATATATAATTGGTAGAATTGTGAAGTGCTCTCTATCTAATGTTCACATAAGTCTTTCAAAGACAGTGATTTTAATATGTACATAATACATTTATGATCCAGTTCACTTGTTTAATGATACAATTTCTGGAATATGTGATTAGGGATGCATCAGTGGTATTTAAAAGGCCGCTTATCCTTCTCAAACAATTATAACAACCCAATGGCTTTTTCATAAATACCTATAAGAACCTTAATGGTATCATATTCTAACCTATCAACTACTTGCACCTCACCCTTCTCATATTACAATCTAAGCTTATCACAACCGAGTTCATCTAGTCATCTCAGCTACACTCTTCCTGACAACTACGCTCCGTCATCACTGTTCCATGAAAATCCAAAAGGGCATCAACTTTTATTAATTTTTTACCACCTGAATTTCTTTCAACTGTATTCAATATTCTCCATTGCCCCACCATTAAATATTAAATTGTACCTGTAACCATCTTATTTTGCATATTGAAACAAATATGTTTGCTCTGTGGTCTCTTTGCACCAGAATTTATCATTATTCAGCAAATCCAATAAGCATGATTACATTATTATTATGCCTATGAATTGTGTGACAGGAAGAGAATGTACAACCCCACTATAGGTGCTGCTTGTCTTATATGCATTCTGCCCTCTACAGATAAATTTAATTCCTACATTTTCTGTTTTTGTTGTTTTTGGTATACATTTTCATTTTAACAGTTTTCAGTTCACATTACTTTTAGACTATGAGATTTTGAGAAATAAACTTCCTTGTTTTCATTCTCAGTGCAGAACAAAATAGCTGATATGAAATAAGCATTCCATGATTTAGTTGAAATAATTATTCAATGAAATCATAGGATTTTAGATTTAGAAAGAATCCATCACTTCCAACATGAACGTAAGTCTCATTTACATTACTTGAATTCAAACTTACTATAACATTTAATATTCAAAACTATGTTGTATTGGTGTAATGATAGAGAAATAGATCAGAGAAAGGAATCAGAGTCAAGAAACAAACCTACACAGTTTAGTGTTGATAAAGTTCTAAGCAAAATGATAGTTGTTTTAATAGATGGTGCATGAACAATATGGATATATGGAAGAAAATCAATCACGCTTTAACTTCACAAGAACACAAAACTTACCTCCAAATAGCAACTAGATACGAACACAAAAGCTAAAATTATAAAAAAGAAAACTTCTTGAAGATACCATAGCATTTCAAAAAGAAGCACAGGAGATCATGCCTTGTGGATGAGGATGGGAGGTCAGTGGGCAAAGGTGAATAAGGAAACGGCTGAGGGTGATAGAAATGTCTGTCTCAACAGTAGCTGTTTCATGGGGTTATGTGTTTATTAAGACTCGTTCAACTGTACACTAAAAATGGATGAATTTCATTATGTGAAATGCCTCCATAAAGTTGATTTCTCAAATGCATAATATACTTAAAACACGCAGTTGTTTTCCATATGTTATGACAAAAAATTGTTTAAAAAATTCATTATGAGATAACCATACACAAACTTTAATATCAAAATTGAAAAAGACTAGCAATACCAATTGTATGTGAACATTCAGAGCAAGTAAACTCGCATACTTTTCGGACTGAAGTATAAAATGAAAAACAGTTTGACAGTTTATTAAAAATTAAGCATGTATTTACAGTATGACCTAGTAATTCAATCCAACTTTTCGATATCTACTACAACACATGCACGTGCACGCACACACAAAACACATGATTGTTATTATTAGGAAATGATCATTATTTGTAGATTCTACAGTTGCTAATTTACCTATTCACTAAAATTTATTTGTAATTCCAAAATCACACTTGCAGCACTTTTATTCATTCATGGATATGTATGTGCAAAGCAGCAGAAATTTAAGTTACCCAGCATGCATCAGTTTGAGTTTCCATAACAAAATATCATATATTGGGCAGCTTAAACAATAAGAATTTATTTTCCATAATTCTGGAGACTGGAAGTCCAAGGTAAAGGTGCCTGTATGGTCAGAGTCTGGTGAGAACTTTTTCCTTGGGTTGCAGACAACCTCCTTCTTGTTGTGTGTCCTCTCTCATTGCCTTTCTTGTGGCTGAAGAGAAAGGAAACAAGCTCTCTGAAATCTCTTCTTATCACGGTGTTGATACCATCAAGAGGACAAGCCAGCACTATCCCAGCTGAATTTGAACAAGGACGTGTTTTACCTTCTTGTTTCAGTTCTCATTCTATAAATAAGTATCTTTTTCACAATCTTTAGTGCCACATTTTTTGTGGTTTTTGTTGGTGATTTCATTTTTTAAATGACCCTTAAATGTAGTGTTGAAGTGTGTTCTAGTGTTCCTAGGTCCACAAAATAATTTAAATACAGATATTTACGATAACTTTATTCATAGTAGCCTGAAACTGGAGACAACCCATGTCTCTATGAAGATATAAATAAATTAAAAAAAACAATTGTGCTATACTATTCTACATTAAACATAGTATTGATGCACACAACTGGGGTAAATCTCTAAAACGTTATACTATATGAAAGAAACACAGACATGGATGAGTATTTTCTGCATTAATCATTTATATGATATTATAGAAGAGACAAACTAAACCATACTGAGAGAAAGCAAATTAATAACTGCCTGGCTTGAGAGTTGGAACATGAGATCAACTGCATAAAGTCGATAGGAAACTTTTGGGAATGGTGAAAATAGTCTGTATTATGCTTGTGGTAATTTCAAATGTGTATATTTTTATCAAAAGTCATCAAAATCTGTATTCCAAATCTGTACATTTCATTCTATGTAAATTACAAAAAATTAAAAAATGGTATAAAACTAACTTGGAAGACTGAAATAAGATGGTCACAGTGGAGATAACTTTAATAATGTGTGAGGTCAATTAAATTCACGAACTTTCCACCATCTAAGTACACAGTGGAAAGAAAATTTGAAATTAAATAAGATCGGCAAGTGTAAAAATGCAGAATTTGAAATTTTTAAGTCTTTTTATTCTCCAAGATTTGGTATAAGTATAATTAAGACAGGTCGTAAAGAGGACTTTTATTTTGTTCTTTTGATGAAACAGGGACCCAGAATATTACTCGCATTTTACAAAATTTGTCATTATATTGAATTGTAGGTTTTAGGGAACACACACACATGCATACACACATTTACATACAGGCATACACACACCTTTATATACCGTAGTATCTAACTGTGCCTAATATGTGGTTAGTGTTTGTTGAAATAAATTTTCTCAGATGCCAGCCGGTACCAGCCGGTATATTTTATAAAATATATTTTCTCAGATGCCAGCCGATACCAGCCGGTATATTTTATAAAATATATTTTTCCCAAAATAATGAGAAAAACTTGTTTCCTGGTGAATGTCTTAAAGGATTTTCGGCACACGTTTGGAGTCGATGGCTTTTGCTATAGTTGTGATCCTTAACAGTTTGCTTTAAGGATTAAAAGTCATACGCATTATAGGCCAGAATGTTGATTCAGATTCCTTTGGAAACATTTTAACTTTTTAACCAATTGGGATTCAGTTATTTCCACATAAAAGTAACTAGAAAGACCCCGGTTAGAGTTCTTAAATCAGAAATCTGTCTTTTATTTCCTAATCCCAATACCCAGTTTAGGTTCTCCCTTAATTACGGTTACCGTGGAGCTCTGTGACAGAATTAGCTTGGTTTCAATAGAAACACCTTAAATCTGATCTTTCTTACTTTGTCTTTCTAAAATGTCTTATTGGGAGATGTTTGAAAAAGACTTGAACCTTATCTCCTGCAACGGATATTCTTCGGCCACTTAAAATTGTTCCACATTTACCTCTCCTTGTAGAGTTGTGCTCAAATCTGCATCCAACATCCAATTAAATCAATATTCACTGTCTTCCCAACCAGTTCGTCTATTGTTACAGTGTCTGTTGGCATGGAATCTCCTTTTATTTTATCACAGGTTATAGATTTGAAAATGTGTTGTGATGGCATACCAAGGTCAACAAATGTCAGGGTTCCATGCTGGAGACAGAGACCATTCTTGATACTAATGGCAGGAAGTAATTTAATAAAGGATTAGTTGCTTACAAAATTGTTGGAAGCCCTGGACGTCACTCAAAAAGAGGGCAAAGTGGAGAGTGAGTATATGTAAACAGTGTCCAATTTTGTATACCCACACCTAAGTCCATTTATTTTTTTTTGAATTTCCCACCCTTTGTATATAGTGGCCAAAAAACATAGCCAGTTTTTTAAAAGTTATATTCTGAGGTAAATTTATATTACATTGAGTTACATCTCCTCTATGTGAGGTGACCCATATGTCACCTCTTTCATTTTTAAGGAGAAATATACCATATATATAAAGAAAATATCTAGCTAAATGAATTTTATTTTAGTTCTTTGGACAAATTTATAAGAATTAAGTAGAGAAACTATCAAATATAAAAAATGTGAGAACAAAAATCTGCCTTTGTATCAAACTCACAATTTCTCCTTCCCATTTTTCTTTTCTGAAAAATGAAATAGAAATACTGTTATAAGTAGTAATTTCCAAATACTGTTATAAATGACAAAAGTATTAATGTTTTATAACTGAGTCATTTTCAGATTAATAGACATCAATGTGAATATTCATAATTATTAAGAATAGATTTATTATGCATGCTTACTTTAGTTTATTATTAATGGAGAATATTTAGATTTATACCTTATACTTTACCATAATTTGCATATATTTATACTGAATGTGTAGACAAATTAGAGCCAACAAGCCACATGCAACTCACCTATTTTGTAAATAAAATTTATTAGAACACAGGCATCTATCTTGCTTTCATTATGCAATGGCAATGTTGAGTAGGTAGAATGGAGACCTCTGACTCGCAAAGCCTAAAAATATTTTCTAGCTGAACTTTAATTTTAAAAAATATGCTGAACATTGATGTAAAATTTCGTTCTAGAATCTAAGGCAAAAACTGTCTGGGTGATAATTTTAGAATATGGAGTTTTTGGTTTTTCATTTGCAATGTTGAATAATTCTAAAAGAAGCTCTTCTTTTTTAAAATGATAACTTCCTAAAAGTCACTTTCAGTTATGATTTTTCAAGGAAGAAAGAAACATTAAACACGACTTTTGTTAGGTTTGTTTTAGGAGAATTTAAGTGTAGTCCATAGTCCAACATTGTCCCTGAATGCATGCAAGTGATCTCAAGGAGGACAGTAAATCCTCTATGTCATCACCTAATAATATAATGTGCAAATCAATTTCTACAGAATGACAGGTATATAGACTCACAGACACATGTACACGCGAATGTGCGTGTGCACACTCATACATACACGCGCACACTCAGTCACATGTTTTTCTTATCAACAATGAGCTCTAAGTGAGTCCTGTATACTTGCCTTTTACTCAGTAATTCATGATGTCCCACAAAAGCACAATAAGGAATAATCCCAAAAGAAATAAGGAAGCTAAATCCAACTTGACACAAAATCAATGATCTCTAGCCACAGAGCATTTAATTTTGAAGACAAAAAAATGTTTATAATTTTTGTGAGACTCAGAACTCCCCTCTCCCTATGAATTCAACTCCAATCTTTCAAGTTTAGTGCAAATGTGGGTATCTAAAATGCTATGGATTTAAGTGGTTTTGAGTTTTGTAATGAAAACTTTGAACATTGTTCTCAGAGGAAACACTTGCTGGCAGTGCTTCAAGGAAAGAATATGTGATTGTGGAGAGATTAGAAATTCTGATTGCAGAAGATTTGCATCATTCTGTGGGATAGGCCTGTTGTCAATGCTGTGTCCAGAGAGTGAAAGATCTGTATCTACTGCTTTTGTGAAAGCTTAAAACAGATGAAGCTGTATGTTTTTAACACAGTATGTTATCTACTAAGGTATCAGATAAAATAGTAATATTGAAACCACATTTTTTTCCCGTTTTGTCATAGTTAAAGCACATAGTACTTTTATTTATTATCATTTAAATAAACATTTACTACTTTCAATTCTATTAGAGAATGTGGTGAGTATAAATAGAACACAAAGCTCTATATCTTGGAAAAAGTATATTTTCACTAGTGGTTTTTAAAAAAGAAAACATTTTCAATTGATTGATTAGCAAATAGGGTAGTATACATGATTCAATAAGAATCTGTGCTTGTTTTCCTGTCTGTAATCTGAGGGAGTAAAAATTGAAAGCATATATGATGTCAGACAATTAAGTTCACGAACTCATCCTAGAAAAAGTGCTACATATCTCATTGCTAAATACCACTATGGTCACCTTCAAAGTACTCATCTTTGGGAGCTTTGCACAGATCCCAGCATCTAGTCCACCATTCAAAGCAATTTTGGGACTCTTTATCTGGAATGGTCATCAGAGCTGTTATCGTATTACCCTTGATGTTCTGAATGTCATCAAAATGTCTTCCTTTCAATTTTCCCTTTGTCTTTGGGTACAGAAAGAAGTCATAGGGGGCCAGATCAGGTGAGTAGGGAGGATGTTCCAATACAGTAATGTTTACTGGCTAAAAACTCCCTCACAGACAGTGCCATGTGAGCTGGTGCATTGTCGTGATGTAAGAGCCATGAATTGTTGGAGAAAATTTCAGGTCATCTAACTTTTTCACGCAGCCTTTTCAGGACTGCCAAATAGCAAACTTGGTTAACTGTTTGTGTAGTTGGTACAAATTCATAATGAATAATCTCTCTGATATCAGAAAAGGTTAGCAACATCGTTGCAACAAGTTCACGAACTTAGTTGTCATACCTAGTGTTGTATGTTTTCACAGGAGATGAAAATATTTATGTATATAAACAAGTATGGTTTTCTTAAATAACTTTATTAAACAATAATTCTTTCCATTTTTATGTAGAGAAATACATTTGGTGATTTTAGGTACTGTTATTGTAAACGAGATAATATTTAATATCTCTAATATGTAGACACTTTGTTTTTTCCATACTTCTTTGTATTTGGTTCATTTTATAGGTTTCAGGTTAATGGAACAAATACCACCAAGGGAAAGAGACCACTTTTAGGGACACGATATGCTTATTGAACTTAAACAAAGCCTACTAATAAACACCACACAAAGGTACTCTGAGCATTGATTTCAATATTGAGAAATTAAGAGTCTAAAATTATCACAGATCTGAGGCGTGTCCACAAAGAGAAAAGAGGAGTATATTGACGCCTGTGTAAACCCTTCAGAGAATAGACGATTGAGCAATTGTGTTAGGAAAAGTTGGGGTTCAGCCTCCTGTGAATCAAGGGCTCATGCTCTCTGGTTCTCTGGCTATGTGCCAGATGAAGTAATGTTTGATAGGTTGGCTCCTTGTAAAAGTCTGGTTTATGTAACCACCTTGTCCTTTTCACTATCAAACAATTACTTACACTGAGTATTTCCCAAGTATAACAGAGACAAAGTTGAGGGAGTTGTTAAGAAGAGAAAATGTGCTTACTCTTTGGGATTTCATTGTCTCTGTAACTCTTAATTAAGTTGATTCTAACTCTGATAGACATTTGATTGGTCAGGGTTACTATTACAAACAGCAAAGATGACAGGAAAGGCAAAAAATGTTGTATTTCTTCAATTTTTGATAAGGAATCTATACACATCTGAACAAGGACAATAGACAGCACAAAATATATCTGATAGAGTGATAAAAGCAAGTATTTCCATTAATAATGGAAGGTCAACTGAGTTATCCTAAAGAAAAATATTTTGACAAATCATTGGATTAGGAATGAAGGAAACACAGTCCCTTGAGTTACACTTGTACAATACACATGCCTGGAGAACTTAAAACACCAAAAAGAAAGAGAAATTCTTTAGTTACAGAAATATAAAATATCAATTATGGAACTTGAATTGCTGGCTCAAATATTAGCCATGTTTGAATGATTTCAATATATATTACCAGGGTCTCCTTCAGAAATCTTGTACTGATCACATTCTAATTATCAGCGGTGGTGTGATCACTTCTAAAACATGTGTGTGCTACCTCATAAATTTTTTTTCTTGTTTTATTTATTTATATTATTTTTTCTTATTGTATCTTGTTTTAAATACTAGTATATTAAAATTATCTTTTCATACTACTTATATGCATTGAAAGCTTTTTTAAACAACCTATTCATATCATTTTTCCAATGGGAGATGGATATTTATTTAGTCAAAGACTTGCAATAATTCCTATTTGTAAAACTACTTTTTATTTTTATTTTTAATGTATATTTATTTTTACACACATTGTATTCTATTATGAAGTAATGTAAATAAAATCATTTTTAAAAGTCTTTGGTATGAAGTTAAACAGAAAATAATGACGCCTCTATCTGTATTAGGTAGTATTAATTTAAGTTGCATATGCCAGAAATAACCCCAAGAAACAGTGACTACAAAAAGATATAGTTAATTTCTGTGCCATATAAAAATGTACTGACATAAACATGAAGACATGATAGCTACACATGTCTATAATGGGCCTAAGCTAAATCCAGTAGTGTGCTCTGCTATTTAAGAAAATGTCCCATGCCTTGTTCATCCAAGATGTATTTTGGGGGCTTTATGTTAATAATTTGGTGCATTATATCACCTGATTTTTTCATACTTTGCATAAACTTTATTTGGTCACACCATTTTTTTATATATAAAGTTGCTATCAATTTGCTAATATTGAAATGTATACATTTTTTATAGGCTCATTATGGAGAGTAACCCATTTAGGGACTTAACCTAAGAGAGTGAGATGGCAGGGACCTCATTCTAACATTGTGTCTTGTTTCTTTTTTTTAAATCACCACAATGAACTCTTGTAAGATTTAAAATTAAAAAAAAGAAAGAAAAGAAAATCTTCTCCCTATGTTGGAAAAACTGACTCTTCTTTTAAGCCTAATGTCATGCTCAGTATCGCTCCTGTTCTTATATAAATTTCTCCAAGTCCAATTCCATTGATCTAGTCTATGCACACACATCCCTATTGTTTCCTTTTTCGCTCTCCAAATCTTAACCCTAGAACAGAAATTCCCTTGAATGGGTATAGTCTTGTGATTCTACCATACTTTCCCTAATCAATTAGAATTTGAGGTAGACATTTTTAATTAAATTTATTCGGGTGACATTAGTTAGTGAAATTATATAGATTTCAAATGTACAATTCTATAATACATCATCTAGGTACTTTTACTTATTAAATCTTGATACTAGAAGCTTAGATTAAGGAAAAAACTATAAACTAATGTACCCATAAAAGCTCAGCTTTTAGAATCTAGATGTCCTGTTGTGTTTCTAAAATTTATTTAGAGATCTAATGATTTATTTCTTCTCTGTGGGTACTTTGGTTTGCTGTTTTTCCTGGGGGGAAAAATAATAACCATGAAAGCATTGAAGGTGATTTTTGATGAGGGAGGTGAAAAAGGATATAAGACAACAATAAAAATTAAAACTTGTTACCTCTCCAAATTTATTTTTAGTGTTTTAAAACAAATGTTAGATGGATGACATTTTTATCATTGATAACTTCTTTATGATGAGAAGATGCTTTGGTGTAATAAACCAGTATTCAATCAAAATTATTCTGAAACCTCACATTTAATTTGGATAGTATTTCAATAGAAGTATTCAGTACTATTTTTGGTATATTGTCTCCTTCCTTTTTTTTAGATATTTTTAGTACATAAATAGAATTAGCTGCATTGAGGATTGGTAAGCAGTTTCACAAAAGAAAACAATAGAGGGAGTTAATAAATATTTTAATAATGCTTATATATTTCTTCTAAAAGTATTTATTTCATATTTAACTTCGCAGGACCTCTGCCTACAGTATGCCTACTATCTTATTATTATAAATATTATGCTTAAAATTTGGAAATATACCTATATTATATGCTTTGATGTAAAGGCTTCTAATAGACAATAGTCTACAGTATATAGCTACTTTATAATGAATAATTGAAAAGGAGTCCTTATGTAATCCCTGAAAATGTAATAAATGTTTGTGTTTTGACTAACGTGAGAAAGGCAAATTTGATTTTTTGATTTAATGTGAATACTATACATTCAGATATTTGGATTAGTTTGGGTATACTCATATTTTCATTTACAACTAATATTATAAAAAGAAATCATTTTATGTTTCATGTCTTTATGCATAAACAGTATTATTGAAATAAGACATTAGCTATGTAAAGAATTATTATTTATGCTTCCTTTTTAAAAATATATTTTTGAAGTTAATTCTATAGTTATTTTTATAGTGGCCCTTTTTATTGATCACACATTAAAATAAGATTTATACATATTTGGGTAGTAGTTAAGATGGCATTGTGGACTCATTTGAGCATTAAAGAATAAATCAATTCCTTATGCCTCCATGGACTGGATGGGTGTGCAGTAGATAATTATCTTGCAATCTTATAATTTCTATGAGCTCTTTGGGATTACTGACATTGCCTCTCCTTCCATAGAAGACAAGTCAAATGAGAGGCTCATTGCTTTGGGCATTTATAAAGAGTACAGTATGACTAGAAAACACAGAAAAACCTTGGATGAATGTTCATTATGCTCCAATACCATCTTCAACTTTAATACTTTATGAGTACCTAAAACTGTATTGAACATCATTTTTGGTCTTAATATGACATGACATATATAAGTGAGTGCGTAGTCACTCATTTGTGAATTTGTGCAGGAAGCTACACTCATCACTTTTAACCTCAAATCACATTTATTTGCTGCAATTTCTATGTTTTAGTAACGTAATACTACTCATTCACGCTAAACCCATACTGAAGATACGTTTTAAAACTGTTTTTTTACTTGAGCCCTAATAAATATTTTGTATTCTGTCCAATAATTTCTCTTTATACCTAACCTTTTCTTGCTGCAATTTCTTTAATCTAGAATTTCACAGTCCCACATTGGTAGCTTCATAACAGCCTTTTAATCTCTACCTAATTATAATTTTCCTCCCTTCTTTTATAGTTCTGGTGGGCAGAAGTCTAAATGGGTCAGCAGGATTGCATTTATTCCCTAGGCTATAAGGAAGAATATATTCCATTGCCTTTTCTAACTTCTAGAGACTGACTGCATTCTTTCTTTTGCGGCCCCATCTTCCATCTTCAAAGCAACTACATAACATCTTCAAATCTCTCCCCGCCCCCCTTTCTTTCTGTTGTCATTTCAATTTTTCTCTAACTCTGACCCTCCTATCTCCTCTTATAATGACCCTGTGATCACATAAGTCCCCACCTCAATAATCTTAGATACTTTTCCCGAGTACTATCCTGTGTGTATATGGGTACATGAAGAGTTACATTGATTGTAGACCATGGTGTAATTAGACTAATCTTTGGGGGAATTCCCCTGTGAATAGAAACAGTGAATAGAAACAGCATCATAGATAGTATCATTCAAGTTACTTAAATCAATACACTTTCTGATTTTATGCTCCCATATTTTTCTACCTTATTTCAAGAATACTATTACACAATTGTTTTACAGTGGTAGACATACACATGTTCTTTTGAATATACACATTTCCTCTCTCTGAATTGTTCTTTCCTTTTCTGTTTATCTACCTTCAATACATTCATCCTCTTATAAGAATCATTGTAAGACCTATCTTTCCCTTGAGGTTCCCCCTAATATTATAGTTGGAATTTATTTTTTCTAAAATGACTTGTCAACACATTCATACCTATTCCAACCATTTCATGTTGAGAATGGGTAGAGAGGACACAGTGGAGTAAATCTAAAACTCAAATATATTTTATCCCATCTTTAGCTGTGCCTGGATGCCCCCAAAGAAAGCATTGATAAAATCATTTCTATGTGTATATCTAAATGTCATGATATATAAAGAATGCCTGTCTTCATGATAAAATTAACTTTATTGAAAATTTAGATCAATGTACAATGTTAATATGTTAAGGATCACTTGTAATGATAGAAGAGCAATTAATAGTAATATTCTTTTGGCTGTAATGATGGCTGAGGGAATTGGAAGAGATCCAACTATAACAAAAAATTAAACTTAAAATACATCTTAAAAATGCTAGAACTAATATAGCACAAAACAAAAAAATATGTATTTTGCTTTTTACTATCTCTTTATTCATGTTGGTATTGTAAAGGTGAGCTTCAATACCACTTTAAAATTCTTTGAAAGAAAAAAATTTTAATTTTATTTCCAGGTAGATAATATATACATATAATAGGTTAAAAATTATCTAGACAATAATCACTCTAGAAAAAAATGATCTAGAATTTTTACATTAGAAAACTATATGCATAAAACTAGCTACCCCTAAATTAGTTATGAAAGTAGGCAATTTATAAACATTAAGTGACTTAAATAGTTCAAAAATCATTTGACACAATTTCCCTGTTTATGAGTAAGTTGCAAGTCAAAGTGTGTGAAGTGTCTCATTTCAAAGGTGAGAATTAGATGAATGGCAGCAAACTATTAAAATACCTCGGAAAGAAAAATATAACATTGGCTGGATTTTTTGAAAAGTCAATACAAATATAAATTTAAATATATTTTCAGCTTTATCATCTTAGAAACTCAGGAATACCTATTTTGCAAAAGCGAATTTTAGAAACCTGTTTAAACCTGATTATTAGGACAACACATAGAAAGAAATCTCAGTTTATAATCTACTTATTTAAGTTATGTTTGGAATAAAGAACAAGCTTATTTTTATTAGTTTGAAAAATCACAATATAAGATGTTACTACTTGAGGAGCATCTTAAGTATATATTGGGCCATAACATTTTATAGGAAGTAAAGCTTCAAGAGACAATTTTATATCATTTTGAAAAGGATAAATTTTATTTGCATAAATATTCCAAAATTATGTTTAAGGATATTCCTTTATAATACTAATCTTTATAAATTTTTACATGCTTTCCTAATTTTTATTTTTGTTTAAAGTTCATGTGGCGATGGTGCTAAAAGTAAGTGTTAATGTATTTAGGATATTTTGAATATTAAATTGATATATTTATGACTGTAATAACTAGCTCTCAGTTTTTCGGTTAGTTACACATCTAAAACAAAGCATGATGGGCACACATAACAAGGTGTTTCAGTAGTTTACAAAAGAGGAACTTTTAAGTTAATGATGCCTTTACCATGGAGTTTACTCCACTCTGCCCATATTTACTCAAGTAAGGGGGAGACGGGCAGAGTAGAACACCAGAGATTTGAATGGATGTATTGAAGGTCAGATGTATGAACTCAGCTCCTGTCCTGAATGCAGAGTCAAATGTGTCATTCCTTTTTGGGATACTAAGAGGAAGCCAGTGCCAAACGTGATCCTATGTAAGTCCCTGCATAGTCAAGGGTAGCATTGCTAAAAGGATTAGAAGGACTGAGTCTGCTCTTCAAATTCTCCTAGTTCCCAAGTAGAGCAGACCTCCCACCCCTTATCTGAGGTTTTGTTCTTCATGATTTCAGTTAACTGCAGTCAACTATGGTCCAAAAATATTAAATGGAGAATTCCAGAAATAAATAATTCACAATTTTTAAATTGCAGACTCTTTTGAGTAGCATGATGTAGTCTTGCGCCGTCTTGTTCCATTCCACCTGGGATGTGAATAATCCCTGTGTCTAACGTATCAATGCTGTACACACAAACCACACATTAGTCACTTAGTAGCCATCTAAGTTATCACGCCAACTGTCATGGTATCACGGTGCTTGTGTTCAAGTAACCCTTCTTTTACTTAATGATGGCCCCAAAGTTCAAGAGTAGTGATTCTGGAAAATTGGCTAAGCCAAAGAGAAGGTGGGAAGTGTATATGTATAGGAAAAAAAAAAAAAACAGTATATATGGTCGTGTACTATCAATGATTTCAGGCATCCACTTGGAGTTTTGGAACGTATACTTTGAAATAAGGGGTACACTGTAATGTGGAAAGTATTCAGGAATTTCTATGGGCTATGTGGAGGCAATGAGTAGATATTCAGGCAGCTTGCCGTGGGGATTTCTATGCAAGTGACAAAGTGATGCTGGCACAAATGTGAAGGGGTAGGGAGAAGCCAGATGGAGAATATAGATGCAATTCAAAAACAGTCTACAGCACCAAGCATATTGATTCAATTTAGCCAGGAAAGAAAACTGAGCACTGGCCAGAGAGAAAAACACACAGACACACACACACACACACACACACACACACACACACACACACACACACCCCTCCAATCTTGGTAGCTTCTAAAAATGTCTAGGAAAGACTAGAAATACTAGCAAGGATTCAGAGGAACTAAAAGCCCCATCTTGTTAATAACCACAGATCATACGATATCATTGACCTACCTTTCCACCCCATCTACCCAGAATCTATTTAAAAGAGTAACATTAGAGGGAAGAGACATAATGACACTAAGAGCTTGCCTAAATGTGACTGAGTAACGTGGAAGAGATTGTTTTAACTGGAAATTCTGAATTACTCTAAAACAGCAAGCATGGAAGGAGCGGAGAAGTCAGTATAATTCATCTGTAGAGAATAAATAAGTTATATTTTCTTTGCTAATTTGAGTATGACATCAAAATTGGTACCGTATTTCATAATTATAGTGCAAAGTGATTGCAAAGTCACTTTGAGTGCAGGATACAGAGAATCTTACAGAAAAGCATGAAATGGGAGAAAGGAGAAGCAATAAAAAGGAAAGTTTAAGGATCTTTTAGTGAATATGTGGAAGACATAAGAAATTTCTGAAAATTCACACAGTTATGGCTTTTTAGTTATCTAGACCTTTCCTTAGAGCTGGTGAGAAACAAGAATATGCTTTGTTATTATTCCCTCCACCCCACTATGAATACTACCACAGCTAAGCCTGTTTAATGACTAAAATATCGATTATTGACTTGGCAGCAGTCATCTTCCAGAAAACAATCCTTTTCAGAAAATTGCTGATGACAATGTTCAGTTATTAGATCACTTAACTGAAAATGCTCATAAGCTCAGATTTTTTTTCTTTTTGTGTCCCCCCCCACACCAGTCATCACAGTTTAAAAGTAATAAATCATAGCTGAGGTACGGGGGACTCAATAAGCAGAAAAGATTATGGACCTTTTGATGGTGGAAGTTAATACAGAAGAAAGGTTATACTTTAGTATAAAATTCAAGAATTTTTCATCTTAAGAGATGTTTAAATTTCTTTCATTCAAGAAAAACAAATTCAGAAGAAAGATATAAACATTTTCTCATCCAAAAGAGATAAAATTTATCTCAAAAACAAGAAAATAAATACTTCAGTTATACTAGGAAATAACAAGTGTTAGAATCTCTCATTTATAATTGATGATTCAATTGTTTTGATATTGCCATAAAGATATTCATGCAAATGTTATCTATCTATCTATATATCTACCTACCGATAGAGGGAGAAGTTAGTTTTTTGCGGTTTTTATACCCTGACTTCCTACATTTTGTGTGTAATCAGAAACGTGCCAGAAGCTTGCTTATCAGAGTGCTGCGCTATTGAAACATCAAAATACATCTTTACCAATACAAAATTTAGATTTTGTAATCATTTTGCTAAAATTTCGTATTGAGGCTTTATGCAAATACAGAAAAGCAATGATACCTTCAACTAAATTTTTAAAATACGCATATGTGTATCATTGACCATTCTACAAAAGAGAGAAAACAACTCTCAGTGACCTTTGTTGCTTACAAAGTTTCACTTATTTAAAGATTAATAATGCAGTTACATTACAAAAATCAATCAAATGAATTTAAGTTTATAAAGGATGCCATAGGGAGAAATAAAACTAGGAGAAAATTCACTAGGAAATTAGATTCTGCAGGATCATTAGGTTCCTTATTATTAGGTTTAGTAGGCAATTGATGAAATCCTCAATAAAACTAAAATAGTCTAAGGGCTTTAAGGGGTTCATTTGGAGTGGGAAACTCTATTCCTGCTTCTGTATTTCCCTATCTAATTTACATAAGAAATGAATAATTTTTAAAATTAAATGATATTAAATCCCCAGTTCTTGAATTTGATTCTGAGGATGTATCCTATTTTTCATAAGCTGATTCTCATAGCGAAAAATTAATCTGAATTTTTTTTTTATCATCAACCTATCAAGCAATTGTTGTCTTAAACCATGTCTTAAACAAAACGTGCTCAGTATAAGTTTGATGAAGTGGACACAAAATACGTAACAATATGGGAACCCTGAGCACCATAAATATAATGCTGGCTGTAGACCAGCTAGTGTAACATTCTACTACCTTGTCCATTTCCTCTAATTTTCCAAGACACACTCACATGGTCCTCTGTCTTCTATCCTCTGTCAAAAGCAAGGCTTCACACAAATAAAATAAAATCCTGAGAATCAATATTCTAGTAGTCTAGCCTCCAGTTGATCAGCTGTGACTTGAACAGTTTGAATCACGGTGCAGACTCAGTAAGATACTTATCATATTTGGAAGATAAAACTTTATTTTTCATAAAACTATCCTAAGGTAATTTTTATTCACAATGATGATGTTGAATTTTATTAAAACTATCTTGTTCAAAGTTTCTCCTGGAACAATTAATGTAATGAATTACTCTGAGATATTAATGCACAAAATAAACAAATATTTTCCCTTGAAAAATTAGGATGCCCTTTTATTAGACAGTGAACATTTTGTACTGTAATATATTTGCCTCTTACCTTATGTTGTAGAAATATTAGAAAAAAGCTTCATGCTAAATTTATACTAGATTTTCTGGTAAAATATCCTCCCAACACAAACCTCTCTTCTGTTTGTTTCAGGATACACTTTAGCTTAATAAACCTGTTAAAAGTCACAAACTTAGTACGTGTTGTTGTTTTTTTTTTTTGTTTGTTTGTTTGTTTTGTAAGTTAAGTCAAATTTTATTTGGAAACATTTGTAAGACAAATAAATTCTCTATGTTAGAAATTAAAACAAAAAAAAAGAATACTTTGAAGAACAAACATCTCTCCTGTATCAACATTGATCCATATCTTTGTCCTCCTCCCCATTTCATCTATATTGTTGTCCTACCTCTTCACATTGGTAGTGACCTTCCCCCATCAAGGACGTTTTCTCTAGTCTGCTTTCTTTTTCAGCTTCACCCTGCCTTTGTCTATTACCACAAAAATATAAATTTGCCTGTCTTTGCTGTTGTATTCTGTTTTCCACACAGTTCTTTCTTTATCTTCTTGCTGCTCCTCTAATTATAAGACTTATTTTATGTAAATATTCTATACATTTTTAAAGTTAATATAATTATCAAAAAATTGTCCTTTAAAAATGTTGCAGTATCATACAACTGAAACTACTTTTTAAAGGTCACTAATCAACAATGTTTTGCATCATATGCAATGCTATATTCTCCATCTTTACCTTTTACATTATTATACTTTATTTGTTTAGTTTCTTAACTTGCTTCCCCCCCATACTTCTCTCTCTATTCCATATTTTAAATTGTTTAATATGTATTTGAACAGTCATTAGATGGTATATAACCAAGGAAATGTGAGGAACCAACATTTTAGCTTAAATCTCGATTTCCTTCCATTTAGCCCCCTCTCCCCTTTTTTTATGCACTTCCTAACTATGTTAATGTAGTATTGTTTTTCTGATTACTAAATCTTGAGGTCCTTATATTTGGCTCTTCTATTCATATCTAGTCACCAAATCCTGTTCTTTCTGGAGCATAACAAACCCTAGCCTTCCTTTCTATTCTGTCTCTTCTTTCTAAGGCAAGTCCTTATTGCCATTGGCTTAATACTCAAGTAATCAAATTTCTGATTTATAGCTATAATTGTCTTTTAGTTATTTTAATCCAAATTTTCCTTATAAATTCACTGAATGTTCTTTCCTAGCATCAAGTTAAATTATAACATTTGCCTAACCTAAAATATTTTATTACTAGTTTTCTTGCAAAAAACCCAAAATACAACAGAAGATCTTAATAATCTGCTTTCATAATTTCTAGCTGAGATTCATCTCTTTAATTTTTACTCAACTCATGTCCTCTACAGTTTGAAGTATTATGGCTAATATTCATTGATTATTCACAGTGTACCAGATGTGATTATTAGCACTTAAATGATACATCTCCAATCATATCTAGAGTTGATGATTAAGCTTTGACATAGAATGTTTCATTTACTTGCCCAAAGTCACCCACTATTCAATTGTAAAATCGGAATTTGATTCCTGGCATCTGGCTTGAAATCTTGTGTCCTTAACCACTAATGCAGCTTTATAGGCAGATACAAATTGTATTGAGACTATAGACAGAAACTACTGCCCCCCAAAAAATATAATAAGTATTTTTCTATACTTCGCGAAGCACCTTGTTCCATTAGGTATACAATTTTACAAATTACATTACATAACAAAGACCCTAACTGGTGTCTATTTTACTTTAAAAAAAAAATATTGTCTGATGTTAAGTTTTAAATATATGCCCTTGCTAAGATTATATCTATAATGTTTTGGGACACCTGGCTAATTCAGTAAAATAACAAAATTGAGGCTGCATTAGTACATACACATACACACTAGTATTAGAATGATTGAAGTTTTTCAATTTTCAGATAATTGTAATGCATGAATGTAGTATCTCCTCACTCTGCATTATGTTTCATATTACCACAAAACTTGTGATACTTGTAGAATTATCATGCCAGTATGCTATTTCTTAGAATCTTAATATTCATCAAGTTGTTCCAGTCTCTGTACCTCTCTCATCCCATAGGATGAAAGTGGAGCAGCTGTTGCCAATTGATAGCATACGGACTTAGCGTTTTTATTACAATATATTTCCATTTGGGTACTTTGGAAGCTCTTACAAGAAACTGTTTTCCTTTGTAGTACAAATAACTAGAACATGAAAAGACCTTCTAAAAGAGATGCATAATTTGTCAGTTGCATTTCCTTAAAATGTTCTGTAATTTATAAATGCTTAAAAATATATAGTAACTACTGTTATGTTTTTCCTTGACGCTTTAGGGGAAAAAAAGTTAATTGCACATTTACATGGCAAAGCCATATGTTTCATAGCTGACTTTTGGCATCAAAAGGAATCCCTTTGTTATTAATGATTGCTTTGTGGAGGTTTGGGGAAAACCTGCACAAAAAATTCTGACAAAGAACATCAATGATAAGTTCTTCATGGTGAAAGGATTTTGCTTCAGTTTTACTTTGTCAAAAATATCTTTAGCAAAGGAACAGTAACAAAGCTTTTCTTTTTGTTAGGTGATCATATATTTTTATAATTAATCTGCTTATATTAGATTCTATTTAAATGTAAAATCGAAATCAAATATACTCTGTTAAGTTTCAGTCGCTTGAGTTTAATAAATTACAAGTGAGTGTTGGTAATCTTAGTGATTTATAACCCTTCATGGCTACACACAAAAAAATTGTTTAACATAACCATACTAATAATAACATTATCTGCTACTTATGTTTCTTCAAATTAAAATACTAAATTAATATTATAAGACACCAGAGTAAGAGCTTTATGAAAAAAAACATATTTTTGAATTTACTACTATAATCTAAAATCTAGAATAAATGTAGCATATTTCAAGAACGTAAATACATGTTGCATGTTTTAGAAAAGTAACAGAATTATCATTAAGAAAAGTTAGATCATAATTGGTGAAAACAGGCATTCATTTCCTCTCCAAATACAGACAGCATTTTGTCCTTCATTAAATTTTTAAAAATAACCTCTTACTGTACATTTTTATTGGGTGTGAAATTTATAATTTATTATTAAATATCTTTAAAATTAATAATACATTTGTAAATGAATATTTATCTTTCTGATTAGTATGGTGCAGTTTGAATAAGTCAACATTTTTTGTGTGAGCATTCAATTATTTATTTTACTCAGAAAAACTAACTATGGTTATTTATGAAGTAATTAAACTAAAAAAATTGTGATAGTAATTTGAGTTTGAGCAGTCAGAGGATGAGAAAAAAAAAGTATAGAATATTTGCAGGTAAAAATAGGTATCAGTGGGGAAATATAATGTCTTTTTTGTTAGCAAACAGAGCAATAGAAGATGAAAATTACACCAAAACTGCCATGACAAGAACAAAAACAAAAATAGCTTCCTCTTTTTCTGTTTTAAAAAATGGTCCATAATCAAGAGCTGACAAGGAAAATGCTACTACGTTGAGCAGACATTGAATTCCTGGAAGAAGAAGGCACAACCGTTCAAAACACAGCATGTAGGCCAACAAACAGCAATGCAAGAAAGAGGGGATGTTTTTCTAGAAAGCTAAGATGCTGTGTATGGCCTGAGAGAAAAAGAAGAACCCTGAAGGTTTCTACATCAGCCAGAAATGGAAGGATACAACAACGGTTGTAGTTGAGAGGAGTTGCTTCTAAAATTAGAGGTCATTAAGGAATTATAAACATGTCCTAAAATCTATATAGTCAATGCATAATTATATACTATTTTCTGTGACGTCTCTACATTTCAATAAGCTGTTGACAATTACTTTTGCTATTGCAGTTACTTCAAGAGAAAATTTGTAATATTATTTCAAACCGGCACTATTTTTGAAAACAAAAATAAGGTTGGAGAAATGTGTAAAAATGCAAATATACTGACATTACACTAAGTAATTATTTTGTAACTAAAGTCATACTTGAGTAATATATTAAGTTATACTATTATACTAAATAATACTAAGTAATTATACTAAGCATCTGTATGTTATAGATACATGTTTAAATATATAAACTAAGCATAATTTTTTTTTTCTATAACAATATAAAATATTAAAGTTTTTCCAGACCTGGAGAAATAGGCTATGTATACTATATTGTAGACATAGTTTATAATTTTAATGGAATTCAAGCTTATTCCTAAATATTATAAATTTGTGAGAGAAAAAAAAAGCTTAAATACAGGGACATAGCCTAATAGCACAAAAGTCAAAATTTGTCCATTGAATCCACTAAACAGACATGCTTATTGGGTTGCCCATTATTAAAAAAAATATAGACTTTCAATTGAAATTGTCTGTATTTCTGTTTCATCCTCAAATTCTGCAAGCCAAAAAAGAAAAAAAAAAGGCATAAAAATATAAACCAAGAAAGAAGAATACTACAGCAGGCATCATTAGACAGGCAAAATCTACATGATTTTGGAAGATACACCAAGTGAGGAGAAATGGCTGATGTGTCAGGATGGGATGACATGAACTGTAACTGCTTACAGAGACAGATTCTGAAGAGAAGGAAGCTGATTCTACCTACAGAAACTGCGAATAGTTTTAAGAATTGGGATAGTTAGGCTCTGTGGTTTCGCTATGATATAAGACAGAGGCATGCGAAAGATTCATACATAGATTAAAACAAGGAACATCAGTTTGCTCTGTGTTATCTGGACTGTAGTACAGGTATTTCCCCTTTGGCTTACATATTTTTCTTCTCCATTAGATTTTAAGCTTGCAGAATATCAAGGGCATATACTTTTGATAATCACACTTCTTTGTAATTTAGATATAACATTTACTGATTAAATAGGAAATAAGTTTAAGAAATAGTAAATTTAAAATGGTATAGGTAAAGCACATGTTTATTTTTGTCCCTTTTGAGACAATACTAATAAAAATCTACGAATAGGAAAAATACATAAATCCAGATCCACCCCCCCAAAAAAATTGGAGAGAGGTTATTACAGATTCTTGAAATAAAGTGATTTCAGACATAGTGGTAGTAAACAATGAATCTAGCCAGGGAAACACACCACCAGTATGATCATAAAGGTTATATAATAATAAATAGATCTAGAACGTTAACTCCCCTTTTTTAATTTCTCTCCCCCACCCACCCAAGGTGTAAGACTCAGTATTTTGTAATGCCTATTATAGCAGAGAACTGGAGTAGATAGGAACCGATGTATTATATTAAGTTTATATATGGAATAGTGGATTATCTTTTTTTGTGTTATATGGACGGAACACTGGCAGATTGTCATCTTAGAGAAAATGAAAAGCTTCTTGACATTCTCAAATATGAGGGTTTCTCAGGCTGTCTCTATGCTGAATTGCCTAAAAGCAAATTTCCAACAGTTGAAAAATCTTATCCATAACCTCTGTCATTATTCTAATTAACTGTTAGTATTTTACTCCTAAATATTTACAATCAATGATTACTAGACATTTGAAGAATACTCTTAACATGAAAAAAAAATATTGATCACAAAAGATACTTCAAGAAACAAAAAGGAAAATTAAAAATCACTTTATTCAAAAAGATAACACATCTATGGAATTAAAACATGACAAACGAACTACCAACAGGTAATAGTATTTCTTGAAAATTTATAAAATATTTGATTGAATTTAAAAAACTAAACAGTATACCTATGGAAGAAATAAAGCCGTGGGAATAGGAATAGACTATAACATTTGAAATGGAAGACAAAAGGAATTTCTACCTTATTCATATCACTTTATAAATTTTATTAAGAACATACATGACATAAATATAATGCAATTTTAAAATGGCAATTCCCGGTGTTGGATCCATTCCTTTTATGTAATTTACTATACATTTTCCTTAGTAAAGCAAAACATTTAAATAAAAGATAAAGCTACTATTCTGTTTTATAAAATAGCACAAGATAGTATAATTTTTAAGTACTACTTATGTGCTGATGACATCTAATCTTTAATCCCCATAAAAATTCTCTCTCCTACGTTATAGAACTTTACATGTCCAACATTGCTTCCATGAATTTTCCACTCCAAAACCTGCTCTCCCTGCAGTAGTCTTCATTTTAGATAATGACAACTCTATTTTCCATTTGTTTAGAAGCTTAGATTAAAAAAAAAAAAACAAAGAAAGATCCATCCTTGACCTCTTTCTTTATTTCATATTTCATATATATATTCTGTTGGGATATCCTATTGTTGTTGTTTTCAGAAAACAAATCTAGAACACAATATGTCCTTATCAAATGCCACAGACGTAGTTCAAGCCATAGTTCGCTCTAGCGTGGAATATTGTAATAGGCTCCTAATAGGCCTCCTTGTCTTCCCTTTGCCATTCTTCCGTGTTTTATCAACACAGTAGCCAGAATATTCTGCTAAAATCAAGTGGGTACATATCACTCATGTTCACACTCTTTAAGTGTCTTCTCAAATCACTCAAAGAAAAGCAAAAATTATTGACAGGACCTAGCCCTGCATGATCTGCTTCCCATTCCATTTCCGACCCTTTTGTCAACCTTCCTCCATGCATTCACACTACTCCAGCCACTGCAGGTTCCTTGTATTTCCCAGACACACCAGTCAGACTTCTGTCTCAGATTTTCACACTTGCTAGTTTCTGTCAGGAATGATCTTCTCAGAGCATCGCCATGGCTAGCCAACTAATTTTCATATGTCTCCTCTTTACTTAAAAGTCACTTCAATGAAAGTCTCTCTGGCCACCCCATCAAAACCCTCAATACCACCTCCATCCCATATTAGCCTTGCATGGCTTGTTTTGTCTTCTTAGCAATTGACTAATACACTATGTACTTTCAGTTCTTACATTTATCATCAGTTTCCTCAGTTAAAATGAGGACTATATCATGGAAAATTTTATGATTTCTACCACTGCTGTTATCACCTCAGCATCTAAAGCAGTTCCTAGAACATGGTGTACTTTCAATATAGATGTGATGGATAAAGGATCTTTTTAATATAATAAGGTACATTAATTACCTGATGAACATTCAGAGGGTTTTTTAAAAATATTTTTTCCGGAACTTTTATCATTACACAATGTTGGAAATTTCCCAATGTCTTTACTGTTCAAAACCAACTTTCAAAACAGCAACTCAGATCTGGTAAATGCTCATTTAACACTGCCCTCTAGTCTGCACAGATAGACACACTGTACTGTTTTTATGGAGCTGCATTATCTGTAGAATTATGTCCATCTTCCATAGAATACTTTGCATTTAAAGGCTCCAGAGTAGCTGAACACTACCGTGTTTCCCCGAAAATAAGACCTATCTGGAACATTAGCTCTAATGCATCTTTTAGAGCAAAAATTAATATAAGACCCAGTCTTATTTTAATATAATATAAGACCAGGTATAATATAACATAATATAATATATAATATAATATAATATAATATAATATAATATAATATAATATAATATAATATAATATAATATATACCTGGTCTTATATTTTTGCTCTGAAAGATGCATTAGAACTGATGGTCTGGCTAGGTCTTATTTGGGGGGAAACATGGTAGTTAGGGGACATTTAATGGGCATCAGGCATTCCATTTTTGTTATTATTATTGTTGGTTCTGGTAAAAAACACATAATATCTAAAGATTAACTTTATTGTTTGTCGTAGAAAATTAAAATAAATGGGGCCATTTAATGTAGACAGAAAGTAAGTGGTATAAAAAAAGATAATATACATTAACAGGTTTCCATAAGAAATACTTTATTAAAGCACTTCCTGAGGCAGACAATAAGATGGAAGACACAAAGACAGCCTCTTAACAATGACATTCAGACAGTCATTCCCATATATACGCAAAAAAATGTGTCTGCCTTAAAAATACAAAGGAATTCATAAAGCTGCCAGCATAATTGAATCTCCAGCAGGAAAACAATAAAAAATGCTTAAGTACACACACAAAAATAAGAAACAAGAAAGCCATTACTAAAAATGATTGCTTGAAAGAAAAGCCATAATTTTATGGTAAAGGTCTACTACACTAGCATGCTTCTGTTATTTAATTAATATTTTAAATATATAGGTAGAATATATCAAGATGGTTTTATCAGTGTTATTACCAGATTTTATCAATGCAGTATTTATAAGACAGTGCCATTTGAAGTATAACCGTTTCTCAGGGAATTTCAACATTTCTGTGCTTTGGTTTGCTATATTTTTAAGTGCACTTAAAGTGTTGCTTTAATGGAATTTTTTTTTCATGAAAGATGATATGCAATCTTGAAAGTACTTTGTATTTAAGACATCTGTTTTCTTCCTTTGAGATTTAGAGAGAGAGAGAGAGAGAGAGAGAGAGACGGCCGTGGGGGGGGAATACTGAAAACCAAAACCAAAACCCCTGAACTACCAGTATTCACTATTGCTTGCATCTTTCGATATAAGAATACGATTAATTTTATATACCATATATCAGTGGAATCATATGATTCTCTACTTTTTCTGTCTGATTTATTTCACTTAGCATAATAATCTCAAGATCCATCTGTGTTGTCGCAAATGGCATTATTTCATCTTTTCGTATGACAGAACAGTATTTCATTGTGTATATATACCACATCTTCTTTATCCAATCATTTATGGAAGAACACTTTGGTTGTTTCCATGTCTTGGCCACCGTAAATAAAGCTGCAGTGAACATTGAGCACACATATCTTTACAGATAAATGTTTTCAGATTTTTTGGATAGATACCCAGGAGAGGGGTTACTAGGTCATATGGTAATTCTAGTCTTAATTTTTGAGGAACCTCCACACTGCCTTCCATAGCTGCTGCACCAATCTGATATGTGGTATAAAAAACTGAAAACAACAAAGGTGCAAGACAAACAAATGAAGAAACAAAAACTCATAGACACAGACAATAGTTTTGTGGTTACCAGAGTGTACAGCGAGAGGAGGGTGGTAGATGGGGGTAAAGGTAATAAAATATATAATGATGGAAGGAGAACTGACTTTGTCTGGTGAACACACAAAGTGATATATAGGTGATGTATTACAGAATTGTACATCTGAAACCTATGTAACTTTACTAACAATTGTCACCCCAATAAACTTTAATTAAAAAAATAGAATATGACTAAGTTGAGTTAATTTCTACATAATTCTGTAATTCCTCTTTATTCTCATTTGTTGGGAGTTTAAAATAAAAGTTGTTTAACATAGTCACATTATTTTGGGGGGATTTTAAAAATTATTTTTGAGCTAATTAAACCTTTTCTCCTTGTTTTATTCCATTCACTATCTTATTTCTGAATACATTAACTATGTTACTATCCATTTCACAATTAAACACAAACTCTAAAACTTGCTTATATGTGAAAGAATGCAAAAATACCTGCCTTCACACAATTTTATTTTATTTAGTCTAACACCTAATAATTGCAATGGAAAAATATTTTCTTTAATACCTCAGAATTTAAATGTGATGAGATAAATAATCCAGAATTAAAATACTATAAAAGTAATCACTTCTACTTTATTCACCAATGAAAGTTATTTAAAATGTGAACTCTTTTCTGTTATATTTGATTTCAAATATTTAACATGGTTTTCATCAATTATAATCACAAAATTATTTGTGTCAGTCATCTGCTAATTAAATATAGTCTACTATTCCTTTTGCATGCTGCTACAACTAGCAATACAGGCAGTGTTTTGCAGGCAACACTACAAATGAAAACTGAGAACATTCTTCTAATACTCTAATTTTTACACTTAATATTTAATTAAAAATATTTTTTCATTAGATATTTTTTCAACAAATATTTTTTTCAACAATATTTTTTTCAACAAAGTCTATCATTTTCCTTTCTGCAAATGTTAATTGATATGCATCAAATTATCTATACTTTTAGTAATTTTGCATAAATGGGGATCATATAATTTCTGGAAGTGGGTTCACTGGGCTTTGAAAACTACAATCTATGCCTTTATATTGTTAATGCTAAGATGACTACTTCAAATATAAAATCTGGATATGTAAGTTAATTTATTTTCTATAAAATTATGTTGGTGCCAGTAAAGGACAAATATACAGAGGGTACCAAAAAAAAATATATATATATATAAAATCACATTTTCAGAAGGAGATAAACTGTATTAAAATTGTAATATGTGTACAATGAATGATGTTAGCATTCATTTGATTAACACCATCTTTTGAGCGAATGTCATAGTACGCATTGCTACTGTAATTCAATTCAATTTTGAAAAGTAATACATAGATAACATCTCTTAAAATATGTACATTTTTTCACACTCCCAGTATGACATCGCACACAGCCATTACATTTCCACTCTCTATTCCTAATGCTATACTCTACTTCTTGTAAATATATATTATATATATAAACATATATATATATGCTTATATATATATAAGTTTATATATATATGTGTATATATGTATATATATATATATATATATATATATATATATATACATATATATATATATAAACTTGTAGTTGGCATTCATTATTGTTCAGCTTCAGGTGTACAGTGATCAGGCATCTACATCATCCCTGAGGTGGTCTCCCTAGTGAGACAAATGTCCATCAGATACCCTACAAAATCTTTACAACACTATTGATTACATTCCCCAAATTAACTTTCGTAACCCCGTGGCCATCTTGCGGTTACTGACTGTTTTCTAATCCCCTCACCTCCCCCCTTATCCCCACCACCCCTCCCATCTAGCAACCCTCAGTTTTTCCTCTATGTCTCCGAAACTGTTTCTGATTAGTTCATTCACTTGTTCTTTTCTTTAGATTCCACATATAAGTGAGATCATATGGTATTTGTCTTTCTCTGTCTGACTTATTTCACTTAACATAATGTTCTCTAGGTCCATCCATGTTGTTGCAAATAGTAAGATTTCTTTCTTCTTTATGGCTGCATAATAATCCATTGTATAAATGTACCACAGTTTCTTAATCCAGTCGTCAACCGATGGGCATTTCGGTTTTTTCCATGTCTTGGCTATTGTGTATAGTGCTGCAGTAACATAGGAGTGCATACATTTTTTTGAATTAGAGTTTTGGATTTCTCCGGAGAGATACCTAGGAGTGGAATTGCTGGATCACAAGGTAGTTCCATTTTCAGATTTTTGAGATACCTCCATACTGTTTTCCATAGTGGCTGCACCGATCTGCAATCCTACCAACAGTGCACAAGGGTTCCCTTTTCTCCACATCCTCGCCAGCACTTGTTGTTTGTTGATTTATTGACGATAGCCATTTTGACAGGGGTGAAGTGGTATCTCATTGTGGTTTTTATTTGCATTTCTCTGATGGTTAGTGAGGTTCAGCATTTTTTCTTATGTCTGTTTGCCATCTGTATGTCTTTTTTAGAAAAATGTCTCTTCATGTCCTCTGCCCATTTTTTAATTGGGTTGCTTGTTTTTTTGGAGTTGAGTTGAGTGAATTTTTTATAAATTTATGATATTAACCTCTTATCAGATATGTCATTGGCAAATATCTTTTCCCATTCAGTAGGATCCCTTTTTGTTTTATTGATGGTTTCCTTTGCTGTGAAAAAACTTTTTAGTTTGATGTAATCCTACACGTTTATTTTTTCTCTTACCTCCCTTGCGTGAGGCGATATATCAGTAAAAATCTTACTCCGGGTAATGTCTGTAAAGTTTCTTCCTATATTTTCTTCTAGGAATTTCATGGTTTCAGATCTTACATTTAAGTCTTTAAGCCATTTTGAATTTATTTTTGTGTAAGGAGGTGTAAGGTGGTGGTCCAGCTTCATTTTTTAGCATGTATCTGTCCAGGTTTCCCAGCACCATTTATTAAATAGACTGTCTTTACCCCACTGTAAATTCTTGTTTCCATTGTTGTCAATTAAATGGCCATGTAGGCATGGATTTATTTCTGGGCTCTATATTCTGTTTCATTGATCTATGTGTCTGGTTTTATGCCAGTACCACGCTGTTTTGATTACTGTTGCCTTGTAGTGTAATTTGATGTCAGGTATCGTTATACCTCCCACTTTGTTCTTATTTCTCAAGATTGCTGAGGCTATCCTGGGTCTTTTATGGTCCCATATAAATTTTAGGATTATATGTTCTATTTCTGTGAAAAACGTTGGTAGTTTGATAGGAATTGCGTTGAATATGTCTATTGCCTTAGGCAGTATGGACATTTTAACTATATTAATTCTTCCTATACATGAACATGGTATGTGTTTCCATCTATTTGTATCTTCTTTCATTTCTTTCTTCAGTGTCTTATAATTTTCTGAGTACAGATCTTTTACTTATTTTTTTAAATTTATTCCCAGGTATTTTATAGTCTTTGAGGCAATTGTAAATGGAATTGTTTTTTAAATTTCTCCTTCCGATGTTTCATTATTGGTATATACAAATGCAATTGAATTCTGAATATCTTTTTATCCTGCTACTTTACTAAATTCATCTATCAGCTCTAATAGTTTCTCGGCGGAGTCTTTTGGTTCTTTACATATAGTATCATGTCATCTGCATATAATGACAATTTTACTTCCTCCTTACCAATTTGAATGCCTTTTATTTCTTTTTCTTGTCTGATTGCTGTGGCTAGAACTTCCAGCACTATGTTGAATAGAAGTGGAGAAAGTGGGCAACCTTGTCTTGTTCCTGATCTTAAGGGGGATGGTTTTAGATTTTCCCCATTGAGTATGATGTTAGCTGTGGGTTTATCATATATGACCTTTATTATGTTGAGATATGATCCCTCTATTCCCACTTTCTTAGGGGTTTTTATCATAAATGCCTGCTGGATTTAGTCAAATGCTTTTTCTGCATTTATTGATATGATCATGTGATTTTCATTTTTGATTTTGTTAATGTGGTGTATCACATTAATTGATTTGCGAACACTGAACCACCCTTGCATACCAGGAATGAATCCCATTTGATCATGATATATGATCTTTTTAATGTATTGCTAAATTCTGTTCGCTAATATTTTGTTGAGGATTTCTGCATCTATATTCATTAGAGATATCGGCCTGTAGTTTTCTTTTTCTGAGGTGTCTTTGTCTGATTTTGGGATCAGATAGTGGCCTCATAAAAACTGTTTGGGAGACTTCCCTCCTGGATTATTTGGAACAGCTTGAGGAGAACAGGTAATAATTCTTTTTTGAATGTTTTGTAAAATTCACTTATAAAGCCAGGTCCAAGGCATCTGGTCCAAGGCTTTTGTTTGTTGGGAGATTGTTGATTACTGATTCAATTTCCCTGGTGGTAATCAGTCTATTCAGGTTTTCTGTTTCTTCTTGAGTTAGCCTTGGAAGGTTGTATGCTTTTAGAAAATTGTCCATTTCTTCCAGATTGTCAAATTTGTTGGCATATAGTTGCACATAGTAATTCCTTAATTTTTTTTTTTTTTGTATTTATGTGGTATCTGTTGTCACTTCTCTTTCATTTCTGATTTTATTAATTTGGGTCCTCTCTTTTTTTTATAAGAGTCTGGCTAAAGGTTTGTCGATTTTGTTTATCTTCTCTAAGAACCAACTCTTGGATTCATTGATCTTTTGTATTGTTTTTCTGGTTTCTATTTCATTTATTTCTGTTCTGATCTGTAGTATCTCCTTCCTTGTACTCCCTTTGGGCTTATTTTGCATTTCTTTTTCCAGATCCCTTAAGTGTGAAGAAAAACTGTTGATTATTGATGTTTTTGTTTCTTTAGGGAGGCCTGAAATGCTGTGAATTTCACTCTTAGGACTGCTTTCGCGGCATCCCATAGATTTTGGGTCGTCGTGTTCTCATTTTCGTTTGTCTCGAGATATCTTTTGATTTCTTCCTTGATCTCATGGTTGACCCATTCATTATTTAGTAACATGTTATTCAGCCTCCATAAATTGATGTGTCTTCCAGTTTTTTTCCTGTAGTTCGTTTCTAATTTCATAGCACTGTGGTCAGAGAAGACAATTGGTATGATTTCAATTTTCTTAAATTTATCAAGACTTGTTTTGTGGCCTAACATGTGGTCTATCTTGGAAAATGTTCTATGTGCGCTTGAGTAGAACGTGTATTCTGCAGCTTTGGAATGAAATGCTCTGAAAATACCGATTAAATCCAAGTAGTCCAATGTGTCATTTAAGGCCGTTGTTTCCATATTGATTTTCTGTCTGGAAGACGTATCCCTTGTTGTCAGAGGTGTGTTGAAGTCCCCTAGTATGCTAGTGTTACTGTTGATCTCTGTCTTTATGTCAGTCAATATCTGTTTTATGTATTTAGGAGCTCTGATGTTGGGTGCATAGATGTTTACTAGGGTTATGCACTCTTGTCGGATCGATCCTTTTATTATTATATACTGCCCATCTTTGTCTTTTAATATGTTCTTCATTTTAAAGTCTATTTTGTCAGATATAGGTATTTCTTCACTTTCAGCCTGTGTGTGTCTTTTGATCTGAGGTGAGTCTCTTGTATACAGCATATACAAGGGTCTTGCTTTCTTATCCACTCAGCTACCCTATGTCTCTTGATTGGAGCATTTAATCTGTTTACATTTAAAGTGATTATTGATAGGTACATAGTTATTGCCATTTTTTAAATTTGTAGTAAGATTGTTTTCATCTTTCTTCTGTTTACAGAAGTCCTTTTAATCTATCTTGCAATGCTGGCTTGGTGGTAATAAATTCCTTTAGCTTAATCTTTTCTGGAATCTCTTTATCTCTCCTTCAATTTTAAATGATAGCCTTGCTGGATAAAGCAATCTAGGTTGTAGTCCTTTGTTTTCCATCATTTTGAGTATCTCCTGTCACTCCCTCCTGGCCTGCAATGTTTCTGTAGAAAAGTCATTTGATAGTCTTATGGGAGTTCCCTTGTATGTAACCCTCTGTCTTTCTCTTGCTGTTTTTAGGATTCTCTCTTTGTCTTTAACCTTTGTCATTTTAACTAAAATGTGTCTTGGTGTGGACCTGTTTGGGTTTATCCTGGTTGGAACTCTCTGCACTTCTTCACTTGTATGTCGGTATCCTTCACCAGGTTAGGGAAGTTTTTGGACACTATTACTTCAAATCTGTTCTCAATCCCTTGCTTCCTCTCTTCACCTTCTGATACTCCTATGATATGCATGTTGTTGCGCTTGCTGTTATCCCAGAGGTCTCTTAAATCATCTTCATTGTTTTTTAGTCTTTTTTCTTTCTGTTGTTCTGTTTGGGTAATCTCTCCTAACTGTCTTCTAAGTTGCTGATTCGATCCTGTGCTTCATCTAAACTGCTATTAATTCCTTCAAGTGAATTCTTTATTTCAGTAATTGTGTTCTTTATTTCTAACTGGTACATTATGATTTCTCTATCTTTCTTTATGTCGTCTCTAAGCTCCTTAAACATTCTTATCATCAGTGTTGTGAACTCTGTCTCTAATAAGTTGGTTACTTCTGTTTCATTTGGTTCCATTTCTGGAGGTTTCTTCTGTTCTTTTATTTGAGACATGTTTCTTTGTTTCCCCATTCTGGCTGACTCTCTGTGTTTGCTTCGATGTATTAGGTAGATCCCGTAGGGTTCTTAGTTCTTGCTGGGTTATCTTATGTAGTACGTGTCCTTTATATTTGACTTGCACCACTTCCTTCTTCTCTGCATGTGCTCCAAGGGTGACTCTTGTGTTGTGTATATTGTCCTGTTCAAGAAGATCTTTAATTGCTTTTCTCTTGTGAGTAGGTGGTGTTGACTCCTAGGCTGACTAGTTGTGAGACTTGACTCTGCCCACCGCAGGGCATTCTATTGCATGAGGGTTGACCACTTAAATGAGGTTTGGTCTCTATAGGTTTTTGTGCCTGTAGAGAATTCCCTCTGGGTGTGTCACTTGTAGGTCAAACCTGGTAGTACTCTGGTTTGGTCTGGAATTGTCCTCTGGGTGTGTTGAATCATGTGCGTCTTAACCTGGGCCCTGGTAGGGCAATTTCAGAACAAAGCAAATCACCAAGCACAACAACAACAACAACAAAGAAAAAAATCAAATACATTCACATGTAAAAACAACCGATAACCCACACTCAGCATAGGGAAAGATATCCAAAATATAAAAACAAAAGTAAACAAAAACAGCAGTGCCAGTCTTGGCTTAAGCCCACTAAGTAATCTCCAGGTTGTCCTCTGCTGTACCAAAGAGTCCTCTGTGTATTGTGCAGGCAGAGCCGGTCACCTGGTGCCCAGAGTGACCTTGGTACTGCAGATTTAGATGAGTGGGCCTGAGGGGTCTGGATGGTAGTGTCTAAAAAGTCAGTGCAGTTTCTGCTCTTGCCTGCACATGTGCACACTGAGAGTAGCACCACCAGCTCTGTGCCCAGTTCTCCTGAGTCTTAGGGCACTTCTTCCGTGTGTGTGTGTGTGTGTGTGTGTGTGTGTGTGTGTGTGTTGCAATCAGGAGATTTCTGAGCTGCTGAAAGCCCAGAGCCTCATCTGCTGCCTACTCCTGATCCCTGGGAGTGCCTCTGCAATTTTAATTGCCTGCCCTAGGGAGGACAGAAAGGGTGGGGGCTGGGGATGGAGGGGTCTTTTCTCTTCCAGCCCAGCCGTGTCACACTCTTCCTACAGGCCAGAAAAGGTGGTGGTCTCTTCTCTCCTAGTCCAGCAAAAATCACACTCTTCCCAGTCTCCTCCCTGGGTCAGAGCTGCACACAGGTCTTCCCAGAGCCTCAGCACTACAGCTCCTCTGTAATCTGACACTACTCCTCAGTTCAGGGGCCAGTTTAAGTCTCTGGAAGGGGAGGGGAGAGTTTGGGAGAGTGGGTGAAGGGGCCCAGGTATGGAGTTTGTGTCCTTTGTCCGATCTAGGGCCCACTTGGAGGTCTCAGCTGAGGTTATTGCCTCAAATGCTGGATATGCTGCCCCCTCGGCGGGAGAGATCAGCTGTGGGACGCAGAGAAAGAGCCCACCTTGGCCTTTGTGTTCTCTGTTCCGTCTTGGGATCCCCTGCGTCTCTTCAGCCACGGATGCCAGCTGAGTCTCCACAGCCGCAGATGCGGCTGCGTCTCCACTCTGCTCCCTTCCCTCTTTCCCTGTTCGCCCAATTTGCCCACCTTCAAGTAATCCTTGCACAAGTCTCTTAGGTGTTCTGCATGATGAACAGAGCGTCCTTTGATGGGTTATAGATGTCCCATTTTTGACAGATCCAGAGGAGAACTCAAAAAGTCCGTCCTGCTGCCCCCATTCCTATGACGTCACTCTAGTAAGTAGTTTTAACAGGAGTCTCTTTGGTAAAAACATATGCTGTCATAGTCATCAGATGGATATGACAAATTTGATCCACAAGTTTTCTTAATGTTGATGTAAAAACTTTCCACATCTGAGTGCTATTAGAATTGAATGGTATATAACGGGCAGTGTGTAGTTATTCTAACCTGTAAGGGAACAAATAATAGGCTAAGTAAATATATAGATAATGATATAATTGGCTAAATAATTATTTAATTAGAAATTAAGACAAAAAAGCAATAACTTATCAGACTTATTTAGCCTTGTTTGAATTTAGTAAAAATTCTGAAAGCATCATGATGTTTTATCTTACCTAGGTTTCTGAGTGCTATTAGAATAAAGGAAACAATATCTATGAAAAGACATTGACCTACATAGGAAAGAGAAGAAAAAAAGATCTTTTGTGTTAGGTGGTTCTCTAGAAGCAGAGCTTGAGCTGGGTCATTTAATGCTAGAGATTTATTGAGAGCATGCTCTCAAGAGAACAGGTACAGTAGTGAGAGAAGCAGGATAAGGGAGGTGAAGAAGCAATGTGAGAAGGTGTTTTCTGATGAAGTCTAGCTGATGCCAATGGGAGTGTAATTTGTGTTATTGTGTCTGTTCACACGAGGCAGGGCAGTGGACCATATGTACTTCCATCCAAGTCAGGTATAGTCTGTAGAGTTGTGTTACCAGTATGCTGGGCTCAGCATGAACCCCAGAGCACAGGGCTGGGCCCCAGGATACAGGACACAGGATACAGGATAGCCTCCAAAACAGCTGCACTTGTTAGATATGAACCTTAATATCTATCTGTATCAGCAGCAGAAAGGAAGAGAGACCCCAATCTGCAAGGTGATTGAATACAATTGAATACAATAGAATACAATAGTAGTTTCATTTTGGTGTTGTAGCAAATTTCTAAAATTTCAGTTTCTTAAAAGAATACAAACTTATTATCTTACAGTTCTGGAGAAGTACAAATGGGTTTTCGTGAGCTAAAGTCAGGGCTTTGGTAATACTGTTTCTTTCCGCAGGCCGTAGGGAAGAATTAGTTTCCTTGCCTTTCCAGCTTCAAGAGGTTGCCTGCATTTCCTGTCTCCTGAGTACTTCCTCCATTTTCACAACCAAAAGAGAAGCATATTCCAATCTTTTTTCTGAATCTGATTGTTCTGCCTCCTTCTTATGAGGACTTTTTGTGATTATATTAAGTCCACATGAATAACACAGAATAATTCTCCATGTCAAAAAAGCTTAATCACATCTGCAATGTCCGTTTTGTCATGTCTGGTAACATATTCACAGGTTCTGGGGACCATGACTTGGAAGTTTTCAGGGGCCTTTTTTTCTGGCTTCCACGGTTACCAAGAGACTCAGCTTTAACACCTTATTAATAACAAGTCAGGAGCGGCCGGTTAGCTCAGTTGGTTAGAACATGGGCTAATAACACCAAGGTTGCTGGTTTGATCCCCGCATGGGCCACTGTGAGCTGCGCCTTCCTCAAAAATAAATAAATAAATAGATAAATAAATAAATAAATAACAAGTCATAGTAATCATGCAGAGAAGTATTCTTTAAAGTTGAAAAGTTTTCAAAATTTAAGCACTAGAACAATATCGCTTAAGTTCGTATAAGTGTAGAGGAAGTATAAAGATTCATATATGTCTGTTTCTTTCTTGACATCATTACCCTGCCATGAAGATAAACACTCTGCTTTGTATGCAACTGAAAGTATTTGGTCACGCATTCTATATTTAGTAGGCAGCAAATACTGGTACACTTATTTTGTTTCTGGGTATTGGAGTTATGAGATACAAATATATTGAGTCATATTTGTTTTATTTCTGGTTATGTCAGTAGACTACTAAAGAGACAAAAATTGTGGTGAAAAGACAACCTTTGTAATTATTTAGGTTTGGTAGCATATATGTGGTTATAACTTTATTTTTGTATTGCATTAAGGATAGGTTAAGTATACTCGGAAAATCAAACCTAAAGAAATCAAAGGGGCCATGAGACATCTATGGTTATATTCCAATTGAAATTGGGTTAAACAACAACAGCAGCAGCAACAATAACAATATAGGAATTTAGGGACTCTCATCCTAAAAAGTCCCGAGGGTAGAGTTTATGATGTGGCTGAGTATAGATACTAAGTTGATGTCACCAGGCCTCAGGCTGTCCTTTCCCTCATTTAATAGAGGAATTGTATTCTGTATCAGACTCTCTTCTAGCAACAGCAAGTCGGATATAACTAGCATGGGCTTTAATTTATCTTCCAATTATTCCACGCACATATTCAAAAATGACCCCACTTTCCAAACATTTAAAAATAAAATCCTGGAAAATGGTCGCTGTGGTAGTCTGAATAATGAACTCCAAGACGTGTACATTCTAATTCCTGGGAATTATGAATGTTACCTTATGATATGATTAAGGATTTTGAGATATGAAGATTATCCTGGATTATCTAGATGGACACTAAATGCAATCATAAATACTCTTCTAAGAGGAAGATAAAGGGAAATGCAAGACAGAAGAGGAAACAATGGACCAGAGAGGCAGAGAACAGAGTGAGGAAGCCACAAGCCAGGGAATGCTGGCAGCTCTCAGAAGCTGGAACAGGCATCGAATGAATTTCTTCTAGCATATGGGAGAGAACATGGCACTGCAGAAACCTTGATTTCAGTTAATTTCGAACTTCTGGCACCTGAATTGTGAGCAAATAAATTTCTCCTTTTAAGCTACTGAGTCTGTGGTAGTTAGTTACAGCAGTTAGGGAAACTATTGCAGTCCCTTTGGACAGGCATGGGCCATATATTTATTTCTGAATTGGTTATTGTAACTCAAAAATTAATTGTATTAATTGATCTGGCTTAGGTTGTGTTTGCACAACTTGAGCAGCGGTATCATGTGCACTAACGTCCCATGGCCTGACAGTCAAACAGGGATGGTTTTCCACAGTAAATAGGGTGCTGGTTTCAGAATTTGGGTGACTGGAAGCTGGGCATTCATAAATAGTAGATTTGTGTCACATATGGCTCTAGATAAATATGGCTAGTATATTCCAGTACTCTACCTGGCTGCCTATGGGGTTCAAAGTTGTGTTGGGATGGAGACAAGATTTGTTCTTAGGGAACATAATGCTGTAAAATGGTTGGAGCATTCTTCTTCTTCTTCTGCTTCTCCTCCTCCTCCTCTTCCTCCTCCTCCTCCTCTTCCTTCTTCTTCCTCTCTCTCTCTCTTTCTCTCTCTCTCTCCAGATATATTGCTTTTTCACAGGGGTGACTTAAAATTAGTCTGAAGCAGAAAAGATAGATATAAAAAATAATTTCAATGATTTTTATTCATTTAAAATCAGCACTTCATCTTGATGTTTTGATTTTTATTGTTATGGAAATTACTTTTAACTCTGTCTTTAGTCCTAATTTCTTTCCAGACTATAATAATGCATCTACAGTTCTTACTAGATTACTCCATTTGGATATAAAAAATATATCTGAAACATAGAACCCATGAAACTGGACCCAGTTTTTTTCTCTGTTGAGCAATACAATCAATTTTGTAAACTTTATATCTTAAAGTCAGTATCTACCTCTTTTTTTTCCTTTTATACCTAAACTCTTATTAATTTTGATCACTTCAATTCTATAGATGTGTTTGTTTCTCTTTACCCTTAACCAATAAAGAAGAGCACGAGTCCATTCCTTCATTTAATTATTGTCCTAGTTTTTTAACTGATCTTCCTGATTTCACTCTTGTTCATATGTATCCAACCAGAGAAGTATTAACAAATTCATTTTAAAGTACATTTTGAATAACAACTCACTTACTGATATAAAATAGTTCTCCATCATTATAGAATTAAGTTCAAATTCCTTAGGGTGGCATTCAAGACACTACAAATCTGGTTTAGGCTTTGAAACATCTAGTAAACTCCTTCTCTACCCTTGAATCACTATTATCTTTGAAATGTTTTAACATGTTTCATGTCTGCCTCTGTGTATCCCACGTATGTTTTTCTTAGTAAGTTTTAATTATCTTTTAGAACAGTGTTTCCCAAAGTGTGGACTGAAGTCCATCTGCTTCAGAATCATCGTCAATGCACTTAGAAAATTCAGATTTCTGCTCAAAATCCCATACCAACTTATAGGAAGTCCTGATCCTTGTCAAGCTTTCTCATTGAGTCTTTCATACAATAAAGTTTATCAGTCATTTTGAGAAGTTGATTCAAGTTTCATTTCCTTCACAAAGACTTTTCCAGTCATCAAAGCTCACCATAATATGTGGTTTTTCAATATCTAGATTCCATATTTGGAATTTAAAAAATGTAGTCCTGTGTGCCATATATATTTTAATGCATGCATAGCTTTTATTTGCAACATTTTTGAGGACAGAGTCAACTAATTGCTCATTTAGGATTCTAACATAACCAAAGAAATATCTTGGACAATTCATCATAAAATTTTTGAAATCATAGAAAAATCTCTTAAATACTGTATAATATATTCTAGGATACTTAACTACAATATTATAACTACTCAAATTTATTCACAGAAAATACTGAACATAACATTTTTTGAGGTCAAGTATACCTTGCATTCACATCTGATATGTCTTACCATTATACTAAAGAGGATACTATATCTATTTAATCAGTTAAGAAACTGAATGTGTAAGGGTCATCTAGTTAAAAATGACTTGTATTTCCCAATGTCAGTCACAAGTTGCTAAGTGTCTCTGTCTGGACTTATGCCAAGATACCTAACTGTAAGTCTCATGCACTTAACTGTTAGGAGACATTGCCTTATCTGAGTCATTCTGTGTTGAACTAGCTTAAGGAGTTGACCAACAAGGCAGATGCTCAGGGCATGGATTAAAATTGATGCTAAAATATTATTATAAACATATTGGAATTATAGTGTCTGTTAACTGAGGTTTGCACATAGAAACCCCTATATAAATGATTGGATATACATTGACCAAATTTGTGCGAATTCAGACAGTAGCTCAAAAAGAAAAAAAAAAAATTTCCACATATGACAAAAAAGAGTGTTGATTTTTTGTTTTTGACAGAATGACTGTGAACACATAGGTTAGTCTCATGAATATGAGAACAGTTGCTAACAAGTAGTCATCTGAAGTCAGAATTCACTTTAAAACCAAATATATTTACAATATTAGTCAATAGGGACAGTGGGCTTTGTTACATAAATTTTAAACAGGTTAATGTATCCTACATAGTTACTTGGTAAATAAATAAATAAATAATTAAAAAAAATCACATATTGAATATTGTAATACAAATTATTTAAAATATAAAAGTATGTAATCGATATTTAGTAAAACATATATTTCTTTTTATTGTCATCAAATAAATACCATATATGTATATTATATACATATAGGTATAGATTAGATAGATAGATAGACTATAATTTGAATCAGGAGCCACACAATTGATCTCTCAAATATCCCACATGTTTCAGACCAGCCCTGGATATGTGTTTACTCTTTGGAGCCATTATTATGTTTAAATGTTACATTTGTTGACATAGTAAATTACCATCCAAAATAGTATTATTTTTTTCAATCTTGTGCCTATATTCCTTTTTAGTCTCAATCCTTCCTCACTGTCAAGGTATCAGCTATCATTTTCTTGCATCTTCACTATGAGTCAAGCAACCAGATGAAATATATCCCTTAAAACCTATGTGCCATATACCCAGGCCCTTGAAAATGCTTCCTTATAATACAATATATCCCTGAATCCAGATAACAAGATAGATAGAAATTATATAAAAACTATAAACATATTCAACTAAAGGAAGTACTGAGGGGAATTTTTTTTTTTAAAGCTCATGAATTTAGGTATTCGCTATTAGGTATCTGTTTTGTGTCCTCAGATTTGTTTTGCTTATTTATTTGTAATTTCTTTGTTGTTTTATCGATTGTTGAATTTACATGAGATTTAACTTGACTTGGGAAAAAATCTTTATATATACATGTTACACTGACTAGCATACATATAAGTTTCAATATTAGTGCTTAAAAAATAATTGAATGGATAAATTAATGGCTTATTATAAATTTTTGTAGTTAACTCAACTTTGCCTGTAAGTAGGAAGAGAATATCCATATTTGATAGATAGAAGATCCAAAAAACACAGAAGATTAATGGATCGCAAAGGTTGTAATACAAATAACAGGCATACATTTTGAAGTACCTTGCATATCAGTTCTCAATCCACGCAGAGAATAGAGGTAGTTGTTCAGGAAGCAATATATGGAGGATAACAATAAAAGTTTAGGCAATTTTTATAAGACATGCAACTTTAAAAATACCTGTCAGAAGGAGTGCAACCTGCATAATTCATTATCTACTGAGAAAAATATGAAACCTGAGTATGAGATTATAAAATAAAAGATAATAGGCCTAGCCTAATGCAAAGGCATGAATCTTTTCCTATTTAATAATGTTTCTTCTTACAATTTATTTTCAAAGTGCTTTGGAAAATATTATAATATTTTACTATATTTTCAATGCATGATAAGAAAAAAATTCTTCCCTGAAGTGTGGATATATCATCTTATAAATCACTCTCTTAAGAGAGTATATAAACTCTGAGAAAATGCAGCACACATAGACATACTTTTGAATATAGATGTACAATAATAATAAAAAATCCATATTTTAGCTATAAACCCTTTTTATTGAAAGTATGCTTAATGATATTGTGATCTTTGCAGATCAACTTGCTTATACATAACTGAAATAAAATAACAATATTCAAATAGGTAAAAATTCCCCCCTCCATATTATAATAGAATATATTATTCTTTTCCCTCCCTAGGATTTTAGAAAAGAAAATCTGCATTAGATAATAATGTCATTTAAGGAACTTACTTCTTTTGAGTAGTTTGTGACATAATTCTCCTCTTTCAGTAAGGGTTAACAGTTGCAGGAGTTGAACATCCATATCAATACATAGTTTAATTAACATTTCTTTATCATTAATTCTGAAAAGAGGACTATAAAAAGCAACACGATGTTAAGAGATTAAGATTATAAATGTAAGTTAGCATTGTAAGTCAGTATATTAGCTCTCAATGTTTTGTAAGGTTTTTTAATGGTACTTAAATTACATGCTCCTGTCACAAATATGATACACTATTCAAATAAAAGTACACAATTCATGTTCATAACATGGAACATTTTAGGAGTAATGCAATTTATTTAACTCTATATCCAAATTTCCAGTCAAATCTTTGTTGAAGACTTGCGCATAATGTCTTTCCATTTCTTTCATAAAAATAAATATTAGCTAAAGGAAAATTTTAAAACTTTTCTTCTTCCTAAACTTCTTCCTAGACTTATTTGGTTCAATTTTGTCATGAAAATATAAATGTCCGCTTTCAGTTTTTTAAATTTAACTTTTACTTCCAATTCCATGTTTCAAATAGTATATCTTAGTGTTCAAGTTTTACTATATTTTAAACCTTATATTTTAAAAAAGTGTTTGAGGGATACATAATAAACAAATAAATAAATACTCATACATTAAGTAATTTTAAAAGATGGAAAGGATTTATTATAGAAACAGAAAACTAATTCAATTATAATGAGTCACATTTGAGCAGCCAATGACAATGTGCATGAGTACCAACAGGGAAGTTCTCTGTATATAAAATTACAGTGACAATTTCAAGAACATCACAAGGAACATGGATGAGAATGAGAAAGGTTCTTTATTATCTAAAGCATAGAGAGACATTCCCTCATCCAAAAAAGGTCATACGGCATGCAGACATGCAGAAGAGTAACAATTGAGTCATTAGCTTAAAGATACACGCATGATTGCACTCATGATCTGTTCTAATTTGTTTCCATAACTAGAAGGAAAACAAAAAAAAAATGCAATTTGTCCTTAGAACTTTTAATGATACCAGTTACAGGAATCCTTAGTTTAGAATGAAAGATTATTTCATTAAATAAAACAAAATTTATCCTATGGAACTGTGAATCAGAGATACCAAGCTCTCTATATGCAACATACTGAATTCCTAGGATTGTTACAAACAGTAAATAAGATAATTTCTATGACCTGAATATTTTCTACTTGCATGTAGATAACATTTAATACACTTTAGTAATCATCCTTATTATTATAAGTAGTCAAAATAGAAATTTATTTTAATTTGAGGTCTTCCAATCTGGTCAATTAGAACAAAAATAGTCCCTTTGGAAGAGACTTGTAGTTGCTTACCCATTATCCATTCTATTTTTCTTCCTAATTAACAAAACTACATTTTGTGGGATAGTGATGTGCTCAGTTAAATGGTGACAAATCTATTCCAGATTAAGATAATTAATTAAATACAATAAAAACTGTGGGGATTAAGGAAAAGTTCCTTAAAGAGAGTCTGTCTACAATAGGATGTGATGGCTGGAACTGTAGCAGTTATTTTGACATTATAAGAAAAAATGACCATGAGGATTTCCAAGATTCCAATCCTAATATGTTTGAGCATCTAAACCATTATCACCAACTGGCTACCTCAGACTTGTTATTACATAACACAATGAAATCATTATGTGTTCAGTTAAATATCATCATGTCTCTGTTATTTGCAATTGCATACAACACCTCATTAATTAATTTGCCTCCTGGCAGGCAGAAAAAACTTAACATGTTTATCATTTGCAATTACCGAAAACATTGTTTAGTAAGTCTACTCCTTTTCCCTCCTCTTAACATATTATTCATTTTAACAGACATGGTATTTCAGAGACAGTATGAAATCCTCCTTGCCATTTCAGGAAAAGTAGATAAGTCCTCTATTTTGCATAAATTAATATCAAAAGAACATTGTGAGATTAACACAGGGAGAATAAAGTACAAAGAACTATCATTCACACTGATTGTTTAAGATTCACAAGAGGTCCAGGAACAGGGATCTAAGCCTCTGCTATAAATACCAAAAATTACAATTAATTTTCCAAGGGAAGTAAAGATAGTTCCAGTGGGATCTCAACCCTGCAATGAGAACACAGAATTACTGGATGTAACTTTTTTCAACTTTCTCTGCTGGTAAGAATAATAGCCAATGGTACATTGCCTTCCCATTAGAGTTAGTAACCTCCAGAGAGACTATGAAGGCAAAGAGCATTCCACAAAGTTGCTATTTGATAAGGGTCATTGGTGAGTATATTGAGTTTCTTCTTTGATTTCAGAAAGAGAATTTACAAAATGTTACGGCTGCTTATTTGCCATTGAGAGGCTGTCCTGGAGGTTCTATTTACGGATATATTAGAAGTTCATATTGCTTCATGGCAGCTGATATATTTTAAAATTTAAGAAAGAAACAGCCCAAGATGAAAATCCAGCTCTACTCCGGGGAGGACTACCTTTGTGTGGTTCATTACCTGAGTGAATAACAGGAAACTTCAGCTTCTGTGTTAAGGTTGATAACCCAGCCCATTTATTTTGGAAGTTCACATGCAGAAGATATACTACAACTTCTTCTAATACTACAAAAGCACGCTTGGATAAACTAGCTACACATTTGATGCAGCATTTTAGATGCAGAATTGAATTGTATAATCACACACACACACACACACACACACACACACACACACACACATACACAGAAACCCCATCCTTCAATCTCAACAAACAGACTTTTTGTGCTATCTTATTCTGCAATAGAGAAAAATATGGCTTAGCTTACGACTGTTGATGGCACTTTGGAAGGGCATCAACAACTTTCACATTAAATATACTATATACTTTAGGATCAATTTAATGCTGAGAATTTGGCATCTATTTTATGTTCCTTTAAAGCTGGAAGTGGTAAGATATCATAGATTGTTTCTGCTATTAAAACACTTTTGATATGGATACATAGGAAGAAAACTTTTATCCAAGGAACCTGTTTATTTATAATATTGTTACTAATAGGTAGCAAACTGAACCAAGTTTTATGAATTTATCTTATCAACATGTCAATAATTGGCTACTCCCCACTCTTTCAAGATAGGAAGTTTTTATGTGATGATAATTTATATACTTTTATGTAATTATGCAAAAAACAAAGGTAAATTTATGGATAAATTTTAAATTTATTAATTTAAAATTAGAAGGCATTTTCTTATTCATCAAGAAATTAGATATTATCAAATAGTCCATTTATTCAGTTCTTGTTCCTCATAAAATATGGTTGAATTCTATTTTCTTCAAGAAATTGTTACAAGATGCAAGACATAAAGTTGTAAACTGTTGTTAATATAACTAAAGGAAAGAATAAAAATTCATCTCTTTTTGTGAATAATTTGATTACATAATCAACCTTTCTTTCAATAAAATTTAATAATTTGTTAGAATAAAGATAGTGACTAGAGTAAGGCAGATTTGTTAAACCAAAGTTGGAGAGTCCCTAGAAATGCCAGATCTAGGTTTTGGCTTTAAAAAATAACTTGAACTAGTTTATGAGCCAGAGTCTATAGGTAAACCTATAATTTTTATTTATTTTTTATTGGAAGGGAGAGAGTCCATAACTTCTGACTGAATGCCCAAAATATACCTTACCTCTTGTCCACATCTATTGTAAAATCACTGGTATAAAATAATTTGTTTCAGAATTTTTCTTTAGTATGCATTATCTTTTTTTAAATTAAAGTTTATTGGGGTGACAAAGGTGTTACATAGGTTTCAAGTGTACAATTCTGTAATACATCATCTATATATATCCCATTGTGTGCTCACCACCCAGAGTCAGTTCTCCTTCCATCAACATATATTTGATCCTGTTTACTCTCATCTACCACTCCCCTCCTCCCTTACCCTCTGGTAACCACTAAACTATTGTCTGTGTCTATGAGTTTTTGTTTCTTTGTTTGTTTGACTTGTTCCTTTGTTGCTTTCAGTTTTATATCCCACATATTAGTGAAATCATATGGTTCTCAACTTTTTCTGTCTGACTTATTTCGCTTAACATAATAATCTAAAGATCCATCCATGTTGTCGCAAATAGTGCTATTTCATCTTTTCTTATGACAGAATAGTATTCCATTTTGTGTATATACCACATGTTCTTTATCCAATCATCGAGAAATCCAATTAAAAAATGGGAAGAGGACCTGAATAGACATTTCTCCAAAGAACCATACAGATGGCCAAAAGACATATGAAAAGATGCTCAACATCACTAATCATCAGAGAAATGCAAACAAAAACTACAATGAGATATCACCTCACACTAGTTAGAATGGCTATCATCAACAAGACAAATAATCACAAAGGTTTTAGAGGCTGTGGAGAAAAAGAAACCCTCATACACTGTTGGTGGAAATGCAGATTGGTGCAGCTGCTATGGAAAGCAGTGTGGAGGTTCCTCAAAAAGTTAAAAATAGAATTATCATATGACCCAGCAATCCCTCTCCTGGGTATTTACTCAAAAAAATCTGAAAACATTTATCTCTAAAGATATATGTACTCCGATGTTCATTGCAGCTTTATTTACAGTGGCTGAGACAGGGAAACAATCAAAGTGTCCTTCGATAGTATATATTACTTTTGTTGTTGCCATTGAATCACTGGTAATTATACTCCATGAGAATGAGCTAGCGGTGAGAAGTAAAGATCCCTTTGAAAAATTTTGGAGGGGGGTGATATTGGAAGAAGCACTATTAACAAAAATATCTTGCTTTGGAGTGCCAAGAACTTTATGGACAGCTTTTGAAGTAGTCGTACATACAAACAAAGTGCCCATTCCGCCAAAGACTGACACTTCTGAGTATTATACCTGTTCATTTACTTTAATATTTGTTTTTAGAATTTAATTTGAATAGCTATGATTGCAAGAGTTATGGGAGAGGCATTTCAAGGGACAAAAGAATGGAAGAGTTTTAAATATATTGGTAACAGTAGAATTTTATAGCGCAAATAAGCCATGACTATTTTTGAAGAAACATTGAAGATCTGGGTGTAAGGAGGGTGATTCAGGGGACTAGTGGTGATTTGTTTGTACACATCTCAGACATTGTTGCAAGAATTAGCAAATGAGAATAGAACAACTTTAGAATTAGTGCCTGGCTTCAACCTTAAAACTACATTTGAGTTATAGAAACTATTTATAGTTATTTTATTTTAAAAACTGTATACTTATTCCGACTATTAATGTAAATTAGGGTTAACTGGGATAAATTATTCAATCCTAGTTTGAACATACAAAACTATAGTGCAATATTTTCTAAGATTATTCTTTTAAATTGTTTTCTGTTAATAAACATTAATAGTAAAAACTAAAAGGCATATGTTAAGTAATACAGAAATTAAAAACAAGATGAATATATAAATTATAAATTCCTTGAACTTGAAACTTGAAATCTATAACTTTGTCCCTACATAGGATGTAGATTTGATTGTCTTTAATTAACCAACAAATGCATATTTATCTAGTTCTAAAACTAAGGCAGAGTTTTGATATTATGATACTCTTAGTTTATATAAAATGCATTTAAACTGTTTCAGAGAATTTCATATTCTTGTTGTTATGGTCAGGGTAGAACTGTAGAGTTATATTCCTACTACGCCTTGGTGGAAAACACTATTGCTCCATTCCCATTCACCCTCCACCACCACCCCACCCCACACACACACACAAATTTTAGAAGGAGCATTAGATGTTTGGGCCATCATGTTATTATCTAGTCTACTAAAGCAGTACTTATTAAATAGTCAGTAAAACACTGCCTATTTGGAAGTTACCTACCTTTGGAAATAGCATCAGCCGTTACAAGTGAACAGAATAGTAGTAAGTTGCTACTTCAGTGCATGAAATTGTACTTGCTGGTGTGAAAGAGTAGAAAGCAGAGGCAGACTCTGAAGGCTCTGACTTATGACTGGAATAAAAATGCAAATAAGATGACTCTAGTTCAACTAGGGAACATTTACCTAATAATCACAACTTCAGGGACAGGATTTTTGAGACTTTAGGCATCTTTTTAAGTGGATAATAAGTTGTTTTGTTCCTTTGTTTACATAGAAACTTTAAATTGTGACCATTTTGAGTCTCAAGCTGTTATTTTTTTTCTGGATTTCCTCTTCTCACAGTAAAATAATACAAGATTTTCCATTTCTGTAGCTTTAGCATCGATAACAGTCACAGTATGTTGCCATGTGTGCTTTAATAATAGAAAATAATTATTAAATTACTGATATTATATAGTAGGTTTTGAATTAACTAAAATTAAGGCATAAAATAGAGCTTTTAGTAATATTTAGTTTTTACGAATTTACATCTTTCCAATCGAGTTATATGAAATTAGTTATTTTCTATATTTAAATAATATTTCCAAATAGTGATCTTTTAAAGCAGCTTATATAATTGGAATCAAGGGGTCCCTTGGTAACACTAATTCAAGGAACTTTCAACAGCTTAGAAGACAATACTGTATGATCCCACTTATATGCGGAATATAAAAAAGCAAACCCATAGAAACAGAGAATAGATTGATGGTTGGCAGAGACGGGGATGGATGAAATGTGCAAAGGTGGTCACAGTGTACAAACTTTGAGTTATAAGATAAATAAGTTCTGGGGGTGTAATATATAGTATGGTGACTTAAAATAAAAGTTTACCTGTACCTAGTTTAAGATAAATGGGGGTCTGCTTCTACTATGTTGGTGAGATTAAATGATGAGTAGATGTGCTGCAGTTGCCTAACAATATGGGCATGGGAGAAGGAGTCATCATCCCTGGGGGCCATAAGCACTCAACCATATATGTCAAAGGAGACCAATTGACTAAATATAATTCAGAACTAGTGGTTTCCTTGACCTAAGTTTTTTTACTTACAGAAGAATAGGCATTGCAGTAATAATGACAAGAACAACATTAGCTAACATTTTCTGAGAAATTTCTACCTGCCAGGAGTTTCCAATTGTCTTATGAGCATTAATATTTCTAATACTCATAAAACCCACGAGGTAGGCATTGTTATAAACCCTATTATACAAATGAAGATACTGAGGCACAGAGAGAGTATGTCATTTCCCAAACAAAGTCACACTGCTAGATACCAGAGTCCATGCTCTTAACCAATATGATAGTTTGCCTTGCTTGTCTATATGTTTAGATTGTTTACGTAAAGTATACATATTTTAAATAGAAAGTGTACATAAATCTATTTGCTAAGGTACAGAACAACATACAGAAAAACACTTTTTTCAAATTATGTGAACAAGGCATTATTAGAATATGTACATAGAAACAGGGCTGAGAACAAAAAAGACTGAAAAGCAAGAGGGATTCTGTGGAAGATTAGTCAAAGGTGGTCAAAGACATGGTCGGTGTCTTTGAAAAAATGAAATTCTATATTTCTTTCTTCCAACAACATGGGAATTTGGCCACATAATCATATTTCTTGAATAGAAAGTCTTCCCCTTTCTAAATTTGCTCATATTTAAAAAAATATATATAAGGGTAAATAATTTTACTTATTGCTAATAAATTATAATTAGAACATCTTACAAGAATGAAAACAGAAACATAATTCTGCCTCCATCCCATTTTTATTACATAATAATTGGCAAGAATCCGAGGTAAATGGAAATAATGACAGCATATATCTCTTAAAGTTGTTTTGCAGATGATATCCTACATAGATTAATCTGTGGGATATTATTTAAAGGGAAATATTTAGCTTAACTACCCATATATTTTAGGCAAATAATAAATGTCAAAATGTTCATATAATATGTGGAGCTGGCTTGTACCATAAATGTTGCCTTAAAATGCATAAATTTCATGCAATATTTGAGTTTGAAAGAACAAGCACTAAAGATAAGATATATAACATGGATAAAAATTTTAGGATAAACTATTACTCCCTGATGATGCCATGATACAACACAAAATGTCAGAAGAAAGATAAATGATGCTTCTTAAAGGCATTTTTTTTCTTTAAAATTTATTACAAACTTAATTAAAAGGATGTAAGTTTAGTATAATGGACTTTGAAAAAACAGCACTGGTATTAGGGCTATGGAGTGGCTTTTCTTAAATATATATATATATTTATATATTTCTTAAATATATATATATATATATATATATATATATTTTCAATTATAGTTGACATACGATATTATATTAGTTTCAAGTAAAACATAGTGATTAGACATTTATATAACTTATGGAGTGATCACCCCAATAAATATAGTACTCATCTGACACCATACATAATTATTACAATATTATTGATTATCTTCATTATGCTTTACTTTCTATCCCCATGTCAATTTTTTTTTGCTATTTATAACCATATATTTTTAATTTCCCCCTATATAATTTTTTCCAGATTTTTATTAAAATATAGCTAACATACAATATTATATTAATTTCAAGAGTACACAATAGTTATTCAACATCTATATACGTAGGAGAGTGATCATCCTGTTCCAATCAAGATGGCAGAGTAAATAACTGCTGTGCTTACCTCCTCTCACGACCATATCAAAATTACAGCTACATCACAGAACAACCATCATTGAGAATCACCCGAAGTCTAGGTGAACCAAAGCCCTACAACTACAGACATACAGAAGAAGCCACCTTGAGACTCGTAGGAGGGGTGGAGACGTGGATTGCACTCCTCCCAGGAGGCAATGGGGCTGGCATACCTAGTGGCCAGCTTTAGCCTGGTGAGAGCATCACCCAGCAGCCTCCAGGGATGTCACACCCAATGGGGTTATTGGGCAGGTGCCAGAGCCCTGCTAATGTGAATCCTGCTCCGTAGGGTCAACCCCTGCACAATAGCTCCTCCACTGTAGTCACAGTGAGTCCTCATAACCAATCAGCCTAAGGATCGATCCCTCCCATTGATGTGCAAATGGCAACCAAGGCTCAATTACAGCAAGAGATTACACACAACCCACACAAGGGATGCACCTGGAGCACCCAGCTCAGGTGACAAGGAAGACTGTTCCACGGAGCTCTATAGCACACCTACTACATAAGGCCATTCTACTAAGACAGGGAGGCATAGCAGTCCTACCTAATATATAGAAACAAACACAGGGAGGCAGCCAAAATAGGGGACAAAGAAACATTTCTTAAATGAAAGAAGAGAAAAAAGTTCCAGAAAAAGAGCACTACAAAATAGAGACAAGAGATCTTCCAGATGCAAAGTTCAAAATACTGGTTATAAGGATGCTCAGTGATCTCAGGGAGAGCTTCAACAATAAATGGAGACAGAAAACATAGAAAAGACAGTCAGAAATGAAGAATACAATAACTGAAATAATACAATAGGGGAACCAACAGTAGCTTAGATGAAGCCGAGTATCTAGTCAGTCATTTAAAAGACAAGGTAGCAGAAAACACCCTAACAGAAGACCAAAAAAAAAAAAAAATCCAAAAACAACTGAGGATAGTTTAAGGACCTTCTGGGACAACATCAAGTGTACCAGCATTCACATCATAGGGGTTCCTGCGGGAGAAGAGAGAGAGCAAGGAATTGAAAACGTATTTGAAGAAATAATGATTGAAAACTTCCCTAATCTGGTTAAGAAAATAGATGTACAAACCCAGGAAGCACATAGATTCCAAACAAGATGAACCCAAAGAGACCTACACCGACACATAATAATTAAAATGTCAAATGTTAAAGACAAAGAAAGAACCTTAAAAGCAGCAAGAGAAAAACAGTTACCCAACAGGGAGTTCCCATAAGACTGTCAGATGATTTTTCAACAGAAACTTTGCAGCCCAAAAGGGATTGGCAGGAAATACACAAAGTGATAAAAAGCAAAGACCTACAATCAAGATTACTCTGCCCAGGAAAGCTGCCATTTAGAATCAAAAGACTGATAAAGAACTTTCCAGACAGGAAAAAGCTAAAGGAGCTCATCACCACCAAACTAATATTATACGAAATGTTAAATGGGCTTGTTTAAGGAGAAACAAAAATAAAAAATATGAATAATAAAATGGCAGTGACTACATATCTGTCAACAATTCCTTTAAATGTAAATGGATTAAGTGTTTCAATCAAAAGATAGAGTGGCTGAATGGGTAATAAAACAAGACCTTTCATATACTACTTACAAGAAACTCCATCCAGATCAAAAGACACACACAGACTGAAAGATATTTCATGAAAATGGAAACAAAAAATAAAGCTGGGTAGCTCTACTTCTACCAGCTAAAGTAGACTTTAAAATAAAGTCTATAACAAAAGGCAAAGAAGGACCCAATAATTCCACTTCTGGGTATTTATCTGAAGAAACCCAAAATGCTACTGTGATGGGATGTGTGCATCCATATATTCATTGTGGCATTATTTACAATAGCCAAGATATGGAGGCAACCTGGGTGTCCATCAATGGATAAATGTATAAAGAGGAGATGATATATATCATATATTATACATATATATGTATATATAATACATATATAATATGTAATATATATGATACACATATACAGTACATATATGTATATATAATACACATATATATACACATATATGTATAATATATATAATATATATTTATATATATATATATATATATATGTAATGTATATATAGAAATGAAAAAGAAAAAAATTTTGCATCTGCAACAACATGGATGGACCTAAAGGATACTATGCTGAGTGGAGTAAGTCAGACAGAGAAAGACAAATACCATATGATTTCAGTTATATATGGAATCTAAAGAACAAAATAAACAACACCAATAAGAAAAAAAGAAAAAAATACTCATAGACACAGAGAACATTTTGACAGTTGCCAGATGCAAGGGAGATTGGAGAATGGGTGAAAAAGGTGAAGGGATTTAGAAGTACAAATTGGTAGTTACAAAATAGTTATGAGGACATGAAGTATAGCATAAGGATTATAGTCAATAATATTGTAATAACTCTATATAATGGCAGGTGGATATAGATTTATTTGGGGTGGTCACTTTATAAGTTATATAAATGTCTAATCACTATGTTGTACACCTAAAACTAATATAATATTGTATGTCAAGTGTAATTAAAAAACAAAAAAAAATAAAAATACAAACAAAACTGATGTATTTCCAGATGTGAAGGATAATTTTGAAAATAACTGTGATACTTGTTTTTATTTTCTCTTCTTCTAACATAGCCAGGATTATGTGTAAAAGTTTCTATCAGACTCTTTTTATAATCTCTTTTGCTTTCTACATACTGATTGATTCTCAGTAAAACATTTCATCTTCTTGAATGTATAAATTTTAAACTTGGCTTGTAAATTCCTTCAAATGTATATTAATTGTGTTTAATTTTTCCACTCTTTCCATTAGTGTTACTCAAAATTTTGATTGATGTTAGTAGGTACTATGGCTGTGTTTGTGTGTGTGTGTGTGTGTGTGTGTGTGTGTGTACGGATTCATTTAAGTTATTTATACTTTGCTGACATTTGTATATGACCTGCTTATTTGAGTGTTTCTCTCTTAGTTTGACCAGGTTTTGATTTTCAGTCTCACACCACTACATCTGATTGGCTGACTCTAAATATTAACTAGTAAATTTGGTTCTTCAAAGGACTGTGAAAATACAGATTTTAGTTTTTTTACATGTGCCATCAAGAGGGCCCTTCAAAAGGAAATTAGAATAAGTTTTGTACTCATGATATCTGCAAATATTGTAAATATTTTTCCTTTAAAAAATGAAATTTTGCCACTTGTCTAACATGGATAGACCTAGATGATATTATGCTAAGTGAAATAACTCAGACAGAGAAACACAAATACTATCCGATTTCACTTATATGTGGAATCTAAATGAGACAAATGAATAAACAAAACAGAAACAAACACATAGATGCTGATGGTTGCCAGAGGAGAGAGGTGTGATGGAATGGGAATTCAAAAAAGAAAAGATAAAAGAACAATTGTAGCATTAAAAAATGTCCTAAAAAAATGCCATGTTTTATACACCAACCCAATAACAAATATATTTAATTATTCAGTTTTACAGCTTCAAAATCACTTCTTATGCAACACCACCAAAAATATGTATATAAAAATACTTTTTTTTCCTTATGCATAATGCATCTAAACTTATTCAATACCTCAATCTAAGGTGTAGCTAAAATTTGATACAGAATTGATTCCATAAAAGGGTAGACAGAATGAACTATCTAAAAATTAAATGGAGAAAATAAGTAATCTCAGGTAGAGATGTGGATAGAACAAGTAATCCTGAGATAGATCTAATATTTCAACCGATATCAGTGTAAGAGTATATGGAGTATCTTAAGTTATACACTGAGTACATAAAGAAAATTAATGATCCAAATTAACTTCCATGCTGAGCAAAATAAAGAATTAGTGTTGTATCAGGCCTTGGTCTCAAAGAACCCAATAGTATAAGGAATAATGGTCATTCTCAGCATGGGTCGAAACCTCATTTCATTAGAATGCAAACACATTTATCATTATGAAAAATACTCTGGCTAATTTCAAATTCTAAGTCATTGCAAAGTGATATCAGCTGTAATAAATTTTTGAATATAAAATGTTGCTTTCTAAGAAATGGTTTTAACTTTATTTAATTTTGTATTACAGTATTAATTACTATCAAAGTTATAAAATTGCAGTTTTAGCCCTGGGCATTTTGCCACTCCAAGTGCTATTTTCTAAAATAAATCTAGCTAGAAATAATTATGTTTACAGTGTGGGAGCTATGATTCTTTATTATGAATTAAATTCAGGAGATGATATTTCAAGAGCTGTTTGTGCCACAATATTAATAAGTTACCCACTTACAGACCCTCACCGAATTATAAGCACATAAGTGAATAAATATTCCATATGTATACAGAGAGTGTGGCTTTATATTATCTCTCCTTTTAAAAATACTTTTAATGCCAGGAACTTCATCATACTGACACCCTTGCTGGTATACCTCTTGGAGATAACTGGTTTTCCCACTGCAACAGAGCGTCCAGTGTCTAGAGACTAGGCTTTCACATTGCCTCCTCCTTCCCAATGTATTGTGGTCCTAGAATTTCTCTTTTCTGTTCTTTATTTTCTTTAATAATTTTCTTTAAAGCATGTGTATCTCTTTGTACTCCTCCCCCTAAAAAAATCTTTCTGAATGCTTATCCTAAAAAAATGGATATATTAATATATTTCATATAGTACTGTATGGATAAAAGGGAAAACTCAATTTTAAATAAAATTAAAATGATATACTATTAGTACCAACTTCTAATGAGGTTTTAGTTGTGAATGTCTTTGAGAGTTTTCAAAGAAACCTGAATCCTTAACTAGTTAAAAATGCTGGTACACAAATGCCAGCAATTATAAACAAAATGTCACATCGAATCATTTCTGTTGTTTTTCTATTTAATTACTATATCACAGTGATATTTCTTTAATCTTAATTGTGAAATGTTACCTACTTTTAAAACCAAAAAAAAAAAAAAGGAAAGAAAGAAGAAAAAGAATGAAAATATGTAATACTGGAACACATTCAGCATTTAGAAAATTGTCTATGCCATCTCCTTGAGTTTAAAACAATTGATACCCAAATTCACACTGAATAGAAAATTCTACATAAGTATTGTGTTCATGTATGGTTTTCATAGGCACACCTCAATTTGAACACTGACAAGTTATCCGTTTGACAGAAACTGCATAAATATGAAGGCATACTTAGACTGAGATCATTATTGTTTTTAAGTGTAAATTAATGTCTATGGATTTTCTAAATATAATGATGTACTTCTTACCCAGTTATAATGTTAATTTATCTAATGCTTTCAGCGAACTGTATCATAGTAGCTAGAAGTAAATAGAGAAAAGTAATTTCAAAGTGATCCTGGCAGCATGAAATTTTAGGGTAACTTCTACCTGATCTATAATGTCAATAATTCACTTATCATTAAAATGTGTTGATCCATTATATAATTTTATAGTTATTAAAAAGAAATCTAATAAAACAGATCTCCTTTATTGGAGCCTGTTAGGAAACAAGCTGCAGTTGAACCACATCGATGATATCACATACCAAAATCTAGCTTCTTATTCTCCTGAAACATACCAATGCTTTGTTCTATTTATGGTAGAAATATTTATTTCTCCAATCTAAAATTTTAGTCAGGAAACATAGGAACCATGTAAATCTTTCATTTGTTTCATTTCAATAATGGGGCAAATCTGTTGCAATATAAATGGTAGAGATTTTAAATTGCCTACAATGTGTATAGCACCCACAACAAAGGGGAAGATTCTTTGGGAGACAATTGTCTGATTTAAGACTAAATCAACTATCTTTGTTTTATGATATGTAAAAAAATTATCTTTCTTATAATAAACAATTTGGATTTATAACCATTTCTGCCCAATCCCCAACAGAGAATAATTCAAAATTTTACATTTCTATGAATCAAATTCTGACGTCATTAGTCATTCAAGTGACAAAAGAAAGTTCATGGATTTTATTTATAACTGGAAAACTTTAAAACTTTGTAATTATAGACTATCATGCACCCCAAACAATATTAACTCTCTTTAGTCTCTAGAACACTTCTCATTTGGAGATTGTATTAAAGAGAAATAAAATCTAAGTTATTTGTTGTGGGTCTAACCATGTCCCTCAAAAAATATATATGTATTTAGTAATAGAGGAAATAAAATTTGAATAAAATTAAGAAAATCATGAATTAATAAATTAATATATGTATATATGTATATATGTGTGTGTGTATATATATATATATATATATATATATATATTATACTTAGTACTTTAAAACCTACTAAAATCACTCATTATTAAAAAATATTGTCCATATTATCCTCCCTCATTTTGCATAATCTCAACCAGAATATCTTTTCCCAATGGACCTATATCTAACCCAGTGTGACACTCATTTGCTTGTTTGTTCTGATTCCCGTCTTCTGTTCCTGTGCTCTGCACTGTGGTAGTCGGATGACTTTCACATGCTACATTTACTGGAAGTCCTTGTGCACTGGTTTCTGGTTGGGCTCAGTCACTGAGAATCATTGTGGGAAATCTGGTGGATAAGAGAGAGACCACAGGACTTTCCCTTCTCTCTCTCTGAAGTCCCAGATAATGCTGTGCAGCCCTCCTTGATGGGCCAACTTTCTACACTTTCTTGAGGACACTTAGCTCCAACTCCAGCCCAATGCCTCTGCACAGTAGGACTTAGTACCAAAACTAGTTACTGAACTCAAGTACTATGTTCTTCTGCCATCCATCCCTAATGTTTGTAGCAGCTTCCTATAGTTTATGCCTCATCTTTTACTTTTTCATCTCTGCTAATAAACTAGTTTCTTATTTTAAATGACCCCATCTGTTTATGGTGCTATTTTTCTGAATGTACCCCAATATACTAGGAAGCAACCTATTATTAACCTAACTGACCCATTTTTAATAATTCTCTTTGTGGTATGCAGAATTTTAAAGTGGCTCTCAAGATTCCTTCCCTTGCATATCAATGCTCTATGTAATTACCTCTCTTTAAATTTATGTGGGATCGTGAATATAATGGGATCACATTGATGATTTGGTTATGTTAAATAGCAAAAAGTATTTTGCACATGTGATTATGTTCCCTTATCAATTGACTTTGAGTTAATCAAAAGGAAATTACTGTGAAAGATTTAGGATATATATATGATTACATAAACACATGTAATCATTGGGAATTCATATTGTTTAGTGTGTTTCAGTTACTCTATGAAGGCAGGGTAAAAAAAAATCACACTTTTAATAGTTCTAAATAAAGGTAAATATGATTCAGAGTTTTGTTTTCAGCATTCGAATCTCAGGCATTTTATGTGGCCACTCACCCTAGGGATTGCAGAAGAAGGTGAGGACCTGTGGCAAAAGTTGAAGATAGGGCTCTGTGGATTTGTAGTTGCCACTAAATAAACTTGATTGATCCAGTTAGGTGTGCAACTCTCCTGTTTGCAACCAATTCCTATACACCATGCTTAATCACCAGGTCACTTATTGCATCTCTTAACTTAGGCTTTAATATTCAGTCATTAGGGCTTTAATACACAGTCACTGTAGCTCTGGGAAGTTACATAAGAGTGGACGTAGATTTCCGTTCCTCACAGAGTCTTCCAGTCCTCTGTCCTCATAGTAATTTGGGAAGCAAATGTCCAACTGGTGGTCATGCTATTCTCACTTGTCCTTACTGCACAGCAGCCTCCAGTATTTCTGTTTTCTAAAACCTCAATTGGCCTATGATAATCCTGATATCAAACTAGCATACATACATATCAAGCTTCCTTTTTTTAAATTTTATTAAATTTGTTGGAGTGACATTGGTTAATAAAATTATATGTTTCAAGTGTACAGTTCTATAATACATCATCTGTATATTACATTGTGCTTTCACCACTTAGAGTCAAATCTTCTCTTAGCATATATTTGACCTCCTTTATCCTTTTGTACCTCCCACCAGCCACATTCCCCCCGCCTCGCTCCTTTCCTTCTGGCCACAACCATAGTATTGTCTGATGAGTTTTTGGTTGTTTGTTGCTTTCAGTTTTATATCCCACATATGAGTGAAATCATATGGTTCTTGATGTTTTCTATCTGATTTATTTCACTTAGCATGATAATCTCATGCTAAGTGCAATGGCGGTATGTCATTATTTTTATGGCTGAGTAGTATGCCATTGTATATATGTACCACATCTTCTTTATTCAATCATCTATTGAAGGACACTTTGGTTGTTTCCATGTCTTGACTACCATGAATAATGCTTCAATGAACATAGGGGAACATATATCTTTATAGATAAATGTTTTCATATTTCTCAGGTAGGTACACAGAAGAGGAATTGTTGGGTCATATGGTGGTTCTATTCTTAATATTTTTAGGAACCTCTATGCTATTTTACATAGTAGTTGTACCAATTTACATTCCTACCCGATCGAGTTTTCCTGACTTAAAAAAAATGCATTTCAAGTCTTTATTTCTTCATGGGACATATCCCAGTTTCAATTTATATTTGTTCAATTTACATTTGACTGTTCTGGTCCTTCCTAAGCATTCTCCTCATTCTTCTTCCTTGAGGGTGGAGAAATATATAGAATACATATCTCTACTATTTTTCAGAATTTTCAGTTTGTTTGACCCACTAACCATCCCATCTCCACTGAACTCTCATCAGCATTTATTTTTTCTTTATACTGAGACCTCTCAGACCTCTCCTTAGAGTCACAATCTAAACATCTATTTTTAATAAATAAAGCCAACAGTCATTTTTTATGTGATTAGTCCGTTATACTAAACACCACATTTGGAATTCTGACAGTAATTTTTTGTAACAATTTAACAACACAGTGTAATTAATTGATCATACTGAAGAGTAAATTCTGTTCTGTTGAAAATGTAAATGGATAAAGACAATCCTTACACGAAGTCCAGTAACTACTGAGATTCTTCAAATCCAATATGCTAGTGAATCATCATAAGGGGATTTTCTCAGAGAATGAATGCTACAAGGAGGTTAAGAAAACTATTCACATTTTTTCTCACAGTACTGGAAAATTAAACATGTAATGAAGAACTAGGACTATGATATAAATTTTAAGATATATAAATGTGGTGATAACCATATGATATTTAGAACAACTATATTTAATATTATATAATATTAATAGCAAATAATTTTTAGTTAATAAAATGTTTAAGAAACCAATTTCTAAAACAAAATCAAAAGTAGTTGAAACCAATACTGAGTGATAGATTCTAAGAGATAAAAACTCTTGTCAGTTATGTAATATTCAAAATGGAACTGAAATTACTTGTTATGGTATAATAATTATAAAAGATCTTCACGGTAATAAAAGTAAAGTAATTTAAAATATCTCAGATTTAGAATTTTATAAACCATGATAATGTGATAACATAAATACTATTCACTAATATAAGTATTATTTCACTTATAACTACTACTAATCTGGATAAATGGTGAGTAACTTTAACAAATTAATTCTTAAACTCACTTTAAAATCTGCATTCTGTTGTCTGCATTATTACACTCATCAGGAAGTGTTTAAGATGAGAATGTTGTTGAATATGATCTATAGACTTCTGAAATTATATTTTTCAAAACTATAGAAATTCGGAGAAAAACCTGACAACTTACAAAAATATGTTCCCTTTCACTTTTCAGAGATGACTTATAAAATTACAATGCCTTCTAAGATACAAATATAAGAGCTAGAAATTGACTAAAAAATATCTTTGTGTGTGGTGTGATTTTTCCTCATCTTAAAATGCACTGATCTCACTGGGATAAAATTAAAGTAAAATTTTAATTAGTATAACATTACACAGCATGCCAAAAAACACTGTAACTTTCTATATAGTTATAAATGCTACCATATCAAGAGACTCTTATTATAAATCAGCTTGATATAAATGGATTGTTCATATTGTGTAATAGTAGGTAGTTTCAACAAAAATTTAAAGTACTGGGGTATTTATTATTTGACATTTTTCTATCGATCAAACTCCCTAACAGAAATTTATGAAATAGAATACCTAAAATTATCTGAGCCATTTAGGTACTTTGGGGCTACATAAACAAGAGGTGTAATTAGCAAATTAGTAAATGTTTACAGTCCTAAATATTTCTATTTTGTTCAACAGAAAAATAATAGCACTATATTAAAAAAAACACCTATGATGTACAGTGTGTTAGGAATTTTAATGTTTCTGATTTATGTACTGGATTACAAAATAATAGTTTGAGGGCATTTGGCATGAGTTTAATGACTTAGCCTATATCTTCAAGGAAGTCCTTGGTAATATAAAGAGAGATCCAATTTTTTAATATATAATGATATCTTAGTATACACATTCTGAAATGAGGGCGACAATTAACTTATTTTCTTACATACTTAATTCCTTAAAATTATGTGGCAGATTTTGCAGTTGCTTGGATTCATACCAACAATTTGATATTAGCCAAGTTAATTAGACACTTTACACTTCAGTTCACTCTTAAACAAACTGGTAATGATAATACCAGCACTCTCCTTCAGCTGTAGTGAGGGATAAATTAATTTTATGCATATAAGGAATCTAGTGAACTTTTTGATATGTGATGTTCAATAGATGTTCACTCCTTTCTAGACTTGACTCTGCATTTAAAGTCTTGTCAACTGACATTCCTCTGCAGATATGCAAAAATTCATTCTCATTGAGTTATTATTTGCATTCATCATGAATTTCCCCCCTAATTTGCTATACTATTGAATAGTTATTTTCTTGGAATGAAGGTCTCTTTCATCTCACCTGGCCCACACTCTAAACATATTGATGTCCTTCTCATCCTAATATATAGACTGTAGAGTGAAGACAATCTTTCCACTGAATACCACTCTAGTCTCCCAAGTTGTAAACACACATACATACACATACACACACATACACACACACACACACACCTCTGGGTATCTTAAAAATTTACTTCCATTGCATGCTTTCCACCTTTACCTTGTAAAATTATTTATGTTTATATCTATCCTGCATAGATTTAGGCTTTTGAGGGTAATACATGCTTTTAATTCATTTTCATATTCTGCTGTTTCTAATATTTTAAACACACACTCTTAATAGATGTTGCATTCAAATGCAAAGAATAAACACATCTAGGTATACCATAAAATCAGAATAAATGTTAACATAATATTTAATATTAATCTACCAAGCGTAGTTTCTAGATAGTAGGTAGTAGTAGTACATGGTAAAAGTATCCATCTTCTTGCCTCTCCATTCTCAGTTCCTATCTAATCATTATCTGTATCTCCTCTGCTGAGTCATCAGATAGGCGAAGAGCCAGTATCCAAACATGTGAGGCTCAGGAGGCCTCAAGCTCTAGCCAGGGTACAGAGACAGCTGAAACAGAATGCGTTCTTAAACTAGGAGGATACAAGAAATGTAAGGGCTAAGTTCCTTTCCACTCCTAAGATTGTGGTGTTAATGGAAGTCTGTTGAGCAGAGATTTCCTTTCAGTGTCCTGACATGAAGACTGGGAATTTATCACATGGTTCTGTGCATCTCCTGGACTGCTACTCATATGGACATGAACTAAACAATAACACAAAAGAAAAAACACAAACACAGCAAAACAAAAACAGAACAGGCAGCTTTTTATATTCCAACTATTGGAAGAAACTATCAACAACTTGGAAAAAACACAATGAAAGACACAAACTCAAACATAGCTGCATGAAAAACTTTCTGAAACAAACAAAACAACAAGCTCATAAAAATATTTATACCATGATAATTCAGTATATTGAAGTATAGGCATACCTCATTTTTTGCACTGCACTTCATTGTGTTTTCCAGATGTTGCAAATTTTGACAGGTTGTGGCAACCCTGTGTCAAGCAATTCTATTGGCATCATTTTTATAATAGCATTTGCTCACTTTGTGTCTCTGTGTTACATTTTGATAATTCTCTCAATATTTCAAAACTTTTTAATTATTATTATATTTGTTATGGTGATCTGTCATCAGTGATCTTGATGTTATTAGGGCAAGACCCTTCACCAGCATAAAGAGTATGACTCGCTGAAGGCTCAGATTATTGTTAGCATTTTACAGCAAAAGTTATTTTTAAATTAAGGTACATATGCACATTGTTTTTAAGCATAATGCTGATGCACACTTAATAGACTATAGTATAGTGTAAACATGTCATTTATATGTACTGGGAAACCAAAATGTTCATGTGAGTTGCTTTATTGTCATATTCACTTTATTGCAGTGGTCTGAACCAAATTTGCAATATCTCTGAGATATGCCTGTATAGTAGTACAATGTAAAGCATATCAGGTAGAATAAATGCATCACAAGAAAGAGTAAATCAAAGGTTTGAAAAAAATTAGATAATTTCAGTGATTAATCTTGTATGTTTTTTAGCTATTTTGCTGTTGTCTTATCTATTCTTATCATATTTCCTTTTTCTTTTTCTTTTTCTTTCTTTCTTTCTTTCTTTCTTTCTTTCTTTCTTTCTTTCTTTCTTTCTTTCTTTCTTTCTTTCTTTCCTTTTTTCTCTTTTTTCCATCTATCACTGTCCTTACAATTAGGTCATATTAGCAATAGATACTCTCTTCGAATTATTAAAATATATAGTATATATTTATATCTAATGTATTAAATTGAGTTTCAATTCTTTTTAATAGCAAAAATACTTATTTCAAGTTACTATCATTTTATTATCTTTTGAATCATTGATTGTTATCTGTCTTATCTGACTTTTGAATCATTTTCAACATTATTTTACTATTTCATATGTGAACATCAGCTTTAAATGTGAAAATAACTTCTAACATATTGTTATAAAAACAAAAGTGACTATTAGAACAAGTTTTTATGTGTCACAATATATTTATAACACAATAATTGAACCATGCTTTTTATTGTGAATAAAATTTAACTCTAATTTTACAATATGAACATATAAAATTGGAATTCTGCATTATGCTTCTTCTTTATTTGTAACTAGGGTTTATCTTTTGTAACTATCTATGGGCCAGTTTTTAAGATACTTATATAATAAACTACTAATGCACATTCATATGGACATCAACATGATGGCTTTTTAAACATTATATATACATACATATGTATATATATTTGATATCCTGATTAAAGCATATTATATATGTTTTAAAGTACTTATTTTCACTAGTCTAGAGACAAACATTATTACAAAGAACTAAATTGGATTTAGATGGCTTTATTATATGCCAAATCAACTCTTTGGCAGAACTGTACGTCCTAGAAGATGTATTTCTTTTTAAAAAATGTTACAGCATATATTGATTAAATGCCCATTGGGTCAGTTTTGTGTTAAGGAACAGAGATAAAACAAAATGAGAAACTGTGCACTCCACTAACTTATGCTCAGGTAATAGGAATGCTGGTTCTATAAGGGATTTGACAAAGTGTTCTTGCCTCTGTAGCCAAAAACAATGTGTAGACTGTTGGAATTGTTAGAGGTTAAAAACATTTTCTGCTGGATCAATATCAATTTTGAGGATGTTTAATGCTCTGAGGTTTTATTATGTCCAGTACACAAGTAAAACAATAGTTTTTAGTTATTATTCACAGTAGTTTACTCTCTCGTTGCCTCACCCTATTGTGTTCTGAATGCATATTTGCATAATTACTAGTTTCGTTAAGGAACACTTATTTAAAAATTTTCACATAAATGTTGCTTTTCCTATAGAATGTAGAGATAACTGAAGGCATCTTTAGGACCCCTCCCCTTTTTTGTTCCTTTTTAGGTGATGATTTCACATTATTGGATTAGAGTAAGCCATGGGTAAAAAATCATCTTTGAAAGTTTTAAAGTGGCCAAAATGGGTGACATCATAGGAATGGCGGCAGCAGGAAGGACTTTTTGAGTTCTCCTCTGGATCTTATCACAAATGGACATCTATAACCCATCAAAGGGTTCTGCTCATTACGCAGAACAGCTAAGAGACTTGTTCAAGGATTACTTGAAGATGGTCAAATTGGGTGAGCAGGGGAAGAGGGAAGGGAGCTGAGTGGAGAACCGCCCGTATCTGCTGCTGTGGAAATGCCGTCGGCATCTGCAGCTGCAGAGACGCAGGGTATCCCAGGACGGAACAGACAACACAAAAGCCAGGAGGTGGGTTCTTTCCCTGCGTCCCACAGCTGATCTCTCCCGCCAAGGGGGCTGCATATCCAGCATTTGAGAGAATAACTTCAGTGAGACCTCCAGTTGAGGTCTAGGTCGGACAAAGGACACAAACGCCATACCTGAGCTCCCCCCTCTCTTCCAATACTACCCCGCCCTTCCAGAGACATAAACTGGCCCCTGAACTGAGGAGTAGTGTCAGATTACAGAGAACACTTAGTGCTCAGGCTCTGGGAAGACTGGCGTGCAACTCTGACCCAGGGAAGAGGCTGGGAAGAGTGTGATTTTTGCTGGGCTAGGAGAGAAGAGACTCATCCACCCCCAGCCACCACCTTTTCTGGCCTGTGGGAAGAGGGTGACGTGTGGCTGGGCTGGGAGAGAGAAGACCCCTCCATCCCCAGGCCCCACCCTTTCTGGTCTGCCTACGGCAGGGCAATTACAACTGCGGAGGCACTCCCAGGGATCAGCAGTAGGTGGCAGACACAGCTCTGGGCTTTCAGCAGCTCAGAAATCTCCCACCCGCAACACACACACACACACACACACACACACACACACACACACACAAAGAAGAAGAAGTGCCCTAAGACTCAGGAGAACTGGGCACAGGGCTAGTGGTGATACTCTCAGTGCGCATATGTGCAGGCAAGACCAGAAACCGCACTGACTTTGTAGAAACTACCATCCAGACACCTCAGCCCCACACATCTAAATCTGCAGTTCCAACGTCACTCTGGGCACCAGGTGACCAGCTTTGCCTGCACAATATGCAGAGGATTCTTTGGTACAGCCGAGAACAACCTGGACAGTACTTGGTGGGCTTAAGCCAAGATTGGCACTGATTTTTGTTTTGTTTTGTTTTGTTTTGTTTTGTCTTTATATCTTTGATATCTTTGCCTGTGTTGAATGGGAGTTGTCGGTTGTTTTTACATGTGAAGGTGTTTGAGGTTTTTCTTTGTTGTTGTTGTTGTGCTTGGTGATTTGCTTTGTTCTGAAATTGCCCTACCAGGGCCCAGCTTAAGAGGTACAAGATTCAACACACCCAGAGGCCAACTCCAGACCAAACCAGAGTACTACTGGGTTTGACCTACAAGTTACACACTCAAAGGGAATTCTCTACAGGCACAAGAGCCCATAGAGGCCAAACCACATTTAAGTGGTCAACCCTCACACAGCAGAACACCCTGCGGTGGGCAGAACCAAGTCTCACAACTGGTCAGGCTAGGAGTTAACGCCACCTACTCACAAGCAAAAAGCAATTAAAGATCTTCTTTAACAGGACAATACACACAACACAAGAATCACCTTTGGAGCACATGCAGAGGAGAAGAACGAAGTAGTGCAAGTCAAATATAAAGGACACATACTACATAAGATAACCCAGCAAGAAATAAGAACTCTAGGGGATCTACCTAACAGATTGAAACAAACACAGAGAGTCAGCCAGAATGGAGAAACAAAGAAACATGTCCCAAATAAAAGAACAGAGGAAATCTCCAGAAACGGAAACAAATGAAACAGAGGTAACCAACCTATCAGAGACAGAGTTCAGAACACTGATGATAAGAATGTTTAAGGAGCTTAGAGAAGACATAAAGAAGGATGTAGAAATCATAATGAACAACGAGTTAGACCTAAATAACACAATTACTGAAATAAAGAACTCACTTAAAGGAATTAACAGCAGGTTAGATGAAGCAGAGGATGGAATCAGTGACTTAGAAGACAAGTTACCAGACAAGATCACCAGAACAGAACAACAGAAAGAAAAAAGAATAAAAAACAATGAAGATGATTTAAGAGACCTCTGGGATAACAGCAAGCACAATAACATGCGCACCATAGGAATACCAGAAGGTGAAGAGAGGAAGCAAGGGATTGAGAATATATTTGAAGTAATAATGTCCGAAAACTTCCCTAACCTGATGAAGGAAACCCACATACAAGCCCAGGAAGTGCAGAGAATTCCAACCAGGATAAACCCAAACAGGTCCACACCAAGACACATTTTAGTTAAAATGGCAAAGGTTAAAGACAAAGAGAGAATCCTAAAAGCAGCAAGAGAAAGACAGAGGGTTACATACAAGGGAACTCCCATAAGACTATCAAATGACTTTTCTACAGAAACATTGAAGACTAGGAGGGAGTGGCAGGAGATACTCAAAGTGATGGAAAAAAGGGCCTACAACCTAGATTGCTTTATCCAGCAAGGCTATCATTTAAAGTTGATGGAGAGATAAAGAGCTTCCCAGAAAAGAATAAGCTAAAGGAATTGATTACCACCAAGCCAGCATTGCAAGAAATATTAAAAGGACTTCTGTAAATAGAAGAAAGACGAAAACAATCTAACTACAAATTTAAAAATGGCAATAACTATGTACCTATAAATAATCACTTTAAATGTAAATGGATTAAATGCTCTAATCAAGAGACATAAGGTGGCTGAGTGGATAAGAAAGGAAGACCCTTGTATATGCTGTATACAAGAGACTCACCTCAGATCAAAAGACACACACAGGCTGAAAGTGAAGGGTTGGAGTAAGATATTTCAGGCAAATGGAAATGAGAAAAAAGCTGGAGTTGTAATACTTATATCTGACAAAATAGACTTTAAAATGAAGAACATATTAAAAGACAAAGATGGGCACTATATAATAATAAAGGGATCGATCTGACAAGAGTGCATAACCCTAGTAAACATCTATGCACCCAACATAGGATCACCTAAATATATAAAACAGATATTGACTGACATAAAGACAGAGATCAACAGTAACACTAGCATACTAGGGGACTTCAACACACCTCTGACGACAAGGGGCAGGTCTTCCAGACAAAAATCAATATGGAAACAACAGCCTTAAATGACACATTGGACTACTTGGATTTAATCAATATTTTCAGAGCATTTCACCCCAAAGCTGCAGAATACACGTTCTTCTCAAGTGCACAAGGAACATTTTCCAAGATAGACAATATGTTAGATCACAAAACAAGTCTTGATAAATTTAAGAAAATTGAAATCATACCAATTGTCTTCTCTGACCACAGTGCTATGAAATTAGAAATGAACTACAGTAAAAAACTGGAAGACACACCAATTCAAGGAGGCTGAATAACATGTTATTAAATAATGAATGGATCAACCAGGAGATCAAGGAAGAAATCAAAAGATATCTCTAGACAAATGAAAATGAAAACACGATGACCCAAAATCTATGGGATGCCGCAAAAGCAGTCCTAAGAGGGAAATTCATAGCGTTGCAGGCCTACCTAAAGAAACAAGAAAAATCACTAATCAACAGTTTACCTTCACACTTAAGGGATCTGAAACAAGAACAGCAAAATAAGCACAAAGGGACTACAAGGAAGGAGACAATAAAGATCAGAGTGGAAGTAAATGAAATAGAAAACAGAAAAACAATACAAAAGATCAATGAATCCAAGAGTTGGTTCTGAGAGAAGGTAAACAAAATTGGCAAACCTTTAGCCAGACTCATTTAAAAAGAGAGAGAGAGGACCCAAATTAATAAAATCAGAAATGCAAGAGGAGCAGTGACAACAGACAATGCAGAAATACAAACATTTTAAGAAATTACTATGAGCAACTATATGCCAACAAATTTGACAATCTATAAGAAATGGACAGTTTTCTAGAGGCGTACAACCTTCCAAGGCTAACTCAAGAAGAAACAGAAAACCTGAATAGACTGATTACCGTCAGGGAAATTGAATCAGTAATCAACAATCTCCCAACAAACAAAAGCCCTGGACCAGATGGCTTTACAGGTGAATTTTACAAAACGTTCAAGTAGAATTATCACCTATTCTCCTCAAGCTGTTCCAAAAAATCCAGAAGCGGGGAAGACTCCGAAACACTTTTTACGAAGCCACTATCACCCTGATCCCAAAATCAGACAAAGACACCACAAAAAAAGAAAACTACAGGCCGATATCTCTAATGAATATAGATACAAAAATCCTCAACAAAATATTAGCGAACAGAATTCAGCAATACATTAAAAAGATCATGATCAAGTGGGATTCATCACTGGTATGCAAGGGTGGCTCAAAATCCACAAATCAATTAATGTGATACAACACATTAACAAAATGAAAAATAAAAATCACATGATTATATCAATAGATGCAGAAAAAGATTTTTTATAAAATCCAGCAGACATTTATGATAAAAACCCTTAAGAAATTGGGAATAGAGGGATCATATCTCAGCATAATAAAGGCCATATATGATAAACCCATAGCTAACATCATACTCAATGGGGAAAAGCTAAAACCATTCCCCTTAAGATCAGGAACAAGACAAGGTTGCCCACTTTCTCCACTTCTATTTAACATAGTGTTCAAAGTTCTAGCCACAGCAATCAGTCAAGAAAAATAAATAAAATGCATCCAAATCAGTAAGAAAGAAGTAAAATTGTCATTATATGCAGATGACATGATTCTATATATAGAGAACCTTAAAGACTCCACCAAGAAACTATTAGAGCTGATAGGTGAATTTAGTAAAGTAGCAGGATACAAAATAAATATTCAGAAATCAGTTGCATTTGTATATACCAATAATAAAACATCAGAAGGAGAAATTAAAAAAACAATCCCATTTACAATAGCTTCAAAGACTAAAATACCTGGGAATAAATTTAACCAAAGAAGTAAAAGATCTGTACTCAGAAAATTATAAGACACTGAAGAAAGAAATGAAAGAAGATATAAATAGATGGAAACACATACCATGTTCATGGATAGGAAGAATTAATATAGTTAAAATGTCCATACTGCCTAAGGCAATATACATATTCAATGCAATTCTTATCAAACTACCAACGACGTTTTTCACAGAAACAGAACATATAATCCTAAAATTTATATGGGACCATAAAGACGCCGCATAGCCTCAGCAATCTTGAGAAATAAGAACAAAGTGGGAGGTATAATGATACCTGACATCAAATTATACTACAAGGCAACAGTAATCAAAACAGCATGGTACTGGCATAAAAACAGACACATAGATCAATGGAACAGAATAGAGAGTCTAGAAATAAATCCATGCCTTTATGGCCATTTAATCGACAACAATGGAAGCAAGAATGTATGGTGGGGTAAAGACAGTCTATTCAATAAATGGTGTTGGGAAACCTGGATAGACACATGCAAAACAATGAAGCTGGACCATCTCCTTACACCATATACAAAAATAAATTCAAAATGGCTTAAATGCTTAAATGTAAGATCTGAAACCATAAAATTCATAGAAGAAAATATAGGAAGAAACTTCACAGACATTACCCGCAGTAAGATTTTTACTGATACATCCCCTCGCGTGAGGGAAGTAAGAGAAAAAATAAACATGTGAGATTACATCAAACTAAAAAGTTTTTTCACAGCAAAGGAAACCATCAATAAAACAAAAAGGGATCCTACTGAACGGGAAAAGATATTTGCCAATGATATATCTGATAAGGGGTTAATATCACAAATTTATAAAAACTCACTCAACTCAACTCCAAAAAACAAACAACCCAATTTAAAAATGGGCAGAGGACATGGAGAGACATTTTTCTAAAAAGGACATACAGATGGCAAACAGACATATGAAAAAATGCTCAACCTCACTAACCATCAGAGAAATGCAAATAAAAACCACAATGAGATACCACCTCACCCCAATCAAAATGGCTATCATTAATAAATCAACAAACAATTGCTGAAGCGGATGTGGAGAAAAGGGAATGCTTGTGCACTGTTGATGGGATTGCAGATTGGTGCAGCCACTATGGAAAACAGTATGGAGGTATCTCAAAAATCTGAAAATGGAACTACCTTATGATCCAGCAATTCCACTCCTAGGTATCTATCCGGAGAAAGTCAAAACTCTAATTCAAAAATCTTTATGCACTCCTATGTTTACTGCAGCACTATACACAATATCCAAGACATGGAAAAAACCGAAATGCCCATCAGTAGATGACTGGATTAAGAAACTGTGGAACATTTATACAATGGAGTATTACACAGCCATAAAGAAGAAAGAAATCTTACCATTTGCAAGAACATGGATGGACCTAGAGAACATTATGTTAAGTGAAATACGTCAGACAGAGAAAGACAAATACCATATGATCTCACTTATATGTGGAATCTAAAGAAAAGAACAAGTGAATGAACTAATCAGAAACAGTTTTGGAAACATAGAGGAAAAACTGAGGGTGGCTAGATGGGTGGGGGGTGGGGATAATGGGGAAGGTGAGGGGATTAGAGTGTTTTCATTCTAATGTGATCAATGTAATCAATAATGTTGTAAAGGTTTTGTAGGGTGTCCGATGGACACTTGTCCCATTTGGGAGACCACCTCAGGGATGATGTAGATGCCTGATCACTGCACTGTACACCTGAAGCTGAACAATAATGAATGCCAACTATAATTTTATATATATATGTATATATATGTATATACATGTATGTATATACTTACAAAAAGTGGAGTACAGCATTAGGAATAGAGACAGTGGAAAGGTAAAAAAAAAAAAAAAAAAAAGTAGCCCAAATGTAGGAGAATCAATATTTTAAGCATTATGATTTGAAACTGCCAAAGAGTAAATTTTGATTTTATGAAATGATTTATTTTTGCTTCTCATCAGCTGCTATCCTACAAGTAGTATGTGTGCATATATAATACAAGAGAGGATGTTTATGGAGAGAGTGGGACAATTGAAAATCCTAATTCATGCTTTCAAAATCTTTTCAGGTTAAAACAGATTTCTGAGTACTAAACATTCATTAGTTACAGAATTCAACTTTGTCTCATGAATGTTTCTTCTGTGTCCTCTGTCTTTGTAAGATGGGATTCAGATATCTGGTGAAACTAATCACATGATCCTGGAGATGTTATTGGATTTGACCTCATCTTTGTTATGTAGTAGTTGATATCAATAAGAGTTTTAAAACTAGACGTTATAAAGTAAAAATTACATTATTGTAACATTATGCATAATCACCTTTTCATGGACAGAATTGACATATTTTGCTATTGATAATTTCTAATGCTTTTCTAATGTCACAATATTACTTGATATGAACTCATAGAATAATTTGAGTATCAAAATACTGAAAGCTCTATTTCATTTGACTTATTTAAGTAACAAAGCCATATTCTTCATGTTTGGAGTACTATTTGAAGTTATGAAATCATTAAATTGTATTGGAGTATATTGAAAGATTTTTCTTTCTCTTCTGTCTTCCAGAAACCCTTCTCAAATGAAAGTGATAATCCATTTTTTCTTATAATACTCAATAATAAACCAATTTACCTTTTTATTCATCTGGATTCATTCTCATAACCACAAAAATCAGTCCCTATTATTTTTACTCTTCATGTGGAAGTTTTAAAAAATGGCACAAAAATTTTTGACACCCTTCTCTTTAGAGGTGGAGTCTATATCCTTCCCGATTTGATCTGGAAAAGACTGAATGTTGTAGGATAGAGTATGACAGGATTGACGATAATTTCCATCTAAGGTTAGGTCAGCAAAGACCATGCATCATCTCTCTGGTTCTTCCTGGAACCTAGTCTTTATGCTGCAAACTCTAAGCCGCTGCAGAGAACATACACTCCACATTCTGAGTCTCATCAGCTTACAGGTAGATGTGCAAAAAAAAAATCTATTTGGAAATAGAGGCCTTCATCTTCTGCTTTTCCAGCCCCTGGTCCTTTAAGGCATTCCGCTGTTTTAGTCGCTTTCAGCCATTGAGTATTCCCATCTGAGGCCCCAAACATTATGCAAAAGATATAAATCATCTCTGCTCTATTATGTCCAAATTCTTGATCAACAGAACAACAGAATTTTTGATTCTAATCAAACTGTTACTATATACTACAAATTTTGGGTAGTTTATTATGCAGCAATAGCAATCAGAAAAATGCACATTTGTAGTTTTGAGTTAAAATTTGTTTCATATTGTAGGGTATGCAATTATTAAAGCAGAATTTTTTTCTCATTAATGAAATGTCCTTGTGCTTTTAAGAAATTGGAAACCGCCCGTTCCTATGACTCAAATCCTCAAGTCATGATTTACTTTTTAACATTGAGATTTGTTTTCTGTATCATCTATTGAAAAGAATATTCTTATGTATTTGTATTCTATTGCTTTATAGTTTTATATTTCATCCTAGTTTTACTGGATAGTAATCTTTCTTACAAGAGCATGATAATTTCCCTGCTCCAACTTGTATCAAAACTATATTTATATGATGGATTTTTTACGTGCCAAACACTTCATCATTTTAGCACACAGGAATTTGACTTAAAATGCTGGTGACTAAATAGATAGCAATAGTTTTTATTCATTGCTCTCTCAATCCACACTTTCACAGGCAAATATATATTCAGCATTTCTTTTATAGCTTAAGAACTCTGTTTTTGTAATAGAACAGTTTATTTCAAGAAAAGAAAAATAACAATATAAATCAAGTGCCTACGGCTGGACATATATTTTATTGTTTTACTCTTGAAATTAATGTGTGAAAGTTTATATCAACTCAATTATTTTTTGGAGAGGCTTTTATTCTTGATCTCTCCATCTATCTACCCACACATATATACATGTACACACATATAATACACACATATATACATTTAACACACATGCAAATATGTATAAGGTATTCTTTATATTTTAATTTAAGATGTACTTCTATAGTATATGTGTGTCTGTATATATATATGTGTATATACTTATAAGAATATGAATATGAATATATATATAATTCATATGTACATATGAATTATATGTTGTTAGTATGATTACTTATTCTTGAAATGGGACTTAAATGATGAAGTAATGGGTGGCTCTTCTGGAGGGTATATGGTCTTTGTGTGTCATTGCCCTCGGATCAATCAGAATGCAGCAAAATCATTAATAGAATAAGTACCCTAAACGTGGAAAAAGCAATGTTCCATGTTAAGTGAAGTTGAAATGCTAGATATTTCAAGGAAAACTGTGGCAGAAAGATTGTAAGGCCCAAGAATGTGAATGTCCTTGAATGAACGTAGTATATATGGTTGGAAGAGCCACCAGAAGATTGTGTTCTAAGGAAAACAGACCACAAACACACCATTTAATAAGTTTATAATAAATGTGTTGGTGAAACGGGCACCAGCATCTTTAATTAATTCAATGGTGGTTTCTTCTGCAAGACCAATGCTGCCAGTTAATAGAGGCTGTTACAGAGCTTGTCTGATAGCAATGAGGATTAGAAGACCTCAAAATAGTAGAAATCAGATTACAGCATTTAACTGCCAGAAACCATGGGCTTGTAATTATTATAATAACTAGCAAGGGTCAAGTAGTGACCTAGGGACCTGATTCACAGAGATGATTACTAGAACCATGTCAAACCTAGGAGTCAATAAATGGAGAGATGGACCACAGGAAAATATCTGGTTTACATATAGTCTGGGCGAACATAGAGTCTCTGAAGCCAACTGTCCTAATTTTCCCTATCCCAAAACATATAATTAGAATTGACATAGGTGGTAGTTTGCACAAAGGCTACATTCTTCATCTGTGGGATAGAAACTATTAAGTGGGAAAGTGAACTGGAGGCCTCTGAAACACGCTCTATCTCCAGCCAGGATAGTAAATAAAAAATAACATCACATGTCGGGTCATGGGAGATTATTGTCACCTTACAGACCTAAAGGATGCAGAAGTGGTAATTAGTCTTCCATGTGTCCCCATGGAATTCAATAAACTCTTATAGAAACCAGATGGATCATGGAAGGTAACTGTTGACTATTGCAAAAACAGTCAAGTAATACAATATGGTATTTTTGGCATTGCAGATTAATATAGTCCAGGGGCATGGCAATTGGCTATTGATTTAGTGGTTATGTTCTTTTCTATCTCAATCAAAAAAGGTCAGAAACAGCTGCATTCTCATGACATGAACAGCTATATTGATTTAAGTTTATAGTCAGGTCAGTTCTTCTGTTTTCTATCACTGTATATCCAGGGGACATCTGAATACCTTTGACATACTGCAGAACAGCACATGATTCATGACACTGATGATATTATTTTGATTGAGTTTTATGAGCATGACATTTGCATGCTAGAAGATTTGGTAAGACACCCATATTCCAGATGGTGAAACATAAACCCTGTGAAGATTCAGGAACATGACATATTCAAAAACTATTTAGAAATCCAATTCACCAGGAGTGTACTGGGACCTCCACTCCAAAGTACATGTGAAGTTGTTGCACTTTTTTTTTTTTCTTAACCTGTGAGAAAACACAACACTCAATGCACTCAAGGGTTTACCAGTAACCCTACTTCGACTCACCCTACTTCGACTGATGGGGAATCTCATATGATTTCCTGAATAAAGAGAGAAATGCTTCAGCTTAGTAAGGAGATGGGTCAGTTTACTGTCTGGGTACATACGAAAAGTCGACAAGAGTTATATTGTAGGGCTGAACTTGAAAGTCATTGTCTAAGGAAATTGTTTGGACAGGGTACCTAGTTTTCCACTTTTATAGAAAACAATGAATCAAGGTTCAAATGTAACCAGTGTCAAGAATAGAGATAAATATCCTGGGTAGCTGGTCAGGGACTTGGAATAAAAAAGATAGGGAAATGCAGGGGGAAAGTATTCTGAGGTGAATTCATGTGGGTGGACGTATTGGAGTAAGCATGAAGTGTACAGAGCTTCTATCACATGTTATTGCCCACCAGAGGGTTTTCACCATGGGAGAAGCCCTAATCTATTATGTAAATAAAGATACCTAGTGACTAAGCAAGGCAAGGGTATTACCTTTTATGGTCCATCAGGTGAAATCTGATGGATGACACTCTCTGAAGAGCTCCTCCCCGGGCCAGCAGATGCTTTGTCCAACTTGCATAACATTTTGTCTTGTTCCTCTTCCCCATTCTGCTTCTTCCCTCTTCTTTTCACAGGTGTTGATCCCTAATAAATATCTCGTACTTCAATCTTCATCTCACAGTGGGCTGTCAGAGAACCTACTGGACATTCCCTTTATATACATTAGTAGGTAGAAAGGAAAAACTGTGCTATTTCTGATACTATAATCAATTTCTAGGTAGAAGCAGTAAAAGCCACTTGAATTAATCTTCAGCTTTCCTGTAAAATGTTGTTTTAAATAGCCCTTTGTAAAATGTTTCTTGCTATTACTCATTTGCTCTAATTAAATAATGTGAATAGAATCTAGAATTCCTGATGATAAAATGTGATTATAATTAGATTTCCAGTTCTCTTTGTGACTCTGTAAAGATCTGTTATTTTCTACTCTCCCATCTTAATTCTCTCTCATACTAGAGATGTTATGCTTCTGTGTCTTTGACATATGTTTAATGATTATAGCTTCAACTTTTTTGAGCTGAATAATGAAGCTTCATCAGACAACTGCTACTGGTAACATATGTTTCATCTCTATGAGGAATACTGTTCACTGACTATGCATTCCAATTAAAATGGACTATCTCGTTTCAAAAGGAGAGTTGTTATTTATATCTGGGGTTTTGGTTAACTAAGCAATTAATTTATATCTAGTGTTTTAATATGTATAATTAGTTGCCATGGTTTTTGTTTTATTGCTTTTAAATTGCTGTCTTCTTTATCATTCAACATTTCTAGTAAGTTCTATTAATACATAGATTCATAGAAATTGAGTTATTAATTAAGTTATTTACCTCATACTAGAAAGCAATTAAGTGATGTGAACCTTCATTCCCAAAACTATGCATTTTTCAATATATTTAACTTTCCAACATGTGGGTCTTCTTTCATGCATTAATAACTTGATTTTTTAATTTGTATTTTATATATATACACACATGAAAAACAAGTTATCAATCCATGAAAGAAGACCCACTTTTCTCTATCTTTAGGTTAGAGCAAAGCTATTCACCAAAAAATAAATAAATAAATAGATAAATAAAACAAATTGATTTATCACTAGGGCAGCAATATATATGGTCAGCTAGCTAAGCATCCAAATTTATCTATGAAACACATTAATAACAAGTCTTTAAGAAAAGTTAAATTGAGTTTGTAACTAATTGTGAGTTATAACAAATCTGCCAAAGTAAACACATACCATGAAGCACTGTGGATACATATGCACCTAAAATTTATGTACAGATATTAACTATTTCATATACACACACACGTGTGTGTGTAAATCCTGCTACTCTGAAAAAGTTTTCTCTAAGGTTTCTATACTATCCCCTCTACCATCTTACAGAATGCGTTGTACAGTATCCAGAATGTTCTTAAATAATATTAAAAAGATAGGTTGTGACACTGTCTTGCTGAAAGCCCTTCCATGATTGACTCTCACACATAGGATAAAATATCAACTCCTTAGCAGTATATTAGTTTGCTAGCGGTTCTATAACAAGTAGTATAGACTGGGTGGCTTAAACATGCATCAATTTTCTCAAAATTTTGGAGGCTAGCTATCTCAGATTTAGATGTCAGCAGAGTTGGTTTCTTCAGAGTCCTCTTTCCTTGGCTTGTGGGTGTCCATCTTCATGTTCACATGATATTCTCCTTCTAAGTAAGTGTCTGTGTCCTAACTTACTCTTCTTTTAAGGATGCCAGTCATATTTGATTAAAGTCTATCCTAATTACCTCATTTTAACTTAATTGTCTCTTTATAGAACCTATCTTCAAATGCAATCTCATTCTGAGGTACTGGGAGTTAAGATAACAACTTAAGTTTCTTTTATAACTAGCGGAGTCATTTTCAAGAAATAACTTAAGTTTTGCTTACTTTTATGAATTAATATAGACTAAGTTTTGCTTATATGGATTAAATGATTTTGTCTGCTTGACAGATCTTCCATCTGATCTCCATTTTATTATATTTTAACATTCCCTATCCACTCTGGTCCAGGAACAAGGACCCTAGACTTTTTATTCACTTTTTCAAATATTCAAGCCTATTCCTATCTTGACACCATTTGCTCTGGTATAAAAGCTCTTCACGGTGATTTTAACTTTGCAACTCTTGCTTCTTCTTTAAAAGTTCAATTTATTGTCCACTCCTAAGATAAAACTTCCATAATAACAACAGAAGTTGAAATCACTGTCTACCACAGTGTTACTTTCATTTTCCCATAGCTATTTTTGCTCTCAGAAATTTTCTTTTTTAGTTATGTGTTCAATTCACTTTTCTCAATTGAATATAAGGAAAAAGAGGGAGAAAGTGAATGAGTAAGAGAGAGAGAGAGCTCTTTTATCATATTCACGACTGAATTATCAATGAACAGAAAAATCTCTGGCACTTAGAAGGTATACATTAAATATTTATTTTAGGACTTTAATGAATACATGAATGAATTGATGTAACTAAAATGACTTACCCTATTTAGTACACATGTTGGAAATTATTTATTTCTTGTTTGTTTTTTTTAATTTAAACTAATCATCATTAAGATAGATATAATATAATGTTAGATGAGCAGTTAAAATTTTATATAGCTTTTTAAATATTTTAAAGGATTCATTAAATAGAATTACAACAGATTCTTCATGAATTAGGTTGATCAGATGTTATTTCTTTCATTTAAAAACAGACAGGGCCGGCCTGGTGGCTCAGGCAGTTAGAGCTCTGTGCTCCTAACTCCAAAGGCTGCCTGTTCAATTCCCACATGGGCCAGTGGGCTCTCAACCACAAGGTTGCCGGTTCAACTCCTGTAGTCCTGCAAGGGATGGTGGGCTCCGCCCCCTGCAACTAAGATTGAACACAGCACCTTGAGCTGAGCTGCCTCCCGGATGGCTCAGTTGGTTGGAGTGTGTCCTCTCAACCACAAGGTTGCCGGTTTGACTCCCGCAAGGGATGGTGGGCTGCGCCCCTTGCAACTAGCAACGGCAACTGGACCTGGAGCTGCACGGCACCCTCCACAACTAAGATTGAAAGGACAACACCTTGACTTGGAAAAAAAGTCCTGGAAGTACACACTGTTCCCCAATAAAGTCCTGTTAAAAATAAAATAAAATAAAATAAAACAGACAAATGTAAGATTCATCATTTTTAAATTAGATTGTCTGTCATCATATATCAAGTTAGAAATGTCAGGACTTAAACTTCCAGGCCCTGCTTCAAACTTCAGTGCTTATTGCATTGTCAAATATCTTCCTTTTTACTTGTGAAGGTATAGTGACTCTTTAAATAATATTGCTGCATCTTGACAATGGATTTTGAAGAAAATGGTTGTGGCTTTATTCCTTATTTCAGAGCAATAGTATTAATAGTGTAGGATATAGGCTAGGTAGGAAGGGGTAACTGCAAAATGATAGAAGTTGGTATGAAGTTATTGGGAAGGAAAGAATGCTTACATCCCTTGGTACTCACTCATTTTTAAATGACTATGTAGGATTTTTCTAATGTGATAAACTCTCTGAATACATTGACAATTGAGACCTATCCCAACCCTAAAATTGCTCACACTGGAAGCACTATAATAAGCCAAGTGATAGGTTTGTTTTTAAAGAGCAAATTAGAAACACACTTATATGAAATAAAGAGTAATTCTTCTTAAAATGAAGCAAATGCCAGGCAGATTTTCTGGCAACTCTTTAGAATCTTGGATATCTTGGATATCTCTTTGTTCGATGGTTCTTTTATTAGATTAGAGAATGTTGAACTGGTCATGGCTAAAGCTCGGAAGATCTGAAATGCCATATTGTTTAGGATTTCGATCTTAAATATTTAAAAATTTGGTGGATTTCTCCAGTTATTAAGATGATGTGTATTTTCAGTGTGTTAAAAGTTATCTCCTATACAGAACTGATAGCTATACATTTCTATTATTTAGCTTTCATTTTTCACTAACAAAAGAAAATATTCTATAAAGTTGGATCAATTTAAATGTTATCTTTAACTAATCCTTCTCTGTCTTGAAACTTCTTCCTAACTAGGAACATAGGCAATTTAGTTCTTTTTTCAGTAGCTCAAGATACAGTCATCTAAACTTTAGTTCCAGAATCTTTGCTTATGGACACCGTCGTACATTAAAACTTAGAAGTCTAGATTAACAAAGCTACCATTTTCACCGATTTTGTTAAATAAAAAAGATATTAATTTTCCAGAAAAAAAATTTTAAAATGAAAATAAACGTAATCCAAGTTTCATTTGGTTTATTTTGATTCAGTGTTCATACCCAAGCATAAACTTATATACCAGAGTTTAGCATTTGTATTCAGTATTTATTTAGCTTAGTGATTCACAAAGGATTTTATAAGATACCAATTTTATTATCATCTAGATATTACAATTTTAAAGTAAACAAATCTAGATCCTTGCTTGAATTAGCATGCTCCATAAAATTAAAATCTAATATTAAGCCTATTCAATAATTTTATTTGATTCCTCCATTTCTATTTTTAACATTTCTTTCACGATTTCATCAAGTTCTCAAGTGTTAAGTGGATTTCTAACTCTAGAATTGTTTGTGTGTATTGATCATCCATCATTGTCTTTATTCATAGTAACACTTTTTCCTTGAGATGTTTCTACAATAGTTGATAATGCTTAACAACAACAACAACAAAAACCCATTGTCAACATAACAGAACACTGTTATGTGCATCTATTTGGTAAAAAGATTATAGTCTCTGTGAGCAATTGAAATGTGAAAAACCTGGAAAGTCAAATAGCAAATTATTCAAATGTACTATAAGGAGATTACCACCTCTAAAACATGTGTAGGATTATGCTACTTTGATTTAAATAAATGACTTAAATATTTCCCAGTAAACAAGAAATATCCTTTAGAATAAAGAAGAACAGGAAATGTAAAGCAATCTTTAATGGCAATTCTATTTTTCATAGTAAATAACACACTAGAAAGTGACATCCGCTACTGTCTGAAGACTCTAAAGAAGTATTGATACAAACAGCAAGATAGCTGACTTGTGACCAGGGCAAGGCTTTATCACATTACTTCAGTAGATCCCTGTAAACCGTGGTCTGTGCTTCATCTTTATAGGTCTGTAAACTCAAAGAGAAGTAAGCAAAGAGTACATGAATACTTAACATAATAATCTCAAAATCCATCCACATTGTTGCAAATGGTACTATTTGATTTTTTCTTATGGCAGAATAGTATTCCGTTGTGTGCCACATCTTCTTTATCCAATCATCTATCGAAGGACATTTTGTTTTTTTTCCATGTCGTGGCCACCATAAATAAAGCTGCAATGAACAATCAGAGCACATATATCTTTATGGCTAAATGTTTTCAGATTTTTGGGGTAGATACCCAGGAGAGGGATTGCTGGGTCATATGGTAATTCTATTCTTAATTTTTTGAGGAATGTCCACACTGCCTTCCATAGCAGCTGTACTAATCTGCATTCCCATGAACAGCTTATGAGGGTTCCCTTTTCTCCACAGCCTCTCCAACACTTGTTATTATTTGTCTTGTTGATGACAGCCATTCTAACTGGTGTGAGGTGATATCTCTTTGTGGTTTTTATATGTCTATTGGCCATCTGTATGTCCTCTTTGGAGAAATGTGTATTCAGGTCCTCTGCTCATTTTAAATTAGATTGTTTGTTTTTCTGTTGTTGAGTTGTATGAGTTCCTTATATATTTTGGATACTAACTGCTTATCAGAGGCATTATTTGTGAAAATCTTCTCCCATTTGGTTGGTCGCCTCTTTATTTTGTCGATGGTTTCTTCTGCTGTGCAGTAAATTTTTATTTTGATATAGTCCCATTCGTTTATTTTAGCTTTTACTTCCCTTGCCTTTGAAGTCAAATTCATAAAGTCCTCTTTGAACCCAATGTCCGTAAGTTTAGTACCTATGTTTTCTTCTATATAGTTTATTGTTTCAGGTCGTATGATTTCATTGATATGTGGTGTATAAAACTGAAAACAACAAAAGAACAAGACAAACAAATGAAGAAACAAAAACTCATAGACACAGACACTAGTTTAGTGGTTACCAAAGTGTAAGGGGGAAGAGGGGTGGTAGATGAGGGTAAAGGGGAATCAACTATATGGTGATGGAAGGAGAACTGACTCTGGGTGGTGAGTACGCAATGTGATATACAGATGATGAGTTACAGAATTGTACACCTGAAATCCATGTAATTTTACTAACCATTACATCAACCTGAGAAACTTAAAAAAGAAGTAAATGAATACAATAACAATAATAATATGATAATAATAAAGCCTACTGTGGAAAAACTCCATGATAAACTCAAAAAATGGTGCATGTAAAGATTTCTGCTTCTAACCAAGGTGGAGTGAAAGGCTGGATTTGTCCTTCCATGTAAATAATTAAAACACTGAACAAAACATATAAAACATTAAAAATTACATTACAGCTGTGTTCCAGTTTTTCAAAAAGCTAGGAAAAAGCTCAACGATATTAGGTACTAAGATGGAAGATATTGAAACAATCTATATCATATTTCTAGAGATGAAAACTACAATATAGATGTAATGACATATCAAATATTTCAAGTTAAATATTAGGAAACTTAAAGATGTGGTAATAGAAATGATCAAAGTGAAATATCAATAGAGAAAAGACACTGAATAGTTTTTTTATAATTATTATTCAGCATTTATTTATTGAGCACCAGCTATGACCCAGATATAACTAGTTCAGTGATCTACAAATATTTTGCCTATATTACCCCTCAAATAATTTTGTAAACAAAACACCTTGTCAAACATTTGACCTATTGATCCCAAAATAAATAACAACATGTTTATTGATAGATATTTTAAATTAAACTGTGAAGACACTAATTAATAAAGAGAATCAGTGAGATGTGAGATAATTGTATGCAGTCTAATATATGTGTAATTTTAGTCCTCAACTAGAGATAAGTAAAAGTAGACAAAGATTTGAAAAACCAATTGTCAGTTTTAAAAAATATTATATAAACTTTAAAACACATATTCATATACCTCAATGAAACCTAATTCCTAGGAATATGGAAGTTAGTATGCCAAGGCATATAATTAAATTACTCAAAACCAGGGGTAAAATGAGAATCTTAAAAGCAACTAGAGAAAAAGATCATATTACATGCACAAGTCAAAAGATGATGACATTATATTTCTTTTTTTGTTGGAAACAATGCAAGCAAGAAGAGAATGGAGCAGTATTTTTAAGTCTGAAAGAGGAAACCCAACTCTCAACTTAAAATTCCATAAAGAGCATAAAAATAATTCAAAATCCAAGAAAAAACTGTTTCTCTTTCAGACATGCAAAAGCTAAAGAATTCATCATCAACAAACCTACACTATAAGAAATGTACAAGGATATCTTTCAGACAGAAAGAATATAATGCCAAATAGAAATATAAATGAGCACAAAGAAATGAAGAGAACAAGAAGAGCTAACTACATGAGTAAATATATATGATTGGTTTTCTTATATTTAATTTTCTTTACATAAAATTGACTATGTAACTAATAATAGTGTGGAATTTATAAAATATGTAGATTTAAATTTATAACAATTGCAGAAATGCTGGAAGGTTTTAATGAGAGAATACTGTTGTAAGCTTTATAAAGTATATAATATGTGGTATGTTGTCATTTGAATATAGACTGTGATAAGATAAAGATGTATACTGTATTGCTGAGAAACAGAACCAAAGGTGTGTGTGTGTGTGTGTAGGTAGGTAGGTATGTGTACAGATAGAGAGAGACTAAGAGAGAGTGAGAAGCAGAGAGAATTTCATTTTAAGGAATTGTCTCACACAATTGTGGAGGCTTGGTAAATCCAAAATCTGCAGACGAGGCTGGCAGGCTGGAGACCAAGGGAACAGTTCAAATCCAAAGGCAATCTTCTAGCAGAATTCCTTCTTACTCAGGAGAGGCCCATCTTTCTTCTATTAAGGGCTTTAGCTGGTTAGATGAGGACCATTCACATTTTTGAGGGTAACCTGCTTTACTCAAAGTTCACTGATTTAAATGTTAATCTCATCCAAAGCACTCCATCACAGAAACAGTCAGAATAACGTTTGATAAAATATCTGGGCACCATGGCTCAATATAAGTAACCATCACATATAGTACAAATCTAAATCACCCACTAAACCAAACCCCTTTCAAAACTTATATTTAAAAGCCAACAAATCTTAACACTATTGACATGTACATTTAAAAATAGTTAAGATGGGGAACTGATCTGGTAAAGACAGCAGAGTAGGTAAACACTGTGCTTGCCTCCTCTCATGACCACATCAAAATTACAACTAAACTACAGAACAATTATCATTGAGAATCACCTAAAGTCTAGCTGAAGAGAAGCCCTACGACTAAGGACAGACAGAAGAAGCCACCTCAAGACTTGTAGGAAGAATGGAGACATGTAAAGAGCTGGTTTCACACCCACATACCCATGTGTGGCAGTTAAGTTGGAAGGGGTGTTTTGGTTGTGGAGGTCCTCCCAGAGGAATGAAGGGTCCCAGCCCCACAGCAGGCTCCCCAGCCCAGTGTTCCAGTGCCAGGAAGAGAAATCCCCACAACTTCTGGTTATGAAAACCAGCAGAGTCTGTGGCTGAGTGACCAGTGGGAGGCTAGAGTCCCAGGAGTTCCACTTAAAGGGCCTACATATGGGCTTACTCACTGGTGGACTCACTTGCTCTGAGCTCCAGTGCTGAGGCATCAACTCAAGGGTGCCACGGACATAGGAGGAAGAACTGAATTGTCTGGCTTCAGAGTGAGGGCTGGAGGGGCAGATTTCTCCCAGACAGACATGCTGGCTCATGTTGTAGACTTTCCTAAAATCTCTCAAAGGTTCAAAAAACTCAAACAAGCATCATCTAGCCATGGTGTGCCTCGAACCTTTGCTGAGCAACCCCAAGCCCAGCACTAGCAACAGCCAGCCTCAGTTCACAGCTTGGCCTGTTACTGTCACTTCCAAGGGGAGGTCCCTTCCAGACCCCAGGGCCAACATGCTTGGTAGCTTTAGACCAAGCCAAAGCACCACTCTGCTTCCTTTCTGGGAGACACACCCAAAGGGCAGACTGGGCAGGCGCCAGAGCCCTGATAAAGCAAATCCTGCTCCATAGATTCAGCCCCTGCACATAGCTCTTTGACTGTTGTCATGGCCAGTCTTCATAAACAATCAGCCTCCAGGGTTACTCCTTCCCAATCATGTGCAAACAGCAACAAAAGCACACACAACCCACACAACGAAGAAACCTGGAGCACCTGGCTTAGGTGACCAGGGAGATTGCGCCAGTGGACCCCACATGACACTTACTAAATAAGTCCACTCCATGAAGGTAGATTCAAAGAAATCCTCAAGGAAAAAATATATGTGTGTCTTAAGTTAATGATAAACCTGATAAGAAAAAAAAAATAACTGGCATATAACTGTAATAGCAATTTTCCTGATAGAATAGCTGCTACTATCAGGACAAGGAGATTCATTCCAAAATTATTTATTATATCATGCATAATTCAAAACAATACTAAATTCTGCAACATCTCCACTTTAAAAGATGGGTAGTACAGTATTGTCAACTTGTATGACTATTCCAGTAGAACAGTGAGATTGACAATACATTTTGAAAGTTAATAAGACAAACATAACCAGGTTACTTGGAGTTTTTTATAATAAGTAAAATAAACACAATTCACTAAGCAGTAGAATTAAAGAAGGGGGGAAGTTTACAAATTTGTATCTGCCTCATAATTCAAAATAGAATAGATAGTGTGTGATAACTGTATGTCAACTTTTACTGAACTTTATGCAAGAGATTTCTACTAAGTATAAATCAACAGGATGCTTTTGCTATTAGTTAAAGAATGGAGGAGATGAACAAAGAAGAAAGAATAACTCAGGAGGAGAAAACATATCATCCAAATGACATGTTTTTTAAAAATTATATGTAACTGACAATAAAAACCAAGACACTCAACATTTATTTCAGTCAATTGATTGAATATTTTCCTATACAGGTTTGACCTATTGGTCTCAAATGGGGTAGTTTAGCATTAAAGGATAAAACTGATGAGCTGATAAGATTTATATGATAGACTGTGTCTAATTGAATGTAACACCAGCTGTTGATTTACAGTTCATTTGGAAAGTAATTAGGGTTACACTGTTGCTTTCATTATGTTTATAGTTGTTTTTAAATGTAATGAGATTTCTCTATTCATAAAACTTTATATTATGAACTAATATATATTATCTAATGAATACTATACCTTTGTTTTTACATACTAAATATTTTAAATTGAATTACAATATGAATTATTAGTAAACCGGTAGCCAAAAAATTTATCTAGCATCTAGGAATAAGTTAATAAATGAAAAATATTAAAGAGCATGTCATATTTTCCCTGTTAATATCCTATTTTACAAATTATAGAGCACTGATGTGATTATGCATTTCCAATTAGGAAATTTTGTTACATAGTCATTATTACATAACTACCTATGATGTATTATTACATAACTAGGTTGAAATTTTTCATTATTTTGTTTCTACCATTAAGTTGTCATTTCAAGGAATGTAACAAAAAACACTTGCTGAAGATATGTTTAAAATTTATTTTCAAAATTGTTATTTATTGCCATGTTTTTAAATTGAATTTTGGGGGAGACATTGGTTAGTAAAATTATACAGTTTTCAAGTGTAAAACTCTATAATGCATCATCTATATATGGCATTGTGTGTCTTCCATCCAAAGTCAAAACTCCTACCATCACCATATATTTGATCCCCTTTACTTTATTCTACCTATCCTCTCCCTGCTTACCTTCTGGTAACCACAAAACTGTAGGCTGTGTCTATGAGTTTTTGTTTGCTTTCAGTTTTACATCCCATATATGAGTGATAATCATGTGGTTCTCAACTTTTTCTGACTGATTTTGCTTAGCATGATAAACTCAAGATCCATCCATGTTGTCACAAATGGCAGTATTTAATCTTTTCTTGTGTCTGAGTAATATTCCATTATATATATGTACCACATCTTCTTTATACAATTATCTATCAAAAAACATTTTGGTTGTTGCCGTGTTTTGGCCACAGTGAATAATGCTGCAATGAACATAAGGGTACATATATCATAAATGTGTTCAGATTTTTGGGGGTAGATACCCAGAGGAGGGATTGCTAGGTCATGTGGTAATTATATTCTTAATTTCTTGAGGAACCTCCACACTGTTTTCAATAAAGACTGTACCAATTTACATTCCCACCAAAAACATATAAGGGATATAAAGGTTACTTTTAGTCCCACAACCTCTCCAACACTTGTTATTATTTGTCTTGTTGATAACAGCCATTCTATCAGGTGCGTGGTGGTATCTCATTGTGGTTATGTTTTGCATTTCCCTAATAGCAAATGAAGTTGAGCATCTTTTTGTATATCTGTTAACCATTGTTTGTGTTTTTGGGAGAAGTGTCTATTCAGGTCTTTGGACCATTTTTAATTGGATTGTTTTTTCTTGGTGAGTTGTACAAGTTTTTTTTTATATATTTTTAACATTAGCCCTTTATAGAAGGTGTTGTTCACAATTATCTTCTCCCATTCAGTTGGTTGACTCTTTGTTTTGTTTATGATGTCCTTTGCATAGAAGCCTTTTGGTTTGATATAGTCCCATTCATTTATTTTTTCTTTTACTTCCCTTGCCTTTGAAGTCAAATTCATAAAATCCTCTCTAAGACCAAGGTCCGTAAGTTTAGTACCTATGTTTTCTTCTTTGTATTTTTTGTTTCAAGTCTTATATTTAGATCTTTGACCCAGTTTGAGTTAATTTTGGTGTATTATGACAGACAGCAGTATAGTTTCATTCTCTTGCATGGGGCTTTCTATTTTTCCCAGCACCATTTATTGAAGAGACTTTCTATTCTTTATTGCATGTTTTTGGATCCTTTTTTGAAAATTATATGCCCATATGTATATGTGAGTTTATTTCTGGGTTCTCAATTCTGTTCCATTGGTCTGTGCATCTGTTTTTCTGACAATACCATGCTGTTTTGATTATTGTTATTTTGTAGTAAAATTTGAAGTCAGAGAATGTTCTTTTTCTCTCCAGCCTTGTTCTTTTTTCTCATGATTGCTTTGGCTATTTGGGTTTTTTGGTGATTCTATACACATCTGATTTTTTTTTCTATTTCTTTTAAAAATGTCATTGGAATTTTGATGGGGATTGCATTAAATGTATATATTGCTTTAGATAACATGGCCATTTTACCTATGTTGATTCTTCTAATCCGTGAATACAGAATATATTTCCATCTCTTTGTGTCTTTTTCTATTTCTTCTGATAATGTCTTGTAGTTTTCAGTGCATAAGTTCTTCACATCTTTTCTTAAATTTATTCCTAGGTATTTTATTCTTTGTGTTGAAATTGTGAAAGGAATTGTTTTTTTCATTTTTTTCCTGATATTTCATTTTAGTATATAAAATTCCCTTTTTAGAACATAGTGGATTTTTGTACATTGATTTTGTATCAAGCAACTTTACTGTATATGTTTATTGTTTCTAATAGTTTTATGGTGGAGTGTCTAGGGCTTTCTATATAAAGAATCATGTCATCTTCAAAGCATGACAATTGACTTCTTCATTCCCAATTTGGATGTCTTTTATTTCTTTCTTTTGCCTGATTGCTCGGGTTAGTACTTCCTATACTACATAGAATAACAGTGGTGAGAAAGGGTAAGCTTGTCTTGTTCTTGATTGTAGAGGAAAAGCTGTCAGTTTTTCACCACTGAGTATGATATTAGTTGACTCTGTTGTATATGGCCATTATTATATAGGGTATTTTCCTTCTATACCAATTTTATTAAGTTTTTAAATTATAAGTGGATGCTGTATCTTGTCAAATGGTTTTCTCCATTTATTGGTATGATCATATAATTTTTATTATATGTGGTGTATCACTTTGACTATTGTGCTGTATCACATTGATCAATTTTCATATGTTGAACCATACTTACACCCAAGGAATATATACCACTTGCCTGTGATGTGTAATGGGGACATATTAGCTTTTTTTTTTTTTTTAATTTTAGTTTTTTTTACTACTTCCAGTTGTACAAAACCACATGATTAGACCGTTACACCCCTTATTACACCTCTGACTTTCATATATAGCTGTTACAATACCATTGACTATATTTTCTTTACATCCCATGACTATATATATATATATATATATATATATATATAAATATATATGTATGTTTATATATATATATACATATATATATATGTGTATATATATATATATGAAATTATGGTTGACATTCAGTATTATGCCTCTTCAGCTTCAGACGTACAGTGCAGTGGTCAGGCATCACTTCATATCACTTCATAGATATATTGTATTTTCATTCTAATTTCTATGAATATTTTGATCTTTCCTTTTATTTCTGTTTTGACTTCAAAGCATGTTGTTTAATCTCCACACATGTGTGGTTTTTTCCTCTTTCTTTTTACTGTGGATCTCCAATTTCAAAGCATTGTGGTCGAAGAATATGCTTAATATGATTTCCGTCTTCTCAAATTTGTTGAGGCTAGTTTTGTGTCCCACATATGTTCTATCATTTAGAATGTTCCCTGTGCACTAGAGAAGAATGTATAATCTGGTGTTCTGGAATGAAAAACTCTTTAAATGTGTATTATATCCATTTGGTCTAATGTGCCATTCATGGCTATATTTCCTTATTGGTTTTCTGTTTCAATGATCTATCCATAATTGTCAATGGCGCTTTTTGGTCCTATACTATAATAGTGTTTTTGTCAGTTTCTACCTTTAATTATCTTATTAGTTGCTTTATATATATTGGTGCTTCCTGATTGGGTGCATATATAGAGAATGTATATAAGAGCTGTCTTCTTGATGTATTGTCCCCTTTATCATTATGAAATGCCCATCTTTGTCTCATTACATTTTTTTGTATTTCTGTTTGCTTGGAGCGTTGTTTTCCTCCCTTTCACTTGAGTCTATATATTTTTTGCAGCTGAAATGTGTCTCTTAAAGGCTGTATATAGTTTTGTTTTTTTGATCCAATCTGCTACTCTATACCTTTTATATTGGTGAATTCAATCCATATACATTTAAGGTAATTATTGATATGTGAGGATTTCCTATAGCCATTTTATCTTTTGTTTTATGGTAGCTCTGTCTCTCCATTGTTTCTTTGCCCTACTGCTTCTATTATTTTAGTCTCCTGGTATTCTGTGATATTTTTTCCCTTTCTTTCCTCTCTCAATTCCGGATTTGATTGTGTGGTTGCCACCAATTTTATGTAAAAAGTAGTTTAATATATAGAGTAGTCGAGTAGTCCTTTTTTTTTTTTCTGCATGAATTCTATTTCTATTCTCCTTTGCAAATTCAGACCTTTATCTCCTCTCCTTTTATGTTTTTGCGGTAAAAAATTATCCCTATTTGTGGTGTGAGTTCATTTCCAAGTTGTAGTAGCTATTTTATTTTCCTTCTCTCTTTTTTAATATTTTTATCTCCTTTAATGTTCAAGCTGTATTTAAGTGTATAGTACTGTATTCTGAATAAGAGTTGCAATTTCCTGCTTTGTTCTCTCTGTTAGTCATCTACTTATAATTTTGTATCCTTTGTCTTTTTGTTTCAGGTAGAATAAGCCCCTATAGTATTTCCTGTAATGCAAGTCTTGAGGTGAAAATTTATCTTAGGTTTGGCATGTCTGGAAAGGTCATTATTACTCCTTCATATCTAAAAGATAATTTTGCTGGATATAGTATTCTTGGCTGGTAATTTATCTCTTTCAGTAGTTTCAATCTTTGATTCTACTCCTCCTATCTTGTAGAGTTTTGGATGAAAAATCTGATGATAATCTAGTGGGCTTTCCTTTATAGATTACCAACTTTTTTCCCCAGCTGTCTTGAGAATTTCCTTGCCATCAATTTTTGTCAGTTTTAATATAATGTGTCTTGGAGAAGGCCTCTTGGGGTTCAGATAATTAGGTGTTTTTTGCTTTGTGTATTCGAGAATCTAGTTCTTTCCATTGGCTTGGGAAGTTCTCGTTGACTCTTACACAGCTGTTGCACTTCCGTATTCGGTCTCTCCCTTAATTGCTGGTTTCAGCCTTATTATATGCTGATCACTCAGACAGTCATGCTTGGGGCCACAGAAGGGTGCAACTGCAACCTAAATCCTCCCCTCATGGAGACCTGCGGTGAGATCCAGACTTCCTCTGTGGCACTTGTCTCTGCTCTTCTCCCTTCCCTCTTCCCTTATTTGCCCTTATTCTCCCACCTTCAGATGTTTCACTGTGCCAATTTTTCATACACATTTATGTGTTGCACAGGAAATCCTTTGTTGAGATCTAGCTCTTGAACTTTTTGTAACTTCAAGGGGAGAGATCAAGGGGACCCCTCAAGCTACCATGCTTCTGATGTCACCACCGTATTTATTAGTGGAGCAAAAAACAGTTTTTAAATATGTAATTGTTCAATAAATAGTCATATGTGGGATATAAAACTGAAAGCAACAAATGAACAAGACAAAGAAACAAACAAAAACTCATAGACACAGAAAACAGTTTAGTGGTTATCAGATGGGGAGGGGAAGGGGTGGTAAGAGGGTAAAGGGGGTCAAATATAAGATGATGGACGGACAACTAACTCTGGGTGGTGAACACACAGTGCAATATACATATATGATTTATTATAGAAATGTATACTTGAAACCTATATAATTTTACTAACCAATGTCACACCAATAAATTTAATAAAAATTTTAAAATAGTAAATAATATTATATGCATATGGAAAAATAATGATTCATATGTTTATTGTGATATGACATTTCTCAATACAATGTCAATCTAATTTACTGATTATCTTTAGTCTGAAATTTTTACCACAATCCCTATTTTATTTGCTGAGAGTCTTTCTTTCTTTCTTTCTTTCTTTCTTTCTTTCTTTCTTTCTTTCTTTCTTTCTTTCTTTCTTTCTTTCTTTCCTTCCTTCCTTCCTTCCTTCCTTCCTTCCTACCTTCTTTCCCTCCCTCCCTCCGTACCCTCCCTCCCTCCCTTCCTTCCTTTCTTTCTTTCTTAATTAAAGTTTATTTAGGTGACAATTTTTAGTAAAGTCACATAGATTTCGGGTGTACAATTCTGCAATATGTCATCTATATAGTACTTTGTGTGTTCACCACCCAGAGTCAGTTCTCTTTCCATCATCACATATTGGATCCCCTTTACCCTCATCTACCACCCCCACCCCAGGATTTTCTATTATATATATATGAGCACCCTATGCATTACACATAACATAAAGTTATCAAGCCTATTCTGAGACTATTCTGTAAAATTTCTTCATTGATCTCTCAGTGAGGGAGCCATTGATTGAATATTCAGATTAATTTCATTGGGCTTAATTTTGTGACTCATTATTGCTGGTTTCTGTCAATTGTTTCAACATCATTTCACCAGTGCTCTATACAATGGTTCTATCACCGTGAATGTGTTTATTTTCTTCCTTCCAGAAATCTGCAAGTGTTTTTAAAATAGAAACTACCTTCTGCTTCCCCCCAAATTTCTGTATTATTTTCTTCCAAAAATTCCCAGGGATATTTAATGTAGCAGTTTCTGTTTATTTCTGGAATTTAAACATTTTTAATCTGAGTCAATATCAAAATTTTGTAAAAGTGGAAACATCGGTATACTGTTTTAATAACCACTCACGTTTACTATATAACAGTGTTTCAAGTTGCCTATATTAAATGTCAGTAAACAATACCATAGTATATCAGACTGACACTGAATCTCAGAAGAACACATGAATGTTTTCAATATTAACAATTTGAAACTCTCTGTTAACCTCACATCTAATATAATAAAAAGCAATTCCTAGAATTTGCTATTCAACTATTAATTCAGTCCCAGTGGTAAACCTAATGAAAATACTTGGTTTAAATATTTCCAATTATTGTGTGCAGTGTGTGTGTGTGTGTGTGTGTGTGTGTGTGTGTGTGTGCATATGCATGCTTTTGAACACATGCACACATTCACAGCTAGTGCTCAAGTTGTGGATATAAGGCCTATGAAAATATGCTAATTGTAATAACTTAAGCATTTGGAAAAATAGCTTCTTTTAAATGATCCATGAAAGGAAGTGTTTTAAGTATGTTCTGTATGATGATTACTAAATATTTGTTGAATTAATACTTTGTTACACTGTATAGTGTCACTGTAGCATATAACTTTAAATATGTGTCCTTTTTGATGGCCTCAAAAATAAAGTTAAAAAAAGAAAATAAAATCCACTATTTAACTTAGTTTTGAACTCTGGAGTTTAGTAGGTATGTTAAATTATTTAATCCCTAATGTATATCCCAATTTTCCATATTAATTGAGAGATATCTGTAGTATGATATAGAGAAAGAAAAAAATGACTATATCGATTTATCGAATACCGACTTCATCTCTGATTTTCCCTAAAACGTCAGTGACCTCTGGGTGTTTACTTCCAATACAATTATATACAGTGAAATGCATCCATTATAAGTTGCATTTTGAAGAGTCATGAGGATGTGTTTGGTGTATAGTCAAGATATAGAATTTTCCATCACCCTAGAAAGTTTTCTCGTGCCCTGACTTTGCACAATGTTTTACATTTTATTTTATTTTTTTGTTTCACTGATTCTCTTCTTGTCTGTATTATTTTCTTTCTACAAGTAGTTTTTGTTTTAATTTGCTCTTTATTAACTTTCTTCCTAAAGCAGAAATGTATATCACTGATTTCTCATAACTTTATCTGTTAATTTATCTTCAAGCACTGTTTTAACTTCTTTACACAAATTTGGATTGCTCTTATTTTCAAAATCATTCAGTTTAAAATATTTTCTAATTTCCTTTGTGAGGTTTCCTTTGACCCACTTATTACTAAATATATTGTGTAATTTTCACATGCTTTTTTCACATACTTTAGCTTCTTCTAAGTATTTTATAGTTATTGTTATTAGTTTATTTATTTTGTGGGAAAACAGTATTTTCCATATTTTAGTCTTTTCAATTTTATTATCATGTATTTATGGCCCCAAATATTGTTTGTTATCCTTGTGTTCCATGCATAGTAGAAAACAATTCTACAGTTGTTGGTTGTAGTATAAACACCACTTAGGTCAATGTGGTTGATGGATATGCACAGGGTGTATAAATTCTTACTGATTTTTTTGATTAATTTTTTAATCAATTAGTGAGGAAGAGGTACTACAATTTCTAACTGTAATTATCTGTTTATCTATCCTACCATTTGTTTATGTTCATTTTTGTCTTCAAGTATTTTTATATAAATCAAATGTACTGCTATATAATTTATGCATCATAAAACTCACTCATTTTAAATGTACAGTTTCATGAAATATGACATATATTACATAACGACCACTTCATTCAAGGTAAAGAATCTGATAGTAATCACAAAAGCTTCCTTGTTCCCGTTTGCTGTCAGTCGCACCCACTAATTCCAGGCCATGGAGTGCTGTTTCTCCAATTATGCTTTTTTCCTTTTTTCTTGTTTTTTTTCTTGTTTTGCTTTTTCTATAATTTTATAAAAATGGAATGATATAATCTATTATTTTGTGTTTTTGTATATATATATATATATATATATATATATATATATATATACACATACATATTTTTAATTAGTTCATGATGTTGTCTCTCAGTATGCCATTCCTCATACCACAATTTATTTTTCCATTACCTCCTCTTGGACATTTGGAATTTTGCAGTTTGGGCTCCTACAATTTCAGCTGTTCTAAACATTCATGTGCAAGTCTTTTTGTAGAAATCTGTTTTTGCTTATCTTTGGGAAATAACTAAAAATATAATTATATAATATTTTATATATTAATATAATAATGTAAGTAGATAATTAACTTTATAAAATCTATCAATCTCCTTTCCTGTATGGTTTTACCATTTTGATTCTCAGCAATGTTGAGAGTTCCTGTTGCTTCACATATTGACCAACATTTGCATTTTCAGCTGTCAAAATTTAAATTTTGGCATTTCTAATAGGTATATGTTAGTATCTCATGTAGATTTAATTTTTATGTCTGTGATGCCTAGATTTGTTGACAGTTTTTATGTGTATTTTGATCATTTGAATATCTACTTCTGTAAATTTTTCAAATGAATTGCTCATTTTATTGGTTTGTCATCTTACCGATAAGAAGAGTTATTTATACATTATTGAAATCTATATTACACAATATGAATATATTTTATTATAAGTATATTATATTTATGTTACATAAATTTACAATATTATAAATATAATAATGTCATATGTATTAATATACTATTTGTGTCTTATGTTTATTTCCATATTCATTTATTTATTATATAAGCCCTGTTTTTTTCCATGTTTTTGTCTCAAAATTTCATAATTTAAGATATTATGTTGTCCAGAAATATGAAAAAATGCTCAACCTCACTAATCATTAGAGAAATGCAAATAAAAACCACAATGAGATACCACCTCACTCCAATCAAAATGGCTGTCATTAATAAATCAACAAACAGCAAATACTGGCGAGGATGTGGAGAAAGGGATCCCTCATGCACTGCTGGTAGGATTGCAGATTAGTGCAGCCACTATGGAAAATCAGTATAGAGGTAGCTCAAAAAACTGGAAATGGAACAACCTTATGACACAGCAATTCCACTCTTAGGTATCTATCCAGAGAAATTCAAGATGCTAATTCGGTAAAATATATGCACCCCTATGTTTATTGCAGCGTTATTTACAATAGCCAAGACTTGGAAACAACCAAAATGCCCATTGATAGACGACTGGATTAAGAAACTGTGGTACATTTATACAATGGAGTATTACTCAGCTATAAAGAAGAATAAAATCTTACCCTTTGCAATGATATGGATGGGCCTGAAGAATATTATGCTAAGTGAAATAAGTCAGTTGGACACAAATACCATATCATCTCATTTATGTGTGGAATCTAAAGAACTGAATAAATAAGCAAAGTACACAGAGTCTCAGAGATATAGAGGAAAAACTGATGGTTGCTAGATGGGACGGGGTGGGGATGAGGGAGAAGGGGAAGGGATTAGACAGTGTAAATTGTTAAGTACATTATTGCCATGGGGATATGACAGACAGTTTGGGGAATATAATCAATAATGTTGTAAAGATGTTGTAGGGTGTCAGATGGGCACATATCTTATTAGGGAGACCACTTATGGATGGTGTAAATGCTTGTTGACTGTTGCAGTGTATACCTGAAGCTGAAGCTGAATAATATTGTATGTCAACTACAATTTAATATATATACATATATATATGTATATATATGTATATATATATATATTTAATATATATATATACACATATATATATATATATATATATATATATAATCATGGGATATGGAGTACAGCATAAGGAATAGAGTCAATGGAATTGCCATAGATATGTACAATGTCAGAGGGACAATAGATATTAATATAATATATATTATATATATATATATATGAAAAAGATATAATGTTGTCTATGAATTAATGTATTAAGTGAGATTAGGATTGAAGTTCACCTTTTTCCAAATAGGTATCTGATTGCATCTTGTATTTTTAAATCTGTTTGCAGCCAAAACCCATTTATCACTGTAAAATCATTTTGTTGAACACTTTTATCCTAATTAAATATTTTCTGTTAGCTCCAGTAATGCTGCTTGTCTTGAACTTTCCTAGCCTTATTTTAACTTTCAAAATTTCTGTTCTTGTACTATAAATTTAACTTTTGCAGACATTCCATAGCAAGTTCTTGTGTTTCTATCCAGTTTTACAATTTCTTCATTTAATTGAAGTAAATTTATAGCTAATTGAATTATTGATAAAATTGGATTTAAGTCTAGCCTGTTATTTTCGTTCCATTCTATCATGAGTTTTTTGTCTTTGTCCCTAGTTTTGTGTGTTTGTTTGGATTGACACAACTTTCCCCAATGTTTTGTTGTTATCCCTTAATTTTATTTTAGCTATTTATGATATCAATATTATAGTGTTTGTACTAGAGATTAGACTATGTTCCCTTAAATTATTACAGTGTTCTTAGTGTTAATATTATTTTCCTTCATATAAAATGTGAAAAATTTGCAATAGTATGATTTCACTCACCCACTCTGTTCTTTGCGGTATCATTATCATATATTACATTTATATACATTATAAATCTTCTAATAGTGTTGCAAGTTTTGGTTTAGAGTTATATGTCCTTTACACATATAAGAAAAGAAAAATGAGCAGTCATATTTACTCTCAATTTTTTCATTTTTGCTGTTCATTACCTCCTGAAGAGTTGAATTTTCATCTTTTATCATTTGTCTTCAGGCTAAGAACATGATGTAGTATGTTTTTGTAATGCAGATCTACCGGCAATAAATTCTTTCAGTTTTCATTTAACTGAAATGTTTTTAGTTTACCTTCATTTTTAAAGGATGCATCAAGTGTATATTAAATTACATAATTTCTCATGTTACATATGTTACAAGGTAATATATTTCTCATGTTACAGCTTTGAATGAATTTTCATAAGATGAAAAAAGGATTCTTTCCAATAAGTCCTCTAGTAAAATTTACTAGGATGAATGTATTTAATATATATACAAGCACTTGCTAGTACTTTTTACATTTCCTATCTACTATTCTTCCTTCTATCCTCTTTTGAACTCAATCCAATCAGGATTTAATCCCCATCAATTCATTTTTAAAAGCTGTCCTTTCGGTCACTAATTATGCTCACATTTCAAAAGTACTCATCTTTCTTGGCCTCTCAGTAGAATTTTGAGGCAGTCATTCATTTTTCATTTTAACAAAATATATCTTTATGTATAGATTCTGAAACACTGCTTGTTTGTTCAGTACTTCAGTAACTCCTACTTTTAACTTGCTGTTGGTAAATTTTCCACTTCCTCTTACTTTTAACTCTGCTCCTACATCTCTACTTCATCCTCTTCCTGATGTGGAAGTGACCTAGGATCTAATACTTGGTCCTTTTGTCTCTTCTCTCTGTAACTGTCATACTCACTCCTTAGATATTCTCAACATTTTTTGAATTTATACAATGCCTTTTCTGCACAAATTGAATTTATCTTATTTTCCTTTATATGTTAATATGCTCAATTACAATGTTTCGTATTAGAATGTTAAACCTACCCTGAATTCTTGAGATAAACTCCACTCAATTATAATGTATTAACTTTTACTTACTGTCAGATTAAATTTGTTACTATTTTGCTGAGAAATTTTTATTCAGACATATATGGAATTTCAGTCCTTAATTTTCTTTTCCTGTAATGATGGTTTTTTGTTGCTATTGTCATGAAGTTAATGTAAGCCTTATAATTAGAGTTGGATATTATTTTCTTCTCTTTAATATTTCTAATAGTTTGCATAGTATTTGTTTTATATTTTCCTTAAATGTTTAATAAAATTCACTAGTGAATTGGAGGGGTTACAAATTCAGTTTCTTTAAGAAATATAGGGATAATCAGGTAATATTTTTTCTTGAATGACCTGGACTGTATTTTTTAAGGAATTTGTCCATTTTATTTAAGTTGAATTTGTTGACATGTATTGCTTATAACATTCCCTTATAATCTAGTCCTTGCTTTTATGTATTGACTATTGTTTTCTCTCTGATGTCAAAGGGTTTTGTTTTTCTTTCTTCTGTTTGCTTCATTTTATTTTTTTATTTTTTCCTTGCATCTCAAGATGCAAGCTAAGATCACTGATTTCAGACGTTTTAATATATGCCAATTAAGTCAAGTTTGTCGATAGTATTGTTTCTGCGTATTATATCCTTGTTGATTGTGGTCTACTTGTTCTATCAATTATTGAGAGAGGTTTGTTTACATTTCTGTTTATAATTTTGGATTTATCTATTTCTCCTTACCACTATAAGTATTTGCTTAATATATACAGACATTTGCTTTGTTTTAAGATTCAGATGTTTAGGGTTCCTAAGCTCTCTTTTTTAAAATTTAACGTTTTAAAAATAGATAATGATTCTCTTTATTCAAAATTCTTTTCTCTGAACTCTACTTTGTCTGATATCAATCTCTGGTGGTTAGTGTTACCACAGTATATATTTTTTCCATCTATTTGTTTGTAACCTATATTCATTTAATTTTTAAAGTGAATTTTTGGTAGTTAGTCTATGATTGGTCTTCTTGTTTCATAATCAGAAAATATCCACCTTTAATTTGGACATTTAAAACCATTTGTCTTTTATGATATTACTGATATTGTGGGTTTTACTGTATTTTGCCATGTATAATGTGCTCCCATGAATAATGCATACCCACATTTTTGGCCCAACATTTCAGGGGGAAAAAAATCTAACATTTTAATTTTTTAATTCAAATTTTTATTTTTTTTTACGTTTAGATACTTGTCTTTTATATCATAAAGGAATTTTAACATTTATTTTTTAACATATTATGGTACAAGAAATTGTATGTAACAAATAATTACAAAACAGAAGAACAGACACAAGGTACAAGAAATTCTATGTATTGGAAACAAATTGACAAATTTAAGCATCAATATTTAAGAATGCCGAGAACTCTTCATGAATGCAAGTTTGTTGTAAGTTCAACAAAACTGATTATCGTATTCTAGGGTATTATTTTGCCTATGGATATTGTTATTGATTTCTAGAGTTACACTTTTAACTCATAAGCATAAATAAAAAAAAATAAAAACATTTAAATAGACACAGAAAGAGTACTACCCATGAATAATGTGTATCCTTATTTTTCCCTCATAAATTTGGGCAAAAAAGTGTACATTATGCATAGCAAAACATGGTATATTTATAATCTTGCTATTTTTTCTATCTGTTCTATTTTTTTCTTTTCATTTTTGTGCTTCAATTAGATTATATTAAATATATTTAATGATTCAATTTTATCTTCTTTGCTGGCTTTATAGTAAAATAGATTATTAACTTAAAAGTCTCTTTTGGAAGTGTAGTATACATGTTTAATTTATCAGGTTTTAATCTCAAGTATAGCATACTTTCTCATGTGCAATATTAATGCTTTCCAACAGTTATCTTCCACATCTTTCTTTCTGAATTCCCAAAAAATGTATATAAGTGGACATTTTGGTCAACATTGCTCAAGCAGTAGTTTGCCATAATCAGAAGTGTCTGGATGCTGATGGTGACAACTTTCAGCACCTCTTATAATTGCAGAAGGCAAATGTGACTTGTAGTCATCGTTTCTTATCGATATATATTACTACAATTTTAATACACTTTTCCTTTCTTAAAATGTGTATACATTTTTTGGGCACTATATATATATATATATATATATATATATATATATATATAATACACACACGCTATATATAAATATATATATATATACATATAGTATATAATACACACACTATATATATCTACACACATACTATATATGTATATATGTACATATATACATATACGTATATGTATATATGTATATGTATATATAGTATGTGTGTATATCTATCGTGTGTGTATTATATATATACTACATATATATAGTGTATGTGTATTTTATATGTGTGTATACATATGTGTATTTATTATATAAGTACGTTATATATATGCATATTATAGTAAATCAGAAAATTAGTTTTTAACAGTTTTTTCTTTAAGCAGTCAAATTTTAAAGATCAATTCAGTAATAAAATTAAATTTTATGTTTATCCAAATAGTTACAATTTCTGATGATACTAATTCCTTTGTATATATTCACATTCCCATCTAGTATCTTTTTCTTTTTGTTTGAAACATTTTATTTAAATTTCTTGTGGTACGACTGCTTGTAATTACTTCTTCCGATATTTGTATGTCTGCAAAAGTATATAGTTTACTTTCTTATTGAGCTGTAAATGACATACAATAAATTGCACTTATTTATAAGTATACAATTTGGTACATTTAACATATATAGCTCAATGAAAATTGTTGTCACGCAGCAGCCTAATCATCTGTCCCCTCGTACCTATCCCTAAAGAAAAGTGAGTCTGTGAGACTGATCCTTTCAGGGACTTTGCTTCACCTTTGTGCTTACACCTTATGTCTCCCTGTTTGGCCCCAAAGGATGGTTGGTTAGTCAGTGACGGGTAAGATTCCTCAAGGGGGGAACAACCTAAGACAGACACAGTCACATACATAGGGGCCATCAGGAGAACTCACAGGGTTGATAGAGGAATAGACCCTCACCTTCCCCCAGCTAAGGAGAGCTTCTTCCTCTGTGGCTACATTCCTTCCCACATCCTGCTTGGGAGGAGATTCAATGATGTGATAACATCAGCTCTCCATCTATTCATATCAGTAAGTTTCAGCATAAAGGTTTTGTCCCTTGGGGAGGCACATACATCCTGAGACTTCCGGTTCCACTGCTTGCAGGCAAGGGTAATTGGTTTGAATTAGTTTTCTAGTATAATGTATGAAATTCACAGACCGTGGAGAAAACAATGTTACTTCCTTGCGTGAACATCAATAAAAGCCACAAGGTGGCCCGATTCGGGGCTCTCAGTCCTTTGAGGCTGTCAGACCCTTGGCTCCTAGTGCATAAATCTCTTGATTTCTGTTTCTTTCTTAACCCTTCGGTGCCATTTCTCATTCTCTCACTGCCCATGTTGTGCTGGATGTGACAGAAAATACCAACACAGTCAAGACAATGAACATATAAACACCTTCATTTGTACGTAATGTGATTATTGATAATTTAGGTTTAAATATATAATCTTGCAATTTGATTTCTGTTCATTTCACCAGTTCTTCCTTATGTTTTAACTCTTCATCTACAGAAATTTTGATTGACGAATTTTATAATTTCATTTTATTTGTGGATTTGTAAGCTGTAATTTTTTTTTGTTATTTTGGTGGTGCTTCAAATTTTATAGTATGTAATAGACCACCTTCACTTACCAAAGTTTAACACTAAGTAATCTAATATTTATTAATGTATATATATATAATATATACATTATATACATATATATAATGTATATATAAAAAATATAATTGATTTTTTTCCTCACACCTCTCATGGTATTTTCCCAAACATCTTACTTATACATAGACTGTGATCTCCAATATACATTATTATTTTATTTGTTTTAACAATCAATTCTTTTTAAATATTTAAATAATACAAAGTGATAATATATATTTACCAAAGTACTTACCATTTTTCAGTCCTTCATTCTTTTGTATAGATATTTATTTCCATTGGGAATACTTTTTCTAAATGTAGAGAACATCCTTTAACATCTCTTATAGTTCAGACCTTTATGAGCATTTTTCCACTTATGTATGCTTAAATCATTTTTATTTCATGAACAGTTTTGAAAGATATTGTCTCTGGAAATTCAATTCTAGATTGACATTTTATTTTTATTTTCTCTAGCAGTACTTTAAAGACACATCTCCACTGTCTTCTCAGCTGTATTGTTTCTAAAGCAAAATGTCTGTCATGATTATTTTGATTCTCTGTATCTAATGTCTTTCTACGTTGATTCCTTTAAAGATTTTTCTTTTTATTTCTGGTTTTGTAAAATACGAGCATGTATGCATTGGTTTAGTTATTTATTGTTTTTTTTCCCCTTTATTTGTCTTGTGTTTAGAGTTACTGAGCTTTTGGTTCAATGTGTTTAGATTTTCCATCTAATTTGGAAAACATTTAGCTGTTATTATTCAAATATTTCTTCTGACACCCATCAGTCTTTTCTTCTTCCGGATACCAATTACATGCATTTGAAGCTGCTTGATATTGTTCCCAGTGATATTTTTACATTATATTTTTTTCTTTCTGTGCTTCATTATGGGTTTCCTTATTGTTATGTTTTTAAGTTCCCTAATATTTTATTCTTCAATGTCTAATCTATTGTTTAACCCTTTAGTATATATTTCATTTTGCATGTCATAGTTTTCATCACTTGAATTTCAATTTGGGTCGTTTTTTTTGGATCTTCCATGATTCTTTTTAAATTTATAAGCATATAGAATACTATCAAAATAACTGTGTTATTGTTCTTTTCAAATTATTCTATCATTTGTGCCAGTTATAAGTCAATTTCCATTAATTCACTCTTCCTCATTAAGGAGTATATGTGCCTGCGAATGCCTGCTAATCTTGGATTGAATTCTAGACATTGTGATTTTATATTACTGGGTGTTAGATATGTTTGTTCTCTTACAAATAATCATACTTCGTTCTTGGATGTAGTTAATTGGAAACAGTTTGATAATTTTGGTTCATACTTTTAATTTTTATGATTAGAGTGTTGTTTAATGTAGTGGTCACTATTCCCCACTACTGAGGCAAGACTCTCTGTATTACTGTACCCAATGCCATGAGTTGTGTGGTTTCCTGGTATAGCTGGTGGGGACAAGCAAAATTTCTTACTGTGTATGAGTGCCACATACAATTTCTGCTAGTCATCTGTGAATAATTTTTTGTCCTATCACAGGTAGTTTCTTCACATGTACTGATGATATTCTGCTGCATACTTGTCAGGCATTATATGTAGATCTCCAGGGTCTTCTTTCTATCTATCTATCTATCTATCTATCTATCTATCTATCTATCTATCTATCTATCTATCTATCTATCTATCTATCCATCCATCTAGCCTTCTTTAGTACTGTCTGTTTCGTATTCCAGCTGTCTTATTCTTCTAAACTTTTAGTTTCATGTCTGTATTTCAGAGAGACCACTAACTTCTGCCTGGTTTTCCTTCCTGGCAAATGGCAGGAAACTTTTCAGCAAGTAGCATAGGGAAAGAGTAGTGCTCATTCATTTATTTATTTTTATTCCTCATGAATTACTTGCCTTGTTGCCATATGTTAAATACCAAAAGAATCATGTTTTATATGAAATTTTCCGTGTTGCTTGTTTTTTGTTTCATGTAGGAGGGTAAATCTGAACACTATCATCCTTTCTTACCCATAAATAGAAATTGTCCTATGGTATACTTAACCAATCACCTGTACTCAATTTTCAGATGCTATTTTATGTTCTTTTTCTCTTATGTGTTATACGTGAGAATTCTAAAACTAATCATCTTTCTTTGAATTTTAGATTTTGTTACTACCTGTCACCTTCACATGCAGTCTAAAATTAGGCATTCTACTAGGCACTCAACTCCTCATCTAAGATGCAGCATTAACTGTATTAATATTTGTTGGCTATTTTTACCCAATAATCATCATCTCTGCATTATAATAAAGGGAGATTCCAATGAATATTATTCATTACAATGTTTAGTAAATTGTACATCTTCCTTCTGGCCTTGTGAAAACAGCAACTATATCTTAAATGGACATGAAAAGGGATGATTTCATGAGATATAAATAAGTGTCAGCTAGTACTAGAATGGGTTTGAATAGAAGCAATTTAGTGAATTACCTCACCAAATACTGAAAAACACATTAAGGTGTCATCTGTGCATTTGAGAATAAAGGGTAAATTTATTTTCTATGGCTTTCAAAATAGCTATCTTTCTGCTCTGAGAGGCAGAATCATGATGATCATGTGGTTGCAGCTTTCAGTTCACTTATAGTAGAGAACGTCAAGCCTGGAGCATGGAAGGAGTTGACATATTGTGTGTGTGAGGGATAATACACTATCAGGAGCCATCAGAATCCTGGTGATGAACAAGTTTATTGCCAAACTTGGCTCAGTACTGCCAATGCCTTTATACCTTTACTTGGTGGTGACTTGAGTTTTTCTGTATTCTAATATTTCTACTTAAACAATATATGAATATATTTTATCAGAATATTAGCTAAATATTTTAGAAGATTTAAAATAAACATGATCAAATATGAATAATTTTAAATATTATTTTAAAATATATTCATGGCTGTTAAAATATTGATTCAATTTAAACCATCAACAACTGCACAATAAGGAATTTAACAAATATTTTACCTATTAATTACTAGAAACAACATGCCATTCCTGCTTGTGGACCTCAAAATAAATTTGGTCACTTTGCTTGGGCTAATGCATAGTGTAACCTACAATATTACAAAACTGATCTGCATTCTTTGATAGCAGGAAATTACTAGAGTATTGGTACTTGCAAGAAACTTATTGCACTACTGAAATATAGTATAAACTACTGTGTTATTGTATATCTACCGCTATTATACTATTGGCGTTGCTTTTTTAAATTCAGTTTTTCTCTCAAGTTTTGTATTTGCATGGTTAGTAAACATTAGTTATCTGCTTCATTCTCTACTTCTTGCACTACTCCTTGACCTTCTGGTTCCACTATTCTGAGCTCACAATTATTATCTATCTTTACATGTTATTTTCAAGACTTTATTTTCTTTCTATTAATCATCTGGTTTCAGAACCTGTCCTCTCCAACCTCTTCCCACTCTACTCTAATCCATAAGGAAGTCATCATATCTCAGCCATGCAATATAAGCCCCCCTATTTTCATGGTCCTATTTCTTCTGTTTCCAGGTCTTGGCTACCACTATGGGAAGCCATACTAGACACTATGTTTTCTTTAGAGATTGTTCTTTTACATTTTTTCTTCTTTGACTCTTATTTCTTAATGTGCCTCTTTTGCTCTTAGTTCTCAATATTCCTGCCTGCTTTCCCCATAAAAAGGATTATTAAATTTGCATTGTGGATTTCTCCAGAAAATTAATGGTTTTTAGGGCTATGGCTTTAATCAATCTGTGGCAGAAAGATAAAATACATGCACTTTACTGACAAAATGCCAGGATTTGAAAACTTAGTCTAATATTATGGATAACTTAACTATTTGAAACCCCAGTTTATTCATCTAGAAAATGAATACTCTGAAGTAATTTCATACCTGTTATGGGTTGAATTATGACATTCAATAAGATAAGTTCTAACCGCCAATACCTCAGAAGGTGATCTTATTTGTAAATAGGGTCATTACAGCTGTAATTACTGAAGATGAAGTCATAATGGAGTAGGGGAGATCCCTAATCCAATATGACTGGTGTCCCAGTAAAAAGAGGAAAACATCTTGTGAAGACAGAGGCACACAGGGAGAATGCCTTGTGGCAATGAAAGCAGAGATGACAGTGATGCCCTGCAAGCTAAGGAACACCAAGAATTGCCAGCAAACTACCAGCAACTAAGAAGAGGCAAGTAGGATTCTCCCTTGCAAGGTTCAGAGGGACCATGGCCATGCTGACACCTTGATTTTGCACTTCTCACCTCCAGAACTCTGAGACAATATGTTTTATTGTTTTCAGTCACCCAGTTTGTGCTAATTTGTTGCAGCATCCCTAGGAAACAGATAATAATTTGGATGTCATCATCACATTAAATAATATTATAGGAACCTAGCACTGAGTCTGTCTTATACTAGTGTTCTACAAATATTAGATGTTGTCACTATTATTCCTAATATTTGTCCTTACAGATATCAAACTTCTTTTTCCCCATGATTCTTTCTTGGTTTACCTTTGAAAACTTATGTCTTTTTTTCATGAGAGACCCGCAGGAAGAAAACTAGCCATATTCAGCATGCCAAAGTTTGAATCACATTTAAGCTATTTCTATCCCATCAGAAAAGTCTCAAAATATTGAAATACTTCCTCCTAAAACTCAATTGGGTTGCAACTATATTTCGTATTAATAGATAGTAAGAATTTCTAATTTGTCTTACAAAAAAAATCATATTTTGGATTTCATCTAAGGGCATGTTGTGGGGAAAGGCTGGAGTTTCAGTGGAAGGCATAAACCTTTTACTAACAAAATTTCTTGGCACTGTTATGGGATTTGCTGATCTGTTTGTTTCCCTAATAGTGCTGTCCTCCACTGCTTCTGTCTTTGCCAGCCATTCCTTCAGATGACTGTGCTGAGCAGCCAATACTGGAACTTTGTAAATGGAAAACAAACAAACAAACAAACAAACAAGGAAAGTGCCTGAGAACAGCCTGTGAAGAAATCTAGATCACAGACATGCAATTAGCAACTGTGGATCTGACAATGAAACCAAGAGAACTGTTTTAAAAAATGTAAAATTTTCAAGTTATTATGAGAAAGGAGAGTAGGAATTTTCACTCCTACTCTCAACTGTCATGGGACTAGTTAAGATAAAATAAATAATTTGAAAATGTCACTTAATTCGTGTTAGGATATAATGAAACAATCCTGCTAGGGCTAAAATTACTCCCTGAGAGTGAGTTAAGCACACAGGATGTGGCATTAACTCTGCCATGCTAATGTGTCATCGCAAATTATCAGAGTCCCTCTCTCCAGTGGGAAATTATACCTTAGGAGAATTTGACTGATTATACTTAGACACATTTGTTACAATGTGTAAAGAAAAATATGATCCCAGAAGGTTAATTTTTCATGATACGTGCACATAGAATTTGCCACATGTAAAAATGTTGATTTTGTCTTTCATATTATTCTTATTGTTTATAACTTTAGAATGACAAAATAACCATTTATCAGGAATCAAATAAATTTGGCAAAGAAATGCAGTCTTTGAAACTTTTATTTAGATTATCTATTTTATTTAAATCATCCAAATAATTTGAAGGAATAATAACTTCATGACGCCAATCAAGTGTGGTCTGATGAATTTATCTCACATTACTGTTAATGTTTGTATGTGCTCATTAGAGAAAAAATCAGCAAAACAAAAACAATGGCATTACAACTAAAAGTGGTTGATATATGACAAACCAGAATACATCCTTTAGTCTACTGAAAACAAGTAACCATTTTAGCCACCAAATCTTCCACAGATGGTGTTTTACAATAAAGGACAGCTGTGTAAACAAATTATGTTTTTGTATCTTTATCAATAAAATGCACATGTTTGAATCACTCTTAAATGCTTATTTTGATACATTGTACATAGTTCTTTAGAAATTTTAAAATACTGAATCAATATAATATTTTGTAACTTATTGATTTTAGCAGTAAGTAGAATGAAAACAGACAACAATCAATCAGATCCACGTATACTCTATATAAAAGGACTGCAACATTTCAATAACATAACTGTTATAGCACATACGTAATAGGAAAGCTGATTCCTGGGTATTAGGAACACTGCCAATTTACCACATCATGAATCGGTCCTTTTTATACAGGCAAACTTATTACACAGGCAGTAATAGGTAAGGAAATTTTGTATTTCTCTTCCAGATATTACCCATAATCAATTAGGGGCTCACTCACTGATATGTTTAGGTAATTATCAAATGATCCTGAAATGTTAAATGTTAAAAATAAACAGGTCTGGTGTTTTACTATATCTGTTGTGTATTTTTATTATATTTATTATATTTATTTAATTTTTATTGATGCACAATCAACATATAATATCCTATTAATTTCAGGTGTACATCATAGTAATTTGATAGTTACATACATTACAATCCCCAAGAAAGTCTAGTTACCATCTGTCACCATGCAAAATTATTACAATAGTACTTTTTATGGCAAACTTGAACTCTTTTTTATAAAATGTGTGCAGTATGCCTGATTATCCCTTAGTTCATACCTACATCTCTAATGGTATTAAACAGTTATTCATAATGTACAATAGAGACGTTATAATCATTATATAAAGTGGAGATAATCTCAAACCACAAAGTTAGATAGCAGTAAATATTTCATGTTATCTTCAGATATTTTTGGCTAGAAAATATATTTTGTACGAGGATTAAAAATATAAATATAAGAAAATGTATTCTCTTTATTTGATTGCATTTTGATATATACAGGGGGTGCCAAAAAATGTATACACATTTTAAGAAAGGTGTCACTTTGGTTAATGTTGCTCAAGCAGTAGTTTGCTGTAATCAGAAGTGTCTGGATGCTGATGGTTAACTACTTTGAGCACCTCTTGTAATTGCAGAAGTCAAACGTGATTTGTATTCATCTTTTGTTATCGGTATATATTGAGTATTACAATTTTAATACAGTTTTTTCCTTTCTTAAAATGTCTATACATAATAATTTTTTGGCACCCTCTGTAAAGAACATGTGTCATCAACAGCATAATCATTTTACTACCATTATTACTATAATTTCCATTTTTATGTTAGATTTCAGAATTTTGTCCTATGAAGTCTACAAACACAGTGATGTGTTGGAGATGGCTGATAACAGCTCAAGAAAGGTGGATTAAATTTTCAGAATTTTGTGAGTTGTTGGAATCCACACTGATAGCTTGGAATCTGCCATATTAGAATTATTTATATCACAGATGTATGCAAATACAACTAGAGATTTTTTTTCTCCTCTTAGGAGAGATAGTTTTTCAATATTTACCAACAAATCACTAACAACATGTATATAAAATAAATCTTTATATTCTCGTACTATAGTAACAATAGTACGAATATAGTAAGAATAGTAAGAATATAGTAAGAAGAATGCCTCCAGTCTCACCCTCCACCCCCCAAAGTGTGCCCTAATTCTTGGAACCTGCAAATAGTTTCCATTTCATGATAAAAGGGGCACTGCAGATGCAATTAAAGTTATGAATCTTAATATAGTGAATTTAACTTGCATTATGCCAGGCAGCACAATGAATTCTTAAAATCCCATGAACCGATAAAAGCAGAGAACTTTCTCAGGCTGGGGGCATGGGAAATGAGACAAAGGGAGATGTCAGAAAGATTTGGAGTGTGAGAAGCACTTGACTTGCCATCCCTGGCCTTGAAGATGATTGGCGCCACAGCAGGTCATATGGAAGGCCTGAAGAAGCTGGCCATGACGCATGGCCAGAATGTGGACCCCAGTCTTACATCTACATTCTTCCAACAACCTGAACGAATGACGGAGTGGATTCTTTCCCAGAGACTCCTGAAAAAAGCCCTAGAAATTCTTACCTTGATTTCATTCTGTGAGACCCAGTGCAGAGAAACCAACTAAGTCTCCATGGATTTCTAAGTATAATATTATGAGCTAATAGATTTGTCTTGTTTTAAAATCTTATTTGTGGTAATCTGTTATGGCAGGAATAGAAAACTAATAAATTTACATATATACCTCATGATGTAATCAAATTCAAGTATTTTAAAAATCTGAAAATTTGCTGAGTGATGTTTCATTGTACATATTACCACATCTTCTTTATCCAGTTATCTATTAATGGATGCCTAGGTTGCTTCCATATCTTGGCTATTGTAAATAATGCTGCAATGCACAGGAGGGTGAATATATTACTCAGCAATAAAAAAGAATGAAATCTTGCCATTAGGGAAAACATGGATGGACCCAGAGGGCATTATGCTAACTGAAATAAGCTGGACAGAGAAAGACAAATCCTATGTGAATTTATGTACATGTGGAACTTAAACAAACAAACAAACTATTGAATAAATAAACCAATATAGAAAAAGATTCATAGATACAGAAAATAAACTGATGGTTGCCAAAAGGGAGAGGTTGGAGAGATTGGTGGAAAAGTGATGGGGAATAAAAGGTACAAACTTCCAATTATAAAATAAAAAAAGTAATTGGGGATGTAATGTACAGTATAAGGGACATAAGTCAATAATATTGTAATAACTTTATGTGGTGACAGATGGTTACTAGACTTACCGTGGTGTTTACATTTTAAGGTATATAAATATTGAAGCAATTTTTAGAACCTTTTAAAATTAAATAATTGCAATAATTATATATTTTCAAATATAAAAAATAAGTACATTTAATTCCTCAGTATACTGTCTTATATACATGACATATGCAACTCATCTGTTTACTCCGTTAAGGGGAAACATTCGTTCAACTGAGAGAAATTTGCTAAATAATAATTTGGCATCATGTAAACAATTCATTTAATATGTTTTTATTTCATAAACACTCTCAGCTTTGGTAATTTTTTGCTTTATAAATAAAAATGCATAAAATACAAAATGAATGAAATGCTCAAAAATATAAATCTTAAATTCAGTGAGAATCTTCTCCCATTAACTAAAGAAATAAATGTTCTTTATTTGGGAGTTAGAGAAGCAGAGATGAAGAAGCACAAATACATCTGACAATAAAACTATTTTGCACATTAATGCTGCATATACTTGCGTTTTCTACAATAATGAAATGAGTTTATATAATTTAGAAATGTATATATAATTTACCTATGTATATACATATTTATATTGCTTATATTTATGTAGACCTACTAACACACTCATATATAGGATTTAATGGTGTCTTTTGGATGGTAAAAAGTGTAGTTATTTTGCATTGATTCTAGACATTTTATTTAGAGTGTTTGTGATTTTAATTAACAGGCTTGTTCCTTTTAATTTTGGGATCATTTCAGATAATCCTTAAATTACTAAGAACAAACCACAAATTTTAATGAAAGAAAATGGTATCTTTTTTATAATTGTGTAACATGTTTAGTCATTATCCACACATTAAACAGAATTATGCCAGTGCCATAATTTGTATCATTTCTGTCTTGAGTTTCTATGTGTTTCTATTACATCATCAGGTTTCAGATTTCTAATAACACATTATCAATTAGAATGGACTGTATTTGAACTTGTTTGAATGACGTTTAAAATCTTATTTTGAAACATTTCATAGATTGTTAAAGACATGCTTTAAATACCTTCATAAGCAACAGTCCTCCGGTCTTCTTCCGTGACAAGACCAAAGAACTTGGATGATGCTAATCTAGAAGGACATTCACAGCTCATGAAAGAATAATCACTGCTAATCAAATCAGAGAGAAAATCCACCACTCTGCACCAGTGGAGACATTTCATGTACTGAATATTTCATAAGAAGGGGGCTCTAGCTGAGGTGGAAATTCTCAACAGCTTCAGGTTGCATCCAAATATTTACTTAAACATTCTTGCACAGTCCAATTGGTGTGCAGCAAAAATACCAGTGAGCCTGGAGTGATCCTTATAAATTATGGTAATTACATGTGACAGGATTCTTGCTAGGTCACAGCAGCTTGTCTTGGCCCATCTTGTGTTGCCAGTAATTCCCCTACTTGCATGATTAAGTGGGCAGGGTGCCATAGGAAATCCGATGTAAACACAATGACAAAAGTCTGTTTTGACTGCTTAAAATTGAATTCAGTTGTTGAATTGCAAAAACGTGGAAACACAATCAAGGACTGACACCAATCCCTGAGTCAGGAGAATTGGAGTGTGGGTAAAATTTGAAAGCCCTGGAAAAGGATATGTCAATATGTCAAAACCAGCAACACCAATTCTTTGTTACAATGACACACAATGCCCTGCTACACTTTCCTCTACACATTTAAAGAACATCTTTGCCTCTACATGCATATAGAATAAAAAATGTTCAAAGATTCAAAGAAACAAAACAATCATTTTTATTGTTTTCAGAGATTATTTTTACAAAGTCTTGATGAGTGTTTTGAATGTTGAATATAATAAAAGATTAAAATATGAATAATTAACTATGCATGAAGCATGGTAACTTAAATCAGTTGCAAGTTTGATAAGACAAAATTAATTTGCATGACTATTAACCAACCAATCCATAATTTATTGTTACATTGGAACAATGAACACTACTTGATACTTTCTCAAATTTTATCCCTTTCTTTTGAGTTAATCTTGGTGATTTCCCTCTATTCTGAGAGTATTAAAATGAAGTTAACTGTTGATTCTTTAACTGTTACACATGTCAAGTGGAGTTCTTTTTCACATTCATATATATTTTGGCATCTTGTAATTTAAGTGTTTTTATTTGGAGCCCTAGAAATAGACTTTCAAGTGTTACTATGAAGGACTGATGAGTTAATGGTGCAGAGGAAAATAATGTTGAAAATAGTTTGCTGCTTTAAATATCAGAGCTATAATAAATAGGATAAGCTAACAAAGTGTTTGATAGGTGAGTAAAAATAAACAACACAGATTTTCTTTATCTTTGATACATATAACATCCAACAAATATGTAAATGGAAACAATGATTAATTAGTAGTCATCATTGATGGTATATATCCAATTTATTAGAATGTAATAGAAACTAGAAAAATGAAAACACTGGCTATTAATTAGAGGAAAAATAATAGTCAAGCCATCGAACTTAAGGTGTATATAATAAATAAGAATGGATTTTTATGTTAAAACAAACTTTTTAGGTACAGATGAGAAATCTAATATAGGACTGACTTGTTTCTGCTGTGAATATCAGGTATGACTGAAAGTGGTATGAACTGTGAAGGTGTAAATTAAAATTAAACAAAATATTCCTTGTGGCTTTGGCCAGTATTTTGTAGCAGACCAAGGTTCCCAATGAGAGTAATTAAGCATTATATATATAATAATTAATCTTTCATCCTAAAGTCTGTTACATAAGATCCAGAAGCTTATTATTCACAGGATTATTTCCTTTATTGTCTATTTAGATTAAAAGAAGACTCAGGGCATTACATATATATATATAAAATTAAAGTTTATTGGAGTAACAATAGTTAGTAAAGTTACTAAAACTGAAAACAACAAAGGAACAAGACAAAGAAACGACAACTGATATAATTTTTTTAATTCATCTATTGAAATGACTCAGAAAGGTGAAATATGGGACATTGATTATAAAAGCTTGTGTGTGTGTGTGTGTGTCTGTTGCGTTGTGTGTAAAAAGGATAAAGAACTATGCATTATGTGATAATGTTACATCATGGTTTCATATGTTGTTAAGCCTCTTCAACTAAAGTTTAGTTGTTTGAATTCAATATCTACTATGATGAAAAGTCACTAACCATATGTCCTGGAGATGGGCTTGTTCAATATTTATATTAATGATTTGCAGAAAGACATAGGCTATGTGGCAATAATATTCACAGATGGCACAGAACAGATGCATCTAGGATAGGTACAAACAATTTGTATGATGGAATAAATAAAAGAGAAAACACAAGCAAACAAGAAATAAAACTCAACAACCAAAAACTATTCTCAGAGAAGAAGAAGGATAAACTCAAATAATAAGATGACATTCCACAGGACTAAGTATAAACTCAGCACTTTGTTTATATAATGTATTGAATTGTTAAGGATGATAGTTAATGAAACCAAAACAGTTCTTGTGACAGATTTAATGATTCATTTTGGATTATATCTTAGCAAAACTGTACACCTATTTTTAATTATTTAGCTTAATTATATAGGAAAATTCACCAGGGTTGATTGGGGTCTCATGGAATCATCCAACAAAAGGAATACATTACACCCGTGACCCCTATATTATGAATCTGCTCATAAGAGCTCTATCATCCATCCAGGTCTATTACTAAAGAGATATAAGACTACTCATAATTAATCTTCCATTCTAAAGTCTGTTACATAAGATTCAGAAGCTTATTATTCACAGGATTATTTCCTTTATTGTCTATTTAGATTAAAAGAAGACTCAGGGCCAAGGGTTTCATATTTCTTATGGAGGGAAACAAAGCAATATTTTTTTAAGGTCCCACCAATATAACTTATCTCTGATTCACACTAATCAAAAGCATATATAAACCTATCATAGTTTTATGGTGGCTGCTTTCCTCTTTCCAAGGGCAAAATATATTTGCATAATTATGTTGGAGGTTTTCTTAAACAAACTCTCTCTCTCTCTCTCTCTCTCTCTCTCTCTCTCTCTCTCTCTCTCTCTCTCTCTCTCTCTCTCTCCATGCTTCTCATGTTGGGTAAAAAGATTAAAGACAGAACAGGAAGAACTTACCCCTACAGTGAGTGTTTTCCAGTACAATTTTAGAAAGTAGCAGTTAGAATTACAAGTGATGATGGTCCCCCACCCCCATTTCATTTCAATTTTCTGCCTAGTATGAACACTTCATTTTCTAGGACTCTGAAGAAAGATACAAAGTGAAGAGAATTTTCACATCCTTAGCTGCACTTCTTTGTCAGTGCCAAGGAAATTTAAGACAAGACTTTTCATTGGGAACCTATTTGCAAATAACCTTGACATTGTACTGTAGAAAACAGAGTAGCTACTTGTAACAAAAGGATATAAAACTATGAGTAAGATTACTAACAGACAGACAGAAGCAGGAAATTGCAATCTTTATTTAGAATAGGGCACTATACACTGAAATATAACGTAAAGGTTAAAGGAGGTAAAAACATAAAAAAAGAAAAACAGAAGAAGAAAACAATAGATATTGCAACTCGAAAATGAACTCACAGCATAAACAGGGATAATTTGTGCCAACAAAAACATAAAAGGAGCCAGGATAAAGGTCTCAATTTGCAAAGGAGAATGGAGATAAGATGCATTCAAAAGAAAAAGGACTATTGTATATATGAAATTTTATTTTCTATAAACTTAAGGTAACCACAAAAAAACCAGAACTCAGACACGTAACATAAAAAAAAAAAGAGTAAACAGGAATAAAATCATAGAATACCACTGAACTAAAATAACAGACTGAAACACAAAAGGAAATAAAAAACAATGGAGACACGGAGCTACCAGAAAACAAAAGATAAAATGGCTATAGGAAATGCTCATGCATCAATACTCACCCTAAATGTAAATGGACTGAACTCACTAATAAAATGGCACAGAGCAGAAGACTGGATTAAAAAAAAAAAAAAATAGAACCCAACCATGTGCTGCCTTCAAGATACAGATCTCAGATCTAAGGACAAATACAGACTCAAAGTGAAAGGGTGGAAAATGATACTACAAGCACATGGCACCCAAAGACAGTGGGTATAGCTGTACTTATATCTGACAAAACAGATTTATAGATAAAATAGGTAACAAGAGACATAGCTGGACATTTTATAATGGTAAAGGGGACAATATGTCAAGAAGACATTATACTCCTCAATATGTATGCACCCAATGAGGAAGCACCAAAATATACCAAACAACTACGAAATACACCATTGACAGGTATGGATCAATTATCTAAACAGAAAATCAATAAGGAAATATCAACCTTGAATAACACATTAGTCCAAACGGACATAACAGGCATTTACAGAATCTTTTATCCTACAATACCAGATTATACATTTTTCTCTAGTGCACATGGAACATTCTCAATACAGACCACATGTTGCGAAACAAATTAGCCTCAACAATTTAAGAAGATGGAAATCTTACCAAGCATATTTACCATCCACAGTACTTTGAAATTGGAGATCAACTGCAAAAAGAAAGCAGGAAAACCACAACATGTGGAGATTAAACAACATGCTACTAAAGAATAACTGAGTCAAGAAGAAAGATACGTAGAAACAAATGAGAAAGAAAATGCAACTTATCAAAACTTTTTGGGATGGAGTAAAAGCAGTAATAAGAAGTGAGTTTATATAATTACATGCCTATCTACAGAAACAAGAAAAATCCCAAATAAACAAACTAACATTATATCTTAATAACTAGAAAAAGAACAAATGAAACCCAAGTAAGCAGAAGGAAGGAAATAATAAAAATTAGAGCAGAATTAAATAAAATAGAGAGCAAAAACAATAGAAAAATTAATTCAACAAAGAGCTGGTTCTTTGATAAGATTAATAAAATTGACAAACTCCTGGCTAGATTCACTAAAGAAAAGACTGAAAAAAAATCAGAAATGAAAGAGAAGTTACAACAAAAACCAAAGAAATGCAAGCAATCATATAAGAATACTATGAAGAATTATAAGCTACTAAATTCATTAACCTAGAAGAAATGAACAGATTTTTAGAAATATATAACCTTTCTAGACTCAGTCATAAGAACAGGAAATTTTGAATAGACCAATCAACAATAAGGAAATTGAAGTAATCATATAAAACCTCACCAAGAGCAAATGTCCAGGACCAGATGGCTTCACTAGTGGATTCTACCAAACACCCAAAGACCTATCATACTCAAATTCTTCCAAAAATTTGAAGAAGGGGCAATACTCCTAACTCATATGAGGCCAACATTACCCTTACATGAAAACCTCACAAGGATAACACACACAAAAGAAACTACAGACAATATCTCTCATGAATACAGATGTAAAATATTAAACAAAATACCGGCAAATCGAACACAACGATATATTAAAAAGATTATACATTGTGATCAAGTGTGGTTCATTCCAGGAGCACAGGGATTGTTTATAAAAGGTATCCAAATTGGGAATGAAAAAATCGAATTATCACTTTTTGCAGATAGCATGATTATTTATGCAGAAAACTTTAAAGACTCTACCAAAAAACTATTGCTAATACAGTAAAGTTCCAGGATACAAAATCAATGTACAAAAATCCTGTATATTAAAAACGAAATTTCAGAAAAAGAAATGAAAAAAAAAAAGAAAACAAAAAACTATTCCTTTTGCAATTGCAACAAAAACAATAAAATACTAAGGAATAAACTTAACAAAGGATGTGAAGGACCTATACATTGAAAACTCAAGGCATTATTTTAAAAAATTGAAGAAAACACAAAGAAATGAAAAGATATTCTATATTCTTGAATTGGAAGAATCAACATAGTTAAAATGGCCATGTTACCCAAATCAATATACAGATTTAATTAATCTCCATCAAAATCCCAATGGCATTTTCAAAACAAATAGAACAAAAAAAATCACCAGATGTGTATGGAATCACAAAAGACCCCAAATAACCAAAGCAATCCCGAGGAAAAAAAGAACAAGGCTGGAGGTATCACACTGTCTGACTTCAAATTATACTGCAAAACAGTAGTAATCAAAAAGTATGTTATTGGCAGAAAACGAGGTGCACAGAACAATGGAACACAATTGAGAACCCAGAAATAAACTCACATATATATGTGCAAATAATTTTTCACAAAAGACCCAAAAAAATACAATGAAGAAAAGAAAGCCTCTTCAATAAATTGTGCTGGGAAAAATGGAAAGCCCCATGCAAAAGAATGAAACTAGATTATCTGTCACCATATTCCAAAATTAACTCAAAATGGAGCAAAGATCTAAACCTAAAACCTGAAAAGAAACACACACACACACACACTCACACACACACACACACACACACGGTATATGTACACAATGGAATAGTATTCTGCCATAAGAAAAGATGAAACAGTGCCACTTGTGACAACATGGATGGATCTTGAGATTATTATGCTAAGCAAAATAAATCAGACAGAAAAAGTTGAGAACCATATGATTTCACTGATATGTGGTATATAAGACTGAAAACAACAAAAGAACAAGACAAACAAATGAAGAAACAAAAACTCATAGATACAGACAATAATTTAGTGGTTACTAGAGGGTAAGGGGGGAGGTGGGTGGTAGATGAGGGTCAAAGGGATCCAATATACGTTGATGGAGAGAGAACTGATTCTGGGTGGTGATCACACAATGTGATATATAGATAATGTATTACAAAATTGTGTACAACTGAAACCTATGTAACTTTACTAACAATTGTCATCCCAATAACTTCAATTAATACACACACACACACACACACACACACACACAGACATATCTGTATATATATATTAAATTTATGACCTTGGTCTTAGGAAGATTTTATTAATTTCACCTCAAAGGCAAGGGAAGTAAAAGCAAAAATAAATGAATGGGGCTATATCAAACTAAAAAGCTTCTGCACATGAAAATAAACCATCAACAAAACAAAGAGGCAACAAACCTAATGGGAGAAGATATTTGCAAAAAACAACTCCAATAAGTAGCTAATATTCAAAATATATAAAAAACTCATACAACTCAACAACAGAAAAACAAACAATCTATTTAACAATAGGTTGGAGGACCTGAACAGACAGATACTTCACCCAACAAGACATAAAAATGGTCAAAAGATACATGAAAAGATACTCAACTTCATTAGCTATTAGGGAAATGCAAATCAGAACCACAATAAGATACCACCTCAGACTTCGTAGAAAGTCTGTTATCAACAAGACAAGTAATAACATGTATTGGAGAGGCTGTGGGGAAAAGGAACACTCATATGCTTCTTGTGGAAATGTAAAATGCTACAGATACTATGGAAAACAGTATAGAAGTTCCTCAAAAATTTAAGAATAGAATTGACATATGACCCAACAATCCCTATTCTGGGTATTTACCAAAAAATCGAAAACATTTATTCACAAAGATATGTGTATACTTATGTTCATTATAGCATTACTCAAGACTTGGAAACAACCTAAGTGTCCTTGGATAGATGATTCAATTAGGAAGATGTGGTACTGTACATATACACAATGGAATATTACTTGACCATAGAAAAGATAAAATACTGTCATTTGAGACAACATGAACGGGTCTTGAGATTATCATGCTAAGTGAAATAAATCAGAAGTGAAACATCAAGCACCATATAATCTCACTCATATGTGGAATATATAACAGAAAGAAACAAAAGAACAAGACAAACAAACAAAAACGTACGACACAGACAACAATATAAATGAGATCATACAGTTGTTTTCCTGAGACTATCTTATTTCAGTTAGCATAATGTTGTTCTCCAGTTTCATTCATGTTGCTCCGAGTGGTAAGATTTTCTTTTTTTAAAGCTAATAAGCATTTCATTTTATGTATATACCACATTTTCTTTATCCATTCATCTGTTGATGGACATTTGTTTCAATATCTTGGCTACTGTGAATAATGTTAAAATGAACATGGAGGTGCAAATATCTCTTTGAGGTCCTCATTTCAATACTTTTGGATATATTCTAAAAGTGGAATTGCTGAATCATATGTTAGTTTTATTTTTAATTTTTTAGGAATCTCCCTACTGTTTTCCATAGTAGTTACACCATGCTACATTTCTGGCAACTATGTACAAAGATTCCAATATCTCTACATCCTTGTCAATACTTGCTATTTTTTATAAGTCATTTTAACATGTTTGTGTGTTTTCAAAGTAGCAAGCAATATAAGAAGTATAAGTAACATGAGAAGCAATATATAGATAAAAATAATAGGGATGAGAAGTTGAACATTAAGCATTTGCTGTCATGAGACTTTATGTTAGTTAATACTTGTAATAAGTCCATACAGATGGTCCTATAAGGGTAAATACAAATCAAAAAAGAAAAAAAAAATTCTTCTTTTGAAAATACAGGAAGAAACACCTCCCATTCCCTTTCCTTGGAACACTTGCTTCAGAAAAGTTAATTTCTTTCTCTGTCTGTTTGATATGTACAAAATGTAAATCTTTTTAAAAGCTAAATATGCCTCTTATCAACTTTATGACCCAGGGACAACTTTTCCAAGGATCTGGGGACCATCTATTTGAAATACAACCATCAAGGATATTAGCACCTCTATCTCCCAGTTACTGTGGAGTAGCAGGAGTCTAACTTCCACAGACGCTTTGCTCCAAGTTGCAAAACTACCTCCTGTTAGGAACACATGAGTGGTTTGTTTTTCCTTTGGATAAAACCAAGTAGCTACACAGAGGTGCATCTCAATTGCCAAGTAAATTTAGGATGAACTACGTGTGACAAATAGTGCTGTCAAGTCCTCTTACTTGATGCCAGCTTATTGTTTTTCATGAGAACATGTATGTAACAGGTTACATCTGCTTTGCTTTATAAAAGAGTGACATTCTGTTCTTTCTTTGCAGTCTCTTTAGCGAACTGCTTTGATGTGCATGACATTCTGGTTTAATGCTTATTTAATAAGAAAACTTTCTTTCACCACTATGTTAGTGGAGTGGTTTTCTGGAGACTTTGTTTTAATGACTTCTCCCCAAGTTTCCAAATGTAAGTTTTAGTGAGCTTCAGACACTGATTTGTATGATGGATCACTTCATATTCACTGATTTTTTAAAAAATGTTGTCACCCCAATAAATTTTAATTAAAAAAAGAAGAAAAAAATATATTCTTTAACTTTCTTTCCTTTAGACATCAGAAAATGTATTGTAGTTATGCAAAAAAATTCCATAATTCTGTAATCTCTTTTTACCTTTTTGAAGTAAAAAGATAATTTACTAATTGCAGAAAATTTAAATTCTTTCTCATTTGTAAAACAGTAGATATACTTTACAATTAGATTGTCAACCATCATGTTAAATCAGAGTCTTTGAAAAATTTAAGAATGATATATTTAGAGTGAATGCAAAATGCTCAGTATAAAACAATTAAAATAATCCATATGATATTACAAACATCCAAAGAAAACCATCAATAATAATTTGCTTTTACAGTTTTATTCATTCTAAGGTTTATAGTTTTGCTAATATAGATTTTAAGTATATAAATAAACATGATCTTTATATTCATTTTTTTTTTTTACTGGAAACTGTTGCAAGTTCACTTATGATGTAGGTGATGCTGGATTTGCCGGCAGTTTCTGAGTGTGGGCCGGGATCGTGTCTCGTGACGCCGAAGAATGGAAACACGACCAGGGAGAGGCAAAAAGTTTTAAGAAGAGGGTAGTTTATTAGAGGCAGGAGAAGAGGTTGCAGCTCCCGAGCCAGAGGGGGTCCCGAATGGTGGGTGCCCCAGGACTGAGGCAAAAGCTCTTACTTTTATACCTTCCCTTGCCTGCTTGGGGAAGGGGAGCTGTTTGAAGCAGGGAACTATTGGAAGAAGGGAACTGGCGCCTTCTAATGAAATTCTTCTACCAGGTTTGTTCTGCTTGTCCATCCTAAAGGAATTAGCCAAGTAACCCACTCTTTATCTATCAGATCTGCTCCATTTGTCAGGCCAAAATGAATTTTATGATTAACCTCAAGGTCTTGTTACATTATGTCCTGGAGCGAAGGAGTGATTTCAAAACCTGAAGTTTTAGGATATGACTGTCTTTGTTTATTCCACCAGGGAACTCCCTGTCTACCTAGGGACACGCTAACTCTCCTGTATCACTTAGAGTTGGCCAGAAGCAACTATATATATATATATATATATATATATATATATGCATATATATACACACATATACATATATATATGCATATATATACACATATATACGTGTGTATATATATATATACATATTTTTTTTTCTTTTTAATTAAAGTTTATTGGGGTGACAATTGTTAGTCAAGTTTTCAGATGTGACTTACAAATATTTGTTAGGCAATGTTGAATGAGAAAAAAATAATGTACAAACCTTCTAAAAATGGGGATTGCCCAGGCAATTTTGAAATTGTTATTTGCAATTTAGAAAGAATATATGCAAAAAGATTGCTTGACTTGAGAACAATGTTCTTTGTTCTTTTTAAAATAACACAACTTTTATAGTTTGCCATAGTGAATTAACTCCTTTTAATTTAGACTGTTTGTGTATCCTAAAAAAGAAACTCTTACTTAAAACCTTTGACATTGTAAGTATAGATTTTTTTAGTGCCCTTCGTATTGTACCTTCATGTCCACTGACACGACAAGAAAAAAACAATTTTAAAAAATGCTAGAGGAATATAATTTAGTTTAAAAAAGAAAGACAGAAAAATAAAATTTATACTTCAGTACTTTCATGGGGATTCATGTTGTTTTTTGTTGTTGTTTTTTTCTCTCTCTGCCTGCCAAGATGGTCAGAAAGTAAGGTTTTATATGTTTATGAAAGAAATGGATCAGTATAATTGTTTAATTCCAATTTTTAATTCTCCAGATATCACCATATATAGTCTTAAAAGAAGGTGAAATTACTACCCCCAGAAATGCATCTTGTCCCAAAGAAACACTTAATAAAGGTTTGAAACAATGCTGGCTTTAAAACACTCCAACTTGGTTTTCCAAGTTGATACTCAAAAATTGTAAACTTTTACTGCTTCTTAGTAAAAAAAATATTTATAAATGTGGATTGATTTTCTTTGTTTTTTGACTGTGGTATTCAGATGTGTTATTAGGTGTTTCCTCCATGATATTTTGTCTTCTTCAATAAGTGTCTCAAAGAGATGTCTGCACCCCCATATTTATTTATTCATTGCAGCTTTATTCACAGTAGCCAAGATGTAAAAACAACTGAAATATCTATTGTCAGAGATACTACATGATCTCACATGTGGAATCTAAAATAAACTCATAGACACGGACAGTGTGGTTGCCAGGTGTTGGTCAAGAGGTACAGGGTTTCAGTTATGCTAGGTGAATTAATTCTGGAGATCTAATATGCAGCAATGTGACTATAGTTAACAATACTGTGTTTTATACTTTAAATTTGCTAAAAGGATAGATCTTAAAAGTTCTTATCACACACACACAAATATTTATATGAGGTAATGGGAATGTTAATTAGCTTGATTGTGGTTATCATTTCATAATGTATACATATATCAGAACATCAATTTGTGCGTCTGAAATATATAATATTTTATTTGTCAATTATACCTCAATGAGGCTGGAAAAAATTATCTATGGCTAACAAAGCAAAATAGAGACATCTATCTTATAATCATTATCACATCTAATTACATAAGTAAATATACTATTTCAAAAATCCTAAATTTGTAAATAACTTCGTACCCTAAAATTTTCCTGATAAATTGCCATAAAGAATATTCTCATGATGTCATGATTTTCTATAAAAAAGAGTGATGTAACCATGTTTAAATTAGAAATGTTATTTGAATCTTCCTTAAATTTGACATTCCACTTTATATGTTAAACATGACTTTTCTTACTAAGTACCCTTATTATTTCAGAATTCTTCATTTTTTCTTAACTATGTCATCAGCAATGTTTATCCTTTGTGTTTTAGGGTCATTTTTCAAAAGAAACATTGTATAACATTTTGAAAGTTATACTCTGCATGGGAAAGCACAGAAATGAACAGCATTTATTACTCTGTGGATTTTGCCCAACTGGTCAGCGTTTGAAGTTACTGTTTTGGGCCATTTGGCACTATCAGCATTTTGATATAACAGCTGTGCAGCCACTGCATTATTTTAAAAAAAAAAAAAAAAAAAAAAAAAAAACCCTTTAAAATCCTTGCTCAAAATTTTATTCTTGCCACTTTGAAAAGCTTATTTTTGGATAATACTTAGACAGATTTTTCCCTCAGATTTTGGCTGATGCATTAATACTAAAATTTATATACCTTTCCTACAACCTTTGGTTCTATCTTTAAGAATGCATGAAATGTTTAAAATATTGTATCTAACACTTGGTGTGTGTGTGTGTCTGCATGTGTATTATACACACAAATAAGTTCAAATTTTACATTACCATAATTAAAAATTAAATTCTAACGAAAGGGAAAATGAGTGAATGTTTAAGACTGCATTATTTTAATGAAAACATAGACTTTTCAATTTAGGTAATATTGGAGGTCATATTATTGACAGACATATTATTGATACACACACAATTCAATTACAATAATGATTGTAGCCAGTACACTGTAGTGACTATGGTTGGTTGGTGGTCTTATGATGTGTGTGCATTTAGGGAGAGAAATCAGACTGAAATTACTTAAAAAAATCATTTTATAATTTTTACTGTATATAATCATGGATGCCTGTCAACTTTAGTAAGACTCATATTTTGAACCGTGATGATTTTCTTACTTAAAATGTCTCCTAAAAAGGCCCAGTGAATATTTCAATAGTATTACTAGCATTAAAAGTTATCACAGAATTCTAAGGTGATTTCTGAAGCCCTTGTCCAGTAGTGATTTGAGTAATAAGTATTCTATTTTCTTTTCTTCTTGAGATATTGTGGTCAACATCACATCTTGATCCATGGTGATTTTGTTAACAACATATTTAATAGGCCAAAGAAATTTGGTATCTGTTCACATTTTTGCAGTTTGCTTTAATGCCCTATGACTTTTCTCTGGATCTTCAAATATAATACTTACATCTCTATCTGAATGGCTATGAATATTTTTAGTGGCTAGTCATTTTATATTTATTTATATTTTCATAGGGAAAAATAAATTTCTGATGACATAACATCTAATGCAAGTGCTCCATTAATGAAAAAAAATTTTTTTTCTCTGTTTACTTCTCTTGCCCTTCTCTAACATACTTTCTTCCCATAAGTTTCACAGTTAGAACAACGGTATTAAAAAGTTATTTCTAGCCATCTAAGTGATGTTTTCTAGTGCAGATATACTACGAGCAGCCACTTATATTCTAGATACATTTTTACATAACCTATTTTAGTCAAAAACATCAATTCCATTCTTTTAAACTAAACATTATTCTAAGAATAGCTAAATAATTAACTAATAATTAAATAGTTAACTAGCAGTTGATAAAGGATTATGTTTTTCAAAAAAAGCCAGTGTTTTCAATCATTAATTTATAAAATCATCTATAACATTTTATAGGCTTTGGGTTGCCTGATTGATATTAAATGGTTGTTTCAATTGATGAAATGATCATATAAGACTTCATAATATTTATTACCATTCCAATAAGAAAATTTGTTATGGTGGTCAATGAAGAGTCAAGTAATTAAGAGGCAATCTGAGTTATGTGGATATTATTGTAATGGGCCATAGAAAATCCTTTAAAAAAAAAAAACAAGACAAGGGGAGGTTTATTTCACATTAATGAAAGAATGTTTCTCTTATCTGATATTTTGACTCAGACAGCTTTTTCAGATTTAGAAAAGTAGACTAGAAATGCAAAGAGTGAAATAGAACAGAAATAAAAACTCACAGAAGTAAGGAAATAATAAAAATCATAGCAGAACTAAATGAAATAGAGAACAAAGAGATAATAGACAAAAATAATGTAACAAAGAGCTGGTTCTTTGAAAAGATTAATAAAATTGGCATATCCTTGGCTAAACTCACTAAGATAAAAATAGAAAAGACACAAATAAAATCAGAAATGAAAGAGGGGAAGTTATCATGGATGCCACAGAAATACAAAGGATCATTCAGCAATACAATGGGGACTATATGTCACCAATTTAAATAATCCTAGAAGAAATGGACAAGTTCTTATAAACATATAGCCTTCTTAGGTTGAATCATGAAGAACTGGAAAATCTAAATAGACTGATCAATAGTAAGGAAATTAAATCAGTTGTCCAGAACCTTCCCAAAAGCAAAAGTCCAGGACCAGATGGCTTCACTAGTGAATTCTGCCAAACATTCAAAGAGGATCTAATACCTGTCCTACTCAAACTCTTCAAAAAAAAATTGAAGAAGAGACAATACTCCCTGATTCATTTTAGGAGGCCAACATTAACCTGATACCAAAACCTGGTAAGGACAAAACAAAAAAGAAAATTGCAGACCCATATCTCTGATGAATGCAGATACAAAAATCCTAAACAAAATTCTAGCAAATCAAATGCAACAATGCATCAAAAAGATTATACATCACAACCAAATGAGGTTCACCCCTGGGGCACAAGGATAGTTCAACATATGCAAATCAATCAATGCGATACATCACATAAACAAAATAAAAGACAAAAATCTTATGATGATATCAATTGAGGCAGAAAAAGCATTTGACAAGATGCAATACCCATTTTTTTATGATTAAAACACAATAAAATTAGTATAGAAGGAAAATACCTTAGCACAATAAAGGCCATATATGACAAACCCTCAGCTAATATCATAAATAATGGTGAAAAACTGAAGCCCTTTGCTCTATGTACAAGAACACAATATGATAGGTCACCTCTGCTTTTCAAGATAGTGTTGGAAGTCCTAGGCAGAGCAATCAGGCACAGAAAGAAATAAAAGTCATCCAAATTGGAAACGAAGAAGTTAAATCATCACTCTTTGTAGACAACATGATGCTATATATAGAAAACCCTAAAGACTCCACCAAAAAGCCATTAAAACAATAAATGAATACAGTCAAGTTGCCAGCTACAAAATCAAAATACAAAAATCCATTGGATTCCTATATACTAACAATGAAATCTCAGAAAAATAAATTAAAAAAAAACAACACAATTTCTTTTGCAATTGCAACAAAAAGAATAAAATGCCTAGGAATAAACTTAACCAAGGATGTGAAAGACCTATATACTGAAAACAATAAGACATTAAAAAAAAAAAATTGAAGAAGACACAAAGAAATGGAAAGACATGTTCATGGAGTGGAAGAATCAACATAGTTAAAATGGCCATATTACCTAAAGCAATATACAGATTTAATGCAATCCCCATCAAAATCCCAATGGCATTTTTAAAAGAAATAAAACAAAAAAACCATCAGTTTTGTATGGAAGCACAACAGACCCCAAATAGCAAAGCAATCCTAAGAAAAAAGAACAATGCTAGAGGTATCACACTCCCTGACTTTAGCTTGCACTACAGGGCTACAATAATCAAAACAGTATAGTATTGGGAGAAAAAAAGACACACAGACCCATGAAATAGAATTGAGAACTCAGAAATAAACCCACATAAATATGTACAGATAATTTTCTACAAAGAAGCCAAAAACATACAATGGAGAAAAGGCAGCCTCTTCAATAAGTGGTGCTGGGAAAATTGGAAAGCCACGTGCAAAAGAATGAAACTGGACTGCTATCTGTCACCATGTACCAACATTAACTGAAAATGGATCAAAGACCTAAACATAAGACCTGAAACAATAAACTGCATAGAAGAAAACATAGGTACTAAACTTATGGACCTTGGGTTCAAAGAGCATTTTGTGAATTTGACTCCAAAGGCAAGGGAAGTAAAAGCTAAAATAAATGAATGGGACTATATCAAACTAAAAAGTTTCTGCACAGCAAAAGAAACCATCGACAAAATAAAGAGGCAACCAACTGAATGGGAGAAGATTTTTGCAAACAGTGCCTCCGTTAAGGGGCTAATATCCAAAATATACAAGGAACTCATGCAACTCAACAACAAAAAAACAAACAACCAAACTGAAAAATGGGCAGACGACCTGAAGAGACATTTCTCCAAAGACTTACAAATGGCCAATAGACATATGAAAAAAATGCTCAACATCACTAATCATCAGAGAAATGCAAATGAAAACCACAATGAGATATTACACACCAGTTAGAATGGCTATCATCAACAAGACAAATAATAAGTGTTGGAGAGGCTGTAGAGAAAAAGGAACCTTCATACACTGTTGGTGGGAATGCAGATTGGTGTAGCCTCTATGGCAGGCAGTGTGGAGTTTCCTCAAATAATGAAGAATAGAATTACCATATGACCCAGCAATCCCTCTCCTGGGTATCTACCCAAATAATCTGAAATCATTTATCGATATGTGCTCCAATGCTCATTGTAGCTTTATTTACAGTGGCCAAGACATGGAAACAACCAAAACGTCCTTCGATAGATGAATGGATAAAGAAGTTGTGATATATATATATACACACACACACACAATGAAATACTATTTGGCCATAAGAAAAGATGAAATAGTAAATAGTACCGTTTGTGACAACATAGCCATGGATCTTGAGATTATAATGCTAAGTGAGTAAGTCAGACAGAAAAAAATCAAGAACCATGTGATTTCACTGATATGTGCCATGTAAAACTAAAAACAACAAAAGACAAAGAACAACAAATGAAGAAACAAAAACTGATAGACACGGACAATAGTTTATTGGTTACCAGAGGGTAAGGGGGGGGGAGGGTTGTAGAAGAGGATAAACGTGGTCAAATGTACAGTGATGGAAGGAGAACTGACTCTATGTGGTGAACACACAATGTGAGATATAGATGATGTATTACAGAACTGTACACCTGAAATCTATGTAACTTTACTAATAATTGTCACCCCAGTAAACTTTAATTAAAAAAAAAAACACCTCACAGATACATATTTTTAATCACTATTCTAGGAAAAAAAGTTTAATATGGAACTTGAATTGGCTGAAAAAAATAGATTTACCTGAAATATTTGGCATAGTTGTCCCTTTGGTAATGATTTGTTGGTCATTTCTAGGGGTGAAGTGAGTACATAATAAATTAATATGTGAAATAAGTTGTTATATAATAACAATGTCAAAAGCTGTAGAAGTTTTAATTATCAGAAATAAATTTGGAAAAATAAAACACTTTGTTCTTTTTCAAATTCTGTAGTGTATTTTTATTCTCTATATTTTATCTTTCAAACTGAAATTTATTTTGTATTGTATAGCAATAACTAAAAGCAGTTTTAACTGTCAAATAGACAATTTTAGGAAGGTCAATTTAAAAGATGAAGATAGATTCCCCTTGATGCTTTTTTCCACAGAATTTTAAATTAAATGGATAAATAAACAAAACCCTTATATATGCCGCCTATACAAAATTCACTTGAGATCAAAAGACACACAAAGACTGAAAGGAAAGGGATGGAAAAATATATTTCATGAAAATGGAATAAAATAAAGCTGTGGTAGCAATACTTACACCAGATTTAAAACAAAAAACAAAACAAAAATAACTTTAAAAGAACAGTATAAAAAAAGAGACAAAGATCCAGTAATCCCACTTCTGGATATTTATCTGAACAGAACCAAACACTACTTCAAAGGGAGGGACATGTGCATCCATATGTTCATCGCACCATAATTTATAATAGTCTAGACTAGATGCAACCTGTATGTCCATCAATGGATGAATGGATAAAGAATAGGTGATATATATTTACAATGGAATATCATTCAGCCATAAAAAAGAATGAAATCTTGCCATCTGCAACAACATGGATGGACCTAGAGGGCAGTATGTTGAGTGGAGTATGTCTGACAGAGAAAGACGAATATCATATGATTTCATTTATATGTGGAATCTAATGAACAAAACAACCGAATACAAACAAAACAGGAACAAACTGATAGATACAGAGAACATTTTAATGGTTGTCCCCTAGGAGTGGGTTTTGAGGGGTTGGTGAAAACGGGGAATGGATTAGGATGTACAAATTGGTAGTTGCAAAATAGTCAAGGAGGTGTAAAGTATAGCATAATGACTATTGTTCATAATATTGTAATAACTATGCATAGTGTCAGATGGGTACTAGATTTATTGGGGTGATCACTTTGTAAGTTACATAAATGTGTAAATACTGTGTTGTACATCTGAAACTAATATCATATTGAATGTCAACTGTAATTGGAATAAAAAAAATGTAAAATAATAAAAAATAACATAAAAGATGAGGATAGTTCTCCTGTTTTCTTTTATTCCACAGAATTTAAAATTAAATTAGATTATTTAAGGAGGATGATAATAGAGTATACGATGTCATTTTGAGGTAACTTTTGCAAAGATTATAATAGAACATTTTAGTCAACATAACAAATGCACTTGGGTTGCTTTTCTTGATCTAGATATTGTACATTAAGCAGTAATAGTAACCATTTATCTTCATTTTGAGTATATACATGCTGTGAGAAATAGTCTATTTATAGTTTTAGTACAAGGTTGAATGCACTTATCACACTTCATTGGCTGCACATTTTATACTTAGAAAAAGTGTTAAGAGTCTTTTTTATCGATTCACAGGCTAAGAGAATTCATTTTTTTTTGTTTGTTTCCATCCTTTGACCTACAACCCTAGGATCCATTAGGGCACTACAACAGCAAGGTGTAGACTCATCAACTACAAAGAAATAGAACTAAAATGACATTGTCTCCAGCTAGGGATGCATTAATAGACCTGCGATTTCAAACGTAGAAAAGGCAATTTTTTCCTGCTGGGAAGTGGAGTCCTCAAGAGAGCCATCTCAGAATGAAGAACATGATATGAAAATCAATAAAGACCCTATTGTGCTACTGATGTGTCCGGGAAGTGTCATTTTATATCTTGCTAGCAGATATCTACAGGAAGTTAAAGCTGCTTTGCTCATAGTAATTGGATGAACCCTCTTTTATCAGTGGTGTATTTTGCTACTCAAAGTAAAAGTAAAATATACTGTGGGGCCCAGTTTGAAATGAGATATCATGAAAATAATGAATATGAAAACTGTTAGGTCTTTTCACAGAATCAGTGATGTTTTCCACTCGCAAAATTCTTATAATTACACGAGTTTAAACAGATAACTGTAAATACTGGGCTAATAGGCAGGAATATTGTGGTGAGGGAAACAGTATATCGGCTAATCAGAGAAAGAAGGCATCTTAAAAGGCATCTTTGCAAACATCAAGATGATTTGCAGACCTCAAATAGCTGATATGAAAGATTTAATTTCATAAATATGTATTGCCTTAAAGATGAAATACTTATATGCTTGGAAATAATTTAGATGTTAATTTCTGGAATCTTTATTGTTTATGCTACAAAAGCCTTGTTTTCCCAGATCACTAAAAGATAAAAGTTTTAGAATTTTATGGCAACTGTAGTTTCCCTAAAAGTCATCTCACATATTGTCTTATCATTTCCCACTAAGTACATTTATCTTATGGAAAAATCTTTATGTTATGTGACTTCTACATAAAGATATATTTGACAAAGACTGAGTAAGGAGAGAGCAGCTATTGAAATTTGAGGTTTATATTTTAGATTCCACACTTTTTATCTCTTTTTACTTTTCCTCTATTCCACAAAGAATTTGAAATTGTTATGTTAATGTATGTAGATGCAGGGATAAGCCCCTAGACTAAAAACCTCCCATAAGCCAGGGACAGGGAAAGACCAAGAAAAAGTCAGGCCACTCTAATCGGGCAATTAACTGAGGTTATTAAAGGAAATTTATATATGAGGAATCAGAATTAATTAATTCATCAAGCAATTTTTGAGAGATGACTACTTGAAAGTCACTGTGTAATACGGGAGGCCCATAAAAACAAATTTATGACCTCAAACAGGAAAATGGAAAATAAAGGGACAAAGCTATTTTAATTGAGAAACAGACGATATTAAAGATATGTTCTTTTTACAAACAGTGGTGGTAATAACCGGCAGGAGCATCCCTGCTTCTTCATCCTGTAGAGCAGGCAGAGGAAGCAATTTGGCTCCGGCTCCTTTCTGCTCGAGAAGCCTGCCCTGTACTTGGTGGTGTCTGAAAAATCCATGGATCTCCCCAAACCTGAAACATCTTTTATTAATTCCAAATGTGTGTGCTCTTTCAAATGAGCTTTATAAAAACAAAATATTTTTGAGAAGAACTGAACTAATAGTATAAAATAAAAAACCCCACATATTTTATGAGTTCTAAGGTGCACATTTATTCTTATTTTATTATTTGTGAAATCGGAATCCTTCTACAATTGACAGCAGCTTAGCACTATGTAATAGTTAAGCTGGCAATTTATTTATTTTTTTAAATAGCAACACAAAATTATGATTCAGTATAATTTATAGCATCTTAGTGTTGATATATGGAATTTAATATATCCGGGGTGCCAAAAACATGTACACATTTTAAGAGATGTTATCTATGTATTACTTTTCGAAGTTGAATTGAATTATGATGGCCATGTGTAGATGACGTTCACTCAAAAGTTGGTGTTAATCAAATGAATGCTAGTGTCATTCATTGTATTACAATTTTAATACAGTTTTTCCTTTCTTAAAATGTGTACACTTTTTTTTTTGCACCCTCTGTATATATGGCAACTAAAACAAATAGTCATATTTACATTATGGTTGAACAGAAGCTATAATCTCTGGAAACAGCAGAGAATAGAGTTTAGAGTCACCTGTATTAATTCTATTACAAATTTCTTCTTTTTTGTTTCCCTCTTGTTGGTTCTGAATATTTTGTCTCCATTTCCTAAAATCATCTACATGGAAACTTTTTTTTCTGTGTCCATTGCCCTCCGTCCTTTCTATCCTCCAAAATTCTGGTAGCTATATTTCTAAAATAAAAATTTCATCATGCCATTCTCTTAATTAAAATTCCGCTATCCCCTTTAGCATCCTCAGGATACATTTCCAATTCTCAAAATGACATACAGAATCCATTATGCTCAGGATCCCATTTGCCTGTCTTTCATTTCTTTCCATGTTCCATATTGATTCCTGTATATCTTCACAAAACTGTTCGCATATCTTCAACTATGAAACTTCCACATGATTGCACATATTGTTTCCTTCATGGGCACACTGTCTTGTGCAATTATTGAACATACTGTAAAATCAATAGGTTTTCATGAATGAATGAGTAAATTGAATTGATAATTAGAAATTGGTCACTTAAGTGTATCAAAAATATTAATCTAATTACTTGTGACATTTCTAAAAATGTTGATTTCACTTATACAATAGTACTAAAAATCACATTTCTGGTATTTATTCCTTTACTAATTAGCTTATATGCACATGCATGTTAATACCAAAAACTCAATATGTTGTATTCTTTACCACCAAAAACTTATTCTGATTTTTACAAAAGTTATCCAATGTTGTATTACCTGTTCATATATGATTTATGTACCAATATGATTTTAGTGTTAGCTTTTGACAAGACAGAGACTGAAACAGTTTACTACGTGACTTTTGATTTCTATTTCTCTATCCTCCACAAGACTATAAACTCCAATCTAGCATGAACCAAGTGTGATTTCTTTGCAGTTATATTTCAAACTTCTAAGAAACTGTCAGGTTGATTGAATTAACGAACTGTGTGTTTTAGCTTTGGTGGATTCTATGCTATAAAGCTGTTACTTAAGTAACAACCATATTCCTGTGTAGCTGATATTTTAAGGAAATTAATAGTTATTTGAAACATGCCTGTTCCTGGCAAGGACTGTCAAGGAGATTTTTGTTTTAACCATTATTTTAAAATAAGTAAACTAATTCAGAATGAAAAATCAGATTTTGTTTTTATGATATGACAGTACTTTGTGAAACACAATGATTAATTCATATTGCACTTATCTGTTTATTTCATCTAAAGTGATTGAGATTAAGATATGCCCGTCTCCCGTGAACACATTACATTTTAATAAATGACATTTTGACGAGACACTCTCAAGAGTGATTTGGCCAAGAGTTCTGTCATGTTGATTGATAGTAACCATGATCCTCTTTGTTTTTAACAGTTTTCAGTAACCGAATTATAGCTATGATTATAATATTTTATGCTTTCCTGTCTGAAATGTCTTAACGTATTATGCTTATTAGTAAATGAAAGAGTTTTTCACAACAAACTAGGATAGCAAGAGGACTATAGCCCAGTATCTACTCTAAAGTTTTCTTTAGTTTTTTTAAAAAAATTCAAAGTAAAGAGGAAGTGAAATGATCAGGTGATATTTGATCACATGTTGAAATAATCATCTAAATCCATTTCTGGACCCGTGATTCAGAACAGTGCTCTGTCAGTACCAACAGCTCCAACAGTGCTCTGTCAGTACCAAGCGAGTATTTTATACGTATAAGTTGCTTTATATTAAGAACAGGGATTCTTTGGCACAGTAGCCGGTGTGGTTCTCAGACAGTTAATCAATAGTAGATTTCCTGCAGCTCGTGGATCCATCCCACTCTCTTTCTACCCACAGGAATTTGGAACTGAGGTGAAAAATGCATTTGAAACTAGAACTAACTTTATTTTGTAGATTTTAAGGTGGTTTAATAAAATTTTGTAGGAAGTAACATCATCTTAAGTAAAAATCGAGAGTAATCTGTATTTCTTGTGTTTGGATCTTATCAAGAGTGCAGCAGATATCTTTTTGATTTGAGTTATCAATATAATATACCACTATCAAGCTACATTTGGATTTGTACTTTCAAGGTAATTCCACATATAGGTTATGAATTTGTCATTGTATTTTCACTAATAATTTGATCCAGCAGTTACATATTGAGCAATATACAATCTTACTAATATTAATTGGTATTTTTTTCATTATATAACACAGAACATTACATTAATGTATACTTACAGATATATATATATATATATACATATATATACACACATATGTACTTTGAAAATGTGTATTATAGATTATATTATCTTTGAATTACTAAAGAATGTGTTACACAGTTTGTCACCAAGAAAAATATATTAGTTCCAACAAGGTTGTGATCTACTGAGCTAGACTTTGAAGTTGCAGGTGAGGCTCATAGAATATTGAAAAACTCACATTGTATATTAAATTTTGCGTGATGGCTGTACTGAAATTTTATTTCTGGAATGGAGTGTTTCATTAGCATGAATAATAAGTATCTTCTGAAATCTAAAATGCACTTTCAATTAAGTAAGTTTTCTTCCATCCCCTTCCTATTTTTCCCTTCTTCTCCTCCATTATTTGAACTCCCATTCATATACTAATTTGCCATTGTATTTAATATATACTTGTATTTTATGGATACAAATTCATAGGAATTTGGTGAGTTTACATTGGGGTCTACTCCTCCAAAAAGAACTTTTGTCTATGTCCAATATAGAAGTATTTTAGTTTTATTAATAGGCTTCAGATTTCAAAATCAAAACTCTTGGGAAGAGAGTACTTTTGTATGAAATGTTCAGGATGTACTATTTTGTCTACCTGCTCTCTTTTTCAAGAGAGAATTGCTTTTTTATAAGCAGTTTTTAAAAGCAGAGTTTTTTTGTTTGTTTTCTAACTAGTTCTCCCTTTCACTTAGATGGTTACACTTTGAGTGTTTTAGCATTATGTGACTACCCCAGTTCCTACCCACCAAATTGTGGATTTTTTTTTCCCTCTGTGCTTGATTAAAATTTAGGACTCTTCATGGACACTTTGGCTTCTGAGATACTACACATTGCCTTTCAGTTTCCTCTTATTTTTTGGTCCCTGATAACTTTTGCTCCATTATGAGCTCATCTATACAAGTAAAATGCAGGTTTTTTTTTTATTATTATTACAACAGTGTTTCACCCACACACACATAAAATCTAATTGATTGATTACCAGTAGTTCAATTCTAACAACTACACTTTTTAAAATTTTTTTATTTTGAAAGCCCTGTTTTTTTCATGACTGATGCAGATGCTGACTCTGTTTAGATAGTCTTCTCTAAAACTGTCTTTTAATCCTTACATGCTTTATTCCTGTGTCAATTTTAATAGATGAAATGTCACATATCTTTAACTAATGAATATTTTATGCTCATTATCATTTTCTGTAGCTTCAAATCTATATTTGAGACATCTTCTAAGATAACAGTCTCAGGTGTTCTGTCCTCTAAACTTTTCCTGACATTCTTGATGTTTTTAAAGTCCAAGGCCTAATTTTTGTCTGGCTGATTATTCATTTGACTAACTCTCAGTCCTAAAAAAGGTTGAAACTGATATTATTTTCAAGAATGAGGGGCATATCTAAGAATAGGGTTTTTCACTTTTCATAAAGATTAAATTACTACTGAAATTTTCATCTTAGTAGTGAATTCCCTGTAAAAAAGGAGGATAGTGATTTTGTTTGTTCTGTAGATAAAGTCAAAGTGTTGGAAGCTGAAGAAGTATGCCTAAAATGTTGCAACAAAAAAAGGTGAAGTAATAAAAAAATTCATAATAATTATAATAACAAACACTTATATACCTGGTATTATTCCAAACACTTTGTATATAATAACAGTTTAATTCTCATAACAACCCTATGAAGTAGATATATTATTAACATCATAATTTGTAGATAAACTGTGGCACAACAGATGACTTACTAAATATCACAGAGCTATTAAGTTATGGAGCTAACTTTGGAACTCTGAGTGAAAGTTTCAGAATCACACTTATGCCTATATATAATAGTATGTAAATTATTATTAACATGAAAATTATTATTTTTACTTATGTAGCATAAAAGAGAGGTTGAAAAAGGTGAGAGATCCATTGGACAGGAAGGTGGGCCTTGAATAAAAAAAAAAAAACAACAACAAAACAGTATGTTATAATGGAGAGAAAATAAACTAAGTTCACAAATGTTGGATACAACTCCCAGCTTTGACATTTCCCAACAGTGTTGTTATTTTGGACCATTTAAATACTCTCATGATTTATATATTCTGTATAATGGATACAACTATAACAATTCTTCAGGTCTCTTATGAGGATTAGAGATTAGCAAACAAAAAATATAAATGCCAATTTTTCATTCTTCTTCATTTTATTATTGCTAATATACCACTATTTTTGAGATGAGATAAGTATTAGAGACAGATAATTGTATACAATATAAAATAATCAATACACAATCTTGAGCATGAAAACTAATCTGGATATGTAGAAATAATTCCTACAAAAGACATTATGCTATGATTTAATGTTAGGTTGGTTGAAGGTTTACTGCATCATTACTTTCTTTTCTGGAAAACAATCTAAAAATATACACCTTTTAAAATTTTGCATCTATGTAGTATAATAATTCCACACATGGAAATCAAAGTGGAAGCAATGATCTTAAACAGACTAAAGATTTTGTGAAGTTCATTTTAGTTTCTATGATAATAAGTGAACAACTTAAATATTGACTACAAGTAGACAATTTAAACGGATGATGATATTTGATAAAATAGTATACATGAAAATATTTTTGAAAGGTTAGCTGTCCTGTCATGATAAATAAAAAAAAAAATGAGTATTTAAGTTATGTGGTGATGATTATTACAAATATAGTACAGGAAGAAAATAAAATCAAAACTATGGATTTGTCTAGGGAAAAAGGGCAAAGATTGCTTGTGGCAAAAATCAAAAAGAAATGTTGTTTAACTGGTTATCATATCTTTTTTGCTGATATCATTAATCATTGTATACTCTGAACTAATGCGATTGTTAAAACTCTCAACAAAGTAAGTACAGAGGGAATGCACCTAACATAATAAAAGCCTTGTATGACAAATCTACAGCTAACATCTTACTCAATGATGAAAAGTCAAAAACGTTTTTTCAGAGATCAGGAACAAAAAAAGGATTCTTACTCTTGCCACTTTTATTCAACATAGTATTGGAAGGCTTAGCCGCAGGAATTAAGCTAGAAAAAGAAATAAAATCATTCAAGTTGCAATAAAAGAAAACACTGTCACTATTTGCAGAGGACATGATACTATACATAAAAAACCTTAAAGACTCCAAAAGATTATTGGAATAAATAAATTCAGTAAAGTTGCAGGATATAAAATTAGTATACAAACATTTGTTGTGTTTCTATACAGTAAAAGTGAACTAAGAAATTAACAAAGCAATCCCATCTACAACTGCATTAAAAAAAATAAGATACCTAGGAATAAATTTAACTGAACAGGTGAAAGACCTGTACAATGAAAACTATAAGACATTGATGAGACAAATTGAGGAAGACAAAATAAATGGAAAGATATGCCATGCTTATGGATTGAAAAAATTAATATTGTTAAAATGTTCATACTATCTAAAGCAACGTACAGGTTAAATTAAATCCTTATCCAAAGTCCAGTTTAGTTCCACAGAACTAAAATAATCCTAAAATTTATATGGATCCACAAAAGATCCCAAACAGCCAAAGCAATTTTGAGAAAGAAGAACAAAGCCAGATATATCATGCTCCCTGATTTCAAACTATACTAAAAATCTATGGTAAACAAAATACTATGGTATTGTTATAAAAACAGATACTTTGGTCAATGGAACAGAATAGAGAGCCCAAAAATTTACCCAACATGTATGGTCAATTAATTATAATAAGAAGACAAGACTATACAATGGGGAATAGACAGTCTCTTCAATAAATGGTGCTGGGAAAATGCGATAACTGCCTGCAAAAGAATGAAACTGGACCACTACTTTACACTACATACAAAAAAATAACTCAAAAAGAATTGAAGATGCTGCCAAATGAGAGGGAATTTGGGTGGATAGGGGAAAACGGTGAAGGGATTAAGAAGTACAAATTGGCAGTCACAAAATAGTCATGGGGATATAAAGTATAGCATAGTGAATATTGTCAATAATATTGTAATAACTATGTATGGTGTCAGGTGGGTACTAGTCTAATGAGGGGGATCACTTGGTAAATTATAAAAATGTCTAAACACTATGCTGTACAACTGAAACTAATATAATATTGAATGTCAACTGTAATTTTAAAAATAATAAAATTATTTTAAAGTTTTTAAGGAAGACTTAATTGTAAAATATAAAATCATAAAATTCCTAGAAGAATCAATAGGTGGTAAGCTCCTTGACTTTGGTCTTAGCAATGTGTTTTTGGATCTCACTCCAAAGGCAAGAACAACAAAAGCAAAAATAAACAAACAGTAATATATCAAATTAAAACACTTCTGCACAGAGATGGAAACCATCAGCAAAACAAAAAGCAACCTACAGAATGGGAGACAATATTTGCAAATCATGTATCTCATAAGGGGTTAATATTCAAAATATATTTTTAAAAAACTCAGACAACTCAGTAACAACAACAACAACAACAAAAACCAAACAACCCAATTAAAAAATGAGCAGAGGCTCTGAATAGGCATTTTTCCACAGAAGACATACAGATGGCCAACAGGCTTGTGAGAATATGCTTAACATCACTAATTGTGAGGGAAATGCAAATCAAAACCACAGTGAGATATCACCTTACATCTGTCCGAATGAATATTATCAACATGACAAGAAATAACAAATGTCAGCAAAGACGCGGAGAAAAGTCGATCCTTGTCCCGTGTTGGTTAGAATGTAAATTGGTGCAGTCACTATGGAAAACTGTATGGAGGTTCCTCAAAAAATTAAAACTAGAACTACCATATGATCCATCATATGGTATCTAACCAAAGAAAGTAAAAACACTAATTCAAATCGATATATGCACCCCTATGTTCACTGCAACATTATTTACAATAGCCAAGATATGGAAGCAATCTGTGTTCATCAACAAATGAATGGATAAAGAATATGTTTTATATATATATATATATATATATATATATATATATATATATATATATACACACACACACACACACACACACATATACATATATACACACACATATATACATACATATATACATAAATATGCACATATATACATATATGCATGTACATATATATATATATACATATATATGTGTATATATATTATTACTCAGCCAGAAATAAAAATGAAATCTTATCATATGTGAGAATATGTATGGACCTAGAGGAATTATGCAAAGTAAGATAAGTTAGACAGAAAAAGACAAATATTGCATGATTTTCCTGAATGTGGAATATAAAAAACAAACCAGACTCATCAATACAGAGAACACTTTAGTGGTAGCCAGGGGGGAGGGAGGTTGTGGGGTGTGGGTAAAATGGGTGAAAGGGATCAAGAGGTATAAACTTCTAGATATAAAATACATAACTCATGGGCATGTAACATATAAGCATGAGGACTACAGTTAATAATAGTGTATTAATGTTGTATGATGATATACGGTTACTAGATTTAGTATGACGATCATTTTGCAATGTATGTATACAAATGTCAGATCACTATGCAATACACCTAAAACTAATATGATATTGTACATCAATTATACTTCAATTAAAAAAAAATAAATGAATTGTTGTTCTTGCTCAGAGTCAGGGAACATCATTCCAATGACCTGTCGATGAGACTGAATCCCACACTACCTGCTTTAGACTAAAATCTGTACTTTACAAATAAGTATACATATTCCATGGTTCCCTTTATTCATATAATTTTGCTAAATTAAAAAACTACCATTTTAATTATAACACCTAAATTTGGCTTATTTACTGAAGATTTTATGATATTATAATCCAACATAGATCACCTTTTGATCTGCTTATAATAGGAAGATGATTTAACATTTTTCTTATTGTTTTGTCTTTCAAAAATCTCTTTAACATTTTTTTCTCACTCTGCTGTTGTTGCTGTTATTTTTGGATTTTTCTCAGGTCTTCAAAAATCCTCTTGTATCTTACAATACTCCAGAAGAGTAAAGTGCTGTGGGTTGCACATCTAAAATAAACTGGTTCTGCACTATTTCATAAAACGATTACTATGGCTAACAGTTGCTCAGAGTGACCCTTGAAAGAATCTCAGCCTATGGTACTGTAAACTGTTGTATACCAAAGATTTGTAGATCTGGAAACAGCTGGTACCTTATATAAGTAATTCATTTTGGATTACAAGATTGCCCATAATTAAGCACTCTGGAGAAGGGTCTAGAACATATTTGTTTTCATTCATGTAACAAAACATTGAAATGATTGCAGTGTACCCAGCATAATGCTATTCAACTGAGATACAAAGATAAATATATATGTGACATGTCTTCATGGATTTATATTTGACTGGGAGAGGAACACATAAACAGAAAACTGTGATATAATAATGACTGTGAACATCTCTTGCAGTTTGTGATTGCCTCCACTCTTTCTGATTAGCCATTTACAGACAGTACTGAAAATATTTTCCAACCATTATATTCATATTTATCTCCTCTGTCCGTTTGCCACTAGAAGTATAGTTACTATGCATTCACTTTTATACCACCCTTAAATAATGCCAGAAGCAATTAAGGAAGTGAATTGCATATTCCCACCAGTATTTATGAAATAATCATAGAAATTATTAATGCAAATGGGTACTAGTTAAATAAAATTGTCAGAACAAAATATTCCAAAATAGAGAAGCATCTGAAAAGTAGGGAATATCATTTTTTAGGTCTGTTTATAGATGCAAAGGGGGAAAAATCTGACACTAATTAAGCAGGAGAAACATTTTATCGGGTATTTCAGAGAATTTCGAAGGCAAAAGAACCAAATTCCAGATTAAGTTTCTTGGACTAATATCCAAAATCTTGCATAGAAATTACGTTAAGAACTTTTAATTATTACTTCAGCCCCACCAAACCAGAAAAAAATATGGTTTGTTGTCCATTATTTGCACCTTTACCCTGAAAAAATGACTTTGCAAGCACAGCATCTCCGTAAAGTCAGATACCTTTGCTGTTAACTTCATAAGCAAAATGAACTTAATGTTGACCCCTTTTCCTCATGGATTCCTTTGATGAATGCATCATGTTGATGGAGACAACGTAAAGTGCTAGCATTCTGACTGAAAAGGAGAAAAATATGTTGTTGTTGTTTTTTAATTCTGGTTTCTACCTTGAGAATAGAGATTTATAAAACTTAAAATTTCCAAATATGGCTAGAGTGTTCAAAGGTTGCAGAACAGCTAGAAAACCTATTTATCACAATGTTATTTGGTTTTCTTAAAATTAAAATGGTCAAGTTCTTCCTTGAAAACCGTTCATAAAGGATTACTGAATGTTTTTCAAATGGTAAAGTCATTAAAATTTAGTGGTTCTTTTTTGTTGTTAATTATGACTACCTCTCAAATTGTGTAATGCTTTATTAATTTTATGATATACTTTTTAAAATTTTTGTTTAAATGGTATAAAATAAAAGTAGTTTTCATGTTTTCTAAGTGTGAATAAGTCTATTAGTATCAATAAATTTGTCCTACCTTACAGTATGATAACAGTTGGTTCTTTTCATATCAAATGACAATTTCAGGTATAACTATGAACAATGAGAAATAAACGTAATTTAAAAAATTTAATACCTGATATGTTATACTTATCTTTTATGTATAAAATTTTATGTGCATTACATTAAGAAAGAAAAAAAATCCACAAATCATCAACCCACAAGACATTATTGATTGAATGAAAATCCTAGTTTAAAATATTAAAAAATCATTGAAAATATTTGCAAAAGAATTACTTGCTAAATGTATTCCAAGTATTCAATAAAATTAGAAAGGGAAGAATTCATTTAGTGATACTGGGGATGGTCAACAACAAAATTGGGTTTAAAATAATCAACTGAGAGACTTTAAAATACAAATCAAGAAAAATAAATGTTGATAGTGTAAACCCAAAGAAAAAAGACATCAACAAAACCAACATTGCTGAGATCTGATTCTGTATTTTAAAAGGAAAATTTGAGGGGGAAAAAAAATTCCAGAAACCGGATGAAAGACAGAATTACTATTGACTAAAAATAAAATGCCTAGGAATAAACATAACCAAGGATGTGAAAGACCTATATGCTGAAAACTATAAGAAGTTTTTAAAAGAAATTGAAGAAGACACAATTGTAGAAATGGAAAGACATTCGTGTTTGTGGATTGAAAGAACCAACATAGTTTAAATAGTATAAATACCCAAAGCAATATACAGATTTAATGCAATCCCCATCAAAATCCCAATGGCATTTTTTTTAAAGAAATAGAACAAAAAATCATCAGATTTGTATAGAACCACAAAAGAGCCCGAATAACCAAAGCAATCCTAAGAAAAAAGAACAGTGCTGGAGATATCACATTCTCTAACCTCAGCTTGTACTACAGGGCAAAAATAAACAAAACAGCATGGTATTGGTAAAAAACAAACACATAGACCAATGGAATAGAACTAGGAACCCAGAAATAAACCCACAGAAATATGGATAGTATAGTAGATTTTTGAACAGTGGTTTTATGTGGGACTCATTTGAGGATTTATTTCCCTGGTAGTAGAGTAACTATTTTGTTCAGACTTTTTAGTTGCTCCAGAGTCTGCCTAATGTAATAATTCTTTCAGAGCTAACTCTAAAAGGAGCACTGGGGATTATGATTTAGATCAGAGCTCATCGATCCATTTTATGTTAATTCTTGAGAATCTGCTGTCCTTTGGATCATTATTTGAATGGGAGGCAGGGGAGATTGAAGCTCTCAGAAAAAGGTGCAGTATTACAAATCCAGAACCTAGATGACTCCTACAAACTGAAAAGACAAAATCAGATGTCAAAGTGGGACTTAAATATGTTCTAAATATAAATGCAAATATATATCAAAGTCATCAATATGTGTATGTTCTTTGACACAGTCACTTATAAAATTCATCTAGAGGATTAATCAGATATAAGTTTTTGTTGTTTTTTAGTAGTGAGTAAATAGAACTTTCTAAATATCTAAAAATATTACAGGAATCTTTAAGTAAATTTTAAAGTATTGCTTATATGAAATATTTTGCAGCCACCAAACCCATCTTACAGAAAATGTTTTAAGTGCTCATATTTATAGTAAATTATAATAAACAGACTGCAAAATATCACCAACAGAATAATAGTATCTTCGTAATTGAACAACTAAATTTCCAAGGTAGGACAAAAAAATAGTGATACAGTATTTAACAAAATGTTAGCAATAACTAATTGGGGCATATTGTTGATTTTACTTTTTCTTTTTCCTATTTTTTTTCTTAAATTATTTGCTAAGTTTACTATATTGGATATGAATCATTAGAAAACAGTTCAAAGCAAAATGGCAATTTAAAATTTTTCATATTTAAATAAAATTCTGTCTGTTCTTTTTGATAAGTGAGCATAGGAAGACGACGAGACTATGACTAAATTTAACATTTTCTGTATAATCTCTGAGCTAATGAATAAATGAAATTTCATCACTTTGAGATTCTCACTTCTTCTCCACAGTTAATAGAAAGGGAGAGGAAAGCTAACCCTTCTCTCCAGGCTTCACAAACACACAAGCAAGGTAAATACCACTAGACCATCAACTGGGAAAGAATTGGCCCAACCAATCCTATTTATATTATATTTATAGCTCTATATTTAGAAACCAGGACAGAAGCTCTTCCCCCTAAACATTCTTTAATTATATCAGAATGATGTACTGTAATAAAGTACAATCTGCTGAAATAAAATTTTCCTTAATACTAAACGTTAGAATTGGAATATTTTATGAAGAAAGGTATACTAATGTATCATTCACAGTCTTCATGCTAAACATAACCGCATTTTAATCATGAACATATGTTTGAAGGAATCCTTACTGTTTCAAGAGAATGACTTTTACCGCATAATACTCTAGTGAGATAATAGCATAGTTCATTTTGCAGGCAAGGATAATCTTTTGCTTTCAAGTAGATATGCCATAGATGAGTTTAAATCTGAAAACCTGGCGAAAACCTACTTCATGATTAATTAGTCCCTTTTAGAAACTCAGTTAAATACTGGATGCCACACATTAAAATGTAGAGATAATGACTGGCAGAACAGAGGAACATGGGTGTGCATAAATTGTCTCTGACCTGATTTAAAGACATAAACTCAAAATTTAACATCAAAATGAATATTACAATAATGTGCCATATCCATCATTCTCTCAGCCAGTGTGGAATCATCAGGTTTTACCACAGCATGGATATTGACATTGTTTCATTAATTATAATATTTGTTTTAGTCAAAGTACACAGTTCCTCCAGTGTGAAATATTGTAGTTGTCTTCAGAATATATCAGTCTTCAGAGTACTGGGTAGAAATTTTCATCTTTGCAAAATTTTACTTTGAGGTATTTTCAGGATGATATTGGTCCATCACCACTAGACTAAAAGCATAGAATATTGATGAGAACATGGGTGCTAAGAACCTTAGTCATATGGTCCAATTTCTTCATATTTTAAGTTAGAAAACTGAGGTTCAGAGGAGTTTACTTGTAGTATGTTTACACAACACTCCCTAGTGGATTTATCGTAACACGTGCATATCTGAACCCTGGATTCATCAGATTTCTTTTAAAAAATTAAAATGTGCTTTGGTTACTTCCTTTGTAGAACTAGAACTTTATATAAACAGTAATTGTCATCTGCCAGATATGTTTATTTTTGTTTATTTTACTCCACACTCCAAAATAAAAGTGTTTCAATTTATTTTTAACCTTCCAGTGTTGGACATTACTCATTTTTAAAAGTCATTTTTAATAAAATTTGACTATGTGGACTATATATATGCCCTGTCTTTTTAATTTTGCACTAATATCTAAAAGTAGTGTCTTTTTGTAACATTAATTTTAAATTACAAATTATCAAAATGCTGATAATATCTAATTTGAGAACATAGTGAAACAAAAATAAAAGCAAAATCACCATTATATTTTATACCCATTACCTGAATACAATCAAAATTAATTTGTGGTGAATTTTATTTATTTATTTCCTTCCTTCCTTCTTTCCTTCCTCCCATCCTTCCTTTCTTCCTTCCTCTCTTTCTCACTTCTTTCTTTCTTTATTTATCTAAATATCACCTCTCTCTATCATCTATCTATAGATCTTTCTATTATCAAAACATCTATCTATCTATCTATCTATCTATCTGTCTATCTATCTATCTATCCTCTCCTGTCTTTTTGGACCTTTTTACTTTGAACTTACTCCTCAATAAAAATGTTGTTTTAAAGTTTGAGTGATAGCTCATTTTATATTCAATCATGTTCATAATAGAGAAAAACGTACACTTAATTGGAATGAAACTACCAAGAAAAAATAGCATGAAGTCCTCCAAAAAGAGACATTCAATAGACAAATACAAACTAATGTAAACCTTTTAACAAAATATAATTATGTGGTAAAATTGCAAGCAATGAAATTAATAAATATCTATATAAACAGTGGTCATTTGGAGGAAATACTTAAACCACTGGCTTGAACTTAACATTGCTGGCTGTAAAGGGTCCTTCCTGTACAAAATTAGATCTTATTAGCAGAGAAAGACTCTGAACTAGGAGCTCCTCATTGAATAAATGAATTTGTCAATCATTCTGGACATATGATCATCATTAATGCACATTAATCCTGCCATGTGAGATAGAGAGATTACCATAGCTGATACTCATGGAAGATCATTTAGCTTAGAACTCATAAAACAATTAAAATAGCTTTAGTGACTATAAGATAGAGAATATTGGATTGAATGGATCATTAGTCTCATCTGATATACTTGTTATATTTTTAGCACACTCTTTGGAAGTGCCACTTTACCTCCTATACAATTACCTGGTATCACTTGTGCAATATTAACTAGCTAAAGCTTCAGTTGTGACTATCCATAACAAATAAGAGGTTCTAAAATTCAAGACGATATTCTAAGGTGGGAGGCTGTGCTCAAAAACATATTATTAGTATCTTTTTGGTAATAAGATTGTGTATGTGTGTGTGTGTGTGTGTGTGTGTGTGTATACACAAATAATAATTACATAGGATGGTTTGGGTCTTTTTGTTTCCTAGCTACACTACTGAATACAAAATTATAGCTCTTATTATACAAAAATAACAAATACAAAAAATTAACATCCTTGAAGCTTCAAATACTGCAGTTTGGCAGAAATATGTGTCAGATATTATAATCAGGTATCCACTAGAATATAGAGTATACAATATTTTTCTTGTTGGTGTTTATGTCAACAAGCTGTGATGACAAATAAGTTTGGACGTTTTCCAAGAAAAGTTCTTTGTAATTGTTGTTAGATTGTTCAAAGGAAGTTTTTTAATTATAAAATCTTTTCAGAGAGAGAGTTCTTTTAAATTCACTTAAAGGAGTTAAAACACTGGTGATAAAAATAAATTATGCTCTTGACTATAGATTACTTTTCTTTGAACACTTGTATGTAATGTGAATGAACACTACATAGACTACATTTAACCAAATGACTTGGTAATCGATAATCACTAAGTATTTATTATTTATGTTTCTTCTAATTAGAATTTATATCATAGAACAATGCTGTGCATGAATTAAATACAAATGAATACACTGAATACATTACTGTATTTAAGATGGTTTACTATATGTGTGCTTGTAGTTTAAGAAGTGACCAGTATTCCAAAAAGTAAAACTTCAGGTTTATTAGAGTTAACACATAGTGTAGTTTTTTCTTAATTGCATAGGAAAATAACTGTATTTGTAATTTTCTCAACAACTAAAGTAAATATTATCTTTACGTAGAACCATTACTATTTTTGTTTCATACTGATATAATGTAGGCATAGAAAAATTAAGTGACCAAAGTTTACTAGGGAAATGTGTACCTAGGTAGTCTTGATGCAGACTTGATGTTGTTCATATTTTGAACAACACTACATTGTGCTACTTATCATTTTAGGTTTCTATTGTTGTATTTCCAATTTATGTACTAGCCTGGGGTGTTTCTGCAAAGATATTTAAACAATTGAGTAACATTTTTAAGTATATATTTAATCCATATTAAATATATGTATACAATATATAGACTTCTAAGTTAAGTTTCAATATAATTATGTCATTAAATTTAATGTAGTTTTAAATAAGAATCCCCTATGCCTTGAATTATGAGAAATGAATATTCTCAAATCTTCATTAACTCATTTAGCCATACCAAAGTAACACTTTTTACAATATTGATTTTTTTTTGGTAATGTGAATTTGAATTTTTAATATATTTTGAATAATCTTAGAATTAAGAAATCAGACCATGAATTTTACACTAATAATTGGGCTAGTGAATAAATGAACAGATATAAAAATAGACTCAAAAAAAGGAACATAAAAAGCTTATCCAGCACACTTATTTTACTGATTTTTCTCTTAAGTACTTTAAACTTCAAAACCTGATGAAATTAACAAGTAAAAAAAAAAAAATGCCCTTGTGCATAAATAAAATTTTTAAATTTACTGTAGAAAATAGAAAAACTAAATAGATGAAAAAGTGCATGATAATTCTTCTTGTACTGAATAAACATGAACTATTCTTTAATTTTGTATTTTATAAATTCCTGAAAATGAGTAATACATGTTAAAAGGCAATATCCATTCCCAAAGAATTTTAAAGTAACATAAATACTTAACTATATGTAGTGACTTACATAGAACTACAATTATACATGATATAGGTGACATCCTTATCAATTCTAGAATGTGTTTTCACATATTAACATTTTTCAAAAAATGTTATATTGTATAATTAATAGCATATCACAATTAATTAGTAGCATTTTTTATTTCTTTGTGTAAGAACGCTTTAACAATATACTGATTAAATTTCATCAATTATTTATTAATTATACTATCTCATAATTTACTTGGCAACATTTTTGTTATTGATTTGACAATAAAACATTATTTTATGGATGAAAGTAAAATTGTTTTCAAAATTGTTAGCATTTTAAATTATACAAGTATAAATTCTTTCCCTGAACGACCTTTAAAATTTTTATTTTTTCTCATTAAACAAATCCCAGTTTTGATAAAGTCTAAAAATAGCTAAGTAATCTCAATTTAATTATTTTTATGAGTTATAAACAGTACATTTAATGAAAAATATAATATTCATTAAATAGTTGGCTTTCACCATGTACCATCTATTTACTTCATCGAATTAAAAGCTTTGTGTGTCAAAGCACTACCAAGAAAATGTGGGCAAAAGCCCTATAGAATGGGGTAAAATATTTGCAAAATCGTACATCTAAAAAGGACCTCATATGTGAAATGTACAGAGATATTTTACAACTCAATCAAAAGAAATGCCTCATTTAAAAAAAAATAGGGCAAATATTTGAATAGAGATTTCTCCAAAAGAAGTTATATGATGACCAATAAGCATGTGCGTATGTAAAGATGTTCCATAGGGAAATGCCACCATTTCATACTCAGTAGGATATCTAGAATTAAAAAGCAGAAATTAAGTATGTGTGAGGTTGCAGAGAAAGTGAAATCCTTGTACATTACTAGTAGGTGTGTAAATTGGTGTAGCTATCATGTACAACAGTTCTGTAAAATGTTAAGGATAAAATAAGTTAAGAATTTTACGAGCCAAGAAATCCACTCCTAGATATGTAACCAAGAGAAATGAAAACATATGACTGCACAAAAAAATTGCACACGAACGTTCATAGCAGCATTATTCATAACATTTATAAAAAGTGGAATCAATCTAAATTCCTACAAACTATTCAATGAATAAACAAAAGGCGGCATTATCCATAATATGGAATATTATTCAGCCATAAAAGGGACTGAAGCATACTATCACATGTTACAATATGGGCAAACCTTGAAAACATTATAAGTAAAATAAGCCAGACACAAAAGCCCAAATATTGTATCCTTGCATTCATGTGCAATACCCAGAATACACAAATCTATGGAGATGGAAAGTCAATTAGTGGCTGCTATAGAATGGCAGTTGTGGGGGATAGGGAAAAATTGGGACTAAATGCTCCTAGATACAGAGTTTATTTTGTGCTTCATAGAAATGTTCAGGAATTAGATACCAATGATGGTCGTACAACATAGGATACACTAAGAATCATTAAAATATGCACCTGGAAATGGATTTTATGTTACGTGAAGTATACATAAATAAATTTTAAAATGCTATAAATAAAAAAAATATTGTTTCAGGTCTTATGCTTAAGTCTTTGATCCATTTTGAATTAATTTTGGTACATGGTGACAGATAGCAGTCCAGTTTCCTTCTTTTGCACGTGGCTTTCCAATTCAGCACCATTTATTGAAGAGGCTGTCATTTCTCCATTTTATGTTTTTTGCTTCTTTGTCAAAAATTATCTGTCTGTATTTATGTGGTTTTACTTCTGAGTTCTCAATTCTATTCCATTGGTCTACATGTCTGTTTTTCTGCCAATACTATGCTGTTTTGATTATTGTTGCCCTGTAGTACAAGAAAACATTTATACATAAAAACACGTCTGCTCCAATGTTCATTGCAGCTTTATTTACAGTGGCCAAGACATAGAAACAACCAAAGTGTCCTTCAATAGATGCATAGATAAAGAACTTGTGGTATATATACACAATGGAATACTATTCAGCATTAAGAAAAGATGAAATAAGACCATTTGTGACAACATGGATGGATCTTGAGATTATAATATTAAGTGAAATAAGTCAGACAGAAAAAGCAGAGAACCATATGATTTCACTGATATGTGGTATATAAACCAAAAACAACAAAAGAACAAGACAAACAAATGAGAAACAAAAATTCATAGACACAGACAATAGTTTAGTGGTTACCAGAGGGTAAGGGGGGACGGGGGTAGTAAATGAGGGTAAAGGGGATCAAATATATGGTGATGGAAGGAGAACTGACTCTGGGTGGTGAACACACAATGGGATTTATAGATGATGTAATACAGAATTGTACACCTGAAATCTATGTGATTTTAGAATTGTCATCCCAATAAACTTGAATTAAAAAAAAATAGTACAGGTTGTTCCCATATATCTCATACCAAATTTCTCTTGTTAATCTACATTATATGCATCCATCTAACATTAATATGGCATGTTCATTTAATTAAATAGCCAATATATTAGTGTTAACTAACATCCATACTATGTTCAAATTTCTTTAGTTTTTATTTATGTCATTTTTTCTCTCCCAGAATTCAGCATATCACATTATATTTAGTAGTCATGTCTTTGTGTAACTTTCCCCATGAATTTGACAGTTTCAGTCTTTCCTTGTTTTTGATGATCTTGTCATCAGTTTTGAAGAGCATGAGGCATTGGTATTTAACAGAATCTCCCTCAGTTGAAACTTGTTTGATAATTTTCTCATGGTTAGATGAGGTTGAGGTTTTGGGAAGAAGATAAAGTGACATTTTCATCAAATAATATCAAGGTTATATATTATTAACATGACTTATCACTGTTGATGTTAACCTTGATCTGCTGCATGAGAAAGTGTTGGTCAGGTTTCTCCATTTTTTATTCCTGTTCTCATACTGTTCTCTTTCAAAGGGAGAGACTGTGTACCCCACACTTATGAAGTAGGGAGTTATGCTTCACAGCCTTAAGAGCAGTGAATCTATACATAGATTATCTGGAATTCTGCATGGGAGATTTTTTCCTTCTCCTCATTTATTTATTCATTTATTTATTCAATTATTTATCTAATCAATATGGACTAATGGATATTTATTTCATACTTTGGGTTATAATTCAATACAGCATTATTTATTTCCTTGTTAATAGTGTTACTAGTATTACAGCTTTGGCTTTTGGAATTCTTTCAGTTGACTCTTGGCTCCCTTTGATATTTTCTCATCTATTTTATTGCATTTGTTTGTTATGTTTTTCAGTACCTACTTTCAGTCACTACAAGATGCTGCTGGCTAAACTTGTATATTTCCAGTCCCTCTCCTAGAATCACCGTTTCTCCAAGGAGCTCCAGTTCCTCGTTGTTGTTGTTGTTTTGTAATTAAAGTTTATTGGGGTGACAATGGTTAGTAAAGTTACATAGATTTCAGGTGTACAATTCTGTAAACATCATCTATATGCCCATTGTGTGTTCAACACCCTCTCTGGTTCCCTTTATTGGAAAATAGTATCGGAGACCAAGAAATGGTTGCTACTGGAAAGGGTTGGTTCTACTGAAGTGCCATTGTTTCTAAGCCACTCAATTGATAAGGCAAGGAAATTATATACAGTAGTACTTCAGTTTTCGAACGTCTCCATTGACGAGCATTTGGTTTACAGACGCCGTAAACATGGAAGTAAATGCTTCGGGTTTTCGAACACTCTTGGGAAGTCGAATATGTCACGTGGCTTCCGCTGAGTGCAAGATCCTGAGGCCTACCTGTTGGCTGTTTCCGAACATTTCAGACCTCGAATGGTCTTCTGGAATGGATTACGTTCGAAAACCGAGGTTCCCCTGTACATGTCTATATCTGTGTGTATACACATGTGTACAAACAATTCTATGTGTAATCTCTTCCTCTATGTTAAGCTAAACATAAATTTGTATCGATGCATCCAATCTAATCTATTACCACATGGATCTTTCTAGATCCATTATGAAACCTGGCTTTCACCATGTACCATCTGTTTTCTTAATTGTTCAATTCTAGTATAAATGCATAGTAGTTTCAGAATTTTTAACCTTTATCCAATGGGAAATAACTATATTATCTCGAATACAAACTTCCGTAGTCCTTCTTTGCCTATGGCCTGAGAGGCTTTACCTATTTCTGAAGATATTTAGCTCCGTGTCTTTTCCCCCTACTCCTTTCAGTGTGGTCGTTGCCTATATTTCTAATACAGCTTTAATACTTTGTCACATTCTTCATTCCATTCTGGGATTTCCTGACTTGCTAAATGATTTTTTTTAATTGCATATATTCAAGTTCATTCTATGTGTTACAAGTTCTATTGTTTTTGACAAATGCATACTGCTGTAGTTTCACTATCCTAAAACTGTCCCCTTTCCTCCACTTATTCTACCCTCCTTCCAAACTTCAACCTGTGAAAACCACTGATCTTTTAAATGTATGCATAGTTTTGCCTTTTCCTGATTGACATAATGTAATCATATAAAATGTGTCTTTATATATGAGCTTCTTTCATTTAGCATATGCATTACAGATTAACACATTTGGTGAATGCACTAAACTACACATTTTATCTCAAAAGTTACTACGAGTGACACTTTAATCATTTTTCCACTGGAAATTCTGAAGTGCCATCTTTCCATTCTCTGACAGTAGCTTACAAACCACTAACTGCCCACCCCTTAAATCAAAGACAGGTCTTTTAGTTATAATCATTGTTACTGTTTGTAATGGCAGCAATGCACTTCTAGGTACCAGTTTCTGAATTAGTTATGATAGACTTGGTACGAAGTTATTTTTCTTAACAAATGATTCCCAGTCTCAATGGCATAAAACGGTTAGTTTTTGTTTCTCTTCTACCCCACGCAAGGTATGGTGGCAGGGGCAATTCTTCTCACGGTAGTCACTCTAGACTCAAGCTGATATAGGATTCATCTCAACAAATAATTCTAGATTGATAGGGTGGGGACTTAGTTGCTCAGATATATATACCACTTTTGCTTATATTTCATTGGCAAAAACAAGTCATATGTTCATGACCAACTTCAAAAGAAGCAGGAAATTACAATCCTACTCTGTTCCCTGAGAAGGAAAGAACTTGTAATAAAAATGATAGCAATATACTCCCAGAACTCAAATTATCCATCTATTGAATCATTCATTTTAAGAAGTACACAGGCTACTAGATTTGCACTTTGATGCCCTTTCTGAATATGTCTGGTATCTGTATTGCTAATTCAGATAGTAGCTGTTACTGTGGGTTTGCTGCTCTAGCCTCGGGATGGAGAAATATATTTCATTTCCAGTGCTAGCTTGGATAGTTTGATAGCAATTGCCCAGGTTGGTGTATTGAGAAATATGTGAAGACTCTTCAAGGCTAAGTGGAAAAGAGTGCCCATGATTGACTAATATGTTTCAGATAAGCAAAACTATTAAAGACATCTGAAATAGATAGTTCAATCATTTTATTCTCTACAGCTCTAAGTACACAGTATGAAGAGCCATGCATTTGCTCCAGAATAATGGAAGTATTTTAAACAAAATGATTTACCTATTCACCTATTTCATGTCAAGTACTTAGAAGAGTTTTATGAAATGTATAGTAATTACAGATATTTCAAGGATAGAAATAGTTGGTATCTCATGGACAAGAAAAAGAAATAGTCATATCAACAATAAAATACTAATTTCAACTATTATATTCAATTTTCTCCATATGCATACATATACACTTGTTAAATAATTAGCTTTGACTTTGTTTATCTATGATATATGTTACAATGAGGTTTGCAGCACTTTTTCTAGAATGAGTTCATGAACTTAATTGTCCGACCTCATATGTCAATATCCAACATCCATTTTGACTGATAATAAGTCCCTATTACTAATTCACAAGTATTTGTTCAACTTTATATATGCTTATTGATTAAAATTAGTTGTTTGCTTGATCTTTCTTTGTTTCCTGTGAATTTTTTTCTAGATAACAGTAAGTTTGATTAAACATAGTTATTTGAAACATTTTTCAACTGATGTCAAATAATTTATCCTGTAGTTCAACTGATGATTATTAAATACCATATAGATAAGTGATATATCACTACAGTCACCATTGAAGTACTCCCCTTGGGAAGCTATGCACCAATGCCAGGGCCTAGTCCACCTTTCAGAGCAATTTTGGAACTCTTTGTCTGGAATGGTCATCAGAGCTGTCGTTGTATTATCCTTGATGAACTGAATATCAACAAAATGTCTTCCTTTCAATATTTCCTTTATATTCAGGTAAAGAAAGAAGTCATTAGGGGCCAGATCAGGTGAGTAGGGAGGGTGTTCCAATACAGTTATTTGTTCACTGGCTAAAAACTCCCTCACAGACAATGCCGTGTGAGCTGGTGCATTGTTGTGATGCAAGAGCCATGAATTGTTAGCGAAAAGTTCAGGTCGTTTCTGTCTAACTTTTTCATGCAGCCTTTTCAGCACTTCCAAATAATAAATTTGGTTAACTGTTTTTCCAGGTTGCTACATAATAATATTGCTACATATAATTCATAATGAATAATCCCTCTGATATCAATAAAGGTTAGCAACATTGTTGCAACCAGTTAATGAACTTAATTGTCAGAACTTCCTATAATACTGATATTTTATTACTATACAGAAAATATCAACCATATATGCCTCTCCATGATATCAAGGTAATGTTTTAAACTGTGTTTTGGCAATTGTGTAAAAATGATTTACATTGTTATTGTCATTCAAACAATTTGATTATTTAAAAAAAAAATTAACAGTTGGGGGGTGGCTGGTTAGCTCAGTTGTTTAGAGCATGATGCTCATAACACCAGGATTACTGGTTCAATCCCCGCATGGGCCAGTGTGAGCTGTGTCCTCAAAAACTAGATTGAAATAACTACTTGACTTAGAGATGATGGGTCCGGGAAAAATACACTTAAAAATAAATAAAAGTTTAAAAAAAAAAAATCAGCACTTGTATATTGCAAACCTATTGCCTAAAATTAAAACATACACACAATTACACTCATAATTAAGGTTTTGTTATAAATTATACAAATATATATATATATATATATATTTGTATAATTTATGAAAACAGGTAAGATGGTTCTTAAATTCAAAAACTTTTTTCACAGTTACTTAGAGTGTAATCATATATTTTGTTTGTCTGACAGCATTTTCATTGCTACTATGTTTTTATAACATTTTTTATATAATTAGATTTATTTTAATCTTTGAAATTATTTAATAAAATTTTGTTTATAGCTGCTTTGAGGCATCTACTTTTGGTGCATATTTTGTCCTCATTGTGTCATGGTTTTTCTCCCTTAGGGTGATAACTATGTCCTGTTCATATTTCCTAGATCATTCTATGTACCTACATACATTTGTTGAATTGATGCATTTGTACTTATTTTTAATGTGCTATATTTTCTAGATCAAAAATTAAAGAAAAAACTTTGACTATAATCATTGCTTGATTTTAAAAGTGACAAATTTTGAGGTCCCATTATTTCAGGTAGATTTTAATGCAAGATATAAAAAGGGATATTTTCAAAAGTTATTTCTGCCATTGTCACTTTTTATAATAAATTGTTAGGAAAAGTGACATGAATAGAATGAATAAATCTGAAAATGTGCTTCCCACCCCCTTGGGTTGGGAACCTTTGATTATGTTGATCAGGAATTCCGCTTTTTTAAGCTTGTCTCTGAAGGAGAGATTTTGTTTAGTTCACTTATTCACCAAAGCAGAAAATTAGATTACTTTAGAAGTCTGATCAGCAGAGCAGAAAGTTATCTACATCTACAGGTGAGTGGAGGTGGTATTGAGATAGGAAGTCATGCTGTGTTACTATGTTGGGGAAATTATTTGAAAAGTGAAAGCATAAAAATCATGCATTGATATCTTCATAAAATAAATTTAGTGTAAATGAAATATTTCATTGAAATAACCTGATTTAAGTCCATGAAAATTTACATTTGCTTATACAGGCAGATAGGAAAATGGAGAGTGAAATACATAGAAATTGAAAAATACTGAGGGAAGTATTGAATAATACAAACGTGTGAGAAACAATGATTTGCATTGGTTTTCTATTGTTGCCTTACAAATTAAACAAATGCTGCCCTAAGACAATATATTATCTCACAGTTTCTGTGGGTAATGAGTCTGGGCATGAATTGGCTCAGTCCACTGCTTACAGTCTCATGTCTGTCTTTCATCTAGAGGCTTGACTAAGAAATGATCTACTTTCAAGCTCACTTGAATTGTTGGGAAAATTAATTTCCTTATAGCTGTAGGATAAGGGCACTGGTTTCTTGCTGGCTTGTGGCTGTAGACTGCTTTCTGCAACTACCCTCAGCAATTAGAGACCACATTTGTGTTTTTTTTTTGCCATTAGCCTTCTCTCTAGTCACTCTTTTGTCAGGGCAGGTTGCTTGTACAAAACTGACAAGGGAGAAAGTCTATACAGTGAATCTGCTATCAATATAGAAATTTACATATTTAGCATAATCATGGGAGTACCCTTCCATCACCTTTGCTGTATCTCTTGGTGAGAAGCAAACCACAGATCCCACATATATTCAAGAGAAAGAGGTTATGAAAGGATATGCATACCAGAAGTTGGTATCACCCTAAGGTCTTTCCTACATAGCATTTTAGGATAAAGATCAATGAGAATTACTGGATCCTGTGGTAGTTCTATTTTCAATTTTTTGAGGAATCTCCACACTGTTTTCCATATGGCTGAACCAATTTACATTCCCACCAAAAGTGAACAAATGTTCCTTTATCTCCACATTGTTGTCAACACTGTCTATTTGTAGTCTTTTGGATAGCCATTCTAACTGGTGTGAGGTGATATCTTATTGTGGTTTTTGTTTGATGTTTCCTGGATGATTAGTGATGTTGAGCATCTTTTCATGTACTTACTGGCCATTTGGATTTTTCCTTGGAAAATATCTAGTTCTTCTGCTCATTTTTCATTGAGTCTTTTTTGTTACTGAGTTTTATGAGTTCTTTATATATTTTGGATATTAACACCTTATCCAATATATGGTTGCCAAATATTTTCTCCCATTTAGTAGGCTGCTTTTACTTTCTTTCTTTCTTTCTTTCTTTCTTTTTTTTTTTTTTTAATTGTTTCTTTTTCTGTACAGAAGCTTTTTAGAGAAGATAGCCTGGTCCTCATTTTCAAATGAATGCCTCCATAAAGGCCATTTCAAAAAAGAGCCATCTGATTACATAAGTGTTGAACATTTTAGGGTGCTTATTCTATCTCCTGAAAATGCGTATCAATTTCACAAAGAGTTTGAATGTTAAAAAACGCAATATTTAACCAAGACAGTACAATTCCAAGGGCAAATGGGTAGCTCTACATAAATGTTTCCATTTAGAATCAATATAGATGTATAATTCACGTTGGAATCTCCCAGAACAGACAACTCTTTATTCTCTATTATTCATAATAAATTTCATTTTAAAGGATTTGTTGACTAAGCCCCAATGTCAAATGCTATTACTGAGGCACTGCTTAAACACTTTAGCACTGTGTGACTATCAAGGAGGGTTGAATGCAATATGACACATCTTCACTTCTATGAATAAGCTGTTTACAGCATGCAAGGGACCATTTTTATTATAACTGATCATATAGAAACTTTGTTTTAGATGAAAATTTTTAGTTCCAGAAATTCTATCTGCTTCTTTTTCACAGTTCCTATTTCTCTGTTGATATTTAATGTTTTCACTTATTATAAACATATTTTTCATTACTTCATCGAGCTACATTATAAAAAGTATTTTAAAATTCCTGTCAGCTAATTACATCCATATCATCTGAGAATCAGTCTCTGTTAATGAATTTCCTCTTGAGATTGTGTCATATTTTCATGTTTCTTCATTTGAAGAGTAATTGTTGATAGTATCCTGGAGATTGAGAATGTTTTGTTGTGTTGCAGAGATTTTAGTTACAGAAACTTTTTTTATTTTGGTTATTGTTATTTTAGAAAATTACTATCTTTGTTGGATTCAAAGTGTAAACTCTGTCTCTTTGATAGCATCTAAAATCTCAGTTCTTTCTACTTAGTAGCTGAGATGCTTGGATTCTGTCATGGGCTTGCATGTCCAGATATTTATATAGAGTTTAGTTTATACCAAAAAAAAAAAAGGACAATTCTCTTGCTGTCACCATTCTTGTGCCCTTTTGTATTTATATTAGATGTGATTTCCCCAAGCTGTCCACTGTTTCTTCAGGGCATAAAGACCATGTGTTTTTATATCAGAGTTCTAACTACCCTGTGTAGTCAATGCCTTCCCCAGGCTAAACGCATTAAACCCAATCTAACTCAAAACAATTTCCTCTTAAATGCTTACTACCTTCTGATAACTGTATGATTTTTCATGTTTTCCTGTGCCTTCAAGTAGTTTTTATTTGTGTGTATATTTTGCCCAGAGTTTATAGGTGTCTACATGTGGGTCCATCCAACAGGAGCTTCATGCCCCTATCAAGAGTGATTTGAATATATAATTACTATATATAATTAAATATATATGTATATTTAATTATAGCTGACATTCAATATTAGTTTATATTAGTTTCAGGTGTACAGCACAGTGGTTAGACATTTATATATGCTATGAAATGATCCCCCCAAGAAGTCCAGTACCCATCTGACAGCCTACATAGTCTTTACAACATTATTGACTGTATTCCCCATACGGTATTTCACATCCCCTTGACTATTTTGTGAATACCAATTCTTGATCTAATAAGATTGCAAGTCTGGAACCCACTTGTCTCCACAACTCATATAGTTCTATATATGTCTATGTTAATTAACAAGGATTTTACTTAACTGTATTCAGAATAGTTGAAGATACTACACAAATTTATAATCATAATGGTGCCACAGTGTCACATTAGTAATTATCCAGTGACTTGTACTTAAGTGTCCATACAAGGCATTGATGAAATCATAGCATTGCAGCTCTTCCTGTTAGAGAGGAAAATGATATGAAATACATGAGAATGTTAATATTCATCATTTCACAAATCGATTTGTAAAACCTAAGCAACAAAGAAAAATTATGTAATTAAATGTCATTCCTATTAATATTTAAATGGCCAAGACATCTATACTTCAAATGAAGAGTGCACATAATTGAGTTATCTTAAAATTTATGTATAATCAATCATTGCAATTAAAACCATTCTTTGAAATGTAAATAATTCAAGATCAAAGAGAAAAAAAAATCTTCCACAAGTTTTAAAATACAAATTTGGAATATTAACAAAAATGTGTATTAATTGTATACAGCAATCTATAACAAATAATGTGGACTTTAAGATACAATAGGCTACCATGAGATCTGATAATCCTATACATTTTGTGATAGAGGAGATGACGTGGATATACCTGTCAGTACCTGGAATTACATATCATAATGAAATCTTTCTTGAGGGTAAGTATATTATATTTATTCATTGTATATTGATTCAATATCTTAAACTTTTGACTTTGGCTATAGGCATTTTATTTCTCACAGATTTTTTTAAGGTAACTGGCTACAGGGATTCTTTCTTTTAAATTAATATTGGTAGTTTTCTTTCTAGAAAGAAACATACCTTGACCATTTTTTTCATTATAAAATGTAAAAATCATATACACATATACATACACACAAATATAATACATACGTACTTTATAAACACACATGTATATGTATTTTTATATGTTCCATAATCCCAGTTTCCATATACAGCTACTATGATTTTGATAATTATTCCTTCAGATATATTTCTGTTTACACTACACATGGATCCTTTTAATTTTTTAAGTGACTTTTTTTTAGAGTAGTTTTAGATTACAGCAAAACTGAAAGGAAGATATAGAGTTTTCCTATATAACCTCTGCCCACACACATGTAAAACCTGCCCCTTTTTCAACATCCCCGCTGGAGGCTGGAGTGGTACACTTGTTGCAATTGATGACCCTACATTGACACATCATAATCACCCAAAGTCTATAGTTTTCATTATAATTTACTCTTGGTGCACATTCTATGGTTTGGAAAAAAGTATAATGACATGTATTCTTCATTATAGTATCATACAGAACATTTTCACTGCCCTAAAAATTCTCTGCGCTCTGTCTATTCATCCTTCCCTTCAAAGTACTATTTTGGGTTTCTTTGGATAAATAAATACCCAGAAGTGGAACTGGGTCCTTCTTTGTCTATTGTTATAGTCTTTGTTTTAAATTCTATTTTGTCTAGTATAAGTATTACAAGAAATGTTAAATGGACTTATTTCAGAAGAAAAAAAGGTACAAAATATAAATAATAAAATGTCAATAACTACATATCTATCAACAATTACTGTCCATGTAAATGGTTTTAGTGTTTCAATCAAAAAGCACATAAAAATAGACATAGGATGGCTGAATGGATAAGAAAACAAGCCCTTGCATATGCTGCCTATGAAACACTTCAAATTGAAATAGAAAAACAGACTAAAAGTAAAGAAATAGAGAAATACATTTCATGAAAATGGAAATGAAAAGAAAAGCTGAAGTAGCAATACTTATACTATAAAAAATAGAATAACCTAAAGAAAAAAAGATTTTGTCTTCCTAAAGAATAACAATGTATCTAACTGCCAATTAATTTCTTCATCTGTAGTATTTCATCATATACTATCTACCAATTAATTATAGGTAGAACTAAATTCCTTAAACAATTTTGCTAAATGTTATGTACATTTTTGTACCTCAAAGCAACACAATTTGAAAAAGCAAATTAATATGATGTGATCTGTTAGGCTCCGTTCAGCTATAAACTTTATCATTTCTATAACATAAACACTAAGGTGTTGGCAAAAGTTGAGAAAAGTATGTAGGAAGTTTGAGGAAGTTTCTTATTTGTTTTTTAATAAATGCTAGAATATTTTAAGTTAGAGTAAATCTTAATAATATGATCTATCCCTAGTCTGCCATTGACCTGTATAATTTTCCACTCTCTCTTTCTCTTGGGGTTGCCATAATTATTTCTTGGAGGGTTGAGTGTCCAATACCTTAGATAAAAGTCATCTTACAGGGATCTCACCCAAGCAAACCGCAATCTCTGGGGAAGTGCTGTCCCTTATTACAGAACTGCTCTAGTATAATATTTCCTCCAGGCATGATTAATTGGATAAACTCTTCAAAAAATAGTATTCTGGTAACTGAATTTTTTTAAGCATTGGAAAAAAAAAGTGAGAATGAGGTTTTTTTCACCACAAAGAGCATGTAATGAGTAAAAAAGATAATTTTTGCCTCAAGGTATTCACTTAATATTTTCTCACTTTTCTAACCAATTTACATTAATATAACCACGCCATATGTTCAATATTCAATATACATTAACATTTAGTATATATCTTGGACAGTGTTTTCCAAGATATACACTGCAGTTTTATTTAAATAATAATAATGATAAAGATTTTATCTTGCAGACTGTTTTTTTTTTTTTGATCGAAAACTGTTTTTATTTCCCTCTGTTGACAAATATGGTGAAATTAGCTCTCTAATTATACCAGGTTAGTGGGTGTATAAGTTGATACAATCCTTTTTAGAAATAAGTATCAAGTTTTTAAAACTTGTGTCTTTTAACTGAGAAATTTTATATCACAGATTTTATCCTATAGGAATAACCTAAAATTTAGGGGAAAAAACTTGCTGTGCACAAGTTGCTTGTAGACTAATATGACAGTAATGACAAGCTAAGAAACACTCTAAATGCTTTCAAATTAGAGATAGTTCAGTTAATTACGGTATTTTCTTATCCTAGAACATTGTGCAGCTATTAGAATGTTTATAAGGAGTTATTACCAGCATGGTTAAATGCTTGTAGGGTAATTTGAAGTCAGGGAAAAAACGACTGAATGGTGTATGTATTATAATCTCAAGAATCTTTTTGAAAGAAAAAAATCTCTGTGCATGGGAAAAGGACTACAAGGAAATAGACTATAATATTAATTGTGTTTTTTTGGGGTGAGGGGTACATTATTGGTCCATTTTTTTCCTTCTTTCTCCTTATTTTGCATTTTAAAGACCATTTTTGAAAGAGCTTCCGTCTTCAGGCCTTTGGGATGATTCTCAAGTAATTCATTCTACTCATCAATGCTGTTGGAGGACCTTGGTGTCTTTAATTTCTAAACGGCTTTTTCAGGAACAGATGCAACAATTGTAAAATAATATCCCATGAAAAATGTACTCTTTTGCCTATTGGGAAGTAATACGCTTTTTATAATAGCATAAATTTGGCATATACTTTATGAGATGGCCTTTCATAAATTTCAGATTTTTAAACATATTTATAGAACAAAGAGATCTATCTTTACAATATCTTTTAGAGATAGGATAATTAATATTTCTGGTACTTTTATTGTTCTATAATAGCAAATATTAATAAAATGACAAGATAAGTCAATTATGAATATAAAGAGAAACTCTTTATTTCTCATTTATAATATAATTTTTTTCTAAAATCTGTTTTTAAAGAAAATCCCCTTTGGGTTCAAGAAGACCAAAGAAACCAATGAACAGGGAAATGAAAATATTGCATGATTAATATGTTATTAATTAATTGGAAAAACAGTATACAATTTCCTTTCTGCTTGTTATTGCTCAGGCTATGTGATTAGTCTCAATACGATTAATTATTATAATTTAAAATAATTGTATTAATATAGAATTAGTGCCTATTGAATTTGGCTTCCCCATTTGTATACTATTTTACAGTTTTTCAGTTTTTGTCTGTAATTATCTCATTCTCATTAATCATCTCATAACTGTTTTACTTGTTTTTTTTGCATGTACATAAAAACCAATATTCAGAATTGAGATGTGGGTTCCATTTCTTCACACCTCCTCTTACCATGTATCATCTTTCTCTACTTTCTCTGTTATCTATCTCTAATAATGGAAGCATCTTTCTCTACAGTCACCCTTGTGTATTTTAGAGTATAGGTTAAGCTGCTATACAAAGAGCTTCTGGCTTAGACCAGGCACAACTTTATTTTACTCTCATATAGAAGTCAGGAGGTGGACGATCCATGTTAGTAGGAAAGCTCTACCATACGATTATTCATGCTGGAGTGGGAGGTAGGTTCTCCCTTTGCATGGTTGAGCAGAGATCAACATCCTGTTGGCAGCTCAGTTTACAGGAACAAGAAAGAGCGAAAGTTTAGGACAGCCAATTTTGTGTTAAGCAAGAGACCAAGAAAGTTAAAGAAACATTTCTCTTTACATCCTGTGTATTAGATCTTGTCCAATGGTCATAGAAATCTATGTGCAAGAAGACTAAAAATGGTGTTGAGGCAGGTGGGCAGCCAATTCACTATTTTCATAGATAGACTGAATAATACATTTTGGAGGGACATTAATCTGCTGTATCAAGTTATAAATTTTTGAATAACATAATATTGATTGTCTTTCTTATTTAGATAAGCTTATTTGGATAAGCTATTTAAATTCCTTGTATCTACAAGTTCAATTGACTATTTCTCACTTTTTCTAATTCTCTATACACCTTTGATGAACATCAAGGATATTGTAATCATTTCCTAACCTATTTGAATACTTCGGGCTGGCTATTTTTTATAGAATAACTTTGGAATGTATTGAGTATTTTAAGAAGTATTACAGAATGTTCAGCAAACCTTCATCCCTCTAAAATGATTAAATATTAGTGCCAGTCTAATCCTTCCACAACTGGCACCGCCAAATTTCAGAGCTTTTTATTTTATTGTAGCCAATCCATATTTTAAATTCATATCCTATATGCCTAACTTTATGGTTTTACTTCTATTTTCTTTGCTTAGAGTGTTTACTTTAAATTTACTGAAATATTTCCAAACCTATAAAGTCTGGAACAAATATTACTTCAAATTTGTCATCTTTGCTTTCCCTTAAGTAAGGATTAATCTCTACTTTCTGAAGCTACATAGTATTGCTATTTTGTTATTTATTTTACTGATTTGCCTTATCCTATGATACAATAATTGATACAGGGAATATAACATAGCACAGTAACTTCCATTTAACAGTTAAAAAAAAATCTTCAAATTTTGCTTTTGATAAGATGGAGTAATTTGCTGCAAACAAATATTCCTCTCATGAGAAATAGAAAAACTGGAAAAATAAAATAAAGACATCAAAAATAAAGAGGATGAGGGGAGTTAAATTTCCAGACAGGTGGAATCATAGAGTAGTGAGCTGACACTGTGAAGCACACTTTTTCCTGGGGACATTTGCTGATCCTGGCCATTGTCAAAAAACTTAAAAATGTAGATTTGTCTAGGCAGAGTAGCACTATTGTGGGAGATCAATATAGACAGTGGCTGGAATTTTCAAAAACTGATGTAAGATATTAACTAGCAACTCACAGACTTAAGTGTTGTGTATACTCCAAGTGGTATAAACTCAGAGAAAATAACATTATAAGAAAACTTCTGGAAATAAAAAATAAGCAATGATTTAAATGCAGAGAGAAATGAAAAAGTGTACATTAAAAGAAATAGTGGAATCCAAAAGACAATCACAAGACCTCTCTAAAGTTATGAAATAAGGGTATCTAAAATAAATGTGTAACAGATTTTTAAATCAAGGCTAAAATAATAGTGCCAACGAGAGTTTTAAACAATGAAAGCATTATTAAAGATAAAATAGATGAAGAGTGAGAAGTCATCAAATGTATATTTTAACTTTAAAAATTCTGGTATATTATTGTACAAATCAGATAACCACTTCACTTTTGTGCAAATCAGATAAGCATTCTATTTATTTTAAATATGTTCATTCACATGAACTAGGATCTTTCAGCTTAGCTAAATTGCAAACAAAATTGGTAGTGTAATAGGAGAAAGTAAATTCCTTTCCAGCTGTGAAAGATGTTACAAAAGAGTGGCTTATACAGGGTAGGATCATCACATCCTGAAGAAAGAAAAGGAGAGGCATCCAGGTTAAACCAGGAAAGAAGGAATTCTTTTGCCAGATTGACAATTTTGTTGTATTAGGGAATTAAAAAATGAATACTGGTGAATTTTGCCTATAACTTATCCTTCATTCAATATTATTTTAATAAGCAAATTAAGAATAAACTATAAAATATCTATTAATAGTGAACAGTACACCTAACATATTAAGAGTCATTTTTTAATTCCTAATTAAATTTTCTTTCATATGTTATATTGGTTAGCTTTCTAGAATATATGAGGGCTGACAAGTTCGTGAACTGTTGCAACGATATTGCTAACCTTTTTTAATATCAGAGGGATTATTCATTATGAATTTGTATCAACCTGGCTAAACACTTAACCAAGTTTACTATTTGGAAGTACGGAAAAAGCTGCATGAAAAAGTTAGACAACTTGAACTTTTCTCCAATAATGCATCATCACGGCTCTTGCATCATGACAATGCACCAGCTCACACAGCACTGTCTGTAACTGAGTTTCTAGCCAGCGAACAAATAACTGTATTGGAACACCCTCCCTATTCACTTGATCTGCCCCTAATGACTTCTTTTTTTACCTGAACATAAAGGAAATATTGAAAGGAAGATTTGTTGACGTTCAGGACATCAAGGGTGATATGAAGACAGATCTGATGGCCATTCCAGAAAAAGAGTTCCTAATATCAGTTCATAGTTTCCCAGGGGGAGTACTTTGAAAGTGACTGTAGTGATATTCTGAAATGAGGTATATAGCACTTTTTCTAGGATGAGTTCGTGAACTTATTTGTCAGAGCTCGTATGAATACATTAAATTTCCCTTAAGGTTTTAGTACCCAAATACTAATTCTTAAGCAACCCTACTTAGAATAATGTTTCTTAAAGTATGAAGGGGACAAACACAAACAAAACAAAAAACAGCTATAGAAAAACAGGAGCACGTGATTAAAATGAAGATTTCTTGGTCCCAAATCAGGTTAAGTGAATCATGAAATTTTAGAACCACTGCTACCCACATAAGGTTTGTTTGCTCATTTTGCTGTAAACTGCAATGATTACATACCAAGTACTCCTAAGAATGCTGGGACACTTAGGGAGGATTCAAAGGGAACTGACATAAGACATGGCTATTTAAGGGTGAGTAGGAGTCCATGAGGTGAACAACGCTCTCTGTGCCTGTATATGAAGATAAAACAGTCACTAATGAGGGAGGGTGACAGTGACTAGAGCTCAGCTGTGGCCTCGGAATCCCTTGCTACAAAGCAGCCTTTGGCTGATGCATTTTCTTACTTTAGTACTATTGCTGCATTGTTTTGTTTTGTTTTTCCTGCATAAAGTGTCAGATTTTAAGCATTGTCATTTAGGACCCTATATGTCTTCTTTAACAATTGAACTCTGATATTGTTAAAACAACTATGATTTTTTTTTTCATATTGCCTTTCAAAATTTTATCATTTCTCTATGTGTGAGTCTTAGTTTGGGTTTCAGAATACAAACTGACAATATTACATTTACCAAAAGTAAACATATAATGTCTTTTCTTTGGAAATTAATAGAATTTTGGCCATAGAGTTCAGATTGTTTATTCGGATGAGAACTTAATCTTTTGAATGGAACATTTATGCATTATTGCTAATATGTAATTTGCAAAGTTTTCTATGAACATTATGTCTACTAACAATAATAGGAAAAAAGATAAAGCGAAGCTATCAAAGTAGTACTAATGGTTAACTGAGTAATTCCATAATGCAAAGTAAAAATCCCATTTGGGGAAACATTTAGGGCCATTTTAAAACATAGATTAACATTCATCTTTCTGATTGGAATATAACGGAGATCTTGCACAATGTAGTTGTTTTAAAAGTACATCTTGGTTCAGATAGCTTTGGGGGCATGTGATGAAAGATCAATGTGATGTAAGATCAATGTTAGAAATAATGACAGAAATATCAAGCTGAATTTGAGTTTAGTTTAATCTCTTTATAGGATAACTATAAATAAGGGGATTATTTAGGTTGAATTTAAGCCTAAAAAAAAATCCCATTGAGAGATGCATGTTGCATTTTCTATCTTTCAAATTGTGATGTATACTGAGAAAAATAAGGTACATAAAATATATAGAGTGAAAAATATTTTGCATTGCAGTATTTGGCAATGGAGCACATTTCTAAGATTATCCAAGTATTAAGAGAAGTTGAGCAATGAGTACTACATACTTTCATTGACCAAAATATTATATTCTTTATGGTAAAATTGATAGCTATAACTAATTAACTCCAAAATTTTATGTAGAATTTACTTCTCATTGAAGTTAAGACTTACAATTCAGAAAGATTTCATCATTTTCTAGTGTCCCAAAGACATTCTCTTTCATCCAATGTATAGGGAAAGAAAACATGGAGAAGGAATACTCCTTCTTAACCACTTTTGCATGGATGTGATACACATCACTTCTGCTTACATTCCAATTGCAGGAACTACATGACTCCAGTTAGATGCAAAGAATGCAAATAAATGTGATTTCTAGTCAGGTAAGCCTTCCCTTCCCACTACACGATTGAACAGGATCCTATATTTTTTATGACAAGTTGGCCAATTCTTGGTGTCCATTTTGGCTACTATATGGCACTGTAAAGCCAACTAGCAGTATTTGGTGTCATTACTACATGGTGTTTTCCAAAGTATGTTCCAAGAATGCTACTCCTGTAAAATATTTCATCAATAAAAAATAATATCAATAATGGTTAGAAAATTGTCTGAGTAATAGTCATCTAAAGATTTGCTATTCATATTCGTATATATAAACTCTGAAAAGCCCTTACACTATGAGGGAGAAGGTGAGGGGAATAGAAAGCAATTGGTAATCACAAGATTGCCACAGAGGTATGAAAGACAGTTTGGGAATATAATCAAAAATGTTGTAAAGATTTTGTAGGGTATTTGATGGACACTTGTCTTATTAGGGAGACCAATTCATGGACAGTGTAGATGCCTGACCACTGCGCTGTACACATGAAGCTAAAGCTGAACAATAATAATGAATGCCAACTATCATTATATATATACATATATATATATATATATATATATGTATATATATAAATACACATATAGTCACAAGATGTGGAGTACAGCATAAGGAATAGAGTCAGTGGAACTGTAATATATGATGTCAGAGGGGTAGTAGATTGGGGGAGGGGGATTATCACTTTGTGAGGGGTATAAATGTCTAACTATTACAGTGTTTTGTACACCTGGAACTAATAATAACAAAAAAAATATGTTTTGACCTTATTTCAGTCAGCATTTCCAAAATATATTTCATAAGTTCTGAAAATTACCCCCAAAACCTTGCTAAATTTTAAATGTGAATTTCTAAAACATTTTAGGTGTTTATTGACATATAACCTGCATAAAATAAAACTTCAAATGTTAAATTGTTCAATTTGATAAATTTAGACACAGGTGTATAACCATGAAATCATCATCACCATAAAAATAGTGTACATATCCCTCCTTTCCCTAAAAGTTTCATCAAGCCTCTTTGTAATATTCACTTCCTTGAGCAACTACTGATTGAATTTCTGGCAACATAAATGAGTCTGTATTTTCCAGAGTTCAATATAAATGGAATCATATAATAAGTCAATTTTTTTGTCTGCCTTATTTTATGCATTATAATTATTTTGAGATTCACCCATATGTGGCACGTAATAAGAATTCATTTTGCAGGGGAAGTGTATGTTCAAATGTTTGGCCAGTTTATTTGTTAGGCTGTTTGCCTTCTTTTTAATAGAGTTGAACAGTTCTTTACATATTCTAGATACATGTTCTTTATCAAACGTAAGATTCACAAATACTTAATCTCAATCTGTGGTTTGTCCCTTTATTCTCTTAACAGCTTCATTCACTTTGTTAGTGATGTGTTTTTATGATACAATGCATTGAAACTCATACCCATGTTTCCCTGAAAATAACACTTAGCCAGACAATCCCCTGTAATGAATATTTTGGAGCAAAAATTAATATAAGACTCGGTCTTATTTTACTATAATATAAGATCTAGTCTATAATATAGTAGAATGTAATATAATATAATATAATACAATATGATATAATATAATATAAAAGACTGGGTCTTATATTAATTTTTGCTCCAAAAGATGCATTAGAGCTGATTGTCCAGGAAGGTCTTATTTTGGGGGAAAAAGGGTAATATGTGTACTAACTGTCATGTTGTATGATGTGGCTGAGAACTTATAACACATGCAAACAAATTTAGTTAATAAATATGATTAGATTTCACTTCTTTCAACTCACAATATGTTACATGCTACATGTTGAAACATATTTAAACCACCAACTGGCCATTGGGTAATGTGTTCTTCTCTTTAAGAATGATCCATTACCCAACAGACCATTTCTAAAGAAGATGTACAGTGATTATTGTTCTTTTAAAAGCTCTTTATTTCATCAAATACTCATTTAAACAGGTTTCTGTACCCTTTATTATACATACCAGTATAAAAAATTATTCAAATTAAATTGAGGTAATAGCCATTGAATATTAGAGGTGGTAAAATCATTGGGCTTAGTGGGGGGGAAGAGAAATGGTTCAGTGTGCACTTGTATCTACTAGTTCTGTTAAACCAATTTTTTTAAATCTGTCTCTCAAGGCTTAATTATAAAACATGGAAAGGAAAAATGAGTCAAAATGAGGTTAGAAGAATACTTCCACTGTGACTTTCTACTTTAAGACATTTTCTACCTTCTCTTTTCTCTGTTCAAGTTGAATCACAGGAAAATAAATGAACATTTTTTTCTTTTGGAGTAGTGTCTTTATTTCTAAGAACCGAAGTCCTATTATACAAATTTGTTTTCTAGCGAATAATGAAATTTTAACAGTAAGTAGGGACTATTTATTCTTTTTGTGAAGTTTGTATTTGTTATGTTTTCTTTAATAGTCAGAATATGCTGGGATAGAAAACACATATTTATTTCAAATGTTCCATTTATTGCTATTTTGTAACTTCTGTGATTTTAATGCCCCTATTTCTCCTAGAAAATAATATTCAAATAAAATGTCCATGGAAACAACTTAAAATATGTAAATATCTCCTATATGAAGCTCAAATATTTGCTTTTTAACAGTTATGTTTTACGTCCACACCTGAATCTCTTACATGAAGTTTCTTCACAGACAAGTGAAGAACAAAGGAAAACAAATCTAAATTCAAATGTCTATCTCATCTTGAAGGAATTTCAGAAAAAAATTATCTTTTGACTGAAATAATGAATTACACAACTTCAAAGAAAAGTTCTTTGGACTTTTAGAAGGCTGGGCTAATTTTTAGCTTAAGGTACAATGGATTTGAATATAGCCTATAAGTGAGCAGTGGCCTAAAAAAATATTGAGATATTATTTAAAATCACACAGATCAGTAATCATCTTTATGAGCTATGCAACACTGTAAAGACTAACCAAAGCCTAATTAGCCAAATCAACCTCAAATTCAAAGTTATAGAATTATGAAAACCTACACCCTTCTTCAGAAATAATTTTAAAAATACTTAAAATGTATTATATCACTAAGGGTATCCAATGCCTAAAGTAGATCTATGTTAAGAGTGGCAAGGTAAATTAGTGAGATTTATGTATTGTATTACCGTGTTTCCCCGAAAATAAAACCTACCCGGACAATCAGCTCTAATGCGTCTTTTGGAGCAAAAATTAATATAAGACCTGGTCTTATTTTATTATAATATAAGACTGGGTCTTTAATATAATATAATGTAATGTAATGTAATGTAATGTAATATAATATAATATAATTAATATAATAATATAATATAATACCAGGTCTTATATTAATTTTTGCTCCAAAAGATGCATTAGAGCTGATTGTCCAGCTTGGTCTTATTTTCAGGGAAACATGGTAGTACCAAAACTCCTGTTCATCATTCCGTTGCTCAAATGCAAACTCCTTTGTTATCTGAGAAGAGAAATCCATGTCAAAAATTCTGTGACCAAGTGATGACAGATAATTAATGAAATTATTATTTGCTAATAGTCACTTAGCACTCACAAATGTAATTACGCCTATGGACCTGTCACTAATGATGACTGAAAGAGAACCCAACATGAATTTGGTCTGTTGGTACTTTGAACAATTGCAGACTCTCTTGAACAATTATACAATATTAGGAAACCTCTACCCACCTTATAAAATTCAAATCAAAATTGAAAAGTAGATTAGCTTTGTCTTTGGCTCCCTTTCACTTCTCAGGGTCATTATCACCAAGGCTCCCAATAAGCCTGTCCCCCTCTAGCACATGTAATGGATTTCAATTAGTTGTTCAGTTCTTCCCCATAAGGATTAGCTAATAATTTCCTAGATTGTTTCATCCAAGACATGTTATTAGAGGATATAGAAATGCAAAGAGACTTCAAATTCAGAGAGACAAGTTTTTGTGATAAAATTTCAAGACACATCATGAGGTAGTTATGCCTGGCTGCAAATCCTTCACTAAACTCTCACATACTCCACCTATTTGTAAAATCAAAGATATTTTAGTTGCTTTGAAAAAAAAAAAAGCTATTCTGTAATTTACAAGAGCAATATAAAAAACAGCTAACATGTTTGAAAACTTGCCATTATATTTTGTAGTCATTTTACTTCTATAAATTCATTATTTCTCAAAAATAACCCTATACTACGGGTATCGTTACCATCCTCCTTTTACAACTGAAAAAACAAAACAAAACAACAACAACAAAAAACAAAATAAACACCTGCGAAATAAAGAGGTTAAGTTATGTACTGAGATTACAAGACTAGTAAGTGGCAGATTCAGGATTCAAATAGTCACGGTTCTAGTCATTCAACATGACACCTATAGCTCTTTTAAATACAGCTTCTCGTAATATTTTAGATACTCTGATTCTTAACTCTGGCCTGATTTTAAAGTATTTTAGATACTCTGGTATTAACTGCTATGTTATATGATCTCCAAGCACACATATAAAATGTATTTATGTTATATGTTTTTATACATGTTATCATTTATTTATTTATTTTTATCAAGGCATAATTGACAAATAAAATTGAAGATACTACAGTACAATGTGATGATTTAATATGTGAATATATTGTGAAATGAACATATTTAAGTTTTATTCTCTTAGCCAGTTTTAATTATACAATGGTGTTATCAACTATAGTCACCATGTTATACATTTGATCTTCACACCTCATTCATCCTATAACTGAACGTTTATTTCTTTTCATACCGTGTCCCTATTTCCCCAGGGCCCAGCCAGACTCTGGCAACCACTGTTCTATTTTCTATTTCTGAGTTCAACGTTTTTGTTTTGAAATTTCACTTATAAGTGAGATAGTGCAGTATTTGTCTTTCTCAGGTTTATTTCACTTAGCATGATGTCCTCTAGTTTCATCCATTTTGTTGCATGACAGGATTTTCTTCTTTGTTGATGTTTTAAAAGATTGGCATACATAAAATGTTTTAAAAGAATGGCATGAATAAACATTTTTTAAATATATTTTTAAAATATCATTTAAGTGTTATAGTTTCTGTGGAATTATACATAAATAACCCTTAGAATAAAGAGCTATATTTATTCCATTGCATTTAAATGTAAGTTAAACTTAATAAAGAACTTTCTGGTCTGGGTAATAACAATTAAATTAGAATCATCATTGATATAATATTAAAAAAGGAATTCAATAAATCCATTGTATTTTTCATTGTATCTACATTTTTGAAACTCAAAGATAAGTAAATGGCAGGAGAATTAACTTTCCTCCTTTATCAATACCACAGTGGAATTTAAAGTAGCTTTGAAACTTGAAACACAATTGAATGATGGGTAATCAATTTTAGGTTATTGGGAGGACAAACAAAAAGTCACTTGAAGGAAGAATTAACTATTGTTTATTCTAGTAATTTTTAGTTTATTCAACAATGTTTTTCTTTAATACTTAAATCTATAATAATTTACATTCTATGTTAATAAGAAAAAAGATATTTTTACTTTGCATTGTTTTTTTATGCACTCATCATAAACAGTAAAAAAAATAATTGGGAAGAGTTTTGGAATAGTGTATTTAAAGGTTTATCTTTTACTAATCCTTAAAAAATATTTAAATTTCTGCTTTATTTTTACTGATGATATTACCAAATCTTTATTATTGTTGGCCAAATGTGGCTGAAAGTCCAAGGACAAATGAATCATTTGTTGTACATTTTTAAAGAAATGAAATTTGACCTTTGATTGGTCTCTCATAAATACATATAATAAAGAATCATCCTTTTTTTGTATAATATTATCTGTATTATAGATAGAATATGGTTAATACTACATATATACTATGTAATATTAACAATTCTATGACAGTTTATAATATTCTATATAATGTTAACTACAGTTTTACTTACCAGTTTAATAAAAAAACAACTTTTTTTTGTCTTTCAATATTAACTATTCATATTCTATATAATGTTAGCTATAATTTAATTTACCAGTTTTCTACACTTGTTATACTGCAACGGAAGGCTCATTGCATCCTTAAATTTTCTTAGGTTCCTTTGATCAGGATATAGGGGGTGACATCTAGTTTATGAGGATAATACTACCTCAGCTAAAGAGTTTCACATTGCAGGACAAATGGCTTCAAATTGTGTATTCTCATGGCTTTTATTGGAAGCATGTATACCATATAACGGTAGAGTGAGTTGATGGACATAGTTTACTAGTAACATTGTTGAAGTAGCCATGTTCAAGTGGTCCTTTCTTTGCTTTATGTCAATTAAATAGTTTAAACAAAGCATCACTTAATAAGTACATTTCTAAATAATAAATTATTATAAAAGATGAACATTTTAAAGTACAAAATATAGTGGGAAATGAAGCATCTTTATAATCACATCTCACTTCTATCATTATTTGTTCTATTTCTTTCCATTCATGCATAGTTTTTATTTTACTGAGATAGTATAGTAGATACTTTTGCTGATTTCTAAAGGTAAAAACTAGAGATGCTTTGGGAGGAAGCTACTCTAATTTCCATAATAGGCTTTTTGGGATTATCTGTTACTTTGTGGTTAATTTAGTTATATGTCCCTATGGATCTCACTCAATCTGCTTGTATTTATGGAATTTCTAAATATTCTGCACACTGTAACAACTATTTCTTATTTACAAAACTATTGGAGTTGATATTTTGTTAAAACAATTTTGAGTATGGCGTGGTTCCACAGCTTTTTCAACATAAGTCCATAGTGTTTTCTTAAACATAACTATAAATACATTGAAAATAAATATATGAGTGAAGTCACTAGATCTACGATTAATATTTCCAATATGTAGTTTGTAAATAAACTTTGTCAAATTCATTTATTCAACAATCATTGAATACTTACTATGAACAGGACTCAAATGATTTAGTAGTAGAGTAAAAGCATTTTCTCTGCTTTAATAACCATATACACCCTAGAATGGGGAAGCCAGATAAGTTAAAAACAAAAAACAAATTGGTAACCAGGAGAATTTTAAATAACAGTATGTGCTTGAAGTCAATCATCCAGGGTAATATCCCAGTTTGTAAGTGTGGAGACAGAGTCCCAGAGAACAGTTTCCAGGCTCTCGACCTCATGTGGAAAGGTGCTGGCTCGGGTAGTAGATGTCCGTCAGCTGTGACTAGTTGGCCATCAGCTGTAACCAGTTAGCCATTAGCCACTAATACAACTACCATGGCTAAGCTAGCAAGGGCTTATTGCAGTTAGCAAGGGGTTTGTTTGTTGGTTGACAGAGAAGAGGCTGGCAGATTGGGGATTGTGTTGCTCCTACTTCCTGTGTCTCTCTTGGCCGCCAGCGAGACGGGGTGCAGGAATACCCCTCATTAGGATACTGGCAGTTGTTTACTTTTGTGTCTGGACCAGCAGCCATAGAGAATATAGTGGTATGAGCCCCCTATCCACAGCTCCGTTTGGACTTACTATATCCTGCATTCTTCTGCGGGGAGTGGGAGCTGAAACCCTGCATAACAGTAAGTAACTACTGAAAAGTGTCATCTACCTATTAATAAAAAGATTTCAAAGTATATTACACTTGACTTTAATTATAAATGAATGAAAGGAGCTAGCATTGTAAAACACAGTAGTATGAGGGTGTTAAGCTTATCAAATGGCAAGTGAAAATGCACTAAGAAAGGTACTGTCTTGGTTGTTTTAAAAGAGCATTAAGGAGAATTAGGGAAGACAGAGCGAGTGAAGTGGTGTTAGTAGGTGGTAAAGTAGGAACAAGAGGCACTTGAGAATTGTTCATGCAGGCCTTTTAGATATTGGTAGAGATTTTGGCTAAGTGTATTGGAAAACAATTAGAGAGAATCTAAATTGAGAAGTGGTATGGTTTTCTTTCCAAAGGATTCTCCTAGATGCAGTAGGGTATATTTAGAGAAGGAAACAAGTAACTGGTATCCCTGGGGAATCTAGGATGCCCAGTGGTGGTTTCTGGGAAGCTGGGTACTGGGGCTCCTGAGGTACATGCGTAGGGTTGCCACTGTCCAGAACCCTGAACTGGAGCCATTTCAGCCCCTGCTGCAAATTTCTTCCCTGGATATGAGGCCTTGGTTGCGGGAGGCACAGTTTTTGGCTATTGGTCCAATATTTCTATGCTCTTTTTAGCAACGCAATTCTTTTCAGGGCTGTAGAGGGAGTGGTTGTGGCAAAATAGGTTGTGCTCCTTAACTGCCATCTTGTAATAAAATACAGAGGAAATCATCTGAAATCTGAAAAAATAAAATAAAATACTGGTTTCTGCTGGTAAAATGTATTAAACGCGTAGAAAAAAGACCTCATTTAGAGAGTTTCTATTCAACCATTTATCTGACCACTAACCTGAACTGAGACTTCAGTGACTACACATGACAAAGAATACAAACTTCACAGTATTAGTTCAGAAAAGTTAACAAAATAAATAACAATCAACAACAATAATAATACAAAAGAAACACCGAGGGAGAGGAAAGAATCCAATTTCCAGAGTTGCCACATTATTTAAAATGTGCAGCTTTCAACAACAAAAGTGAGTCATGCAATAAACCAGAATGTATGACTCATATATAGACAAAAAGTAGTTGTTGGATGCAGGGGGAAATATTTTTGAAAGTCAAGAAAAGAAGTAGAGAAGCCAATTCAGGTAATGTTCACCTTCACAATTTGCCATGAGTAGTTCTTCAATTTAGTATCATATGGATATGATATAATTTAGTCTTACTCCTTTGTTGTTGAACAATGCGTTGTTTCAGATTTCACCACTCTCTACACTATGGTGAAGATTTACATATAGATCATCTTAAAAATTCATTACTTTGAGATTAGTAATTCAAAATGAAATTTCATCATTGAGTATGAATATGTAATGTTCTGTATATTCATTGGCAAAATGATTTCCCAAAAGCTTTAGCAATGTGTGCTCCCAAAAGTTGTGGATAAAATTGGTCATTTCTCCTAATTTATAATAATTTGTTTTTCAATATTTTCAAACTATTAACATATAACTTACTCTAAATGTCTTTTTATCTTGAATACAAATAAACACACTTTATTGGCTATATTTCTTCTTTTATAAATTGTTCATCATGCCCTTTGTCATCATTGCATTCTTAGTTAATGATTTGAAAAAGTACTTTTGGTATTACTGAATTAACTGAATTTAGCAAGAGCCTTTTCAAATTTTCTTTAAAAATAACTATTGTACAGAAATGCACTTTTCAATTTTTTTCTTGATGTTTGGTGTGTATGAATTTATATAATTTTAATACTGTATGTCAACTATAATTTTATATATATATATAGATATATATATATATATATATATATATAGTCACGGGATATGGAGTATAACAGGGAATAGAGTCAATGGAATTGTAATAGATATATACAATATCAGAGGGGCAATAGATTGGGGGAGGAGGGTTATCACTTTGCAAGGGGTGAAATATCTAACTAGTGCGTTGTTTTGTACACCTGAAACTAATTAAAAAACAAGAAGAAATAATTTTCTTTCATATGATGGCTTTGCTTTTATACTTATAGTTCAGTGATCTGTTGCTACATAACAAACCTTTCCAAATTTAGAGGCTCATCATTCTGTGGGTGAGCAATTTGGGTTAGGCTCAGCTTGGGTGGCTGTTCAGCTCATATGGTCCAACTCATGTGGCTGCTTTCAGATAGTGACTTGGCTGAGAGTGGTTAACTCAGGGCTTCTCAAATTTGACAGCTCTTATCTGATCCATGTGGTCTCACCTTCCAGTAGGCTAATCCAGACTTCTGTAGATGATGGTTTCAGGGAAGTAAAAGAAAGCATAAATCCCAAAGTATGAGTGCCTTTGAAGGCTCTGCTTGCATCCTGTTTGATAATATCCCTCAGGCCAAAACAAACCAAATAGACAGGTCTATAGCATGATCTGTTAACTTTCACCCATCATTTATCCTCACTGCCTGCCGTGGAGGATGATAAAATAATATTAGATATATAAATTCCTACCACTTCTCTACTTTAAATTGTGTTGCAGTTTTCTATAGAGAGAGCTGTTCCACTGAAAATTACTGTCACTAAATCAATAATTATAATTTTGGATTAAGGCTAATATTAAAACCCATTACTTATTTTTTTCTGATAAATTTGTTTCAATGCATATGTGATAGCTTCCACTCCAGAGTCTTAATGTCTCTTTTATCCCACGTTCAACTTTTCTAAGAGAGTTTTAGAGATGTGTCCCTGTAGCTCCCTTTTACTGAGTTCTCTAAAGTGAATTTGTATGCGTTTTTGAAGATACAATCCCCAACATACTCTTTATGTGTTCAGCTCTCGATAGTTACTATTTTTAGAAAATATTATTAGTTTTTAACTTTGACATATTTTGTGATGTAGTAAGGAAGAGCTCCTTTCAATTCTTGGGAATATTCACCTACAGTATTTAGCATTCAGTTGTTTCTCTTATTAATTCTTCAAAGGTTCTTTATGAAATTTTAAGAAAAGACACAATCAAGGATATTATACTAGGTCCGTCTTAATCTTGATAGCTAGCAAACATTTAAAAAAACAAACCTTGAGCATAATAGTTTTCTTATAACATTGAATGATACGTTGCCTCAGGCAAAATTTGACTTAATGCACAAGCTAGATGATTTCACTGAAATGTAAATAAACAAATCAGTTCTCCCAAATAAATACACCAGCTGAGCACATCTTTCTTCTAAGGTCATTTAAAACTGTTTATAAGTTGATCAGAATCATTGGTAAATGCTTGTGTGAGATCTAGTGGAAGAAGGTGACTTCCTGATAAGATGTACTTAGGATTTTTATCATTTTCTCGAGATTTCCTGTCATCTTTTGTGGCTAAGCTTAAATTTTAATTCTAAAAAAAAAAAACTATAGGAAATTAATTAACACTAGTAAAGATTGTTTTTTGTCTATTTTATAGTACATAAAACTCTACAAAACTGGAAAATTTAGTGTAACTCAAATATATTTTAATAAAATGGTATGATTTATCTTTGTCATAGAAGTCACCTGTTAAAAAATGCTTAGTCAGTGTTTTGTGGGTGTTATTACAACATCACATAATGAGATTTTCTGTTTCTTTGGTTTTATTTAATAGAATAAATTGATGGTTATTTTAATTCTAAACAGATAAAGCTTAAGATCCTATATTTAAATTAAAATAGAATGCAACGTGTAATTTCAATGTAAACCTGGAATAAACCTTATATATGCATTTCCTTTCCAAGTAATTTATTTACTGATATTCCAAAGACAAAACTGTACATGATATATTCAATATTTTATTTCGAAATTTGTATAGAGTAATCCTCTGGAGGTGACAAGGAAACTTATTAACTTGTGTTATATTTTATCTTGTAGTTTATAATTTTGAATTAATTTGATTTGTATGCTGAAATTTAAATGACAAATTATCAGAGAATGTGTTATATATATGTATGTAGATATATCTACATATATACCTATATATATATATGGTCATTATTGAGAAATAGTTCATTTTGTTTGATTATTTCCAAACACAAACCTTAATATTTTTGGAAAATGTCATTTAGAAATGCAAGGCATTTTTTCTTTAAGTTGCTAATACACTTTTATTGGTGGCCTTATATATTTTGGGAGTTGATATTATAGATATGACTAATTAATGAAAATTTTTTCTTCATAACACTTGCACCATATATTCATTTGTTTCACTTTTATCAAGTTTTCCTCATTCAAAGTTCACTTTATACCAAGTTTGTACTCTATAGACATAAGATTAGGGAAGTTTGTAATTTGATGGTATTGCTTGCTTGCTAAATTTGCTGCATGATTGTTTTGCACAGGAAATTGTGTGTGTTGATACCTTGATTAGGTTCACATTGTTGGTCTAAGTTCTGAAAATTTATCATTGAAAAAGTAAATTTACATTTAAATGTACTTCTGGTACAGCTACAATGTACATTCCAATTTAGTCCTGTCAACAGAAATTAAGCTTATATATACAAAAGTCCAATCTGATGGAGTGACAATCAGGTATGATGTATATGACTTTGAATTTGATGTTAGTTAATGCTTTCTGAATTGGCAGATAATTATAAGTTATAGACTGAAGGCTGAGGCATTTTAATGCTGTTATGTAAAAGTTCTAAATTGAGTTTCCCAAGTTTGTGATGAAAAGCTGCATTTGATTACTTTGTAAATAAAGTAAAGGGGTTGAAGAAAGAAAAAGAAAATGATTGGGAATGAAGAGAGGGGTGATGAATAAGCGTGACTGAATTACACGATTGTAGATTCTCAATAAGTGGTATATTTTCTGTTTGTAAAAAATTATAAATTATTTTAAAATGTATACTCTTTTTGGATTTCCTATATCACCAAACCTTTCAGGGAGGGAAAGGCCTAAAATTGTTATTTGTAAAATTAATGAAAACTTATAAGAAATGTATTTGACAGTGTACTCTTGTCTATACTTTGCACACAAGAACAGATGACAAAACTGAATAACCCGTATAATTAGATAAAAACCTTTTCTAAAAACTTAGTCAAAAGAAGGTCATTAGAGTGACGGACCATTTGACAGGAGTGGTTTTGTTAAAATTTTAGCCAATAGATCTACTTCTACTTAAGGTAAAAAGAAGACAAGTATCGAGAGCAACAACATGTCGAAAAAATTTACTGAAAAAATGTTTGAAATTTGGGCTAAATTCATAATATATTTCAGAAACTGTGCCTTTCTTTAATCCCATTGCCATGCTTAGATTTCATGTAAGTTTGTCAGTTACCATTGATTTTGTTTACTGAATCAAATACCTATGTTCTAGTGATTTAAAATTTGTTAGAGGTATAAGAGTAGCTTGGGAAGGACCAATAAATGTGGCGGAGCTAATGAAAGCATTCAGGCTTATAATAATTCTTTTGGTATGATAATTATGGTTATCCAACTCACAGTTATGGGACTTAGTTAGAGGAAGCACTTCGATGTTAAATTAGACCAGTGAATTAAAGAGGGAAATATATAATGCCAAGAGATAATGAAAGGATTTGTGAATTATTCTTAGGTCTTAACTCTGTATAGGGCTCTATATAGAATCATCTATGTAATATGTGGACAATATTTGGAAACCAAACTTCAATCTTGTCTTAAAAATTATATACAGTGATGGAGTAGGCAAATCACATATGATGACTGTGATGCAGATTCTGCCTCTAACCTCAGCACTCAGCACACAATTCATTTTGCTGTTTGGTTATAAGAATTTTTCAGTGTTCACAGTATTTTATTTTATTTTATTTTGTTTTATTTTATTTTTTCATGACCTATCTAAGTTATTTATTTAAGCCACCTCCTGTCATAAACAAAGGGATAGAAGATCAGAATACTGGTCCTTATTTGATTCAAGGAAAGAAGATCAGCTTAAGGTCCCTTCCACTTGTCTGGTCCGTGTGCAGAGTATTGATCCAAACCAGTGCTGTGGTCCCCAATCCAATGGGTAGTGATCCAGGTTCTCTTTATTCATCTTCATAGCCAGTTGGAAGCAAATTCACAAGAGCATTATGAAATAAAGTATGGTTGCTGTCTCTCCAGGGGAAGGGTTTGGACCTGATGCAGATATGGAGGTAGGCAATGAAATGGGTTCTTTGCTTTCTGTGGTATGACTTCAGGAAGACATTCAGCACGCTCACTTTCAACCCAGAGTGTACAATAAAGTAGTTGAGGGCCTTCCACATGCTAGCTGAGCCCTCCTCATTGTGGGCACCACTCAACATAGACCGAGTCAGCTGTGACCGGAACTGACCTAATAACCCAGAAATCTGGTGTTCAGCTGTCATGGCCATTTTTCACCATTACTGCAACAGCTCGGGAAGGGGAAGTCTTCAGTTATTTCAGTTGACTACTTTTGTTACCTTTGTGATTCTCGTTCTCTTTGAAAATTTTCCTCATTAAAAGTTTTGGTGTTCCTATATTTACTGCAGGACTATGCACAATAGCCAAGATAAGAAATGAACCGAAATGCCCATCAGTAGACGATTAGATAAAGACATTGTGGTACATTTATACAGTGGAGTATTACTCTGCCATAAGAAAGAATGAAATCTTACCATTTGCAACAACATGGATGGGCCTACAGGAAATTATGCTAATTGAAATAAGTCAGTCTGAGTTCAAAATACCATATCAAATATCTGAGATCAAATATCATATGATCTCACTTATGTACAATATAAAGAATGGAATAAATGAGCAATCAAAACAGAAATAAATTCAGATACAGAGAACAAACCGATGCTTGTTAGATGGGAGGAGAGATAGGGAGAAGGTAAAGGGATTAGAAAATACAAATTGGTAGTCACAAAATAGTCACAGGGCTGTGAAGTAGTGTATGAGGAATATAGTCAGTAATGTTGTGGAGATTATGCAAGGTGTCAAATAGGTACTGGACTTACGGGGGGATGACTTCATAAATTATATAAATGCCTAAACACTGTGCTGTACACCAAAAACTAATATAAAACAATTTGAATGTCAACTATAATTATATATATATATATGTGTGTGTGTGTGTGTGTATATATATATATACACACACACACACCACTCACACACACACACACATAGTCACAGGATGTAAAGTACAGCATACGTAATATAGTGAAAGGTATTTTTATAGCTATGCACAATGTCAGAGGGGTAGCAGACTTGGGGAGGTTATCACTTTGTAAGGGGTGTAAATGTCTCATCATTATGTTGTTTGTACACCAGAAACAAAAAAGAAAAAAAAGCTTTGGTGTCACTTTCTTTGTACATGTAATAATTAAAGTTTCTTGGGGGTGATAATTGTTAGTAAAGTTACATAGATTTCAAGTGTACAATTCTGTAATACATCACCTATATGTATCACATTGTATATTCACCACCCAGAGTCAGTTCTCTTTCCATCACCCTATATTTGATCCCTTTGACCCTCATCTACCACCCACCTCCCCAGTTACCCTCTGATAACCACTATGCTATTGTCTGTGTCTATGAGTGTTTGTTTCTTCATTTGTTTGTCTTGCTCTTTTCTTGTTTTCAGTTTTATATCCCATATATCAGTGAAATCATATGGTTCTCAACTTTTTTTGTGTGACTTATTTTGCTCAACATGATAATCTCAAGTTCCATCATGTTGTCGTTATTATTTCATCTTTTTGTAGGTATTATTTCATCTTTTCTTATGGAAGAATAGTAATCCATTGTGTATATATACCACAACTTCTTTACCCAATTATCTATCGAAGGACACTTTGGTTGTTTCCATGTGTTGGCCACCGTAAATAGAGCTGCAATGAGTATTAAAGCACATATATCTTTATGGAATAATGTTTTCAGATTTTGGGGATAGATACCTAGGAGAGGGATTGCTGGGTCATATGGTAATTCTATTCTTAATTTTTTAAGAAATCTCCACACTGCCTTCCATAGCAGCTATACCAATCTGCATTCCCACCAACAGTGTATGAAGGTTCCTCTTTCTCCACAGCCTCTCCAACACTTGTTATTATTTGTCTTGTTGATGATAGCCATTTTAACTGGTGTGAGGTGATATCTCATGGTAGTTTCTATTTGCATTTCTATGATGATTAGTGATGTTGAGCATTTTTTTCATATGTCTATTGGCCATTTGTATGTCTTTGGAGAAATGTCTATTCAGGTCCTTTGCATATTTTTTAATTGGATTATTTGTTTTTTTGTTGTTGTTGAATTGTATGAGTCCCTTATATATTTTGGGTATTATTCCCTTATTGGAGATGTTGTTTGCAAAAATCTTCACCCATTCAGTTGGTTGCCTCTTTATTTTGTTGATGATTTCTTTTGCTGTGCAGAAGCTTTTTAATTTGATATAGTCCCATTTACTTATTTTATCCTTTACTTTCATTGCTTTTCATGTCAAATTCATAAAATGCTCTTTGAAGCCAAGCTCCATAAGTTTAGTACCTATGTTTTCTTCTATGCATTTTATTGTTTCAGGTCTTATGTTTAGGTCTTTGATCCATTTTGAGTTAATTTTGGTACATGGTGACAGATAGCAATCTACTTTTATTCTTTTGCAGTAGGCTTTCCAATTTTCCCAGCACCATTTATTGAAGAGGCTGTCTTTTCTCCATTGTACGTTTTTGGCTTCTTTGTCGAAAATTATCTGTCCATATTAATGTGGGTTTATTTCTGAGTCCTCAATTCTAATCCATTGTTCTGTGGGTCTGTTTTTCTGCCACTAACATACTGTTTTGATTATTGTTGCCTCTGTAGTACAGCTACAGTCAAGGAATGTGATACTTCCAGCATTGTTCTTTTTTCTTAGGATTGTTTGGCTATTCAGGGTCTTTTGTGCTTCCATGCAAATGGGACAATTTTTTGTTCTATTTCTTTAAAAAATGCCATTGGGATTTTGATTAGAAACAATAAACGAGTACAGTAAAGTTGTTGGCTACAAAAATCAATGTACAAAAGTCCATTGCTTTCCTACATACTAACAATGAAATCTCAGAAAAAGAAATTTTAAAAAATTCCTTTTGCAATTGCAAGAAAAATAATAAAATACCTAGGAATAAACTTAGCCACGGAGGTGAAAACTTATATACTAAAAGCTATAAAACATTTTTAAAAGAATTTGAAGAAGACACAAAGAAATGGAAAAGCATTTTGTGTTCATGGATTGGAAGAATCAACATAGTTAAAATAACCATATTACCCAAAGCACTATATAGATTTAATGCAATCCCCAGCAATACTTTTAAAAAATATATAATTATGTGTCCAGGTAAGATTCTTTTCCCTTACATCCTACTTTTCAAATTTGGAGAGAAAACTTGTTTCAACCCATATATATTTTTAATCAAACTACAAATTAAAATTAAAGACAATAAAGACATATTTAAAGATAGAAAGATGTAAAATATACATAAATGCAAATATTTTTTTCAAGTTGATGAAAACATATCCTTAAAATTGAGAAAATAAAATGGAAGAAGATTGTAATTAGTTCAGAAAATGAAGACTCCAACCCTGGAGAACTGTCAAGGTAAGTTCTTTGGAGAGACAATGCAGGGAGGCTGGAACCATGCTGTCCATAGTGATCAGCAGAATAGAGATGTTGGAGGTGGTCCTCTGGCACGAAGGGGTGCTCCTAGATAACACAGATGATTCAGTAATGATGACATTTGAAAGCATATTAATAGCAAATAGTGGGGTGGGGGGAATTTCAGATTTTTGATGTTAGAAAACTGTAATTTGAGTGTTATAAAAATAAGTGTTCATTTCTAAGCAAAACTGAAAGGATGATATCAAAAGGCAGATCAATAAGATAGACAGTAATAATGAAATATAGAAGTGAAATCCATCGTGTGAATAAAGTGCACAATGGAGGCTGAATTAAGCCAGAAATTTAAAACCATCCTAGAATAAACAGATAAAACATGGAGATGAAAATAGGCAGAATATGATGTGGATGAAAGATAAAGAATAGTTGGTTGACTACTTGTATTGAATATTCTTCAAGAAAAAAAAAACATGACAATACTTAACATGTCATGCAAAAGGAATTTTCTGAGAAAAATAAAAGCTAATGAATGCAAATTGAAATGCTTATCAATTATGATGGAAAAAGTCTTTTTTTTCTCTTATACAAAAAATCAAACCAAATAAATCCTAGAATAAACACGTTTAATAGCTAAGATTAATAAAATATTAGCTATTTCTGTGAAACCCATAAAGTAAAACTCAGTAGATGTCCATAAGAAGTTAATTTAGTTTTTATTGCTCTCTGTAACACTAAGTTCCTGAACACAGTTGGATTATAAAGTAACTTACTGCAAAGAAGAATAGCACACATTCCAGTTGGTATTAAATATGCAAAAATTCCCTCAAACATAAGACACGTAAATATAAATAACACAGAATTGACTAATATGGTTTTCCTCCAGTATTATACTAATGCCTATATGCATTATTATAATAGACCTTATGCCCTGTTTTGACTTTTGTAGAGTATCTTCCCATTCTTTTCAGTAAACCAAAAACGGAAAGCACGTGATGTGGTCAATGACCAACCTAGTTGAAGCAGGGATGCACTACGACTATGACAAAAACTGGCCTCTAATCACACCCTTTGTGTGCTAATAACTAGTCTATTTCTAATGTATCACTTTAAAATTATGTTAAATTTGAGAGCTATTATCTTTATCAAACTATATTTGATACAATAGTAAAAATAAAGCATGTTATTATTTTATTATAAATGATAATCTGTTAGTCACATTATTTTATGTATCAAGGTCAATAAATTAATATATAAGCTGAGACTTGAGTCTTTTAATATTATCTAATTTTTGCTACATAGTCTGACTAAACAAATTCTTTGACAGTCCACCTAGATTAAGTATTATCATATACTGATAAACCAGTCTTGTGCACATCTCTTATTACTTTCTATGGATTTATCTCTAAATATGCGATTTCCAAGTTGAAGAGGAAAGATTTAGTAGTCATAAAGTCTAGAAACAAATATTATATCATATTGATGAAAGCAGTAATCTTTTACCTGGTTCTTACGTAAATGACAAAATATAATATTTTTTCAATAAATACTCTGCTGGGTATTGATTTAAAGTGGTTAAGAAATAGCATGTTACTAACTAGAAATCATTAGTACTGATCAAGTGATCTCAAAAAATTATAAATCTCTATGGGGATCTCAATTGTGCTAATAAAAATACAATTTTTAACAAAGATTTGCAATGCAAGAATCAAATGTTAATATTTTAGAGTTGTTGGCTTATATATATATTTTGTATATTTTAAACATTCCCATAATTACTTACAGTTTCAACAACCTACCTATACTAATATTGTTTTCTAAAAGGGACCTGTAAAATAAGTGTAATTCAATATTAGTAATATTATTGATGCTTAAACTTCTATATTAAACAATTTCTCAAATTAACCATGTTTCTACATTTCATTGTGGCTCAGTATATTTTGCTTGACTTCAGGGAAAGTAGGTATAGACTATGCAAGACATTCAATATCTATTAATAGAAATAATGTGGTATGTGAAATTATTAAAGGTTGCAATTAGAAAGTGCCTCACGTATTAAAATATATTAAAAATTGAAACTAGGAACATTCTTTTCAGAGATACAGGGGGAAAATAATATACAGAGAGATGCACTATCATAGTAGAATTTTAATTTTAAAGATGTAATGAACAATCAGAACTTCACTAACTGCTACTTATTCTTTAAGATATTAGAATCTATGCAGTTGGAATGTTTTGAAAATTGGACCAAAATATTAATGTATGTTAAAGTAGTTGGAAGTTGACTTAATGTTTATTCACTGTTCCTATAATTTGAAAAAAAATAAAGTGCCATTAAAATTTAAATTATATATTTATGTTTGTGTGTGTGTGTGTATATATATATGTATGTATTCTTTATATGTTAAGGAAGTGCATACAGTTCAATCAATACTTTACCTTATATTCACAGATTTAAAAAATGCTAAATAATTATAAGTATAGCATAATTATAAACAATTATAATTATAACATTTTCAGGACACTTAAATGTATTATATTTACTTGTGTCCACCAAGATACTTAGTTCATTGCTTTGTTTTAGCATTGTCTACTTCCTTTACCCCTTGTCTTTCTTTTAGAATTAAAGTTTTATTATACCTTCCTAGTATATGAACTCTCAGACATTATTAAATTATTAAAAAAGCCCAAAGTATAAATCATCCAGGAGAGTGACAGTGTGTTTACATAGTTGTATTCTCCAATGTAATTATCTCATGTGTTTCACACAGTAGGTACTTCTAACTATTGGCTAAATGCAAATAATTTGGGATCTATAAATTATGTACAAATCTATTTCATGCTTCTTACTTGAATGAAACAGATTAAGATACATTTCAAACAAGGCAGTTCAATTCCTTTTGTTCATTTGTAATCTCACTGAAGTTAATAGACCCCATAAGTCACATTCTGGGATTTAATAACTGAGTTTAGAAGACATTAACTCTTTCAGTACACAATGGAACCATTTGTGTTTTGGAGATTGAGTTACTACAACTAGTCAACAAGTCACGTAGGCACTGGTGATCATAAGGTTTTTTTAAGGAATTTTAGGACCCTGAACTGACTCAGATAGGCAAAATTTCATGTTAATAAACAGTATAAGAGGAAATACAACAATATACCACTGTCTAATATTGTTACTGAGAAAAATCCATCAATTTTAAAATAATTATGTGTCAAACCATTATTTCTCATATTCCTTTTTAGAATATATAAACTGGTTCAAAGACAAAGCAAAAAATGCAAAATTTGTTTATCACTCTTTTGTTTATCACTCAAGTTAAATACGGTCTTCTAATGAAATAAGGGAGCAGGGGGAAGTAATAATTTACTCTTCTGTCTCCAAAGCCCTGCAATTTTATTTCCTTTCTTAAGAAAATGTCATTATATATATATATGTGTGTGTGTGTGTGTGTATGTGTATACACACATATATGTGTATACACACATATATAGAGAGAGAATACATAGAGCTCTGTGAAGATGAAGCATACACATTACATTGCATCTGCCTAAGTGAACAAAAAGAAATAAAAACTCTGAAATTCATTTGTTTTTGTGTAACTTTAGTGGCATATTTTTGTTCTTGTGATATAAAATAAATAAAAGCATGTGGGCATTATCCCCCAAGAACTGATGCTAACTTAAAAGTGAAAATAAAACATCTTGCTATTTTAAGCCCACATGATAGCAATAGAATTTTGTTTTCTTATTAAATTTTAGGAATACAATTTTGAATGTCTTTACTTCTCATTTTTTTCCTCTTTCTCCTGGATTTATTTATATGGGTGCATGTGCACAGGAAAATAAGATAGTGAACATTTAAGTCCTACAAGTCAAGATACAAAAGTTGTTTTTTTTACTGTATCCTTAGTTATGTGCATAAATCTTAGCAAGGCAGTAAAACTGTGGACCTTGGTTTTCCTCATGGATAAAATTCAATGATTTCATAGAGACTCGATTCTATGACATTTTGTCCAATAGCTCTTCCCTGCATACTTATTCCTGCTTTATTTATTACAGGTTCCATAGTTTCTCGTTTTAATAATTTTTATACAGCTATAAAAATTCCTCATGATCCTTAATCCCCTCTCCTTTTGTCACAATTGCTTGTACATCATCAAATCTGGATAAATCTAACCCTTTGTATTCTCTATATGTGCCAAGCAGGGAGCTGTAAAAATGTATAATTTAATTAATATTTTTGATCAACTCCTAGGTATCAGGCACCTTTCAAAGATCTGGGAAATAGAAAATAACAAAAGGTCCTTGCTTGTATTCTAATGAAGGAGATACATATAAATGATATAACTTAGGAAAATGTATGGTAATTAAATAATATAAGGGCTAATGAAAAAAATTAAGGAAAGAGAATGGGATTTGGCAATGTGTTCAAAGAAGACAACCTTTCAGTAAGACCCGAAGGAGGTGAAGATGTAAGAAATACAGATATATGTAGGAAGAGTATGACTAGCAGATGGATAGCAAATGCAAAAAACCCTGAGGTAAGAGAAGGCCTGCCATGTTTTCAAGTTGTAACAAAGAGGCCAGTGTATTTAGACTGTATTTTTTTCTAAAATGAGTCGATTCTTACAAATATTTAGGAAATTATAACAGGGAAGTGATAGGCTGTTTGGCACAGTTAAACAATTTTTTAAAATTTGTTTTGTCCCCTTTACTCTCCCATTTTTCTGACAGAGCTTTGATGATTTTTCTGGACTACAATTTCAGTGTTGGTTAAATCCAATATTTCCAAAGTGGCATTCTTTATCTTTGATAATGGCTAGGAAGGTTAAGGATAGCTTTGAGAAATCATGGAACAGAACTATCAAAGACTGCTGTTTTTTGAAATTTACCCTTTTTGAGGGAGTTTTCCACATAACTAAATTTTTCCATATTGTTGAGAAATAAACATCTGTATTTAAAACACATTGTATATAAAAATATGGACCAACTTACTTTTCTATTAAAAGTAAGTAATCAAAACGTTTATTTGGTTAAAGAGAGATCTTATACTTTGATATTGGCCCCTCATGATGTCAAAATAAACTTTCTTGTGTATGGTATAGATAAAGATCATGAAAATAACAATACATTTTTCAATTAGCTAGCTAGGTAATATTTTAAATTAAAACTATTTTTAAGAGATATTGTCTTTAAGAATCACTGTTACACAAGAGAGAAAACTGAAAATCCACTAATTAAAAACAATTTTAAAATTATAATCTCAATGTAGAAATTAAAATATAATGTTCCTAAATTTAGGAACATTGATTCCTAAGTTTAGAAGTAAAACTCAACTATCACTATGGTAATAGTGTCTTACCATAGGAATAGCTTATTTTATCAATTAGTTTATTGATAATATGCAATACTCAAATGTCACATGCCTTTAGCACAAATTCAAATGAAATAAATTAAAATTCACATTGGCTCTAGTATTTTTATTCTGGATTGAATATTATATTTTTAAAAGTTCTTATTCAGTTCTGGTTATACTTCCTAGTAGTATGCTCCCTCAAATATAACATCATATTAACTATATAAAGTAAAAAAGCCATAGTGAATAATTATTATAGTGCCTATTTTATATATAAAAGCTAGTTGTTTAAAAATCCAGTACTAAACAAATACAAGATCTCAGTAAATTGTTTACATTCAGATTATTGGAAGCACTTTATGTATAAATTATGGACACCTTTAATAAATAAATGCACACTTTTATCACATATATTATCAAGACTGCTTTTTCATTATCAAATTTTCTACCTCATAGACTGTTGCTTCATATTTTGAAAAGATTTTCAACTTTTTTTAACTTATTTTTTTTTTAATTTATTGGGGTGACAATTGTTAGTAAAGTTACATAGATTTCAGGTGTACAGTTCTGTATTACATCATCTATAAATCCCATTGTGTGTTCACCACCCAGAATCAGTTCTCCTCCCATCACCATATATTTGATCCCCTTTACCCTCATCTCCCACCCCCCACCCCCCTTACCCTTTGGTAACCACTGAACTATTGTCTGTGTCTATGAGTTTTTGTTTCTCATTTGTTTGTCTTGTTCTTTTGTTGTTTTTGGTTTATATACCACATATCAGTGAAATCAAATGGTTCTCTTTTTCTGTCTGACTTATTTCGCTTAGCATTATACTCTCAAGAGCCATCCATGTTGTCACAAATGTTCCTATATCATCTTTTCTTACCGTCGAATAGTATTCCATTGTGTATATATAACACAACTTCTTTATCCAATCATCTATCGAAGGGCATTTTGGTTGTTTCCATGTCTTGGCCACCGTAAACAAAGCTGCAATGAACATTGGAGCGCACTTGTCTTTATGGGTAAATGTTTTCAGATTTTTTGAGTAGATACCCAGGAGAGGGATTGCTGGGTCATATGGTAATTCTATTTGTAATTTTTTGAGGAACCTCCACACTGCCTTTCATAAAGGTTGCCCCAGTCTGCATTCCCACCAACAGTGTATGAGGGTTCCTTTTTCTCCACAGCCTCTCCAACACTTGTTACTATTTGTCTTGTTGATGATAGCCATTCTGACTGGGGTGAGGTGATATCTCATTGTGGTTTTTATTTGCATTTCTCTAATGATTAGTGATTTTGAGCATTTTTTCATATGTCTATTTGCCATTTGTATGTCCTGTTTGGAGAAATGTCTCTTCAGGTTCTCTGCCCATTTTTCAATTGGGTTGTTTGCTTTTTTGTTGTTGAGTTGCATGAGCTCCTTTTGGATATTAATCCCTTATCGGAAGCACTGTTGGCAAAAATCTTCTCCCATTCCATTGGTTGCCTCTTTATTTTGTCAATGGTTTCTTTTGCTATGCAGAAGCTTTTAAGTTTCATATAGTCCCATTTGTTTATTTTAGCTTTTACTTCCCTTGCCTATGGAGTCAAATTCATAAAATGCTCTTTGAACCCAACGTCCATAAGTTTAGTACCTATATTTTCTTCTATACGGTTTATTGTTTCATGTCTTATGCTTAAGTCTTTGATCAATTTTGAATTAATTTTGGTACGTGGTGACAGATAGCAGTCCAGTTTCATTCTTTTGCACGTGGCTATCCAATTCTCCCAGCACAATTTATTGAAGAGGCTATCTTTCCTCCATTGTATGTTTTTAGCTTCTTTGTCAAGAATTATCTGTCCATATTTATGTGGTTTTATTTCTGGGTTCTCAATTCTATTCCATTGGTCTATGTGTCGGTTTTTCTGCCAATACCACGCTGTTTTGATTATTGTAGCTGTGTAGTACAAGCTAAAGTCAGGGAGTGTAATACCTCCAGTATTGTTCTTTTTTCTTAAGATTGCTTTGGCTATTTGGGGTCTTTTGTGGTTCCAAACAAATCTGATAATTTTTTTGTTCTATTTCTTTAAAAAACTGCCATTGGGATTTTGATGGGGATTGCATTAAATCTGTATATTGCTTTGGGTAATATGAACATTTTAACTATGTTGATTTTTCCAAACCATGAGCACAGAATGTCTTTCCATTTCATTGTGTCTTTTTCAATTTCTTTTAAAAATGTCTTCTAGTTTTCAGCATATAGGTCTTTCACATCCTTGGTTAAGTTTATTCCTAGGTATTTTATTCTTTTCACTGCAATTGCAAAAGGAATTTTTTTTGTATTTCTTTTTCTGAGATTTCATTGTCAGTATGGAGGAATGCATTGGAGTTTTGTACGTTGATTTTGTAGCCGGCAACTTTACTGTATTCGTTGTTTGTAATAGCTTTCTGGTGGAGTCTTTAGGGTTTTCTATATATAGCATCATGTCATCTGCAAAAAGTGACAATTTAACTTCATTCCCAATTTGGATACCTTTTATTTCTTTCTCTTGCCTAATTGCTCTGGCAAGGACTTCCAACACTATATTGAAAAGCAGAGGTGATAGGGGACAGCCCTGTCGTGTTCATGAACATAGAGCAAAGAGCTTCAGTTTTTCACCATTAATTATGAGATAAGCTGAGGGTTTGTCATATATGGCCTTTATTATGTTAAGATATTTTCTTTCTATACCTATTTTATTGAGTATTTTAATCATAAGTGAATGTTGTATTTGTCAAATGCTTTTCTGCATCAATTGATATAATCATGATTTTTGTCCTTTATTTTGTTTATGTGATGTATCACATTGATGGATTTGTGGATGTTGAACCATCCTTGTGCCCCGGGGATGAACCTCACTTGGTCGTGATGAATAATCTTTTTAATGCATTGTTATATTAGATTTGCTAGAATTTTGTTTAGGATTTTTGCATCTGTATTCATCACAGGTATTGGTCTGTAGTATTCTTTTGTGTGTGTTGTCCTTACCAGGTTTTGGTATCAAGGTAATGTTGGCCTCATAAAATGAGTTAGGGAGTACTGTCTCTTCTTCAATTTTCTGGAAGAGTTTGAGCAGGATTGGTATTAGATCCTCTTTGAAGGTTTGATAGAATTCACTAGTGAAGCCATGTGGTCCAGGACTTTTGCTTTTGGGAAGGTTTTGGATGACTGATTCAATTTCGTTACTGATGATCGGTCAGTTTAGATTTTCCAGTTCTTCATGGTTCAGCCTAGGAAGGCTATATGTTTCTAAGAACTCATCTCTTCTAGCTTATTGAATTTGGTGGCATATGGTCCTTCATAGTATTCTTGGATGATCCTTTGTATTTCTGTGATGTCTGTGATAACTTCCCCTTTTTCATTTCTGATTTTGTTAATCAGTGTCTTCTCTCTTTATATATTAGTGAGTCTAGCCAAGGGTTTGTCAATTTTGTTAATCTTTTCAAAGAACCAGCTCTTTGTCACATTAATTTTTTCTATTGTCTTTTTGTTCTCTATATCATTTAGTTCTGCTCCGAATTTTGTTATTTCCTTTCTTCTGCTGACCTTGGCTTTCATTTGTTCTTCCTTTTCTAGTTTTTTAAGGTGTGACATGAGGTTATTTATTTATGATTGTTCTTGTTTCCTGAGATAGGCCTGTAATGATATAAATTTCCCACTAAAAACTGTTTTCGCTGCATCCCAAAAATTTTGATAAAATGTATTTTCATTGTTATTTGTTTCTATGTATCTTTTCATCTCTCCTCTAATTTCTTCTTTGACTGGTCATTCTTTAAAAGTATGTTGTTTAATCTCCATGAATTTATGTTTTTTCCTGCTTTCTTTTTGCAGTTGATATCCAATTTCAAAGCCTTGTGATCAGAGAATATGTTTGGTATGATTTCAATCTTCTTAAATTTGTTGAGGCTGATTTTATATCCCAATATATGGTCTATCCTGAGAATGTTACATGCACAGTAGAAAAAAAAATATATAGTCTGATGTTCTAGGATGAAGTGCTCTATATATGTCAATTATGTCCATTTCACCTAATGTGTCATTTAGGGCTGTTATTCCGTTATTTATTTTCTGTTTGGATGACCTATCCATAGCTGTCAATGATGTATTAAAGTCCCCTAGTATGATTGTGTTTTGGTCAATTTCTCCCTTTAGTTCTGTTAGTAATTGCTTGGTATATTTCAGTGCTCCCTGATTGGGGGCATAACTATTGATGACTGTTATGTCTCCATGTTGTATAGTCCTCTTTACCATTATGAAAGTCCATCTTTGTCTCTTGTTACCTTTTCCACCCTGAAGTCTGTTTCATCTGATATTAGCATGGCTACACCTGATTTTCTCTGGATACCATTTGGTTGGAGTGTCAATTTCCACCCTTTCACTTTGAATCTATGCTTGTCTTTGTAGCTGAGATGTGTCTCTTGGAGACAGCATATGGTTGGGTTTAGTTTTGTGATCCAATCTGCTACTCTGTGCCTTTTTATTGATGAGTTCAGTCCATTTACATTTAAGGTGATTATTGATATGTGAGGATTTCCTGGCATTCTATCTTTAGTTTTCTGGTAAGGCTGTGTCTCCATTGTTTCTTTGCCTTTTTGTTGTTGTCTATTATTTCTCTGTGGTGGTATTCTATGATGTTTCCCTCTGTTTCTTCTTTTATTACAGTATGTATTTCAGTTCTGGATTATTTTTGAGTTGTTACCCTTAAGTTTATGTAAAAGAAAGTTTGATATTTAGAGTATTCCATTTTCTTCAGCATGCTTACTTTCTCCATTCCCATATTCCAGTTCAGTCCTTTACTCTCCCTCTTTTTATGTTTTGGTTGCCACAAATTTTCCCTGTTGATGGTTGTCAAATAGCCTCCTTTAGTATTTCTTGTAGTGCAGGTCGTGTATTAGAAAATTCCCTCAGCTTCTGTATGTCTGGAAAGGGCTTTATTCCTCCGTCATATCTAAAGGATATCTTTGCTGGATATATTGTTGTTGGCTCATATTTTTTCTCTTTCAATAGTTTGAATATTTGGTTCCACTCCCTCCTGGCTTGTAGAGTTTCTGCTGAAAAATCTGATGATAATCTAATGGGCTTTCCTTTGTAGGTTGCCGTCTTCTTTTCCCTGGCTGTCTTGAGGATTCTTTCTTTGTTGTTGATTTTAGACAGCTTCAATACAATGTGCCTTGGAGAAGGCCTGTTGGGATTGAGGTAATTAGGTGTTCTATTTGCTTTTTGCATTTGAGGATCCAGTTCTGTCCACAAGTTTGGGAAGTTCTCATCGACAATTTGTTTGAATATATTCTCTGTTCCCTTCTCACTTTCTTCTCCTTATGGTATGCCCATTATTCTTACTCTTTCTGATGGAGTCAGAAAGTCCTTGTAGAGTTCTTTCATTTCTTTTTAAGTCTCAAGTCTCTTTCTTCTTCCATCCGTGTAATTTCCAGGTTTCTATCTTCGATGTCACTTTTTCTTTCCTCTATCTGGTCAACTCTACTACCTAAGCTGGCTGTTTCATTCTTACTTTCTTCTATTGAGTTCTTAATCTCCAGAAATTCTATTTGGTTATTTTTTAAAATTTCAGTCTCTGGTAAAATGTTCATTTTGTTCTTTGATCATGTGTCTGAGTTCATTAAACTACCTGTCTGTGTTTTCTTACATCTCGTTGAGTTTTTTAAGAACTGCAATCTTGAATTCTCTGTCATTTAAGTCACATATTTCCATATCTTTAAGTTCATTTTCTGGAGACTCTTAATTTTCTTTCTGAGCTGTCTTGTTGCCTTGGTTATTCATGGCAATTAATGATTTATTATGTCTCTTCCTAGAAATCTGCAGGAGTGGGTTCTGCAACAGGTTGACAGAAGGAGGTCTTTCTTTTGTTTTCCAGTAGGTGTTGGTTTATTTTCTCTCCGACTGCAGCCTTTTATTCTCTATCACACTGTAGTGTTATATTTTATCTGCATTATTCTGGCTACTCACACAATGGGTGGATTAGATTTTCAATATTTGACAAACTGTTTAAACCGGTATTGTATTCAACATGGGTTATGACTAATTTCCAGAATAGTCAATGCATAGAAATGTATTTGTTTTTACTATCCTTAAAAGATTTTCATAATTCATGAATATAATTAGGGACAAAGTGATATAAATTAAGAAAAATACCTGGATCTTCTAAACTCTTTGTTTCCTAATGTGTGTCTCTTCTAAAGTGATTGATAAATATTCCTCCTACATTTAACTGAATGTTGACATGCAATAGTCAAGAATATTTCCTTTATGAAAGAATTTATATATGACATCAGAAGCATGGCATCGTGGGGAGTATTGCTGATCTCTCCCCTTAAAGTTACAGCTCTATGAACAGCTATAATTCAACAAAGGATTTCCTGAGCAACGCACAACACATCTGAGATATCTGCCCAACAAAACATATGCAGGTTGGTGAATTGTGGCAAACAGGGGAGGAGGGAAGGTAGAAGAGCAGAGATGAGTGCCTTGGACCTAGCATGAACCTCACTGCGGGTCCTAGGAGAGGGGAAGATTCACGCTGCAAGGGCATTCTCTGTGGCCTGGAGCATTCCTGCCTGAGTGGTGCATATAATATGATTAAACCCAGTGATCAGGGCAGAGACCGAATACAGAAGCACAAGAGATGTGTTCTAGCAGCCACCATTGCCAGGCAGAAAACAAAGCCATAAATCCTGGCTGCATCCCCCAACCTTTGAGAGCCTGCCACCTGCACCCACCTAGAGCTAGCAAAGGGCCCTAGAAAAAACTATAGCAGTGAGTGTTGGGTTACAAAGCTGAATATATACATCTCTGAGAATTGGAGTGACAGTTCTTCAGTGGCAGATAGACATGGTGGATAATTCCAGTGACAAGGGTGGAGATACAGATGCAAGGCATTTGAGGTCTGGTAGTTGCCAGTACTGGGAAGAAAACAAAGCCACAAACCAGTGACCCCCAACCAGTGGGGAAAAATGGATACCTCAAGCAGCAGACCACAGTATCTGGCTGCAGGAGTAACACTGGGAATTTAGGAGCTCAGAAACACATTGCCAATCACATTCTTCCATGGATGTAGTGTCCTAAGTCTTAGGTGACCTGACCACAGAGGAGACACCCACCTCCACAGGAAATGCAAGCCATTTTTCACTGCGATGCAGAGAACAGAAAAGCCAGCTGGAGCAGTGAAAGAGAAAATAAAAAGCTCCACTGACACTTACTAGAAAAAAAAAGAAAGACCCCTTCTTATCAATCTGCTGCAGAGTTCACTCCCATAAATGATTAGGCAGAGAAAGATCCATCAAATACCGTGAACAACCACAGTAACAAGGTAGCTCAGAAAGAAAATGAAAAATCTCCAGAAAACAAACTTAAAGACTTGGAAATATGTGACTTAAATGACAGAGAATTCAAGATTGCTGTTATGAAAAAATTCAAGATACAAGAAAACTCTCACAGGGTAATAAACTCAGAAATAATGTCAGTGAACAAAAGGAATACTTTACCAAAGAGATCGAAAGTTTAAAAAAAAAAAAAGAAATTCTGAAATTGAGGAACTCAGTAAAAGACATAAAGAATGAAATAGCAAGCTCTGGAAATATAGCTCACCAGATGGATGAAAGAATTAGTGATATCAAAGATAGGTACCTGGAAATGACATAGACAGAAGAAGAGAGAGACTTGAGTGCTAAATGAAAGAACTCTACAAGAACTATCTGATCCCATCACAAAGAACAATATAAAAATAATGGAAATACCAGCAAAAGAAGAGAGGGGGGATGGATCTGCAAGCCTTTTCAAACAAATAGTCAAGGAGAACTTCCCAAATCTATAGAAAAAACTGGATCCTTGATAGGAATGGTGGCAGCAGGGCACACTTTTTGAGTTCTCCTCCAGATCTTATCACAAATGGGACATCTATAAACCATCAAAGGACTCTCTGCTCATCATGCAGAACAGCTAAGAGACTCATGCAAGGATTACTTGAAGGTGGGCAAATTGGGCGAACAGGGGAAGAGGGAAGGTAGTGGAGTGGAGATGCGGCCGCATGTGCAGCTGTGGGGACACGGCCCGCATCTGCGGCGGTGGAGACACAGTCCGCATCTGCGGCTGTGGAAACGCAGCCGGCATCTGCAGCTGCAGAGACGCAGGGGGTTCCCAGGATGGAACAGAGAACACAAAAGCCAGGAGGTTGGCTCTTTCCCTGCATCCCATAGCTGATCTCTCCCACTGAGGGAGCAGCATATTCAGCATTTGAGGCAAAAACCTCAGCTGAGACCTCCAGTTGGGCCCTAGGCCAGACAAAGGACAGAAACTCCATACCTGGGCCCCTCCCCGTGCTCTTCCAATCCTACCCTCATCCTTCCAGAGACTTAAACTGGTCCCTGAACTGAGGAATAATGTCAGATGACAGAGCAGCCTTAGTGCTCAGGCTCTGGGAAGAATGGCGTGCAGCTCAGACCCAGGGAAGAACATGGGAAGACTGATTTTTGCTGAGCTAGGAGAGAAGAGACTCCTCCACCCCCAGCCACCACCTTTACTGGCTTGCGGGAAGATTGTGACACGGCTGGGCTGGGAGAGAGAATACACCTCCATCCCCAGCCCCCACCCTTTCTTGCCTGACTAGCAGGGCAATTATAACCGTGGAGGCACTCCCAGGGATCAGCAGTCGGCAGCAGACACAACTCTGAGCTTTCAACAGCTCAGAAATCTCCCACCCGCCACACACACACACACACACACACACACACACGGAAGAAGTGCCCTAAGACTCAGGAGAACTGGACACAGGGCTGGTGGTGCTACTCTCAGTGTGCACATGTGCAGGCAAGAGCAGAAACTGCACTGACTTTTTAGACACTACCATCTAGACCCCTCAGCCCCACACATCTAAATCTGCAGTCCCAACATCACTCTGGGCACCAGGCGACTGGCTCTGCCTGCACAAAACACAAAGGATTCTTTGGTACAGCAGAGGACAAACTGGAAATTACTTGGTGGGCTTAAGCCAAGACTGGTGCTGCTTTTTTGTTTTGTTTTGTTTTATTTTGTCTTTATATCTTTGATATCTTTGCCTGTGTTGAGTGTGGGTTGTCGGTTGTTTTTACATGTAAATGTATTTGATTTTTTTCTTTGCTGTTGTTGTTGTTGCGCTTGGTGAATTGCTTTGTTCTGAAATTGCCCTACCAGGGCCCAGCTTAAGAGACATAAGATTCAAAACACCCAGAGGTCAACTCCAGACAAAACCAGAGTACTACCGGTTTTGACCTACAAGTGACACACCCAGAGGGAATTCTCTACAGGCACAAGAGCCCATGGAGGCCAAACCACATTTAAGTGGTCAACCCTCACGCAGCAGAAAACCCTGTGGTGGGCAGAACCAAGTCTCACAACTAGTCAGCCTAGGAGTTAACCTCACCTACTCATAAGCAAAAAGCAATTAAAGATCTTCTTTAACAGGACAACACACACAACACAAGAGTCAGCTTTGGAGCACATGCAGAGGAGAAGAACGAAGTAGTGCACGTCAAATATAAAGGACACATACTACATAATATAACCCAGCAAGAAATAAGAACTCTAGGAGATCTACCTAATACCTCGAAACAAACACAGAGAGTCAGCCAGAATGGAGAAACAAAGAAACATGTCCCAAATAAAAGAACAGAAGAAACCTCCAGAAATGGAACCAACTGAAACAGAGGTAATTAACCTATCAGAGACAGTGTTCAGAACACTGATGATAAGAATGTTTAAGGAGCTTAGAGATGACATAAAGAAGGAGAGAGAAATCATAATGAACAACCAGTGAGAACTAAAGAACACACTTACCGAAATAAAGAACTCACTTGAATGAAATAAAAACAGGTTAGATGAAGCAGAGGATCGAATCAGCGACTTATAAGACAAGTTAGCAGAGATCACCCAAACAGAACAACAGAAAGAAGAAAGAATAAAAAAATAATGACGATGGTTTAAGAGACCTCTGGGTTAACATCAAGTGCAACAACACGCACATCATAGGAATACTAGAAGGTGAAGAGAGGAAGCAAGGGATTGAGAACATATTTGAAGTAATAATGTTCGAAAACTTTCCTAACCTGATGAAGGAAACCAACATATAAGCCCAGGAAGTGCACAGAGTTTCAACCAGGATAAACCCAAACAGGTCCACACCAAGACACATTATAGTTAAAATGGCAAAGCTGAAAGAAAAAGAGATAATCCTAAAAGTAGCAAGACAAAGACAGAGGGTTACATACAAGGGAACTCCCATAAGACTATCAAATGACTTTTCTACAGAAACATTGAAGACCAGGAGGGAGTGGCAGGAGATACTCAAAGTGACGGAAAACAAAGGCCTACAACCTAGATTGCTTTATCCAGCAAAGCTATCATTTAAAGTTGATGGAGAGATAAAGAGCTTCCCAGAAAAGAATAAGCTAAAGGAATTACTACCAAGCCAGCATTGCAAGAAATACTAAAAGGACTTCTGTAAATAGAAGAAAGATGAAAACAATCTAACTACAAATTTAAAAATAGCAATCACTATGTACCTATCAATAATCACTTTAAATGTAAATGGATTAAATGCTCCAATCAAGAGACATAGGGTGGTTGAGTGGATAAGAAAGCAAGACCCTTGTATATGCTGTATACAAGAGACTAACTCAGATCAAAAGACACACACAGGCTGAAAGTGAAGGGTTGGCGTAAGATATTTCATGCAAATGGAAATGAGAAAAAAGCTGGAGTTGCAATACTCATATCTGACAAAATAGACTTTAAAATGAAGAACATATTAAAAGACAAAGATGGGCACTATATAATAATAAAGGGATCGATCCGACAAGAGGACATAACTCTAGTAAACATCTATGCACCTAACATAGAAGCACCTAAATATATAAAACAGATATTGACTGACATAAAGACAGAGATCAAAGTAACACTATCATAGTAGGGGACTTCACCACACCTCTGACAACAAGGGACAGGTCTTCCAGACAAAAATCAAAATGGAAACTACAGCCTTAAATGACACATTGGACCACTTGGATTTAATCAATATTTTCAGAGCATTTCACCCCAAAGCTGCAGAATACATGTTCTTCTCAAGCGCAAATGGAACATTTTCCAAGATAGACAATATGTTAGGCCACAAAACAAGTCTTGATAAATTTAAGAAAATTGAAATCATACCAATTGTCTTCTCTGACCACAGTGCTATGAAATTAGAAATGAACTACAGGAAAAAAAACTGGAAGACACACCAATTCATGGAGGCTGAATAACATGTTACTAAATAATGAATGGGTCAACCATGAGATCAAGGAAGAAATCAAAAGATATCTCGAGAAAAACAAAAATGAAAACACGACGACCCAAAATCTATGGGATGCCGCAAAAGCAGTCCTAAGAGGGAAATTCATACCATTGCAGGCCTACCTAAACGAACAACAAAAATCACTAATCAACAGTTTATCTTCACACTTAAGGGATCTGGAAAAAGAACAGCAAAATAAGCCCAAAGGGAGTACAAGGAAGGAGATAACAAAGATCAGAGCGGAAATAAATGAAATAGAAACCAGAAAAACAATACAAAAGATCAATGAATCCAAGAGTTGGTTCTTAGAGAAGATAAACAAAACTGACAAACCTTTAGCCAGACTCATTAAAAAAGAGAGAGAGAAGACCCAAATTAATAAAATCAGAAATGAAAGAGGAGAAGTGACAACAGACACCACAAAAATACAAAACATTTTAAGAAATTACTATGAGCAACTATATGCAAACAAATTTGACAATCTGGAAGAAACGGACAATTTTCTAGACACGTACAACCTTCTAAGGCTAACTCAAGAAGAAACAGAAAACATGAATAGACTGATTACCACCAGGGAAACTGAATCAGTAATCAACAATCTCCCAACAAACAAAAGCCCTGGATCAGATGGCTGTACAGGTGAATATTACAAAACGTTCAAAAAAGAATTATCACATATTCTCCTCAAGCTCTTCCAAAAAATCCAGGTGGAGGGAAGTCTCCCAAACACTTTTTACGAAGCCACTATCACCCTGATCCCAAAATCAGACAAAGACACCACAAAAAAAGAAAACTACAGACCGATATCTCTAATGAACATAGATGCAGAAATCCTCAACAAAATATTAGCGAACAGAATTCAGCAGTACATTAAAAGATCATACACCATGATCAAGTGGGATTCATCCCTGGTATGCAAGAGTGGTTCAACATCCGCAGATCAATTAATGTGATACACCACATTAACAAAATGAAAAATAAAAATCACATGATTATATCAATAGATACAGAAAAAGCATTTGATAAAATCCAGCAGCCATTTATGATAAAAACCCTTAAGAGAGTGGGAATAGAGGGGTCATATCTCAACATAATAAAGGCCAAATATGATAAACCCACAGCAAACATCATACTCAATGGGGAAAAGCTAAAACCATTCCCCTTAAGATCAGAAACAAGGCAAGTTTGCCCACTTTCTCCACTTCTATTCAACATAGTGCTGGAAGTTCTAGCCACAGCAATCAGACAAGAAAAAGAAATAAAGGCATCCAAATTGGTAAGGAGGAAGTAAAATTGTCATTATAATGCAGATGACATGATACTATATAGAGAGAACCCTAAAGACTCCACCAAGAAACTATTAGAGCTGATAGATGCATTTAGTAAAGTAGCAGGATACAAAATTAATATTCAGAAATCGGTTGCATTTGTATATACCAATAATAAAACATCAGAAGGAGAAATTAAAAAAACAATCCCATTTACAATTGCTCAAAGACTATAAAATACCTGGGAATAAATTTAACCAAAGAAGAAAAGATCTGTACTCAGAAAATTATAAGACACTGAAGAAAGAAATGAAAGAAGATATAAATAGATGGAAACACATACCATGTTTCTGGATAGGAAAAATTAATATAGTTAAAATGTCCATACTGCCTAAGGCAATATACATATTCAACTCAATTCCTATCAAACTACCAACAACGTTTTTCACAGAAATAGAACATATAATCCTAAAATTTATATGGGACCATAAAAGACCCTGGATAGCCTCAGCAATCTTGAGAAATAAGAACAAAGTGGGAGGTATAACAATACCTGACTTCAAATTATACTACAAGGCTACAGTAATCAAAACAGCATGGTACTGGCATAAAAACAGACACCTAGATCAATGGAACAGAATAGAGAGTCCAGAACTAAATCCACGACTATATTGCCATTTAATCTACGACAATGGAAGCAAGAATGTACGGTGGGGTAAAGACAGTCTATTCAATAAATGGTGCTGGAGAACCTGGACAGACACAGGCAAAACAATGAAGATGGACCTCCTCCTTACACCATATACAAAAATAAATTCAAAATGGCTTAAAGACTTAAATGTAAGAGCTGAAACCATAAAATTCATAGAAGAAATTATAGGAAGAAACTTCACAGACATTACCCGCAGTAAGATATTTACTGATATATCCCCTCGCACGAGGGAAGTAAGAGAAAAAATAAACAGGTGGGATTACATCAAACTAAAAAGTTTTTTCACAGCAAAGGAAACCATCAATAAAACAAAAAGGGATCCTACTGAATGGGAAAAGATATTTGCTAATGATATATCTGATAAGGGGTTAATATCACAAATGTATAAAAGACTCACTCAACTCAACTCCAAAAAAACAAACAACCCAATTTAAAAATCTGCAGAGGAAATGAAGAGACATTTTTCTAAAAAGGATATACAGATGGCAAACAGACATATGAAGAAATGCTCAACCTCACTAACCATCAGAGAAATGAAAATAAAAACCACAATGAGATACCACCTCACCCCAGTCAAAATGGCTATCATCAATAAATCAACAAACAACAAGTGCTGGTGTGGATGTGGAGAAAAGGGAACGCTGTGCACTGTTGGTGGGATTGCAGATTGGTGCAGCCACTATGGAAAACAGTATGGAGGTATCTCAAAAATCTGAAAATGAAACTACCTTATGATCCAGCAATTCCACTCCTAGGTATCTATCCGGAGAAATCCAAAACTCTAATTCAGAAAGCTCTATGCACTCCTATGTTTATTGCAGCACTATACACAATAGCCAAGACATGGAAATAACAAAAATGCCCATCAGTAGATGACTGGATTAAGAAACTGTGGTACATTTATACAATGGAGTATTTCGCAGCCATAAAGAAGAAAGAAATCTTACCGTTTGCAACAATATGGATGGACCTAGAGAACATTATGTTAAGTGAAATAAGTCAGACAGAGAAAGACAAATACCGTATGATCTCACTTATATGTGGAATCTAAAGAAAAGAATAAGTGAATGAACTAATCAGAAACAGTTTTGGAGACATAGAGGGAAAACTGAGGGTTGCTAGATGGGAGGGGGTTGAGGATAAGGGGGAAGGTGAGGGGATTAGAAAACAGTCAGTAACCGCAAGATGGACACGGGGTTCTGAAAATTAATTTGGGGCATGTAATCAGTAATGTTGTAAAGATTTTGTAGGGTATCCAATGGACACTTGTCCCATTTGGGAGACCACCTCAGGGATGATGTAGATGCCTGATCTCTGAACTGTATACCTGAAGCTGAAACTGAATAATAATGAATGCCAACTATAATTTTATATATATATATATATATGTATATACATACATACATACATATATATATATATCTATATATCTGTATATATAGATATATAGATATATATATGTATGTATGTATGTATATACTTACAAGAAGTGGAGTACAGCATTAGGAATAGAGACAGTGGAAATGTAATGGCTGTGTGCGATGTCAGAGGGTTAGTGGATGGGGGGAGGGGGGTTTTCACAGTGTGAGGGATATAAATGATAAATGTCTAAGTATTACTTTGTCTTGTGCACTTGAAACTAATAATAATAAAAGAAAAACTGGATCCTTAAATCCAAGAAGCAAGCAGAACACCCAAATATCCCAATCCAAAAAGGCCTTCTACAAGACACATTATTTTAAAACTGTCAAAAATTAACTGCAAAGAAGAATTCTCAAGGAAGCCAGGGAAGAGAAGATGGTAACCTATTAAACAAAGAAGAAAAAAAAAAGCCTATTAGATTATCATCAGATTTTTCAGCACTCTATAAGCTAGGAGGAGTGGAATCAAATATTCAAACTATTGAAAGAGAGAAATTACCAGGAAAGAATAATCTACCCACCAAAGTTACCCTTTAGATAGTAAGGAGTAATAAAGATATTTTTAGACATACAGAAGCTGAGAGAATTTTCCACCACAAAGCTGCATTACAGAAAATACTGAAGGGGCTAATGCTACCTGAAACAAAAATACAAAATGATACAAAACTATGAGTATGATGACTAACAAACAAACAGAAACAGGAAATTGCAACCCTTATTCAGAATAGAGCATTATCACTTAACTGTAACATAAGGGTTAAAGGAGGTAAAAACAGAAAACAAAAAAAGAAAAAAAGACAATAGCTACTGCAACTCGAAAATGAACTCATGGCATAAATAAGATAATTCGTGACAACAAAAACAAAAAGGAAGGGGCTTAAGATCTAAATTTCTAAAGGAGAATAGAGATAAGATGCATGCTGAACAAAAAGACTACTGTATATATGAAACTTTCTTTTACATAAAATTAGTGGTAAACACACACACACAGACACACACACACACACACACACACACACACACACAATATCCAGAACTAAGACACATAATATAAAAAAGAGAAACAGAGAAAAAGAAATCATAGAATACCACAAAACTAAAATAATGGACAGAAGCAGAAGTGCAAAGAAAAAACAGACAAAATGTTGCCAAAAAACAAAAGATAAAATGGCTATAGGAAATCCTCATATATCAATAATAATCACCTTACATGTAAATACAATGAACTCACCAATAAAAAGGCACAGAGTAGTAGATTGGATCAACAGACAAAACCCAGCCATATGCTACCTTCGAGAGAAACATCTCAGCTACGAGAATAAATATAGACTCAAAATGAAAGGGTGGAAATTGACACTTTAAACCAGTGGCATCTGGAAAAAATCAGGTGTATCCATCTTTATATCTGATGACATAGACTTCAAGATAAAAGAGGTTACAGTCAACAAAAATGAAAGTTTCATAATGATTTTAGGGACAATACATCAAGACATAACACTTATCAATATATACACTCCCAATGAGGGAGCACCAAAATATATAAAGAATCTATTAACAGAACTAAAGGGAGAAACTGGCAAAAGTACAATTATAGTAGGGGACCTAAATACGCCATTGACAGCTATGGATAGATTATCCAAAACAGAAAATAAGTAAGAAACTATAGCATTAAATGACACCTTAGACCAAATGGATGTAATCCACGTTTACAAAATCTTTCATTCCAGAACATCAAATTACAGATTCTTATATAGTGCCATGGAATGTTCTAAAGGATAGAACATATACTGGGACACAAAACTAGCCTCAAAAAATTTAAGAAGATTGCAATCATATCAAGCATATTCCCCAAACATAGTGCTTTGGAATTAGAAATCAATTGCAAAAGGAAAATGGGTAAAACCACAAGTATGCAAAGATTTAATAACATGTTAGTGAAGAATGACTGAGTTAAAGAAATAAAAGTAGAGGTCAAAAGATGCTTAGAAACAAATGAGATTGAAAATACAACATATCAAAACTTTTGGGATGTTACAAAAGCAGTAATAATACAGAAGTTTATATCATTAAAGTCCTATCTCAAAAAAACAAATATCTTGAATAAACAACCTAACATCTCAAAGAACTAGAAGAACAAATGAAACCCACTGTCAGCAGAAGGAAGAAATAATAAAAATTACAGCAGAATTAAATGAAATAAAGAACAAACAGACATTAGAAAAAAATTAATGCAGCAAAGAGCTGGGTCTTTTTCTTAAGATTAATAAAATTGACAAACTCTGGCTAGACAACTAAGGAAAAAAGAGAAAAGACACAAATAAACTAAGTTATAAATGAAAGAGGGGGAGTTAAACAGATACCGCAGAAAAACAAGAGATCATACAAGAATGCTATGGAAACCTATATGCCACTAAATTCAATAACCTAGGAGAAATGCCAAGTTCTTAAGAATATATAACCTATCTAGACTAAATCACAAAGAACTATAAAATCTAATAGACCAGTCAACAGCTAGGAAATTGAAACAATCGTTAAAAACCTGCCTAAAAGCCGAAGTCCAGGACCAGGTGTTTTCACCAGTGACTTCTATCGAACATTCAAAGATGATTAAATACCTGTCCTTCATAAACTCATCCAAAAAATTGAAGAAACAGTACATCTGAACTCATTTTGGAAGACCAACATTGCCTTGATACAAAAACCTGGTGAGGAGAGGAAAAAAAAAAAAAAACAACAACAACTGCATACAATATCTCTGATGAATATAGATGCAAATATCCTAAACAAAACGCTAGCAAATCGAATACAAATGCATTAAAGACTATACATTATGACTAAGTGATGTTCATTCCAAGGACTCAAGGGTGGTTAACAATATGCAAATCAATCAATCTAATACATCACATAAACAAAATAAAGGATTAAAATCGTATGATCATATTAACAGATGCAGAAAGAGCATTTAACAAGATACAATTTTCATTTGTGATTAAAACAATTGATAAAAAAAGTATGGAAGAAAAATACCTCAACATAATAAAAGCCATGTATGACAAATCGTCAGCTAACATGCTTAATGGTGAAAATCTGAAAGCTTTTCCTCTAAGTACAGGAACATGACAAGGGTGCCTCCTATCATCTCTGTTATTCAACATAGTACTGGAAGTCCTAGCCAGAGCAACCAGGCAAGAAAAAGAAATAAAAGGCATCCAAATTGTGAATGAAGAAGTCAAATTGTAACTTTTTGCAGACAACAAAATTCTTTATATAGAAAACCCTAAAGACTCTACCAAAGAAACTATTAGAAACAATAAACAGATACAGTAAAGTTGCAGGATACAAAATAAATGTACAATAAATCCATTGCATTCATATATACTGACAATGAACTTTCAGAAAAATAAATGAAAAAAAAATTTATTTTGCAATTGCAACAAAAAGAATGAAATACCTAGGAATAAACTTAACAAAGGACCTATACACTGCATGCTACAAGACAATATTAAAAGAAAATTAAGAAGATAAAAAAGAAATGGAAAGATATTCTGTGTTCATGGATTGGAAGAATCACATAGCTATAATAACAAATGGCCGGGGCCAGCCCGGTGGCTCAGGCAGTTAGAGCTCCATGCTCCTAACTCCAAAGGCTGCCGGTTCGATTCCCATGTGGGCCAGTGGGCTCTCAACCACAAGTTTGCCAGTTCAATTCCTCGAGTCCCACAAGGGATGGTGGGCTCTGACCCCTGCAACTAAGATTGAACACGGCTCCTTGAGCTGAGCTGCCTCCCGGATGGTTCAGTTGGTTGGAGCGTGGGCTCTCAATCACAAGGTTGCCAGTTCAATTCCTCGATTACCACAAGGGATGGCGGGCTGTGCCCCCTGCAACTAGCAACGACAACTGGACCTGGAGCTGAGCTGTGCCCTCCACAACTAAGACAGAAAGGACAACAACTTGAAGGCACCCTCCACAACTAAGATTGAAAGGACAACAACTTGACTTAGAAAAGTCCTGGAAGTACAAACTGTTCCCCAATAAAGTCCTGTTCCCCTTCTCCCCAATAAATAAATAAATAAATAAATAAATAAATAAATAAATACATAAATAAATAAATAAATAAATAAATAAATAATAGCCATATTACCCAAAGCAATATACAGATTTAATGAAATCCCCATCAAAATCCCAATGACATTTTTTAAAGAAATAGAAGAAAAAGTGATTAGATTAATATGGAATCACAAAAGACCCAGGGTAACCAAAGCAATCCTAAGAAAAAAAGAACAAGTCTGGAGGTATCTTATTCCCCAATTTCGATTTACATTACAGAGTGACAATAATCAAAACAGCATGGTATTGTCAGAAAAACAGACACAGACCAATAGAACAGAGTTGAGAACCCAGAAATAAACTCAAACATATGTGGGCAACTAATTTTTATTAAACTAGCCAAAAACATATAATGGAGAGAAGAAATCCTCTTCAATAAATAGTACTGGGAAAATTGGAAAGCCCCATGCAAAAGAATGAAACTGCTTTCTGTCACCATATACCAAAAATTAAATCAAAGTCGATCAAAGACCTAAATATAAGACCTGACATAATAAATTGTATAGAAGAAAACATAGATACTAAATTTATGGACCTTGGTCTTACAGAGGATTTTGTGAATTTGACCTCAAAGGCAAGGGAACTAAAAGCAAAAATAAATGAATGGAATTATAGCAAACTAAAAAGCTCCTACACAGCAAAAGAAACTGTTAACAAAACAAAGAGGCAACCAACCGAATGGGAGAATATTTTTGCAAACAACACCTCAAATAAAGGGCTAATTATCAAAAATATATAAAGAACTCATACAGCTCCACAAGAAAATAAACAATTCAATTAAAAAATGGGCAGAAGACCAGAACAGACAAGAAGACATACAAGTGGCCAACAGATATGTGAAAAGGTGCTCAACTTTACTAGCTATTAGGGAAATACAAATCAAAGCCACAATGAGATGCCATCTCACAACCATTCGAATGGCTATTATCAACAAGACAAGTAATAACAAGTATTGGAGAGGTTTTCGAGAAAACAGAACCCTCATACACTGCTGGTTGTAATGAAAACTGATACAGCCACTATGGAAAAAAGTATGAGGTTCATCAAAAAATTAAAAACAGAATTACCACATGACCCAGAAATCCCTCAATTATCCATAAAAATACATGTACCCCATATGTTCATTGCAGCTTTATTCACAGTGGCCAAGACAGGGGAACAACCAAAGTGTCCTTTGGTAAATAATTGGATAAAGAAGATATGGTACATATATACAATGGATTATTATTCAGCCATAAATAAAATGAAATACTGCCATTTGTAACAACATGGATGGATCTTGAGTTTATTATGCTAAGTGAAATAAATCAGTCAGAAAAAGTCGAGAAATATATGACTTCACTCATATGTGGGATATAAACTAAAAGCAACAAATGAACAAGACAAATAGACAAGCAAAAACTCATAGACACAGACAACAGCTTAGTGGTGTCCAGAGGTTAAGGGGGTGGGGGGCGGTAACAGTGGGTAAAGGAGTCAAGTATATGGTGATGGAAGGAGATATGACTATGGTGGTGAAAACACAATGCATTATATACATAGTGTATTATAGAATTGTACACTTGAGACCTATATAATTTTATTAACCTGTGATACTCCAATAAGTGTAATAAAAAGAAAGAATTTATGTAATTAGACTCATTCTGTGTCATAATTGGTGTTCTTAACCAACATGCTCTGTAGACTTTTATGAAAATGCTCTCTGTTTTTTAATTAATTTCTTTTCTTTTTTTTTTTTTTACGGGATGGTACTAAGTAGAGGGCAAATACACAGTTCAGTTTGTGTCTGCACTCTGTTGCAGATTAAAAGATTGTTCAAGTGTATATTAAATTGAGTTTTTTGTTTGTATTATTCAATTCTTAGTGTTATTACACATAATATTGTAAATACTTGTTGAGAACCTAGTGAGTACGTATACCAAGTATATGATAAATTAACCAGATCTTATTGAGGTATGTGTGTGAGAAAATAGGGGAATCAAAAGTATCTCATGTTTCTAATTGGGGCTGATTGGTTTAGGGGTGGAGATTATTGTGAGAAAGACTGAGGGAAGAGCAAGGGAGGGGGAAAGTGTGTGTGTGTGTGTGTGTGTGTGTGTGTGTGTGTGTGTGTGTACGTGTACGGGCAGTGAAGTCAGATAAGAACAAAGAAATGGACTTTGTGTTTTGCAATATGAAGGTCATTTGTGCCTTTGATGAAAGGAGGTTCATTGTAATGACGAGAAAAGAAAACTTGCTTAAAATATTTTAAGAATGTATGAGGATAGGTAGTATATATAATAATGACCATAAAGAACTTTCTCTAGAAGATAGGAAATGAAATAAAGGAAAAAGAAAGGGGCGATTAGTATTCCAGGGGGGATACATTTCAGGAATTCTCAGAAACAGTGTCTCTATTAACATTTATTTATTCCCAGGATTCTTGATTTCTCTGACTTGGGGAGCTGGTGTTTTATAATTTCGTATTATTGTCATTGCTCAATATTATTTTTAATCCTGCCATTTAGTTGTTTCAATAATAAGGTTGTTCAAGTCACAGAATGCAGTCTATTGTCTGTTTCCTTGTTTAAAGTTTTATTGGAACACAGCTCACCCTTTCCTTTAGGTATTGTCTATACCTGCTTCATGCAACAATGGCAGAATTCAGAAGTTGTAGCACAGACCTTACAAAACCCACAAAATCTAAAATATTCACCAGATAGTTCTTTATAGACAAAGGTTACCAGTCCCTGATCAACCCATCTAACTGCTATAAATTAAGTCCTTATTTAACTTCGTTCTTTTTTTGTCAATATATTATGAGTTTATATTTTATAAACAGCATATGACCCAATTAGGGTCATTTTCTTACCTAATCTGACAAAATCTATTTTTCCATAGGTAACATTTCATTTATATGTTTTATTATACAAATACATGAATATATTTCTACCAACATATTTTAAAAGTTTTATACTTTTGCTTTAGTCTCCCCTCATTTATTGCCTTATTTTAATTGAATCATGTTTTATTGTTCCACTGTGTTTTCCTTCCACTGATCTGAAAGATAGATCATTTGTTTTTGTTTGCACAGTGCACATCCTTAAGATGTTAACAGGTAATCTTAAATAAACAAAGTTATAAATTTATCAATATCTTTATTAACCTCTCCAAAATATAAGGACATTAGGATACTTTAATAAGGTTAGGATACTTTTACCTCCTTTCAATTATGTGCAATTATTTTACATTATTTTAGGTATGGTATTCTAACCCAAAATATAATGAGGTAATTGCCAAAAAGGTAAATCAAAAATATAGGATAATATTTCTTCACTGTAAATCCTAGCTGGAAAGTTCTCTCTGGAGACTTAATTGTTTATCACCAACTATTTCAGGTTGATGTCCCAAGTGAAAATACATTTAATTTACTTGGCCTTTAAAACAGTCTAAGTGCATTCAATGCAATTATCTTTCCAATATTTGAAATATCACCCTAAAGACCCATTATGGAGAATTCTATTAGGTTCTAAGGTATTGAACCACTATTTAAACAAATCTGATGGTGATTTATGCATGTATTCACTTATACTGTTGTGTTAAATCTGGTTGATTACAAAGACCCATATGTAAGGGCTTACATTGAGAAAAGTAAATATATATATTAAGTAAAAATCATTTGCCATTTTTATTGAGACCATGTTATTCAAGACATATGTAAATCTAATTACAAGATTATTAAAAATAACTTCTGTTTTATCTGAATTTCTGAATATAATAATTGATAGATTTTGAAACTATGTGGAATAAAATATGCGGACTTCAAGTTAAGCACTTTATATTTTGCTGCCTAAATCATCACTTAACAGATGGTTATTGAATTTCAATGTCAATCTGCACTTTGAGTCATACGAAGTAGTGTCTGAGTTAAGAAACACATACACTAACACAGAGATGCACACACATAAATATCTTTTCTATGCCTTTGAGGAACAGTGACAAAAAAGATTAAAGCAGCAAAACAAAAGACCCTGTTCAGTTCAGTTTTGAGGTTGTGAGTTTTTGTTATCTCAGAGTGTTTCCCTTAGTAACTAGAAATGTAAAATTAAAAATTCTATGAAAAGATGATGAAAACAAAATGATTAACAACTGAACAAAAGAACGCAAATAAATTTAAGCAGTCTTTCACTAGAAGTTCTAGTAATAAAATTATTAGTGTGACGTTCTAGAAATTTTCATTTTATGAAATGTTTCTCTTGTACATTACTTTAGAAATAGTGTTTCAAAAAGAAAAGAAATTTGGAATGTGTTTATTTGAAAATATCAATGAAAGATAAAAGTTAAGTGAGATTACTAAAGAGAAATTAAATATAACCATTGATATCACTGATATTAGAAAGATTATAAGAAAATACTGCATGCAATTATCAGGGAACATCTTTTAAAATATAGAGATAAATCATTCACAAGCAAAGTATCAATCACTAAAATTAATGATAAAGCAGAAACTTCAGCATCCAAAAGCACAAGAGACTGGAAAAATAATTAAAATTATCATTGAAACAAAGACACCAGGACCACATTGTTTCAAAACTGAGAAAATGCTACTTTATGAAGAAAACTTTTCCCAAAATTATTTAACTGTTTTCAGAGCATATAAAAATGAAAACTCCTCCAATTAATTTTATGCAATAGAATAACACTAATTCCAAAAAATAAATTATAGATATACGAGGTATGAAAATTAAGTTTGTGAACTCATCCTAGAAAAAGTGCTACATACCTCATTGCTGAATATCACTATGGTCACCTTTTAAGTACTACCCTTGGGAAGCTATGCACTGACACCAGTGCCTAGTCCACCCTTCAAAGCAATTTTGGAACTCTTTCTGTAATGGTCATCAGAACTGTCGTTGCATTAACCTAGCTGTCCTGAATGTCTTCAAAATGTTTTCCTTTCAATATTTCCTTTATCTTTGGGTAAAGAAAGAAGTCACTGGGGGCCAGATCAGGTGAGTAGGGAGGATGTTCCAATACAGTGATTTGTTCACTGGCTAAAAACTCCCTCACAGACAGTGCCATGTGAGCTGGTGCATTGTCATGATGCAAGGGACATGAATTGTTGATGAAAAGTTCAGGCTGTTTTTGCCTAATTTTTTTCACACAGGCTTTCCAGCACTTCCAAATAGTAAGCTTGGTTAACTGTCCAGTTGGTACAAATTCATAATGAGTAATCCCCTCTAATAGCAAAAAATGTTAGCGACATTGTTGCAACAAGTTTGCAAACTTAATTGTCAGACCTCTTATACGTGTGCTGATGTGTGTATTCAACTCTCTCATTCCTCAAATCTTATGTCAGGCACTTTCATAACATATATTATGTAGTTCTCTTACTATTTTACAATTAAACTCTTTGATTGATAAACTCTATACACACCAGAAATCAATATATTATCTCAACTGTAGTATAAGAAATAAACATAATTGATTAATAATAACATATTTCAATATATAAATGCTCACCTTAAGCTTCACTAGAAAACAATAGGTATATGTGTTCAGATTCAGATGTCTATGCCTATATAAAGAACCACCATGAATATACATTTCAAATGTAGAATCATAGAGTTGGATGGACTATTTATTCAGACTCACTATTGGTATTAGTGAAGGCATATTTGAAAATGATTGGCAGCTCCTTGTTTGAACTAAACAAATCACAATGTCTTCTTAATTCTTTGAAAAGTCAGTTTATTTACTAATTTCTCCACTGAGAAAAATTATTATAGAAAACTTTACAATTAGGAATGCATAAGACTTAGTATCATGTGTTAGAAGAATAAGTCAGACAGAAAAGTGGAGAACCATATGATTTCACTGGTATGTGGGATATAAAACTGAAAATAACAAAGGAACAAGACAAACAAAAAAGGAAAACTTAGTCATAGACAATAGTCTAGCGGTTACCAGAGGGTAAGGGGGGAGAGAGATGGTAGATGAGGGTAAAAGGGGTGAAATATATGGTGATGGAAGGAGAACTGACTCTGGGTGGTGAATACACAATGGGATTTGTAGATGATGTATTACAGAACTGTACACCTGAAATCTATGTAACTTTACTAACAATTGTCACTCCAATAAATTTCAATTAAAAAAAAAAGTAATATTATCTATGACAAAGCATGGTTTTGTAACAACAATACAAAAACAGAAAAGTTTCAATATTAGGAAATTTAAAAGTGAAATTTATTATATTAACACATTAAATGAAAATTATGGTTTTAGTAATAAGTGCTAAAATGTAATTTGAATAATTTCAGCAGCCGTTTTAATAAGAAGTGTAAATTAAATTAAAACAGAAGGGTTTCACAGATGATATAAAGCATACTTGCAATATCAACAACAACCATGTCTATGAACAGAGAAATTCTGAAATCATTTTCAATATTATGACATGTATTCTTATCATATATTTAACATTAAATTGGAAGTTCAATACTGAAATGAATTTCAGAGTATTTAGATACTAGTAAAATTACATAATAACAAATCAAAATATTTCTATATGATAATGAGATAAAACATATAGAATTTCAAACGATTAAAAATTTTCTAAAATAAATGAAATAATAAAGTGGCTAGATGCAAGGCAAATACAAATAAATATTTTAATACTGGCAATAACCAACTTGAAATAGAATTGCAAAATAAATTTCATTCCATATGGCAATGAAAACTATTAATTTATAATAAAGTTATAGTATTAATAAGTATTATACATAAATGTTATTGAAGTATGAACAAGAGCTGAACAAATGGGAAAAACTAGTAATAATGGTGGAATTTTGATAATTTGGGGGTTAAATATAACTCTACATTTATATTGAAAATAAAATGAACATACACAATACACAAAGATAAATCTGTGTAGAAAAATATGAAACATCAAGTATCAGTAGCAAATGCAAATATATAGCACAAACATATGATTCCAGGTTCAAATAATTTAATTAAATGTTTGCCTGAGAAACTCAAATAAGAGGGAAATAGTTTGAATCCTCAAAGCTTCTACATTTTTATTCCCTAATTAGTATTATGAATACACTTATGTATTCATCTTCTTAGCTTCATAAATGTGCTCCATTTTGCAATGACATTTCATTGTAAAAAAATCTATTGGTGTCATCTGTTTCTCATAACAGAAAATAAAGAGGGGTTGGTGAATGGCTTAGTGTCTGTAATGTTCTGAAAATGTATTTCTTTGTGTTAGTTGGAATCAAACCATATATACAATACATCAAAAAAAGACTAAGGTTTCAAAATTATTGATAGTATTTTAAAAGATAAAAAAAAATACTCAACACTCCCAGCTTTAGAATGGTAGCTTTGGATGGTTTTCAACTAGTAAAGGAGTCTGAAATAGAGGAGTTCAGCAAAGATCCTAATTTTGGGTCTTGTTAGTTACATTTTGTAAGTTGTTGTTCACTGTATTATGAGAATTACCACAGCACCATCAAGAGTGTCTAAGGAAGAAGTAACTTAAATACAATTATAGAAAAAATAGTAAAGATACTGATTAAGCAAAGCCAGCAGATTAAACTTCCCTGAGGAGTGGATGAGTAAGTACCACAAATGAAGAAGATTTATCTTTTTAATCATTCAATTCTGTACCTGTAGCATTAGTTGTGGTATCCAAGTACATTGACAGACTTAACCAAACAAATATATGAGACAGAACAATATTCAAGGTTATAAGGTTGTATTTTGGAGGGGAATACAAGTGACATAAGATTTAGTAAATCAGTTAGAAAATTTAACATATGCCAGAAATCCAGAAGATGGTTCTGTAGTTGCCTTTTTAAATAAAATTGCCTATTGGCTAGTAAACTGCTACATCTACTCCATAGTGAAGGTATTTTATTATATTAATAAATGCTTTAAAGAATGATCCCATAATCATATAGGCTATAAAACCTCTAACTCTGAGGACTTTCTTAGAAAAAAATAAAGCTATTTCTTCAGAGGACTGAATTTTAACAATTGGTTACTATGGTTTTATATATTTTTAAAATAATGAATTTGACAGATAAAATATCTAATATTGGAATTTTCTGTTAATACTTCATATCTATAAAATTGTAGATTGGAAAAGATCCAAGAAAATATTCTTAAAATATTGTCAATAATAAAAACTCAAAGTATTTCTCCAAGGATTAGAATTGTCTCAGTACCAGGTCTCAGAGGATGATTTGTCTTTGTTGGTGATATAGACTTGTAGATTTAAAAAGAGTACTTACATATAATTTGATTTGAGCTCCTTATTCTACATAGATACACACACTTTAAATAAAGTGCTTAGGAGTCATGGAGTCATGTATACAATTTGAATTGTTTAAAGTAAATTTTCTTCCTCTGCACACACTTACTAATTACCAGTTACTTTGAACACCACCTATGCACTGAAATATTTCAACCCAAATTTTCCCCTACATTGTATTTCCAACATTAGTGCTTTCATGTATGATTAACATCTCAAATGCTTTTTCCACCTGTGGCATTGAATGGTAGCTGTTATGCAAGATTCACTATCTCTTCTTTATTTGTTAATTTTTAATTCATTTATCCATTTATCCTCTATTTGATTAACACCTATTGTGTGATAAGTAAGCTTCTGTGTACTAGGGTTCTAACACACAAAATTCCCCTCCTTATAAAACTTACATGCCAGTATGCTAGGCATACATAAAACTGGATAAATAAAATTTGTTACGTAGACTAGTAACACATGAGATGAAGAAAATTAAGGGAGAGCAATTGAGAATGTCATTCAGGGGGATGACATGTTATATTATAATTTTAAATAGGGTGGTCAAAGAAAGGCCTCAGTGAATAACTACAATTTGAGCCAACACTTGAAGAATATGGGGAGCGAATTATAGGTTATCTGAGAAAACACAACTTCAAGTACAAGGATTGGCCAGCGCAAAGACCTTTGGCCTAGGAAGGCCTGTTGAAGGCCTGGGAAGATAGAGATCTGAGAGAAGAATGATTGACGGGAAGGTAGTGAGAGATAAAATTAGAAAATAATGGAATGACAATATCTGCATTTCAGTTTTAAAGATCACTCAGGTCAGTCTGCTATATTGATAATAAACTAGAGGGAAGTCAGAATGAAATCCTGAAGACCAGTTAGAATCCTACTATAAAGTCCAGGTGTAGTTTTGACTATGGTAGAAGCATGGACAGCAGGAAAAGTAGTTGTAATCTGAATATATATATATATATATATATATATATATATATATACACACACACACACACACATACATATATATATATATATATATATATATATATATGTCAGGCCAACAGTAGACACACATTGCAGTTAGTGTGTGAGGAAAAAAATTCAATCATAATTCCCAGTTGTTAACATTGAGCAACTAGAAAAAATGGAGTTCCCAATAAATAAGCTGTACATCATTGCAATTAAAGAAGTTTGGGGAAAAAGATAAAAAATTCTGTGCCGGATGTATTAAGTTATATATGTTAATCAAATAATAAAGATTAAGTATTTGTTTTACAAATGTAGTTTATGTAAAAAATTAAAAATATATATTGTATATCCTATTCAAATGTGAAATATGCAAATAGATATAAACAACGGTGTGCGTTTTTTGGGGGGAGAGGAAGTCCTTAGTAGCAGAACCATGATTTCATTAGTGGCAGCAATGTACCTTGCTGGAAAATTTTGATTCTCCAGTTGCTGAGAATAGATGGTTACCCTTGTCATTGAGTTCTGATCAATAGTATTGTCAGATTGGGTTTCCAGGAGAGCTCCTTAAAAATAAGGGTTTATTTATTTATATTTTGCCTCCATCCACGTTTTTTTTCTTCCTGTCTGGAGCACAAACGCTATGGCTAAAACCATAATAGCTATATACGTATATCATCTATGAGGAGGCAGCCTTGAATATGAAAGATAACACACAAAAAATGATGCAGCAGGAAGTACAAGGAAATTGGATCCTTGCTGATATCATGAAGGTGCCAGGTTATGCTGTACTCGTATACCTGACTTTATTTTATTTGAGAAAAATATAAACTACTATCCCAAGTAAATGTTTTTGACTTTCTCTTATTGCAGCTGAACAACAATAAAAGTTTACTTATTATGCTCAGTTCAATCTATTCAACACCGCCATAAGCTTTATTTCTTTCTACATTTTAGTTAATAATGAAAAGTTGGAAAATTTGCTAGTTTTTTTGGTACTTCTGCCAATTCATCCTAAATTAAATCAATAGCAAGGATCTGTGGTTGTCTTACATACTCATCTGCTTACTTATTTGTATTTTTCCCTACTTTCCCAAATAATATATTTTATCAAATTAAAGTCTGTGACTATCTTAACAGCTGTAATTCCAGTGTCTGAAACATTAGTAGGTGTTCAATATTATTTGCAGAAAAATGAAATACATGTGTGCTTTTTTGTTTTTTTGGGGTGTGTGTGTGTGTGTGTGTGTGTGTGTGTGTGTGTGTGTGTGTGCATGTGAAGATATATATGAAGGAAGGGAGAAGAAAATAGAAAACTTGAGTGAGTTTTGCACCTGACTATGGCTCAGTTATAAACCTAAGATGACTGAGTAATCACTGAAATCAGGTTTCTTCTGAAAGTGATTCATTTAAAAACCCAACTAAGAAGAACAAAAGTTCAAGATAGAAAACCACATTAAGACAGAAAGAAAAATAAAATTATAATTTTTACAAAAGAGTCTGTGACTAAAAAAATAACATATGCAATATAATTCAAATAATTTTGTTCAAGTGTCTTATCTCAGGAATACACTCAATAAATTTTTCATACTTGGGGCAATAAGATATAGGTTTAAAAAAAGAAAAAAAGACTTCATAATGATCCAAAATGCAACACACGATTTTCCCAGTGGAATTAATTGGATTGGAGGGGAGAAAAAATCCATATGTACACCCATTATTATGTTATTGGGCATATAAAATAAAACATACTATATCCATAACAAAGCATAAATAAATATTTTCTAGACCTAAACAAAGAAAATTTTAAAAATCCATTAGGCACTATCTCCCAACTTAAAACATTCAAACATAGATTATGCTGTTGAATTAAAGATTGACTATTTGGTGAAAGTTAAAACGTATCTCTCCATAACATTATTATCAGTTTTAATTTGAAGATCTGGAGTTCTCTGATGATATTAGCTTACTCTTCTATATTTTCCAGTGGCCAAAAGTTGTGAGTTAAAGTTTTCTGTTTCCTAAATATAAAGCATAAGTAAAAAATAAAAATTTGAATGTGAAACTCACTCTACAGCTTAAGTTGAATATAGTTAGCTGGTAAACATTAACCTTTTTCTTTTACTAATATTACATAATAATAATGATTATTACTGTTCACTATGTATTATTTTTCAATTAAAAATATTTGGTGAAAATACATGAAAGAAAAGGTTGAATACAAAATCCAACCATTATAATTACAGTATGTTATGTTTAAAAAGTATATAAGTGAGTGTTTCAGAACTGTTACAAAGAAAATCTCAATGTACTAGGACACATTCTTGCTTTAAAATTGTGTGCAACTAAAATTATAAATTCTGTTTAAGTTTTTCCTTTTGAAGTTATATTAGCAGTTATTAAACTATTAGTTTAACATCATGAGGTTAAACCTGAATCCAGATACTTTATCATGTGGTATAAAATTCATTATACTTTAGCTTTGCTTAATTTACAGCATAGATTAATGAAAATGTCACAGTTAAAAATATCTCAGTTATGCATTTGTAGAAATGATTCTTCATTTTGGTATGATTTCTTATTTACTCACCAATCTCTTTCAGATAAAATTTAAAACTCCAGCTCAAAGAATTGTGTTAGTCATTTGTTATATAGGGATAATTCAATATTGAAAAGTTATGTTTGTGCCTATAAATTTTTTTTCTGGTTCTACTCTGCCACTGAATATAAGATCATTTTCAAGAGATGTTCTTCTAGTGCCTGATTGAAAGTATTCATGGGACGAGATTCCCTTACTTTTGGGGGAATATTTTTCACATTTGGACTGTGTTAATTATTGTACCAAAAAAATGGAACCCTAGTAATTTGCAGCCATTTGTCCTGTTGTAGACATTCGATTTTTTTAAGACTTTATTTTTTTTAAGAACAATTGTACATTTAGAGAAAATTTGAGAGGAAGTTACAGATATTTCCCATATACCTATTGCCCTCACACATGCATAGACTCCCCCATTATCACCATCAATCACCACAGTGGCACATTTGCTATAAAAGATGGACCTGCATTGATGTAGCATAATCACCCAAAATACACAGTTTACCTTAGGGTTCACTCTTGGTAATATACATTCTATGAGTTGGAACAAATGTATAATGACATTTATCCATCGTTATAGTGTTATGTAATTTCACTGCCCTAAAAATCCTCTGAGTTCTACCTATTCATCCCTCCCATCCCCCATTCTCTGGTAAATACCAAGAAGCATGATTGCTGGTTAAAGTGTGTTTAGTTTTGTAAGAAATCACCAAACTGTCTTCAAAAATTGCTGTGCCATTTTGCATTCTCATCAGCAATGAATGAAAATATTTGGTAAAAATACAAGATAGAACAGGTTTGACTCTCTCTTTATTTGGTGTAGTCAGTGTTCTGGATCTGAAAGGAAAGAAATATAACCTCACAGTGCTTTTAAGAATTAGGCTTGAAGCTGCACAGTGTCACTTGTGCCATATTATATAGTCAAAGTAAGTCACAGAATAGGCTAAACTCAAACCGACATGTGTGGAGTGAAATGTGTGTAAGAAAAGTAATGGAAATGATAATGGCCATCTTTGTATTCTATCAACCATGATCCATTATGCATTAGATTTTTAAATATTCAAGCATAATTTGATAACTTTGGTAATAACCAATTACTTGGTAAGAAAAAAACATCAAGAGGGAAAACAAAATTGAACATTGAATAGGTGATAAATATAAATGGTAAAATTGATAGATATAAATCCCAAATATATTTGTCATTGCTTTAAATTAAATGGACTAAAAATTCCTGTTATAAATCCAAAATTTTCAGATTGGTTTAAAAGAAACATATGCTGCACATCTTAAAAATAATGGTAAACAATGGTTCAAAATAAAAGGACAGAGAAATGTATTTTGTAAACTCACTGTCTCAAGAAGAATTGATAAAGTAGACTTTAAGGCACAATACATTTATAGAGATAGAAACCACCTGGTTACATGGTAGAGAGAGAGAGAGATCAATTTATGGCAAAATAATCAATCTGGAAAATACTATATTTTAAATTTACACTCACCTTATCATAACCTCCAAATATTTAAGAAATAAGCCAATAAAACTAAAAGTAGAAAAAGAAAAATATCGATATCACACCTGGAAAGTAGAACAAATATAAAAAAATCAGCAAAGTTATAGATGTTCTGAATAATATAATTAACAAACTCTGTTTGACATATATAAAACATTACAATTCACGATGACAAAATACACATTCTTTTCATGTTCATGTCAGCACATAGTGAATGATAAAAGTTGACAAATTTGAAACCTCAAAACAAAGTCATTTATGGAATGGTCAATAGCAATAGAAAAATTAAAACATAAGTTTATAACATGGTAGATGAAAAATTACCGTATGCTTGAATATTTAAAAATAGAATTTTAAATAACTCAAAATCAAAGACTAAAACCCAATGGCAATTATAAATTACTTTGAATTAAGTAATAGTGAATATATCACAATTTGTGGTAACTGAGAGCAAAATTTATACCTTTAATACATGAGATAGGAAAGAATGTCTTAAAAATTGATCTTCATATTCATCTCAAAAAGCTAGAAAAAAACTGGAAATTATACCCACTGAACTCAGAGGAAGGAAATAAGGAACTAGAACAAACATCATCAGGAAACAATATAACCAAATTAAATTGCTTGAAAAGACTGAAAACACTGTTTTTTTTTTTAAACAGAATGGCCAGGAATGAAAAAATAATATCAAAGATGAAAAAGAAAATCACCAAATATAAGAAATATATACTAAATACATTAGTATGTTTGAAACAATTTTTCTAATGATTTAAAAATTTAGAAGAAATGTATAAATTTATAAAAAATAAATAACTTTTAAAAAGTGAAAGAAGTAATAGAGAATCTGAATTCTCAATATCAATTAAAAAATATGAATCTGCAATTATCAGACTTCCTCCATCGAAATCTCTAGGCCCAGATGTCCTTCTTAATGATTTCTTCTAAACATTTAATATGGATCTTAAATAATCTGTTTTATGCAGGGCCTCCTAGGAAGGAACCTGCCGCAAGCCAAGTTCAGCCCCATCCTGTGCCCTGCCAGGGCCACCTGGCATGAGCCACAAAGCCATTGTAAATGGCAACTATCCACATTGGGTTTCAAGGTGCCTGGGAGAGGTGAAGTTGTGAACTGAGGCCAGCTGCCACTAGTTCCAGGCTTGGGACTGCTCAGCAAAATATGCAAGGTATCCCATGGCCAGATTCTGCTTGTTTGGATTTTGTGAACCTTTGAGAGATTTTAGGAAATTCTGCAGCATGAGCCACAATAGCCCACCTGTATGGAAAGGCCACTGTAGGTAGTTTGGGTGCGTCAACAAGTTAGATGGGGCAGGGTCTCTGGGAATCACCAGGGAAGGGAAAACAATGTAGCCAGGTTGATGGAAACTTAGATGTGGTGGCTGCTGGCATCTGCGTGCTGGGAGAGGGGAAGAATTAAACAAAGAAATAATGGATTATACCAGCATTTCTGTCTGAGAGAAAGCTTCCCCTCCAGCCCTAACCCTGAAGCCAGAAAATTCAGTTCCTCCTTGTATGTCCCTGTCATCTTTTAAGCTATTGCCCCAGAGCGGAAGCTCAGAGCAAGTGAGTCCATCAGCAAGTATGTCTGTACATGGGTCATTTAACAGGAATGTCTGGGACTCCAGCATCCCTCCATCTCACTCAGCCACAGTCTCCTCTGGTTTACACAACCAGAAGATATAAGGACTTCTCTTCCAAGCAAGGGAACCCTGGGCTGGGGAACCTAGTATGGGGCTGGAACCCCTTGCTCCTCTAGGAAAAATCTTCACAGCCCAGATATCCCTCCTGAGTTTTAACTGCCACACATAGGTGTGTAACCAGCCCATTCCATTTCTCTGCCCCTTCTACCAGTCTCCAGCTGGCTTTTTCTGTATGTCCTTAGTTTAGAACTTCTGTTCAGCTAGACTTCATAGAATTCTCAATAATGGTTATTCTGTAGTTTAGTTGTGATTTTGATGTGCTCATGAAAAGAGGCAAGCACAGTGTTTACCTACTCCATCTCTTGACTGGAAATCATCCCCTGCACAATAGATCGTCCACTATAGTCAGGGCTAGTTATCACAACCAATCAGCTTAAGGGTCAGTCCTTCCCATTGACATGAAAATAGCAACCAAGGCTCAACTACAATATGAGGGCACACACAACCTACAAAAGGGACACACCAGGAGCACCCAGCTTTGGTGACCAGGGAGACTGCACCATGGACCCTACAGGACTATTGCATATGGCCACTCTACTAAGACCAGAGACATAGCATTTCTATAGTCTCATGTCTAACTCTTTCATTCCAGTCATATTTGTGCTTAAATGTGACCTATTCTTACTACTTTACCTATATTACCACCTACATTTGGTGACTCTGGTTTCATACCATGCAATATGCTTCTTTAGTGCATCAATCAGTATAATACTAGGTTCTATTCTAGCACATTACAAAAGCTGAATACATTTTTGATGATAAATTAATTTAAAAGAAAAAGGTTGTTTCAAAAAAAAGTTGATGTCATTCTCTTTCCTCTGTTAATTCTGAATACGTAATTTATTTTCTAAGTTTGAAGTAAGAAAATTAAAAACAATTAAACATGAAACCTACTTCCTTTAAATTCTATTCATTTTTATGTTATACTGGGCATGGTTCATAGCTATTAATTAATAGGTATGCCCTAACATGAGAACAAAATACTCTTTAAAAAAAAAGGTTTAATCAAATATTTTCCCTTACCAAACTTCAAAGCTTTACTAATATCGGGAGGTGGAGCAGCTATTGGAATGCAGGTTCATTTCCACATAGTAAATGATCTTGAACATTCATTAGAGTTTCTATTTACAGAAATTTTAACTCTTTTACAAGTTAATGAACAAAATGGAAACTTGCCATCTTATAATATATCACAAGAAAAATTGAAGGTGATGTGCTATTTTCAACCTTCTGATGAAACTCAAATGTGATAGATGAAATGGCAGAGCATTATAATAAAAGCAAAGGCTAATAGCTTATTAATCATACTAGATATGTGATGTACCAAATTAAGAAAGATTATTTCTGCATTGCATCTACTTTTAAGTTTTCTTTAGCATCATTGCCAGTTAAAAATAGTGGATTTTATAGCTTATAATCTGCAGTTTATTTAATATAGCAAATTGATGCATAGGTACTAAAGGTGAAGAAGTGGAAGCATTTAAAGCAATCTACTATTCTACATAATATTTAAATAATAAACTATATTTAACATATAAATATTTCTATGTTAATAGATATGTTTATATTTTATGTATATTCATACATATTATATGTTGCTATGTCATATATTTTATGTTATATATAAAAGTTATATATATATAGAAAAGGGGGACACTTGATTTAAAAACTGCTTTGAGAACTTTAATTGAAGAATACAATTTTTTTAAACTGTTACATTTGTCATTATTTATAAATGATCAAATATACTATGACATAAAATACTGCTCTTGATTGTATCTGAAGTAGTGTTTCTCCTAATTGATTATGTTAATTATAATTATACATTAAAAAGCACTTCTATTTTATATTACTTTCTTGTGTGTTCCATGTGCACACACCTCCAATAGTTACTGTAACATGATATGTCTTAATTATTACAGAATGTATATTTGGATATGTGCATTGGCATGTGCATGTGTTATATAATACAGTGCACATAATCAGATATTTAAAATAGAGATGGGATTATTTTGATGTTCAAGTTTAATTTGAAAAAAAGGCAGTACATAATAAGCTTGGGAAATCTTTTTGTTCCATTTATTAAGGAAGTGCTCAAAAAGTGATGAAAATGATGTTTTCAAATTAAAATGTTTTAGCTATTGCTTTCATCCAATGCAGTAAGAATTTATGTTTGTTAATCTATACTAAAGACTATGGCAGATCTAACAATTTAAAAATTCAATATACAATATCCTAAAGAATTATAATCATTTTTTGATGTTTGGATGCATTTTCTGAGTGACTTCATTCTTCATAATTGAAAATGATTGAATCAGAATTTCCATTATGAAATGATTTCAGAAGTGAAATTATATTTATTCAATTTGTTAGTCATTGTAAACCACTGAATATTTCAGAACTTACAATCATCAAAGTCGTGTTGCCTTATATTGTAAAAATCTTATTTTCTTTTTACCTTTGTCTTAGTCTTTTGATGGGCTCTTGTATTATTTGTATGATATCCTAGAACACATTGTAATTTTCATTATGTTTAAAGTTTTGGAATTCTAATACATTTTTGCACTAAATCTGGAGTCCCACAGACAAACATTTTCATTTTTATAAAGGATGGATAACTTCTGAGGTATAAACTTAAAATCTACCCACAATGTGGTTACCCATCTAATCAGCTAAGGAAAGGACATTTTAAAGTCTTGGATTCCCAAAACTCTAATCAAAGTGACCTAATTTTAATCTCAAAAGAGTACAATTAGAATATGATTATACCATCATATGGAGAAATTTAATTTATCCTATTAAGCTATGATTTAAAAATTAATATGTGATTAAAAGAAATTGTCTGGGTGAATCATAGAGAATGGAAGGCTCAAAAGTCAGAAGTGAATAATTTAGTCAGCGGAATCCAGGAGAAAGACACTGTGTTCTCTGGAAAGTGATGGGACTACTTGAAAAAGCCTCATGAATGCTTGGATGGAATATTTATCCAAAGAGGCCATGTCTGCCGGCTCTAGATTGATGTTTTATATGCATTCTGCTAGTTAATAGTTTGGTTTTCCATATAGAATATTAAAAAAACATTGCCAATTTGTATTATATAAGCATTGCAATTTCTAAAAAAGTTTATTTTTACTTTTAAATAATGAAATGCCAATTATTGTTATGTACGTTAGTCTCTTAATGTGTTCTATTTTGATGCTTCCTCCCAAAGTATAATCAACTCTAGAATATAGAAATACCAGTCTCCATATTACAAAATATGCTACATGTACAAAGGCAGTATTGTATTTAGAATGAGCCCTGTGGTCCTCCTCACAAGGTATTCAAACTTACTACTGTGCATTTCCAAACTTTAAGGAGGTGGCTTAGATCCATGACTGGCCCACTGAACTTGATTGCAATATGGTCAAAGAAAACCTTGAAGTTGAGGGATGTATACAAAGGAAAGGCAGGAGGGAAATGAACTTTTAGTGAAGGGCCTATATTACACACAAACAAATCACTTGAAAACTGTAAACATTTGGAGTGACCTTCGTGGATAGAAAATAAATAAATAAATAAAATTTCACAGAGTGGCACAAATGGTCACCCTTCGATGCAAGTCCATCGTCTACTCTAATGAATGACTTTCATGCCCATAATACAATTTCTGTGAATTGCTTATGTTCACAGTGAGCAGCATGTCATTTACATCCCATGATAAATAATAAAACATCTCTGGTGGCATAGCACTTCCATTATATTCTCTATTATAGTCTGGGTTCAGGTCGAAATTGAATTTCAAATTTAAAATCTACCCTGGCCCATTTCAATTTTACAACTGAATTTGAATTATTTAAACTTTTGTTCATGGCACTTTTAGAGAACACAGACCAGAGTTTAATTGTTAACTAATTAGATAATATGCTTGAGCAAAAGACACAAGTTAGAATGGATAAACAATTGTAATAAAGACAAAGAAGTGATAGATTGATCTATTCTTCACCTATAGTACATTCACTATTCTTTCGAATTATTAATAAAACTGGTTTAAACGTTATATTGAATACCATATTGAATTTTTTTCTTTAATGCATAAAAAATCATTTTCCTTCTCATTCTGAGTAATATTTCACCCTTTATCCAATTAGACCAAAGAATTTATGTGATCCAAATAAACTAGCTGCATATATGAGCAGCAGTATTTCAAGGGGAATATGCCCTCAGTGATTTATTAGAAAACCTTGTTAACTTATAAAGATGAATCCTAGGTTGCTGCACTTAAAAGCAAAGCAAAGCATGTCAGAAAAACCAAGTAGACAGGCTGATCATAGGTTTGTATTGGTTTTAGTAACTATCAACACAATCAATTCTCTAATCTTTTACTATGAAGTCTTTGTGAAATATGCCACTCACACTGATCATATATTTAATAACGTAAACATCTAAAATTTGGTACACATGATGCATGCTCTTGATTTTATACTAATTATTATTGCTGTATTATTATTATCACCATTATTATTGTTAATAAACTTTTTATTATATCTCAGGCATATTGCTATAAACTTAGTGCATTTGATTTTTCACAGTAACACAATAAGACAGGTGCTTTTATTATTTGCATTCCATTTGTAAGTAAACACAGGTTAATGGAGGCTAAGATGAGACACACGTAGAAAGACACAGAGCAGCAACCTCACTTCTCAACTTTTTTTTCCAAGTGACTTTAAATCACTCTGCACTACCTGATTCCCCATTTTACATGGAGACAATTTTTATCTTCTAACTCAGATTATAAATGTAGTTAGTGATAGGGTTATAGGTTTTAAGAATAATGATCATAACTGCTTGATTAGTCATTTATAGGTATTGTTTTTGAATTGTGTCCCCCAAAAGATGTGAAGTCTGAACACCAGTAAATGTGAATGTGACCTTATTTGGAAATAGAATCTTTGTAAATGGTCAAGTTAAACTGAGGACGTTAAGGTGGGCCCTAATCCAATATGACTGAGTCCTGATGAAGAGGGCAAGGTTTGGACACAGAGAGACATGCCGACAAGGAGGATGCCATGTTACCATGAAGGCATATATCAGAGTAATACATTTACAAGCCAAGAAATGCCAAAGATTGCCAGCATACCACCAAAAGCCAGCAGAGGGGCATGGAACACATTCTTCCTCATAGCCCTCAAAAGAAACCAATCCGTTCAAAACCTTGATCTCAGACTTCTAAGCCTCCAGAACTGTGACATAGTAAATCTGTGAAACTACTCAGTTTGTGGTACTTTGTTAGAGCAACCCAAGCGAACAAATACAAATGTGCTGTGTTCTTTTGTTTGAAACAAAAAAGTATACTACATGTACATATGTCTGATGAAAAGGATGAATTCACTGATACATTTTGTTCAAAATGGCACAGGCCTTTTTGGCGTAAGAATTTAAAATTAAAAATACAGTATTTAAAAGTGAAAATACATATTATTAAAGTCAAGTGACTACCAGACCTAAGATACAGAAGTCTCATCAAATGAAATTTCTATTTGTTTCTTTGATTTTGGAAATTAAACAGAATCATGTATTTAATGTAATTTTTAATTTACTGAACCGTAGTGAAAAATGAGTTATGTAGAGTTTCCTAACTCCAATTTCTACAATTAGATTTAGTCTTTTCTAAGTATCTAATTTTCAAGGACACTTTAAAGTAATTACCATACATACAGACCCAGTAGCACAGTTTAAAATGAACTAAATACAAATAAACAATTATGCTTCTAGGAAAATAATTTTAAAAATAGAAGAGTAGTTTTAGAAGAAAGTGGATTTTCATTTGGAAGTAGGCTATCTTCGTGTAGGCCCAGAAAAATGCTGGTTTTCATACTTAAATTGAATTTGGAAAAATCCACGCTGCTTTCCAACAGTCAGCTCTAAGGAAGCAATTCTTCCCTGTCCTTGGATTTCATGAAATAAAATTCCTTTTGCTTACTTTTTTTCTATGGGATATTACTACCAGTTTTTGATCAACTGTGTAAAAATCCATACATTAAGAAATATTTCAGGACTTTTCTGGGAATAATGTTAAACAGAGAAACTATTATAGAAAAGGTATTTAGCAAAAGTCACTAATGAAATATGCAATTCAACCATTTTCATATTATGGGCATAATTGTTGAAATTAATAAAAATAGTGTTAACTTCATTAATTCTAATAGAAATAATTGAATTTTCCATACCATTCTTTAGCATTAAACCAGTTCTATAGAGAATCTCACTTAATTACAAATGCCCTTTTTCTATGTGAAATGATGAACCCACACCCAGCCTGTTTTAATTTCATAAAACAACATGTATGATAATACTGACAATAGTCAGAAAGATACTCAACTGTTATTCTGGGTCCCAGTGAATGTTTTCAAACAATCAAGGTAAACAACAATAGAGTCTTCATCTCTAATCCAAAGCTCCTCAATTGTTGGCTTTTAAGACCTAATTAAGGAAAAAAAAAAAAAAGAAAGATCACAGAGAGTTTTAAATGTCTTCTAAAAATGTCTTCGAATTTATTTTAACTTTTCATTTTTAATTAACATTCTAGCAAGTAACTTTAACATTCCAAAAACTTATGTATGTAATTTACTTTAGACACCACACATGGGCTACCCAAATATTAGAGTATTAGTATTTTGAATAAAATGTTATTTCAACAATATGTGTAACATATGCTCGTCTTTCCTTTTATTCATTTAATGATTTCAATCTTCCACTGTTTTTATTTGTAAATCAATTTTAATTTACACATAGTTATGAAAATTTATCTTCATGAATATGAACGTCTATTTCTTGTATTTGTGACTAAAAATACATCTTATTTCCATACATATTGCATAATGATCAATTCTTTTTCTCATTTCATTGTCTTAAAACCATTATAGAAGTCGATAAAGCTTATAAATGTCAGGAATATATAAAGAAATTCTGACATGGTCCAGTTTATAAAAACAGCCCTTTAAGATATTACTTGTTCTGTCTCCTCTCTCTCTCTCTCTGTCTCTCTCTCTCTGTCTCTCTCTCATCCCAAGGGATAAAAAAAATTTATCTTAGGCTGTAATTTGCTTATTTTGCCAAGTTTAGAAAGTTCCGTGCCCATAAAAATATCAGTTTCTTTGTTCATGAAGTAAACAGTTTTCACTAAATATTAGTTAAAATATCTTCTACTCATGTTTGGAAATTCTATTTTTGTACTGGAAAATATGTATTTCATTAGAAGTCAAGAAATCAAAGTAAAATATTTAAACTAGATTTAGATATATGAAAAAATTAAATATGATAACATTTTAGTCAATATAGGCAAACTCATGTAATGGTAAAGTAACTCCATAATCACAGTGGATCTACAAACAAACCTCTATCCCCTATTCACATAAAATTTGATACAGGTCCAAGTGATTCTCTAGGGCCACTATGCTCCATGATCCCCATTGGGTTGCTTTGATCTTCAACTCCAAAGTCTCAGCACAATCACTCTCCGTGGTGCCTCAGCACAATAATAGAGCCCTGCAGTGTTTCACACCAGCAATTAGATGTTTTGGGCAGAAGTGACCACATGCCTTATGCTCATCATCCATGAAACAGTTATAGAGTCCCAATTAAATGATAAAGGGTGAGGAGGTGTGCCTGGAAATAGAGATTTGTTTTGGGGAAAAAAAGTCTTCATAACAATTCATATTATTATTTCAACTTCACAGGTAATGGAAAGTGGAATCAGAAAACCTAACACCCTGTTCAAAGTTGGACAGTGACTTAATGAAAGAGAATTTTGAAAGCTGTGTAGTTTTCAACCTCAGTTACTCCCATGCTCTGTTTAGTATAAGAGACAAACCTGAAATGTGTTATTCCATAGTTGTAGCAACTTTCCCCTATATGATTGAGGACAGATTTTTTAAAAATATATTTTGGTATATATCTATAGATATATATATATAGATACAGAGATAGAGATAGACAAAGAATCACTTAAAGACACATTTCTCAGAACATATCCTCGTTAAGCAATTCATGACTGTATTTGCTTAATCAAATATTTAATGTTTATAATATAATCGTGATACATACTTTTTCAAAGATATGTTTCACAATATATTCTGAAGTGGACCATTTCAATATGGACAACTGTGCCCATGGTAGTTTTTAGTAACTAGTTAAGTTCTAGAAAATATTTACTGAATTAGTTCTTTGCTGAGATGATCTCTACATTTTCTGTTCTCTCTTTTTTAGAGCAACTTTTATATTTATATCAGTTTGTTTGATTGTTTTGGTGGATATTATGTTCCCCCACCCCCCAAATCTTTGTCTCTTCAGGGAAACTATATTTCCAGTCTTTCTTGATTCTAGATGTGGCCATGGCATAAAAATTCATCAGTGAAATGTAAGCAGAAGCAATTTCTAAATTTGTGATTTCACTTGTTTGAGAGGTGCTTTCCACTTTCCATGACTCTCTTCATCCCTTTCCCTTTTGATGACTAGAAATGATAAACGACCTTGAAAGCTATATACGGAGGGTGCCAAAAAAATGTATACACATTTTAAGAAAAGAAAACTGTGCTAAAATTTTAATACTCAATATATGCCAATAACAAAAGATGAATACAAGTCACATTTGACTTCTGCAATTACAAGAGTTGCTCAAAGTGGTTACCATCAGCATCCAGACACTTCTGATTACAGCGAACTACTGCTTGAGCAACGTTGACCACAGTGTCCACTTGTATACTTTTTTTTGGCACCCCCGCTATTTAGAATGAGAAAGCTACCCTGCCACTCTGAGTCCTCTTTGCGACTTTCTGGAGCAAAGTCTGATACACACTATGGATTATTGTGTGAAATAAAATCTAACTTGTTTGAAACATTAAATTTTGATGTTTCTTTGTTACTAGAGCTAGGATTCTACTTAACCAATAATAAGTTTATCAATAGATACTGTAATTAAAAATTGTTGTCTCTTATCCCTTTTATAGTTGCTAATATTACGAAGAAAAGTGATTTTTAAATTAAAAAAAATTCAATATATTTGTTCTAGGTGTACAACACAGGGATTAAACATTTATATACCTTATGAAGTGATTACCCTGATAAATTCAGTACCCATCTGACACCATATATAGTTATTACAATACTACTGACTACATTTCCCTTGCTGTACTTTACATGCACATAATTATTTTGTAATTAAAAATTAGCACCTCTTAATCCCCCCCCACTTCATCCACCTTCCCAAACCACCTCCCATCTGGCAATAGTCAAAATGCCATCTGCATCTATGAGCTTGTTTCTGTTTTGCTTGTCCATTTATGCTGTTCTCTACATTCCACATGCGAGTGAAATTGTGTGGCATTTGTCCTTCTCTGTCTGACTTATTTCGTTCAGCACAATATCCTCTAGGTCCATCCATGTTGTCGTAGATGGCAAGATTCCATTCTATTTTAGGGCTGACTACTACTGCATTGTATATACAAATATGTACCACCTCTTCTTTATCAAACCATCTATTGATAGACACCCAGGTTGCCTTCATATTTTGGCTATTGTAAATAATGCTGCAATGGACATATGGAAGCATGTGTCCCTTCAGAGTTGTTTTTGGGGTTTCTTTGGATAAAAAACCAGAATTGTAAATACTGGGTTCTTCTTTGTATCTTGTCATAGCATTTGTTTTAAAGTCTATTTTGTCTGGTACAAGTATTGTACCCCCATTTTTTTAATTTATATTTTTATGAGATATACTTTACATCTCTTAATTTTCAATTTGCGTGTGTCTTTTGATCTGAAGTAAGTCTCTAGTAGGCGGCATATGTAAGGGTCTTGTATTCTTATCCATTCAGCCATACTATTTCTTTAATTGGAATATTTAATCCATTTACATTTAAAGTGATTATTGATAGGTTTGTAGTTATTGCCATTTTACTATTCATATTTATGTTTTCTTCCCCTTCTTCTTAAAGAAGCTCCTTTAACATTTCTTGTAATTCTGGTTTTGTGGTAATAAATTCCTTTAGATTTTTCTTGCCTGGAAAGCTTTTCATCTCTCCTTCAATTTTAAATGAACCCTTGCTGGGTAAAGTAGTCTTTGTTGTAATTTTTTGTTTTTCATCACTTTAAATATGTCCTCCCAGTTCTTTCTGGACTGCAAAGTTTTTGTTGAGAAATCAGCTGATAGTCTCCCTTGTAGAGCTCCCTTGTAGATAACTAACAGACTTTCTCTTGCTGCTTTTAAGATTCTTTCTTTGAATTTAACCTTTGGCATTTTAATTATGTTGTATCTTTTAGTGGGCCTCTTTGGGTTCATTTTGTTTGGGACTCTGCAATTTCTGAGCTTGTATGTCCATTTCCTTCACAAGGAAAGGTAAAGTAAGTTTTCTGTCATTATTTCTTTAAATCGGTTTTCAATTCTTTTCTCCCCCTCTTCTCCTTCTGTGATGTGAATGTTGGTATGTTTGATGTTGTCCCAGAGGCCCCTTGAACTGTCCTCATATTTTTGGATTCTGTTTTCTTCTTGCTGTTCTGTTTGGGTGTTTTCTGGTAGCTTATCTTCTATATTGCTGATCTGATATTCTGCTTCATGTAACCTGCTGTTGATTCCTCTAATGTATTCTCATTTATGGTATTCTTTATTTCTGGCTGGTTCTTTTTTATGTTTTACTTCTCCATTTTTATGTTTCTTATCTCATTGTTGAAGTTCTCATTGAGATCACTGAGTATTCTTATAAGAAGTGCTTTGAACGCTGCATTTGGTAGATTGCTTGTCTTCATTTTGTTTAGATCTTTTTCAAGAACTTTATTTTATTCTTTTATTTGGGACATGTTTCTTTGCCTCCCCATTTTGACTGCCTCTTTGTGTTTGTGTCTATGTATTAAGCAAAGCAGCTATTTCTCTTGGTCTTAGTAGTAGGTGTCCTGTGGGGCCCAGTAGCACAATCTCCCTCATCACCTGAGGCAGAAGCTCCAGATGTGTCCCTCGTATATGCCCTCCTGGTGAAGCTGAGCCTCGGTTGCTGTTTGCACGTCAGTAGGAGGGATTGACTCTTGAACAGATTGGTTGTAAGGACTAGCCATGACTACAGTGAAGGAGCCATTGTACAGGGGCTAACCCTACAAAGCAGGATTTGCTTTAGTACAGCTCAGGTGCCTGCCTAGTCTGCCCTTTGAATTTATCTTTGTGGAGATGGTTAGGGGTTGCACTGTTGTGATTGGAATCTGGCCACCAGATGTATTGTTTCTGGGGACTTTTGGTTATGGCTTTGTTGCAGGTTAAGGTTAACTGCTGACTGTGCCTGGCCCAGGCCCACTTGGTATGAGTTACAAAGTGATTTACAGATGTTTTTTATATTGGGCTTGTAGGTGACTGGGAGAGGTTAAGCAGCAAACAGAAGGGGTGCTGCCACTAGTGCTGGGCTTGGGTCTGCCTAGCAAGATGTATGGGTCATGTGGAGAATAGATGTTGCTTGTTAAGGGTTTGTGAACCATTGAGAGATTTTAGGAAAGTCACAACATGAACCAAGACAGGTATTTGGAGAAAAAGTCACTGCAAGCAGCATGGGAGGGCCTGCAAGTTGGGTGGAGCAGGGTCTCAAGGTATCACCAAGGTAGGTGAACAGTGTAATCCAGATTGATAGAGACTCAGGTATGTTACTCACCTATGTCTGCATACGCAGGCTTGGTAGAGGAGGGCACAACAAAGGAACAATGGCTTCTGACAGCATTTCTGCCTAAGAGAAACTGCCCCTGCAGCCCTCACCTTGAAGCCAGAAAATTCAGTTCCTTCCTGTGTATCCCTGGCACCTTTCATGTTGCTGCCCAGCAAAGGAGCTTATATGGAGTAAGTCAATCAGTAAGTAAGTCTGTGCGCAGACCATTTAAGAGGAAAAGCTGGGACGCCAGCAGCCCTTTGTCTCACTCAGCCACAATCCCCTCAGCCACAATTTTCACAATAAAATCACAATTTATGCTGATTTTCATTAATTTCATTAATTAATTAATTAATTTAATCAATTTCATTAATTAATTTCATTGATTTTCACAATTTATGCAGATTTTCATATCCAGGAGTTATGGGGACTTCTATTCCTGGCACTGGAGCCATAGGTTGAGGAGCCAGGTGTATGGCTGGGACCCCTCACTCCTCAGTGGAGAACTTTGAAGCTGAGATATCCCTCCCTGAGATTTTTAACCCCACATGTGGGTGTGAGATCATAGCATGTTCCATGTCTCTGTCCCTCCTCCTTGTCTCAATGTGGCTTCTTCTGTAGATCCTTAGTTGTAGGTCTTCTGTTCAACTAGACTTCAAGTGATTCTCGATAATGGTTATCTATTGTTTAGTTGTAATTTCAATGTGTTCATGAGAGGATGGAGGTACAGCCTACTTGACCCACCTCTTATTCCTTTTACATTGTTTCTTTTATTACAGCCAAACTATTGAATACTTTTATTTCTGTTATTTTCTTTTTTATGATCCCTTTCCTGTTTTTAGGCACATTTCTTCCTCCTGATTTCTTTTTCAGGGATGGATATACCACAGTAAACTCTAGGACTTCCTTTAATTTTTTAAAGTGAGATACCAATACTGTAATCGTTACCTTTATGAATTTTAAAGTCTTTCTATATTTTCTTTTGCTTAATGACATCCTGTTAAATAATACTAATAACAAAATTTTGAGTCAGGTTATGAGTGTTTGATTTTAGATTTGACTGGTAAGTGAAGCCAAAATCTAGAGACGTGCAAATATTTCATATTTTAAAGCATCTGTTTATTCCTCTTAGCAATATAAACACATGGCTTACATAAAATGTTTTATTTAAATGTTTTTTGTGGGTCGTTTTTGCATTATCATGATATGAATTGATACTCTGCACATTCTCGATTATCCTTCTTTAATACTGTATTTGGCCCATCAAAATATAATATTTAAATTAATTTTGTGTTTCTATTAAGCATTAATTCCACTTTGGTACTTTAATTACTGTCATGTGTACCAAAGTTTCACTAGTACTATTGTAGCTATATTTTCTAGAGATTTCAAATATTATTTTACATCTTTTTTTGAATAAGACGTGTTATAGACTATATCTTGGTTATCTGAAAATCACATTTGAACTTTTAAAATAAAGAATCATTAATCCAAAAATTTTCAAGTTTAGTTTATATTTTTTAAACATTATATAACTATTTTATTTGAAACATAATTCTTGAATCTTAAAGAATTTACTGAATACTAATTTTTCTTCCACAAAAAATTATGATAGATTATATCTGAATTGTGATATTTGACAGATAAAAGCCAAGGAGGAAATAAATAATTTAATCATTTTTATTTAACCAAGTTGTCGCCTTTGTTATCAATGATTGTCGCTGGGTAATTTTTCTATAGAATGTTAAACCTCTGATATGTCTCATCTGAGACAAGGAAGAAATTTTCTCCATGAAAATAGCAGGAAACACTGAAGAGAATGATGTTTTTCACTCCAGGCCAAGCTATTTACAATTCATTTAAATTTCTGTCTTTGTGAATCTTCAGAAATTGATATATACAGCATCTATTTAATGAGAACTTTCTAATGTGAAAGGGATCAACTTGGCTGTTGAATTTCAAACGTAATCTTAATTAAATTGGTGTTCTTGTACTACATGTGCCTGGAGGCCTGGAGAATAGATGAGTTCTATAAATCAAAATATTAATAATGTACAAGAATTTTGGTTTGTGAAGTGTCTCTAGATTCACAGATACAGAAAAATCTATCTTAATATAGTTTGTATTGTTCATTAGTGTGCATTTTCCAACTTTCTGGATATTGCTCACAATTGTACTAATCTATCCATTTTTTTTTAGTTCACAATAACTATAATCAGGGTTTTATGGTGTAGAAGTTATATAAAATATACTTTTTTATAAATGAGGTAGCATATATTTATGTGTGTGTATGTAAATGTAGACATAGATGTATATATTATAATTTCTTCTCAAAAATTTGCAGATTTTAAAATATTTAAATTCCCAGAAAGAGATTATGTTTTATGGTTTACTGCTTTTAAATTTTTAAATGGAGGGGTGGCCAGTTAGCTCGGTTGGTTAGAGTGCAGTGCTAATAACACCAAGGTTGCTGGTTAGATCCCCACGTGGGCCACTGTGAACTGCACCCTCCTAAAAAAATAAATAAATAAATAATGGATTTTGGGTGAAAACAATGTCTGGAAATAATTGGCTTCTAAATGAATGTAGTTACTTATTTATTCTCATTATTCTCCTTTTTCTTTTTTTCTTTTTTTTTTTATTCTCCTTTTTCTTTTCATACATGTCTTATCTGTCAAAGCATTTATTTCTTGATTAGTGGGCTCATATGCAACCAGGGACTGGAGGATTTTTAGTTTCATATTTCAATGTCAAAAATTATAAATGTAATGATTTCCAGAAAATTGTGATTTTTATTATTTATGTGCGTAGTATTAATTGGGTTATGGATATTTGTGACCTGTTAATTAGATTACTAAATTACAAACAACCATAAATATAAAAATACTTAAAGATACTGTGACTGTATACATGTCTATTGCACGTGCGATATGTATGTAAACGCACAGATTAGCTCTGTCTTTTCCATGAAATATAATGAGTGGTTAGTTAAAATAAGCATTATATAACACCAAATATGAGATAATATGAGTTTAAATTTCAGGTCTTATATCACAACAGTCATTCAATGCTTGTGAATAATAAACATGTTCTTCCAGTAAATATTCATTAAATGCTTACAATACACATTATGCTGTTGCTATGTGGGAGACAAAATTTGAAAATATACTTTTCATGCCAATACCGAGATTATGTATTGGTAAGAAAAATGACTTTCACAAAACTTATTTAGTATAGATAGTACAAGAGTACAAGTCAAAGCATACTTTTTGGAAGTTCAAAGTTGTAAGAAAATATTATCAACTGAGGGATCAGAAAATCTTCACAAAATAATTAGCATTTTGGCTAGCCCTTGAAGCATAATTAAGATTGGAAAAGTAGAGGAAAAGCTAACATTGGAACAATTCAATGGACACAAAATAAATGTCATGAAAAGGATAAAAAGGCAAGAAAGCATGAAATAGTATATTCTGGGGAAAATGAAGTATTCAGATTGATGGTACATGAGGATCTGAATACCAAATAATTTTAAAAATTCACATAAAATTAAGAGGCTTAAATTTTATTCTCTATTCTATAATTCCATTTTAATTTATTTCCCTAAAATTGATTTTTTGATCCATATTTAATGAATATTAATGTAATAGTAATGTATAGCATATAAAGGAGATTGATTAAAAATTGAATAAAACCTGTATATATTTGTCATTGCTATCTCTGTCAGAATGAATTATAATTTGCCCAGTGACAGAGATTTTACGTTTTCTCTCTCACACTCTCTCATTAAAAATAAAAACAAGCAAACAAATAACAAACCAAAACTCCAGTAAAATGTGTTACTGTAATAATAGCAGCCTGCAAATTATGGTTTGATAAATATCACATATAAATGATCAGATTTGTTGATGCTGGAAATCTTCTTGATTTTAATTTTATAATTTTTCTATGTAATCAATGTATGCTATGACAATTCATAATTTCTTATTTCATACACTCATTCTAGCATTCATTTGCCTCATTATGATGAATAATACCCCATCCAAGTCATGTAAATAACTACAAAATTAAAAGCTTGAATGTAATTTTTCAATAAATAAACACAGATATTTTGTTTATAATTATACTATTCAAATGTTTTCCAGTGATCAAGGCAACACATGAAATAAATACGTGTTAGATTTTGCCTTCTATCTGAAATATTCTATTTCCTTATTGAAATTCTTTTTCTTTCATCTTTTTTCCTTCTTTCCTTCCTTCTTTCTTTCCTTCCTTCCTTCCTTCCTTCCTTCCTTCCTTCCTTCCTTCCTTCCTTCCTTCCTTCTTTCCTTCCTTCTTTCCTTCCTTCCTTTCTTCTTCCTTTCTTTCCTTCTTTTTTTCTTTCTATTAAATCATGGAAGTTTCTTTTATTTTTTAAAGTAATTATTAGTTGATTTTATATAGTTGTATCATCTTGTGAATTAACATCATTTTCAGTTGACAATAAAAAAGGAAATTAGTTTATACAATATACCTATTCTTATTGCAGCAGTAATTTTCTAACATCTGCAGCTATACATATTCATTAAATTTCTCTAATACTATAAAGCAAAAGATTACCAAAAATCTCTAAAGAGTCAGAAAGAAACAGAGGGTACAAGATGATTACCAATCTATATTTGGCTTTTGTAACAACTGCCATATTTAGAACTATATATTGTATTTGTACTTTCATAAAAGAATAATAATAAATAGCTGTCATCAACGAATTCTTTTCTGGAAGAAAATAAGTATTGAACTTTAAGGTGTTATTTGGCCCTGCTAGCTAATACATCATTAGAGGCAAGTTGCTTTAAATTTCACATCTACCAGGAATGTACTCAGGAATGAAGGAGTAATTACATTTGATTTTGTGTGTGTGTGTGTGTGTGTGTGTGTGTGTGTGTGTGTGTGTGTGTATGTGTTTCAAAAGACAAAGAAGGTTTCCCTGGCAAAGAGAAGTTTCTTATATCAAATATATATTTTTTCCCTCTGTATAGGGCTCTTGTAGATGAAGAGTGCCACCAGATTTCCCTTTAAGGAAAGACTTGTTCCTCCAGCAATCCGTGCCTTCCGGGTTTGCCTTAGGTGTAGACAGTCACGTTACTTGTGGCCAGTTCCTCCTCAGAGTGTCCCATATCCAATAATTGATCAGGGGAGGGTCTAAAATCTCTAGACATTTAGTCTCAAATGAGCTATTTTAAATGCCAATATTTATACCAGAGCTCCCGGTGGTTTTGGCCAATGAATATTTTATGGGCACACTTTACAATTCAACTTCTGCTTCTTTATTCTACTTCTCAACCCTTCCTCATTTATTAGTCCCTAAAAATACCCTGAACACCAAACGCCAATTCAGTGTCTTCTCTGAAAAACCGAACCAGCGATAAGGGCACACAGAGAACCAGATGAAACATTACCAATGCTGTTGTTTTCTCTTGTATATTCAAAAAGAAGGATTAGGCCATACGTATCTGCCACATACTTGCTTGTAATTTAAAACAAAACAAAAAAATGTTTAAGAAGAAAAAATATCCATAAAATACTTCATACATAAGTATACGGACACAAGCAATTTCAGTGATGGAATTGCTTCTCTTCTGTCTGCCCCTGGAGTTGTTTTCCAAGATCCTCTATTTCTTTTCAAATGTCCAACCAGCAGATCCATTTGTCAGGCAGCTCTTATGAGGTGGTTCTCATTGGGTCAGGTAGATCAGCTTGACTCTGTGCAAGCCATTTATCCCACTTACCAATGGGAGCTAACTTTATATACATAGAGTACTAGAGCAGACATAACACCACAGTCTTAACCTAAGATATACATGACACCTATTCATGTGTCTGTATGTCCAGTTATTACAATGTTTAGGGCATTAAATCCTTTAAAGAACTCTGTAATTCATTAATTTTCCATTTTGGATGATTTTCCTATTACCAATTAACATTTTAAATGTACACATTTGTTTAAAACTTACCCAATTAAATATATATTGAGCACTTGACAGGCATCCAGCTAAGTACTAGATATAAAATGAGCAAAATGTATAAAATATGCCTTACACTAAAGGAACTCATAGATTAATGCAGAGGACATACGTAAGCAAATAAGATAACTGTGGAGAGAAAATAATTACCAGGTACAGTAGACACATGGAAAGAGAAATTTATTGTTACCTATGATGTGTTTATTGATCTGTGCCAGCTCTCTTACCCCTTCAACTGTGCTACTCTAATTTGCTCTGGATTATGAAAATGCAAAAACAGTTTTATTATAATCATTTATAAAGTTAGCAACTAGGAATGATATCCTGTAAAGGCTCACTTCTCAAAAAAAATATGATTTTTATAGGATGTAATTAGTGTCACACATATTTTGAATATTTGAGGAAATTTTAAAAATTACTTTCTGGTTTTCATCGCTATTTCAGTTAGAGAAGTTGCTGGAAAGCTGAGTTTTATGTAGGTTGAGTTGTTATTGTACCACTGCTTCTTTCATCAGAGTGTGAAGGAGAAAAATCCCAAGTTGTCTATGATATTAACCATTAAGCTTAATGGTTTAAGAGAACAGATAACTGGAGTATGTAAAGAAAACACTTATTCAATCTCTGCTGGTTTCTATGAAGAAGGATTTTTCCATAAATCCTTCTGGGATTTTGCCTGACATCTTTTTCTTTCCTGTAGAGATGGAATGAATTACCCTAATGGTCAATGTGAGGAAAGAGCCATGTTATTTTAATTCCATCTTCCCTTCTTTTTCTTAGATATGTGGCTTCCTCAGACAGCTTTTATTCATTCAACAAGTATTTAATATGTATAATGTGCCAAATACTGTATTAATCGTAGGGACTGTTGCAGTGAGTAAACTGAACAAAAGTCCTACATCTCATAGAATTTATTCTGTAGTAGAATTATAAAGACAATGACAAAATCAATAAGTAAAGTATAAAATATGTGAGCGATGAGTGCTATGGAAAACAAAAAGCAGGAAAAGGAGATTGGGTTTATAGGCACATTGGTAGCTATTTTCAATGTGGTAGTTAGGAAAGTTGCTACTGAAAAAGTGATATTTGAGCCAAAAGTTAAAGGGGAAGAAGGAAGTCATATGTAAAGTTATGGGAGAAATCTTCTAGGTGAGAAAAAAGAAGAAAAAAAGAAAGAGCGAAAGAGAGCGAGAGAGAAGAGAGCGAGAAAGAAAGAACAAATGCAATGGCGTTGGAGTGGAATCCTACCGGTGAAAGGAGGAACAAGAGGTCTGTGAAGTATTCTGTTCTCTTCTTCATGCCACTGACTTTTAAGAAGCTGACTTACACACATGAAGAAGGTCAGGAGTAGCTGCAGTGGCCCATGTTTATAATCAGAACATAAGAAGTTTAGATTCAGTTGTAGGAACATGTATGTTGCTTTCTGTTTAATGCATGTTTCAATAATTAGTATAACATTTTGATTTTTCATCAACTATTGTTATGTTCTCCACTCAGATTTGAACACAGACGAGAAAATGGGTTTTATTTTACCGATTGACATAAATCCAAACACTTTTTAATATTCAGCAATGTAGACAAATAAATGTTATATAATGCGATCTCAGAGCTAACTAATCTTTATATTAAATATTTGGGTTATAATTTACATTTTTATTAACACAAAAATATTTAAGATTTAAGTAACTTTTATTCCACAATTTTCTTGTTCTTCCCTTTGTTCTTCCCTACCTCCTCTCTTCTTTTTCTCTGTACCATTCTCTCTTCTTTCTCCCTTTTAGTAAGTACCTCTATCCATAACTTTATAAAAGCAGATATGAAAAAGCTGTGATAGTCAGCTCCTTTATAATTTCAATTAAAAATAATGTGGTGAGAGGACTTCTTTTAAGCATTTAAACATCCTGGATTATTACTTAGTATTTTAAGCATAATTCAGGAAAAGTGGCTGATTTCTTTTTAAACAACTATTAGAATAGAGGATGAGTGAATCATAATGTCCATTTTGTTGGGCAACAGGATTAAGATGTGATAATTTAACATAAAATATCCAACTTTTTATGGAAGCAAATAGGCTTCTCCTACTTAATTACTTCTCTGGATAAACATTTTAACAAATAACAATGTTGGCATAAGCATTTTATTCTTGTCTCTGTGTCTGACTGATTCTAACAGTCATGCCAAGACTAATAAAATTTTGATAAACAAGAGGTAGTACAGGTAACACATATGATAATATTTTTGATTTGATCTTTCCATGTGTATGTTTTTTTTTCTTTTGTGTTTTTTTTTTTTAATTAAAGTTTATTGGGGTGACAATTGTTAGTAAAGTTACATAGATTTCAGGTATACAGCTTTTTGGAATATATGTAATGCCTCTTTAGCATTCTAATTGATTTTCTAATTTGTTAAAATAAGTCCACTTGAAATAAAATATAGATATCCCTTATTTGTTAAAATTGATTGTAATTCCACTCTAGTCTACTTTGTTTAAAGTTGCCAGATGTTGACCAAGCTGTGTATCAAACCATTGTAGCCTTCAACAATCTTAGACCGAATACCTTCTTCAAGGCAAACTAACAATCAAAGTGTTACTTTACTTAATACGCTCATTAACTGAGTGCCTTTACTGTTGTGCTCGTTATGAATTAAAATTGGCATATTTAGGTCTCTGAATTAAACTGCTTTCTTTGCATATTTTTATCACAGAGATTCACAGGTGGTTGTCATCTGGTTTCTTTTTTTTTCCCCATTAAGTATATTAGCACAATCTTGTTTTGCAACACATAGAAAAGAATTTTCATCTGAATGACGTCTTTACATTTTAATTTAATTAATCCATTTAAAAAGTGGCACAAAACAGTGTAAAACTTTATCAACCTTTATCATCCTAACCAAATATAACGTCTGTCTCATAGAATAATATCACAAACTTTAACGACCATTAATTATTTAATTCTCACAATTATCCTATGAGATAGTTTGAAAAGGAAATGGTCTTTCTGTGACCATCCTGATGATTAATGATCAAAACTCTGATCCCATGCTGTCTGATTCTAAGTCAGAGTATTTATCAAAACACTATTTTAAAAGATTATTTAAAGTGAAGGATAATAAAGCAGAGGCTAAATAATAAGCACTTTGTGTAATTTTATAGACGAAAAGTACTTATATCAACAACTCAACAAAGTCAGGTTATAATCAAAGAAGATAAGTTCTAAATAGTTTAAGCCTATTCCTGCCTCAAATGCTCGAAGGAGTGCTCTGAATCCTGGGGAAACAGGTCACTAGCATCACCAGGCAACTCAGCCTTCACTGAAATAGAAATATATTTATACAAGGTCCTATTTGTAACCATAAGAACTCCTAAAAGTAGAATGTTCATATAATTCATCATCTAAACTCAGTCTCTCTTAAGAGTGTAAGGGAGTATTGTAAATATTTACTGCAAAAACAACAGATGTAAACTGAGGATATCCCAAGCAAACCAGAATAAATGTTCACCATTTGATAATCTGGACTATCCTGAGTCTTAAACACTGGGTTGTTAGATAATGCTACTTCATCCATTATTCCCTCCACTAGCTAGAAGAACACCCTATACCTCTGCAACTGGCCCACTGATGTAAAGCACAGCATCTTGCTGCCTTTTAAAGCTTCAGGCTATTTCTTTCATTTATCTCTCTAGAATACTGGTTGTCACGTGATTTGGTCTCAAGACTCCTTTACACTCTAAAAATTATTGAGAACCCCAAATAAATTACTTTATATGAGTTATGTCTATTGGAATTTACTGTGTTAAAAATTAAAAATGAGCATTTTAAAATATTTACTTATTCATTAAAAATGAAAATAAGTTTGTTACATGGAAATACCCTTGTTTTGTTTTTTAAAAATAACTATTTCCAAAACAAAATAAAAATAAACAAGGTGAGGAACACTGTTTTGCACTATTTTATTTCTTTAATATACAGCTTAATAGAAAAAATATATTCCCATATTTCCTTCTCCATTCAATCTACTGCAATATGTTAATTGGTTGGAGTATAAAGAGAAAACCTAGCATCACACAGATATGTAGTTTGAAAAGGAAAGCATATTTGAATAGTCTTTTCAGGTAGTTTTAGACAATTTTTGATACTACACAAAAACATAGTAAATGGTAGTTCTTGAGGATTAGTTACAATAGCTAATCTGAAACTACATGATAAAATTTTCATACATTGTTATATTAAAATGTATTGGTCTGTTTTAACTTTAAGTGGATCATTTACTCATGCACTATTTTGTAATATTATACAATGATCTTTCAGAAAACACTGCTTTACTGAGTTGTATAGATTTCTCACATATTACATATTTTGTGATATAATATCAAAAATTATTTTTAAAAATCACAAGTAATCTTATAAAAAGTCTTTAAGTATTGACTGTCAGGCTAATGGTGGAGGATACAAGTTTTCCAAAGATCTAATTTTCACTTGAAAGCTCAAAGTTTATCATTGACAACAAACGCTGTCATTTCTTTTAAAACAACGGGTTTATTTTGTTCATTTCCCAGAAAAAAAAGATCTGCCAAATACCCATCTGAAAAAAAATTGTCGGTTGATCACTTATTTTTTCAAGTAACAATGGCATTTCATGGAAAACAAGAACAAGAACTAGTTCAGCTGGGAACACAAACCATCAAACAAGTGCATTTTGCTCTAGAGAATCATTTCATTTTGTAATACAGTAGAAGTGTTTCATTTGTATTTCCCATTTGTTACACAAAATATAAAAGAATAGGTGTAGTCAGGTTAAGATTTAATAATATTAATGATTTTACTATCTCTTGAAAGATATTCTAAAGTGAAACTGTTTTTTGTTTTTAACTGCATATGCGGCATTAAAGAATGCAACGATCACTAGGATGCTGTAATGTCCCCACCTGGATTTGTCCCATTGCACCAGCACTTTAACCCACCATTATGCCTCATCAAGGCAAATGTCCATAGTCAAAAGGCAAATAACATCTCTTCATTATTCTGGGATAGTTTTCACCTACATTATTTTGAAAATACGTTTTACCTGATGCTCTGGAACAATGTTTCTCTAAAAATAGTCTGATGAGACATCTGGACCAGACTAACCATTTTGCATGTAAAGTAGATTTCTAGGCTCCATGATCTACTTACTAAATCAGAAACTCCGGAAGAATATGTTTTTACCAAGTTCAGAGTTGCTGGTTACGGGCATTGTTGGTTAAGAACCAGGGCTCTAGGAGTTCCCAGAAGAGTGCCCTTCAGCCTTCTCTCTGCTTTTCCTCTTTTGCTATTTCTTATCTATCTCTAGGATGGATCACTAACACAATGACGTTTGCCTGACTTTGGCCTTTGAATTAATAATACATCTAATCTATTCAACAAATTCCTTACTGGATATGCCTATAATTGTTACTGTCTTCTGTTTATTTCCCCAGCTGGCTCATAAGATATTTTCTTGTTCTAGTGTTCTGCTAGTTTGGAAGGCAGTGAGTAGTGACATGACGGAGCAAATAAGAGAGCAGGGAAAGTAGGAATTTTTCATTTACCATGTTTCCTTCTTCATCCCAGGATCCCTAGACTTTCGGGGCAAGCTAGTGCACAGCTGGGCTGAAGAGGATTCAGACATAAGTTTTCACTGCTCTTGGAACCAGGTGCAGTTCTTCATACTGAGTGTGTCCTATCTTGTCAGAGATAACCCATTTTATTTATTATTTATTATTTATTATTATTTATTTATTTATTTATTTATTATTTATTTATTTGTGTGTGTGTGTTTAGTTTGTTTATTCAAGGGTTCATTTTCTCAAGTTCACTAGACCTGCCAGAGTATAGCTGATCTTCAATAGTTAGAATGCAAGTTTTTCCCCAAGAGGCTTCTGGGCACCATGTCTGAGAGATGTCTCTGGACACTATTCAGTTGTCTCTAAATAGTATAGAACAATTTAGGCTAGTTCTACCTACAACATCCCAAAGCAATTGTATTTCTAGCCTAGAAAAATCTGATCTCACTATGCTTCCCATCTCAGTCATTCTTGGTTAATGTTCTAAGGAAGACTCCCTTTATTTCTCTATCCTTGATTGTCTCCATGTTGTCTTTGCTACACAAAAATTACTCGCCACTAATTCCACTGAGCTTGGTACACTGAGATTAACATTTGAGGCCGTTTTCCAACTCTTTTCCCATTATGATCTCTGACACCACCATGGTTAACAAACTCCTATATACTCAATCTCTTTACTAGAATTGCCATCTTTTTACTTTACTTAGTTCTTACATTCCTTTCTCCCTTTCCTGCTTCATTGCCTCTTCTTTTCCTGCTCAGCCAAGATACATTTACACCTAGGGTTTCAAAAACAACCAATGTGCTGATGCTAAGCCCAGACTTTTCTCTTGACTGCCTACTTAGGACACTATACTCAACCACAATATTCAACACTCAGATAACTGTTACCTTCAAAGAATAGTTGTACTTTTCTATAATCAGACTGGGTAAGATGACATTCATTTATTTGTTTGTTCATTCAGTGAGGATATATTAAACACTTATTTTCAGCTATGTCCTGTGTTAGACAAAAAGGAAATAAGACTCCTTGCACTCATAAGTTTAATATAGAAAGTGATTTCTATGTAAAGACTTAATTGCAATATAGTTTTACAGACACCACAAAAAATGGATATAGACATGACAGTAAGTTCATTAAGAGTGGAGCATTTAGTTAATACCTGGACAGATCAAGAATTTTATAGAGAAGAATGGATCTTGAGCTGTATCCTAAACATAATTAATGGGTAGTAGTCAGATGCGCAAAGAAGGGGAAATGTGGTACCACAGAAATATTTAAGCTGTCATTGTCATAACATGAGTATTCTTCTATCCTCATACTTATTAAGATATATTTTTTATTCACTAACATTTTTGTCCTCGTGACAAAGACTGCATCTTTATTTCTTTAATCCCTGTGTGTGGCACAGAACATGACACACATCAGGCATCCAGTAAAATGTTGATAATGAATGAGTGATTTCTGGTAGTTTGTGCAAGTTTTTAATCGAAAAGATAGATAGTATCAAAACCCATGTCTCACTACCTCCATTGATCTTTTAAAAATTATGTGATGCTTCCTATATGTACTAGGATGCTGATGAAAAGAAATATGATGTAAGTCTAAACTTTCTATTTGGCCTATAAATGAAAATTTACAAACTTCCAACAAAAGATGAGAACCAAGGATGTTATGTTGTAGACATTTACATATTCTTTGCTATACCTCAGAATTAATTATCAATGAAATGACTGAGCCAGAGGAAAAATGGGTTACTCCCCAAAAGAGAATTTTGATCACTGACTAGAGACCCTTAACCTGTAAAGAAAATCTGTAATGTAAAACATTACATTACACGTGATATTTTCTGATCACATTTTTAGATGAGTTTAAAACATTTAGGAATAAAATGCTCTTCAGCTTTTTCAATCAGAATTTTATTCTATGCCTGCTTTCATAAATGGTTTTCATTTATTCTCTGTCATGTACCTTTGGTTTGTGGTGATATTTATAATGAGTCAATCAGTAAAGGTGACTGACTGAATTGATTTATGACAGATGGACCTATTCCCTTCACATATAAATGGCATGAACTCCATAAATCTAAGTTCTAAAGGGGTTACCCAGCTTTAATGAAAGCAGAGATGTTCACCCAAGGGGCGTGAGCAATGCCGTTCCCCTCTGTTCCTTTATGCTGTAAAGAGCAAGAAGAATTCTAAGATGGAGCTGATACAACTTTCCATTGTTTCGTAGTTGTCACCTGTTTTATATGGCTTACACATTTAAAATGTTTGAATTTATAAATACTACTCAGAATTACTAATATTAAGAGACCCTCAGACATTAGTCAGCAGGTATGAATAAGACGACTAACAGTTGTTGAGTAACCACTTTAGACCATACATTGAGGTAAGAAATTTGCAATTTTATTTGTTCTTCACACAAACCTTCCGTGGTAAGTACTAAAATGGTCAATGTCATTTAGCATTTGAAGAAACTGAGGCACTAGAGAAGTTAAGTTGTTCACAGTTATAGCACAGAGAAGGACTGAAGCAAGGATTTATAATTTTGTAGTCTAACAATAGAGCCCAAGCTTTTAAACGCTATACTACATGACTTTTCCTACAATCAGAAGGCTGTGATATAAATAAATGTAGATTTATAACAATTTTGTACTCTAAATTGGAAAAATACAAATACAACAAATTGTCACTAGAATAAAAAAAAGTGTGGACATTAGTAGTAAAGAAAGAATTAGGGAAATAACGAAATAATCTAGACAAGAGATGAAAAGGAAGAACTATAAGACAGTGAAGCTATGCAGAAGTTAGCTGGAAATATGATTCTCACCAAGATACTCATTCTTTTGACAAATAAATATGACTTATGTTTAATTTTGTTTTCTGTCTAAGAAATGTAATAATGGGGAATAATTAAAATAATGTTCCATTTTGAGTCATTATTATCCTACTGAAACAACTCATTGGCGCTAAAAAATTCATAGTTATTGGAATTTTAAAATTATATATGTTCAAAAGGGAAAATTTCTAATGTTTGCCTTTTGGCAATTACAAGCAATTTTCTAGTACTTCTTAATGAAGCACAACCTAAAATAGCTCTTAACAAAATGCCCTGTATTGTCATGCCACTTTTAAATCCTTCTGAAGGCTGGTTAGAATATTTTAAGACCATATATGTTTTCCCTAATTTTATCATGTACAATAAAAATGAAAAATTATGCATTTTTAGCCTTTGTCTTATAATAGAGGACTTAAAAATGGTAATATAGAAAACAAACATGTTTTCAGAAGCTAGCTGCACATTCGGCTTGCACATTGCGCAATGATTCTAGGAGATGCCACTCATAGAGTTATCTATGTGATGGCTGAACCCAAGACCCAATCTTCATTGACAACAGAATAGAATATTAGGAATAAAGGGTGTTAAGAAAATTCAGAATTGTTGAAAAGAAGAAAAATTGACATATTTCATATGCTTTCACACATCAGACTCAAACTTTAATTCTTTTAGAGTTTTGGGGGGTTTTTTACTGAAACTTGGTTTCTTTAATATTAACATAGATTTTGTAAAACTGAGCACCCATTCATGGACATAGGCTTATGTCTGCCTTTAATTCTCAAAGTGTCCAAGATGTCTACATATTTTAACTTACAAGAATGAAGAAGTGATATTTTGTGTTCCAAAAGAGTGGTTAATACTTATAAATGTGCTTTATTTCTATACCCAGAACAATAAGTAATAGTTCCTTTTCATTTTTTGTGCCCTTAATTTAGTTGTAATGGGGAATAAAAAGTGTTTTTATATTTGATTAGGGAAATATTAGAAGCTATAATAACTAGCACTGCTATTTACATTGCCTAGAGTGTTACTAGTAAACAGAAAACTTAAAACAAAACAGTTTTTGAAAAAGCTATCTTTAAATTATTTGAAGAAAAATGTAAAATATCTTGAGATATATTCAACATTTATAAAATGCTTTAATAAAAAAGCAAGCCACATTTCTCAGAGCTGAAAGGAATATAAACCTCAAACATTAGTTTCTTTGTATTCATTTTGACTAAAAGTATAAGTCATTCTAATGGTTAGCTAAATAAGACCATAATTACATTACATTACATTTGAGTTTGCATCTATAAACCATTCATGTATGCCCTTTACACTAATGTCTATTTAATGCTTGGTTGTCCATTGTTACTATTTTACTTGAGAACATGAGCTCAATATTAAAAGGGTCATTTTAGTCTAATATAAAAGTGTTTTAATAATGTGGATGATGGGATTCATTACTTTTATTTGGATAAATACAATTCGAGGTAACAAATGAGAAACTTCCATTACAAGATGAAGAAAAGTGCCACATAATCATGTTGGCATTACATTTTTTCTCATTTGTTTTATAGTCTATCATTAAAAAGTGGAAATTTCTATAAAAAATGAATGTCAAATTAAGGAATTCTGGTTTTGAAAAATATTTTGCAAATTTATTTCTCAGACTTATTTATTTTCTCTTTCTTCTAGTTTCAGTGTCCTCGAACTGAACACTCATTGGGGGTTGTACATAGAGAAGAGATAGGATGGATGAGGGAAGACAAACTGCAGTCTCATTTGACAGCTTTAAATAATGTCTCTGAAAATAATGTGTTAATTCAAGTCCATACACTGCCACCCACTACACACACACACCAAATGTAATGTGCTGCATACTTTATCATGTTAGAGTTTGCCTGTAGTGGATTTACAGATAGACTTATTTTAATGGGGCAAATTTTAAAAATGAAAAGGGAGGCTGAGTTTATAGAATTATTCCTATTTGTTATCTTTTAAAAAAACTTGCACTTACAATGTATTTTTTTTAGGAACTGAATGCTGATATAAAAGTACTGATAAAATAAAGGACCAACCAAAACTTTGCTTAGAGAGCTTTCTTTTTTCTTATTTTTTCATCTACTGTATGATTGTAATCCTCTTTTCACCACATATCCAATTTAGGAGAATGATGAATCTTTTGCATTTGTATGCTGTGGGGACAATAACAATAATTGAAATATCACGTTACATAGAATTCATTTCTCATTTATTTATCATTCAAGAGATAGTTGTAGAGCACTTAAATGAGTCAGACTCAACCAGACCCTGCTACAAAGTTCTCTGTTCTTTCGGAGCTGACACTGTAGGAGAGAAAGCAGGGTATATGTTCAATATGTTAAATATTAAGTTCATAAGTGCTCTGATAGAAATATTCACACAGTGTGGTTCAAATAAAGAGAATTGGCATCAAAATTATATTATAGGGTCAATGCAGGATTTGAAGAATAATGGCAATTTGAAGAATAGAAGCTGGATTTTGAAGTTAGTCAGATGAACAAGTGTGGAAGACAGTGGTAGAGATCAAGAATGACGGGCTAAGGCATTTCAGTAAAAAGCAATGGTGTGCCCCTCATAGCTATTTGTAACTGCAGGTCTGTAGAACGGGAATATATGCTGTGTGTAGGAATTGTAAGCTAGGGACATTGTTTTCTTAGGCCTACAGTTTCTGATTGCATTTTAGCATTGTTCTATGTGAAGTGATATGGATGGGATAAGAAAAGATTCTGGGGAGAACTGATATAAAGATCCAGTGAGATGTTAACTACAGTACCTCACATAAGGCATAATAATATTCTGAAAAAAGAGACTGACTTTATATTTTGGGAGCTGGAATGTGCATGGAAACACTGGCCCAGTCCGTTGACTCTATTTGGATGATCCCTATCTTGCAGAGTGTCCATAGAAATAAGCATGTATTCAAGTATATTCAGCATGTACTGCATTATACGTAGTCTGGCCACATTTTCAACATAGGGGAATAAACAACGGGAAATATATTTTTTTCTTTTTAAAAAAATAATTCATTTTACATCAAGCCTGAAAAAAAAAACTAAATAAAACTATTTAAGTTAAAAAAAAGATATTGGCTGTATATATAAAATCATATTTATATAGGATCAAGAACTAATTTAAAATATAGGCTAACCAGGATTCCTGTTACGACAGAGACTGAAAAACAAAAGAAAAGATGGCTTATAAAGCAGTATCACTAAAGAGGTTATAAGGCATGGACTAATAATGAAAGCTAGGCATTAGGAGGCAGAAGGACAGCCTCCTCTTTTAAGTAGACGATGCTTAGTACAGTGAAATGATTGCAAATTGAGTACATTCTAAGAAGTAGAGTAAAAAATTAAGGGAGATTTCATTAATAACTTTCATTTTCTCAGTCAAGTAGATGGCAAAATTAATCCATTATAGTTGTGGAGGAGATGGTAAAATGTGTTACAGGAGACTGATAAGTATTTGGAATGACTCATAAAAGGAGCCGGGGGTGGTGAAGGGAGATAATTAGGTATGTATTGCTGAACCCCCATTAGGTCTCACTACTACACTGCTAAACAAAGTTGTTTTGTATATTTTATTGTATTTTTTTGTTTGATTTTCAAAAATTGTGGTGCAGTTTTGATTTCTAACTAACCTGAATGTGACCTATTGGCCTGGATTGCAAAAGGCAGGAAGGGTTTGAATAAGCCCAGGAATTGTAAAGGCAGAGTTCTGGATAATCATTCAAAAGACATTAACCTGTAGTCTAAGGAAATTATTAATTCAACCTTATTTATTGAGCACTTAGTGTATTCTATACATTATGCCAACATGAGAAAACATGAGCTTCTTTAACACATTTGAAACCTTAAGAGCAATATGCTCTATGCTTACCATATTAAAGAGTTAGACAGCATCTGAAGTTATAATAGTAATTTCTGTTATCATAGTCATATCTAAGATACTTTGATATTCAATTTACTTTTTTAGACATTGTTACTTTTCCTAATAGAACCCCATTTCTCATGCCATGATATATATATATATATATATATATATATATATATATATATATATATATATAATTATGTATCTATGTATATTACATATGTGAGATATATTTTGACTTGCTAAATCATTCTGAAATGAACTGTAATATTGCTGATTATTTTTATATTGATTTGACGAAGCATGACTTCGAGTAACTGTGTTTCTATTCTTGCACATGAATATAACTAAAAGTTGAATATTCCTGCTCTCAACAGAGAGGAAGAATTACCACTAGGTAGTGAGGTGATTAGAATAGACTTGGAACAAACTTTCTTATAGATTATTCATTAAGGCTCATTTTTTTAAAAAGAAGGTATATTGGAAATATATTTATTCTATTTTTCATAAAATAAACCCAAATTAATTGAAATATTCCTAAAACATCATGATTAATATTCTAAACCTGATATAGTTCAAATGCAATATTATAATGTGAGCTCGTGTTCTGAATATGATGTACCATTTGATTACGTTATTAGTTTTAAATAAAACCATTGGGGTTACTTATACTGCAAAAACATCCTAGAGCAAACAGAATTTGAGTAATGGAAAAGAGTCTTTATGTCAGCATTTTGCCTTGAAAAATTCACATTTTAATATGAAGTTCTAAAAGAAATCTTTTCATCTCAGAATGATACAACCTTCAACCCACATCAGCCCAAAATAATTGAACATTCCAATGGTTGTAGACAATTTCTTCAGGCAGTACCTGAACTACCTCCTCCAGTCTAAACAAACCCAGGCCACACTCTTACTCTCAAAAAGGTCAAATCCAAAAGAACATAAAGTATGTTTGAAAGCACTGAAAGACAAAATATTAGTATTCTTTGATTGAATCCTCTGGAAAACAAACCATCTATCTAGTTAATTCTATGACTGGCACGTAGGAACCACTTAAACAGTTTTTGCATGAATCAATGAGTGAATAAAATGAGCACATAAAGGGGTTTCCTTTAGGAGTAAACAAACATGGATGACTGAAAACCTCTGTAACAGTGAAAATTAAACCAGAAACATTCTTCTTATTTGCAAATTTAGTATAATATCTCTTCTAAGATTGGCAAGTGGTTCAAGTGACATGTTTATGCACATCACCCAGGAATTTTTTTGTATAATAGGAAAATTTGTCAGTAAATATAACCCCTTTATTCTTCTTCCCATATTTTCTGGTAACTTGATCCATAATTTCATAAAATGTGTTTTCATTAAGCTATTGAAACATGACTTAGGTTTTTTTTCTGTATGTAAACTGTGTTGCATTAAAGCATTTTAAACTTTCTTAACTTTTGAGTTCACAAATATTTGGAGAATCCTACATTTGCAACCAGGACAAGTAGGCAAAGAATCAAACTTATATAGGGTTAACTGCTTTCTTGAAAAACTACCAGTTGGATTTTGTTTTGCAGCAAACCTATACAGAAACCCAATTTCCTAAAACATTAAATCTCTCTGAAGAAATAATGAAGATTAAAATCAAATATGTTTGGAATGAAAAGTACAGTGTACTCTTACTCCAACAGAGATAGGTTAATTTTGAGAACATGAATGGTGCTGTGGGACTTATGGTCAGATAAGCTTTGAATTTGTTTGAGAGGCTGGAAACTTGAAAAATTAATAGGAAATTAGAGTGTGTCACTGAAATATTAGAGAAATTGACATTCTCAGAGGCAGAGAAATGCTGGCTTGTAAGTCAATACATAATGGTCAAAACTGTAGGGAGTATTTGAATTACAAACAACAAATAAATTCCATTTGTGACTAGAACTGCCATACTGCCCTAGAAAGACCTGTAGCAAAATGGACTACCACTGTTATTCATATGCTGAAATTCATAATAACACCTCAATGTTAAAGTGAAAAGTATTTTACATATATGTGCATACTGGAAGTATCTCCACAGTCCATCACCAAATAGAGTAGGGCTTAGAATGAGCCAGGATCGGGTTATTGGGAGACCAATTAATATACCTGATGTCTCAAACATCCATAAACATAACCAATAGATTCTCTTTGGGAAAAACTGACCAGACATGAAAATGAAAAAGTGACATCTTTCTAGAGGAATGACTCTCTCTAGAATGAAGGCATACTTATATGGTCCAGATCCTAAATACAATTGTAAACTTAGAAAGCCAGAAATGATGTAATTATGCAGTTATGCTGACCAATGAAGTCCTGATGAGTTTCAATAGTTAATTTCCCCAACCACACCTGAGATGGTCTCTATAGTCATGCTCCTCAAACTTTAAGGTGCAAATGAATAAGTTGTGGATCTTGTTAAAATACACATTTTGATTGAGTAGATCTGAGGTGAGGCCTAAGATTCTGCATTTCTAACAAACTCCTAGATGATGTTAACACTGCTGGTGTACAAGGAGTGTTGTACAAGGAGTGTGGCCAGGGCTTTGGTCTCAAGTTGATGTCTGCAACATATAATTGGCTTCCTGTGTAGCAGACTGTGTCAACAATTTATTTGCTGTGATTGCTCAATCACACATTCTCTGATATTTTAAACATTATAACAAAATCGGATAATATGGTGCTCACCTCCAGATGGCTGAGAAATATCATCATGGTTCAAGATAGCAAGTTCTTTTTAATTACAGCAATGAAACCTTTGATGCAGTTATTCTAGGGAGCTTTATAAAAGAATGATATGTGGGTTCCATCCCGAATCAGTTAACTCAGAAATTAAACAGCAGATTCCAACATGAAGTCAACCTCGGTTAAGATCTAGTGGTTCTTCTTCACCTTACTAGAGCCAGAAGCTTAGAGGAAAAGAGAGTTCAGATCTAAGACCTCATGTCTCCTCAGCAATTTTCTTCTTTTAAGTTTCAAGTTAATGAAAGGGGAATTGCTGGGTACAGAAAGATAGGCTAACTTGGGCAACAGCACAAAAGTTGTCAGACTCTGATCATCCAAGTAGAAGGAGAGAGAGATCTCAAGGCCAAAATTAAAACACACAGCCCCATGTCCTCCACCAAATTGATATATGTCTACTCAAGGGAAACTGCATTAGAATAAAAGAAAAAAATATATTAAATTAAAAGTTTTTATTATCATTCTCTCTTTCTCTACCAACTAAAGAAAACTATTTCTTTGGAAGCTCTGGCTTTCACTGGAATCACCCACTTGAAAAGAGAGGTGTTACGATAGCTAGTTGAAAGATATGGTTACTTAGAACAGAAAATAAACTGAAACAGAACTGGAGGAGCAAGGCCTCTGGGGTAAACCCACACTGGAAGGACTCATTTGCATTGCTGAGTCTCTTGCTAGCTCTAACTGACTAGACCAGGAAAACAAAAGCTAACAGAATTTTTATTCGGTAAGGAAAACTTTGATTTGCTGAGCTAACCCAGACTTGCTGTTGTACGTAAGACATATAATTTTTTCTTCAATTAACAAATGATTTTACATCAAATGAAAATAACAGGGATCTAATGCATAATCTATCCAATTATTTTTTATAACGTTATAATTATTAAATAAAATGGTCTATTTTCTCTGATGCAAAAATTTTATAGTCTGTTACAGTTCATATTAATATCTATAACCCACTAAATTCCAGTCCTTGTATTCAAATATTTAATATTCTCAATCCTTATGGAATGTTATTAAATACTAAATACATATGGAGGTTTAAAATTGGACTTTACTGGTTTAATTAGTAATTGATCAGTTAAATGCTGAATATTTGTGTTTTACAGATTCAGACTGAATCAAGGATGCACATTTCAAAATAACATTCTTTTGAATGAAATATGTTACTAGGTTTCAATAACATTTTCTTAAATGAAATCTCATATCTTAATTCGCTTATTAAATTTAAAAAATATCTTCAATATATGACTTTCTATTTATGTGAGTTTTGTACACACACATATACACTGGGAAAAAAAACTATGTTTTACAAATCTACATAAAAGATGTACTACTAAGTTCTAATTGCAAAAATGTTATTTATTTTCTATTGTTTATGATCTAGACACCTGCTTTCTCCCTATTATTATAAAGACTGAATTTTAATAACTATTGCTTTTTACATGTTGATTGTACTGTATGTTCAGTTACTAGGAACTATCATTTGGCTTTGAATGAATAGAAATTAGACAATATTCTTTAAAATACCAGGTTATAATCTGCTTTCTATTATACTAATAAAACATCTGAAAAGATTTTTAAACACTACAATGGTTTCTTTGATATTTGCTTAGTTACTGCATCACATGCTGCTGTTTTATTTGTCTCAATGTAGGTAATTGGGAAGAAAGGGAATTGAATGACCCAACAAAAGTAGGTTAGCCTTCAATAACAGGCTACCCTTCTATAATTGCATTGCAAAACATTTATAAGAAATGATTGACAAAAGGTGTTCAGGACATTGTTGTAACAATGTGGATGGATCATGAAGTCAGGTAGTCATGCAGAAGAAGAAATAATTCTTCTATCCAAAAAAACTCGATGGACTAATAACCACCCCTGTTTATACCTTGTGTGACAGATTTCGTAGCCATAATATAACATAAACCTGGATCCTGTTTTAAAAATAAAGAGCATCTATTTACAGTCTAAAGATAGAATACTCTATCCCGAGTTTGAATCTCTAGATAGTGTTTAGTTGAATAGTTTTCACTTTGAGAATGAATTTCAATCTTTACACGATATTTTAGGATATATATATATGTAAAAAAAAGTATATATATTTTAAGAAAGAAAAAAGCTGTATTAAAATTGTAATATTCAATATATACCAATAACAAAAGATGAATACAAGTCATGATATATATTTTGCTCCCCCCTATTTTATATATACATGCTGGAACTTCTATTTTTATATTTATGGTTAGCTTTTAAAGCTAAAGGGTGATTATAATAATGTAATCACACTCTTTTATTTTTATAATAATAAAACTGACATTTAAATAACTGAAATCACTTTCTCAAAATTAGACATACACAGAAGAAAAATAAGGCTTTACCTTGGATTCATTGACTACAGATTTGTATTGCAGCATTGAAGAGCCTTTCATATATAGATTTATATGGATGACTCTTTTATTTAATCATTCCATGGCTGTGTTACCTAATGTTTCTTTTATTGTATTGAATTAACCATAGCGTCTCTACTTTCTGAAATGAAGCACATCATATATTTTGAGCCCTAAGTAAAGCGAAATAAGACTTATTTTGAGAATCTATGATATTCATTTACGTTATGAACATATAGGTATGCTAAAGTATCCCCCAAACCAGATTGTGTGTTATTGAATTAAAATACTCTCCAAAGATTTTAAATAGTGCAGTCTTTTATTTGTTGTCATTTTGTTGCTGTTGCTTTTAGTTTATCTGCATATGCTTTTGGAATCTAACAGACAGTGAATTAGTTAACTTCCATACTAAAATTGCATATGGAGAAACAAAAGAAAAAATTAATGCACACAGAAATTCAAATGGCAATTTTAAACCATGTGTTGACAGATAAGCAATGTATTCTGAATGTCAGGTTTAAGAGGTTAAATAAATAATATCAAATACTATTTCAATCAGATTGCATTGAATGACTACAAAATTCATTTGTATGATGATTCATAGTCAGTAGTTTTAGCTTGAGAAATCTGTCATCATGTTAATATAATTATAGTATTACTGCTGTCAATAAAATCTACTTATTGAAAACAATCTTGTTCAAAAGTATTCAAGCCCCATTCATATTGAAATAATCAAAATCTCCTAAGGGAATTCAACGCCAGCACTTTCATCTACAAGTAAATCAATGAGAAGAGAACGGATTTCAAAAGATTATCTTTGAAAACTATAGGGATAAATAAAACAGATATTCATATTCTGTAATTTTTTAAGAACTGGTAAAAACCCAGGATTATTACTGGTTTCATAATTATTTTAAAAATTATGAAAAAGTGATAATGATTATTACTTTTCTCATTCATCATATTAATGGAGAGATTTTGAAAACTGTAAGAGCTTTATGTTTATTTTGTTGAAAATCACTTAGGTGTTTCTTTGAGGTAACATCATCCATTTCTATAATCTAGAAGTAAAGTTGTTTAAATTCCCAAGGACTTTCCCACCAATTGCCTATACCACTGCAAGACTATTGTTACTTTCTTTGCTGTGGAATAACAAACATAGTATTGTCAAAACGCAAATGGCTGCAGATTGAGCCCATGTTTTATGTATATGTGATGGCCATGGTGTAATTTTAAGAGCAGGCAGTGAAACACACCTGGTGTTTTTGTTTGTATCATTTTCCTTTGTTTTAAACTCAGCTAATTTTATCATTGCATCAAAATCCAATCGTGGATTCTAGGAAGATCCATTTTATACAGTACCTTGCCATTCCACTTGTGAATTTTTATTATAGCAATTTGTGTCAAGTAAGTGGGAAATTCTTTTGAAAGATTTCCATGATCATGTATTAGAAGAATTAATATTACTAAATGTCGATTTTACCCAAAGCAGTCTACATATTCAATGTAATCCCTATCTAAGTTCTAATAGCATTTTCACAGAAATGGAAAAACAACAATCTTAAAATTTGTATGGAACTACAAAAGACCCCAAATAACCAAAGCAATCTTGAGAGAGGACAAGCTAGAGGCATCATATGTCCTGATATCAAACTTTATTACAAAGCTATAGTAATCAAAACAGTATGACATTGGCATAAATATAGACACATAGATCAATGGGACAGACTGGAGACCCCAGAAATAAACCCATGTATATATGGTCAAATAATTTAAGAAAAGGAACCCAGACTGTATCATAAGGAAGGGATAGTCTTTTCAATAAATGGTGTAGAAAAAACCTGATAACCACATGCAAAAAAAAAAAAGGAAGAAACTGGACCTCTATCTTATACCACACAAAAAAATCAACCCAACATGAATTAAATACTTAAATTTAAGACCTGAAAAGATAAAACTCCTAGAGGAAAATAGAGGGGAGAAGATCCTTAACATCAATCTTAGCAATGATTTTTTGGATTTGATACCAAGAGCAAAGGAACCAAAAGCAAAAATTAATAACTGGGACTACATCAAACAAAAAAGCTTCTGCACAGCAAAAGAAACTATCAACAAAATGAAAAGCTAATACACTAACTGAGAAACAAGTATTTGCAAATCATATATCTGATAAAGGGTTAATATTCAAAATATATAAAGAACTCTTACAACTCAACAACACCAACAAAAACAACAAAACAAATATTATAATTAAAATGGGCAGAGAAACTAAATTGACATTTTCCTGAAGAAGACATACACATGACTAATAGGTAGATGAAAAGGTACTCAACACCACCAATCATCAAGGAAATGCAAATCAAAACCACAGTGAGATATCACCTCACACCTGACAGAATAGCTGTCATCAAAAAGGCAAGAGATAACAAATGTTGGTGAGGATGTGGAGAAAAGGGAACTCTTGTCCACTGCTAGTAGGAATGAAAATTGTTCAGTCACTATGGAAAACAGTATGGAGTTTCCTCAAAAAATTAAAAATAAAACTAACATGTGACCCAGCAATCCCACTTCTGGATACATATCCAAAGGAAATGAAAACAGAATCTCAAAGAGATATCTGCACCCCATGTTCATTGCAGCACTATTTACAATACCCAAGAAATGGAAACAACCTGTGTCCATCAATAGATGAATGGATACAAAATGTGAGATATATATTATTCAGCCATAAAAAAGAAGGGAATTCTGTCATTGTGACAACATGGATGGACATTCAAGGCATTATGCTAAGTGAAATAAGTCAGACAGAGAAAGACAAATACTGTGTGATCTTACTTATTTGTGGAATCCAAAGAAAAAAAAAAAAAAGTGGTTGCCAGAGGCCAGGGGTGGGGAATGGGGAAATCAGACAAATGTGGTCAAAAGAGGTACAAACTTCCAGTTATAAGAAAAATAAATTCTGGGGTTATAATGTAAAGCATGGTGACTAAAGTTAGCAATATTGTGTTATATATTTGAAAGTTGTTAAGAGAGTGAATCTGAACAGTTTTCCTCACAAGATAAAAGTTATAACTATGTGACATAGTAGATGTTAACTAAACTTATTATGGTAATAAAAAAAAAGAAGATGCTGTGATTGATTGCTTTTTAACAAAAAACATTTTTGTGAACTAAAAAAAAAAGAATTTTTCTTAGAAATTTTATAATATGTGATATTGTTGCCTAAGTGAAGGAATTAAAAATCGAGCATTTCTTGATGTTTTAATTATTATTGTAGATCTAGCTGAATTTTCATAACTAAATAGCAGTTTTTAGTTTTTTTTGTGTAATTCCCCAACATGCTTAAAATTGTTGGGAACTCAGGTACAGAGCTCAAATATCACTGCATGTAATTGTTGAAATTTTCAATGCTTTTTTTCAACAATGAAATGGAGAATTGGAAATACTTTGAATTCAAGCATTTTAATTATTTTTGAAATGGTACATTTATTGTTATTTTAATATTTCCCATTTGTCTATATTAAGCAGTATAACTATTTTCTTTGTTTTCATGTGTCGTTATTTTTTCTTATTCTATTTTTTTTCAACCAGATCATAGTACTTTAGCATAAGGCGTAATGTAGAGAAAAATGTTTTACAGATGTTCATTTACTGACTCATTAAAAAAATCTACTAAAATGCAATTCAACAAGGCAATAGGACAAAAAATAATATAAAAGTAATATTTATTCACAAAACAATTCAGTTAGAAATTATAATGGCAGAAAGAACCCAGAAATTGGTGTGATCTGGAAAAATAATAATTCTTCTAACATTTAGGACAATATTTATTTAAAATTAAAATGACACAGCCACAAAAATAACTGAAAACCCAGCTAACAAAAGCCTATATAATAATGGTTTTATTTTTCTAACATAAAAAGCATGCAACAGATGAAATTTCTAGAATTGGTGAAGTAGCTCATCATTGCCGGCAGTGTCCCAAACTTTTATCCTTTCTGTTTCACTTTGTTAAGGATGTGAGTTTTCATATGCATATTTAACTCACGATCATAATAAGGCTGTTAACAAACGAAGCAACAAGTGATATTGTTTAGTGCACAACAGCACAACAGACACACACACATCATATTAATAAATAATTATAGTTATCTAAGGATGAAATAAAAATTGTATCTTTTCTTCAATGTGCATGCATTATTTTTTTCAAACAACTGAATAAACTAAACTATTACCGTTTTGTTTGTTTTTTCCCCCCAGTTACCTGGTCACAAGCACCTTGAAAAAATTACTGAGACACTAAGGGCAGTGTGAACAGAGTTTGGAAACTTTTCCTGAAAGGTCGACTTTCCTTTCAAAGGAGTGCGGTAAGTAAAGTGTTTACTTTTTGTTGACTCTGCAATTAAAGTAAGCCAGAGAAGAGGGCTTTGACCCTTTTCACCTGCTGGTGTTATCAGCCAATCTTCTCTGTATGACTCAATCCTGTTTTCCTACTCACACGTTTTGTAAAATGAAACTAAAGATTTGTAGAGAAAGCAAGAGAGGAAATAATATGCTGGGCATGTAGTCACTTACCAAAGAGGACATTTTGTCCCTGAAAAATAAGATGGAATTTTTTGCAAGGCAAAAAGATAATCTGTGTGCTTGAAGAGTTCATAGTTGTACGTGTTTGCATAATGACTAATACATTTTTATTGTAGGAAAATCTATATCAATTCTTTTTAATTAGCCTGAAAACACATATTTGTATACAGAAAATATCACTTGTTTGAGAGTATTATTTTTATGTTCTTACAAAAGTTAAATACATTTTTATAAAGATCTAATGGGAGAATTACGTTAGCAAGTCAAGCACATGCTGAGCATGGGATGTTTCAGAGTTTTGACAACTACACCATAGATCTATCTCTTCAGTTGCGTGGCTGTTATTCCACATCAGCTCATCTTTCTATTTGTTTTCAGGATAGTTGACTATGATGCTTTTATTTAATTTTATCTGTTGAGCTCAGAAAACATGTTTACATTTCAAGCATTTTGGTAAAAATGCCAGGTAATAAACTCTCCATATTCTTTCCTTAGCAATATAGTACTCAGAATTAAGCAAAATAAAAGTTTATGCCTGCTTTATATTTTATAAGATAAAACTCCATAATGAAATTTCATTTTGCATATTGTTACTGTAATTCACTTCTGTAAAACTTCTGTATGCAGAAATTACAATGATAATATGACTAAAATGGATCACTTTTTAAGAAGTGGAGCACATTTTTATATAAAAATTAATGTTCTTGTCTATTCGAAGAGTACTTGAGATTACTCTGTAGTTGCAGTTTTTAAGATGAGGATGATGGTGTGATGATTCAGATAAATTTAAGTAACCTAAATAATGTCATCTTACTTGTACATGGTGTTTTTGTACTTCTCTGTGTGTTTTTCACATCTACTTTCGTATATTATCATAAGTTTTCATTATGAAATATACTTACGTACTATACATATTTAGCGTTTATCAAGTATTTTTGTCATTAGATGTTTCCATATAAACATAGAATCAAAGAAAGAAGAGTTGGTTACATGGAATCAGCCTTTTGGATATGAAATTACCTGATTCATCAATTGCCCTACTAGGGAAATAGGTATTCTCTCATCTGATGAGCACTGTAAATTCCTTTGATTTGATACTAACATATGCTTACTCTTGCCCTGACCCTCATGGATTCTATTAAGACTCAATCTTTTGCCAAGTCTTTCTATTTTTTAAAAAATTTATTGTGACAAGAACACAACGTGAAATCTATTCTCTTATGTGTACATTATTGTTGACTATAGTACAATGATGTACAGCAAATCTCCAGAGCTTATTCATCTTAACTGAAACCTATTCCTGTCAATTAATAATTCCCCATTTCTCTCTGTTCACAGCCTGTGCTAACCACCTGCCTGCCTTTAATTTTATGAATTTGACTATTTTAGATGCTTTATCTAAATCATGCAGTACTTGTCTTTCTGTGTCTGCCTTATTTTACTTAGCATAATGTCCTCAAAATCCATCCATGTGGTCACATATTGCAGAATTGCCTCCTTTTGTAAGGCTGCATAGTATTCCATGTATAGTATTGCATGCATATACCACATTTTCTTTATCCATTTCATTTGTTGATGGACTTTTAGGTTGTTACCAAATTTAGCTATTGTCAAATCTTTTTAAAACAGATCACGTTCAGTGGTATGTTGGAACTTGCTGAGACTGGTTCTGAAGAGCAGATTGTCAAATATTCAGGAACTTTGTAACCTGCTTGTTAAATCATCTTAAAATCACCCATGATGGGAGTATTTACACTAAAGAAATTGACAAATGCTGTAATGCAGGGCTTTTTCCCACCCCCTTAGAGATCCAGCTTACCAACACCATTGGTACATTACTATACCTATTAATTAGGTATAACTTAAATATTTTAATGCAATCAATTATCTGACTGAAACATGGTCATGTCAGTTCAAGTCAATTGCATTTTAAATTTTCCTAAACTTCCTCAGGCACAAATTTATATTACTTATGATGTGTTGAATCTTCATGTGTCACAGGCCTCAATCATAATATGGCATGATGATTGATTATAATTTAATACTGAGAGTGTAAACTTATCAAATTTTGAGGGTATGTTATTACATTGCACTTACTACAAAAACAAGCTATAAAAAAATGCAAGAGTCCATCTGTCTTTGTGTAAAGGTTATAAATTACCTCTTGATTGAACTATTGCAATAATTTTTTATTTAGCCTCCCGATTTCTCCTGTTCTATTTAGCTTTTTGTTATTGTTGTTGTTGTTGTTGTCAGCTCTCCCAAAGTAGGATTCTAACCATGTTACTTCCTTGTCTTCCTGTTGCTCACAGAATAAATAACCAAGCCCACAGCATGGTATTCAAGACTCACGTGGTTTGCCCCAAACCTGTACATTTCCAATTTCAATTTTTCTTATTCTCTTTCAATAACTGACTTACTACTTATTTACTAGTTAAGTAAAAAAGTAAACAAATAAGTCTAAGTTTGAGGATTATATCCAATGTAATATTTTTACAGACACTCAATATTCTCAACAATGCTTTGTTTTCCCATACTATCTTAGTCTCCTACAGAGATGGCTGAATCCCTGGAAGCCCTTTAATTTGATTCAGAACTGTGATGGACATCCATAATTTCTTGAAAATGACCTTGTTATGACTGAACACTCTGACTTTTTAAAAAGAAATCTTTTTGAGGTTATAACAAAAGGCTGTGGTCACAGACTCAGCTTTTTCTCTTTGCCATGCACTTGGTATCCATTTCTGATTTTTAGCATCTTTTGCCATTTGAGGGGCTAAGAATATTGCAAATCTTCCAGTTCTGATTCCGTTTTAAACAGATGTTTCCCTCACCTTATCTCACCCTACATTTTACTGTAAGCAGCAAGGGACATACAGATAGAACCTTCAACACTGCTTGGAAATCTCTGTGGCGATATATCTAAGTGGCTAGTTTTCAACTTTTCCCACACAAGTGCAAGGCACACTTTGCTACGTTCTCTGCCATTACTCACATCTCCATCCTTTCAGTTCACAATAACATAGTCCTCATTTCTCTCTGAGCCCTCACCAGCAGTGTCCCTAAAGTCCACACTTGTAACAGTCTGCCCAAGGTTTTCTATAATGCGATTTTGGCTCTCACTGTCAAGCTCCTCAGTTTTGTTCCAGCCATCCACCCACTCTCCAATTCCAAATCTATTCCTAAATTTTTTAGGTGTTTGGTAAGGCAGTATCCTCTCACCCTGACCCTATCACCTCAATACTAAAATGTGTATGTACTTTTTATTGCTCCATAATAAATTATCACAAACTTTGTAGCTTAAGACAATGCACATTTATTATCTCAGTTTCCTTGGGTCAGAACTCCAAACATGGGTTAGCTGGGTGCACTGCCCAAGGCCTCCCCAGGCTGAAATTATCAATCAGTCATGTCCTTATCTGGAGACTAGATTATGAAAAGATCTGCTTTCCAAGCATGCTGAAGTTAGCAGATTCCGTTTCCCTATGGTTTTATATCCCCGCTGTTTTTTGGTAGCTGTTTGTCAGGGACCACTCTGGCTTTTCGCACGTGGCCCTCTCCATAATGTGGAAGATTGCTCCTTCAAGGTTTGTAGAGGACTATATGCTGCTGCTTCAGAATACTGCACTTTTTTTTCCAACTTTGATCTCTAGACTTTTAAAAGACTTAACTGACTAGATTAGTCTCACCCAGAATAATCTCCCTTTTGATTTACTCAGTCAACTGATTTTTGAGACTTCAATTACATCTGCAAAACCCTCTTGCCACATAATACAACATAACTTAAAATCACAGGAGTGATATCCCATTTTATTTACAAATTCAGACCCCACTCACAGGGACAGGATTATATAAGGCGTGCACACCAAGGGGTGGGAAACCTGAGGCCTGTCTTAGGGTTCTGCCTATCACCCAGAATTATGCACCTTTCTCAGAAAAGCAAACAGAGACATGCATAGTAAGGTTAACTAAGGTTACCTCAGTATTAATTGCCTGAAGCTAGAATTCAAATCTAGAATGTCTGGCTCCAAATACCCTGATCTTAACAACCATATAGTATTGTCAGTCTCAAATGGAAAAAAAAAACAACAAACAAAATCACCCCAAAAAATATACTCTCTTCTCTGGCTTCCCTACATTTCTGTATCTCTGTGTTTTTTTCTTGCTCATATTACAATACTGAATGTCCTTTCTATCTTTTCCAAATGTAAAAATGGCATTGTCTCACCATCCTTCTATCCTGACTCAAATGCCTTTTTTTTTTTTGTCTCTTACTGTTTTTCTTTCTTGCATGTATGAGATAAAGTCTAACTTTTGTGCATTCTTCTCTATTCTAATATGTTTCAATTTCTATCTGCTATTGCAAGTGTTTGTGTTTGGATCTTATTTATTCTACTAGACAGAAAAAAAAGAAAACATATATATATATATATATATATATATATATATATATATATATATATATATATATATATAGGAAGTAGCATTTGTAACACTAGTGATTGTGCTAAACACAATGGCTATAGTAAGTATTCAATGATTTGATAAATGAACAAATAGTTATAATTTGATGAGTAATGTCACATACATACCATTCTGTCAATATTCACAGTTTCAATTTAACAATAAACTAAGCTAATTGTCTTTATTTGATATTATGGAATCCTGATTTTATTCACTGTGTGACCACATACACACAAACAGACCATGTATATTCTTCATCTTTGATTATATACGAGTATTTGTATTTAACTACTTGGGTGGCACTTTCATCATCTGTAGTATAAATAGGCCGAAATAAGTTGCATTGACAAAATATGTAAAGGCTATTGCTTCCACTTTTGGTCATTCTGGGTATAGATCATTATTAAAACACATGGCTTTCTTGGGCTAGTGGATATAGCTAACCATCGTTCAAAAGACTTTTGATCTTGATATTTGTGCATGTCCCAAAAAGGGTTGTTGAAAAAGACTGAAAATATTCATAAAATGAGAAATTATATTTTATATATAAGGAATTATAAATATATATTGAGTTCTGATATGAATCTCTGTTTACCTCAATAGAGACCTAGTCATAATCCTTATTCATTCTTGTCATGATAATCGGAACTATGGCATTCATTTATTATTTGAGGCTCTTAACCTAAATACTTAGAACAGTATTAAGTCACAGAATATTTAGCAACTGATTTTGTACAGAATTCATTTTCCTGATATACTATGTTATTTTTAAATTTTGTTCCCTACATAATTAAAATGACTCTGTGATTTTATAGCTATATTGCATTAACCTGTAGACTTTCTTTCTATATGTTCTTTATTCCCTGTCCTCTTCTACACCCATATTCTTCTGTATATTGTAGGGGCTGGGAGTGATTTTTAAAATATTCTTTGACTGGAAGAGTCATATTGTATGTTGATTACAGGTGAAAATTGATCTTGTTATACCATGTCAATGGTCAGGTGACACCAAGCAGGTAACGAATTAATGGTGTGATTAATTAATGATATCACTAATAGTATGCAAAACATCTACATAAATTATAATGTCATATGTGATTAAAAATTTGTATAATAATTCTACATGCAAGAATTAAACATTTAATTATTATCTTAGCTGAGGCTACTATAACAAAATACCATGACTGGGTGGCTTAAACAGTAAACATTTATGTCTCACAATTCTGGAGTCTGGGAAGTCCAAAATCAAGATGTCACCTGATTTGCTGTCTAGTGAGAAGCCTCTTCCCAGCTTGTACATGGCCGCCTTCTTGCTGTATCATCACATGGTGAAGATAGAGGAAAGACTCTGATTTTTCTTCCTCTTCTTATAAGGGCACTAATCCTATTAAGGGGACACCACCCTCCTGATCTCCCGTAAGCATAGTTACCACCCAAAGGCCCTACCTTCTTATACCATCACATTGGGAGTTAGGACTTCAACATATGGATTTGGAGGGACATAAATATTCAGTCCATTACAATTATCATAGTAACATACATATAGGAAAGTGAAAAGCAATCAACTCTGATGGCTGCCAGGTGTTCTGGCTCTAACACCTAGGCCATACTGTTCCACTGATGAGCAGAAACACTTACAGAGCATCAAATGAGAACACAAGATTGGTCTATAAGCATGTCTGTTCACAGACAAAAACAAAAACCTTTTGCAAACCACAGATATGACCAAAGAACTTCTTTTCCCATCTAATTTGATTATTGCTTCTTTACCAATTACAGTTTTACGCTAGCTCCATTTCTCCCAGTCACTGAATTAAATTAAGATACATGATTATAGAATTATTCTTACTTTGTGAAAGCATTCAGTTCAGAAAAAAAGCACTGCTTTCTTGAATCACTTTTCAAATCATCTATTACAGGCTTAATTCCTTTAAAAACAGCATAGAAGACCCTCTCACTGAGATTTTTCCTTGTTTCAAAGTGTGAAATCCCTCTTGTTGCAGAAAGTACTAAACCTAACTGTGTTTAGCTAAATGTGTGGTCCCAGTGGTCTGTAGCTGAGGGGCACACCACTGATAAATAAATAATTTATTATACATTATACTATGTTATGTTACATTTAGTTTACTATAGAAACAATTAAGCCAATTTTTCATACTTTCCTGAAATTAATGTTATGTGATAAAACAATTAACCACTTGGGAGAAGGTCATGTAATGTAAAAATAGCTGCATAATCTTTTTTTTTAGTTTACTCTTAAAAAAACAAACAAAAAAATACAAGTTGATTTTAAAACAATGAATGATCACTTGTATTATGACATAAGACCATAAAAAATAATGAAGCATATTCATAATCCCCCTTTTAAGAAACTATAAAACAAAACGGAATAATTCAACAATATATTGCATTAAAGGTTATTTGAAATAACTTGTCTTGCGAAAAATATTTCCTTTTAAAATTCTAGTAGCTAAGACATTAAACTGACACAAATAAATAGCTTATTTGTCTCAAGTGTCCAAATGAACTATATGGAAAATCAATTTTGGCTAAACAAAGAACAGATGGTAAATAATGTAATTACATTAAAATGACTATGCTAGTTGTCACCACATAAAAATAAGCACTGGGTTTCATTTTCTTTAGTCTAAACATTGCAGACTAGAAAAAAGAATTATCACAAGGGAATGAGAGTAAGTCTTGTATAATTTCCTTTTATTATGCTTAGAGAAACCAGCATCATCATTATCATAAGCAGATGAGTGAAATAGAATGCTACAATAAGTCATAACAGAAGATCATTTAGAGAAAGCATTAACATTGTCATTTTCACTGAAATCCTTGAATGTGAATAAAAACAAAGGAAGTCTAACAAATATTTTAAATGATTAGCTTATTTACTTACCTGAACACAAACATCTATTATTCAATGGTTTGATTGACTGTGTATGAGTGTGTGTGTTTTAAGGACCCAGAATCTGCAGAGTTTAAATTATATTTCCTCTAGTCTTCTGAGCTGACCCAAGCTCACCAATGTCTCACAACTTCAAGCAAAAAAAAATAACTGTTTCTCAGTGGAGCAAAATGAATACAAGACAACACACTGTCACAATATTTATAATAATGTGCTTTTTTATATGCTCATGGTTGCTTAGAGGATTATTTAAGCAACTGAGAATTTAATGAAATTTTTAATTATTTGAATAGTCAAAATTTTAATGATTTTTTTCATACTTTATATCAAATTGGTAATATACTACATTTTTGAACTTCTTGTTACCTTGTATAATACCCATTTTTTCTTTTTCACTTTTCACCTTTTCTGCTTCCAAAAAAAAGAAAGAAAAGAAAAGGAAGAAAAAGAAGAGGAGGAAGAGAAAGAAGGAAGAGGAAGAAATGTAAAGAAAACAAATATGAAGACTAGAGAATAATGAAGCAATAGTCTTTACAAAAATTTAAAAATAAACTAAATAGTAGGACTTACATGCAGGGAAACATTTATATATTGTAAAACTTTCTCAAGTATACAAAGCTACCACCAACAAGAGAAATAAAATAAAATCTTGATTTGCAATAGAGAATATTTGCAGTTAAAGAACTCAAAATATCAATAGCAATAGTAAATTTATCATAACATTCCAAGGTTTTACATAGTAGGAACACCAAAAATGCATTATATATTTGATTATAATGGTGAAGAAAATGGAAAAGGAAAAGTTGGAGATCAAAATCTCAATAAGACACAACTTAAAAACAGAAGAAATTTATATCTGCAATTATTTCCCTTTTTTAAATCAAAAACTATTTGCTTATTTGTCTTTGTTTTCTTTTATATAGAATATCTTCTCAAATTACTCTTTCTAAATATGTAATTTTTTCCTTGGCTACTTTTTAGGAAGAAACTTCAACTACATTACCACATCAGCTTCTCTTCATATATACTTTTTGTTTGTTTGTTTGTTTATCTCCCCAAATTAAGTTCTGGAAACTCTTTCATTTCCTTTCTTTGTTACATACTACATATTTCCAGTTACTACTATAAAATTCTTTCCTGTTCGATTTATTCTAAATGTCTATTTCCCTGAATCTTTTTTTAATAGAAGAGCAAAAATAACTATCTATTTAACTAAACTTTGAAGGCAAAAATTCTATTTATTAATGTTCACTCCAAAACAAACACTCTTTGAATCTAAATATTCCAACTTTCAAAATACCTATGGGCAATTCTTTAATGTTGAATATAGAAGTTATTTTAGAGTAACATATAATCCATAACAAAATGACTTATTGAGTCACTGATATTGAGTAGAAATATCAAGTTGCCTTAATATGTAAATCTCTTTAGGGAGAATATATTTATATTTGATGGGAATATGTTCACCACCCAAAGTCAATTCTCTTTTTTTTAATGAATTTTATTTAAAAAATATAGCTAACATGAGTTGTTTAAAATGTTGTTCAACATTTATGTAACTAAAAAAGTGATTACCATAAGTCCAGCAACCATCTGACACTATACTATGCTACCACAATATTATTGACTATATTTCCCATGACTTACTTGTTTTAAACCTGGAAATTTGAACCTCTTATTCCCCTTCCTCTTTCTCCCCTTTTTTAAATTTTGGAATTACAGTTAACATTCAATGTTATTTTATATTAATTTCAGGTGTACAGCATGATGTTTAGACATTTGTGTAATTTAAGAAGTGATTTCCATGACTTGTCTAGTACCCAACTGGCACTATATGTAGCTATTACCATATTATTGATATATTCCTTAGGCTATACCCTACAGCCCCATGACTACTTTGTAACAACAAAATTCTACTTCTTAATCCCTTCCTGTTTTTCACCCACCCCCACAACCCCCTCCCATCCGGCCACCATCAAAATGTTCTCTGTATTTATGAGTGTGTTTCAGTTTTTTTTGTTTGTTTATTTTGTTCTTTAGATTCCACATATAAGTGAAATCTCATTGCACTTGTCTTTCTTTGTCTGACACTCCACTCAGCACAATACCCTCCAGGTCCATCCACGCTGCCGCAGATGGCAAGAACCCATTCCCTTCCATGGCCAAGCAATATTCCATTGTGTATGTGTACAACCTCCTCTTATCCATTCTTCCACTAAGACACCCAGGCTGCCTCCACATCTTGGCCATTGTAAACAATGCTGCAATGAACATATGGATGCACACATTCCCTTAAAGTAGCATTTTGGGTTTCTTTGGATAAATAACCAGAAGTAGGATTACTGGGTCCTTCTTTGTCTCTTGTCATAGCCTTTATTTTAAAGTCTATTTTGTCTGGTATACAGTATTGTTACCCCACATTTTTGTTATTGTTTTCATTTTATGAAATATCTTTTCCAGCACTTTACTTTCCTCTGTGTGTGTGTCTTTCAATCTGAAGTGAGTCTCTTGTAGGCAGCATATGTAAGGGTCTTGATTTCTTATCTATTTAGCTCTCCTATATGTTTTGAAAAAGGAACCCTCATACACTGCTAGTGGGAATATAACCTGGCACTGTCACTATGGAGAACAGTGTGGAGGTTTCTCAAAAAATTAAAAATAGAACTACCTTCCAACCCAGCAATCCGTCTTCTGAGTATCTATCTATCTATCTATCTATCTATCTATCTATCTATCTATCTATCTTATATATATATCTATATATATATAATCTATATATATATAGATATATATAGTCTATCTATCTATCTATCTATCTATCATATATATATATATATATATATATATATATATATATATATATATATATATATATCTGTAGAGATAGATGTACCCCTATGTTCACTACAGCATTATTCAAAGTGACCGAGACATGGAAACAACATGTCCTTTGGTAGATGTTCGGACAAAGAAGATGTGGTACATATATATTATGGAGTATTACTTTGCCATAAGAAAAGATGAAACACTGCAATTTACAACAACTTGGATGGATCTCGTGAGACAGAAAAAGTCAAGAACTATGATGTCACTCATATGTGGGATATAAAACTGAAAGTACCAAGCAAGACAAAGAAACAAAAATTCATAGACACTGACATTTTGTTACCTAAAGCAAGGCATGGGTCTAACTACAATGGGCCAGGAAAATATAATGTTACCATTACCAAAAAGGCAATTTTGAAATAGGTGGTCTGTAGCACAGACTTATAGCTTTATATAGTACCTTTCATGATTAAAAATTCCTTGATATGAAGCAGTTTAATTATGTCTAAAAATTTATTCAAATCTATATAATATGTTTAGGACATTTAATATGAAAATATCTGGTAAGAAAGCCCCCTTTTTTATGTTTAAAGTGTAATACATGGTCATTTAACGAAAAATTTCAGAAATAAACTTTCTATTTCTAAAAACTGAAACATAAAAAAATCACACAATGTCATATCTAAAAACATGATTGATGTTAACATTTTGGTACATATTCTAGAACTTTTTTAACACATACTTTTTTTTATTAGTTTCAGGTGTACAAAACAATGTAATAGACATTTCACCCCTCACAAAGTGGTGACCCCTCCCCTAATCTATTGCCCCTCTGACATTGTATATATCTATTACAATTCCATTGACTCTATTCCCTATGCTACACTCCATATTCTGTGACTATATATATTAAATTACACTTGACAAACAATATTACTCAGCTTCAGCTTCAGGTGTACAGTGCAGTGGTCAGGCATCTACACCATCCCTGAAGTGGTCTCCCTAATAAGACATGTGCCTATCTGACACCTTAAAAAATCTTTACAACATTATTGATTGTATTCCCTAAACTGTCTTTCATATCCCTGTGGCAATATTGCAGTTACCAATTTATGCTGTCTAATCCCTTCCCCTTCTCCCAACACATACATTTTAATATATATATATATATATATATATATATTTTTCATTAATGGGTTCAGACTCTCCATACTATTTTTTTAGCTGTTTTATTCATAAGACATCTTTCCATGCTGCATGGAATTCTCTTAATAGCTATACGTTTGCTAAGCCTTGTCATGTAGGTGATTTCTAATAACAATAAACTGTACAATAGTAAAAAAATCTATCCTCCCATATGATGGGATCAAGAGGTGAGGCCTTGGTAGGTGATTAAGTCATGAGAGTAGAGCCCTCATGAATGGGATTAGTGCCCTTAGAAAAGACGTCCTAGAGAGCTGCCTTGCTCCTGCCACCATGAAGACACAGTGTATCTGTGCACCAGGAAATGTATTTTCACTAAACCCTGAATCTGCTGGCAGCTTGATTTTGGATTTTCCATACCCTATGACTGTGAGAAATAAATTTATCTTGTTTATAAGCCATTTAGTCTATGGTACCCTATTACAGCAACTGAAATAGAAAGGCAAGTTCTATGTCTAGACTTTCTAATATGTTCCCTTGATCTATTTGTCTAGCTTTACAGTTTCACGTTTTTTTTTTTTAAATTAAAGTTTATCGGGGTGACAATTGTTAGTAAAGTAGCATAGGTTTCAAGTGTACAATTCTGTAATACATCATCTATATCTCACATTTTGTGTTCACCACCCAGAGCCAGTTCTCTTTCCATCACCGTATATTTGATTCCTTTTACCTTCATCTATACCCTCCCTCCTTACCCTCTGGTAACCACTAAACTACTGTCTGTGTCTATGAGGTTTTTTTTGTTATTTCTTTGTCTTGTTCCTTTGTTGTTTTCAGTTTTATATCACACATATTAGTGAAATCATATGGTTCTCGACTTTTTCTGTGTGACTTATTTCACTTAGCGTAATAATCGCAAGATCCATCCATGTTTTTATTTGACCCAAAGAAGCGCTAATAGGTCTTGAATATTGCCTATGTGTTTCAGAAGCCTGAAGTCAGTCAGATGAAACCCAACATCAAGAATTAGAATCAAATAACTTGTGTGGAAGAAATGTAAAAAGGAAACATTGGGTAGTTTGGCTAAAGCATGATTAAGGGAGAGTGTATTAACTAGATTCTCTGGTTTTCAAAATTTTGAATTGCAGCAAATTATTTTTGATGTGTTATTCCAATTTTTAGTAGCTAATAAATGTGTGAATAGGGAATCTTATTAAAATTTGAGGCATATTAAAAAAACACTTTGTTGTTACTGTAACTTTGTAAGTCTCAAAATCAGCTAAGATGAATTCTTCAATTTAGCTCTTCTTTTTTATTTTTGGTTTGTCTATTGTAATTCATTTGCCTTTTCATATAATTTTAGAAGCAGCGTGTTGAAAAAAAATACTTCTGAGATTTTGATTGGGATTGTGTTTAATCTTCAGGTTATTTGTTGCAAGAGACCAGTCAAGGAGAGCAGTAACTTGTCTGGCAGAGGTAAATAATTGGTGATCAGGACAAGTAGGGCTAATGTTACATAAGGGAACCAAGAAGCATATGTTTGGCAATCATGTGGCCCATGGAATACCTCTTGGTATTTCACTGCCTAATTTTGATGGTTAATGAGCAAGTGCAGAAGCCAAAGCCTGAAAAAGTCAGGGTGACCAGAGGCTCAAATCTCTAAGGAATAAGGATCTGGGTCATATCATCACATAACCCACCTAAACCATCCAAAGGTTAGTTGATGTTGAGGGGAATATAGAATGGGTAATAAAGGAGAAGGAGGATGAATATCACTTACAGTTTCCTGCCAGCTGCTGGGACTGTGGTCTGTTTCACTATTCTTCCCCTTGTAAATTTCCCTAGGTCTTTACTCCAGAATCTTGGAGGACCTGCTCCTAGTCAATTTACTGTCTAAGCAGAGCTATACAAAGGGTAGGCTGCAGTAGTTGCGATGGTTATGGTATACCATACAGGTTCCCATTCAGTATCAAGAAGGAGCCCACTTGCTAGGAGTGTTGTCAGCTAAAGTTTCACAACTGTGTTACCCCCCAGGAACTGCTCTCAGCCAAAGAGTACTGCCTACTCCAAAGTAACCCCCATTTGAAAACTGATTTGTGTGGGAATAAAAAGGCCTGGCACCCTTGCTTCAATTTTGAACATATCTGAATGATAGTTCCTGCTTCACAATTACCTGTCAGAAGTCTTCGTTTCAACTGCATCACACTTCAACCTGTCTCTCAATTGGTGTTCAATTCCCTTTCACGCTTTGGCCCTGGGAGTGCTTTGAAAGAATCTCCCTCCACACATATTTTAATTTCAAGATACTATTTGCCAGGGAATTAGGCCTGATATATTCTTCACAGTTATTTTGAGGATGAATCAAAGAAGTGCTAGAAGTAACTGATTAGAACATTGCTGGCATATGGTAGCTAATTAAATATGTGTGTGTGTGTGAGCGCGCGCGCAAGTGTGTGTGGATATACACACAATATATACACACACGTAAACTCAATTTACTTTCATTAATTTTATTTATACTTTTACCCTAATATGTTGTTTAAGCATGTCATCAATATCTGAAAAGCTACTATTTCTATAAAATCATAAAATTGTTATTGCTCTCATTGAGGCTCAGATATCTTATTTTATAGATTGTATTGCTACCAAACATTATCAATAGCCAACATTCATCAGTTTCATCTACATTTGGGGAAATTTAGAAATGCAAATCCATATGTCTTCATAATGACCTTATGACGTAGGAACTATTACTGCCTACATTTTATAGATGATGAAACTGGCACATAAAAAGTTCTAAGTAACTCACAAGGACAGACATAGTGATGAGTCTGTCCTTGAACCAATACACTAGCTCTGGAGTCAGCAAATTTTTTCTGTAAAGAGACACAGAGTAAATATTTTAGGTTTTGCAGACCACATACCATCTGTCACATAGTCTTAAAAAATTTTTTTTTTACTACACTTTAAAAATGTCAAAACCTTTCTAAGTTCTCAGGTCACACAAAAACAGGCAGCAGGCTGAATTTGTATTGCAGGCCATACTTTGTAACCCCTATGCTAGAAAAAAAAAGCAACTTTCCTTGCCCTTGGTTATTTATGATAGATCCCGGAAGAGAATACTCTAACCCCCACTCCTATTAAAAGTTCTTTGTACTGAATTATTTGTTGTCTCTGTAAACTTGAGAAAATAGTACTATTGAATTATCTTTTATTATAATAAATATAAAATATTCAAGTAGAAAATACTACAATGTAACTTGAAGTTCTTAGGAGTTAAATATTAAATGCTTGAAAATAATTTTCTCAAAATAAAGATGGAAATATGAGTCTTAGTATCAACCTACTATGGTTATATAGGTGCTCTCATTTAACTAAGGGATAACTTGATATTGAAAATAAGATATAACATGATCTTATGTCTACACAGAGATTTTAATTAGAAAAATCAGCAGTCCTTCAAATTAAATACTTCAAATACTATTTTCAATTAGCAATAATACTCTATAGGTGTCCAATTAAATATCAGTTAAATCTTTATTTGAAACACTAAGTGTGCAGGAATGTCCAGTAGGTAAGATCTAACACACAGTTTGAAGATTCTTGTTGGAGAAAAGGAGCTTTCTGATCAGAAAAGCAAATTTTGTTTTATGAATCTAATTACTGGTAGGCATATAAGTTGTGTTTATTGCTAATAATACATAGTAAACCAAAAATACAATTAAATTGATTTCTATATTTATATTATATATTTATATACACACATATACACATATAGTTATATATAAAATATGTACAATTATATACAGTTATAGAGAGATATGTAGTTAGGTATTTATGTATTTTCAATATATATTAATAGAAAGACAAACACCAAGATAAGATAGTCTATAGTTAATTATTTGCCACAGTGTGAACTATTTCAAGTAAACAACAGCAATTATTTTGCAGTAATGAATGCAGTAAAGTGGTGAGTTGGTTACAGTAGCTTGTATTAAAAGAAATATTTTTATTAATATATTAGTGTTAAAAAAAACACTACGTTTTGGGAAGAAGTTTAGAAGCCATCTAGTCTAACACATATCTAAGTGAGTCCTTACAATCACCTTACAGTTCTTCACAAATTCTGTCCTTTACAGCCCAAAGCAAAATAATTAACTGAAAAACATATTCTGTAATCCTTAAGGAGGTTATGAAATGCTGAAAGACAGTAGAATAAGCCTACTGCTTTCATATCAGTCTCTCCTCTAGCTTCATTGCTAATATCTGGTAATGTTAAAAAAAGTAAAAAAAGAATAAAAAGTATCTATTTACATCTTTATTAATCACAATCTCAGGAGGTGATGTAAAATCCATGCAATATTAAAATTTTGATCAATATTGTGTCATGCCAAGATTCATATACAGGGAATAGTGAAATCCAGATTCTGGGAGTTCTTTGTGGCTTCATTAGATACACAAATCCCATCACACCTACTTGATGAATCATCATGCATAAATTTTGACAAGTCCTAAACCTCCCTAAATATTAATTTTTCATCTGTGAAAAGATGACATGTGATTAGAGGATTTTTATGAAACTTTCCAGCTCTAAATTCCCAGGGATATAGATCTGACTTAAAATGCACGGGAAATTTTCTAATGAAGAAAACTCACATTTTTTAAAAGGAGGTCGTCTTATGATTCTGTATGAGCTCCTAAACAAAAGCTGAACCAAGGTAGCTGCACTTTCTGCATCACCCTGGTTAGCTCTACAGTCTTTTTGAAATAGGCAAATAGGTGTGAGTTTGTTCCTGGCTAAAGGTTTACATATGACACTCTCATGTCTGAAGAGCTTATTAACAATTTAGGTAATGAAAGTTCCGTGTGGTAACATCTAGATGTATCATTTTATTGTAATTATATTTTTATTAGCATAACTATGACATGAACAGTATCATACATAATTATTATTCAAATCTAGAATTCTTTATTTCTGTAGCCCAGAAGCAATTACAGTCCCTAATGCTTCATTGGTGGATTTTTTAAAAACCGTGTCTTCTTTATCCCTGATACTTTTTTATGTGTGAGTCTAATTTTCTGTCTTTTTAAGGGCAACATAGTATGTTTAGGAACATGGTTTTGAAATTACAATTATATTCTCAAATAACACATTTAATCAACTCAATCACATGTGATGATTAATGGGAAAAGCATAAAGTCAAGATTTATGTAAGAAAACCTTGAAAGTCTTGATATTCCCATATTAAAGAGTTAAATGACAGCTATATGGTGAGTTAGAATAACTTTTCATAGTATTCATTCTCTGAATATAGGCATTTGAAAGGAGTCTAATACATATAATTTTATCTTCATAAAACGAAGTATTACTTCTCAATTCACATTTTGCAAATATCTTAAAATATGTATTTTATTTCCCATTTCTAAATAAAAGAATACTTCATTGATAAGAAAAATTTTTTCCTATTAAAATAAGTTATTTTTCCAAAAGACTTAAAGTAATCAAAAGCATTCCAAAAATTTTACCTAGATTTTCAGGTGACCATATTTTACTTTAAATATTTTCAAGTTTTCAATCTTTTGCCTAGAGTATGCTGAACATTATACCTATAAGATCACAATTTTCTAGATTGAAATAATGTCATTTGTGATATTTAAAAGGGGATATATTTTATTCAGGAGGATATGACTTGCTGCTTCTTATCTTTTGGTGCCCATTATAATCAGACTCACTGGTGCCGCCATTTATAAAATATTTATAAATCTAAAAAGCAAATTCTGAATGACTACCACAAGAAATTGTCATTCAAAAAGAAAAAAAAACCTTCAACTAGTTATTAACCCCATAAGTTGGGTTTGAAAAAGATAATGGTCAAGGAAAAAATATATTATTATTTTTCTAAGCTACTTTTCATTAATAATTTTTACCAGTGAAATATTTATTGAATGATAACAAATGGTACATTACACTGAGGAACGTTTTTTCATAAAACTTCTTAATAAAGTCAGAAATTTATGGTTAAATATTGTAATAGAAAATTTTATATTTTAGGTGCTTCATGATTTTAGGGATTGTATAGAAATTATGTAAAGAACATGAATAAAATTGAGCTTTATTAAAATATATGTTAATCAATTAATGTTATATAATTATTATATGTCTTATATATGTATATATTATATATATCATATATTATATATGTGATATATATTTTATATATATACATATATATCATATATATAATATATGATATATATATGGTATATATATATATATATATATATATATATATCATATATATAGTATTGTTAATATAATACTGGCACAGTTTCTAACACATTTAATCCAGTTACTTGTATCAAATAGCTTAAAATAAGACTTCATTTGATGTTTTAGAGTTAAAGTTATTTGTGAACTATTTGTTGTTGTTGTTGTTTCTATGTGGTAAAATAAAGCTAACATATAACAATTCATTGATTTATATGTTTAAAATAAATTAGTTTTACCAAAAATGATTCAAATATATGACTATGTAATATATTTCTCTCTGCAATACTCTGATTAAACATACTTTTATGGGCAATGTTTCTTTGGTTCTTCATGAGAATTTTAGGATCTTGTAAATGTTGTTGTGTTCCTCTATTTAAACTGTTTATAAATTAAGCTACCCATCTGTTCTATTTCTCATGTTGTAAACAAAAAAACAAAAACAAAACAAAAAAAACACACAGACATAAAATCAAGATTGAATCACTAGATTAGATATTCACAAGTAATTGAGTATATCCTTTTTTGCTGGGTGTTGCTCCTCATATTGTAACAGAATTTGTACATAAAGTCAATTTTAAAACTAGATATTTTAAGTCACTTTTTTAATCATTCTTAGCTAAATGGTATGAGAACACACACACAAAAAAAAGGGACAAAGAAATAGCTGAATAGAGAAAAGGAAAAATTGAAAAGATCAATAAAAATATGCCCTTATTTTCTATTATTTTTCAGGAGTTTGTTGAAAAAGGAAAGAGAAAAAAAGCTAGTGAACCATGGCATTCATTGCACCTATCAAAAGTTAAATGGGGGGGAGGGTGGCTGGTTAGCTCAGTTGGTTAGAGTGCAATGCTCTTAACAACAAGGTTGCCAGTTATATCCCCACATGGGCCACTGCGAGCTGCACCCTCCACAACTAGATTAAAACAACGACTTGACTTGGAGCTGATGGGTTCTGGAAAAATACACTTACTATAAATAAAAGTTAAAAAAAAAACACACTAAAATATAAAGCATTTAAAAAAATTAAACAGTATGTTTAATATAACAAATATGTCTTCCCTGTAGTAAAATTAAAGGAAATGAATAGGCACTAGGGAGGGAAAAAAACTCCACTATTTACCTTTGTTTCTAGTGCTCACCAAAAGTCTGATGGTTGAATGAAAGAATAATGCATGAATTATAGGATGAACTAATATTAATTCCATTTAAGTCATTTTAAAAAAAGTAATTACTGAAATCTTTAATATAATCATAAAGTGTCCGAGGGAATTTGTTTCCTGCCTTCCTCTACATCCTGGTCTTTTATAATCTCCTACTTGGTTACTGTGTTCCAGTCACAACAGCCATCCTCAAATTTCTTATGCAGCCCTTAAGCAAATCTGGAGTTCACATACTATTTGCTCCTGCAGTTGCTCTCTGGGTCATATACACAAAAGACTTTTCACCTGGAATCAATGGTAGGCAGAATTCTAAAATGGTCCCCAAGATTTCTCACCCCACCCAGTATACATGGCTGCATAATCCCCACAACTATGAATTAAATGATATTATTACCTTGGTTACATTGTTATTTGGTGGAAAGGGAAAGTGTGAACTCTGAGCCAGAGTGGAGCTGACTTATAGAGAGTCCCTGCCCCTGGTCCCTCATTGGCCCATCCTCATGACTCCAAATCCTCATTGCTAGATTGGTCCTAAAAGCACTGTCGTGATTGGTCAAAATGGAGTTGCTCTAATTGGTCAGTGAAGATGCTTATGGGGATATAGTTACACAGCTCTCATTGGACTAAGAAAGCCTCAGTCCTACTGGTTGAAATACAATTCCAGGAACACCTTTATAAGGGCTCCTTCAGATGGCAGGAACATAGTGCAGGCAGGGCAGTTTAGTGTGGGCTTCTCCCTGCTCCCTGAAATGTGCTTTGCATGAGAGGCTCTGCTGTTATATTTGAGCCCAGTTAGTCATTAGGAAGGTATCTTCTTCCTCAGGGTCTACACGTTACACATTTGTTTCTTGCTTGCTTGCTTGCTTTCTTGCTTGCTTGCTTGCTTGCTTGCTTGCTTTCCCTTGCTTTCCCTTGCTTGCTTTCACTTGCTTGCTTTCTCTTTCTTTTTAAATTTTACTGGGAAATATTGGGGAACAGTGTGTTTCTCCAGGTGCCATCTGCTCCAAGTGGTTGTCCTTCAATCTAGTTGTGGAGGGCGCAGCTCACTGGCCCATGTGGGAATCGAACCAGCAACCCTGTTCAGAGCTCATGATCTAACCAACTGAGCCTTTCGGCCGCCCTACGCATTTATTTTTAAAACACAAAGCACACTTGTGATAACTTTTGTTAAATGTGACTGTTTTATACCTCCACTCTTTGTAAATTCCATGAGGGAGTGGCTGTATTTCTTTTTCTTAGTACTAAACTTCCTCTGCTTATCAATCATGGTGCTTGAAAAATATATTTTGAAGAAATTAATGATTTAAGGAATGAAGTACTGTAAGCTGGAATGAGTCAAAGCAGTTTTTTAAAATGAGGCTGAAATCATTTTATTTGTTCAAGTTAAATGGAGTTAAAAGTTTCAAGACCACCATTTGACCAAGAAGTATGTGCTTCCCTCTTCTCTGTTGTTCATATCTTAGTCTTCCCTACAGTCACAGGTTTAGTCAACCGATGTTTATTAAGTAGGTACTTTGTATAACGTACTGTTCTAGTCACCAGAGAGGCAGCCGTAGTGAAGGATTCAATTTATAAGCCCATTTCTTCTCTCTTGAAATTGCGAAGTGTTAGGTAATTCTCCTTTATTAATTGTTAGGCTCCCTCTAATTTGATTTCCCTCTCCTGGACAAATATGTCTTCCCTGTAGTAAGAAATACATAAACAGGTACATATTGTTAGATTTTCTTTTACTATATACATTTTATTCACTCTTTTAAAATAAATGAGATGATTGTCATTAAAAAACCTAACTCTCCCACACTTGTAGGGCAGACCAGATGTGGATCATTAAACACCTCTCTAATTTATTTCTGTGGATAGCCAGTCACAAATTATATAACAAGCATTCTCTATTGCTGGAGATGTTAAAATACAGCTCAGAAGGCAGCTGGATAAGAGCTTTTAGACTACAAATTGGCTTTTTCGCTGTTGTTCAAATTGTTTTGAAGTTTTAAGTGCAATAGAAAAATAAGAACAGCCAACTCACCTTTAATAGAATAACAGGTAAAAGCATACTGTATCCACCAGACGCTATTGCCAAAATGCCTTGTGCCTTCCGTTTTTCTATAAATCATTCAAGTGATGCATCTTTGTTCAGTATACAGCACTGTAGCCCAATTACCTGATTTTAAAAATGGGCGTTGGTCAATTATATGATGTTTTTGTCTAAGTTGTGATTCTCATTCACACATGAAAAATAAATTAACCACCTGAAAATTTGATAGAAAATCTTTGTGCTATAAACTGAAAACCAGGTTTATGTAAAGTATATATTTTGTTTGGATTCTAGCTAACCATGACTTAAGTAAGAAGCAAATCCAGACAAATTTCTTTACTTTCCAATTTGTTTTGAACCATTTGCTTATTTAATTTTCAGTCAGTTAATTATAAGGATCCATATTGTAACCGAAGACATGTAACTAATTTTCTAGATATAAAATAATTACATATTTTTGCATACATCAATGATGTTTGTTTTTTTGTATCATTATTTTGAGACTATCTTTTAACATGTTACAGTGCCACAACCAGATAAACCTATAGTGACATAACAGAACAATATAACAATGCCAAAATATTTCAAAAGTAAAAAATAACATGAATTTTATATTTATTATGGCAACCACTTTCATAACATTAAAATGTTTAGCCACATGTAGAAAACCAAGCTTTTAAGACTTCCCTGAAATTTTTCTTTCTACTGGAATTTATAAGAATGCATGTGAAATTTTTCAGATGAGCTCATTATAAAAGGCAAAAGAAGAATTTATAAATGCTGATGTGACTTGATCTTAAATAACTAATTAAACCCATAGCAATTAAACTTAATATTTGAGTAGCTGTTCCCTCGGTTACAACTAGGCAAAAGCTTCAAACTACCAGTGCATTTACTCATATTCTAAAAGCCAGTGTCTTTGACTTTATATTGATTGATTTCTTGCTATTTTTTGTGGTTATTTATTTAGTATTTTATTTTTCAGAGCATTGGAACCATTGCCTCAATATGGACATGTATACATAATTATTACATCTGTACTACAATTAGGTTGATATATGCCTAAGACAAACTGCCTCAATATCTCTGAATGTTCCAGATCTCTTAGACTCGATTAATATTACCAAACATATTTTTAAAGGTGACTTCACCCACATTCCCCTTATGCTTCTCTCCCTTTCTATTAACCCCCAAATTTGGTATCATAGGTATATAAGTACATATCCACATCCATAATAATTATATCATATCTCTTAGTATTTTTTTTTAGAAATGAATAATAATCACTGTTGATGAACTATATTCTAAGAATGGAAACACAAAGTGAAGTATAGTGACAATCTTTGTTAAAAATACCTAATAATTCTTCATTAAGTGTTAAATTAATTTTATGTAATGATTATGGTGGTGGCAGAAAGGACTTAAAATGAACATATATGAAAGCTCAAATTAATTTAATTTCTTTTGTTAATATTGGCTTGGGTGTTTTGAAGCTGAGTGTGTTTGTGTGTTTCAATAGGAAGTTGTTAGTTTTCATTATTATAAACTACAAGTCCTGAAAATTATAGAAACATATATTTTATTATAGAAATTATACTTGGAATTTGAGGGTAATGAAAAAGTTGGTGGTAGTTATATTATATGGCATTAATAAGTTTTAATTATTAATATACCAAGATAAAATAAATGACTTTAAAGATATATGTATAACATATATGTATATACAATGGAAATGACTAGATCTGTGTTCATACTATTACATGTGCCATAATATTTGCATAAAACTTTACTACACTTATTTAAATAAGTAAAAAAAAATGAAAGAAAACTTTCCTGTATATGGAGATATAAGCATTGAAAACTTCTGTTTCCTCAATTTCTAATTTTAAAGTTTTTATAAATTTTTTAGCAAATACCAGACATGCCAAAAAAATGTATACACATGACTTGTATTCATTTTCTGTTATCAGTATATTTGTATTCGTCTTCTGTTATCAGTATATATTGAATATTACAATTTTAATACAGTTTTTTCTCTTCTTAAAATGTGTATACATTTTTTTTGGCACCCTCTGTATATTCAAATAACATTATTCATGTTTGCATTGGGCACAGTCTATAAAAACAATTATTTGGACATACATAGTTCTGTATTCTTTATTAAGAAACTTGGTGTAATATGGTTCACAGAACCTAGGTTTTAGCCAAGAATGGCAAGGGATAGGGTTTTAATTCTTCCTAGAATTTTATAAAGTGAGAACAGAAAATTACTTACCCTATTTAATAAGGAAGTCCAGGTGTAAAGCTGGCTTCAAACACAGCTGGATCTGAAACTCAACATATATTATCAGGACAGTATTTCTTTACATCCCTTTTTTCTGCTTCCCTAACCCTGTTTCCCACTTTTACCTAATTCTCAAGTAGGCTATTTCTATTCAGTAGTTAAAATTGGTGAAAGGAAGCACCAAACTTATATTCTATTGGGTAAGCAATTCTGTAGAATGAATATGCCTTTTTCCTACAAGCTCTACATAAACCCATGTATGATTTTATTGGCTCAGAAGGTCACATAGAGATCTAATCATTGTATTGAAGAGGATGTATGTACCTAACCTAACTTGAACCACATGCATTAAGAGATGGAGAAGCTCTATAAACAGAAGGAGAAATTGATATCACATAGATAAAAGCAAAAGATATCCTTGATAGATTCAGACCTAGGATGCCATCCGGTTAAAGTCTTATCTTAAAATTACCACATAATAGAGTATTCTCACATACCGAAGTAATTGATTGGAAACCAAACAGAAATCACAATGGAGAAATCCAGGAAATGGAAGAAAATGGGTCAATGTAAATTGACTCTCCAAGTTGATGTATTCAGTCTTATCAAGAAAATGTGCAGCTGAGTAAATCTGACAAGACTGAAGCAATTTTTTATTTTCTTTTAAACTTCTAAAATGACATCCTTTATCAGCTCTCTTAATCTTTAACTTCACATTTATCTTATGTACATCAATGTTGATTGTAACTTACCTATTTTGAAACTTATAGCATTTATAATAGATTGTGAGATTATTTATTTTATAATATAAATGATAGCTTATAATAGATTATTCACATTAATTAATTATTTTACTTATCAATCCTTTTATCTATCTGGCCATTACATATTTATTAGTTGATTGAGAGGTGTTGGGAACTATAGTGTTCTTAATATTCTTTGCAGTTTATTTTTCCTTAAAACTTTTCTTAAAAAAAAAAAAAAAAAAACTGAAAACTTTGAATCGGGACACAGAATAACATTGTGAGATAATGTGAAATATATATTGGTCTCTGCCCTCAGTTCCTGGCACAAAACTCCTACATCCCTGGTAATTTCCTAAGTGAGAAGAGCACCAGGAGCATCTTTTGTTCTAATACTTGTTCTTGGACCCCAGTTCCTAACACAGAGCTTCTAAAAGTCTTGTAATTTCCGGGCGATAGGAATCCCTTTTGTTCTAATAAGGTGACTTTGGGTGTGTTCCTGGATGGCTCCCAGGAGACAGCTGGTCACCAGAAAGACCAAGCCATAATTAGAAACTTGGGATTTTCAGCCCTATTTCTCCCCAGCCTCCCCACCCCCCAATTATCTTAAGAGAAAATGACTGAAAATGGAGTTAGTAATCTATCATCATATGTGATGAAGCCTCTATTAAAATACCAACAGTACAGGGTCAGGGATCTTACTGGTTAATAAGCATGTGGAGAGAATGGAAGCTCCCATACCCATACCCCTTTCCACACACCTTGCCCTACTTATCTATTTCATTTGGATGTTCAACTGGATCCCTTTTCATAGCGTTTTATAATAAACCGGTAAAAGTGAGTAAAATGTTTCTCTGAGCTCTGTGAGCTGCTCTAGCAAATTAATCAAACCTGAGGACAAGGTTATTGGAACCTCTGACAATGCACCTTATACATCCAGTTGGTCAGAAGCCCAGTTCTCACCTGGGCTTGCAACTGGCATCTGAAGTGGGTAGGGGTAGAGGGCAATCTTGTAGGACTGAGCCCTTAACCTATGAGATCTGACATTATCTCCACATAGATAGTGTTAGACTTGAATTAAATTATAGGACACCCGCCTGGTATCCTAGAGAATTGGGTGGGAGAAAACCTCCACACATTTGGTGACCTGAAGTAAAGTGGTTTGTGTGGGTAGAAAGGAGGTTCATCGGGAAGAAACACACAGTAGGGAAGAAGTGAATTTTTCCCTACATAGAAAGGAAAAAAAACAACCAAAAAACAAAAAAAGCAAACCTAAGTTTTTCCTTTTTATCCTCTTTACTCAGTTTTTATACAAATTTAGAATTTCTCTATCTTCTTGGGAAACAAAGGAGATGTCTTTGGATGTTGCATATTATACTTGAACTGCAAATCAATTTTTTTTAAAAAAAGTTTTTACCATTAGGTTTTATAGCTTGGAAAATTCATTTGATTTCTCAGCCTTCTCAGTTAAACAAATGAGCTGGATATACAAGGTGCATTATCTCTTTATTCTTTAGTTCTGAAAAAGACTCCTGTATTTATCTCAGCTCTTGTTTTTTTACTGTTCTTTGCCTTGCTGTTTCTCAAAATTGCATGTTCCAAAGATGATTTCTCATGGTTTCAAGTTAGCCCTAATTTTAAAAAGAATCTTAACAAGATCAGTAGCCCTGGTTTTCCACTCAATTACTTAAAACAAAATTGTATTTCCTGAATGTGAATTCAGTGGCTCAGCTACTAATTCTGGGGTTTTCATTGAGCGATTTTTCCCCTAACACTTCCTTCCCATGCAGCAGTAAGGTGAAATATTAATTATATTATTATAGTCTTCCAAAATCTATGATAACCACTCTAAATAAATTGTCTTATGTAACTTTTTCTATACCTTTTTAAAGGTAGGTTGTAGGTAAGGAGTTCTGAATATCACAGAAATTTACCATGTCAGGATAAAAACTCAGACAAACCTAACTAAAATCTATGCTCTCTCCTCAAACCACATTAACTTCCAAAATCAAATCTTTTATAATATAGCCTTCTCTTCTCCGTTATTGACACGATTTTTACATTTCCGCTCCTTAGTGTCTGTTTCACTGCTGACCACTAGAGGTCTCCCCACTTTCTGGAAAACCAAAAGCCTGCCTGGAAATCCTGCCTATCTGGCACCAGATCTCATTTATTTCTCTCTCGGTTCTCAACAGTGCAGAAAGCTGTGATGACCCTACTACTCCATCAGAATTTTTTCTAACTCAAGTTAATTACTAATCTTATGGGTTCCCTGCATCTGTGTCCCTAAATCCTGCATATACTCTCTAAATCTAAGTCCTACCCAGCTAGCAATGGTCATTGGATCCTGGGATCAGCAGCCATATCTAGGACTCTTCCATGAACTCCAGTTCTCAAAAAAAACCTTTGCAAACAAGTTTGCCTTTTCAGAGACATTGTTACTCTTTCCTTCAAATTTTCAAAGTGTGGGCAGTCTCCTTAAGCATAACCATATTTAACATGATGATATACAAACCTAGAAAATATTTCACTTAGACGTGTTTTTGTTTGTTTTGGATAATATTCTTTTGTAGTTAGCAACATCTTTTTGTTTTGTTTTGTTTGTTTATTTGTTGAATGTTCTCTTGCTTTCTGGGATCATTTGTTTGCTCAGCAGATGATGAGAGAGTGATCTCCACATTAAAAAAAGTTTAAAAATGCAGATTATATAAATATCATACTTAAAAACAAACCCTGGGTTTAGTGCTTTATTTACATTGATCCCTTTCATTTTCTTTGTATTGTTTTATGATTTGTGATATAATTGTAGGTAAAATGTATGAAAATTTATTTTCACTTATTCATATCACCTTTGTCTTATTTTAAAGACATACAAGGTCTGACAATTATGTTCATGAACTTCATGAACAATGTTGCTAACCTTTCTTGATATCAGAGGGATTATTCGTCATGAATTTGTACCAACTGGACAGTTGACCAAGTTTACTATTTGGAAGTGCTGAAAAAGCTGCGTGAAAGTTAGATAATCTGTACCTTTCGCCAACGATTCATGTATTTTACATCACGACAATGCTCCAGCTCACATGGCACTGTCTGTGAGGGAGTTTTTAGCCAGTAAACAGATAACTATTTGGAACACCCTCCCTATTCACCTGATCTGGCCCCAAAAAACTTCTTTCTTTACCCAAAGATAAAACAAATAGTGAAAGAAAGACCTTTGATGACATTCAGGACATCAAGGGTAATATGATAACAGCTCTGATGGCCATTCCAGAAAGTTCCAAAATTGCTTTGAGGAGTGGACTAGGTTCTGGCACTGGTGCATAGCTTCCCAAGGGGAGTACTTCAAAGGGGACCATAGTGATATTCAGCAATGGGATATGTAGCATTTTTTCTAGGATGAATTCGCAAACTTAATTGACCTTATAGACATTACTAGTTTGTACATTATTTTAATTTTTGCAATAGCATTCATATTATTGAAAAATATAGTCCCAGTGTTAAGAAATGTTCATCTCACAATAGTGGAATATGTGATAACTAAGTTGTCTAAAGTATGCCTTTCTCTAACTTCCAATTTTCTACATTAGAAATAGATTTCCTTTATATTAGCAAATAATACATAATGATGTTTTAATGTGAAAAACAAGATACACATATGAAAGTACTTTTTGATAGAATAACTTGTCATAATACATGAGTGTTTAGAATTAAATAATCATTATGATGTATCAAACACTTTTAGTGTGCATTATATATTCTAGTAAGAGATAAAAAGATGTAAAAATATTTAAGCTGCCTTCATAGAGGTCAATAAAAAACTATGTAGCTTTACAAACACTATTTATCTTCACTAGATGGTGATTCTTTATTCCATGCTCCTTTGAAGATTCCTTTGGAATTTTCTTTCTTTTTTTTTTCATTTTAAAATAAGTTGTTTTTATTTTTTCCAATAACTATAAAGGAACTCTGCAGATAAATTCATGTGATACCGCAGAATAAATCCATGGTGAGCAATAACAAAAGTAACCAAAAGATGATTTTCACCACACTTTGCAACAAACACAAGACATTTGTTTTATGCCACACTGGTGATCATACATTGAACAAAGCATGTAGGATCTTTCCAAGTAAACAGCATTGTAGAACAACAGGAATGTGAAAATACATGGAATGTTCACAGAACCTAAAGACTGCATGGCTCATAAGTTTAATATAATACAGGTTGTTGCTGAAACATAAGCTTGTTGTTTTCATAAATAACAGTCACTAATCATATTAAGTCAAGAAAGAATTCTAGGTTTTCAATGAGGAGAGGGGTTCAGTTTGCATAAAGTGAATTTAGGTTGCTGCTGGGCTTTCAAGAGTAGAGAGATATCTAATGGTTAGTTAGAAATATTCTTCCACAATTTAGGAAGAAACTGAGAGTTATAGACTTAAATATCTACAAGGGTGTTTTTCGTTTTAATTCATAAGTCTAAATTTGCCTGATGAGATGCTTAGATGAGAAGAAGGGAAAGAAAATGCCAGCATCCTGAGGTTTTAAATAGCAAAAGGAAGAGGAACAGTAAATAAAATAGACTGAAAAGTAGTCTTCAGTCAATGTAGCAGTTATTTTGCCTGACGATGGTGTCTGAAAATCAAAGAAGAAAATTTCCACGACCTAGGTCAACAGTGTTTCATAGGAAAAGTGGATATAAACCTCCACCATTTTACTTTATATTTTACATTAAGTAGTACCTGAGTGGAAATAATCCAAAGCCATAATTTATATATATTTACATATTTTAAATAATCCAAAGCCATATATATATATATATAAATGGCTTTGGATTATTTAAAATATGTAAATATATATATAGTATATATAAAATATGTATATATATATATATATATATATATATATATATATATATATATAGTATATATTTTATATAAATTTTTCCCCAGAGTGTAAGAAGACCCTAGGGGTCTTCCTGATTATTCCTACGGAAAAGTATCATGGCCAGCACCTACGTATAAAATAACATCATCCAGGAATACAACCACAACTTCATCTCTTATTACCAGAGAGTCTCTTTAGTGAAAACTGGGGTTCAAAATCTATCTTTCAGTGTCTTAGTTTCGGGGCTAATTGCACTAGAGTGGAGCTTTGGGACAGAAATTTTACTGGGACTCTGGGAGGGTCAGCATCATCATACAGGGACGAAAAAGATGGATGACGGATGACAAGTTTTCAAGACCAAATTAAATTACACATCTATAATAAAATGTAGTTATTTAAATATATCTGTTTGTTTTAATTAGCATGAATTTGAAAAAAATTACTGTATATTTTTTTTAGAAAAACTAAATGACATATGCTTTGCCCAAACTTTCAGCCAAGTCATCGGCAGTCTACAGACCTTTTTAAAGCTGCTAGTGATTAATTCTGATGAATATATGAATTTGGGGAATGTAATAAGGAAGAAACTTTCATATAATAAATGTATTTTTCTCTATTTTACATTGCTGTGCTGATATATTTAGAAAATTAACTTTGCACAATTCTGTTGAATTTAACTAAAGTTTTGGCTCAACTACTGTAACTAAAATAGAAATATATTGGATGATACAAATAAGCATTTATGTCCTTGAATATCAAAAGTAAGAAACCAAAGAGAACTATCAAAAGGAAAAGATCGATTTTAATGTTCTTTTTGAGATCTGTAATAAAAATCAGAGCTTCCGCCCCTTCTTCTTTTACTTCAGGTTATCTTGTAAGAAAAGCAATTAATATGGGAAGATTAACAGAAAATGGAGCTTTAAGGATGATAAAACAAAGTTGAAAGATAGAAAAAAGTATTTCAATGAATAGGTATATATGCACATTTTCAAAGGTGTATGTTTTCTTTTTAAATGTTATTTGCATTGATTATTTCATGTATTATTTTATGTATTAATTATTTTATGTAATTACTTTATGTAATTAATTATTTTGTGTATTAATTTACTAATCACTTATTAACTGTCCTCCACTGTTTAAATTGCTCTGAGCTGAGCAAAGACTCAAAATTCAAGGACCCTATGGGAGACTTATCATGTGTACATAATTGAAAGGTTTTCACCGTGTCCATTACTTTTATGTGACAGTGATTGCTTGTCACAGAACCATAGCCTTTTCAGATGCTAAGAACTCCAGTCTCTGTGTTAGACAAACTTTTGTTAGATTGGGGAAGTGGAAAGAGTATGGTTGCCACACAGTTCACAGTGCTTAACTGTTCTAGGGACAGAGCATTGGTCGAAAGAACTTTGTGTGCCATAAAAGCAGGTGTTGATAGATGTCCTGCACCACTCAGAAGTAAGAACAACACATGTGTCATCTCAACAGGCCATAGGCACGCTCACTCTAACAGGAACAGAGGATCTGCTGCTATCAGTTCAGGAACTCACTGCTTTGGGATCTAGCGCCCAGTAGCCTTGTCAGTGAGGTCCCCTTCCACTCCAAGGCCCACTCCAGATCTGTTCTTTCTCTAGGCCCTAGTCCACTCTCCTTTCCCCTGCACTTTCAAATAGCCCTCATTCCCTGGGGACTAGGTGCATTGATTGCTTTTCCTTTACTTTCTCCTGAATGTGTTGTTATGGTATCTCCTAAGTCTTCTGTTTCCTTTGGAATTATTTTTTGCCTGGCAAATCAAAAATTCAACTTTTGCAATTTCATTGTATATTCAAAAACTTACCTCTAATGTTAAAAAAGGTAACAAAACCCGGAATATTTATTGATTCTTTCTCTTTGGAGTCCTGATAAAAGAATTCTGTTTATCTGGGGAGACAATGTGGGTGTGTCTGAACAACTACACCTGCAGGAATTCACTTGGCATATGTGTGAAGTGGCTTTGATTATCAAAATGACTAGGTCTTCCATTGGCATTTAGTGAGTGAGTGTAAGGAAGTCTAAAAATCCTGAAGTGTGGGCCACAGAAACAAGAAAAAATTGTCTAACCAGAATCGCACTCCTGGGGATATGTTGAAAGGGAAAGGGCTGCCTATAGGAATTGTAGTAAAGGAAAACACAACAGTGAATATTTTGGAATATTTCCCTACCTATCATAGTAATTCTAGTATAATGTAGAAAACTATAGAGATCATTGTAGGTATGACAATTGGTAGAGATTAAAAGAGGGAGAAATTCACCACTTCATCTAGTAGAGTACTGGAAGAGCTCATAGAAAGTATAAATTTAGAACTGATGTTGTTAAATAGAAGGTATCCTTATTATTCTGTACTAGGTCAATGATGAGAAACACTGAACATGCTTTACAAACAGAGATCTTTCACTGTGCTTATTGTAGGTGGTCCACAATTTTTTTTTAATTACATGCACCAACTAATAAAATATTATTATTAAGAACAAATTCTGGTGTATACATATACAAATGAAATATTTCTAAGTTTATATTATATTAAAAATATGTAGCATAATATTTTGGAGAGCTAGTCCTCTTTTTAATCATCTATTTAGTTTTCTTACCACAAAATGCAATGCTGTACTTTTCTGTTATTACCAAAATTTTTCTTTTTATTTCTCCTCTTTAAGATAAGATATCCAGCTCCTTGTTTTATTGAGATTAGCTTCCTGGTGTTGAACAGTTAATTATTTAGCTCACTGTTCCTCATTTACTCCAACGTGTACTAATAACACCAAAAGAACTCCTTTTCATAAGTTGGGTTTGGAATCAGCCAGAACAAAGCCTCACCAATTAAAGAACCATTTAGAACCATTAAAACATTAGTGAGGTGCAAATGTACTATTAAAGAGGACTATTAGTAACTGAGTTGTCAAACGAACAATAAATCCTTTAGAATGTAGAATATGAGAATAATTTTTTGTTTGTTTTTAGAAAAAAAATCCATCTGATTATTATTTCTTTACACACTGAAGGGTATTGTTCCTAATTGTATTTTATTTTAGCACATTGGAGCAAACACAATGTATACCATGGTGACTATGGTCAATAACATTGTATTGCAAATTTGATAGTTGCTGGGAGTATGACAGAAGAAGTTTATATCTAGCATGTGTAAAATCTATACTATTGTTCCTATCTATATCACTATCAGAAGTAAGGAAAACTGAAAATGTTGATGAAAAAAATTACATGGAGACAGAGAGATGGATATCTACTGAAAATCAGGGTTCTTGTTCTGACTCAATCAGTGGCTGTTCAATCTTGAACTCATGTTTCTCTTTTGTAAGGATACATTGAACTAGAGAATGTCTTAAGATCTATAAAACTTAAAGTTTATGGTTTCATATTTTTAATTAACTATAACTAAAATTAACTTGATTCTTGCCTCATAGTAAGCTGGATTTTCTGTAAAATGATGGCAAATATTTATGAAATAATCCATGATTTAAATTTACTTTCTCCTTTCTGTCACTTTATTGGCTCATAATTTGAAAATCACATGTATTGTATTATAATTATTTTTACTTGTTCATTCACTCTCAATAGACTGTAAGTTCCTTGAGGTCAGAGGTAAGCAGCTTCTAATGATTTTTGTCTAGCACAGTAGCATATAGTAACTGTTTAATCAAAACAAACTGGACTAATATTCATAGAAACTGTAATAATTAAGTCATGGGCAAAAATAAAAATTATCGTCAGGTAGAGAAGTTGAGTATTCCTTGATGTTGACCAAAATTTGCCTAGGGCCATGGTAACTCCTACATCAAGTAACACTTGGAAGCTCTGTTTTTTACTCATATTTATGGGTGTGCTTTATTTTGTTTTATTTTTAAAGAATAATTCAGTATTTATTTGTCAGTATTTCCAGAGCAGTAATAAAAAACTGAGATCAAGATAAGTAGTGGTTAAGCCAAAGAGAATACTACTACATCATCCACAGAGAGATTAGGATTTCAACTTGATTATACCCGTTGCAAGATAGGAAAAGGACAGTGAGTATCTGGCAATGGTTTAGTTTGAAAACCATTCAAATACATAGACATTTCTTTACAGAATTTGTTTTGTCCTTATATTTCTCGTAAATCATAATTATATATTTTGATACATAACTGCTTGTGAGCAGTTTGTTGCAGTATCAACATATTATGAAACTTGCTTTAAAATTTTGATAATTGTAGGGCTGATTTCCAGCTCATTTGTTATCATAGCAATGCCCATTACCAGTTTCCCAGAAACGGAAGTAGAGTTGGCAAAATGTTTCCTGTAATTACATTCTTGTACTAAATGCACAAAACAGTCTTATTTTTTTTTGCATAAAGATTCAATTTTATTATTGTAGTAAAATTACATTACAAAAATTTGTTTCATTTTATCTAGCTCTCTTTTTTATTGAAGTATAATTGACATATAACATTATATTAGTTTCAGGTGTACAACATAATAATTCAATATTTGTATACATTGTAAAATGATCACCACTATAAGGCTAGTTACCATTCATCCCCATCCAAATTTACAAAAATATTCTTTCTTGTGATGAGAACCTTCAAAAGCCACTCTCCCAGCAACTCTCAAATATGGAATACAATGTTATTGACCATAATCACCATGCTATACATTATATCCCCATGATTATTTCCTTTGTAACTGGAAATTTGCACCTTTTGATCCACGTGATCCATTTTGCCCATCCCCCAACCCTCTTCCCTTCTGACAAGCAGCAATTTGTTCTCTGCATTCATTAGTTATTTTGTTTCTTTTGTTTCTTAGATTTTACATATAAGTGAACTCATGATATTTGTCTCTGACTTATTTCACTTAGCATAATACCCTGAAATTTCATCCATGTTATTGTGAATGGCAAAATTTCATTCTCTTTTATGATTGAGTAATATTTCACTGTATATATGTACCACACCTTCTTTCTCCATTCATCTATTGATGGATACTTAGATTATTTTGATATTTTGGCTATTGTAAATAATGCTGCAATGAACATGGGGGGTGCATATATCTTTTTGAATTCATGTTTTTGTTTTCTTCAGATGAATACCCAGAAGTAGAATTGTTGAGTCATATGGTAATTGTATTTAAAACTTTTGAGGAACCGCCATACTGTTTTCCATATTTACAATCCAGTTTTCAATCCTACCAACAATGCACTAGAGTTCCCTTTTCTCTACATTCTCACCAACACTTGATGTTTCTTATTCCCTTGATAATAACTATTCTGGCAAGTGTAAGGTGATATTGCATTGTGGTTTTGATTTGTATTTTCCTTAGTAATGTTGAGCATCTTTACATGTTCCTGTTGGCCATCTGTATGTCTTCTTTGCAAGAATGCTTATTCAGATCCTCTGCTCTTTCTTTAGTCAAATTATTTGATTTTGGTTATTGACTTGTATGAGGTTTTTATATTTTGAATATTAATCTTTTATCAAATATATAATTTGCAAATATTATCTCCTATTCAAAAGATTGCCTTTTCATTTCATTGGGGGTTTCCTTCACTGTACAGTAGACTTTTAGTTTGATGTAGTCCCATATGTTTATTTTTGCTTATGCTGCCCTCGCCTGTAGAATTAGATCCAAAAATTTATTACCAAGAATGATGTCAAGGAGCTTATTACCTGTATTTTGTTTCTAAGAGTTTTATGGTTTCAGGGCTTACATTCAAGTTTTTAATCCATTCTGAATTAATTTTTTTGTGTATGGTGTAAGATAGTGATCCAGTTTCATTCTTTTGCATGTGGCTGTCCAGTTTTCCCAATACCATTCATTGAAGAGATTTCCCCATTGTATACTTTTGCCTCCTATTCATAAATTAATTGACCATATATGCATGGTTTATTTCTTGTCTATATTCTGTTCCATTGATGCATGTGTCTGTTTTTAATGCCAGTACCATATGGTTTTGATTACTATAGCTTGGTGATATAGTTTAAGATCAGGGAGCATGCTTCCTCCAGCTTTGTTCTTTCTCAAATTTTCTTTTGCTATTCCAGATGTTTCATGGTTTTGTACAAATTTTAAGATTGTTCTATTTCTCTGAAAAATGCCATTGCAATTTTCATAGAGATTTGCATTGAATTTGTTTTGGATAGTATGAACATTTTAACAATATTAATTCTTCCAATCCATTAGCATGAATATCCATTAGCTTTTCATTTATTTATCCAATTTCTCTTTTGGAGTTTCAAAATGAGCCACCTCAAGAGGTATCTCAGTGGTATGCAGATTACTTTGAGTTAAAGGCAATTTTAGCTTCAGCTCAAGAGAAACTTCTACCCCTTTTTTTAACTACCTACAAGAACTTGAATCAGGGCATTTGCCCATTATTTGACATTATCACAACTATCTGTAGAGCAAGGCAAACTTCTATTTAGTAAAGGTTTGTTCTTCTAATGACCCTTTGAAGTCCCCACGGTGCATTACCTGATCCCTAGCTCAGGATATCTTATATACCTCCACCCCCTTTCTATCTCTGAACCTCTCCTGCACATGGGGGTCTCTGACTCTCTCTGGGATACGAGGTTCCCATACATACGAATGTATTAATTTTGGTTATTTTCTCTTGCTAATCCATCTCATGTCTATTTGATTATTAGGCTAGCCAGAAGAAACTTGAGGGTACAGGAAAGTCGTTCCTCCCCTTACACTTTCATCGATGTTCTTTAATTTGGAATATAGTCATTGTTTCCTCATTTTTCTTGACTCTCCGTTTGTTTGTATGTGTTAGGCAAAACAGCTCTTACTCCCAGTCTTGAAGGAGTGCCTTTTGTAGGAGATGAAACTTGTCATTTAACCTTTCTCTAGCTCTTTGTTTTCTCTCTAATCTTTGTGATTATCTAAGCCCCCTGATTTATTCTTGATAGGTCCCAGATTTTGAGGGTGTGCCAAGACCTTTGTGTGTTCCAGAGGGAGGGATCTCAGTAGGCACCTAATTTCAGGCTGATTAGAAGCTAAACCCACAGGGAGCCACTTTTAAGGTATGCAAATACCGTGTTTCCCCAAAAATAGTACCTAACTGGAAAATAAGCCCTAGCATGATTTTTCGGGATGACATCCCCTGAACATAAGCCCTAATGCATCTCTTGGAGCAAAAATTAATATAAGAGGCCGGCCGGGTGGTTCAGGCGGTTAGAGCTCCGTGCTCCTGACTTTGAGGGCTGCCAGTTCGATTCCTACATGGGCCAGTGGGCTCTCAACCACAAGGTTGCCAGTTCAATCCCTCGAGTCCTGCAAGGCATGGTGGGCTCCGCCCCCTGCAACTAAGATTGAACACAGCACCTTGAGCTGTGCTGCCGCTGAGCTCCCGGATGGCTCAGTTGGTTGGAGCACATCCTCTCAACCACAAGGTTGCGGGTTCAACTCCCGCAAGGGATGGTGGGCTGCGCCCCCTGCAACTAGCAACGGCAACGGGACCTGGAGCTGAGCTGCGCCCTCCACAACTAAGACTGAAAGGACAACAACTTGAAGCTGAATGGCACCCTCCACAACTAAGATTGAAAGGACAACAACTTGACTTGGAAAAAAAAGTCCTGGAAGTACACACTGTTCCCCAATAAAGTCCTGTTCCCCTTCCCCAATAAAAAAATCTTAAAAAAAAAAAAAATAATAATATAAGACCTGGTCTTATTTTCGGGGAAACACGGTATACAGTTTTGTAGGACTGCAATTGTAAACCTTGCTGGTCTCAAACCCAGGTAACATCTTACAGATTTTATTGACTAATTTAATTACTGATGGTAAGAGAATATTTTAAACTTTTTAAATTCATTTTCTGGCTTGAGGTAAAGTCTAATTTGGTGACCGAACAATGTGTGCATTTGAAAAATGTGAATTCTACAACTGTTGTGTGTAGTATCCTATGTAAATTAATTCAAGTGGTTGTACTTCAAGTGGCCCTATGTAAACATAAATTAATTCCAGTGGTTGAGAGTGTTATTCATCTTTTATATCTTTACTCCCCCTCCTTTTTTTCTTACTAAGAGATGAGTGTCAAAATTTCTATGGTTTTGAATTCTCCCATTTATTTCTAACTACTTTTAATTTGTGGTTCATGTATTTGGAAGCTCTATCATTAAGTGTGTACACATTTATCATTGCTAGCCTTCCTAATGAATCGACGCATTTCTGGTTATAATGTATTCCATTTATCTCTGGTAATACTCTCTATCTTAAAGTTTATTTATGTGATGTTACCATAGCCATGCAAGCCTTCTTAGGGTTATTGTTTGCATAGTATATCTTTTCCATTGTAATATTTTCAACCTATGTTTTTATATGTAAAGTACATCTCAGGTATTAAAAGTGTATACCTTTAGCATTGATGACTTGTTTGCCTACGGTTTTTTCTTGATGAACACTGTATTTTGCAGTCACCAAACTGATGTAGTTTGAGCACAAGGGTTAATAATTTATAATACAATACTAGAAAAGTACTAGCTGTAGGACAAAAATAAAAAATAATCAGGCACAGAGCAGCCGGATGGCTCAGTTGGTTAGAGCATGAGCTCTGAACAATAAGGTTGCCAGTTCAATTCCCACATGGGCTGGTGGGTTGCACCTCCTGCAACAAAGAATGAAAACAGCGACTGGGCTTGGAGCCCTCCACAACTAGATTGAAAGACAACAACTGGGATCTAATGGGCCCTTGAAAAACACACTGTTCCCCAACAACAACAACAACAAAAATAAATAAATAAATAAATAAATAAATAAATAAATAAATAAATGAATGAATGAATGAATGAATGAATGAATGAATAAATAAATAAATAAATAAACAAAGATAATAACACTAATATTAATCAGGCAGTATCAATGTTCCTCTTTCTTTCTCTGTCTCTTCTTCCCTATCTCTCTCTCTCTACTCTCTTCCTCTCTATTTGTCTGTCAGTCTGTCAATATGACTCTGATTCTTGAACCTACCTGAACCTCAGGCCTTACATAAGAGTCATATTTATAAATATTTTGGCATGCACCCAACTGTCACCAGTTGGTAAAGTGATGATTCATCTGTAGACATTTCAACAATTAATTTTTATAATTTTCTTATTTTCCTTTTCTTTCATGATAAATCTTGTATACCTGAAATTGACAAAAAATATGTACATGAATATATGCATATATAAAGATAAATGTATACATATATTAAATAGAGGTATACAGATATTTCACTAAATGCATTTTACTAAAATTAAATTATTCTCAATTAATTGATATTGCAATAGCCTGAATTTTATTTTCCTGAAATTAAGGCTTTTTTTTCTGACATTGAGTTGAGAGCAAAGGCGTATTTTAAGTAATACTCATCTTTCAAAGTAATATGCTATTTCCACTTACTATTTCTCTCAGTAAATGCTGCTAGATGAATATGTTTGAATGAATTCATTCTGTTGTGAGGCTTTATGTTATATTACGGCATTGATTTTAGAAAACGGACATGCCTATGGGATTTCTCATTTGCTACTTTACAGTGTTATTTATTGTTGACACAGCCACAATTGAATTAACATTTAGCTTATGTACTTTATTGTTAAAAATCTATATTTAATTGTTTTCTTCTTTAGATGTTGGAAATAAAATTTCCACCAGGTAGTTCCTGTATAGTTCAAGTTAAAAATTGTTTTTCAAAATATTTTCTATGAAATAGTATTAGCAATGCCAGGAAATATGTTTTCTATTGTGATGGTACTTTTGTGTGATTTGAATTTTACAAATCTGAATATAAGCCAAAAAGTGCAAAATTTTATAAGCAACTAATTATATTTTCTGCATTTCTGAAGGTATAGTCCAATAGTTGTTTGCTATTATTTTCTTTTCTTAGATTAACTTCTATGGTTACACTTATACAAGTTAATGAAAGAGTTTTATAAACAATTGATTTGGAATATTTTTCATATGTGCAACCAATGCTGCAGTTATGTAATTATTAACTTTCTTAACACATTACAAAATGATTTCTCAGTCAGCACTTCATTTTTTAGAAACAATTGTATAAGCCCAATTATTTTTTATTCTTAGATTCAACAGACATAAAATTAATCTGTCAAAATGCTATAAAACTTTTAATTTCTTTATCTATCTTCTTCAGACATGTAATTAATTTTGAATAGCTCTTGTCTGCGGGTCTTTGAGTAGCCCTGGGGTATAAAGACCTGTTAGGTCTGTCTGCCAAACTTCTGACCTAATCTCACTTAAATCATTCCTGAATATGGGTTTTCAAATATGTTTAAACAAAATGTTATTTAAACTTCAAATTATAATATCACTTTTCTTATGGATTTAAAATTTTGATTCAGCACTTTCAAAATTACTAGTATCTAGAGTTGAGTTATTGATTTTTTTCATCATGATTATCCTTAATACCAAGAATAAAGACATTCTCCTACATTTGACTTCACTAATATTATCTGTTGATTTGCCATCATAATGAGTCATTTATAAAAACATCCATTTGCAGAATTACTAACTGCTGACTTACATCTCACTAAAAAATGCTGAATTCAAATTCTGCATTTGCCAGGGGATCTGGCTTAGTTTATTAAAGGGATAGAAGTGGCCTTCAGATCCCAGATAATGAAATTTGGCTTCCCTTGAATTAAACAATAACCAAACCACATCAAAGGGGACAAAGCAAAATAGTTGGATCTAGAAGTACAAAACTGCTATGAAAAAAGTGAACAAAAACAAAGAATGCTCATCTGAGTTTGAATTATGGGATAGAAAGCAATGTTTGGAAAAAGTTGTTGATTTGCTGGAGTGTGTAAAGGTTTATGTAAAAATGGGGGTGGGGACAATGCATGGCAGGGAGAAATTTTTTACAGTGTACCTGAAAACTTCTTTATGAATAGGGAAGAAGATGTTAAGAACTTTACTATATAAGAACTATACCTGTATAGTAAAACTCCTAAACTTTATTTAGAAATAGACAGTCATAATTTCACCTAGTGCACTGATAAGAGACAATAAAACCATTTTCTGCCAAAGGAACAGTTTGTAGTTTTGCTAAATTCAGTCAATCAAGCTTCAGAGAAGATTCCTCAAAAATTTTCCAGAATTTCTTTTTGAAACAAAATGGTGCATCTTTGAGGAGATCATTTTCACGATGTGATGTGTTTACTTCTGAATTTAATTCTCCAATATGAATTTAAATAACAAATATGTATATCAGTCTGGAACTAGAAGATGGAGGCCCCAATGGAGGAGATTATTTTAAAGATTATGTACTGCCATTTAAACAAACCGTCTTGTAAATAATATTCAACATTTGACTTGCGTCAGCATGTCAGAATAGAGAACTGAAAAAATATCTTTAAGTAGTTTAGCTTCAAAATGAGTTATTACAGCTCCTGGTAGAACCAAAATGTCTAAAAGTATTTAATTATGTTTTTAAAAAATCCCAACTGGATGCCAGTTCCAAAATCAAACTTATTTGCAAAGTCATGATAAATCTTGGACTTATTTGTAAATCTAGTTTAGAAAAACAATTTAATACAAACAGAAAAAAACAACTATAATTACATATTTTAAACTTTATTTCTTTGCTTTTGTTATGTTTTTCTACTAACTTAAACTTAAATAAACTTTTAATTTAGTACCTTCCTTAGAGTGAAGTAAGTTTTAAAGTAAACTACCTTTTAAAAAGAGAATGCGCAGTGTGGCCAGTAAGCTCAGTTGGTTACAGCTCTAGGAGGTTGCCGGTTTGATCCCTGCGTGGTCTGCTGTGAGCTGCGCCCTCCTTAAAAAAAGAGAGAGAGAGAGAGAGAGCTCTAAATACATCAGAACATGTAAACATTATTTTAATGTAACTGTGTCAACTGTATTACAATATGATATGAAATATGTTCACGTCAACAAAGCTATTATTAACAATGGCTATTTTATTTTCAGTAAAAGTGCCTGTAAGGACATTGATCAAAATGATGATTATCGGCACTTCACATTAAGAGAATGAACACGGTGACATAAAATAAAAAAGAAATACCCCCCAAAAAAGTAAATTATTTTTATCTTACAAACTAATAAAAGAAAATGACTTTTAAATCACTCTAAACTCTTAAATTACTTTTCAGTGTCTACTTCACAAATTACATTATAAGTTCATTATCACTAAAACATATGCTCTGCTAATTGCAATATTAACATCTAGGAAATAGCCTTTTAAAATTTATGATAAAAATTATATGATGAGTTACTGTGACTATTTTACTAACAGATAATATAAATCTAATGGTTTTAGAGAAGTGCAATTTCTATGTAGAAGTTTAGATGATACTTATATAGTAAAACTCTTAAACTAAATATTTAGTGTTAAAATTTTCTTTACATGTTCAATATATTTTAATTTTATAAAAATATTGTTTATAAAAATTTATAAAAATATTGTTTGTAAAAATAATGTAGCATTATTTTTACAAACAATATTTTATAAACAATATTTAATATTAAATTAAAATACATTATTTGTGAGTCCCCAGGAAAAGAGCAAGTATTTAATTTTTCCCATTTATAGTCTAAACAAAAATAGTAAATGCCTTTATCAAATATTTATCATAGTACTATAATATGTATATTTTAGAAAGGCAATTTGATAATATCAATGAAATAGCTAAATTTCTTTTCAGTATATTTACAGTCTGGAGGCATATGTGAGAAGCAGAATATCTCACATACCTGTAGCCATATGGGTATAATATTAAGGGAAATTTTGGAAGATTCTTCAAAATGCTTTGTTGATTATTTTGTTATTGTGTGTAAAAATTCACTATAAATGCATGTGTTGTGATTCAGTATAACTTTTTGTTTTCCCCTAAAGGACTTTATCTGTTGCTTAATAACATCCTGAATACTTGAAGGGGGGGTATTACCCAAATTTTGATCTCTGACCTTAAAAAACAAATAAATCAAAATTGAGAATGTTTTTACATTGAAGAATGTCGTGGACTAAATTGATAAACAAATGAATGTGAGAAGACATTTTTTTCCATGACTAAAACCAACAAAGAATTAATTTCTAGAATATATGAGGAACTTTTGAAAATCCACAAGAAAAAGAAGCCACTCTGAATAAAAAATTATACATGATATGTGTAGGGAATTTTTAAAAGCGAAAGCTAAAAATGCTGACAAGATAACCCAAATCATTGCTATAGTGAGATGCATAGTGAGTTTCCAAAAGATATTTTCATGTCCTAACCATTAGAACCTGTGAATTCCATCTTATTAGGAACAAGGGTCTTTGCAGATGTGATTAAATTAAGGATCTCTAGGTTAGATCATCTGGGATTATCTGGATGGCCCCTATATCCAATGACAAGCATCCTTATGAGATAAAAGGAGAAAACATACCCAGAGGAGAAAGCTGTATGAAGAAGGCAGTGACTGGGACTCTGTAGCCAAAAACTAAGAAATTTTGAGCTATCAGAAACTGGATGATGCAAGGAAGGATACTTGAATAGAAAATTCAGAGTGATGTGGCCCTGCCAGCACCTTGATTTTGTACTTTTAGTTTCCCTAACAGTGAAATAATTAATTTCTGTTTTTAAAGCCACTCAGTTTGTGGTTATTTGTTACAGAAATCCTAGGAAATTAATGTAGTTGGTAGCAAGAGAAATAAAAATTTTAAATGAGTAATTACTTTATACAGAGTAGACTAGAAAAAAAAGAGAATCTTAGTTCCAAGTGTTGACAGTAATGTGAGGATATAGGAATTGCTTGCATATCTGGTGGAAATGTAAACTAGCACAGCCATTTAGAGAGCAATCTACTGTGTAGTTAATTTGATACTGCTATTCCACTTCTGACCGAATATCCCAGGGCATTGTTACATATGTCTCAAAGTAGATCTGTGTAAAAATGATGTTTAACCCATGGTTCATAGTCATGGAGAGGGTAGAGTTGGAGGCAACTGGAATGCCCATTACTGAGAAAGTGGAAAGAATGTGGTGTATGTAATGTGTTGGATGCAAATAATGAAAATACAACTCTCTCTTTCTCTTTCTCTCTCTCTCTTTCTCTCTCTGTAAAATACATATATACATACATACAAGTACATATACAGTAAAATGTGTTTATGAGGTCTGACAATTGCTTTCGTGAACTTACTGTGCACTTACATTGGCACTTACATTGGCAGCACTGTACAAAAAGCTCTGTAATGTTTCGTATCCTTGGTATATCAATATCTCACAGCTGTGTTCATGTCGATGTGTGGTGGTGTCTTGCTGAGTGATGTTTATTATTGTTGTTGCGTGGTTTTTTGTGCCGTTGCAAGAATATCTGAACTTGAATTACAGCAACGAACGAACATTACATTTCTTGTTAAACTTGACAAGAGTGGAAGTGAAATCAGGGTCATGTTAGTTCAAGTTTATGAGGATAATTCCATGAAGAAAACAGCAGTGTACAAATGGATTAAATGTTTTCTCTGAGGGGAGAGAACCCATCACTGATGAAGAGAGGTCTGGAATGCCAGTAACGAGCAGAACTGATGAAAACATTGAAAAAATTCATTAAACTGTGCATCAAAATCATTGGTTGAGGTGTGAGAAGCATAGCAGAACAAGTAAACATCAATAAACAATTAGCAAAATCTTAACTGAAAATCTTGGCATGAGAAAGGTGTGTGCAAAAATCGTCGCAAAGAAGCTCACCGATGAACAAAAGCAAAGGAGAGTCGAAGTTTGCCAAGACCTTTTGGGGAAGCAAGACGATGTTTTGGGCTAAGTTATCACTGGTGATGAAACATGGGTGTACCAATACGACCCTGAAACAAAGAGTCAAAGTGCACAGTGGAAGTCAGCCGATTCTCCATGATCAAAAAAAATTCCGTCAGTCCAAATCAAGAGTCAAAATGATGTTGCTAACCTTTCTTGATATCAGAGGGATTATTCATTATGAATTTGTTTCAACTGGACACACAGTTAACCAAGTTGACTATTTGGAAGTGCTGAAAAGACTGCGTGAAAAAGTTACACTACCTGCAATTTCGCCAACAATTCATGGCTCTTGCATCAAGACAAAGCACCAGCTCACACGGCACTGTCTGTGAGGGAGTTTTTAGCCAGTTTACAAATAACTGTATTGGAACACGCTCCCTACTCACCTGATCTGGCCCCCACTGACTTCTTTCTTTACCAAAAGATAAAGGAAATATTGAAAGGAAGACATTTTGATGATATTCAGGGCATCAAGAGTTATAGGATGACAGATCTGATGGCCATTCCAAAAAAAGAGTTCCAAAATTGCTTTGAAGGGTAGACTAGGTGCTGGAATCAGTGCATAGCTTCCCAAGGGGAGTACTTCAAAGGTGACCATAGTGATATTCAGCAATGAGGTATGTAGCACTTTTTCTAGGATAAATTTGCAAACTGAATTGTCAGACCTCGTGTATACATACACGTATACATTTTTACAAACACACACACATATGTATACATGTACATATATACTTATTTAGGCAACATAATGTGCAAGAATATACTCACATAAAATATAACAAACAAGTTAAAATTGTTTACTATATGTTAGACAGATATGAATGGATTGTGAGGAAACAGGAAATGAATAAATCAATATTTATAACTGAAAGAAGTCCTGAATACACCAATGAATAACAAACAATGAACAATTTAGGATTATGAATAACTCCACCCTCTGCATCTCAGGTCTTCTCCAAAATATTGTAAATAAATATACATAATTTATTAATCCCTCCGTTTGCAAAGCATTAATGCATGCAGGATATAGATAAAAATATCAAATAAGTATTCTCTTGGCTTAAAAGTTTACAATCCAGTAGAGGAATCTGACATGTATTGTAATGTAGTAGGGAGTGAATTGTGATAGATGTGCAGGCAAAGTGCTCGGCAAGAAATAGAGATTTTAATTCTCAACTTGTGGTTTGGAAAGTTTATGGAGGAGATGTAATTTAAACTTTGCCTTTAAAACAGAAACAATCTTGACAAGTAGAGGAGGATGAGATTGAGCTAAATGACGGGTATAGTGAAGAATATGGTGGGTAAAGGAGTGAGAGTACAGCAGTGGCTACCAGATGGATTGATTGAAGAAGAAATTAGAGAATAATTGAACAGTGAGTAGGATGTAAACAACAGGGATAGGTAGGGTCCACATTCTATTTGAGAGGCTAGTGTATATTGGTCAAGAGCATCTCCTATGGTCACTTTTCTGAACTTCAGCCAGACAGATTTGATTGAGGTATTTATCCAAAGAGGTCAGAGAGAAAAAGACTAGAACAAAAGACAAAAACAGTAGTGGAGTACTAAGAATTAAATTCAAAAATGACAAGAGATGCGAAAGGGAGAATCAAAGCAAAAACTGAGGATCAGGTATGTTCTAAGCATAAATTAGATGTGTCCTAAGCAGAAATTTCTTTAGGATTGAGGTCAAATCACAGAAATACATTTAAAAGCCTATTTTCTAGCTATATAATGTTGGGATGTGCCCTAATACCTGTAGGAGCCTACAATATCTGAGTCTACCGGGCTTAAGAATAACGAAGGAAGCAGAAGTAGAGAACGGTACTGTGATGATGAGAAGGGAGTGTCTGTAATGACAAAAATATGTTGATGGTCGTTGGTCCAGAGCCTACTGCTGTTTAAATACCACTAATCAAGTTGTGACCATAAAAAACCACAGATTGCCAGTCTTTGGAGATAAGCCTAGAGTTGTGAATTCCCCACTGGGCAAAATACCAACTGGCAATGATTTATTAAATGGATTTTCTATAAATCTGTAATTTTATATATCTCAGAAAATTCTAGTGAAACTTCAATGTTTTATATCACTAATAGTAACAGGTAGAAACTAAAATAATTTAGACAAGAGAGAATAGTCATTCTAATGCAATTCAACTTAGAAAACTAATAAAACCCCAGATGGTTCAATATGTTTAAATTGCTTTTTATTAATCTCACTGAAGAAGGAGAATTTAATTTGAAAAGATTAGCTGCATGGATTAAAATATGAGGTTCCTTGTATTTAACAAAAGAACAAAATCTATGAAACAAGATTTATATTATATGTTTTAGTCTCAAAGAAGTTTGATTTATTGAGAAGAGCTTTGTTCAGTAAAGTTTTAAAAATGCAAAGTTTTCATAAGAGAAAGACAAATTGTAAAAGTAACAAATAAGGGAGGGATAAATGGTCCATACCAAAGCATATGCAGTTACTTTTCATTTACAGGTTATATTTACAATAGTATCAATAAAGTTTATTTGTGAATAGCTTCATAAAATATCTATCTCTCTATCCATCTATCTGCCTACCCATGTTCTGTCTATCTACCTATCTTCACACTAATAATTTCTGCAAATTTAAAGAAGGTGAAAGCACAAAAGGAATCTTTCATTTGCTGGAAAATGCTTAATCTGAATCTTAGTAAATGTATTATTTATTTAAATAAAATTAGTTTACAGGTGACATTATAATTTATCAAAATTGTTTTCTATTTTACCCTTCCTATCTTTACAATTTATTTTATATTTTATAAATTCTCAATGAATCAAATTGTGAATTACTTATTCCCTTTCAACATGGTAAGTCTGTATTTGCCAAAGAGAAGTAATCTTCCTGTGCAATCTATATAATCATAACTCCTAAATATAAAATTAATGTATAAGGATGTTAAATATATAACTATTAGCCAAATTCAATCTGAATATATAATTATTTTCCAGTTTCTATCGCATTAACTGAGCAAAAATATTAGTCAAGGTTGTCTAGAATGTTTGAGTTAAACACTTATAAATGCCTGTGGGTAAATAAATATTTAAAGAATTAAAATAAATGAAAAGATAAATCCTTACAGCTATATAAATTTATAGATGTATGGATAGATATCTGTGCTTGAGCACACATAAAGACATACACACATATATCAAGAGACACTAAAATTCATTAGTTAATTGTGTGTTTATGTGTATGTAACACATATAAAACATATAGTTCCGTGTTTTAAGTATGTGAATACATGTATATATCTATAACTATCTATATCTATGTTCTGTATCTAAATATACATATACATATCTAGATATATAGGTATTTATATCTCTAATGAGAGAGAGTGTCTATACTTATCTAGCCAGATATTTTCCATTGTAATCATATTTATAATGGTAATAGTAACTTCTAGAAGTATCTAAATTTTAAACATTCCCTAATCCGTTTTTAGACTAAATAATTAAATTGTCATTTGGCAATTAATACAAGTCTCATGATCAAATATTATATAATTCATATTATGAGAAATATATTTTCATGACATTTATTTATAATAATAAATAATATTTTAATATGGTACTCCAGTGACTTATCAGGTTGGGAAGTAATGTAGTACAAATGAGATTCACATGTTTTTTCCATATTTTATTCTATATTGATTATATATTTGTATGCATACTGCATTACAAGTGTATGTCTGGACAAAAACATTTGTCTGACTAGCTGTCATGCAGCCACTATAGAATAGACACCTAAGTAGAGATTCATCCTTGATTGAAAAAACAGATCCATCTTTTCTGGTCTTTTCTCCTATTTTAAAAATATACTTACTTAGAGAGTACAATACATGAACTAGATTTTTTAAAATTCTGTCCCTATTTTTATACCATATTTGGAAGCATTTGTATTATTTGAATTGAGCATTCTTCCTAAAAATGTGTGTTGATGCATGTGCAATGTGTCCGTGTTTCTTATGTATTTGGATGTGAGGCTGTGTTATGTGTCTCAGAGAAGTATCTGTTTGTGTTTATATTGCTTATTTATTGAACTCTTTTTTTTAATGTTTTTATTCTTATCCCAATTCAAATCATTAGCTTTTTTCAGTTTTTTCTTTTACTTCGTCTTTTCTTTTGACTCATTACTCATCATGTGTTTCCACATGGATTTTCAGCACCTGAGTCTACATGATCTTACTGCTTTGACTTCTTATAGATAAATTAATTGTTCCCCTAGTGTTCCAATTCCAGTCTCTCAGGAGAAGAATCTGACTAGTGGCTTTGAAATCTGGTCTAACAAGCTGAAGCCTTTTGGGGTAGTGGAAGGCACAGCCTCTCATTAGCAGAAGAGATATAGTTTAGGCAATTCTGAGTAACAGGTGTAGGGTGAACAGGTAAGAAAACATCCAGTAATGAATGACTGTCATCTTTGTCAATGTAGACATCATAAGTCTTTATTATAATTATATTCTTGTGATTTGACATTACTTATTTTGGCGTACATTGAATTATATTGGAATATGTGACTTTATTAACCATAATTTTTCTTCCTCAAGTAACTTTGTCTCTATTAATCTCTAAAATAAAGTTTAAAATGTAGATATGTAAATTATGTTTATTTTAGGAAAAAAAGGATTTAATTTGAAAAAAGTTAGATGAAATTATTAAAGCTGTGGGAAAAACACATTCAAGAGTTGAACGGCATTTCACTGACAATTTATTATTCTTTTTCAGAGAGGGGTTATGCATTTTAACAGACAAAGTCCAGTTAACACACACACACACACACACACATACACACACACATTTTAACATATTACTTCATACTCATTATCCACTGGGTCTATCTGCCCATTCTCAAACTTTATGTCATAGCTTTTATGTAAAAGTTTCCCCCACTACCACCAACACCATAACCGTTAGTCCCAGTCTCTTGCTCTCTACTTAGAGGCCCCTTAAAAATGTAGTATTGTAATTAGACACCTATACTTCAATTCTTAACAAGGTTGGTATCCTTTTAGTCTATTTTGTGCTGAATAGATGGCATTTCTTTTTTTTTATCCAATGTCAACAAGATTAATTTAATTTTATTTATTTATTTAACGTGTGTGTGTGTATATATATATAAAATTGTATACACATTTTAAGAAAGGAGAAAACTATTAAAATTGTAATAACATATACCAATAACAAAAGATGAATACAAGTAACATTTGACTTCTGCAATTACAAGAGGTGCTCAAAGTGGTTACTGTCAGCATCCAGACACTTCTGATTACCGCGAACACTGTTTGGTAGACTTTTGTGGTGAGCGTGTAAACTGTTCCAACATCATAGCAGAAGAAGCAGGACTTGCTGCTGTGCGAGGCCCCTGATCGTCCCTTGTGCACATAACACACAGCACCATGCATCTCAAACTTATCACGAATGCGTGCCATTTTAGGCATGTTGGAGGTTCTGTTGAATACTCACGCCTCCATTGTCACACTTCCACGAAGTTCTCAACTTTCAAATACCACTTCAAAATAGTCTTGCACTCCTCAAATGACAACTGAGCTTCTGCCATTTTCTTTGTCCTGCCTGTTGCATGGTACACTGGCATTCACATTTGATTAAGCCATCTTTTGAGCAAATGTCATACTACACATTGCTAACGTAATCCAATTCAACTTCGAAAGCTATACATAGATAATGTCTCTTAAAATGTGTATACACTTTTTGGCACCCCCCATTATATAGTATATACATGAAAAGGTGGGACAATGAAGTTCTCAAACTTTCTACCGTGCACTTACACAGTGGAAAGTTCAAGAACTTAATTGCCTGAACTTCGTATATCACAAGATTTATATTGATATTCTATTGCTGCTGTAACAAATTGCCACAAACTTAGCAGCTAATAACACACAAATTTATTATTTTACAGTACTGTGGGGCAGAAGTTCAAATAGGGCTCATCAAGCTAAAAGTAGGATGTATATTGGCAGGGCTGTAAAACTTTCTGGAGACTATAGGAGAGGATCTGTTTCCTTGATCATTAGGGCTGTTGGAAGAATTCGATTCCCTCTGATTCAAGACTGAGATCCCAGTTTCACTGGTTACTGTTAGTGAAGAGCCATTCCCAACTTCTAGAAGCCGCTAACATTCCTTGGTTTATGGCACCCTGACTCCATTTTTCAAAGCTAGTAATGGCATGTCAGTATCCTCCCACTCTTTAAATTGTTCCTCCTCCTTCATCAGTCTCATCTCTCTGACCCAGGCTTTTGCCTTCCTCCTCCAATTTTAAGGACTCACATGATTAGATCAGGCCCACCCACATAATCCAGAATAATTTCCCCATCTTGAGTTTTTTTCAAGTTTTTTTCAATGTAAGATAACATATTCACTGGTTTCCGGATTAGTATATGGACATCTTTGAGGGTGGCCTTATTCTGCCTACCACAGAGTTCTTTTAAAAATTTAAATAATAAATACTAATATCCTGTGAATATTTTACCTCATGTCACCACGTAACTGGTGGAAATTAACTTATGCAAACTGGCAAATTATTTAAACTTGAAATAGCTCTAGTGAAATTTTAATTGTTTTCTTCCCCAAATGGATGACCCAACAGTTTACTCCATATGATTAATTTTGAATTTAATATTAGATCCAGAGAGAAAAGGGGGCATCAATAAAAGGCTGTACTATAGTTTGTTATACGTCTTGAAAACTAATTAAGGATTTTACATATTTTAAAATCTTCCTAAATTACAAAAAGACATATCTGATTGGCCAAATTCATACTTATATATACAACTTAATAAAAATCTGTAAAAATTAAAGTAATTAAATAAGATATGTCAGTGTATTTTCACATTGTGGTATCAAATTTAAAATCTCACTTAACCTTTATTTGCAAAATGTTTTCAAACACCAGTAGTAACTTTTAAAACTGTTAATCTTTGCAAATTATGAATTGCATTTTAATTTTCATAATACTATTTTGATTTTAAATGAATTTTCAAACTTTATGTCAAACAAGCACATCTTAATCTTGAAGTGTTAGATGTGTTCAGTATTTTCTTGACAAATATTTTTCAAATGGTTCCATGAGAAGGAATAGTATCTAACTTTTTCTTAAGGATAAGAGTTATATTCTGTCTCTATCTACAATACTTGTCAATTAGAATTGAAATAACAATTGGTATTGAAAATTTCACTTATATAATTCTATTTCACATATTAAAACTTGTGACTTTTAATTACACGTTGAGTTAAAGCATTATTTTTTCCCCTTATATCTTATATATTGACTTTCTGGTGAATATCATAGCTGAAGCTATTTTGTATTATATTGTATTGGTTTGTAAATTGAGTTACAATAACAGAAGAAATAATTAAAACAAGTACAAAATTAAATGAGTTATTAATATGCTAACATATGACCTTATGTTATTCCTTCCTAAAAACTGTACATTCCCCAAATATACAAAATGTTTCCATAAACAAAGACAGTGGTTTGTATGTTAGTGATCATCACATTAAATTCATAAGTAGCTTTAATCACCACAATTTTTTGACCAGGTGTTATCTTAGTTAATCACAACTAATCCTGAAAATCCAAATAAAGATTAACATTTGGTAATCATATTATTTGCCTACCTAGCAATCTTCAAATTTTTAATCTGTTGCATAATTTGGTTAGAATCTTCTTAAAACAATCTCACATTTATCATGTTTTTATTGTTTCTTACCTTTATGGTATTGTAAACTACAGTGACTCAGAACATTAAAACAGAAATATACTATTTTAACAGGCCTCAATTATAGATGAAAGAAAAAAAGTTACAATGCCATTGAGAGCTGTTGAAAGCTTGAGTTACATTGTGGTTTATTTCTTAGATTCACATTCTCTCGAGAGACATGTTGAATCCAATGATCTTTTAAAATGATTATAGTCTAACTTTTATTCTGCAGACAGCTAAATAATTACACTTAATGACTAAATAGCATACTGTTTTATGATCAGTATTTCAATTTCAAAGTTAGTGCCCTTCATCCAAATAACTAAGCCCAATGTTAAACAAAACTCTGCCTCAGTGAGATGGAGAAAGACTTCAACTAAAATATTTTTGTTTCATGTGTAGCAACTTTCTTCAGTGAACCTCAATTCCATTTTTAAAAGTTCTGTGCAATAAAAAGAAGTGTATTTTATAAAAAATATTTAAAGAGCACCTTTCTGAAAACGATATATCTGAGGACACCTGAAATTGCCCTCAAGTTCAGTTAGTGACCTTATGGAAAGGAATGATATCAAAATGTGGTCCAGCACACAATTACTAATCATTTCAAAATGTGGTGACCTCATTTAGAATTCTGCATTTTAATATTATACATATGGCATCTCTTACTGATTACTAGCAATCCACATTAATTACATATTAAAATGTGCATTCTTTTAAAAAGTTTCTTCCATTTTAAAGCACATTAGAATCACCTAGGGTACTTTTTAAAATAGTGATGATCAGGATCTACCCCAGATTATTAAAATTAAAATCTCCAAGGAAGTTGAACTAGATCTCATTAATTTTATTCATCCTTTAGTAATCTTATTGATTTTGAGAGTGCTTCTTTCCGTAAAATGTTTTTCCACAATATTACACACATTAAAATGAATAAGGTGTATTTTTTTTAAATTTTATTGTTTCTATAATGAACACTTTCATCGTACATGCAGTGTGATATAATTAATAAGAATGTCCCTATATTTATAAAAGGGTTTGACATGAAAAACACAATTTCTCGTTCAAGCTCTAAATTTCTAGATGAACAGAGTAACTTCATACAGCTATGACAACTGGAACTATTGTTTTAAAACAATAGTAAAAAGCTCATGAAATTATTACTTACTGACCGCCTCTAAAAGTAATGAATTAAACAGGTTTACCCATAAGCAAATTTTTTTGTTGTTGTTGTTGTTTATAAAATAGAGCCCTTTTGAATATTTTACCATATTTGAACTGAAGAATTTATTACCATCTGAATTTATGTAATCTTCAGCATTTGTCTTGGTCTTTTCAAGACCTTCCTTGGGAAAATTATTTATAAATGATAATAGCATTTGATGAAAAAATATGCGTATTCTTCCTCATACTTTAAACGAAAATATATTCAAGTTGATGAAATTTTCAATTTAAAAAATAAAGCTGAATTTGTAGAAGGAAATACATCTATCTCTGACGTGAGGAAGAACTTCCTCAGCATGATTATAAAATCAATATAATTTATGATTTTGCAGAAATGCCTGCCCAACCATAGCCTCTTTCTTCATTGCTTATTTCAGTGCCGCAGAGACAATACAGCAAAGTAATTCAGAGTGAGGTATGCATTTAGACTGTTCATATAGATCCTGTTTCTGCCATTCACCAGTTTGAGACCCTGGGTGTATGTATCAGTTTATCATCTCTAATGTAAGGGTAATAAAAGTATTTACCTCTTAAAGTAGCTCTGAGAGAAGAAAACAAGATACTCCATGCCTGGCACACCTCAAGTACCCTGCAAATGTTACTATTGTTATCTAAACATACTAGGATTCACTGAATTTATCCATAAAGATAAACCTCTGAATTCTATTCGCAGAAATTGCACTCCAACTATTAAGGAGGCCATCTTTTGACAAAATCCAAGATTTTGGTCATATCCAGCTTTCCTATGTAAAACATTTCATATTCAGTTTGGTGCTTTGAAACTTAATATCAAAGTATCTCATCTGTGGCCTTTCAAAGTATCAGTGAATACCAATTCATAGCGAATAAGATCATCCAAATGTTTTGCAGTAAATTAATATGTTGTAGACTGCAACACATTGTCCCTTTTCACTGTATTTAGAAAATTAAACATTGAGATACAACAGAGTGTGAATCATTTGGCATTTATTTACATGGTATATTACAGTCATGAGTCTGAAAGCCAAATGCTATCAAATGAGTGAAGTGTGAATTAGGTCTAGCATGCCTGGGCTGACAGGTCCAATTGCATTCTGAAAAATGCAATTCTGAAAAAACATACGTAGAAATGCTTCCAAATAATAAGGTGAATTAATGTCAGCAAAACCCGTAACTGAGGATTGTGTGACTTGAACAGTATTAATTAATGTGAAAGTTCAGAATTCTTGTTGCAAACACAAACAGTTGGCGTTTTGTTCATTTGTTGTTTTATGATTTGTTTGGCTTTTAGGGGAGGTTTGTTAATGTAGATATTAACAAAGCATGTCAAATAGTCAAATGAATTTTAACAAATAGAGAGTCCACAGCACTGCTATGTTTTGATTTCAGGCAGCATGGTTTGTTTAATTTTCTATAAGCTCATTTTGAAATTCTGATACAATGTCAATGTCTACCCTGAGTTAACACTATTCCACTGTACACCGGTCCTAGATATCTAGCCAGTGTTAACCTCATATATACTACTGTGCATTAGTATTACATGTATCATTAGTACCCGTGTACTAATGATACATGTATAAGTAATAAGTTTTTCTTTCCCTTTATTCTCTTCTAGAACTTAGGGATACTTTCAGCTAGTCTAGTTCCTCATTTAGACTGAACCTCATAATTAATATTATCATAAATAAAAATACATACAAAGGCATTTAAACAAGACTTCTTGTTATTCTTTTAGCATTTAAAAATTATTTGAATAAATATAAATTATATTCTTCAGGTGGATTAGCTCCATCCTTACATGATTTCAAAAGCAAAAATCATACACACAGACACACAGACATACAAATTTTTTATCTTTCTTCATAATATATATGAATCAGACCACTGTGGCTCAATAGTTCCACAAACACCCTTTATTCAGCTTCCCTTTGGATTAACATATTATAAACAGAATTTTCATCAAAATTAAGCATTTGTTCTTAGTACAATATTGTTAACTAAAGTTCAGAAGTTATTTGGATTTCAACAATTGTTCCACCTAATATCCTTTCTTCTGTTCCTGGACCCAATGCAGGATTCCACATTGCACTTAATTTTGTCTTCTTAAGTCTCCTCCTATCTGTGACAGTTCTTCAGTCTTTCCTTGTCTTATATTACTTTGATACTTTGAAGATTATTGGCCAGTTATTTTGTAGAATATCTTTCAATTTGGGTTTGTTTGCTGTTTTTCCATGCCTAGATTGACATTATTCATTATTGGGACATATATAACACATGTAATAGTTCCTCCTGATGAATCATATAAGTGGGTACATAATGTGGACACATACTGCTTAAGATATTGACCTTAATCACTTGGATACAGTGATCTGCTAGGATTCTTCATTATACACTTACTGTTTCCCCTTTGTAATTGTTAAAGATTTGGAGGGAGATTTCTTGAGTTTATGCATGCATTTTATTTCTGCTTAAACTTCCATCCGGTAATTTTAACATCATTCTACAGTTATTAATTGCAATGCTTTTTAAAGGAAGAGTTGTCACTTCTCCCACATTTATTGATTCTGCTATCCATTTATGTCAGTATGGACTCAAATATTTATCATTCATTGAATTAGTATATCATACTATTGCTATTTGATTGTTCAAGTTGTCCCAATTTGAGTCATTAGAGACTTTCAGGTAGGCTATTCTGTCTTTTCAATAGGCTAACAAGCTCCTATCCTTTTGTTTGTTTTTTTGTTTTGTTTTGGTTTGGTTTGGTTTGGTTTGGTTTGGTTTGGTTTGGTTTGGTTTGGTTTAAAGTACCTCCTGATTTTTTGGCACCACCAAATACTGCAAACTCATGTATTTTCCCTGAACCACACTTGGAATCACCCAGTTCTCCAAGGAATCCTGATTCTTTTTATTGGAGAATGGTGTTTGGAAGCCAGGATCTAGATGCCAAATGTGCTCATTAATACTGGCGTGTCACTGTTTGTAGGTCATGTCAATGGATAAAGCTAGAAAAAATATATATGCATACTAATTCATGACTACACGTTTGTACATTTTTTCTGAATTTCTTTTGATATGTATTTTTTTTTAATGAGTCAATATTGATATCATCAACTCCAGTGTAACCCTCACAGGGGTCATTCTAACTTTCTCCTCTTATTTGTAACTTCTTTATCTGATTCTCATTGTCTATAATATATTTACATATTTGTTCCAATATGTTATATCAATTAAGTAGTTTCAGAATTCCTAAGCCAAACATCTATGAAAAGCAGACTTACCAACTAGAGTACAATGTTTGGGTACAGTTATTTTTATCTTTACCCTCACAATACCCAGTAAAAATATTTTTTTTCAAAAATATTAAGATCAGTAATTTTCTTCCCTATTCCCTTCCCGTAGTTATGTTATTCATTTGTAATACAATTAGATCTATTTGTCACAATCTGCTCTCTACCTTCCCCCAACACATATACTTCACTAAAAAAAAAAAAAAAAATAGATACAAAAAAAATTTACTTTCTGTTTTGTACAATTCTAGGGGTTTTGGTAAATATGTAGTCATGTGTCCAACACCAGAGTTCTATGCAGAATAATTATTTTACCCGTGTTACCCCTTTCGAGTCAAACCCTCTCCCAAACTCCAAGAAAACAATGATCTGTTTTCCTGACTACAGTTTTGCCTTTTCCAAAGGGTCATATAAATGAAATCATGTAATAGGTGGCCTTTGGATTTGACTTCTTTTATTTAACAAAATTTATCCATGTTGCTACATAAACTAAGAGTTTATTCCATAGTTCATCTATTCACCTATTGAAGAATATCTAAGTCATTTCCCAGTTTTGGTGATTAAGAGTAAAGTGCTATAAATATTTTCATAAAGTTTTTGTATGAATATAGATGTTCTTTTCTCTAGAATAGATATCTAGCAGGATCACTGGGTCACAGGTAGGTACATATTTAACTTTATAAGAAACTACTAAATTGTTTTCCAAAGTGACTGCACCATTTTACACTGTCAACAGCATTATATGAGAGTCTCATTTGTTCTGCCTCCTCCCCTGTACGTGTTATTGCTAGTTTTTTCTGATTTTAGACATTCTAACAAGTGTATGTTGGTATCCCATGTGACTTAGAATTTCACTCTTGTAATAATTAATTATATTGAATATACTTTTATAAGCTTATTTGCCATCTGTATATATTTTTTAGTAAAAGCGTTTAGTGTCTGTCTAGATCTTACGCTCTCTTTCTATTTTTTATTTTTTGTTTGTATATTGTTGAATTTTGAGAATTCTTATATTTTCTGGACATGAGTCCTTTGTCACAAAAATGTTAAGCAAATACTTTGTCCCAGTCTATGATGTGCATTTTTATTCTCTTAACACTGTCATACACACAAAGGTTTTTTCTGTTTGTTCGTTTTTTTGTTTTTTTGTTTTTTTTTAATTTTCATGAAGTCCAATATATACATTTTTTTTTAATGGATCAATGCATTTGGTCTCTTATCTCCACTGTTTCTATTAGAATTTTAAACATATATGTCATATATGAGACTGTTTTTGATGTTCACTTTGTATCATTTGAGTGTATTTTTTTCTTATTTTTTTATGTAACTTGTAACATTTGTTGTTGTTTTGGAAGTTGAAAGCCAGACATCTTGTATAAAACTATAATACTGAGGTCAATAGTTTTGTTCCCTAGAAATGCACATGGCTTTTGTTCTTCAGGCCTTCAGAGTGGGATTTTGAATTGATCCACCTAGAAGTTGAGGTGGATTTCATTTTGTTATTGATATAGTAAACTTCACTGTTCCTCAGGCTTCTGTGGATAAGGGAAGGGAACTATAACAAATGTAACTGAAAATAACCTCATACGGGGATCTGATCATAAATTCCTAACTAGGCAGGTCATAGTGGATAGTCATGCCCCAGATATACTGTTTTACCTTCAGTAAAATATTTGGCTTTTCCTTAAGCAAGCCCTATCCACAGTTCTTGTGCATCTAAGATAATACATCTTTGAAATGCCAGAGTAATCCTCTTTTTCAGACCTCTGAGGGGTGTAAACACCCCTAAAGGGAGCACATAATCTTGTTAACTACCCTGTAATCCAATTCCCACATTGTTTTCTCCAACCTTCTTTAATTTTCATTACTTTTTCTCCTTAATTCCAAATGCATAAAGGAAACTGAACTGTCATTCTCTGGTAACAGTTTAGAACTTTCCTCCCGACAATTGTCAGTCAGTTTGGCTCAAATAAACTCTATAAAAATTCTTTACAGGTGTGGACATTTCTTACATTAACACTTTAAAATCCTATAGAGGGTGGCCGGTTAGCTGGTGAGATCCCCACATGGGCCACCGTGAGCTGTGCCCTCCTTAAATAAATAAATAAATAAATAAATAAATAAATAAATAAATAAAATAAAATAAAAAATAATTAACTCTTATAGAAATAACTTGTATTTAGGGCAGGAGTTGTTTTAACAGAGCAATGTCTGCTCCATCTGAATTCTAAGGCTTTCCTTCCCTCCATGCCTCAGAGAGGTTTTCTCTGTATGCCCTCCTCCCTTCTGGTTTCTCTTGTCAACCTAAGAATGCCCAAACCTGTACAGAATTTTTATGAGAGTTTATTTGAGCCAAACTGAGGACATGCTGGGAAGCAGGATATAAAATGCTCTATAGAATGGCAGGTTTGCAGTTTCTTTTTATACAATTGCAATTAAAGAAAGGACCTTAAGGGAGATTACATGAAGGTGGGAGGGAGCAAGGTGAGGAAATCTCTGTGATTGGATTACAGGATAGTTAATACAATTATGTGCTCCCTTGAGGGTAGTTACACTCCCCAGGGGTCTGAGAAAAAGGATTACTCTGACATTTTAAAGGTGAGTTAACCTAGAAACACAAGAACCAAGGACAGGGCTTGCTTAAGGCAAAGATAAACCTGCTATAGGACTGGGGCATGACTGTCCACCATTACCTTCCGAGTTAGGAATTTATGATTAGGTCACTGTGGGGACAGAGCCAGGAGTGCAATTTCCATGCTCTCAGCCTCACTTGGGAAGGTGCTGGCTCAGGTAGTAAATGGCTATCAAGTGTGATTGGATGGCCATCAGCTGTGGCTAGTTGGCCGTCAGCTGTAACCAGTGAGCCATTGGCCACTGATATAACTGATGTGGGTATGCTAGCAGAAAATGGGGGGCTAGCAAGAAGATGGGGGCTAACAAGGGTGGATTGTGGATTGCGGATTGCAGAGAGGTGTATGCCGCCAGCAAAAATATAGTGGTATGACTCCCCTATCTATGGCTCCGTGGGTGTTCCTTTTTGACCTCACCATGTCCTGTATTCTTATGTGGAGAGCGGGACCAGAGACCCGACCTGACACCTTGCATGACAATCACCCTAATCAGAGAGAGGTTACTTTCTGTCACTGAACTCAAAGGATTTATTACAGGACCTTTTTTTTTTTTGTTCACACTCACCCCCTAATGTTCTACTATTAGTTGTTATTCAAAGCTTGTTAGCTTAGTATGGAAACGGTTACAATGGATGCACAGTCCATTGTGTTGAATATACCTCAATCTTCGGGATCCACCCTGTTCTCTTTTTCAAGGGATATTGAAGCAGGCCCTAGTTGGGACCCCCATAGTAGAAGCCTAACAGTGTCCCCAGCCCCATTTTTCCTCGACTGACCTATAGCTTGACAATAGATCATGCCCCTTCAGCTTGAGTTCAGAATGTCCCTTGTCCCAGTTCCCTGTGTTAGAAAATTACCCTGAAATTTAGGATTAATACCCTTCGGCTTATTGATCACAATCTCTATGGTCTAGCATTCTTTCCAGGCTAATCCCATCTTGTTCCTGGTTGCTGACTCCACCAGAGAACCATGTTGCCAGAAGGAATGTTCCATGCAGACTCCTGGGAACCATCATGTAGCCTGTGGAGGAACATCCAGATTTTCCCTTAAATACCCTAAGCTGGTCTGAGAATATGAAGGCAGTTTTTAAAGGTGTTAACCTGCTGTCTTCTCAGACCACTGGTGCTCTGACAGTTAATGCTTACTCTATAGCCCAACTCCTGTGTCCGTTTATTGGCTGAAAGGCTCAGCCAGCAAGAGACCTGTACTCAGTTGCCCTCCAGTTTCATAATGACCTTCTCTATTCACCTGCACTGGTGGTTGGGCTCAGCATGTAATCCTGACCACCCTCCAGCCCACCCCAATAGCCTTTAGTGTCTACATGTTGTTCGCATTTCCACAGCTATGATGACTTTTCATCAATATCTTAAAGGTAGGAATGCTTATTGCCTCCCATTGTCTCGTCCCTCAAATGCTTTTTTTCCAAAGCAGAGAGAAAAGGAAATAGATTTGGGTTAAGCGTTTTGTTGCTCCCACGAACACAGTTGTTGTTCCTTGAATCCAGATGAACAACTTAGACACATTTTAGTGCTTTTTCCATTCTTTTCTGTGAGCACCCAGTGAGGTTCATAAAGAGCCTGGTCTGTAACACATGTGGGCTTCATCAAATGTCAGCTCTTCTGCTGAACTCTTCTTAGGCACATCAGGTATGTTTACCTGATGAGTACCTGATGCTACCTTTTCCTTTCTCTGTGCAGGTAAAGTCTCTTTTATCCTTGGGCCATTTGGTGATTCTATAATATTAGATCTCCAATAGGTCTGAATAAAATTGTAAATTTAAAGTTGGTGCACGTCTGTTGGGAAAGGCAGTCAACAATCCAATCTGTTGAGCCCCTGCTGGTTGCATAAGAATGGGTTTGGTCTTGATCATTTCCAATTGTGCAATAAAGAGCCTTCACAGCTAGTTTTCCCCTTGCTTGGGATAACTTGCCCTGTTTCAGACAGAATTTGTTCTCCAGTGTTTTGCATAAGTGCACATCAATGGTCCTTAGGCACTCCCCCAGCTTTCAGTATTTCAGACCCAGGCGGGACAGATGAGGGTCCTTCACTGAAGCAGGAAGTGAGGTGCTTAGCTGCAGAAGGGATCCTTGGCTCCGGAGGATTGTTGCCATAAAGAGATTGTCCACCCTGTGCTAGCAGAGCCAAACACTAAACAGAGTATTGCAGTGGAGAAAGATTAGACCAATCACATTTGTGTGTGTGTGTTTGGAAAATTAAAAATGATAAAATGACTACAAATCCAAATACATGCAACATAGGCTAAGTGGAATTTATGGAAAATATATAATGCCATGAAGAAAAAAAAAAAAGGAAAATGATGAACTCTTGATTTTATAAATCTAAAAGAATATTATGTTAGAAATTATAAAGGTATTGGTGGAAAGAAATCAGTAAATTGTTCATAATAAAATAGAGAATTAAGCAAACACAAATAAATGTTCTTTGCCATGATGATTAAAAGAGATAAAACTGTGGCAAGGCACAAAATATCCTAAATAAACAGGGGTGAAAGTTAAGATGAGAATATAGCTTTTTTGTTTCCTTGAGATGGGAGTAAGCTGATCTAACATGGCTATTATCTTAGTTCTTTGAAGAGCTTCTGGTAGTGTCAGCAATTCAGCAGTCTTTCTACGTTTCAGAATATTATAGCAAGCCATCTTGGGATCAGAAAAGTTGACTAGTGAACGATGATTATACTTTGTCCTTCAGAAACAGATTCATTAAAATTTCATGAAATGTATTTATAAATCAGAATGCAAATATAGCTAAAACATAAGGTAGAGAAAAAGATCATGTTACATAGATAATAATTGAATGTATAATAACTTATCAGACATCTAGTAATATTATATCTTAATAACAATTTGAAGACTATTTTAGTTTCAAAACTTCTAAAAATATATAAAATAGAATTTATTAGAAATGTTAATTATAAAATTATATTTTCATAACTGTTAATGAATGTCTGCAAGGATTGTGGCAGAAGAAATTTTGGAAGAAACAAACATTAATTTTATAAGATAAACCTTAAAATCAGAAAATTTAGGTTTACAGAAGTAACATAAAAGTGAAAACAATATATTGGCAAAAATATATCTGCATTATATATAACTGTTAATAAATTATGCAGGCATGCGATTACATAAGTATTCCAAGAGATGATGGGCAAATACAACGTTTGTTACATGAACTGCATCAGCACAGACATTATTTTATTCACCACTGTATGCTCACATCTATGAAAGAACATGACAATAGACAAGCACTCATCATATAATTCCTGAGTAGGTGACTGGTGTATCATTGAGTGGATAGACACTGAGACTTAGTCCCCTCCCAATCTGATAAAATTGGATGATGGAAAGTCAAGTTTCTGAATCTTTCAAGGTAAGGCCAATACCATGGTGAGTTACTCCGTTTATGAAACTGTCTGTTGCTTGGCAAATTACTTGAACATGTTTTGTCAAATTCAATAATATCAATAAGAAATGTGTGTATAAAAAAATAGGTAACAGAAGTTTTAAAAACAAAATAGACTTGACATAGAGATAAACCCTGATATTTTGTGTTCTATCTTGCTTGCTTTTATTGTTTTGTTTTAACAGGAGAAAATCAAAATTTTAATACGTGCAGAAAGGGAATTCATGTAAGCATGAAAATTCCAAAGACTGTGAGGCAACATTTGGGTATATATGACATTTTTGGAAAAGGAGAAAGGAGGGGGAAACGGGGTCTTAGATTTCAGAAGTGAGAATAGGTGATTTAGAGGTATGAGGAACAGCTGGAACATACATGTCAGCAAATTCTTGCTGGGCAACTGAGACAATAGGACTCAGGGGGTATCTAAGCTAACAAGCCCCAGTCTGAAGCCCTCCCATTTACCACATTTAATTCAAATTAGGCTAAGGCATACATCCTAAGATCTCATTGCTGAAGCAGGTTTTTCTGTGCTCTATTTTATTTTATTCAAACGTATTTGATTGCAAGTTATCGAATGTATTCCAGACCTGGCAATGAGACACAACTCCAATCTAGAGAAATCCCCAGATTTTGTGGTTGTATTCAGGAGAAGTACATAATTTACTATAGTTTATTCAGTTCAGTAATAAGTCAAAACTCAAGTTTTGTCATTACTATATTCAAAATCAGTTTTTATATTCAGACTTCCATAGTCAAATAAAGGTATAACTAAAAATTAGAAATTAACACTTGTTGCAATCTCTTAAACTTGAATAGTTCATAAGTAATACTAAATGTCTTTAACTGACTTATTTACTAAACATAATAGGTTGTTATGACTAAAGGAAATGATTTAAAAATCCCTTTATATGTGTTTGCATTTTGAGTAAATTTAACAAATATAGCAATGAAGCTGAATTGCAAGTAGGTTTTTAAAAAGGGAATTTATTTAACTTCTCTTTCTCTCTTATTTTTCTCTTTGTATCAAAAAACATTTATTCATCGTCTCTTTTACACATCCATCCATACAACCACACAAGCCTACATCAAAAATGCCAAACAATTATTTAAATTTAAAAATCAAACATTTCTATCAAGAAATTCTGATGAACTCAGAATTTTATAGTCTCATTTATGCTTATTTATATGTAGTTCTCAATGTGAGAAACAGAATTTCATACATAGCATTTGGATTAACAACTTCACTTAATAAAACACAACATTTGCAAAAAAAGTCTATCAATGTAATTCATTCACTTATTAATGCCCATATTCTGTTAAAAAGAAATTAAACCACTAGGAACTCTTTTAGTATTTAATAAGGTTTTATATCTTCAAAAGATTTTTACTATATTTGGTAAAGACAATAGTTATAAAGTAGTCACAAGCTTATAGTAGTACACCTAAATAAGCATAGTAAAGTATCATAATAACATTTTTCAAAAAATGGAGTTTATTGAATCTATTTACTTAAAAAAGTAAAATATGAGAGATTCAATCAAACTTTCAATTTTATTATTACAGGTCCATAACATAGTAACCAGAGTATCAAGATCTACGGTTTTACATTCAGAGAATTCATTTACTGTCAACCATTTATTGTCAACATGCCTTAAGTTAGGATAAGTTAAGGTTAAATTCCAGATCAATATCTAAAACCTAACTGCATCTCTGTTACAAAAATTTTTTAAGTGGAAAATGAGACAATTTTACTACTTTATAAGTAAAATGAAAGAAAATCTAATTAAAAGAAAACAAGGAATGGAAATTAATTATTACATATCGTACATTATTATAAAACTATATAAAGTAACTGTATTTATTATTTTATGTTCTAAACAATATCAATTGTAAAATATCTGTAATTTAGACATTTAAAGTAATATAAAATCATTTTTGAAAAAGCCTAAGGCATATAATGGGCCTATTTATCAGTATAAAATGTTGCTTTTTATTATATTATTAATATAATAATACTATAATAATTATTATCATTTTATAATAATAATTATATCATTATAATAATGTAATATTTATTATATAATAATTGTATTATTATATTATTATAATAATACAGTTATTATTTTATTATAATAAATATTATTTTATTATAATATGATATAATAATATAATTATAATAATATAATAATTATATTATTTTTCAGGAAGAGAAAGCTACTAAGCTGGTTTCAAATAATTTGTTTATATTCCTATGACTACGTGTTCAGTAAACAGTCTTTAGTAATCTTCATCAATTAACAGTAATGGCTGGCAGTCACAAAATTTATGCAGATACTAATTAGATATACATCTGAAAATGTTTAAAATTTAGATTTGTTGTAGCTTTCAAAAAAACAAATTGAATTTCAAAGTTAATGTGACATGAGAATATTTTATCTTTTTGGAAAATAAATATATTTTTTCTCTCTCTCATAATTTTAACAAAAAATGCTTTTCATAGAAATACTTGTTTATTTAGGAAATACAGGAAGACTGCTTGCATTTGTAGATATTCATCTCACATCTTACTTTTATCATTATAAAAGTAAAAACATGAAAAATAAGAAATGTGTTCCGAACACAAATACATATGGAAATTATTTTTGGTGAACTTGTGGTTTTAACCTATTTTCTTTTCGCTGATTATTATACAAAAGCATATATATTCACATACAAGTATAAGCAATTTTATGCACATCACAAAACAGACTAGAATCTTAGAATTGACAAAGGTCAATTATTTGACAGTATTTTCTATTTCCAAGAACCAGTATTCTTTCTGTACTTTGTTGATGGGAAATCTCCTGGGATTAAATATTTAAAGTCTACTGTGTGTTTGTTAAATGTTCTGTTCTACAAGATCATTTGTCTAAAAAGATAGGAAACGGCAGAGAATTGAGAAATTGATTTTGCCAAGTTTTAACTTAATGAAAAACAACCTGGTTTCAATCACACTGGAAGGTGAGAGTTAGAGTTGCTTCTTAAGATCTAGATATATTGGAAGTCAAGCAACTTTCTGTCTCTATAGATAAGATGTAACTGAAGAAGTTGTATCTAATAAAATAAAACAAAACATATTGATAGACATCATTATGTCAAATGTGTGTTTTGAAATTTGCCAATAAGGATTCACATAAAAAGCCTCGGGCTATGTTTATTCTCTAGGTTATCAAAAGAAAAGACAACAGATTTATTTGCATCTTTCTTTGATAAGCAGGAAGAGATTTTTGGATATTTCGACTTTTTTTTCCTTTCTACCTATTATTGCTCTCTTTTTCTTTCTTCTTCTCAGTATAAGTAAAATTTGGCTTATCAAAACCTAGTCAATAAATATCTAAATGACTACCAGACTTCAGAATTTTTGTGTCTCCTCAGTGAATGAAAGAAAGCACTTTTTCACTATTGAGTCAAAGCCCTTTTCTTCTTTTTATGATTCTGCCTAAACTTAATATACCTTCACTTACTTCATTTACATACAAATAGACTTTTAATCACTAAATAAGTAGATAGTAGTAGATAGTTGTATAGCTAAAGAAAACCATGCTTCTTAGGGTTTGTTACATGCAAATATTGAGACAAATTCTTTATTTGATGAAAACTCAATGCCCTTGCCTTTGGGCTTCTGCAGACTCTTGATGAAAGACTACCACCACCCTAGTGAGCAAAGGACTACATGCTAAAATTCTTAACCTGAGATTATACTAGAGGAGCAGAAGCAAAACTTAACCTCTCTTCCACCCAGAATAATTACATTCTTTTCCTAGTTCGAGTCAGTTATATTTTTGAAAGGCCTATGTCATTTTGTAAGAGATTGGAAGGGAGTTAGTATATTTTTAAAATTGCATTATCTAGTGCTTTGGAAAGCCAGGAATTCCTTGATAATTATAGATATAGAAATATCATTAACAAAGAGAAAATACCAGTACTTAAGTAATATACATATTGAGATTTGTTTTGTTTTGTTTTAAACTTTCGAGATTCACTGAAAGGTAAGAAAGATAACCCCTGTCGGGAAGGGATTGTGTTTAATTTCCTTAGATATCAAATCATTGTTAGCAGTCAAAACAGTATAACAATAATACTCTAAAGCAATGATTTAATAAACATGGACAAGGTACATATGGAGTATAATATGAACCCTAATATAGATAAGTAATTCGCTTTACAAAAGTTAATTAAGTAATGCATTTATTTACATTTTTATTAAGTACCCTTCTCTGTTAGCTAGTTAAATGGAACCTGACAATTTGGAAACAAAATTAAGAAAAGAATATAAACTAAAAAAGAATATTATAAATGATATCAAAGCTTCTAAGAAACTGTCCACAAGACATTCAACTTCTCACTTATCCTAATGAATCTGTTACTATTTCTTAAAGGACAGATGTATAGGCTGTATGTAGTTTGATGTTTTACTTGATATCTTAACATCAAAGTCAATTAAGAAGTTTTGTTAATGTGTCTTTGACATACAAAATCCAATATATTCAGTTATTTGAGAACTAATTGTGCCTTTTTTTCTTTCCCTAGTAAGTGTGCAAAGACACAAAGGTACTGAGACCAGAATATAACCAATAGAGTTTTTTCAAATCGAAGTAGTATTTCCAGGATTTTTGAAATAATAAATTTGAAATTTACTATATAAACTACATTTTACATATCACTAAACCTTTAGCTAAGAGAAAACAAACAAACAAAACCCACACAAACATACACATGTCATGAAATGCAGACTAACACTTGTTTAATGTTGCAAAACAAGGTCATTTTTATGCAGAACTCAGAATAAGCTTTATTAGCCTGTACTTTGTACTTTATAGAAGTATGTCATTGAATTGAAAGTTTGTTGTTCTGTGCTGGTATTTATTTGCCTGTTTTAAGCCTAGCCACTTGCTGTAAAACATACAAATAACTACATTTCTACAAATGACACACCAAATTGCATACTAGGTAAGTAGAAATGCTCCTGAGAAATAAATGATACAGAATAACAACTGAACTTCAAACATTATAAGCCATTTGGGGGTTGATTTTAGGAGACTGGTTATATGTATAAATTATTAATAAGAATGGGAGTTTAGATTAGGTTTGTGATGAAATTCTAAGAAAATCGTATTTTTTTACTACAGTCTCAAATGTCAGAACCCACATAAGAGGATTTTGTGACTTATTTAAACTTAAAACAATTAGTTATTATTTAAAACTGCTTTTCTGTACAATTAAGAACTTTTTATATTGATGAGCATGTCATCAATATAAAATACAGAAACTAATTGGTTGCTAACTTTATTATAAAGTTTTGATGGAGGAATATTTCCTCTGAGTCCCCAAATGATGTAGATGATGTTGGATCTGCCAGCAGTGTCTGGCTGTGGGCCGGTATTGTGTCTCGTGAGACCCAAGAATGGAAACACAGACCCAGGACAGGCAGAGAGGCTTAAAAAGAGGATAGTTTATTAGAGGCAGGAGAAGAGGTTGCAGCTCCCGAGCCAGATGGGGTCCCGAATGGGGCTGGCCCCGTGACTGAGGCAAAAGCTCTTACTTTTATACCTTCCCTTGCCTGCTTGGGGAAGGGGAGCTGTTTGAAGAAGGGAACTTGTTTGAAGAAGGGAACTGGCACCTCCTAATGAAATTCGTCTACCAGGTTTGTTCTGTTTGCTCATCCTAAAGGAATTAGCAAAGTAACCCACTCTTATCTATCAGATCTGTTCCGTTTGTCAGGCAAAAATGAATTTTATGATTAATCTCAAGGCCTTGCTACATTATGTCCTGGAGTGAAGGAGTGATTTCAAAACCTGAAGTTTTAGGATATGGCCGTCTTTGTTTATTCCACCAGGGACCTCCTTGTCTACCTAGGGACATGCTAACTATCCTGTATCAGTTTCAACAATCATTCTTAACTGACAACATAAGCAACTATGTTCCTCTTAATAGCCTTTTTGTTGCTGATTTGCTTTATAAATGACTAAATTGTACTTATAAGAAATTAGATAGTAATTATAAATATTAATAAAATATACCACAGTATTTGTTTAATTCATTAACATCAAAAACTAAATGTTTGATACTTAAAATGTACTTTGAAAATTAGGATTCTGCTATATACAAATGAGGAAAAACACTTCTTAAAATATTAAAGCTTTAAATTTTTTGGACAAAAGCTATGTATTTGTGTGTCTTAGATAAAATAAAAATGTACTTATTTGTCTATGAGTATAGTTTATTCAAAGTAGAATCAATAAAAATGCAATGTGGCCAGTATATGTAAATGTAATGTGCGGCATACATTATATTAACTAATATTAACAAATACAATGTATAATAGTATAGAAGAAACATTTTAGAATTTAAATAGAAATAAGTTTTATATAGTATCTGTATATATATCTGTATTCGTTTAAATACGATGAATCAATAAAAATTGTCATTTTCTTTTTTGACAGGAATAACCAACTCTGTATGGATAGAACAAAAGTTTTTCCCATTGTTCATATTATAAAACTACTATAGGATGACTGTGGTACTTTTTGAGAATACACCTTTAATTCTATTACCCAGCCTTTGTCTTTGTATGCAAGTGTGAATATAATACACTGAATTCAGTCTTAAATGTTCCTTTTGATTAACAGTAAATAGTAAGCATATATCTTTTGTTATTAAATGTGCTTCTAAAACCGTATAGTTTGACTGAATTTCATTTTATTATGATAATATAATTTCAAAAATAACTGAGAAATTTAAGTTTTCATTTTTCATGATTATTAAAAACATACAGAAATATTTGAGCACTATTGGGGCTAAAAAATTTAATACTTTCCCTCTCATCTTCTAAGTTCTTCTAGCTGGGTTAATAACAAAATTAAGAGACAGATTAAAGGAGAAAATCAAATGTTTAATACATGTGCATGGGGAATACACATAAGCATGAAAATTCCAAACACAGTGAAGCAACATTGTATATATATAGGACATTTTGGACAACAGAGAAAGAAAAGGGGAAGGGATATTAGATTTCAGAAGTGAGAATGGGTGATTTACAGGTAGTTGAAGAGATCGGAACACACAGGGCAGGAAGTTTCTCACTGAGTAACTCAGACAGTGGGACACAGGGTTACCTAGCTAACAGGTGCCTGCCTGAAGTCTTCTTATTTACCATAATTCAAATTAGGGTAAGGCAGGTTTCTCTGTCTGAATCTCATGGGCTAAAAAAGGGGAGAGTCAAAGGTTCTCCCTGACCCTTATTTCTTAATAAACGTCTTAAAATCAATAGCCCAAAAGGCAGCTTCAGAGTGGCAAAATTTTGGTTCCCTTCAGTCTTGCCTTTGAAACTTTTAAATTTCACATTCCAGAAGCTAAATTGGTAGACTGCTCCCTATTTCATTGATCCAATCATGCAGTCTTGAGCATATTAAACTCCTCAGTGTCATTTCAGGAGGCGGTGGGTGATGCAGATGGCTCCCAAAGTGAGGCCTACATTGTGTCCACAATCTATAAAAACAAAGGAAAACAAAGGTTAATGATCAGAGCAAATTATAAATCAGTTTAAGTCGTAAGGCTGCTAGTGGAATAGATTTCTAGGTGAAAGGCTTAAAGCTCCTTTTCCTTGAATGAAGGCAGGCAGTGTGACAATCTGACAGATTGTCCTGGTCTGCAGTTTGAATGTCTCTGATGATGTCATCAAGCTCATAGGTAAACTTTGCATGGCTTGCACAACATCATTTACTGAGATTGTTTCAGCATGAACTGTTGTGATTTCTCTGAAGTTTATATATCATGTCATCTAGCTGCAGTTTAAGATAGCAAAGCTCCGAAAAAGAGAGCAGTTTTGTCACCAGGAAGGCCGATTTTTCTCATTTGATGTCGTCTTGAAAGAAAGGATTAAGTCAAGAGACAGGAGTCAAGAAAGCAGCAGAGAGCAAAGTTTATTTCCAGGATCGAGCGAGCTGACCCGAGGGTGGGTAGTAACCCAACGTCTCTTGCTTTATATCCTATAGATAGGGCTATCCTCCTCCTCCTTACTTTTTCCTGTTTTCTTCCTCGTTTTGCAGGTATCCTGCATCCTAGCGTGTTTTCCCTAGCCCGAATCTCTGTTCTGGCTATTCCTTTCAGTGGGTCTGTTACATGATGCTGATGACACCACTAGGTTACCTGTGGGGGCTCTTAGTTCCTCCTCCTCCTGCTCTTGTCCACCTTCCTACCTCCTCTATCAGTTTTAGTTCTCAATAATTTGAAGTCCAAAGATGGGAGAAAAATAAAACATTAGTTCAGAGGGTTGTAGCTAAATATTTAAGAAAACTACAAAATTTAGGATCCAGTACAGTTTAAAGGTGAACAATACAAACTTAAAGATGACTTAACAAGAACCTTATATTCCATAACTGTGTATTATAGTTTCTATTGAAGCATAAGTTCTCTCTAAATTCACCCTCGTTTTTATTGAGAGCCAAGTTAAGACTAATTAATTGCAAGTCCTTTCAACAAATTTGGCCTGATATTTGCATAAGTACAGTAAGAATAGTGTGGGGACAGAGTCCAAGAGAGCAGTTTCCAGGCTCTTGACCTCACAATGAAAGGTGCTGGCTCGGGTTGGCCATCAGCTGTAACCAGTTGGCCATTAGCCACTAATATAACTGCCATGGCTACGCTAGGGGGTTGGTTGGTTGGCAGAGAAGTGGACAGCGGATTGTGCATCTTGTGGCTCCTGCTGCTTGCATCGCCAAACCACCTGCCAGCCAGAATATAGTGATATGACTCCCTGATCTATGGCTCTGTTGTTGTTCCTTTTTGGCCTCACTATATCCTGCGTTCTTGTGGGGGAAGCAGGACTAGCAACCCTGCATGACAAATAGCATTTGATCATATAGACTCTTTTAAATCCTCTTTGCATTTCATAAGGAATTCCCCAGATTGAACTTCAATCTGCCTCTCAGGGCTAAAAAGCCAAGCCATATCCCTGCCACCAGATTTCGCCTGCAATATCTATACAATTGGGTGAATTCCTCATGTTCTGAGGTCCCCTGAAATGCTGGAGGTTCTTTGTATCTCCCAGGAAAGCATCCTTCATTCCTTACCTAAAATGACTGCTGTAAACCATGTAATCAAGTTACCAGGTTGTTTTTCCAAGGTTCTTTTATTGGCTCTCAAAGTCAATCTTACTTCCTTAAAGCCATTTGGTGACATCCAGAGTCTGTGTATATCTCTTTCAAATGTGACATTCCAGTCAGTCTTGGTTAATAACTCAGTTTCCAATTGTGTCTTGTTGTAAAAAGAACAGATTCTTATTGAATTTATGCAAACAACTATATTGCCATGAAAATAATAATACTCATTAATAGTTTCCAAATTCTGGAGGGATCAGGTGGGAAGAAAAATATAACTGCTTCAACACTGCTTACAATGGTATGATTTATTAAATTGCTTTAAGTAAAACAAGTTTCCTTATATCTGGAAAACAAAATATTTTCAACAAAACAAGATATCTTAAACAGAAAGTTTATAAAAATTATAATCAGCCTCAGTTCATTCAGTCTCAAAAATTATAAACAAGAAATCAATTCTTGTTTATCTTGATTATTTGCCAGTACTTTCATGAATCCAGTTATTTCCCAGTGTTCTATAAATTTTCATTCAGTTCAAATTACAATCTGAAAATTTATCCTCAGAAACCTGTAATTTAAAATGTTAGTCCTGTCTATGGATCTTTCTGAAGATAAAGCATATTTGCAAGTGTCATAATTAAGCAGTGACTATAAATGAAAAAATACTTAAAATGGCATAGTTATAGCTCTGATTATAATGCAATTGACAAAGAACTTTGCTCCTCTGTAACATAACATTTTAAGATAACAATTTGAATTACAAATGAAAATACTTCAGAACTTTGTAGTCTCTTGGAGATTTTTATATAATATCTAGAATATCTACTTTATATTAATACATGCATACAAATACAACATAATTATTATTTATTTGACAAAGCTTCCCATGTAATTTTAGTATATCAAATAGGTGTAGTTAGTATCAAATTTCTCTTATAAGGAGAGAGAGAACCACTCTTTGAGGTATTCCAGAGGCTCATTCCTCTGGAACAATCAAAAGCCATTTCCAAGCTAAGAAAAAAGTCTTTCTAAAATTTAAACCCTGGGAAGATTATAAAATACATTTGACCAGAAAAGATTATATATCTTTATGAAACAATAATAAATTATCTATTATTCAAAGTGACAAAAATATCAGACATAAATACAGATTAGCAAAACTTTAGTTCTTAGGATTGAGATGATTGTTTTCTTAAGTAATCAAGGACCTGATTAAGACAATATAAAACACAGAACTATTTTAACAAAACATAGAATCTTTGTTTTCTAATAAGAAAACTTTCATACCTTATCTGGAGCAGAACACTAAATACAGGAAAAAAAATTTCCTTTAACAGACTGAAAAAGAACCAAACTCTGGTTTTTCATCAGCTTACTTTTGATATTTAAATTCATTTACTTAATTTAATTTATTCTGATCTTATTTAGCTTAATGATATATAAAATTTCCTCAGAATTATCTTCACAAAGCTTCTACAACTTTCCTAGTACCTCTTTGTATGTCTCTTACTCAGAAATAACCAACGTTAGGGTAAACCATTTTCTTTTAGTTTTCTTTAAAATGTGTCTCCATATGTTATCCCTTCTCTTACCAAAAATGTAGTTTCTTTCCATCTTAATTCAAATTTTTAAAATTAGAATTCTTAACCCTTAGAAACCTCAATTTTTAGTGACAACTAAAAGTAAGCAATTAGTATTTTTTAGATTTTAGATTTATGAATACATTTCATAACTTCTAGAAACATAGGTCCTTTCTTTGGCAAATATATTTACAACTTTCTAGAAGCATATTTTTAACAAAGTACAAGACATACTCATTAACAGATCCAAAGTTACTTTTTCTTTTCTTCTTTCTTTTTCTTTTCTTTTTTTTTGTTTTTTTGTTTTTTTGAGGAAAAATGCATACTTTATTCTAGATGCTGGCAGCTAGGGAAGATGACAGACTAATATCTAGAAAAAAACACCTTTCCCGAACTGAAGATAATCAAGAGGTCTTACAGGCAGGCCGGTATGTGAGACGGTGGTGGGGTGTGGGGGGACAAAGAAAGGTGGGACTTGGTCCTGTAAATTTCAGGGCTGACAGTTGAGAAATTGCCTCCTAGGTTTTGGTCTGAGAAATCACCCTCCGTAGGATGGTCTGCTTCACAAAGTTATCTTGAACTCAGTAGGCCTGGCTGGAGTGTGTCATGCATCATCAATCAGTAAAAACCGAAGAGGAATTGCATCCATGGACCCTAGGGTCCAGGTACCCTTATTTAACAATGGCAGTCCTTCATCCCAGCGCTCTAGCTTCATCCCAGCATCTGTGGTTCCATCCTATTTTTTTTCTTTTCCTCTGGCTGCTTAGGACCTTCCCCATTTCATGTCCAGTCTTTGGCCATTGATGATTAACTTATTAAAGGACTTTTCTGCAGCCACTTCTGAGGCTTGCCTTGTGGCAAAATGCATGAAAGCACACTGCTGTCTCTGCACAACGGTGATTGTCCGAGATTCTCCAAACAGGTAGAAATTACTTCTTAGATCTATCTCAGTAATGGTATCACACAGACCACCAACATATAGTGTGGTGATAGTCTTGTCTTCTGTTGGGTCCAGATGAGGCATTTTTGAAGCCTACTTTAGAAGCTTATCTGCCACAGGGTCATTTATTTCATAATATCGGTCTTTAATATTCTGATCAGCAAGGGGATCATCTGGATCTGTTGGCTTCTCATATCTGTATGGACACTCCTCTCTCTTACATCCCCCTTTCACCCAGAAAGAGCGAATGTGAGGTCAATTCCCTTTGTAGCAGGGTGTGATCTGGGCCAGTTTGAGCATCATATTACTGGTGGATGTGGCTTTTTCCCCAGCATGCCAACTGGCTGTATTCTGTCAGAGTTAGAAATCTCTCTCTCCATATTCTGTGTGTAGTAGTCTTTGTTGACATCTGACTTTGGCATGTCATCCTTAAAAGACAATCCTGCATCACAAACCTGGATGGGGAGGCCATACTCGAGGTTCAAGAGGCAGGTCTGACAGACATTCTTCAATTTACTGCAGGTTTGGCACACTTCAGTCTTCTTAAAATGCATGCTGGGGCACCAGCGAAACACTCGGATATTTGGGTTTTCTTCAAGACATGTCTGGCACAGAATGGGGAAGTCTGCATCTTCCCAGTTCTGTCTGTTGTAGGTGCTGGAACCCAGCAAAGTCGCCATGTTGCAAGCGTCTGGAGGCAGAGGTAGCTTCTGAGTTGAGAGAGTCTCAACAGCCACAAGTCTCCTGAAGTTTCTTTTTTTCCTTTCTTTCTTTCTTTTTTTTTTTTTTTTTTAAGATTTTATTGGGGAAGGGGAACAGGACTTTATTGGGGAACAGTGTGTACTTCCAGGATTTTTTCCAAGTCAAGTTGTTGTTCTTTTAATTGTAGTTGTGGAGGGCGCAGCTCAGCTCCAGGTCCAATTGCTGTTGTTAGTTGCAGGACTGTGTAGCCCATCATCCCTTGCGGGAGTTGAGTATTCGAACCCGCAACCTTGCGGTTGAGAGCCCACTGGCCCATGTGGGAATTGAACCGACAGCCTTTGGCGTTAGGAGCACGGAGCTCCAACCTCCTGAGCCATCGGGCTGGCCCTCCTGCAGGTTCTTTTTTCTTTCTTTCTTTCTGCTTTTCATACCCAAATAAGTTTTTTAATGAGCCCGTATTAGTCTAATAAACAGAAAAATACAAATAAAAACAAATCATGATTAGTAGAATGCATCATAATTATTTTAAAATTTCTTAATGTATGATGAGTATAGCTCTAATTTATCAGTCCTTATTTGTACATACAATGTATGGATTAAAATAACCACCATTACAAATAAACAGCATCTTTTGGTGACTGTCCAGGTCTGTGTCATGAAAGCACTAGTCTCCCTTGCAGGGATTGGTGGAGCTTTCCAGTTCGTTATTTTCCCAATCTCGTCCAAATCGTCTGTGTCCAATTTTTCTATTTTCTTATTAAAATGCACTTGGATTCTGTTCAGATGTTGATGCTGTGCTTGCTGTCGACCATGTTCACAGCCAGTTCACTCTTGCTGAAGCGGCTGGTGGGCCCGATCCAGTGCAGGTAGATCTCATTGTCTGGGTTCCATCCTTTGCACCTGAAGGTCAAAGGTGATGACAACAGATACCTGTTCGCACACACGTTGGAGGTCACCAGAACCTTCTCTTTGCCCTCTCGGAAACGCTCCAACACTGCTGCCCTCTGCTCCACCATCATTTCACCACTCAGCAGAGCCACCTGGTGGCTTTCTTTTGAGAGCTCTGCTGACAACAAACTAGCTGTTTTGCGGGTATGGCAGAAGATCACGCCTTAAGCAATGACGATGGCCCCTGTAGAGGTTACACAAAGCCTGGAACTTCTTGTCTCTGTTATTACTCAGGACATGATACTGCTTGATGGTGTCCAGTGTCTACTCCTCGTGCTTCAGTTTGATAATGTTTAGGTCTGGGCCACTTTCTTGGCAAATTTCCATACAGAGTCTTCAAACGTGGCAAAGAAAAGCAGCATCTGGCAGTTCCTGAGCAGCATCCTTTGGATGTGGATGCTCTGATCTTGGTGGCCCCGAGGCGCTATCATCACATCAGCCTCATCCAGAACAAACACCTTCGTATTTTTGGGGTCAATGAACTTGAGCTTGGTGCACCAGTCTAAGGCAGTCCCAGGGGTGCCAATGACAATGTGTTCACTGAGCTTCTGACCTCTTCCCAATTGACTGCCTTGAACAGCATAAGCAAGCTCTAGTTCTGGGTGAAATCTGCCTGCCCATCTGCTCAATCACTTTTCCTATTTGAAGTGCCAACTCATATGTTAGGGAGAGGCACAAACACTAGGGGTATCTCTCTGTTGGTTCCACTCAGCTGAGCATGACCAGGATAAAGGCAGCTGTTTTACCAGAACCAGACTGAGACTGGGCAATCAGGTTCTGAGGGGGCTCAGCAAGTATCCTGGGTTCTCTTGTATCTTGGATGGTCAGCTGAAGCCGATGGCATAGATTCCCTGAAGAAGCTGTGGTTTTAGCCGAAGCTCCTCCAAGGACTTCACTGACTGGAGAGTGGACTTTAGATCCTGCTGCAGGACTTCCACTTGGTTTGTGTTATCAACAGTTTGCTTCTGATCAGCTTGTTGAATAAGGACTGGGCAGCTCTGTCTTCTTTCTCTTTTTCATCTGTCTTCTCTGCAGTGGCATTGGTTTTGATAACACCATTAATATCTGCTTTGACTTTCTCTTCCTTGATCTGCAAATTGCTGATCGACTTGACGGCTGCTTCCTATTCATCCACTGCCAGGGCCCACGTGTTGGTGGCCATAGTCCCAGGGGAGGGAGGCCGAATTGCGAAAAAAAGCACCACACTGAACCCGAGCCCTTGCCCTTGGTCCCCCACAGGCGTGAGAACAACCCTCCCAGGGCCACACTTATCTTCGCATCTCTCTGAATAGGAAGCCCCAAAAAAGTAAACTTAGATAAAATAATTATTGTTTTGCCATCTCGTGTTATTTAGAAATGCAATATCTAGATATTGAATCATTTTATCATTAACTTCTTTTAGTAAAACTGTAAAATTTCAAGTAATCAACAAATGTTAGGAACTACGGTTAAGCATATATATATATATATATATATATATATATATCATAAGTATTACTGAAAATTTTTATCTAAAACCTTATTTTAGCTACATCTATTCGTTCTTAACTCTATGAGATTTCAAAGTTAGTTATTACCCAAGCTATTTTCTTGGGAAATTTTGTAACAGATAAAATGAATTTATTTTTGGTAGACCCAGTTTAAGCAAAAATATCATTTAATAATGTTAATAACTTTAAAAGACATGTCTATTTAATCAAACCAAACTTAAATTAGTTTAATATCAAATGTTTTCCCAGATCATGTGATCCTGGAAAGCATATGAATTAGTTTCCATTACATTTCTTAATTTATATAAGTGCTTAATTCCTTTAATCCAATCAATATTATAAACTAGTAATACCATCCAGAGGAAGAAAACATACTATATATAGAGAGACAAAAAAACACAGATATCACCGATCAAAACACAAACAGAATTACCAATAATTGTAGAGAAGATGAGATTTTTTTCATTTACCCTAGACAATTTCTTTCTTTTTTTTTTTTAATATGTTAGGATCGGAGTATTGTTATTAATATTATTTTTAAATTTTATTGGAGAATATTGAGGGAACAGTGTGTTTCTCCAGGGCCCATCAACCCCAAGTCGTTGTCCTTCAATCTAATTGTGGAGGGCACAGCTCAGCTCCAAGTCCAGTTGCCTTTTTCAATCTTTAGTTGCAGGGGGTGCAGCCCATGCGGGCTTGAACTGGCAACATTGTTGAGAGCTCATGCTCTAACCAACTGGGTCATCATCCACCTCTCCGGAAACTCAGTGGCAGCTCATTGTCTTCAATCTAGTTGTGGAGGGGGCAGCTCACTGGCGGATGTGGGAATCAAACTGGCAACCCTTTTGTTCACAGCTCGCGTTCTAACCAACTGAGCCATCCGACCGCCCACCCTAGACAATTTTTAAGGATGCTGGGGAAAACAGAGGGTCAGACATATGAAACTATAGCCACTTATTTTTAAAAGTACTCCCTTCCAGTTTTTTTTTTTTTTTCCTTTTTCAGTTACCTCAACCTCAGGCAGTAGTGGGCTGTGTTTACATTTCTGATTACCCAGCAGGAAGACCAGTTTGAGACTTTTAAAACAATCCTCAGACTCTGATATGAGTTTCCTAATTTGGCTAAATTTCTGATAAAAAGTTATTAAATCCTTTAAAACCTGTTCAAATACATCAATTCTCATAATTTTATTGCAAGAACCTTTTAAAAATCTCCACCTGGTTGGGAAATCTCTACCTTTCCCTTCTGCCTTTTTTTTTCATTCTCTTATTTACCTGTTTGTATGAACATCTGTAACACCCAAAAAGCTAAATAGCAAATTCAAAAGTTTAAGTTATTTTTCTTTGTATCCTTTTTTTTTTTCCTTCGTGTAAGTGCAGGGCAATTTTAATTTTAATGTACTGAGGGGTTTTTGTGTGTGCGTTTTTTAGTTTTTTATTTTACAATATCTCTAAATATCTGGAGGTAAATAGGAAGGGGTCTGAGTGGACTTAGATTTTTGTTCCAATTTTGGTCCTTCCATCTTATTAAGAGTGTCTTAATGGCTAGTTATCATACTATTATGAAAGCTCTCTAAAAATTTGCCAATTTGAAAGTTTTTCAAATTCAAGGATCCATAATCTGGCCAGTGACAGTAGGATTTTAATAGTGATTCAAACCAATAAGCCTTTTATGGCCTAACTAGGGAAGCAAAATGCTTCCTTAAAGAGCACAAAGATGCAGCCCTCACAGATCTAACAGTTCATTCCAGAGACAGCCTAAGAAAGATGGGGAACCCCGTCTTTCAGTAGCTGTTCCAAAACACAGGGAATCACTTGCCTTACCCCCTTGAACAGAATAAGGTATGAGAATCCCTAAGCTTGGATCCACAGCCTATTTGGCTGCCCCCAGATACATGCAGCTGACAGATAATAGACCATCTCTGGAAGGAACGGAATCAATAGAAAACAAGAGACTCAAAATAAAGCTTTGGGTGGTGAACACACAATGGGATTTATAGATGATGTATTACAGAATTGTGCACCTGAAACCCATGTAACTTTACTAACAATTGTCACCCCAATAAACCTTAATTTAAAGAAACAAAAGTTTTTACCAGAATCACGTTTGCCCAAGAAACTAGTGCCACAAATATTATTTTCTCCTGCCAATCGAAATTTAGAAGAGAGAAAAACTTCTTACCCCTACCAAGTTCCAGCAAACCACTGCAGACAGGAGATCAGAGAGGCTGAAGGGTAAAATTCTTACCACTTCTGCCGGCTGACAGTCAGACGTTCATCATCTGCCAGTTGCAGCAGTCCAAGGAGCTGGCATTGTGTCCCAGACAGTGAATCCTGGCTAGGCCCTCCACATTGTGGGGTTAAAAAATGTTACTTTTCCTACCATCTTCTAAGTTCTTCTAACTGTGATAATAATCAAATTAACAGGAGACAGATTAACAGGAGAAAACCAAATGTTTGATACATGCACATGGGGAATTCACATAAGCATGAAACTTCCAAAGACAGTGAGGCAACACTGGGTATATAAGATACGTTGGAACATGGAGAATGAAGAGGGGGGAAAGGGTATTAGATTTCAGAGGTGAGAATGGGCGATTTATAGGTAGTTGAGGAATAGGAGAACAGACAGAACAGCAAATACTTGCTGGGCAATTGAAAAACAACGGGACCCAAGGATTAACAGGTGCCCCCCTGATGTCCTCTTATTTCTCATGCTTAATTCAAATTAGGCTAAAGCAACATTTTAAGATTTCCTTCCTGAAGGCGGTTTCTGTCTGAATCTCTTGGGCAGGAAAGGGGGAAAGTGCTAAAAGTTCTTTTTGAGGACTGTTTCTTAATAAACAGCTTAAAGTCAATATCGCAAAAGGCAGCTTGAGGGTGGCAGCATTTTGGTTCCCTTTACTAGAATGATTTTCTATAGGATAAAGATAGTAATTTATGTTAATTTACATGTTTAAAACTCTGCTTGAGTCAGTCAGAATGCCTACAGGATATTTCCTGAAAAAATAAGCAGTAAATGTTTCATTACTATAAGAATTGGACAAACTACCCAAAACAGAGACCCCAAGTTCTTAAAAGGACCTGGGTGGTTGTAACTGAAGGTAAACTTCAGGAGAATTCAGGTTAGTGAGGCCAAATATTATAGCACCAGATGAAAGTAGTGAATACTACTTATTGTTATTTAGAGTTTGTTGAATATTGTGAGATTTCCAAAATACAAAAAAGACAAGTGTTTAAATTCCTTAGATACTATGTAACTTGCAAAATAGCACTAATTGTGAAATCAAATTATACTCTACAACTAGTTTTAGATGACCCCTCTGATTCAGTATTGTAAAGGAGGTGTCACTCCCAAAACATTCTTCAAAGTGCATGTAAGTGCTAAACAGAATTATTGTCATCAAACTGATCAATACTTGCCATAGGGAGAGTTTGTCTCTCTGTCTCTCTGTCTCTCTCTCTCTCTCTCTTTTTTTTTTTTTATTCTGTGTGTTTTCTGAGTGGTATTGATTTCTTCCCCTATGTTTATGAGCTATCACCACCCCCGACCCCTTATTTTATGAACTGCTTGTTATTATTATTTTGCTATTTTTCTATTAACATGATTTATAAGAACTATTTCTGTAGTGAAAATAAAGAAACAAGTAGACAAACAAAAGACCTAACTATGTCTGGTCAAATGTGTTGCACATACTGTTTCTTTGTTGTCTTTTGACTTTGGTTATGATATTTTATTCCTATAGAAATGTTTATGCAGGCAAATTACAAAATCTTTACCTTTGTGTTTCCAGATTTTATGATCATGCTTAGAAAACCTTTCCCTACTCTAAGATAATAAACTACACTCTATGTTTCTTCTAGTCATTACATGGCTTCAGTTTTGTGACATTTAAATGTTGATCTGTGGTCAGTCAAAAGAGATGTAGTCAAATTTAGGAAAGGTCCCACTGCCCTATGGCCATACTAAACACACCCACCCGTACCATGACAGATGCTGAATGGCCTGCATAAGACCAAACTTGCAGCGTAATTCTCAGAATTCCCAGTCCCATTCTAGGGAAACTAGCTCAGACCCTAACCACGAGGGCCCATACAAGCTCTGCCCATAAACCTCCGGAAGCCACATCCATTCTCTTTCAGAATGTGCTCCCTTGGTGCACCAAGCTTTCACTTTAATAAACATTTCTCTCTGAAAAGTGTTTTGCCCACTCTCTTGATTTCTATCCTGAGAGGGGCAAAGACTCCTGTGCCGGTAACAGATCCATCTGAAATGGAAAACCAGTGAAGATGGAGAAGAAGGCTTGTGGGGACAGAGTCCCTGGGAGCAGTTTCCAGGCTCGGCCTCACGTGGAAAGGTGCTGGCTCAGCTAGTAGATGGCCATCAGCTGTATCTAGTTGGCCATCAGCTGTAACCCGTTAGCCATTAGCCACTAATATAACTGCTATGGCTACGCTAGCAAGAGTGAGGTTGGTTGGCAGAGAAGCGCACAGTGGATTGTGCATTGTATGGTGCCTGCTTCCTGTATCTCCAGCCCAGTCGTCGGAGAGAATATACTAGTATGACCCCCCTCAACCATGGCTCCGTTGCTGTTCCTTTTTGGCCTCACCATATCCTGTGTTCCTGTGCGGGGAGCGGGAGCTGAGACCCTGCAGGACACATGGCGCAGCAAGCAGGGTACAGCACTGACCAGAATGCCCAGAGGGGTAATGGAGCAGTTTACATATGTGAAAGCTCAGCTTCGGGAGGCCCATGAGGAGTGGTGCTGGGAATGGGAGACGCGATCTCCCCGGGAGACTCGAGTCTCTGGATGGTACTCCACCCTCTTGGCCATGGAAGGTGTCACCTTCCTTTTGGTGGTCTGCTGCTGTCGTGGGCTCCTAAAGTTGTGGACATCTTGCACCGAGGCCACCACCCACTCGGACACCTGGCGCAGTGAGCAGGATTCTGGCCAGGTAGGAATGCTGTCTGACTCTGGACAGGAGGACATGTGGCCCCCATACAGTGTGTGGTACCTGGTAGCCACTGTTCTCAGGAGTTGGACACCTGAGGACGGGTGGGAGGACATGGATGGCTCTCCAGGCAGTGTGGAGAAGACCCTGCAGGATCTAGCTGAGCAGTTGCTGGAGAAAGCAAAGGTCGTTGTGGCTGTGTGGGCTGGGAGGTGCTTGCTGAGGCAGTCCAGGTGCCGGACTTGTAGTCCCAGGAGGAAACACTTGTTGAGTCCTCGGTGGAGGATGCGGGTGAGGTCATGGTCATCTGTCACCCCCGGGTTGGGGAGGATTTGGAGCCCTCGCCCTGCAGAGAGGGCACACATTGTGAGGCCAACGCACAGCCCTGGCGAATGATTGTGGACTATGGGAAATTTCTTTCCATCCCTGATTTGATGGACTGCTTGACTGTTTGCTTGGGAATGTACCACCATGCAGTGGAACCAGCTGATGTTTGCTCCCTGTGTCTCGAACGGCGGCCATTGAGAATATGTAAGCACCTTGGGTGTGAGCCACTATTGTTCCAGCATGGTACCCTGAGAACCCTGGCTATGCCCAGAAAGCCAGGTTGTGCCCAGAAAGACTGGTAGTACCCTGAGAACACTGGCTGTGCTCAGGAAGTTTGGCTGTGCCCAGAAAGACTGGTGGTACCCTGAAAACCCTGGCTGTGGCCAGAAAGTAGGTGGACATTGAGAAACACCCCCTGTGACATTACTTGAACTGGACTGAAACTTTTCTCGTGAGCTCGGTTCCTGACACAGGTTCCATTAGCCATTCATATAACTGCCATGGCTATGCTAGTAAGAGTGGGGTTGGTTGGATGGTGGGTTGGTTGGCAGAGAAGCGGACAGCAGATTGCGGATCATTTGGCTCCTGCTTCCTATATCTCCAACTCAGCCGCAAGCGAGAATATAGTGATATGAGCCCCCTATCCATGGCTCCAATGGTGTTCCTTTTTGGCCTCACCCATGTCCTATGTTCTTGTGCAGGGAGCTGGACTAGAGACCCTGAATTACAAGGCTATCCTGATTCTATTATTTGGAGTGAGCAATTTGAATTTTTGTACCATACTTCTGGTACCTTTCATTGGTTTGTTCAGTAAATTCTTTTGCTCACTTGCAAATATTTGTTATCTGAATTTTATTACCTAAGATAAAACTCTGCAGTAGATGTAAAAATTGTTTGCCTTATTCTTCTCTTCCTAAAGTATCAATGTTAGAGAATTTTAGTAAAATACACACCAACCAAGGTATTAGGAAATCCAAGTTATAGTTACAAACCTGATATTTGCTAATTTTTGGATCTTTGGCCAGTTCCTATTGCTTCAGTCTCTGGCTTCTTGTATTCACATTGCTTTAAGATGCCAACTTCACTTTACTAATCTCTCCATTGCATGCTGAACTTGCCCAGAATTCTGGAAGTTCCTAAGCAACTGAAGCATATCTCAGGCCCTCATATGTTAGCATTTGCTTTGAACATAGACAGCTGCGTTCCGTTTCTTTCAGCTGACCAAGTAGCCTTTGTTTGGGAAAATTAGGTTTTATGCTTCCCATCTCTTCCAGCTTTCCTTGGATTTATGTATTTAGTCAAATGTAAAAGTAGAGAATAGATTAGATAATTTTCAAGCTTCCTTAGTTCCACAGTGTATAATTTTACAAATCTATATTTGAATCAGTGTCTCTCTCTCTCTTTTTTTCTTTTTTCTTTTTTTTTTTAAGATTCATAGACCTTTTCCCTAAGACAATTATGATTTAATTTTACCTTTAAGTAACAGAGCCCATCCTGGGCATTTCTCTCTTATAGAACAAAAAGGATGATTTTTTTTTTTTTTTAATTACGGGACTTGTATTCTTCTAAATTTCATCATCCTTACTAGTAATTTTACCCACTCAATGTAACTAAGCCTACAGGAGTTGATTGAGTGAAAAAGCTTATTGCTAGTGTCTTTGGATATAAAACATAATTGAGAGACACTATACAATTTTAAGGAGGTTATATTTTAATAATAAAAATTAAATGATTGTTATTTTTTTATTTTTGTATATTGTCATGTGGGGCGCCCTGTGGGGTCTCTGGTCCTACTCCCCACATAAGAACGCAGGATATGGCTAGGCCAAAAAGGAACACCCACGGAGCCATAGGTAGGGGAGTCATACCACTAATGTCTCACTGGAGGCTAGATCCACATGACCTGCAACCTGCTTCTCTGCCTGCCAACCAATCGACTGACCAACGCAGCCATGACAGTTATATCAGTGGTTAATTGGCTAACTGGTTAGAGCTAATGGCCAACTAGCCACAGCTAACAGCCATCTACTACTTGAGCCATCATCTACTACTTTCCATCTTCTAGGCCAAGAGCCTAGAAACTGCTCTCTGGGACTCTGTCCCCACATATATTGTTCTCAATTTATTTTCCTTCTATTTTAATCCAAGTCATTCCACATATTTTTTCATCATACCATTTTCTTTATCATTTTGCTAAAGATCCACTTCACTCTCTTTTTATGACAAACCAGTTATATATAAACTTTCCATACTTCAAAAAGAAAATATATATATATATATATATTAATTTGAAATGAATCTAATTATTCCAAGTGTGTTGGTCTTTTACATCAAAGCCTTACATCTTGTGAGGCTACTAATATTTGTTTTGTGGCTCATGTTAGCCAGAACACAGCATCAGTTCATGGCAGAATAGGACCCTAGTAAATAAAAAGATGAAGAAATAGAAGAAGAAGAAGAGGAGGAGGAGGAGAAAATGGAAGAGGAGGAGGAAAAGATATAAAGAAAAACACTGAGAGATATTGTCAAATTATTGAGTAGAAGAGATGTCATTTTATCTCTTTAAAATTTTTATTTTGTTTCTTAACTAAAATCATCATAGAGCATATCTCTTATATATAATAACCTTGACTATATGTCACAAGGTTTTTCTTCCTCTTTATAATAGCAAAAGAACTACAAAGCTCCTTAAATTTGATAAGAAATTTAATTATATTTTGTCATCAATAATTTATGGTTCCAAATTATACTAAATTGGCGGCTGCTAATGTGAAGTGCAAATGAAATCAGGCCAATTCTAACCAAATCAGGCATAAAATTATATTTTAAACTTTGATTCCACTTCCTATTACCCTTTTCTCTTTATCATGCATACCTGAGCTAATTTGTGTACACAGATGCTGAGTTTTATTGGTTTGGCAATTTAGAAACCTGACTGTTGAAAAGAAGATATTAGCATATATAGGCATAAACTAATGAAAGTTAAAACACACACACACACACACACACACACACACACACACATACACATACACACATACACACGCTCAAAGATGGTGTTGGAAATCTACTGGTTAAGAAACAGCTAAAAAGACAAGGAGAAAGAGACAAAGTATCCTTTTTCAACCTCTCTGTATTTCTCTCATAGGATTAAAAATCTGACTAGCCTGTTAGACTTTGTGCTAAATATTTGTGTAAAAGAAAGAATTAAGGAGACACAATGGAGAAAGTAGACTTCAGGACAAAGAAAGATAGTAAAATAAATTCAGCACAGCTATTTTTATAGAAAATAGGGATATGGAACTTAATATCAGAGAAATGTGATACTATCTTTTAAAAATGTACATACTAGTTCTTGACTTTTTCTGACTTATTTCACTTAGTATGATAATCTCAAGATTCATCTATGTTGTCACAAAGAGCAGTATTTCAACTTTTCTTATTGCTTTGTAATATTCTATTCCATTGTACATATGTACCACATCTTCTTTATCATATGTGGGGTATAAAAAACTGAACGCAAAAAAAATGAACAAGACAAACAAACAAAAACTCACAGACACAACAATTCAGCGGTTACCAGAGGGAAAAAGGGGATGGGGAGGTAGAAAACGGTTAAGGGGGTCAAATATATGGTAACAGAAAAAAAATTGACTTTGGACAGTGAACACACAATACAATATACAGATGATATGTTATAGAATCGTATATTTGAAACTTATATAACTTTATTAACCAATGTCACTCAAATAAATTCAATTGAAAAAAAGCTAAGTAGCTAGAAAAAGGACAGAAATTTTAACTATTTTGTTGTAAACATAAACAATTTCTGCATTCTAAAAAAACAAATATGTACATACTGGGTAGGAATTGTCAATAGCAAAGTTAATGGTGAATGAATAAATTCAAATCTCTCACCAATTCCTCAAAAAAAAAGCAACAACAATAATAAACAAAACTATATAGAATTCATGCTTTTAGTATAACTAGAAGATAATGAGAAAATTTCAATCATCAGTAAATAGAACAATAAATATCAACTCAACAGTTATTTTTCATCCTTCTGCCCAAACTTTCGATTATTAGAGAGCAAAAGCAGTATTGGAAAACTTTAGATCAATGAGAGAATAGAGTAAGAGCAGGATTAAAATTGACCTGAACTTACTAAGAGGAAGAGAAAGAGAAAGCCTCATGTACATGTAAATATAGTGAAAACATTTCTGGTAGATCAGAAGAACCAACAGAGGAGAAACTACAAAATGTGTGCATTACTTGAAAAGGCAGTCTTTTAAAGGCAAGCTTCAGGGGAATGAAAGATAAAAAGTAAGGGAGAATATTTATTTGATAAAAAAATTGGTATCATGAAATAACATGGAGTAACATGAAAAATATCTAAAACTTAAAAGGCTTACCACCCTACCACTCCATTGCCCTTACTTCTAAAATCATCCATAAAGAAGCCATGATTTTGAATTAAAAATAATTTATTGATTTCTTAAAGTAACCCAATTATTTCCAATGAAAATGCCATTTGTAGAAAATAGTGTACAGAGAGTACAAAGGGAATTATTAGGAAACGTATTAGAATCATTACTCGTATAATCATCACTTTGAATAAAGTCATTAGAAAGCAAAATTTAAAAAAATAAACTATCTGCAAAATTAAGACAGTTGTTTATTTTTAATGTATTAAGAAATAAATGCAAGATTTTTCTGGAAAAAAAAAGGAAGCCATGTTTGGTTAAAATGAAATGCACTTATAAACATGCTGCTTTCTAAGCCACCGTAAACCATAAGCCACAGAAATGTAAAGGACCTAATAAATAGTTTTCATTTATGTAAACTTCTATAAAATGTAGGTGGTTACTAGGAAAGAATACAATTCAATTTATAGATTAAACCTACACACCAATAGCACTATTAATGGTGAGTAAATATAACTAAATCTCTCACACTTTCCTCCAAAAAGATAGCAACAGATTTAAAAACAAAACTATATACATTTCGTACTTTTAGCATAACTCCATATGCATTTAATAGATACAGAGGGTGCCACAAAAATGTATACACATTTTAAGAAAGGAAAAAAAACTGTATTAAAATTACACTGATGATAACCACTTTGAATACCTCTTGTAATTGCAGAAGTGAAAAATGACTTGTATTCATCTTTTGTTATTGGTATATATTGAGTATTACTTTTTTTTTTTTAATTGGGGAAGGGGAACAGGACTTTATTGGGGAACAGTGTGTACTTCCAGGGCTTTTTTACAAGTCAAGTTGTTGTCCTTTCAATCTTAGTTGTGGAGGGTGCTGTTCAGCTTCAAGTTATTGTCCTTTCAGTCTTAGTTGTGGAGGGCACAGCTCAGCTCCAGGTCCAGTTGCCGTTGCTAGTTGCAGGGGGCACAGTCCACCATCTCTTGGAGGAGTCGAACCGGCAACCTAGTGGTTGAGAGGACACGTTCCAACCAACTGAGCCATCCGGGAGCTCAGTGGCAGCTCAGCTCAAGGTGCCCTTTTCAATCTTAGTTGCAGGGGGCAGAACCCACCATCCCTTGCAGGACTCGAGGAGTTGAACTGGCAACCTTGTGGTTGAGAGCCCACTGGCCCATGTGGGAATTGAACCAGCAGCCTTCAGAGTTAGAAGCACAGAGCTCTAACCGCCTGAGCCACTGGGCCAGCCCCTGAGTATTACAATTTTAATACAGTTTTTTTCCTTTCTTAAAATCTGTACACATTTTTTGGCACCTTCTGTACTTCACAAAGTATTAGGGAATATTTAAAAAAAAAATAGAAATATAAACTGGGGAAAAACCAGGAGAAAAATGAGAACTGGCTCAAATCAGAAAATAAATAGAGGACAAAGACAAAAATCTGAAATTGTGAATAAACTGTAAGTTTTTCAATAACAAGTAGATCTGAGTTAAAATATAATGAGCAATAAAGAAAAACAACAAAACAACCAAGAGAATGAGGTAAAGACCAAGAGAATGATGTAAATAAAAAATGGTCCGAAATTATGCTTAAAATGAAAGATAGAAAAAAAAATCTAGTAAGGGTAACAGTGTACTTTTCAAGATTTAACAATTTAATTTAATTTTTTTTTTTTTTCATTCCTTCTCCTTTCCTTCCTACCTGATTCAACAACTGTTTCCTTGAGGTTACCTGCATACCTTGGTAATCTGATTAATTGCCAGAATTCTAACTTTAAAAAGAAACTGAATCAGCCCTCAAACATGTGGATGCTGGCATCCAGGCTGTGGTTCTGGACTGCAATTTTCCATCAGATGACACATAAATCACCCATATGATGGGGTTCAAGATAGCTATCACGGAACAAACTGGACCTGAGTAGCTGGTTCACCTGGGAAAGGCATCAACTCAAGGAGTCACATGACTAACTCCCTCTTTCCTTTGTTCTTCCTCTTCTTTTGTACCTATAAAACTCCTTGACCATTCTAGGAATGGGAAAGTTGGACTTTGACACTATAGTCCGCCATCTTCCTGGAATGCTGGCATTTTGAATGAAATGCCACAATATTTTCTTTCCACAACCTTTGTCTCTCAATCATTGGCTCATAAGCAGCAAGCAGGCAAACCTAAGTTCGTTAACAGCATATGTTGAACTGGATTCTCTGAAGAAGCCAATGAAAATATTGGAATAGAACCAATATTCAAAACTATAATCCAATTTTTTTTCTGGAAACAAAAAGATACGTAAATCTAAATGTTGAATGGGCCAAGGAAGTACAAAGGAAAATTGACCTGCCAAAATCAATTTTTAGATCTTTCATAGAAATTCTGTCCTATTCAACTTTACAGTTAAAAAGTATATCTTCAGGGCCTCCTGGCCAGAATAACAAATAACTAAAAAGGACGAGAGAATTAGATTAACATAAGATTTCACCAGTGATGAAGAATTTTCTAAAGCTTTTTTATAGAAAAATTGTATCAGTGATTTGAATTTAGCTTAGCTCTCTTGCAAGAGTCAAGGCAATAATATAATATTTTCTTCTTAGGGGGCTAAAAGGAAATGAATATTTTTCTACCTTCTAAATTCTTCTAGCTGGGTTAATAATCAAATTAACAGGCAGATTAACAATGTTTATTACATATGCATGGGAAATTCACATAAGCATACAAATTCCAAAGACAGAGAGGCAACATTGGGTATAAAAGACATTTTTGGACAAAGGAGAAAGAAGGAGGGAAGGAAAGAGAGATTTCAGAAGTGAAAATAGGTGATTTACAGATAACTGAGGAAGAGGGAAACATACATGGTAGAAACATTCTTGCTGGGAAACTCAGAAACAATGGAACGCAAGAGATACTCAGTTATCAAGTAGGGCCTGCTGATGTCCTCTTTTTTACCATATTTAATTCAAATTAGGCTAAGGCAGCATTCTAAGATTTCCTTCCTAAAGCAGGTTTTTCTGTCTGAATCCCTTGGGCAGGAAAAGGGGGAAGGACCGCAGTTTCTTTCTTAGTTTTTTTTCTTAATAAACAGCTTAAAATCAATATTGAAGAAAAGTAGCTTTGGGGTGGCAAAATTTTGGTTCCCTTCACTTCACTCAAATGATCAAGGAATTCTTTGCCTGTGAGTCATTTTCAAGCAATCTACTAAAAGAAGAGTTCCATCCAACCCAGAAATAACTGGTAAAACTTCAGGAAAAAGATTAATTGTGAGCATTCATTTTAATTAAAGACTAAAACAAGGGTGGGAAAAAGAGTAAAAAAAATAATGTATTTTATATTGTATGGTGTACAATATGTCATATTTTTGTGCTATATGTTATGACAAAGCAGAAGTAATAATAAAAATTAATTTAAAATTAATCAGTATTTTAAATATTAAGTATTTTTAAATATTAAAGATTAAAAATAGGAGAAGGAAGAAGGAAAGAGAAATGTTGAATAAGCTTATGAATTGCTATACAGATAAAATGTTGAAGTTAAATTATATTATTTTAAATTGACAAATTGTATTGTAAAATATTAAATTAGGAAACAAAAAGAGTGCATTTAAAAAGGAATGCACACAAAGTAATTATTAGAACAAAACGTTAAACCATCTTAAGAAAGTTTCATAGATAAATGCAGAAAATATATCATAATATACTTAGTAATATTTTCATAAAATGACAAAGTTGACACCAAAAAGATATCTTTCATATCAATAAATCAAAATGGATATAACATGCCTATGAAAGAGAGAAAAAAGCATAAATTTAGCTAGCAACTCAAAATCTAACTGTATGGTACATAATTATAAAGATGTAAATCTAAAAGGCTAAATAGAAAAGAATGGATAAATGTATTTTGAGATTTGGAAATGAAAGGAATTCCGATATTGTTATAACAGTAATAAAAAATAAGAATTTAAAGAAAACCCATTAAAAGTAATAAAAATTTATAGCTGAAAGACACAATTTTTCAAAGGAATACAATGTTTATAGCAATCACTTTTGTAAAGTAAAAAATAGAGATGTCACCAGTGCCATGGGTTCTTGTGAAGCCAGGATGGAAATCAAGAGAGATCACTATACGAAAGTTGAGGCAAGAGGCAGAGGTTGATTAAGCTTGTGCAGAAAGGAACCAACACTGAGAAAGGAAGTGTTCCTGTGGCTCCTTGAGAGAAGTTGGGCAGGGTTTTAAAGGGAGCTAGCAGTTTGTGAATATGTAGCAAAACTGCCTAAACATTTACATTTTGACTATCATTCCAATTCTAGGAATTTATTCTGAAAACATGCCTCCAAAAATATAAAATGAGATATTTCCAAGATTATTCATCACAGCATTATTTTTAATTGCAAAATAATGCAAAACAACCTAAGTACCCATATATAGGATATTGGTGAAATAAACTATGGTATATCCACATGTTGTAGACATATTCATCTACAAAAAGATCTTTTTGAAGTAGTAGGGGGTATTTTCTAAACTATGCTGTTAGATAAAAAGAAGCAAATTGCACAAGAGGATCTATAGAATGTTAGCTTTTTGTCAGAAGGAAAATTGAAAAATACACAAATTTTCTCATTTGTGTAAAACAAACATAGGACAAATAAACCAGACAATAATAAGGTTAGTTTATAACAAGGATATGTTGGAATGAATAGAAAGGGTGGATAGTTGAGGTAGAATAAAATATAAGGGAAAATGACACATTTATGAGTACAACATTTTGCTTAGTTTTGACTTTTAGAACACAGTTTTTCACATTTTCAAAAAATAAAATCAAGAAGGATAAGAAAAAATGTTGTTATTAATAAAAAAACAAATCGCCGAGCCAATTTCAAATGACAACATAGCCACACTGAAGGAAAAAATAAACTAATCCAAGTAACTCTTGAGCACGATATTTTGACTACATATCCTCAGGTTAAAGACAAAAGAGCTGTAAATAACTGTTGAACTCTCGATATTATTTGTGTTTCTGACATTAATATCAGTGAATAAATCTGAAGATACTTGATATGTTTTCAAAGAAGGAGAATAATAAGCACATTGTGAATATTGTGTTACTGACAAGAATGCTTCACAGAATTCTTGGAACGTAAGGTTGGTGATTTTAATTAAGCTTTTGAGGATTCTATTGGTCTTTGGATATAAATTTCTTCTCAGTCAGTGAATATTGTTGCTATTTTTGTCCACATATAGCACTGCCCTAATAAAATACCTGTAGAGAGCAGATCAACCTTTGGGAATAGAAGTATGTATGATCTTGGAAGCAAATGATCAAGTTATAATTAATCATCCTTTGATAACACTTATTACATGCTGATATCTGTTTTGAGTTTTGTAAATTTGTAAATTGCATTTCATAGCATTCTTACATTTACTTTTCAAGACACATATGGTAGCTTAATCTATGCAAAACAAATACATTCAGTGAAATTAATTTTAGTAAAATGTATCAGGGTTTTCCAAAGTTCAGTTCAATCAATTGGCAAATTTATTTTGCTAGTTGTAGTGTTTGTGCTAGTTTTTTTTAAAAAATAATGCATCATAAAAAGTAACTGAATAATTTAAGCTTAATGAAACTGAAACAGTATATTATGTTCATTTAAATAAATGACTTTATAATGGTACTTGCATGACAATATTTATGAAATTTAAATAATCACCAAAATGCTATGATTATTGATGAACTTTGAATCCACTTTATGCAGTGTGTATTTTCAAAAGCATGAGAAAGCAAGTCTTGGAGCACTTTGCTGGACAAAAAAGGACTTAGTGAATACTAAAAAGAAAAATAAAATAGGAGCAGTATATTGCCAGGGGTTGATGAAGTATGGGTAGAATACTTGAATACTACATATACCATCACATAAAGTTTTAAAGCCATACATTGACACATGCCATAAATTTTTTTTGCAGAATATTTGTAGATATTACTGATACTCTAAATTTTCTGATTAAAAATATCTTTTTTTTAAAAAGTGTATTTATTTGGTAAACTCTTTCCTCAAATAGATGGCAAATAGCCCAGTCACACCTAGAATTAATTTGTTGCAGGCTCATGAATTTTCTAGGAATCTCTTCATAGATATTATGAATAGTTTAGATATTAATGCAGTCATAGCTCTTTATTTATAATATATGCTCTTGTCTGGGTCACGATGTATTTGCTGATTTTTTTTTTTTTTATTCTGGGATATTTAAATAAATCATAGGATTCTTCTGCACCTGGCATTTTACTGTGGCCCTGTCAGCAACATTCCTATCCTTCACTACAGTGGACATCTGCCATTTTTACTTGCCTCGGGACTTCTTTAAAAATATCACTCTGCTTTATCAGGGAGACTGCTTTTCCTACCCAACACCTGTTGGGATCAATCACGTTTTTTTTTGTTTTGTTTTGTTTTTCCAGGAATAGATACAAGACAGTATATTCTTTCTTCATTTATGTCCATTTGCATCATAAAGTAAGTTTACTCCAAGTATAAAATAAATTCACTCATTCTCCAGGATTCTGGTAGTTTTCATTTCCCGAAGTAATTTATAAGGTAAGGGGGATCAAATATATGGTGATAGAAAGAGAACTGACTCTGGGTAGTGAACACACAATGTGATATATATAGATGATGTATTACAGAATTGTACATCTGAAATCTATGTAACTACTAACAATTGTCACCCCAATAAACAGGAAGGAAGGAAGGAAGGAAGGAAGGAAGGAAGGAAGGAAGGAAGGAAGGAAGGAAGGAAGGAAGGAAGGAAAGAAAGGAAAGAAGGAAAGAAGGAAAGAAGGAAAGAAGGAAAGAAGGAAAGAAGGAAAGAAGGAAAGAAGGAAAGAAGGAAAGAAGGAAAGAAGGAAAGAAGGAAAGAAGGAAAGAAGGAAAGAAGGAAAGAAGGAAAGAAGGAAAGAAGGAAAGAAGGAAAGAAGGAAAGAGAAAGAAAGAAAGAAAGAAAGAAAGAAAGAAAGAAAGAAAGAAAGAAAGAAAGAAAGAAAGGCACAGCCTGTGCCACTAGAGCTGGCCTGCCTTCTTCAATATCCATTCTAGATGTCCATCATCTTTGAATAGCATCTCTCCTGTGTTGTCACACAGCAGCCTACATGTCTGTCCCCTCGTACCTGCCCCTAAAGAAAGGAGAGTCTATGAGACTAATCCTTTCAGGGACTTTGCTTCACCTTTATGCTTACACCTTTGTCTCCCTGTTTGGCCCCAGAGGATGACTGGTTAGCCAATGACGAGTAAGATTCCCCATGCAGGGGAGAACTCAAGCCAGGCACAGTTGAGTGGGGACCACCAGGAGAACCCATGGGGTTGATAGAGGTGGGCACAGACCCCCACCTTCCCCAGGTTAAGGAGAGCTTCTGCCTTTGTGTCTGCATTCCTTCCCACAACCTGCTTGGGAAGAGATTCAATGGTATGACATCAGTTCTCCATCTATCCCTTTCAGTAAGTTTAAGCATAAAGGTTCAGCAGCTTGCAGGCAGGGGTAATTAGTTCAAATCAGTTTCTTAGTATAATGTGTGAAATTCACAGACCTTGGAGAAAGCAATGTTCCTTTCTTGTGTATGTATCAATAAAAGTCACAGGACCGCCCCATTCAGGGCTCTCAGTCCTTTGAGGCTGTGAGACCCTTGGCCCCTGTTTCATAACTTTCTTGATTTCTGTTTCTTACTTTCTTAACGCTTCGCTGCCCCTTCTCGTTCGCTCACTGCCTGTATTGCGTTGGATGTGACACTCCCGAGTCAAGGGTGGTGGTGGGAACCCAGACTTTCATCTCTGAGTGGTCTACTTCTCTGGTGGTCCTTGGTAACTGTACTTTTCATAGGCTCAAGCTGCTGCCTATGAAAAGCAGCAGCTTGAGCCTTCCTTAAACGTTTCAAATTTAAGGAAGACAACAATAAGAGCAACCTTAGTAGATGATCTGGAGCTAAGTGAGTTGTTTCCTGCCCGATTTAATAAGAGTAACTTTACCTCTTTCTGAAGAAAAGAGTCGTTTGTCTCTGACAGCATAAATTTGCTTTCTTTTCCTGCTGGTCTCTTCGCATACAGAATCCAAGGCAAAAGTCAGTAGCCAAGCCTTAAAGTTTAAGGGAACTCTTCCTATTTCCCCTGGTGAAAGTGTTACCGTGTTTCCCCAAAAATATGTCCTAGCCAGACCATCAGCTCTAATGGGTCTTTTAGAGCAAAAATTAATATAAGACCCAATCTTATTATAGTAATATTATATTAATATATATTATGTTATATTAATATATATTATATTATATTATGTTATATTATAAAGACCCAGTCTTATAGTAAAATAAGACCGAGTCTTACATTAATTTTTGCTCCAAAAGACTCGTTAGAGCTGATGGTCTGGCTAGGTCTTATTTTCAGGGAAAGAGGGTATGTCTCTGTCAATAGGACTTCTAGAACCACATAGCCAAACTTTATGGAAACAGGAAGCACACATTCCCTAAACTGGTCATTAGAAGTAATAATAAGTAGGGCCATTTGTTGTCACGCAGCAGCCTAGCCGACTGTCCCATTGTGCCTTTCCCTAAGGAAAGAAGAGTCTGTGAGACTGTGCCTTCTTGGGACCTTGCTTCATCTTTATGCTTATGCTTTATGTCTCTCTGTTTGGCCCCCAAAAGATGGTTTGTCAGCCAAGAACGGGTAAGATTTCTCACAGGAGAGACAACCTAAGACAGGCGGAACCATGTGGGGATCACCAGGAGAACTTATGGGGTCGATAAAGGTGGGCACAGCCCCCCTTTTCCCTGCCTGAAGAGAGCTTCTGCTTATGTGGCTATTTTCCTTCTTAAACAAGCTGCTTGGGAAGTGATTACATCAGTTCTCCCTCCTTATTCAACAATTAGTTTCAGCATAAAGAATTTGTTCCTGGGGAGGCACATATCATCATTGTTAAGACATCAATGGACTTTCTATTCCAGCTGTTTGCAGACAATGGTGATTGGTTTGAATCAGTTTTCTGATATGATGTATGAGACTCACAGAACGTGGAAAAACAATGCTAATTCCTTGTGTGTTTATCAATAAAAGCCACCAGTTGGCTCGATTTGGGGCTCCAGCCCTTAAAAGACTGTGAGACCCTAGGCCCTCGGTGATTTAACTACCTTAAGTCTTTGTTTCTTTCTTTCTTAAACTTAACCTAACGCTGCCCCTTCTCATTCCCTCACTGCCCATGTTGCACTGGACGCGACAGCCATTCCTTCTTCAAGCTTTTGATTCTCAGATCCGTATGTTGTGTCTCTAGGGAGCAAAGGTGATCATTGAAACTTTATTGGTATTTTTAATATTAATACATCTTAGGTTTGAAATAGCAAGAACAACATTCATTGCAACACTTATAATGGGCCAAGTACTATTCTAATTGCTTCACCTATAAAATCTTTAATACTCAAAGCTACTTTCTGTATATCCATACCTTATCTGTTAGCTAAATAACTTGTCTAAATTTTCACAACTGGTAGATAGTTGAAGGTGATATTTGAACTGTCTAGCTCCTGAGATTATGAACTAAATCAATATATCAACTCTTATAAAAAAGTGCTTTTTCACACTATTAACCAAGAATGTTAGCTATATTGTGGTTATATTGGCATTATATAAACCTCAAATATAACCATAATAGAATTGGTAATATTTTAAATAAGCATGTATTTTGGAATATCAATTAATAGTATTCCCATTTTTATGAGGGTTTACACTAGATCTACTTTATAAATATACAGAGAAAGCATACTGCTAATTTACTATTATTTTGTTGGGATATAGAAGTGATTTTATGTGTCATCTACAGATTTTGAATATTCATTGAATATCTAGGACAAAAAAAAGCTAAATAAGGCACTATTCAGAGATTTGTTTCACCAACTTTAATGCACAAAAGACATCCAATGTAGAAAATATTAGTGGAATTAATTTAAAAGAAAACCCTAATCCCCATTTCATGTAAATTTAATTTATGAAGTTTCCAGTTCTCAAATCTCAATCTTCTTACAATCAGCTATAAAGATGCCCTGGGCCTTACCCCCTGAGGGTCTGAATCAATTGTTCTGGAGTGAAGGCAGGACAATCAATATTTTTAAATGGTCCCCAGATGATTCTAATGTGTAGCTAGAGTTGAGAATCCCTGGTATATGACAAAATCCAGACATTCAAAATTTTAATATATCTCATGTGATTAGATAATAAAATTTTCAGTGTAATAATGAATAAAATATTGAGTTAAATTGAGTATAAAAGGTGCATTGTTACTAATTTGAATATTTTTACAAAGGAGCAAAAGCTGTGTGATTCTGCTCTAGTTGAGGCTTTAAATTTCTCAATGCTACCTGGACAACACTCCTTTCAGGTGAAAATTGCAAACCGAAGACACTGCTGCAAGAATATGATTAACATGAATCAATCATAGGATGCAAAATACATTTGTGAGGTTAAAAATAGTTAAGTGATACAAAGAAAATTATTATAAATTATTCCCAAAACGAATGCAATAATTAGAGATACTGATTAAGTAGAAATACCTGAATTTGTTGAGAATTATGATACAATAATTAAATTATGAGAGGCATTATCCTAAGAGTATATATAATATTTATGTTAACGATTATTAGTTGCCTATTCCATTTTGAAAAATTAACATGAGGCTTCACTTTTTGGTAAACTTACAATTGCCCATGTTTACTAACCTTTTTATTTAGCTCCATCAAGTACCCTTAATTCTTTGGGTTGACTAGAATCTCCGGAAATCAAGGTCCATATTCAGTTGGATTTGATTTAGGTAAAGTTGGAGACACCCAACGAGGTGAAGTGCAAGAATCATCTATGTTGCCTGTTTAAAACTTGGAAAACGGTGGTACAATCTGAACATAAAGGACTTCATAATAGAAAGAGCAATAACTGGGCTGGATTTGGAGAGTTCGATTCTATTAGATTGATGCTAGGTGTGTTTATCCCAAACTTTAAATTAGAAAGTTATTTTTTGTTGAGTTTTTAAATTTTCTTTGCTAAAGACACTTCTATCTAAGGAAGGCCAAACTTTTGATGTTTTCTTCTTCACACCATATCTCTCAGGCATAGAAAACCTTTCCTGGGGGAGAGGAGAGGACGGTAGAACAGGGTAAAGGAGGTCAAATATATGGTGACATAAGGAAAATTGACTCTGGGTGGTGAGCACACAATGTGATATATAGATGATGTATTACAGAATTGTACACTTGAAACCTGTATAATTTTACTAACCATTGTCACCCCAATAAATTTAATTAAAATAAAATGAAATAAAATCACAATAAGAAAATCTTTCCTAAAACTGCATAACCTAAATGTAAAGTCTCACAATAATATTTTTAAAAGATCAAAATTGAATAAGGCTAAGTAATATTTAATCTTCTTGAACTTGTTTCTTAATTTTCAAAGCAAAATATTTACCTCATATAATTATTATGAGATTTTAATTAGGCAATATATTTTAAGTGCCTAATATAGTGTCTGAAACATATATATGTATTATATATTTATAGATGATAGCTGTTCTTAATTTTGTTAATGATTATTGATAATGATTAATCATCAGAGAAATATTTGGTTGATGAAAAGGATTTAGCATTAATATGTAAAAAATTTTCAGGGTGGCAAATGGCTCATTTGGTTAGAGCATGATCTCTCAACAACAAGGTTGCCGGTTCAATTCCTTCATGGGATGGTGGGCTGTGCCTCCTGCAACTATAAATTGAAAATGACAACTGCACTTGGAGCTGAGCTGTGCCCTTCACAACTAGACTGAAAGACAGCAACTTGGAGCTGATGGGCCCTGGAGAAACACACTGTTCCCCAATGTTCACCAATAAAATAAATAATAATAATAATAATAATAAAATGAAAAAAAAAAGTTTTTTTTCTACCTATAAAATGAAGGCTTTGCCAGCTACCCAAGTTACGGGTAAGTTCAGAATATTAAACATTTAGATGCATTTAAAATTAACTCTATATTTGTAATTCAGATATTCCTATAAATTGTTGTTCAGCTTGGCTCACCTCTGGCTCATAATTCTAAAATAAAACAACTTTGCAAAAAGTAACTTTAAAAGAGTTGGCTCCTTAATATTCCATAAGAGGTAGGCTACTTTTAAAGTATTAAAATTAGTTTTCACTTCTTAAAAAATAATTATTTCTAGAAATTACTGTAGATTCAGATTATAACAGTGCACTGTAATTATGGTTCAGATGGTACTGCTATTCTTAGCTCATATTTTCAGTTGTATATAACTTCATGACAAGTACCTTTTTGGGCTAGAATTTCTCACATTTTTTAAGCAAAAAAGTGTAATTTTTTTTTCCTGTAGATTTGAATAAGCAAGAATTCACCAACTGCTAGGATAAAAAGGGTGTTTTAGAAATGCTGTGAAAAGTTTACTTTTACTAATTTTTTTTCGCTTTTAACAGTCATTTTTAGCTTATATTGGTTTTGTACTTTTATGCGTACTTTAAACTTTCCCTAATGCTCCATAAAAGTAATGTACTGAATTAAAAAACAAACATAGGAGGGGATTAAGTGATTTTTAAATAAATTTAATGAGGCTTTTATATGATGTAAATATCTTTAAACAAGAATACATAAAGCAAATTGTTTATAGAATTCTTTTTTTTTTTTTCAAACATCTGAAATTATATCCTTGATTGAATTTTATGGTTATAGATACATGTGGACTACTACTATTCTTTGGAGAATCAATTCATGGCAAAACTCCATTGATCATTCAGGTTGATAGTAGGAACAGCAAAAGACCAGAACTATGGCATATGAATAAAAGCATAAGTTTTGGTTTACAAATTTTAAGCACAGAGTGGAGAGAGAGAAAGATGTGCCTCAGTATCTCCATTGCCCTCTTATGGGCATTGAGACTCAGACATGTTTGGCAGCTCCTCGGCCTCCAGTATTCCTGACTGTCAAGCACCCAGTTCTGTTTATGGGATGGTGGGAAAAACCATGCTGAAGAGTGAAGCTGAGTCTGCTCATGTGCTTTCTTCATCAGCATTGGTATGGCATCTGTGAAGGAGCCTTCTGGGTTCTCTCATGCAAAAACTGCCCTATATTTGGCAGTTGCTATTTGAAAATTCTGCTTGTATTTACTGTTCTTCATATTTGTCTGCAGTGAACATTTGTTCAAAAATTCAGACCACCTTTGATTTCTTACAAGCAGTATCAATGCAAATGCTGCTTCCTCTATTTTATGTAGCCATGTAACCAGACTGGAAATGGTGATGACTCCATCCTGACCATCTTATTGACTTCTGACCACCTTGTCAAATCTCCACTCCCTAGTACTGGTCGACCTCACAAGATAATGACAGTAATGATAACAATAATAGCACCCAATTATTAAGTACTTACTCTTTACTTACAGTGTTTAACATGTCTCTATTTAGCATCTATAGTCAGACAGTCCTAGGTTCACAGCCTTTAGTAGGCAGAATGACCCATACCTTTACTCCAAATATGTACACGTTCTATGTGTACATATAGACTGTGACTATGATACATCACATGACAAGAAAAATTTGAGGAGGCAAATACATATACCATTGCTAGTCAACAGACTTTGAAATGTGGAGATTTTCTTGAGTTATCTGGGTTGGCCCAATGTATTCCCAAAGTGGTAGGAAAGTCAATGTCAGAGTGATGCTGCATGAGAAAGACTGAATAGGCCATTGCTGGCTTTGAAGATAGAAGGGCAACGGAGTAGATTTTAGAAGCTAGAAAAGGTGAGGACGTGGATTCTCTCACCTCTATAAACTGCAAAGAAACATAGTTCTGCTGACACCTTGATTTAAGCCCAGTGAGACCCATTAGGACTGGTGACTTAAGAACTGTAAGAAAAAATATTTTTTTTGTTGTTATTTTTAATCACAAAGTTTACGAAAATTTGTTACAGCAGCAATAGGAAACTGATACAACTCATCTCCACTGTGTCTGTTAATGTTCATAATGGGAACAAGAACATACTGTAGGAGAACATAACATTTTGTTAAAATGATAATTTGATATATTATTAATCCCATGATAGGGATTGGGTGTACACTGAAAAGGTATCGATGGCTGTTTCTTAGGAAAGGTAGGTAAGGTGCAAATTGAGTCTGAACTGTAGGAATCAAAAATTAAATTAAATATTTGAGATTGTGAATTGGTGAAAGTAGAAGAAAAAATTCATTCCTACATTGAGCATTTTCTACTGGTACCCATACATATTATTTATCCATTTGCCAAAGAACAAGACTTGTCCAAAACACTGCATATTCTGAGATGACACCTTTTTTGAGGTTAGGAAAACATGTGTATGAGACATATTAACTGTTGAATTGATTGACTGGTGCTTTAGCAACATGGCTTTATTGCTAGAGTGTGTCTGAGTAGCACAACTCTGATCATCAGATAAAAACCTTAAAGTTATTAATGCCACTCCAAACTTTACCTTTAACATGTTATTTTTATTTTGTGGTAACAAATTTTATAGTGCAGGTAGATCCCAGGTTTTATGGGCTGAATTGTGTCAACCCCAAAATTCATATATTTAAGTCCTAACCCTCTGTACCTCAGAATATGACTGTACTTGGACATTGGGTCTTTAAAGAGGCAAATAAATTAAAATGAGCTCATTGGGTAAACCCTAATCCAGGGTGACTGGTGTTCTTTTAAAGGAAGAAAATGGATACAGCAACATACACAAAGAAGACCAGGTGAAGACAGAGAAAAGACACCATCCATAAGCTAAGGAGAGTGGCCTGAAACAGATACTTCCCTTATGACCTTCAGAAGAAACCAATCTTGCCAACGTCTTGATCTCAAACTTTTAATCTCCACAACTATGAGAAAATAAATTTCTGTTGTGTAAGCCACACAATTTGTAGCACTTTGTACAGCAATAGCAAACTAAAACACCAGGTCAAATTGATCACATTCAGATTTCAGTGGCTATCTTATTTTCTTCATAGCATTTTTTTAATGTTTATTGTTGAAAGAGTCATCAAAATAGATTGTGTCATTAACGGACTTTATTATAACTGGCATCTACCCAACTAAGCAAAATGTAAGATCTAGAGTATACAAATAAGTTATAACAGTGCCAGATCAATAATAGGAATTTATAAAAAACAAAAACTGGGGATCAGCATCTATGTATTTCTGTGAAATCACCTAGAAATGAGAATGTTGTAATCCTAGGGAGAAATTATTTCTTTCAGAACTTTCTGAACAACCTATTTGGAAGAAGAGAGTAGTAACTTGGAAATCAGAAAGCAAGGCAAGAGCAAACTGCCAGCCTGAAATAAGAAGCTGTAAGTCTGGAACTGATGGAAAAGTGAGAATCAGTCTACAGGGGGGAAATAGTGCCAGAAGCTCCTCATGGGGGAAATTTCTGTTAAAAACTTAATTACTTAGTTTTTATAAATAATTTTATTCTAAGAGTTCTAATGAGCAGCCATTGCACAACTTTGAAAGAAAAAGAGGTGCTTTATTTACTGCATTTAGTAGCACACCTGATTCTTTACATCATGGACAAGCAGAACCAAATACTGATGGTCTTTAGTTTATGTTTCCTCCCGATTATTGTTTTCATAGTGCATTTTCCCCTATTAACACTGGAGCACCTTTATTTTATGTGATACTAAAAGTTTTTGTTCACTGGAATGAACACTCAGTTTTAGGGTGATCATTGATCCCCTGCTTACCAGTATGAATTTTGTATGTGAGTTAAGGTAAAAGATTCTCATACTGGGAGAAAATTTAAGTACTATCTGTTCCTTCAAAAAATAGTATATTTAATAATATTGTTATCAAATTAACACATCGTAGTTTATAAACATCAAACTGTAGCAAAGGATATAGAAATAAAAAACAAAACTTTCAATTTCCTAACTTTAATTCTATTCTGCATATTAACTAGTTTAAGAAATTTCTAACCATATACAATATTTTATATTTTTATAAAGTTTTTTGCATTTTTAGGCAAATTATAATATATAGCTGTCCTACAATTTGCATTTTTCATTTATGTAGATGTCACGTGCATCTTTTCAGGTTAGCACCTATAGTCCTACCTTACATTTTAAGATGACTGTTGAAATTTATTTTATTGATCTAGCAGAATTTTTTTTTTAAATAGACATCTGTTGGTAGCTTATTTTTAGATGTTTTCTATTACTAAACATTATCTAGTGCATATCTTTCTACATACATCTTTATTTACTTTTTCAAGTCTATTTGTAGAATGAATTTGGAGAAGAAAATCTTACTGTGTATTGCTTTAAAATTATATCCATATTTGTATCTATCATCTGTATCTATATGTGGTCTGGATATATTTGATATCAAATTTATATATATATATATATTTGTTTATATATATGTATATCGAAATATACATGTATATGTGTTATATATATGTATAATGCATATATATATAATACATATACGTATATATATATGTGTATATACGTATATATATATATATATACATATATATATGTGTGTATTAAGTATAGTTGGTGTACAATAGACTATATTCCTTTTGAACACCTCCACAGCTTCCAGCTCTCCAGGCTACCACCCTCTCTCACCTAGATTATTGCTACAGCCTCCTAAATGGTCCTTGGCTTCCACTCTTGCTCCCTACAATGTAACCTCAATCTGATATCCAAGATACTATGATTCTGCTCAATATCTTCCAAAGCTGTATCATTTTACTCAGAAGAATTCATCCCATATTAATCTCCACTTAATAACTCTACTTTCTCCACAGAAGCTTTCTTTCTCCTTTTCAAGATGCCTGGCCTCAGGGCCTTTGGGTGTATTACCTGTTTCTTCTGCAATGAGTCTGTTTCCCTGCAAATTATGGAAGGTCACTTCCTCACCCTCTGTAAGTAAGTCTGTTTTTAAATACCAGCTTCTAGTCCTACCATGACCATCCACAATGAAAATGTCTGACATTTCAGTCTACACCCCTGAACTACATTCTACTTTTCCTTCCTTCCTTCTTTCTTTCTTTCTTTCTTTCTTTCTTTCTTTCTTTCTTTCTTTCTTTCTTTCTTTCTTTCTTTCTTTCTTTCTTTCTTTCTTTCCTCCTTCCTTCCTTTCTTCCTTCCTTCCTTCCTTCCTTCCTTCCTTCCTTCCTTCCTTCCTTCCTTCCTTCCTTCCTTCCTTCCTTTCTCTCTTTCTTTCTCTCTTCCTCTCTTCCTCTCTCCCTCTCCCTCTCCCTCTCCCTCTCCCTCTCTCTCTGTCTATCTCTTCTCTCTTTCTTCTCTCTCATACAATATTAAGAATTTCCACACCTGCTTCAGCCTTTGGTTAGTGTAGTTAGTTTATCCATGTAACTCAAAAGGATATGTCCAACTCTTTTCTTTTTACTATTTATTTATTTATTTTGACATTAAATATTGTTTTATATTAACTTCAGGTATACAGCACAATGGTTAGACACTTATATAATTTAAAAAGTGACCCCCCTAAATAGTTTAGCACTTACCTGGAACCATGCACATTCATTACCACATTATTGACCATATTCTGTATGCTTTACTTGGCATCCCCATCACTATTTTGCAACCACCAATCAGTACTTTTTAATCCTGTTACCTTTTTCACCCTGCTCTCAAACCTCTCTCCTATCTATCACCCCCAATAATTATAGTAGCCATCTGGCATCAAACATAGTTATTATAATATTATTGACTATATTCCTTATGCTGTACCTTACATCCCCCTAACTACTGTGTAACAAATTTGCACTTCTCAATCCCTTCCCCTCTTTCATTCATCCCCAAGCTCCTCCCATCTGGCAACCATCAAAACGTTCTCTGCATCTGTGAGTTTGTTTCTGGTTTCTTTGTTTATTACGTTCTTTAGATTCCACATACAAGCAAAATCACATTGTATCTGTCTTTCTCTGTCTGACATACTCAACTCAGCACAATACTCTCCAGATACATCCATGCCTCTGCATATGGCAAGAACCCATTCCCATCTATGGCTAAGCAATATATATATAAATATAAATGTTATAAATATAAATATTATAATATAATATTATAAATATAATATAATATAATATAATAAATATTATAATATAAATATAAATGTAAAATGCACACCACACACGCGCACACACACACACACACACACACACACATATATACTCTATCCATTCTTCCATTGGTGGGCACCCAGGCTGCTTCCACATCTTGGCCACTATAAACAATACTGCAATGAACATATGGATGCATTCATCCCCTCAAAGTAGAATCTTGGGTTTCTTGTGATAAATACCCAGAAGGGGGATTACTAGATCCTTCTTTGTCTCCCATTATAGCCTTTGTTTTAAAGTCTGTTTTGTCTGGTGTAAGTATTACTGCCACAGCTTTTTTTTTTTTTTTCCCATTTTCATTTTCCTGAAATATCTTTTCCCATCCTCTTACAGTCAGTCTTTGTGTGTCTTTTGATCTTACGTGAGTCTCTCGTATGCAGTATACATAAGGGTCTTGTTTTCTTATCCATTCAATCTCCTATCTTTTGATTGGAGAATTTAATCCACTTACATTTAAAGTAATTGTTGAGAGGTGTGATTAAAAAATGCAGTGACTGTTTAAATAAAAAAAATGTATTACAGTAAAAGACATATTGCCATCAATCTCCCTCAAAATACTCTAAAGGGGTAGTATTTTGAGTGGGATTAATGGCAATGTGTTTTATACTGTACTATTTTTTTTTATTTAAGCATTTACCATATGTTTTGATCATACCTCATAGTTATTGCCATTTTATTATTCATAGTATTGATTTTTTTTTTCTTTTTCTTAAATCCCTCTAAGATTCCTTGTAATACTGGTTTGATGATGATGAACTCCTTTAGCTTTTTCTTATCTGAGAAGCTCTTTATTTCTGCTTTCATTCTAAATGATAGCTTTGCTGGGTAGAGTAATCTTGTTTGTAGATCCTAGCTTTTCATCACTTTGAATATTTCCTGTGAATCCCTTCTGGCCTATAAAGTTTCTGCTGAGAAATCAGCGGAGAGTCTTATGGGGATTCCCTTGTAGGTAACTAATTGCTTTTGTTGCTTTTAAGATTCTCTCTTTGTCTTTAACCTTTGGCATTTTAATTATGATGTGTTTTGGTGTGGGCCTCTTTGGGATTATCTTGTTTGGGACTCTGCATTTCCTGAGCTTGTGTGTCTATTTCCTTTGCCAGGTTAGGGAAGTTTTATATAATTATTTCTTCAAATAACTTTTCAATTCCTTGTTCTCTCTCTTCTCCTTCTGGAACCCCTATGATGTGAATGTTGGTACACTTGATGTTGTCCAAGACGCCCCTTAAACTAGCCTCATTTTGTTGAATTATTGTTTCTTTTTGCTGTTTTGATTGGGTGTTTTCTGCTACCTTATCTTCTAAATCACTGATTTGATCATCTGCTTCATCTAATATGCTATTGATTCCCTGTAACATATTTTTTTAATTTATGTTATTGTTTATTTACAATATTTCTGACTGGTCCTTTTTAATGTTTTCTATCTCTGTTTTTATGTTTTCCAACTCTTTGTTGATGTTCTCCCTGAGATCACTGAGAATCTTATAACCAGTGTTTTGAACTCTGCACCTGGTAGATTGCTTGTGTCCATTTTGTTTAGTTCTTTTTCTGGAGCTTTGTTCTGTTCTTTTACTTGGGACATGTTTCTTTGTTTTCCCATTTTGGCTGCCCCCTGTGTTTGTTTCTATGTATTAGGTGGGATGACTATGCCATCCAGTCTTAGGAGAGTGGCCTTATATAGTAGCTATCCTGTGGGACCAGTGATGTAGTCTCCCTGGTCACCAGAGCTGGGTGCTCCATGTGTGTCCCTTCTGTGTGTTGTGTGTGCCTTCCTGTTATAGGTAAGCTTTGGTTGCTCTTTGCATATCAATAGGAGGGATTGATCCTCAGGCTGATTTATTGTGAGGACTGGCCATGATGACTACAATGGAGTAGCTGTGGTGCAAGAGCTGACCCTATAGAGAAGGGTTTGCTTTAGCAGGGCTCTGATCCCTGTCCAGTCTGTCCTTGGAGGTGGCTGGGTGATCCTCCTGTTTGGTCCAAATTTGGCCACCAGGTATGTTGGCCCTGGGGTCTTTTGGGAGGAGATCCATTGCAGGCCAAGTTTAATAGCAGCCTGTGCCCTGCCTGGGGCCACCTGGTATGAGCCACAAAGCCATTCACAGATGGTCACCACCTGCACTGGGCTTGGAAATGCCTTGAGAGGTCAATCTGCAAATCAAGGACAGCTGTCTCTAGTGATGGGCTTAAAGCTTCTCAACCAGGGATACAGGACATTCCTAAGCCACATGCTGCTTGTTTGGGCTTTGTGAACCTTTGAGAGATTTTATGAAAGTCCACAGAAGGAGTTAAGACAGGTTATTTATGTGAACAAGCCACTGGAATTAGCTTAGGTATGCCTGAAACTTGGGTGGGGTTACATCTCAGGGAATTACTAGGGTAGGGCAATGATAAGTGATAACCAGTTTGATGGAGACTCAGATGTAGCATCTGTCTGTGTCTGCATGTAAAGAAGGCTCAACAAAAAAACAATGGCTTCTGCCAGCTCCTCTGTTTGGGGGAAAGCTCCCCCTTTAGCCTTCGTCCTGCAGCCAGCCAACTCAATTCCTCCCTGTATGTTCCTGTTGCTTTTCTAGCTGCTGCCCCAGCACTAGAGCTCAGAGCAAGTGAGTCCGTCAGCAAATCCATGGGAAGGCCCTTTAAGAGGAGAACCCAAACCTCTGGCTCACTCAGCCACAATCTCCACTGTTCTTCACAGCTAGAAGTTATGGGAACTTCTCTTCCTGGCACTGGAATCTTGGGCTGGGGAGCCTGGTGTAGGGCTAGGACCCCTTGCTCTTCCGGGGGGGAACCTCTGCTACTGAGATATCCCTCCTGATTTTTAATGGTCACATGTGGGTGTGGAACCAGCCCATTCTATGTCTCTGCCTCTCCTACTAGTCTCTAGGTGGCTTCTTTTGTATGTCTGTAGTTGTAGGGCTTTGATTCAGCTAGACTTCAGGAAATTCACAATAATGGTTGTTCTGTAGTTTATTTGTAATTGATGTGGTCCTGACTAGAGGTGAGCACAGCATTTACCTACTCTGTCATCTTCAGGATATGTCCCCATTTTTTATTTTTTAAAAACTTGCACACAATGCTTATCACCTTCTAACCACACACTTTATAATTTACTTATTTCTTGTATTTTTGGTTCTCTCCTCCCACTAGATTGTTACAAGAACTTTTACCTGTTGTAGTTACTGATCTATCTCAGACATCAAAAGCAGCCTAGTAATTTAAGCACTCAATAAATACACAATGAGTAATTAATGGGTCAAGTCTTGTGTTAATTTGAAATAATTTTTTGTACATGTTTCCCTAAGGGGTGTAAAAGTACATTTCTCTCAACACAGTCATAAGACTTATAAAAATATTTTAAAATTGTATATTATTAAATATTTTAATTTCTCTATCCAGAAAATAAAATTGAGAGAGACAGACTACATTTAATATGGAAGTCAGTTATGATGTCCTTCCATGCCCACATTAAAACGAACTTACTACCACAAAAAATGACTTCCTATAAAGTGTGAGAAAATCAACACATTGGAAACTGATTGTATTAGTTTGTTAGGACTGCCATAACAAAAAGCTACAGACTGGATGTCTTAGACAATATAAGTTTATTTTCTCATAATTCTGCAGAGCAGTAGTCCAAAATCAAAGTGCAGGCTAGGTTCGTTTCTTTTGAGGCCTCTCTATTTGACTTGTAGAATACAGTCTTTTCTCTGTGTCTTCACATCACCTTTTTTCTGTGTTATGTGTTTTAAAATTTCCTCTTTTTTATAAAAACACAGTCATATTAGATTAGGGCTCATCTATTGACTTCATTTTAACTTAATTACATCCTTAAAGACCGTATCTCCACATATATAACTACATTCTGAGGTACTAGGTGTTAAGACTTCAACATGTGAATTTTGGGGGGAACAGTTCAGCCCATAACAATGATACATGGAATTATTTCTCTTTGTTCTTAAGGCTGGTGATGTGGGTTCTTCTCTACATAAGTGATATAACTTTTGCCCTAAGTAGAATTCTACGATGAACACTGACTGACACCCCTGTATAATCTCCTCCCCTGTAGTGTGGGGGAATTTGTGAATTGCTTCTAGACAGTAATATGGCAAAAGTGATGGGAAAGTCACCCCTTAATTAGGTTACATTGTATGGCAAAGGGAATGGGAGAGTCACTTACACAATTATGTTGTATCGTGTAAGACTAGGAGTCTTTTGCACACTTAAGCAAAAGATTTTCCTCATAAAACCTTGAAGAAGAAAACTGCCATGAATTCTACAGCAACAAGGAAAACTTCTTCCCACAACCTGAGCAAGCTCGGAAGCCAATCCATTCCTAGTTGAATCTTAATATGAGAACACTATCTAGCTGATACCTTGATTTTTGCCTATTGAGACTAGGGACAGATAACCCAGCAAGCTGTGTCTGAACTTCTGACTTATAAAAACTGTGCAATAATAAATGAGTAGTGTTTTAAGCCATTAGTTTTATGGTGATTTTCTGTGCAGGATAGAAAACAAATGCACAGTTTGTGAGAAGTAAAGATACAAATGAATGAAGACTTGATAGGCTCTGGAGACATAAATTACTTCTGGCTCCCTCTCAGTGGATCGCCAAGTCCTTTATTATTCTGCTTTCTTATCTTTCAAATTAGTCTGATCTAGCCCTTCCTCAGAGCATATATGAGATATAATGTTTTTGTTTTTTTCTCAGTAGCTTTCTAATTGGTTTTGTATCTCAGGTTCACTATTTTATGATTCCTTTTGTCAGCCTTTCTCACCCAAACCTCCCACTGTTCATTATTTAGTATGGTTAACATTTAAGGGCTACGGTTACTCCAAGTTAGAATTTATGTATTCTTTTTCCTTCTCCAAAATGCCACCTTAATCCCATTTCAAAATCTTTCTTTCTCATTACTCGTAAAGAGATAGAAAAAAGTAAAAGGAAAATGACAGAAAAACTCTAAGTTGGAGGACTTGAAGATACTATAACTGGAGTATAGTTAGGGCCTGAACATTACAAGCAAACTCGCCTAAAGAGTGGGGTTTGAGAGTGAAAAAGATGGGAAACGGAGAATAGAAGAAAGAAATTGAGACTGCAGAATAACATTTGCATAGTCTACAATTTTTAATCTATTTCACAATTTTTAATAAGGAGAAACAATTAGTGTCAGTTTTATAAGTTCTATTAATTCAATGATTTGTGACCTTTTTTTCCTGACTCTCTGTGGGTTCTATATCACTAAAATCATGTCTAGTTCTTAAAGCTGCTGTGTTATTGTATGAACCCCCGTTTAAAAGCTGTATAAGAGTCTCAGAATTATTTGCAAATGCTTACTTATTTGTTGTGGGGAAGGTGATATTTCACAGTTTTCATAATGTCCATTAAGTACAGGCTGTGTTGCTAAGTTAGATGAACTGTGGATGCTGGATTTATTTATTTATTTATTTTTTTATTATGTCTTCGCACAATTCTTGATTAAAATGTAATACGATATAGGGAGTATTGATTGATGTATTATTCATAATAAAATTAACCCAATCTCATCATCATTTTAATATTCTTCTGGATTTCAGATGCTACAGAGTCTATGAAATAGTATTGTTATTCTGTCTATATCAAAACACCCATCTTTTTTGTTGTTGTTGTTGTTTTAAAGATTTTATTGGGGAAGGAGAACAGGACTTTATTGGGCAACAGTGTGTACTTCCAAGACTTTTTCCAAGTCAAATTGTTGTTCTTTCAATCTTAGTTGTGGAGGGCACAGCTCTGTTCCAGGTCCAGTTGCAGTCCAACCGGCAACCTTGTTGTTGAGAGAACGCGCTCCAACAAACTGAGCCACCCGAGAGCTCAGCAGCAGCTCAGCTCAAGGTGCCGTGTTCAATTTAGTTGCAGGGGGCGGAGCCCACCATCCCTTGCAGGAGTCAAGGAATTGAACTGGCAACCTTGTGGTTGAGAGCCCACTGGCCCATGTGGGAATCGAACTGGCAGCCTTCAGCATTAGGAGCACGGAGCTCCAACCGCCTGAGCCACTGGGCCAGCTCCAAAACACCCCTCTTGTTTATTGACTGATAATATGAATGTTTGTACTTACATCTTCAGTGAACAATGTCTAAAGATTTGATGTGCATTGCTAAATGATTTCTTTATCAATTACCCACTTTTAATTTTCCATAGCATTTGTTAATTTCTTCAGTATTATCAGATATTTGGTTAAACATTTTTAACTTCAATTGTCTGTATTTAATTTTTTTGATGAATATATAAACAAATATTACATATTTATGACATTTAAATCTTTGGGCAACAATGGTGATTTAACTTATTTTAATTATAATGATATAAGGTTGTAAAAACATATGCAGCCCCATAAACAACATATGTTAACTTTATACCATATAGAGGGAATGTCAATATGATGGCTTTGACTTTGGAAATATTACAAATAGAAAATAAACTTGGTACCCCTAAAGAAATGTATCCTTGTTTCAAAACATTTTAATGTTATTTCCTGTGTTTTTCTTTCAATTCTTAATAGGAAACAATACATTTCTTAAAAGAAAAATAATCTATTCTGAGCCATAAAAGATCATAAGAATAATGTAAAGAATACTTAGACTCTAAGTAGATATAAAAATATTTATGTTCATTATAAATGACCAAATTAATATTCAAATATCACATATTCACTTAGAAAATGTGTTTTGTGCTGATCAGATTAAGCTCTTAATTAGTTTTATTTGTGCAATTTATTTTGTATTTGATCAATCATTTAGTATTTTGGTGAAAATTTTCCACTATGAAAGATCGTAACTTCTATTGCATCGTACTAACAAAACTTTATTAAAATGCCATTAGGTAAATGGAGATATATATTTAGATTATAATTATACTTTCAAAACGAATTATTCATTACCAATTAGTCTATAATATAACTTTCTATGAATATGGACTGGAAGTGTATAAGGTAATAAAGTTCAAAAGTGCATCATGATTCACCAAAGGGAGGAATATATGTAAATAAATTTAGCGATATTAAAACACAGGACTCTGGTATTAATGCCTCTATGCTTTGGGATTCCAGACCATTTCTTTAGGTATTTATGAGAACACTTCATGTTCATATTGTCAGCTTATCTGCCTGTAGGTAATACAATGCTTGCTGACTACTTTTATTTCTAGTTATAGATAAAAGTGACTCAGTATTTGACCAAAGCTAACCTAATTGAATTAAATAAACTTCAAATCAAAAATACAGCATAGATATAACAGCATGTCATGGTGAAGAAAAAAAGATGATGATAAAATTTCAAAATAAAATGATTTATAAAGTTATCCTATATTTGATTTTTAGTTTTTTGGAAAAATGTTCAATCATTTATGCTTATAAATGGATTTCGTAAATATCATAACTTTTTAAATTGCTATTGAACCTACTTCCTGGAGATTCCCAAGCCTTGTTACCATTTTGAGGAGTATATCTGCAATTCTCCTCTATAGTTACCATTCGTTGTTGGAATTTCTAAATTCAAAGGCAAAAACTTTTCATTCTCTGAGTATTTTATAAATTTTTACACACAACATCTTCCTAGAAAGCTTTAGATTTATTACTTTTTAAAGTAAAAGAACAATGTAAAGCCATATTTCTAGGGTCTGTTTTCTCTTATGATCATGACATTATTAAGATGTTCATCCCCAGAACTTAGGTAGTTTGTAAGCAATTGTAAAATCTGTTTCTGCCTTAGGCAAAGTTGTATTCATCTGTATGTCTCTGATTTCTTTGAAATTTAATCATCATTTATTTACTTCCGCATCTAACGGACATTTTGAAGAAGAAGGAAACAGCCTCAGCAATTTGTCATTAAACTTGATTCTCTTAGCTCACTGCCCAGACCCAGATTCATCTTGAGCTAAAGTCAGGGATCTGTGCTATAACCTGTAGCTAAAGAGTTACGGTAATGGAGTTGTGGATGAAAAAACAATTTGTAAATACTTTGAGGAGAGTCCTTATCATCCTACTTGCATCTTCTGCTGATCTTAACCAGGTCAGAGAAACTTGTATGGTTCAGACCTGAAGACTGTAGCCACTGTTAGAAGGTCCACTGCACAAGATGATTATACAAACACGGAAAAATCTGGCAGCCTAGTGTTTAAAAATTAAAACATGAGTTCCTTAAATTTAATATTTGCAATTAATTTTGTATATTTTCTATAAAACATAGTTTACAAATACAATGCAATGTTGCACTGAAAACAGAGTATTTCCTTCACGTCACTAAATCCTGGTATCATTAAAGTTGAATTGATCTTGATATTTACTCACATTAAAAAAAAAAAAAAAAAAGTATTTTTTAAGATATGACCTACCCTAAGGTCCTCTGGAATAGGCTGAGGGTTGTCTTGCTTATGGTATTCTAAATTCCTGAATTTCAAATAATATAATATGTCCTCATATCTCCAGTAGTTCATTAATTTATCAAGGTTTTCTTCAGTCAATGTTTATTAAACACTGTCGACAAAACAATGGTTTTGCTCTCAGGGTAATATTAGTTGAAGTAATAAGAGTAAATATCTAGTATCTAATTTACACTTAGGTATTATTTTTATATTTATAACTTTAAAAAAGCGTTTCCACATGACAATTTGAAGAATTGAGCATTTGAAAGCAATTTTTAAGTTAATCAGAGATGTTGCACATGTTTTGCTTTGTTCATTTTTTAGTTCAAATTTGTTATTTATTTTTTTTTAATGAGTTATATCTACAGCAAGGGCAATGTAGGTTTTTCCACTCTAGTAAACTCTTTTTAAAACAGTAAATGTTAATTAAATATTGTTGTTCATTAAAATTTATAGGTCATGAAAGAGATAGTGCTAAATATCTTATTTCTATAATGTTACAGGTTTATTAGGAATTTTGCCACTACTGATTTGATTCATATGTAAATTGCTTCAAAGTGAAATTAACCTGTCACTTCTATAATTATTAATTATGCAATTATTTTATAGGCAAATAACAAAAAAGAAAAAGAAAAATAGACATATATAATGCCAGAAATCACTTATAATATTATTTACTATGCAACTAATTATGGTTATAATCTCTTTATTTTACTGTAATATTATATCACCCAATATATAATTAATTTTATAAATCATTGATTACATAAAGGAGAGATGCATGAAACAGCTAAATTAAGGAAACCACAGGTCATGACAATGTTAATTTTGCAATATGGTAATAACTTCCAATGTGAAGAATGTGGTCTCCGCCTTCCTATGCAGCTCATTTATAGTTTTGTTTATCCATCTAATTAGGATTTCCATCTAATTTAGGATTTTTCTAAGACAAAACTTCTTATTTGTTTTAAAAAAATGACTTAGTGATTGTGAATAATACACTTTCAGGCATACTTCTTTTTTACAGTACTCATTGTCATGATTTCAAAAAATTGTGATTAGAAATATTTTTGATGACCTCTATCAGTCATATCCTGAACTAGTTATATATGGAATATATAACATATATTTACTATTTTATTGAAAATCATAGAACATCAGTGTGTTAGTCTAAAAAACTGTTTTCATAAGATTTGGGGGTATTTCAAAAACCTGGTTTCAACACAAGAATCTTTCAATTACTAGCTGAATGTTACTTAATCTGAGCCTCAATTTTCACAAATGGAATAATAACTTTAAAAAACTGTGAAAATCAAAGTATGAAAAGCATAAGGATTTATTTATAGTTACAGAATAATAACTAGTAGCTATCCAATATAGTCGGATAAAATAGACCTAAGTGTGTAAGTATTAAAATTTAGCTGGGAGTATATTGGAACATACTACTTGGAATCCAACTCTTTATATATAGCAATTACACTCCATTTGCTTTTGTAATAAAATGTAAGCATATAACATGTAGATAAAATATAAATATAATAAAAGAAGTAAATTTAATTAACTCAAGTTGTATGTACGTTGTCTGAATTAGTTTGTACTAATAGATTCTGAGTATCTGTTAGGTGTAAATATATTCCTTAAAATTAAATAGATCTGTTTAATTTCTGGATATATTTTTCATGTGTATATACTGCCTAATTGTTTTAATATACTTTTCTTAAATTAGGATTCCATTACCCATATATTCATATGGAAATGAATAATGTTCTTAACTTCAAAAACTCATCTTTAAAGATATATTGATAAATTAGTATGTGAAATTATACTTCAAATAATTTATAGAATCCTATATTTTTGTTTGAAAGGATAATGCAACAAATATAATATTAAACTTTCAAAGTGATACAATGAATAGTTTTGCCACAACCAAAGTTTACTTAAACTTTAATTTCCCCCGGCATTAATTGTAGGTATATTACACAATTTGTAGATATACTTGGACACATAGTTATTATGTGGATTAATTTTCCTGGTCTACCTCCATGGTCGGTGTAACCAACAGAGAATTTAGACTGTAAATAAACGAATATCATTTCCCTAGTTAGGTCAATAAAGGAAGTACAACATATTGCAGGATAATGTTGCTTATTCCCAGCAGAATACAACGACTTTGTTTTCCAGGATACTATTACATAATTTTCCTTTTTTGGTTACTGACCCTGACAGAAGGCATCCTGCACCAACTGTAGCTCAGCGCATCTTCCTGGAAAAATGTTTGGCCTCCTCAGGATTAAAAATATGCTGTTTTTTCAAGATCAGCTTTTCAGTTTATTCACTAATTAATTTAAAGACTATAAGCAAGGGGAAATGCATTATTTCTACTTTTAATTTTCAGGTCTTTATATTAGGTTTGTGCAAAACTAGTTGCATGTTTTGCAATTATTTTTTACCTTTTTAACTGCAATTACTTTTGCACCACCCTAATAATTGGAGACTTCATGCTTAAAAACTTTATATAATACAAGTTTACATATAACAGTCCAAAGAGATTTTAGAGTAACTAAATAACAAATGAATAAAAAAAACTTGGAGATCCTTTTGTTTTGATGCGACTCTTCAAGTCAATGACTTGATGAGTGCTGGCGGCAAGAAAATTATTATATACTTTAAATCAATAAATAATTTAGCAAAACCAGCAGTTTATATTTCCTTATCTAATTAATCTTCTTGATTTAGAGTTGAAGATATAATACTCCACATTTCCAAAAATTTTAACAGCAAACACTATTTAGTTGAATAAATACATAGTGTTAATTGTGAACACTGTGTACATCACATTTTTATGTTAATGAAGCAATGAGTTAGATTAAATATTTTACCACATTAAAAAATCTAAATAATCACATAGGCAATAATAAGAATACGCATTTTTCTTATGTAAATCTATCTTGAAATTTGTTGTGCAATTAAATTTTAATGTATATTATTGTAATAATAATAATAATGTGTTTTTATTTACTCTAAACTCATCTAATAAAAAAAGCAATAAGAAACTTTTTGCTTAAGAATTTTTTAAGAATTTGCTTAAGAATTCTTATTGTTTAAGCAATAAGAAACTCTAAAAAAAATTTAAAACTCTGTTCTTGTAAATTTAAAAGCAATAATAATCTTAGTACACAAATAGAAGTATAAATATTCCTAATTTTTGCTGAAAATAGTAGACATTAATTACATTATTAAAGAGGCAGCACTTTATAATAGATGGAGTCTGGGAATGGCAGTTTTAAAGATTAATACTTTGACTCTATCATTAGGTTATTAAAGTTTAACTATAAAATAGTGGCACTCAACAAAATAATATTAAAAGTGTTTTCTGGCTCTTGATTTCTATGATTTTGAGGTTTACTCATTCAAAAAGAGCAACAGAATATTTGTTATAAACATAGTAAAATATGCAGAACAGAGATTATCTTAAATAAATGGCAGTTTAATCTAGATGCCATATCTTTCAATCATGGGTACTGATAATGGCTTGGCCATTAAGAGACAAAAAATATGTTTTAAGATAAAATTAGCTTCCTGCTGTGTTTACCTGCCCATTGTTTCTTTTTAAATGTTTTTATGTAGTATAGTTATTAATGTACACATAAATAATTGAATGTTTGTCAAATTTTTCTATGTCAATATCTGTAGTGTAGAAACATTTAATGTCAATTGTATATCAATTATGAACAAAGGCATCAGATTGGCTACTAAACATTTATAATGTTATTATTTTGCATTGATAGCTATATATTGTGATTAGTCAGAAACTTACTGTCAGAAGTTAATTATGCTTATATGTGAAATACAGAACTTAAAACCTTATTTGAATAATATGGTAGCTTGAAAATGGTTGTAGTTACATTGGACTATAAATGTCTGTGATAGATGATTCCTTGACATATAATTAGATCTATGTGTATCAGAAATCCTAACTTGATTCTAAACTTTTAGACAAATCTGTTCATATTGAGGGGCCTCCTAGGGTAAGTGTCATGTGAAAAGCAAACAAGGACAAGAACAAAAACAGAAACCTTTACATAAAGAGAACTGATACAAAAGGTTAGAAGTGTTTGAAATTGAAACTGCTCATATGGAGTCTAGAAAGAGATCTGTCAATAACATCATCTTCCAGCCAAATTTCATCAAATTCATATCAGAGACTGATAAAAGTGATGATAGTATTTTTTAAGCAAATAATCTTGTGGGAAAAGTGAATGTACATTCACTAGCATTGATTCTACAGGTCTTGGCAGCTTCAGTGTCTAATTGTGATCGAACTGTAATCATTTTAAAGGTAAAGGGGGGATTGGGGCAACCCTAGAAACACTATTCTGCGAATGTAGTGGAACTAAACTATTTTTAAGCCTAAGCTAATGTGAATTTTCAGGGAAACAACTGATTATGGCAGCAGAACAGACTAAGACCAAGTAGGAATTATTTATAAAGTCAATTTAAAAAATGGTTTAATCAAATAATTAAGAAATTCAGGAAAGTGTGTGTGTGTGTGTGTGTGTGTGTGTGTGTGTGTGTGTGTGTGAAAACATAAGTATACTTATTGTATTCCTTCTAATAGGAGATTTTCACATTTAGGTTTTACAAAGCCCTTTGGGGTGTTTAAATCTATATTTCATTAAACAAGAATGTGTATGAAATTTTATTACGTTTAATGTTCACGTTCAATCACATTTTCAAACACAGTTAATTTGCTTGATTAGAGCACTGGAATAAAAATTCACCTTTATTGTCCATTAATAACATGAAGGAAAGTTTTCTTTGCAGAACAAAAACTATTCTCATGGAATAAGCACACATGGCTGAGTTGCCAGGAATGGCTGAGGCTTTATGTTTTTCCACACTAGCATAATAAATCAAAAACAGAAAAATAAGTGCCTGTATATATCTTCAGATGATACAGTACTATTTAATCCTGAGAGATAAGATACATATCAATGTAACATACCTTTACATTTTCTGATGTTTGAAAGTATTAGAAGATTAAATCAAGGAATTCCTTCTCTCCTTTTTCTTTGAGTTTGGCTTATTTTATTTTATTTTTTAATTTTCAGATAGAAGAAAATACCCTTAGGTTTTCCTGTAGAGAAGATTAAATGTAAGATTGAATTATGTACATTCTGATATGTTTGCTTATCTTTAGAGCTAAATTGAATAGTTCTTGGTTCATTTCATCCCTCAATGATATCTTCTGAGGAATTTTAGCATAGATTAAATATAGAATTTTCAAGGGAAAACAGACCTCTCAGACATCTATTAGTTTACTACACTTATCTCATATTTTGCCTTGCTTTTGGCTCCTGTATGTATCTGTTCCTCTGTGTCCTGGTATTTTTTTAGAAATGTTTTTTGAATAAAACATAAAAACTGCATTATAGGCAAGATCACCAACTTCATATATCTGATAATGGTGATAATCTCACCAATGTAGGTGAGACAAACTTTCAGGAACTGGGTATGTTATTGTTTGTTTTAAGAAACTATGCATTGTCTTATTTTCTGTATTTTTAATCGAGGCAATTAAAAAATCTTCATTTTCATCATTGTTTTTATATTCCACAAAGTTTAAAGCAGAAATATTTTGAAACAGCAAAAGCATTAAATTCTTTCCTAAAATAGTAATTTAAATCAGATAATCAGTATAAGAACATATATAAAGAAATTTGCAAACATTTGTGGTACACTAAAATGACTAGAATTTAGTCAGGTAACATTAAAAAGATGACCTTTTACGTGAAACTTTTGAGAACATTTGTTTTTTAAACGTTCTGTGGGAAATTTAATTCTTGACATTTCTGGGAGGACCTTACTAAAGCCAAATCTACACTACCATTTTATCAAACAAAATATAGCTACAAATCAATATTTTAATGGGTCAGTCAATTAATGTAAATTTAGAGACATCAGGAATTTTAGACTATGTTGGGAATGCCAACACTCCCTTGATTTGGGGAAAGGACGGAGCATGAGGGCAACCAGTAGTGTCTTAAAATTTGACTGAAGTATTTTCATAGTATATAAAATTATGTATTGCAAGAGACTTGAAATACAATTATATCTAGCTAGCTAAAATAATTTGTGCCCAAGTAGTTAATAAATATTTTTAAAGAGCCATTTGTTTATAACAGAATGTATGTTTTATTAATATATACAGAAATTCTTTGTAATTTTGTAATCACTTTAGTGTTTTATATATATAACTAAATAATAGTAGGTATATAACTATATATATAACTATTTCCTTATATATTCTATAAGAACCATTTCCTTATCTTTAAATCTAAGAGGAGGAATATTTCGTAAAACAAAATGTAGCCTTAGGTTCAAAACATAGGCTTTTCCAGTATGTGTGTGTGTATTTGTGTATATATTGTTTGCAAATAGGAAGTGTCACTGCCACATATAATTTATTTCCTTGAGCTGACAAGTATATATATTTTAAATGTTAGTTCTTTTTAAATAGCAAAATCTCATCATATTACATTAAGCATTCAAATTTCAAGTATTTTGAAGAGAATAATTTCATGTATAAGGATTCAAATGTTTAACTTCATGTTCATATTATCATTTCTGTTTGCTTTCATGTTTGTGATATCTTGCACCAAGCTTAAACAAATTAGGTGAAGTCTTAATGGTACACAAAATTAAATGACAGATTTCTTATAATAGTATATAAAATAATTCCATCAACTTAATGACTATATTTCAGCTGTAAAACATATAAGAAAAAATAACTTGCTTATAGCCTACATTTCCTATGCCATTAAGTGGATCTATTGCCTTTTTTTATCTGGGTGAAGGAAAAGATGTTAACAAATATGTTATAAGAGTTATGATGTTGTTGAGATAGCCAGGGTTCTAAAATGTGAAATGAGATTAGTTTTAATAATATCATGGGTGTATTGGAATCACTTTGTGTACTTTTGCCAATCTTTTGAAGAGAAATGCTACTTAGAAAACACTGAACTTATTCTGCTGGAGATTTAATGTTCAAGCTCCCACTAGCAAAAGCCAGCAAAGAGGCCTCATATCTTTTTAAGTAGGTAATTGTGCAGCCTACAATATGTGCATAATCTGTTTAGATTCCATATTTGAATAACCCTGTAGATGACTAAAGCTAATAAAACTCTCAGTAGTTGATATATAAAACCAGAATGCAAACTGATTTTTAAAATCAAACTATAAAAGCGAAGGGAGCCTGATTTTCATATCATCTGACCAAATTTTTGTTTGTTTTTTCTCTGTGAGTAAGCTACGTGGAATGTGAAGGTTGCTGGGTGAAAAATAAAGCATAGAGACTGATGTATGGTTTATATCCGTGAGTGTCAAATCAGAACCTGGAGACTTGCTAGGAAATCACATTCTAAGATTCCACCAATCCAAATGGGTGAGAATTAATTAGAAAGTGAATCAGAACTGAACCATAAACTCTTTAACAACTACTCCATATTATTCTAATACATGTTAAAATTCAGATGTTTAGATAGTAAACACCACTAGATCAATATTGGTCTAAGAATCCATCATCACAGTTGTGATATAAATAATAAAGGAATTGGTTATGACTTATCCCTGTCCTGGTTTGCTTTTGATTAGCACTGTAGCTGATTGAATACTAAGCAAAAGTAGTCTTTATATTTTGTCATCAATGTAGCAACATATTCACTCTATTTGCACTCTATTTGATATCCTAAAATCTATTTTACTCATTTAGGTGATTAAATATCTCGGTTATACCTATTATGTTTTGATTTATAGATGACTCTTAGGTAAATTTATTTTCCCTATATCTAATGGCTTATGTTCTCACATCATCAGTAATCTCTTTTGTTCTCTTTTGCTCTCATTTTCTACAATTTTGGGCTTTTGAGAGTCTGAAGATAAATGTTGAAGAACTATTTTGCAAAAGATATTAATAAAAATATCTTTTGTGATTTTTTTAATCAAAAGAAACTTGACTATGCCAAAGCATAGAAAGGCACTCTGTAATTATTAATCTCATATAGAAAATTAAAAAAAAAAATGTATTCTGAGTAATTGCAACCAGCGGCCTTGGCCATGAATATTATACATCCTTAGTATAGATCCTGGAAAAAAGTACTTTTAATGCTAACTAGTATGTATGAGTTTGCTGAGTAGGTGAAGTGGATAAAGGTTAGCCCCCGAAGACCAACATATATAAATATAAAAGAAAAGAGCCACTTTAAAAGAAGTGGCTAACACTCCATTCTCATGAGATTATAGCTTTTTAGCTCTTCTTGTATAGATATTTCTGTTGAGCTTCACTTTTCCAGGGTAAACCACACACCTCACCCTTCTTCTTCCACAAAGAACTCAATGCATTAATATTTTATATGAGATTATTTCATATTTATTTAAGTGATGGAAATATATTCCATATATTATAATTTTAATCTTTGTCTATAGGGTAATAAATGATGTTTTGTCCAAAATGTTTGAAAGTATTTTACAGTGTTCCTAATGTCTCATCTAGAGCCTATTCTTATTATGGAGAAGAAAGTTTTCATTATTCATAGGAGTTCAACATTCATCAACTGCATTTTACTACTGTATCAAGTTGTTGATATGTAAGTAAAAAAAAAAGAGATTGTTTGACAGTCTTATTTTATAAACTTTACATCACCTATTTTCATAGTTCTTATATTGACATTTGTATTATGGTAACATTTTTTGAAAACAATTACTAAAAATCTATAATTAGAAAATACAATATTATCAGATAGGTTTTGTGTAATTATAAAGACCAATTACATTTTAATGTTCATCCAAATTTTTTTTGTTTTGTTTTTTGGAAACCATTTTTTTTGGTGAAATTAAATTGGACCTGTTCATCAGCTAAAATAAGAGCTGTTGTAAAACACACAATTCCCTGCATATGCAATATATGAGACTGCAGATTTAGGTCTCTGACTCTTAAAAAAAAAGTCAGTGCAGTATTTTAAAGGGATGTCCAGAAAAATAAAGGGTTTTTCTTAGGGGATAATAGAGGGTTTTCCCTTTGAAGAAAAGTAGATTGCACTTTGAGACTATCCTTTGAGATGTTTGTTTGAAATGTTAATTAGAGTAGCTGGTTTAGCAAGGATTAGGACAAGAGCTAAACATCACTGACAGCAAGATTCCTTCTCCTGGGAATGTTTCTGTCTCAGAGACTGCTGTGATGTTTAAAGTGGATGAAGTTACTGCATGCCATCCAGGAAAAATGTGGCAAAGACCACACCATTTGTGAATGTATCTTAATATTCACTATTGAACCACAAACATTTTATTTTTTAAATTATTCATCTTTGAAAAGTTCAAAAATTCAGTAAGAGTACATTACACTAATGTCTTGATTTATGATGTGCTTATATATCTTACATTTCTTCGTGTGAACAGTTTCATTATTTTAGATTATTTTTTTCTAAAATGTATCTTCAGAGACAATACTTCATTAGTTGCCAAAATACAAATGTACAAATTCTAATAGCAATTTCAAATATTTAATTATTCATTAATTCATTTAGAATTATCGAGCCTTCCATATAGGTCATGCTTTCAAAAGTATAGACATAGAACCTGACCTTATGAGGTTTATGCTTCAGTGCAGGCACAGATTTAGTCAAAATGTGGTGTGATACATGCTTGATAGGAAGTAAGGAGAGGGGTGCTCTATGTGCACATAGAGGAATTTCTAACATTGCTTGGGAGGCATCAGAAAAATTTTTCTGAAAGAGGTGACATTGTGAGTGAAATAAAGAATCTGAGTAAGAATTAGTTAGGCATAGAGGGAAGAAGTTGTGGCATGGAAAGTCATCTTGAAAAGGATCAGCTCTGTATTAGAAAGAGAGTCTTAGAAAGCCTATACAAGGAGCAGGGAAAGGAGGCAAAAACCGACCACTAAGATTTGCCATGTTCATGGAATAAGGCTTGGGCTGAGTGAATGAATGAATGACATGCAAACTAATGTTTTGCAACTGGCCTAACTCGCTTGTTTATTGACCAAAGGGAATACAACAGGTCTCCCACTGAGAACTCCTTGGAACTCTTTCAAAGCCAATATTCTTGGCAAGCATTGTGGGGGTTCAAATCAGAGACTCAGCCCCGCTGTGAACAAAAACAGCTATGATGAGTTTGGGTTATTTACATGTCTCACCTGAGACTCTTGATGCTTGCCTATATTTTCTTTCTTTCTCTGCTCCCTACTGATTGACTTTAAATAAGAGCCTCATGGTAGTGAGGCTGGTAAATCCTTTCAAATATCAAAACAGGGCAAAACAATATGTCTGCTTTTTATTATCTTTACTGTTAGGTATAGAAAATGAAGCGGTTGCTAGATTAATAATTATATGGCAGATACAATGGGCTATGATGACATTTTCCAGGATTGATAACAAATCCAGGAATGCAGTTATAACCAGCCAATGATCAGCATCAGAACCTGACTGAGTTTATAATCATCTATAATCTTTCTCCACAATCTGGCTTTTGCACTAGCCAATCAGAGATACATATATGTGGTAGGATTTACCCCCAAATAACCTCTGAGTGTTTGATGGCACCACTAATCCCTGGAATATTCCAAATAACGTACCATTTACTTTTGTTTACTATCCTTGCAGGATGAGAGAACAGTTTGTCGGGGCTTCCGCTTGGGTATTTTTATAATATTATCTCTTAATCCATGGATCAGGCACTAAACATAGGTCCTCTACCAGTTACTAATTATATTTATTCCCTGCACATATTCTAGAGCTGGGGAAGTAAATATAAAGGTTCTACAGCCCCGCTGCACCCACTGTAAGATGACTAATGGCAAAATCTCCATTAGTCTTCACTCTAGTTAGGGCACAGTTATGTGTTTTTGGGTCTCAAGGGTTTATGGTTATTTCAAAGACAATATCCAGTACATCACATTATATTTGTACCCTAGCCATGCCCTGATACGGCATAACTCTGGAAAATGGAAATAGGAAACTCTGGGAGGATAGATAAAAGAGTCAAGTTATTCCATTGACCCATTACAGGGCACTTCAACAGAGTAAACCATGAGGGAGGCTCTGGTGCCATGAACTTTGCTGAACTGCTTGATAGTAAGTTGTAGATATCATGAATTTTTAAACCACAAATATTTCAGTTTATACGTCCTAAGAACAAGATCAGCCTCTTAGGCAACCAATGTAAAAATTTCCAATTCAGTATATTTACAATTAATGCAATTACTGTTATTTAATATACAGTCCATACTTAAATTTTACTAAGTTAAATTGTGCCAATAGAGCCAATTAAAGCTTTTTTCTTAAAGGAAAAAAAAAGGCCTTGGATGCAATGCAGAATCACATATTGAATTTATTTGTCAGTTGTCTTTAGTTTTCTATCTTTTCCAACACTGAGATCTTTAAAGAGTACAGACCAATTGAAATATTTTATAATAAGGGACATTGTAAAATGTTCCATGATTTGTGTGTGCCTGATTGTTTTCTCATGAACAACCATGCTGTGATGAGTAACAGAGTGACTGAATATATCATTCCCATTTTCCATGTGTATTTAGTCTTCAGATTGTTCCCTACACTAAGGGTGAGAAATATAGAAAGTGGAGGCAGCCATTGAGTCCAGGGATCCATTAACCTACCTAACAGACTTTTCAAACCAGTCTCCGATGACTGAACCAAACTATTAAATTGACTCTCAGGTAAGGTCACCTATGTCAATAGATTTGACACAATCATGCCTTCTATTCAGCTTCCTTTGTCTGACACCCTTAAAATCTATATCTACATAGATATACTACCCAGAATAGGCGAGTAACACATTTGGTCTAAGTTGTCTTTTTTGGAAGTTGTCTTTGTGATTCTCTGTCTGGGATTTCTTGAGCACTAATTCTCCTTCGAGGCTGGGAGTCAGTGAGAGGCAGTGGAGGTCAGTCCTGAGGAGAATCATCATTGATTTATAAGGAGGCTCCTTCAGACCCTGTCATTAAAGCCTTTACTCAGGAAAATTAGGTTTCTTCAGAAAGTTGAAGTTTATACTCTTACTTCTCATTCCAAGAAAATAATACCATCATTTTCTTCCTTGCCTTCTTCAGTTCCACAATTGCATTTCCCTTTTATTTGGCTTCTAACCTCATAGATATCTGGACCTTAAAGTATTCTATTATATCAGTATAGACTCAGTGGATCTGAAACTATCACTCAAAACAAAATCTAGTCACTAACAGTTATAAATTATATCTGAAATGCTGAATTTATTTTATTTGGGAAGAATTCATAATTACCCATCTCATTATCAATAATTCAACTATTTGAAGAAATTGAAAGCAAGTCATATTCAAGAGGAATTTTTTGTTTGTTTTATTTTTTTTTAGGATGCTTAATCAATGCACATTCTTCCTTAGAATTCCAAACTGAGAAACGTTCAACTGGTATAATTTGCCCAATCTATGTTATTTTCTATTATAAAATCTTTAAAGACAATTTAAAGATTGTCTTAAAATCTTTCTATTATAAAATTCTTTAAAGACAATCCCCATGCTTTTTATGCCATAATAGTGTGGAAGAGCAAAGTATTTAAAGAATTATCACCATATTCACATAGTTCCCGAAGATCGATTACAACAAAATTTGTTTTCTTGACACAGTGTTTCCATTAGCAGAGAGAAGCCACAATTCTAGGTATTAAATTTGGTAACTTCTATAAAGTCAGCCTATTTATGATGGTGTCTATCTTAGTTATTTTTTAGTGTAAACAGTTAACTCTTTAAACATATAATAAGATAGTTATTTCACGTTTAATTGAGGACTGAAAATACTAGTACAGCTTGCTAACCCAAAACAAACAAAAAAACAACACAGAGATTTATATACTTTGAATTAGTTGGATTTTCAAAATCCTTTGAATCTTACAAGATAAGAGTTTCATGTATTATAGCAGAAAGGATTTTCTATAGGTGAATAATTTTTATATAACTTTGGAACACACATTTTTACTCTGATAAAAATAAATCATAATTATCAATACAATTTTCTAGTATCTTGAGTAATTACTAAGTAATTAAAATTATGTGATTCTTTTTTCCTATGGAAAATTACATTAAATTTAGAATTTATGCATTTATCTTCATTGTTACAATATATAACAGTCATAGCATACAATTAAGTATATCTAATAGAAACTTTATAACATGTTTATATAGAAAATGGGTAATTAATTATTATTTTCCTTGAAAATGCAATGGTATGATCCAGGTATACTTATTGGGATAATACAGACTTATGAATCCATTAAATTCTTTATTACATTAACACTAAAGCTTTTAAAAGTAAAAAAAAAAATTATAATACAAAAAGAAGCTAAAACAAAAACTAAAAGTGTGCTACCTGCTTTTGTGAACTAATAAGTTGTTCGAAACACATAACTATATATTTCCTTACAATTTTGATTCCAAAATGAAAGACAGGCATAACTTCTCACCAAATATTTTATACCAATGCATTTATACAACTATTGCATCAATTTATGAATATTTTTAATGAGTCTATTTTATGTCAACACTTCAAATTTGTTGAAATGTACCTAAGTGAATCTTAAAATCCGCTCTGTACCTAAGTGAACTAGTAAAATATTTTGATGATTAAAATAGCATAACTATTGATTGAAATAGAATATCCTAAAGTTTAGGTTGAATTTTATCTCATGTAAGTGTTAATTCAAACACTACAGAGGATATGAAATGTTACCCTACATGTACAGTTATATATTTAAATAAATACAGATAAAATTACAGATATAGGTATGCAAAGTATGACAGTTAAGTTTGTGACCTGTCACTAACCTTTTTTCATATCAGAAGAATTATTCATTATGAATTTGTACCAACTGGACAAACAGTTAACCAAGTTTACTATATAGAAGTGCTGAAAAGGCTGTGTGAAAAAGTTAGAAGACCTGAACTTTTTGCCACCAATTCATAGCTCTTGCATCACGACAGAGCACCAGCTCACAGGGCACTGTCTGTGAGGCAGTTTTTAGCCAGTAAACAAATAACTGTGGTGGAATACCCTCCCTACTCACCTGATCTGGCTCCCAATGACTTCTTTCTTTACTCAAAGATTAAGAAAATATTGAAAGGTAGACATTTTGATGACATTCAGAACATCAAGGGTAATACGCCGACAGCTCCGATGGACATTACAGAAAAAGAGTTCCAAAATTGCTTTGAAGGGTGGACTAGGCGCTGGCGTTGGGGCATAGCTTCCCAAGGGGAGTACTTCGAAGATGACTATAGTGATATTCAGGAATGAGGTATGTAGCACTTTTTCTAGCATGAGATTGCGAACTTAATTGCCTGACCTTGTGAGAGACTAGCAGAAACACCGGGTCTCTGGGTCAGTGATAAGACTTTATTTACTTCCAGCAGTTACCGTGGGCAGAACATTGCAGCCTAGCTCTCTCTATGCCTAGTTGCCTGCCCACAATGTGAACAGCGACACATGAAGAAGGGTACATATATCACAGAACTGTTTTGCAGGCTAGGGATTCAGAAATATGAATTTCTGTGCTTATATAGAAAGAGGACAACTATCCCTCACTCCCTACTAAGAGGGAAATAATTCTAATCTCCTCAACATAAACAAAATTTCTTCTGTGAAAAGGTGGGATAGGATCCTGGGTTTTATCTTTTGAATTTTTTTTTTTTTAAAGATTTTATTGGGGAAGGGGAATAGGACTTTATTGGGGAACAGTGTGTACTTCCAGGACTTTTTTCCAAGTCAAGTTATTGTTCTTTCAATTTTAATTGTGGAGGGTGCCGTTCAACTTCAAGTTGTTGTCCTTTCAGTCTTAGTTGTGGAGGGCACAGCTCAGCTCCAGGTCCAGTTGCCATTGCTAGTTGCAGGGGGCACAGCCCACCATCCCTTGTGGGAGTCGAACCGGCAACCTTGTGGTTGAGAGCCCACTGGCCCACGTGGGAATCGAACAGGCAGACTTCAGAGTTAGGAGCACAGAGCTCCAACTTCCTGAGCCACTGGGTCGGCCCCTATCCTTTGAAATTTAAATAAATCTCTCCTGAGGAAGACAAAGGAAGCCTCTGGAGTTAGAGCCCAGAGTTTTTATCCCTTTTGAAATGTAATCACATAGGAAGATAAGCTCTGTGTTCCTCTGGTAAACTAGGTTGGAGCTGTTCACTCACCCTTTCCCTTAACTCAGGTCACTATACTGAAATGTAACCATTTAGTTGTTGGGGGTTGTGGGGACAAAGTCCCAGGGAGCAGTTTCCAGGCTCTTGGCCTCACATGTAAAGGTGCCGGCTTGGGTAGTAGATGGCCATCAGCTGTAACCAGTTAGCCATTAGCCACTAATATAACTGCTGTGGCTATGCTAGGGGGTTGGTTGGTTAGCAGAGAAGCGATGGTGGATTGCGGGTCCTGTTGATCGTACTCCCTGTGTCTCCAACCCAGCCGCCAGCAAAACTATAATGGTATGACCCCCCATCCATGGTCTGTGGGTGTTCCTTTTTGGCCTCACCATATCCTTTGCTCTTGTGCGGGGGGGCGGGAGTTGAGTCCCCGCATGACAGGGGTATAAGAGAAGGTTTATTATCCTTTGCAGGGGATAAGAAGGCAACAAATGGCTGCAGATCTAATACTTATGGCATGTAAAAAGCAAATGTTTCTGGGGGAAGTAAAACCAAACATTAAGCGCTTTTTATGTTTTGTGTAATAGCCCTATTTGTACTGATCTGTGAATTCATGAGCATGTAAAGAGCATAAAACGTTGAAGTCAAATAGAATCTCTTGTGACTTTCTAAGGATTAACTTGATAGAATATTTTCATTGAGTAAGGCTACAGTGAGTTATTTATAACACAGCTCTATTCAGTCCAGACTGATTATGTTAGTAATGATGGATAGATGTCATGCTAATTCCTGAATAGCTATAATCTACCGCAGTTGTTTACTTCTCCCATTATTTAAAATTTTATTTTTAAGAAAAATAATGCTCATGGCAAATTAATTGCATAATTCAGGTTGATTGCTGGGAATGAGATATTGCCACTTTAAAGGAGGAAGGAAGGAAGGAGAGAAGAAAGGAAGGAAGGAAGGAAGGAAGGAAGGAAGGAAGGAAGGAAGGAAGGAAGGAAGGAAGGAAGGAAGGAAGGAAGGAAGGTATGGAAGGAAGGAAGGAAGGAAAGAAGGTAACAAAGCAAAGAAGGAAGGAAGGAAAGGAGAAAGGAAGCTGAGGAGACAGAGCCAGGAGTGTAGTTTCCAGGCTCTCGGCCTCATGTGAAAAGGTGTTGGCTCACGTAGTAAATGGCCATCAACTGTGATTGGATGGTCATGAGCTGTAACCAGTGAGCCATTGGCCACTAATATAACTGCAGTGGCTACCTAGCAGTAAATGGGGCCTAGCAAGAATATGGTGGCTGGCAAGCGCGGATTGCAGTTAGACCGGTGGAGTGTGGATTACGATTTGCAGAGAGGTGGATTGCAGCTAGCAAGTGAGGTTGGTTGGCATAGACAAGTGGACGGCAGGTGTGGATCGTGTGGCTCCTGCCTCCTGTGTCTCCAACCCAGCTGCCAGTTGAGACTATAGTGGTATGACTCCCCTATCTATGGCTCCATGGGTGTTCCTTTTTGGCCTCACCATGTCCTGCATTCTTATGTGGGGAGCGGGACAAGAGAGACTCCGCATGAGTCCCTGCATGACTGAAGCACTTCCTGACATCTGACAGTGTGTGGGGACAGAGCCAGAAGAGCAGTTTCCATTGCTCTTGGCCTCACGTAGAAAGGTGCTGGCTCAGGTAGTAGATGGCCATCAGCTGTGGCTAGTTGGCCGTCAGCTGTTACCGGTTACCCATTAGCCACTGATATAACTGCTGTGGCTGAGCTAATAAGTGTGGCTTTCAGTTAGCAAGTGGGTTTGGTGGGGTGGTTGGCAGAAAAGCGAAAGGCAGATTGCTGATCATGTGGCTCCTACTTCCTGTATCTCCAACCCAGCCGCCAGCAAGAGATAGTGGTAGGAACCCCCTATCTATGGCTTCATTGGTGTTCCTTTTTGGCCTCACCATATCCTGTGTTCTTCTGCAGGAAGTGGGAGCTGAGACCCTGCATGACACAGTAACAGCTTAGAGTAAGAGCTAGGCTCTCGTATTCTCAAATAAACATAAACAATCTTCACAGAATATCAACAATAATCATGTATGGCTGCAAATATCAAGAAAAATCAGATAAGGCTATTTCATAATACAGTGAAGACCAGGTCAGGACATCCAGTAATTGCTAAATAAATACACATTTCTCTCTCCTGTCAGGTATGAATAACTACTGTTTCTTTACCAATGAAAATTCTTGCTCTATTTTGTGTTTTTCACCATTTATGTAAAATGTACTAAGATATCAAATTATAAAGTTTTTGAGCTTTCTGAAGGATACATTTATGAACAAACCTAATTTTCTCAAACTCTCCCTCAAAATGACTCCAAACAATTTCACACGCTATTGCAAGACTCTCCTACCTCCCTCTGAGATGCCCCAAGATTACTTTCACAAGTTTATATCAATAAATACACTATTTTCTTTGTTTAGAATAAGATTACTTAAACAGTTTTCAGAGAAATGCTTTTGAAGTGAAACATGTATGTCATGTCATCCACAAATCTTAAGCGTATACTTTGTTCTAATTTTACTAAGTGGATATATCTGCATAACCAAGCACTACTCTGATCAAATTATGAAATTACTAACACCCTGGAAGCCTCCTTCATGACATTTGTTAGTCTTTATCTCTTCCACAACCCCCATCAAAAGTAGCCACTATTCTGATGCCTATTAACTTTTGTGGATATAAACATATACTTGTTAACTATTGAACTACACAAATATATAATAAGCAACTAGAGAACAACTATCTGATTGAACAGAATGGAACTACTCAAATATAGGTGTCCTTATTCTCCTCAGAAAAGAGCCAACCACTGTAATCTCTTGTCAATGCTTAGTTCTCCGACAGAGAAGGGTAAATCTTAGATGTAACTCTATCCACGAAGTTTCCTTTCATTGCTGGTAAAAGTAGTTACCTGTCTCCCTGTCTTAGTCGAATTGAGAACACAGTGTTCTGATCTGTGCCCTCTATTCAGATGGCTTCATTGTCTTTGACAGTTATTATTGTTCAACTAAAACAGGTTTTTTTGTAATTCTAAAAATGTCTTTTTAATTTACACGTTGGCTTAAAGGGATTACAGCTAGTGAAAGTTTTATAATTATTTTATATACATGCCTTAGTTTTCAACTTAGTGAACTTCAAAATTTGTCCTTTGTACCTTAGCTGATGCCTATGTTTTCACATGTATTACTAACTCTCAAACCTCAATGAGGCAATAATCAAATTTTTTGTCTTTGATAGCTCTTTTTCCAAAGGTAAAACAATGTTTTTATTTGACTTCTGTAGCTTTTAAATAACAAGATTTCAAGAAGTTTATGGTATTCATAGTTTGTGCATTTCTTCTCAAATCTCTCCATTCACACCCAGCAGATCATTCCATTTCTGTAACTTTATTGGGTTTTTGAGGGTTGGAAGAAACTATGAAAGAAGAATTTAAAATAAAAAGACCAGTGGAAACTTTAGTAAACTGTAATAAAAAAATAAAGACATTCCATTTTTAGTATATAATATGAGGACAAAATAAATTAACAAATGCGGATGGGGTCCTTTTTTCCTATTTATATCAATTCTGAAAAACCAAGTTTTCTTTTTTATAATGAAAAATGACAGTTTGTCTTTTTTCAGAAAAATGAAAGACATTTTTCGAAAATTTAATTTTACAAAGCTTAAAATACATCTTATATTAATAATATAACAATAAACACTATGAATGTGATACTATAAATGAAAACACAAAGTTTTCTGGTGATATTATATAGTTATTGCAAATAACATAATACAACTCCAGACAATTTAAACAATTAAAGGTAGGTAAATTCCCTGTTTGCTCTATTAAAATACTAATTCATGTAATTATAAAATTTCACCTACCATTGCCTCTGTTAAAGACATGAATCTCATGATAAAATATAAATTATCAAATAATCATACTGACGAATAGCCCCCAAAATAAAAGTGCTTGCCGTTTAACTTGATCCACCCTAAAGACCAATTGATCTGGAATATGTTAAATTAACAAGCGGATTCCGTTTGAAACATTTAAAAGTTCCTAATAAAATATCATTACGTCTGATTATAGAAATAGCGTATCATATAGACAATATTTTTATTTCATCTTTGAATTCAATTTCTATGTAATACTTTTACTTTGCTTTTTAAATCATATAACTTTTTCCTATGTTAATTCAGGTTTATTAACATAAAAACTGGTTAACAAAGGAAAGAATTCCAATGTTTATTCATTTTTGAGTTATCTCTGGTTTTTTGTTTGGGAGTATTACTTTGATAAATTTATCTTTTTATGACATGACTGCTATGATCTAATCCTGTGGTAAAAAGTGTTTCTTGCATCTATGAAGTTTGTATTCAAGAAATAATAACGTAAATACAGTGGTAATAAGTTCAATGAGAGAAAACTACAGGCTACTATTAGAAATTATGATATTGAAATTTATCCTATTTGTTTTCTATATGTTACTTTATTACATGTTAAAAAAATGGAGCAGTGATTCTAAATCTGTATGAAAGCCTTATGAAATAAGAATAAAACTGAAGAAGGAGGAGAGGCAGTGAAATACAAAATGAGAACATTAGACTAAAAAGACATATTTTCTATATTCTAGTTGTAGGATTAACACGTGCCAGATAGGAGAGCATTCCTATGTAATTCATAAGAGACTTGTGGGTAATCAAATAAAATGTCTTCATAACTACTCTGTATACCATAAGGCATTAAATGAATATGAGAAATTAAAAGTTTAATGATTTTCAAAATATAATGTTCATATTGTAACGATCATGAGCTCCATTCACTTGAAAAAATGATTCTCCCTCTTCCCATATAATGTGCGTTTTCACATACAGTGTTTTAGGTTTTGCAATTGCAAACTAAAATATCACCCATATCACTATCAGTTGTACACTTTTATTCTGATACGCAAAAGTTATGTTCAGTATTCATTTTAACTCAGATATTCCCTGAAACTGATAATGTAACAAAGCCCAGTGATATTATTACTGCTGACACTGAATTGTCAGATAAATGGCATGCCAGTTTTCATTTATATTTCTGAATACCTGGAAAAGAATGACAGCTGCTCAGAGCTTATAATTTGGTGTCACATTATCTCAATGAATAGAGCAATTTCTATAGGAAAATGCATGTGAAAATAAACCTTGAAGATCCTGATAATGTTTTACCAATTTAAAATGAGACTAGTAAGTATTACAGGGATACATTTCATAATTCTGACACTGTATTTGAAGGAACAGGGAATGGCCAACTAAAACAATTCTGAGAGATTGTTAGCACTCCATTTTTCTTGTATTGGACTATTAGACATGTAAATATATTTGAGCCACATTCCAGTCTAAATGATATTCTGCCGTCTACACAGTGTTACTGTGTTTGGTATTTCCATAATTAAATTCCTTTAAATATTGGGCAAATCATTGACTTTTAAAAGACTTAATACTGTTTCATTTTTTCACACTTTTTTTGGTATTGTTGACATAGGCATGCTCCAGAAAGCTGTTTATTTCCTCTAGAGATTTTATTCAAGTGTTTTCTTTTTTTTATTTAGAAAATTTTTAATTACAGTTGACATTCATTATGGTATCAGTTTCAGTGTACAGCATAGTGGATAGAGATTTATATAACTTATGAAGTGATTCCCCCAATAAGTGTTGATCTACCTGACATCATATATAATTACAATATTATTGACACTGTTGCCTAAACTGTAATTTTACATCTCTGTGACTGTTTTGTAACTGACAATCCCTTCACCTTTTTAAAGCTGATATCATGCAGTGATGGTACTATGGGTTTTATAAAAATAGCTGGAAAAAAGCAGATTACTATTCGAGACAAAAAATTGTAGCTGATTATGCTGGGTAAGTGAGTGATTGTGTAAAGAAGTTTCTTTAAGTGATGAATACGTTTCAGAGAGATTGAAGGGAAGGGGGTTTGAAGCAGACATTTGCTCATATGAAGGAAGGAATGACATTGAAAAGCCTCTTCTAATTCTTTTGCACTGCTAAATGCTTTAGGGACTAATGTAGTTGGCCTCTTCATGATCACAAACTTTAACTTGTTGGACCTTGAGCTGGGTACAGTGTAGCAAGTCAATGGTGCCCATAAAATGAATAAAATTCTGTTTTTCAGGGGAGAAACATTAGCAAGGTTAACGGCATGCATTCCTGTGGAAAAAGAAGAGTGACGAGTATAGGTCTGGAAAGACCGACATAACAATAAGGTAATCACTTTGTCTGAAGGGCAAGTTAATTTGTGAAGTGTTTTTTTTTTGTGTGTGTGTGTGTGTGTGTGTGTGTGTGTTGTGGGGGGTCAGGAGTAGCAAAGAACTTGTAAGAAAAGATACATGATATGCTAATGTCTTACTATTCTGTGTTACTATATATTTCCTCCATTAACATAAACCTCAGTTAAAGTTTTGCTTCAAAAAAAAAAAAAGAACAAAAAATACTTCCTGACATTGGTAGTGTTTTATGAAAATCCAAGGAATTGTTCACTCCTTGCTCCACATTTGTTAGCTAACTTAGAAATGTAAAACGTTTGTACTGGTCCCAGAAGTCAAGACAGGTGAGATGAAAAATCTCAGGGAAATTGTAACATCAAAAAATCTCAGGGAATTATAACATCAAAACAAGAGCAATTAGAATTATAATTAAGCCTCTGAGATTCCTATAGGCTGGAGTCAAGGCTGGATTTTCATTCTTTTGTGGATTGGATAGACAAATTGCATTAAGTCTTTATAAGAAGGAGTTCTTCAAAATGTTTAAGGTATCTAGAGACATCTCAGCAGTTTAGTTCATATAGGCAAGAGAGTGTCAACAATAATCCGTTGCAGAGATGATTCAAACATTGCCACAGGATCAGTTGCTACCCTTCTTTTTTCTGAATATATTCAGTATTTTCTAAAAATTAGTCTCAGAATAAATGTAAGTACAGAATAACGTGACTTAAAACTTCACATTAAATTCACGTGAGGATGTATTCTGAAGCAAGATTTTTTTAAAACCAAAATAATGTAACGCCACAGGTAAACTTTCTGTGTAAATATCTCCTTAACCACAACTTTGCTGTAAGTTATTGTGTAACATACCCCTTTTACTTTAAAATACCTCTTATTCTTGGCTGTGACTCAGATAGCATTTCTGGATAACGTCCTATGTGTCCTAGTAAGTCAAGGATGCTGAAAACCAAAGATGGGCAACAATTAATGATTTATTAAACACAACTGCTTATATGGCCTATTATTTTCTGATCTCTTTGGGCTGTCCTCACCATAAACAGACAAAAGATAAAATCCTTTTGCAACTGGAGTCCTAGTAAAATGAACAAAAACCTCCAAAATCTTGGACAGGGTTTCATGTAAAATTTTTTCCTCTTCTGTAATTGCCATTTCCCTCTATAATTCTATTCAGTAATGTGGAGGCGTCCTATCTTTTTGCTCTCGGGATAGTGATGAGCGACACAAATAAAAAGTCTGCCTCAGGAGCTTCTATTCTAGGGTGAACAAACAGTAAACATAATAAATAGGGAAATCTAAGCTGCACAGTGCTATGGGAAGTATGAGCAGGTTAAAAGGATTGTTGCTGTTTTCAGTGAGTGAGCAGTGTCTCGCTGATAAGGTTAACACCTAAAACACAAATCTGATTCTGTTAACCTTTTGCTTCAAGTTTAAGTTTAGCAACTCCCGATATTTGGATATTCATATTCTATTATTCATTATTCATTATTATGTAATAATGTGCACATGTACTTCTCTATTATTTTCTGGGTGAAGAACGGATTTAGACTAGGAATTATGTCTTATATATCTGTTACGGTTCCTCAGTGCACACATTTGAGCTGGTTCAAGGAAAAAGTGATATGTATAATAAAGGACATGGGGAGTTCACAGTCATCTGGAAGAACAGGAAACTTTCTCTAGGCTGATCTTTTGGGAATAATTTCATACACACCATAAGAGAACTGGGCCATCATGTTCTGATGACTGTGCCACAAAGGGAAGCAACAAAAATAGCAAAGTGCCTCCTATGCTCTCCAGGACCATGAGACTTTACCTCGGTTATGCAATTGCCAAAGTAAGAAAATGACTTGAGTCAGTAAGCTGTTGCATAATTGATGGTTTTGGAATTGTGGCAGTTTGGGTACGAAAGTGAACCAACTGGGCAATAGACAACATGTGTCCTGTTTCTCTTCTTACACAGTACAGATCAAAATCCAAGTATCAGATAAGAGGATTTCCTAAGATTTGCTAAGGTACACCTGAATCCCAAAAGTCCTGAAACTATGAAATTCAGCTTCCCTGCAATAGGAGGAGATTTACTGAAAGAGTTTGGGAATGCTTGCTAGTTGAAGAAGCCAATTGATAGAATCTGCTGCTATTTCTAAAAAGTGAAAAAGCAGTGATAGTTGATACAAAGTAGACCTCAATCTATGAGTTGAATGAAAAGCATGTTTTGACTTTTAATGTAAATTTGGGTATAAAGCCTGATAACATTATCATAATAATTTTAAAACATTTTTAAAGCAAACACTCAGGTTAGATGTGACTATATGAATTATTATCGTGGCAATGCTTTTGAAAAAATAGAATTCTGCAAAATATTGAACATTTATATTCTTGATGAAATCTATATTACAAGTAATTTTATTTTTTATTGAGATATTATTTTTTTCATAAATGTTGTATATCTTATCAAAATTCTTATTTCTATTTTTTAAATATTGGATTTTAAATACAATTTTTAAGGAAAAATGACAACAGCTGTCACACCTAGGTCACATTACTAGTAATACATATAAATGAAATAGTCAGCATGTTAAAAATTCTCCTTATATCATCCCAAAAGATATTATAGCATGGTTTAAAGAGTTAAGAAGTCAAGTCTTCAGAGCTCCTCTTGGCAGAAGGCTATGTGTCAAGGTTTAGTTCAGAATTCGGATGAACCTCTAAATACTCTAATGTGGTGACAATGATGAAGTTAATTGCTTTTAGGATTCATTGTCCCAAGATCTCATTTTGAGAATATGCTCATTAAAACAAAACATGAAGGAACATTTGAAACAGAGAGTTTTTGTTGATTAGTTCCCATATATGTATAAAAATTTTCCCCGCATATGGCTATCATTATTAATGTTTACTCAGGTGATTTAACACTTTCATATTTGGAAAAAGCGATCAATAGATATAAATCAAATTGAGCATTTGTACAAACTTTTCTAAAGCTTTGAGGCATTATTCAGTTATATTTAAAGCTTTGCTTCAGTGACTGAAAGAGATTAACACTAAGACAAATGGTCAACACTTGCTCATTTGACCTGGGTGGACGTGTATACTCACAAAACATCAGTGTATATTTAAAATAACTGCAAAAACATGTGTTTATAAATTTTAGATTTGCACTTCATTTATTGTAGTAGGCCTTGCCAGTTTTTATTTGAGTAAAATAACTACGTGTTCTCTTTAAGTCAATGAGATTTTTAAGAAGTAGGAATTGAAACTTACTAAAACAATAGAAAAGTTAATATTAAAGATCAAATGCAATAATATAATCTTACATGGGACACTTAAGTCCCTAGCCTTTTAAATTCAAACAATTATAAAGGAACTACTTGCAGAAGCTTCACAGGCCATAAAAAAAGTGGCTTTCTTTTCTCATTATGCAGATTATGGTGGAACCACCATAATCTCCAGATCTTAACTGCAATGAGACTGAAGAATGACTCACCCAAACAAAATAATAGACGTTAGGTTAAGATATTTATATTTTTTATAATTATTTTTAAAACGTCTACACAATATGTATTTAATTGCTTATTAGTCACTGTGCTAGAAATTGTATTGTCCAAATCATTTCAGAATATTGTACAACTTAAAATCACACTTCTAAAAATTAATGGGAAAGCTTACAAATATTTACATTAAGAGAAAATCAATTTAAATAGCATACACCTACATACAAATCATTATTTTTCATGATGTGAAATATCTGCAAGGATAATTTATATATAAAACATACTTTGGTGTAAAACAAAACACATTGTAGAATGTACATAGAAAGCAAGTATAAATATAGATGAGAGAGTGATAAAGGTTGTAATGTACTCATATACCTTACAGGTTACAGTGTACTGGGTAGAACCTGGCTTTGTTTCATTACTTTATTAGGCTTTTGCTAATCATTTTTTCATGACTTATAGGCTATTGAGATTTTAATAGGGGGGTGTTCAAATTATATGTCTACTCCATATCTAATTTTCAATAAATGTTCAATAAACTTTGCAGTTTTCTTTAGTTTTTCACATGTTGTGTCAGCATAACATACAAGATCTGACAATTAAGTTCATGAACTTGTTGCAATGATGTTGCTAACCATTTTTGATATCAGAGGAATTATTCATTATGAATTTGTACCAACTGGACAGACAGCTAACCAAGTTTACTGTTTAGAAGTGCTGAAAAGGCTGCATGAAAAAGTTAGACAACCTGAACTTTTCGCCAACAATTCATGTCTTTTGCATCATGACAATGCATCAACTCACAAGGCACTGTCTGTGAGGGAGTTTTTAGCCAGTAAACAAATAACTGTATTGCAACACCCTCCCTACTCACCTGATCTGGTCCCCGATGACTTCTTTTTTTTATTAGAAAATAAAGGAAATTTTGAAAGGAAGACATTTTGATGACATTAGGACATCAAGGGTAATATGATGATAGCTTTGATGGCCATTCAAGAAAAAGAGTTCCAAGATTGCTTGGAAGGGTGGACTAGGTGCTGGCATTGGTGCATAACTTCCCAAAGGGAGTACTTCGAAGGTGACCATAGTGATATTCAGCAATGAGGTACATAGCACTTTTTCTACGATGAATTCACTAACTTCATTGTCAGATGTGATAGGGAAATGGAAATGATATTAAGAACAAAGACACTTTGAAGCTAACCAGGCAAAAAAGCTAACATCAAAGTCACTCTTATATATTTGTTTATTTTCTTATTTTGTCAAATGAAGTTTAGCTAATACAATGGTAAATACTATATAATTCTACGTCCTGTATCTTGGATATAGATTTGATATGCAGTCTTATTTAATTTTGCTAGTCATATAAATTTTATATTGAGAAGTTGAATTATTCATTTTCTTGTATTCTAGAATACTGAAGGACACAAACACATTCTTTTAAAATGCCTGAACGACTGTTTTAACAAGTCGTTCTGTGTTAATCAGATACCCTTATTGGAAAAATGTTTTTTCATACTTCAAACCATACAGAAAAAATCAATTCTTGATAAACTGTATACACAAATATGTGTTAAAAGTACAGTACTTACAGAAAACATATGAAATCATTTTTTCTCACCATGAAATAGGCTAAATATATTTTTAAACAAATGCAAAACATTCTTACCAATTTTAAAAATGCGTACATGGAGCCATGTTAACATTAATAACTGCTGTTTATCACAATACACCATTAAAGAATGAAAAGACAATACATAAAATATTGCAATAACACACACACACACATAAAACTTTATTATTTACTTTCCACAATAACCTTCAAAGATTACTTTATGTCAATACCAGTTTTCATTATATACACATCAGATAAATAGATAGATAGATAAACAGACAATACTGTCACAAATGGGAAAAAGTCTTGAACCAACACTCCACTAAAGTATCCAGGGGCAGTCGGATGACTCAGTTGGTCAGAGTGCGTGCTCTGAACAACAGGGTTGCCAACTCGATTCCCACATGGGCCACTGAGATGAGCCCTCTACAACTAGATTGAAGACAACGAGCTGACACTGAGCTTCCAGAGGGGCATCCAGATGGCGCGGTTGGTTAGAGCGCGAGCTCTCAACAACAAGGTTGCCAGTTCAAGGTGGGCTGTGCCCCCTGCAACTAAAGATTGAAAACAGCAACTGGACTTGGAGATGAGCTGCGCCCACCACAACTAGGTTGAAGGACAATGACTTGGAGCTGATGGGCTCTGGAGAAACATACTGTTCCCCAATATTCCACAATAAAATTTATTTAAAAAAATAAAAGGATATCCAAATGGCTAATGAAAATTTGAAAGAGTGCTCAAATTCATTTTTGATTAGAGAAATATAAATTAAAATCATAATGAGATACAACAGCACATGTACCAAAATGTCTAAAGTGAAAAAGATAGTGTAATGTGCTGCACAGATCTGTCCTCAAAGATAGAAGTAAATATTCATTCCTCAAGCTGCTGGGAGTGTTATTGGGTAAAAAGTTTCAGCCACTTTGTCCAAGCTGGTATCTCTTACAATAACATTGATGGTAAACATAAAGACCTCACTCCTTACCCCTAATTAGGACAACTCTGAAAAGCCATCTTAGTTCTAGAGTTCCCCATGGGATTGGCTGAGACTTTGTTGTGATTGTATCGCAGTTCAACTTCACCTTTTGACAAATCCTGCTTCCTGCCTTACCCATAGAAGTGTTGATTTTGAAACAATTCTCCAATAAGTTGTCATTTCCTGTATAGAGTCTGCTTTTTGGAGAACTTGACTGATGACAGGGTTGGGACTGGTTTGAGAAAGCAGACTCTAAAATGGATTTTGGATATGGATCAATTGTGCTGTTTGACAATAAGAACCCTATTACTGATGGTAGGTAAAGTACAGCTTTTCCTTGGCATTTAATACCAGTGTGATTGTTTAAACTTTCACTGGGATGGTGATGAAAACCACTGGGATGGTAATGAAAACCACTGGAATATGAAAACCATGATGGTTTCCTAGTATAAGGGAATGCACTTACAGGTAAAATACCAGGCATTTAGGAAAGATAGGGAAAATAGTAATTAAAGTAACTTTGGAATTGGATGGCTATGTTGGGGATACTCAATGCTTTGGAGAAAGATAATGAAAGGCTGAGAATGATTAATTACCAATTTATAGTCAAGTGTGAATGTCAAAGCACCTCATTGGCAGGATATAAAGAGGCTCTCATCTCCTGCAGCTAGAGGACTGAAAACATTGTGGATCAGGGCAAGGAATGACAGGATCCAGAAGAAGTTGGGTTCTCGTGTTTATGGTTCTGCTATGCCCTGATTCAAAGAGAGTGGGACCCTCACTTGTGGAAAGGAGCATACCATGTGTTTTGATGCACTCAAAGATTATGAATTCCCAGAATTTTTTAAAACCATCTGAGTATTCCAAAACAGCCCACTTCTCCCTATTAAGTGCCAGTTCTTCCTCCTAGTTGAAGATGACGTAGAGGTCTCTGCTTTGAAAGTAAACCTGTTTTTTCACAATCTTTGTCTACTTTTTTCAATTGGACACCAAATGAATAAATAACTAGGGTTAAATCCTAATTTAACCCAACAGAGGAAGTGTGTGGTCCTGTAAGAGTGGAAAAGGACTACACCATAACAGAGTTACAGGACCTAGCTTACAAACACACGTAGCCAAGACAGTATGCGTGAGACTGAATTCTGGATCCATAACTCTGGACTTTAGATTTAGAAGCCTAGACCCCTAGAGGGATAATGTTTCTACCAGAGGGCATAGCAAAAGTGCAATTAAATTTCAGTCCAATCAGGATCTAGGTGCCGTGAGGCCAGAGCAGGAATGGAGTTTTTATCTTGGCCCAGAAAATTGACCATGATCATTATGAAGAAGTAGGACTGATATTACTCAATTGATACTAAGGTTATCACTTAAAAATATTTTGATAATCCTTTGACAAGTTTTGAAGGTAAATGAGCAAGTGATGCAGTCATGACCCAAGAAAGGCATGGTGAATTGGGATTCAGATATCTAAGAAATGAGATTTTCTTTCAACCAATGGATAGTCCACCTGGCTCAACAGAAGTGCTAGGCCAAGGGTTAGTGGAATCTAGAATAGGTGGTAGAAGAATTTAAAAATGTGTGTCATTTGCAGCCTTGAAAGCACTTGCAATGGCATGGGCTTTAGTTCATTACACTCACATACCTCTTGCCAGGTTCTCCTAGCAAAAGTGGTACAATAGAACCCTAGGAGAAATATTCCTCAGAGAACATAATTTGTGTGTGTGTGTGTGTGTGTGTGTGTGTGTGTGCAAAATTACTGGATTTGGGCAGCATTTGCACAGGAAAAGTGGTGCAATGTGGGTGGGATGTTGTGCCATCCTGATGCCATTCCCAACACTAGTTGCTGTGTTTGACTAACAGTTCATTGCTGGTTTGTGTTTGAAATTTATTCAATCTAAAAAGATAAACATTGCTCAATGTAACCAGGTTACAAAGGCCCCGTTCTCTCATCCCAAATTAGGATTATTCTCAAGTGCCTTGCCAGCTGTAGGGTGACAATTGGCTGAGGCTTTTGTTATAGCTGCAGAACTGTTCAACATCTCTCCTTTCCCAAACCTCTTTTCTTACCTCCACTGTAGGTATTGATTTCATGAGTTCCTGCACGGAAATTTACATCTCAGAGTTTATTTCCCAGGGAACCTAACCTATAACATACAAAACAGAGCAGTTTTGGAAGTGATTTGGAAAAACCAAAAGTTTCATACCCCTTGGTTAAAGTGTAATTTGTATAACAACTTTGAAAAACTGTTTGTTAGTATCTACTAAAGCTGAACATATGCATATCACATGACCCAGAAATATCACCTTACTCCTAGAAATATATCTTATGTAAATGTAACATATCACACATGCTTACCTAAAGACATTTACAAGAATGCTCAGAGCATGTTTTATATATTAGACCCAGTCTAGAAACTACTTAAATATTAATTTATAGTACAATATATAAACAAATTATTATATATTCACAAATGAAATACTATATAAAAATAAATATAAACAAACCACAATCATACCCAACAATAAGGATGACTTGCATAACCATAGTATTGAATGAAAGAAGGTAAAAACACAGAGTGCATAATATTTTTCTGGTTATGTAAAGGATTGGAAAAAGAAAAAATGGATCTGTGCTTGACTTATTGAATATTGGTTGTCTTTTAGATTTTGTAACTAGAATGGAGTATAAAAGGAGATTTTGGGGTACTGGTAGTGTTCCTTTTTTTGTCTGGGTATAGATTAAATGGTAGTTTGGTAAAATTTACTATATACAGAGGGTGCAAAGAAAAATGTATATACATTTTAAGAAAGGAAAACTGTATTAAAATTGTAATACTTAATATATACCAATAACAAAAGATGAATACAAGCCACATTTGACTTCTGCAATTATAAGAGGCACTCAAAGTGGTTACCATCAGCATCTAGGCACTTCTGATTATGGAAAAATACTGCTTGAGCATTGTTAATCAAAGTGTCCACTTGTATACGTTTTATTGGCACCCTTGGTATACAAGTTATATATATATATATATATATATATATATATATATATATATATATATATATATTTGAATTAAATCAAGATATATTGGCAAAGAGGAATAAAAATAGGGTGTATTAAAACTTACTGAAATGTTGTATATATAATATAATATAATAGATATATACTTATGTTTATAATATATATATTATATTTCAGTAAAAGTTTTAATACACCCTGTTTTTTTTCTTTTTGCCAATATATCTTGATTTAATTCAATATATTTAGGTGCATAAAATAAATGCCTTTCCAATTCATTTTTGTGGTTTAATTTAAAAATGTCTTACTAACATAAAATTGTATATATTCAAAAATACAGACACAAAAATTAAACTGAAGTTTCTTAACTTTACTCTTTACTTTACAGTATTCCCTTCCAAGATTACTATATGTCAATACCAGTTTTAAATATCAAGGACCCCTGGTGTTGTGGCCTTTTAATATCATTCATTTGCCTAAAATGCTTATTTTCACCCACTCAGTCAACAATTAGAATGCTATTGTTTCCTTGAAATTTTGTTCTAATGTACCATCTTTTCCATCAAGTCAAATTTATTTGTTAAAGAAAATATTACTTTTCTTCTTTAGACTATCACATCCTTACCATGTAATTTCTTTACTATAATCAAATAGACATATACCTTATATTTTCTACTAGCATCCCTTTTCTATTTTTTAGGAGTAAGGATGACTTTTATATCTTTGTAAGATCCAAACAAATTGTCACAATGCTATAAGTCACGTAAAAAGATTAAATACATTAGAATATCATTAAATACATTTCTAAAAACAAACACACAAAAAACTTTCTTTTCCTTTCAAATAATCAACCCTTAATACTAATATATAGGTGGAATTAAAAAGATGATTTTGCATAGTTGACAATTGCCCTTCACCTTTTTGGGAAACTTCTGTAATCACTTCCTCTTACAAAGCATTCTTGTCTTTAACAGAAATCATACTAATCAAAAGGAGACGAGTCTTGCAGATTATGCCATTTTATCTGAATTAAACAAATCTATTTTGGAAGAAATTGGTACAAAGAAGTAAAATTCTTCCCTAATAAAAAGTTCTTAAATATATGATGTTATGAGAATGATATTAGAGGCTGAAAAAGTAGCCATCCTTTTCTGAGTTTGGTTTCTGAGTATGGAAAACTTACTTATGATAATTTGGAAGGTAGATAACATATGAGGTGAGTATATGGCACCAGGAAAACAGTTGAAAACATGATATTAGTAGTATAGGTTGGATGTCATGGCTAAATTTGATGGGAACTACAAGAAGGAGATGAGCTATGGAAAAACAGCACCACTCGATAGTCCGAGTTGAAAGGAAACCGAAAGTCCAGCCACTCCAGAATTTGCAATATTGGAAAATGCAACTATTTCTCATCACTTTCCAGTAAATGATAACATCTACAAGTGTATTGTATGATAAAGAGAAACTTTAATTCTAGAGTCAAAGACCAAATGGAGAAGGTTGTAACATCATTATTCAGATACATTGGAATTCCTTCTGTTGGACAAAATTTCTCTGGGTAAAGACTCTAAAGGCATGGATATATATTTTTTAAAAGTCAATAATCTCAATGTATCTGTAGTTATGGTGAGAAATAAGTACATCTCAAAACAGAATTGCAGGTGTTCTTATTGGTACATGGAGCTGATTTGACTAAAACACATAAATATCTGAGTTGTACCATTAAACTTCAATAAAAACAGTGTGATTCTTCAAGACTTAAAAATCACATTTGAACACCCATTTTCTATGAGCATGAAAGAAGCTGGGAAATCTTTTTCATATTTTCCAATGAAATTTTCAGATGAGGCCACCGAAGTTAGTGAAAAAAGCATCATGATCAAGAGGGAAGCACAAGGGCCACAAGTAGGATTGGGAAGCTACTCCCAGGAAGTGGAACTGTGACCTCATCAAAAACCATTCTTAATCCAAAGAGCAGAGAATTTTGCATTGTTAATACTGATTCAGAAGTGTTTAAAAATCACCATAACAAGTGAATGTGCTCCCATTACATTCATTTTTTGAAAAAAGAAAATTAATTGTAGACATTGCATCCTTCTTCCATTTGGTAAATTTCGCGTATGATGAATTCTTTGGTTCTTCCTTGGGAAGGAGTAAGTGTATTTAGCAAGTAAAAGAAATAAGTCACTAGTGTGTAGACTATGGTAGATTCTATTGTTGTTCTACATTATTCATATAAAATCCCTGTGGTTTTTAGTCATTCTTTATTGTCTCATTTAATGTAATTTTTTTTCATCAAACTTGCTTTGATCAATGGAATGGGAGGAAAATGAGAGAAAACGTCTGAGGTTAACCTTTAAATCATTTATTTTTCACCAGTGTTTGTTTTTTTCTTTTTCTTTTTTTTTCTTCTGACACAGAAATAGAATGTCTTCGATAGAGTCTGCTTCCCCAACTCGGGCCATAGAATGGAATAAAAACATGGAATAGAGCAGCAAACATCTCACAACCAACATGGAAAACTATTGAGAAATCATGTTTAGTTTGTTTGTTACCATGGTGGAAACTATTTTTTAAAAATTTCTGGTCATAAAACTTTTCTGTCTAGTGTATAAAATATGCATTTATGCAGTAATCACTTTACCAGATGTATCTTTCTGAAATATATATATATATTGTAGTTTTAGGATTTCATCAGGATAGCATCCTTTCATGTTTATGATGACATTCACCTGGGCAGCTGCCCAGGTGAAGAAGAATAACTCCGGTTCCAAGATGGGTATTCTATTTATGAGCACTTCCTTCCTTTCTGTCATCCTCTCTCGCTCTCTCTCTCTTCTTCTCTCTCTCTCCCTCCCTCCCTCCCTCCCCCCCCCTCACTCTCCCTTCCTCTCTTCCTCCCTCCCTCCCTCCCTTCCTCCCTTCCTCCTTTCCTTCCCACAAAAACATTCCACAGTCAAGGGAATTTCTGCCAAAGCAAAAATGCATTGCTGTTTACTACCTGATAAATAGTGAATAAAACCAGAAGTAGTACAATTCTATGAATTGGAACATATTTGTTAGTGCAGACTGGAACACTAAGCAAGGTTATTGCTTAAGTTTCTTTTTATTGTGTTGAAAATATGTTTTATCCTTTTATGTTTTCAACTAGATTTTCATTTATGTCAGAACAGGGAGTTTAAAATTAAAATAATCCAATTCTTTTAGTGATAATTATCTTTTTTAGGAAGACTTTTCTTTTGAAAAATTGCCTTGCAATCTATTCAAGAGTATCAGATCAATCGTTTCTCAACCGTTAACAATATAAACTAGACATCTGTGATGGGTATTATATGTAATATCCTTTGACACAATTTGAGATAATAAGTTTGTTCTACTGCTCTTTAAGAATAAAGTGATACACAGAAAAAATTGCATAAGAATTTCTTACACACACACACACACACACCAAGTTTAGCCTAAGAAGATGCTTTCTTATATTAAAAAGGACCCTTATGTTAAATGAGGCACAGAATAAATATACTTTATAAAAATTAGCCCAATAAATAATAATAAAAAATAATAAATAAAATTAGCTGCAAAGAATTTGGAACAGTTTGAATCTAATAGGGCATGTATAAGACAAAATTTAAAAATTATAGAGGCAGGGGGGCTCAATTTTCCATACTGCTCTTACTCCATGTTGTAAAAAAATCCTGCTTGGAGCATCAATCCGTTCTATCTGGAAATTAAATTTATTTTTCAATTTGTTTGTCAATGACACTCTTGTAAAAGAAAAATGTTGCCTGCCTTTTTAAAATGAAGTATTATTTATATATTTCCTACCACATTCTTTTGGATTAACTTGCTTCTTAGTAATTAAAAATCATGAAAGTAATTCACAATAGCGTAACAAAAAAATGAAAAAAGTATATTTCAGTTGGTAGATGCCTAGTGATGACCCTTACAGAGTCAGACTCTAGTTCACATTAGATCAGCTCTAGGCTGAAAAGATAATGAAGATGTGTATATTTCAGATCGATTAGAAAAGAAAGAAAAAGAAAGAAAAAGAAAAGGCTGTAAATAGCTTTTATTTAAGGTATACTCACCTTGAACACCTTAGAGGTAAGATCACCTTACAACTGTGCTTAAGGTGAATTATGCACAGGCAAATAAACAAATTGTTTATTTGTTTTCAGTATTCTCTCTTTGTAGAGAAATTGTGATAATTCAAAACATTCTAAAAATTTATTTTGAATTTTCAATTTCCAAACTTCACTTAATCAAAGGTACTATACCCAATGCACAGGTGAGAATACATTGATTCTGAGTCACTGTTTTCACACTTATGCAAGAGGTGTTTCTATAAAGGCAGTATAAACCTAGAATAGAAAGGAAGCATATGCACCAGAGTAGCGTTTAATAAAATATAAAACAAGAGGAACAAATGTTTATTAATAAAGTCTCCCTCTAAACTGTCAAAAGTAAAATGATTTTTAGTTATCTTCTACATTAATGAATTAAAGCTTTTATCTAGCCAATATTTATTGAGTTCCAATAAGAAGACTGATTTTCAACTGCTGGACATTTCCAGGTATTTACTGCCCATAAATAATGATTATCAAATACCAGTTGTAATCCAAAACTTTTGATTGAACAAAACAAAGTAAAGCAAGGTTATATTGTATTATGGTCCTGAAAGGAATGTTAGATACAATTTTAATTGTATCATTCTTTTAACAACAGATGAAACTGAGAAATAATAAGGGATTTCATAAGGTAAATCAAAACACTTTTTATATAGCATTTCCACAAATTAACTGAAACCTTTAAATATGTGCTATTATGTACATATAAGCATTTTACTGAAGGCCATATATACACTGAGGTGATGAATAATTCATCATTATCTCCCTTGGTAAAGAAAAAGTATATGAATGCTATTAAGAACTTTCTGTAGCCTATATTTTCTTTTTGTATGTCAAAGAACACGGAATTACTAATAGGTTTTAGAGTTATTTTTTTCACAAAACACTTTACAGTTGAAAGTATTCATATTTTTTTACTCGTAAATATTGCTATTACAATGCTTACAGAAAATTTTTAAAATTTCTGGAATGTTTGATGGTTATATAATTTTGTTTCATGACTATAAATGAAGCTAAATTTCATTTTTACTGGTTTAAGAATTTCTTAATAGAGAAATAAAATCCAGAGCAATGTAAGTTTCTTAAACCTTAAATTCTATTTTTCTTTGTATGATAGAAAAACTACATTTTATTTAAATGTCCAACAAAGAAGAGCTTTACACTTCAGATTATGCTCAAGGCTCTTAAAAATATGTTTCATATGAACATTGCTGTAATACAGGATTAATTTTTTATATAAAATAAATAGCAAAATAATTTTGGTTTAATAAGAAAATTTGAAATATTTCTTAAGTTAAACTTTCAAGTTGAGTCCATTAGTTTTAATATATTTTGAACTATCTTCTTTAAGAGTCAAGATTTTACATTAATAATTCAATTATTTGACAAACTTAGAATTTTTTCATATCTGTTTTTGTGATTGTTTTTACAACATTGCATAGTTCAAGTGAGATAGGACCAAAAGTATTAAGATATGGAACCTTAGTGTAACTGTCTTTTCCCAGTCCTCTGTCAGCTAAGCAGTACCTTCTATTTGCCCAGTGGATTTCTCATCACATCAGCCTCTCAAAAATAAGAATTCTTACTTCCTAGAATTAAGAGAGCAAGAAAGACCTCTTAAAAAAAAAAAAAAAAAAGAAGAAGAAGAAGAAGAAGAAGAAGAAGAAGAAGAAGAAGAAGAAGAAGAAGAAGAAGAAGAAGAAGAAGAAGAAGATAAAAACAAGTGAGAGAAAAAGAAAATTATTCATGGCTAAAGTTAAGGATAAAATTTAGGAGTTTGTTAAGAAATAGCTACAAAGATATTGGGGCATCGAGAAAGGTAATTTTAAGTATTCCTCTACTATGTAAACTAGAAATAGTGTTTTCAAATTAATGCAAAAATTGAATCTTTTCATTAACTCTTTGAAAACTGTCTTCCTTGGATTTATACTATTCTAAGCCCACTTGCATTTTAGTATTTATAAGTATTATCCAATATACTTTTCCGTGACTTTCAATGTATTATAAACCATTAAATTGGAAGTCAGTTCATTCTCCAATTATGAATAACAAAATGCTCTCGTTACACTTTCCTTTTCCTATTTTTATTTTTCTGCAATTAGTCATTTAAGCAGAAGGACTCATTGAATGCCACCTGTGTGCTAAGTAGAAGAAATACACTCTTATGGGAGCTTTATATTTTAAAGCACATAATGGTGATAAGGATATTTCTGTTTTGAAGATTGATTCTTTGAAATGTTTTTCAACTTTAATTCTTGTAAGTATATCTTATGAACCTAGGAGTTTACCTTACTTTTTCTGATTCTTGTAATTGAGAACTCTACCTTTGTTATAAGAGTCTAACATTAAAAATTTTCCTGAATAGCTTAGCATAAATGATATTTTTATAACAAATTAATAACAATCATAAAGTGATATGATAAGAACTCTGAGTTGTCCTTAAAATTCACTTATTGGCAATAATTTCAAGATAGTATATTGAAAAAGACAATGAAAAGAAATATCCTTATTGGTGGTAAGCCTGGTTATTGTCCTAGCACCACCAAATTGAGGTGAGTAATCTGGGGTTATAAAATTGGTTATGTTATCTGCCTGTGCACAGCACTTGTGGTTTTCAGGATTAAGTTAATTTATTTAGATGGGAGAGAGGATTTAATTAACTGGCCTGAGATCCATGTCTCTTCCATTATCACAGACACACTGGAAATAAAAGAAGATAGGTAGGTGATTAGGGTTAAATTCCTTGTAAACGTCATGATAATAGATTACTATACAAACTAGTGATTGTTTGTTAGAAGGAGATTCCTTAGTCCTGGTTTGCAATTGCTTTCAGTAAACAAACCTAGAATCTGTGGATCCTGGAAAGTGTTATGTAACATATGAAACTACTTAAACATAAAATGGATATATGTCATAACCTAAAATCCTCCTTGCTGTGGGAAGTAACTGGCTCACTCTTCTTAGAAACCTCTGTTATTCTTGGCTAGAAAGCACATCTGATGTGGGAAGACTTTAGGAGCCACACTTAGAATACCTGACCTGTCTGCTTTGCCTATGCCGCTTGTGGGGACAGAGCCCCAAAAAGCAGTTTCCAGGCTCTCAGCCTCACACAGAAAGGTGCTGGCTCAGGTAGTAAATGGCTGTCAACTGTGATCAAATGGCCATCAGCTGTGGCTAGTTGGCCGTCAGCTGTAACCAGTGAGCCATTGGGCACTAATATAACTGCCGTGGCTAGGCTAGCAGAAAACGGGGGGGGCTAGCAAGAAGATGGTGTCTGAGCCTGCAAGCGGCACAGTGAGGGTTGAGAACTGTGTGGCTCCTGTTTCCTGTGTCTCCAACCCAGCCGCCAGCGAGAGTATAGTGGTGTGACTCCCCTACTTATGGCTCCTTGGGTGTTCCTTTTTGGCCTCGGGACCAGAGACCCCGCAGGATCCCCTGCATGACACCACTTGATTTTCCTCAGTCTTTAATTTATTAGTAACACTTAATATTGATATGAGTATGATTTATTAATTCCAGCTTTTGTTTTAGCTCAGTTGACAAAACCTTGAATGCTAAATAAAATATAAAGCACTAACATTGTATTGGGTTTTTAAACCTCCTTCAGTTTTAAAACAACAAACTGTTTTTCCTTTCCAAAACTTAAACTGGCCTCTAACAGTATTACTGACTATTTTAATTAAAAAGGGCAAATTGAAAATTCAAAAATGAACTAGAAACACAATGTCACATCTTTCATTTTCAGCAAGTCTTCTTTTAAAGATTTTAAATTTTTTTCTTTGAGTCTTATATTCTTGACAACCAGAGATTTATGGTAATAAAAAAATTATTTTAAGAGAGATAATTTGCATTGAAACTTGTGCTTTAAAACACTCAAAGCATCACTACGGATGAAAACCATCAGTCTTCATTTTCTAATGGAAGATACGCAAAGGATTTTCCAATTTGAAAAGAACGGTGGAGAAACATTGGAAACACGAGTAATAACTGTAGTTCTAGAGATACAGAAAATGAGAATAGTAATGAAAAGAATGCCAGTGATAGACCTATAAACTTGAATCAAAATAAACACTTAGAGTATTTCTAATATCTGGAGATTCATCAGTTCAACTTGATAACATAGCAGCAGACTATAGGCGAGGATCCAGAAGTTAACTAACTGGCAACATAAGTGTAAATGTTTAAGAATACTGCTGGGGAGATTCTTGAGTAAACCCATAGTAACAGTAATCTTCTCTAATAGTTTATGTATCGGAAACATAAGACAAAATTGAATAGACCTTCTCAAACAATGAGTGGGGCAGAGAAATGTGTAATCCAGGCAGATAATATTTGTACAGTCATAAAGGTAATACTTTCACTGTCTGTTCATGGAGAAGATAGTCCCAAATTATCAATTTGGGATTTAGGGATAGGACTCCATGTATCAGAGAACTGCCCTGGCCTTCTGGAATACATTAAGGAGAAATGGGAATTAAGTACGTTATTGAGATTGGAACTGGCTGTGGAGAAGAAATAAAAACTTCACATATATGAACTTCGGAGTAATCATGATACTGCTCAGCCTAAATAATGTACTCATAGCAGCTCTGTAATTTGAACAAGGGACATCCAGAGAAACAGAACAATTTTGAATTCAGTTCTACATGCCCACAAGTTAATTATCTGAAGAAAAAAAGTTATACATCCTTCATGATTTGTCTTCTAAACTTTAAATAATCCTCATTTTTTCAACTTTTGTTATAGGCCATAGTTTCATTTTCTCACAACATGCTATTTCCTTTATTTTTAGAAATTAGTTAATTTCTCCTTACAACTATGGCACATACAAAAGTGAGAACAGAATTTTATCTGTACTATCAAGTAAGTGCAGTACCAGAAATGTCCTTATTTCACAACAGGATGATTCCATGTCTACTGCTCCCAATAATAATTATGTGTGTATGGATTTAAAGAATCCTTTGTTTATCAAATTTGTTTCATGAGAATGTTAATGGTTTTCCTATTAACATTTCTTTTTTAAAACATAAGGCATTATTTCAATTCAACCTGTTTGCCCTTTACTGTCTTTTATTTTCAATCTTTTCAAATTCTGCCCAGTATTAGACCAATTAAGTGCCATGATAGATTAATAAATGACATTTATCAGGTCTCATCATACTTAATTATAATACTATAAAACAATTACTTGGTCATTAGCATCTTGTTCAATGGAGCCTCAGATTATCCTTATCAGAATTTCTAATAGAAGCATACAGCAAGATATCCTAAAAGGTTAATACATTATCCAGTTGCGGCCACACTAAATTTAATACACACTCAGGTTAAAACTTTGCCTCCTCTAGAGGTCTCAGAGCAACTTGCAATTCCCTTTTTCAATTTGCCCCAGTGGTTCTTATCAGTGGCCTCTGTTGCACCTGGAAGCTACAGATATTACTCAGCTGAAGATTTATAACCTTTGCTTAAATCACGGTGCCTGTTTCCATAAATGTATCTCTTCAAAATACTGTTGCAAGACACATGATTCTCTAGTACTCTGATTTCTGCATTTCCTCGAATTTTCAAATCAAATTTGTCATCCAATATTTTTATAATGGAAATATAGTGTTAGTTAATGGTAAACTGTAAAACTGAGACCCAAATTGTAGGATACGCATAGAGCTGCACTGACATTTCTGTAAGTCGTTTATTTCGATAAGAGGTATCAAAATGAAATTGAGACCAGGTTTAAAAATTGCCTAAGCAGTCAAAAGCATTTAAGCCATCCATGTAACTTAATTCATGAACATAAGTGAAACGTGTTATTTCTTGAAAATGCCTCTGATAATCATAAAAAACAAAAATGAAAATAAAACGTCATTTTCCAAAAATGGTATAAGATCATCACTTTTGACCAATCCTTTCCAATCTAGAAACCCCCATTGTAATAACAACCAATCACTGTAAAGTTCAAATAATTTCCTCATTTTCATTCTATAAGCCATTCTTTAAGGAACGACATGCCGCTGAGTTTCATACCTGTTTTGAACTTGAAGATCCCCAATTCATAAATTGTCTTTTTGTGTACAATAAACTTTTGCTAAAGCTATCTAACTAATCTGGTTTTAATTTTTACTGTTTCTGAATTTTTAACAGAGGTACTTAAAAACTGGCAGGGTTTTAAACTGGTATGGTACCTTTAAATTAGAATTGCTGTGTTCCTGGTATTATTTTTAGTATTATTACCAAAACAGTTACTGTGTATGTTTGTGATAGTTATATTGATGAAATAGAACTTGAAGTTAAGAGTCTAGAATTTTAGTACCAGCTAACCTCTATGACCTTCCTTATATCAGTTTTTGTAACTGGAAAATGGTCATGATAATTATAGTCATTTAAGGAAAAGTTATAGTCCTAAATAATTCTCCATTCTTTTTCATATGTCATAGAAGATATCATTACTATGGATAGTGTCTTCAATAAACATTGGAGTTGAAATATTCGTAGAGGGCACATTTTGAAAACAAAAGTATATCACTAAAACCAAGCATTATTTTGTAATCTTCAATGGCCTTTTCTATAAAGTATCTGCCACTTAATGTGTTAAGAAAGAAGCAGCCTTATAATTTTTTTTTCTTTTTAAAGTCACACAAAGTTTTCTAATGTGCTCTTTGAAAGGTGGGAGATTAAAAAAAGCAATTTGTCTTACTAAAGCACACCAATAAATAGAATTTCACATTCAAGGGGTGTTCCATTATGCATGATGTTTTCAGTGAAGAATAGGAAATAGTTTTTTTCTTATGTTTGTGTCTTAAATATGATTTCTCAAGCTAGTATAATAGTATATTAGAAAAATAATTGTTCTCTCACCAGATAAAGTTCTATGAAATGCTATTTAACAAAGTAGTATAAAATTTTGAGTATTACAGATTATTAGTGAATATTTTGAACACTATCTCTAGGTTATGTAGCTTTAAAATAGTTGCTCAACATTCTAATAAATATAAAAAAATTGAAATAACACTAGGGAATGCTTTAGGGTAGACTAATGGGTTTTTTAATATCTTCTAAATTTGTGTTTTAGTAATCTCAGTAAAATTGTAATCTTAACATATTTTAAGGATTTATATTTAGAAAGCATTTTGTCTGGTCCCCTTTGATTTTTCACATAGCACCACAATATTGTGGGTTTGTACGGGATTCTTATTATCAGTGAGTAGATGAAGAGTCTAAATCCCAGATACACCAGGAAATAAAGTCATACAATAATTAGGCTGCGTATATGGATCTTGAATTAAATGTGAATTTAAAGTTGGGGAAATTAAAATTAAGTGTACTATTACTCAAAGGAAATTGAGATACAGGCCTGAAAAATAGCTAATAACAATTAGAATGATAGTGGCAATAGCACTAGTCCTGAGAAATTGCTGTGGGTCAATAACAGTATTATACACAAGGTATACATAACAGTATTATTGACCCATATACATGTGTACTGGGGGTGCCAAAAAACTATACCCATGACTTCCATTCATCTTTTGTTATTGATATATATTGAGTATTACAATTTTAATACAGTTTTCCTTTCTTAAAATGTGTATAATTTTTGGCACCTTCTGTATATTAGTATATATACATATCATACTGTTATATATTAAGTGTAAGTATACACCAATATATGTACATTTTACACTCTGCACATGTACATTTACACTTTATATACATAGTAAATACACTGTTATATTCTAAATGTAAATACACACCAACATATACATGTACAAATACAAATATATATACATGCATATGTGTATGTATATTGGTGGTTAAAGTTTATATATAACAATATATATACTTTGTATATATACACATATATAAAGTACAAATCTAAACCAGTATATACTTGTGCATACACACACATATATATGTGTGTGTGTGTGTATGTGTATATGTGCATATGTATATATGGGTGTATATTTACACTTAATACATAACAGTATATATACTATATACATATGTACATATATTGGTTCATATATACGCTTAAAGCTAAAGAGATGGAAACTAGTAATATCTTCATTTGATGATTGCGGCTCAGAGGGTTTAAATAACTTGCTGAAGCAAAAAAGTTCAAACTAAGTCCTGGCTAGTTACAGAGACATACACAGCTATTAAGCCAATGATAGTAAGGGATACAAGAGAAAATGTGTTAGTATCTATTAACAGTGTCTTTAAATAAATCTTGAAAAACATTGGGTAATACTCTTTATGTGTAATACATATGTTATATTAAAATGTATGCTGGTTGCATTGCTTATACTTTTTTTACTCACAATATCAGAATCTTGATTAATTTCATTGTAAGAAGTACAGAAATACAAACATAGTCTGTCACAATTATAGTCCCTGAAGGAAAATGAGTATTTGAAAAAACTGTTGTATAATTATAGTAAAATAAATGCCAAGCTGTTATAATAAGGCAATTTCACCACAGAGATATTTAGAGCTAGTCATTCACCTTGTATGGCCAGATAAATAGAACATAGTTTAAGAAAAAATATAAAACTTTGATCTGAGGACATGTGTATTATTACCCAAAATTTAAATTTAAAGAAGTCTTTTGACTTGCTGAATATCACTAAGGTCACCTTCGAAGTACTCCTCTTGGGAAGCTATGCCCAGCACCTAGTCCACCCTTCAATGTAATTTTGGAACTCTTTTCCTGAAATGACCATCAGAGCTGTCATTGTATTATACTTGACGTCCTGAATGTCATCAAAATGTCTTCCTTTCACTATGTCCTTTATCTTTGGGTAAAAAAAGAAGTCATTGGCGGCTACATCAGGGTGAGTATGAAGGGTGTTCCAATACAGTTATTTGTTTACTGGCTCAAAACTCCCTCACAGAGAGTGTCCTGTGAGCTGGTGCATTGTCGTGATGCAAGAGCCATGGATCATTGGTGAAAAGTCCAGGTCATCTACCTTTTTCACGCAGCCTTTGCAGCACTTCCAAATAATAAACTTGGTTAACCGTTAGTCCATTTGGTACAAATTCATAATGAATAATCCCTCTGATATCAAAAAAGGATTAGCAACACTGATGCAACAAGTTTGCAAACTTAATTGCAGACCTCATATATAAAAAAAATACAAATCCTGACCTTGTGTTTTTTAAATATTGTTTAAAATGCTGAAAATTTCAGGTAGTATTTTTAGTAGCATTATTTTCTTGAAGAGGTATTTGAAAAACAATTATTTCATCAGTTTTTGTTTTTTTAATTTTATGTGTATTAGCAATTCACCAAATGTCAACTTTCAAATGGTAGTGTGCCATATGTTACTCAAGTTTTTGGTATTTCGGTTCAAAAATAAAAACCCAATCCTGGACTAAGCTAGTAGGTTAGCTCTGCAGACACTATGTAAGAATAAGTATCTGTCACTCGGTCAAAACTTGAAGGGCCTTCATCACCTGTAACACATGAGATCAAATCTTCAGGGCCTTACAATATTTTCAGTTCAGCAGTGTCAGTTACCTGTGCTAGTTTCTTGTCTCCTCAGGTTTAAAATCCAGGTCTTAGTTACCTTGTGTCTGTGCTCACTTCCCTCTTATACTTGAAACAATATCTGATGCAACAAGATCCCAACCTTGCTTGTGGAGCCACTTCCATACTAGCATCATTCACTCATATATTTAAAAAAAAAAATCACGGCATAGTGTCAGATAGATAGTAAATTTATTGGGGGAATCACTTTATAAATTATGCCAATGTCTACCCACGACACTGTACTCCTGAAACTAATGAATTAATATTGAATACCAGCTATAATTTAAAACAAAAATCATCACAGGGATGTGTAGTGCAGCATGGGGAATATAGTCAATAATGTTCTAATAACTCTACAGTGTCGGTGGATAGAAGACTTGTTGGGGTTATCACTAATGTCCGATTACTGTGTTGTTCTGTACACCTAAAACTAATAAAAAAGAAAAAGAAATAAAAAAAATAACAATCATGTAAAAGTGCAGGAAGAAGCATATAGGTTTATACTGTTATCAAGACAGATATAGTACCTCCTATTCATATCTCCTTTTCAGTATGAACTATTAGGCCCACAAGATCAAACAATGAGATACAGCATCAAATTAAAATATTATAAACCATTTTTAGAAAAGGATATGACTTATTTTACTTTATCACTGTTGTTGTTTTTTTGTAAACTAAATGACAAGTATATTGGAGTGCTACACAGTATAAAAATGTGTTATTTCCCTCCCTCCCACGCACCCCCAAATGTTTGCAGTCATTGTATGCACTACAGATCATCTCTATTTAACTAGCTGGCTAGGTGACTATCATCTATTAATATTATTTTCAACACTGATCATTTACATTTCACTCAGTGAAAGTCTGGCAAATCTGTTCTTTTTGTGGCTGAGCTTTGCACAGCTGGTGTAACAGAAGATTAAGTTTACCCAACACTAAACTGAATGATAGATGGCCAAGGTTTCCACATAGCAAAGTGCAGTTGTTATATAATTACCAGAGTTATATGCAACACTATATCTATTTCCTGATTATAAATTAGAGTTGTTCTATCTGAGTGATAAAAGAAATTATAAACTAATGTGTGGAAAAAACATCTGTTGTGAACAGGCAAAAAGCGCTAGTAAGAAAGGAATAATTTATTCTATTTTGTAGCTATTGATGAGATCAAGAGAAAATGAAAGTATTTTCATAGTCTATAGTCATTTACAAAAATAGTTATTTCTGCACTTCTATATTCTGTAAAAATGCAATGCTATGTTTTTTGTTGTATTCAGGAAGAGAAGAAAGTAAAATATTTAATTTCCCATAAATATATTTCCTTTAACTTGGTATACAATAAAGCATTAAATTTATTAGCACACTTTGCATAGGATTCAGTCATTTTTATGTTTTTTAAAACATTCCAGTTCTCAGAACACAAGGGAAATGTTACTGATAGCTGATAATTCCTTCACAGGTGGGACAATAAATAATCACTTAAAAAAAACAATGTCTACTTCTAACTTGGTTCCTTTGGAATCCCACTCTTTTCTGATCCACTCATGCCAATTCGGCTAATATTTTCCACCTCACTTTAAATAAATTGATGCAGGGGTTGGGTGAATGGATCTCAGTGTAAAACATTAGGGATTGGGAATGTAACATCGGCCAAAATGAGGAGTGTCCGCTTTATCTAAAAGCCTTCATGATTGTTTTACACTTTGTTCAGGCCAAATAACAAGTGTCTATAGGTATTTTGACTGTCTCTTTGCTATAATTATTTTTGTTTTAATCCCCAAAGATAACTTATAAAATCCTAAAGAGAAGTAATGTTAATTGTATGTATCCATATTTCTGTTTTTTTTTTCCCCATTCATCTTTCTTCTTTCCTTATTAAGATTCTTTTTATGATTTCCTTTTTGTTTGAAGAACTTCCAATACTCAATTTTTAGGTCTGCTACTGATACATTCTTTTAGTTTCCCTTCATCTGAGAATATCTTTACTCCACCTCCATTCCTAAATGTTCTGCTGGATGGGGAATTCTGGCTTGAAAGGTCTTTTCTTTCACCACTTGAATGGACCACTTCCTTCTAGCCTCCTTGGTTTCAGATTAGAGACTCTCTGTCATTAAAATTGGTGTCCCCCTCTAGTTGATGTTCCATTTCTCTCTGGCTGTTTTCAAGATTTCTTTCATTGTTTTTGTTTTCAGAAGTTTAATTATGATGTGTTTTGGCATAGAATTATTTGGATTTATCCTGTTTGAGGTACTCAGTGTCTTAAATCTGTTGTGCGTTTTGCCAACTTTTGAAGTTTGGGGTAATTTTTTTAGGTACTCTTTCAGCCCAATTCTCTATTTCTTCTCCTTCTGGGACTTTGATGAAATGATGTAGGATTTTTTTATCATCATCCCACTGATTATTTAGTCTGTTAATGGTTTTTTTTTTAAGTCTTTTTTCATTCACTTATTGAAATTGGGTGAATGTTCTGATCTGCATTTACTTTCCTGATTCTATTTTTTGTCATCTCCATTCCACTATAGAGTCCATCTAGTTGGCTTTTTATTTTTGTTCTTGTGTTTTCCAATTGTATAAATCCCAATTGCCTCTATTTTTATAACTTCTATTTCTTTGCTAAAATTTTAAATTTATTTTTGTTTGTTTCAAGAAAGTTTTTAACTGATTGTTAAAGCATTTTTTATGATGATTGTTTAAAAATCCTCATTGACTAATTCCATTTGATTCATCTTGGTATTGGTTGATTTTATTTTCTCCTCCAAGTTGTGATTTTTCTGATTTTCTAATGTATTCTGGACATTTTGTTCTATTGTATAGGAGATTTCATGTTCTACGTATATCTACTATTTTATCAGGCACTTATCCTGCTTAAGCTTAGCACACAGATTTTGGTCTATTTTTGTGGGCTCTGGTTCTAACCATAGCTTAATTTTCAAAGAGTTTGCAGGGTTATTTTGATCTACTTGGTTTATCTAGTGCTGTTGTGCCTGCCTAAGGAGGTGTGAGGGCTGTCTGCAGTCCTGGCCAACAAGTGTCACTTAACAGAAGACAGTGGAGTGAGTTTCCGGCTGACTGGGATGAAGAGGTTTCCCTACCCAGTTTCTAGTTGTGATGAATTCCCACATCTGTAGAGAAAGGAGAGTGTTTCTGTTCTAGGAACTAGTTGTGACACAATGTCCCCTATTGCTATCCCATCTACCTTTTGTCTCTGGGAAGGGGAGAGTAAGGACAAGCTTATAAGAACAAAAAAAGTGCATCCTGGACAGAGCCTCTTGTTTGAGCTGAATCTCTTGTTGATGCTGACTGGATACTGTGGTGTCACCCTGTGGCAGAGAAGAATCACAGGTCTGCATGTAGAGACAGAGACTTCCCACAAATGGCCACTTCTAGTGGTAGGTCCCTATTTCTGGTGTTTACCAGCCACCCATGTGTCTTTTGGTAAGGACGAGAAATTTCAGACCAGTGGGAAAAAAATTCTTCTCCAAACTCTTCCCCTGGGCACTTATGGTTATCAGGTTTCCCAGGAGGTGACCCTTGTTGGTGATGAGGTAGTACAGGGCTTATTTGGTGTAGTCTGAGGGCTCCAGTTCCATTCTGGGAAGGAATGAGCCCATTTGAGCTGCCTCTTGTTGTTAGGTTTTGGACCAGGAAGTGCTGGTCCTCAATTGCTTTTTTCCACTAGTAGTAAATGCATAAAACACATTGCCATTAATTGTTTCTCCAGTTCTGGGTTCCTCAACCAGTGTGCCTCTCACATTCTACCTTATAGAGTTCTCTTATGGTTGCCTCTTGCATTATATGTAGGGTTTATACTTCGAGGAGAAAAACAAGGAACAAATCTGTGCCACTTTGTCCAAAATAGAAGTCTTCAATTATTCTTTACATTGATTTTTTTTCTATTTAGGCCTGAGAGCATCATATCACAATGAACTTTCTATTTTAGAATGTCTACATCTCAGAAATAAAAATTAAGATACAAATAAGCTATGGGTGTGGGAAACAGATTTGTTAAAACATTATAGGGGTACATTAGAGAAATCTATTGGAGGAAATAACAAGAAAACCAAAATGAATAGAGATATATTATGGACATAGACACTTGACTCCATTTAAAAATAATTTAATTAAAAATGATGTCCTAGGAAATAGGTCCAAGGAAGCAGATTTGGTAAATGCTATGCCTGCTGCCTTCCAGGATCATGCCAAAATTACAAATAAATTATAGAACAGTCAACTTCAAGAATCATCTGAAGATTAGCTGAACAGAACCCTATAACAAAGAATATAAAGAAGAGGCCACATTGAGACTGATAGGAGGGGTGGAAACATGCAACAGGCTGACCCCAAATCCACAGATAGTGGTTGAACACTGGGAGGGACACCTTAGTGGTGGAAATCCACCCAGAAGAGGGAGGGGTCCCAGCCCCACACCAGGCTCCCCCTCCCCGGAGTCCTGTGCCAGGAATAGGAGTTCCCACAACATCTTACAGTGAAAATCAGTGAGGTCTTGGTCTTCCCATCCCAGTGAGATGAAAGGCAGCTAAAAATTCAGAAGCCCTCTTAAAATGACCACACACAAACTCACTCGCTTGCAAGTGCTCACCTGGTCTCTGGTGGAGGGGCAGCAGATTGAGGGGTAGCAGAGACATGTGGGGAAAGACAGTTGTGTGGCTTCAAAGTTAGGGATGGAGGGATAGGAGCCGTTGTCCCTGTGTGGAGCCAACCTCACATGTAGCCTACAGGAGAGCGCTATCTTTTCTATGTTGAATCCTCCTCCAAAGGGCCAAATCTTGGTCTGGTGAAATATGTTCATGCACACCACCTTTGTGACACTCTGGGTCCTGCCCTGCATGGCTGGTGCTGCATAGCCTGGGCCACTATTCACTACTGAATGGCGGGCCCTGCCCCACAAGCTGTGGAAGACTCATATAGACAGAGAAGACTCTTATAGACACAGACAGAGAGTCAGGAACTGTTGGTGGTGAACAGTGACCCGGACCCTGTACTATAGCCTCTCTTGGGCAGCTCTTGGAGATCTGTAGGCTGAGGTGATTGGTGACTGACCATGGTGCTCTCAAGTCATTTTTGCAAAGTGGTCGAATGCCTGGCACTGGTGCAAGAACTGAAACTTTATATAAACCACCACCCACACCCCATAACTCCCTGTAACCCTGCCCCAACCACCTGGAGCTACATTGCCAAAGGCACTCTTGGCACATGGGTGGTCAGCCCCTCCCCACAGGTCATGGAAGCCTTTTACAGTAGTGGATAGCCCAAAGCTGCATGAGGTCTTTGGGTGGTGGTCAGTGAAAAAAACCTACACCACAACCTCTCATGGGAAGCCCTTGGGGATTTGCAAGCCTGAGAGGAGTGGTGGCTGGCTGCAATGTTCTCAGGGTGATTCACAGAGTGATCACAAACCAGGCACTCCCCTAAGCTCAGTGGTAGCTGACTGAGGTTTACTTGGGTACTTTGCAAAGTGGTCACAGGGTCACATTGTGAAGACCTGAATCTATATTAACTTTGTAAAAACCACTGACCATGCCTCCTGACATCCTGGGAGCCCACCCCACCCAGCTAGTACTGCATTTCTGAGGGTATTCTCAATTATAAGTCAACCAGCCCAGCACAGGCACCTAAGGAGTTTCTTTTAACAGCTGAGCCTTATGGGCAGCTAGCAGGTGGCAATAAACCTAGGGGGCTCTGGGCCTTTTGGTAAGCTGCTCCAGACCCAATACTGGTGGCAGCTGGCCTCAACCCCACATGCCTCCAGGTTCAGCATAGGCAGCACTCAACCACATCTAGTTTTGTTGCTCTTGTCAGGTAGTCACGAGCTGGTCATAGGTAAGGCTGAAATTGGCTGGCACAGGAGATACTCCTAAGAGACACCAGAAACAACACACCCAGAGGCCAACTTCAAACCACACCACACCAGAGCACTAACTGGTTAGTTTCACAAGTGGCACACCTAAAGGATGGTCTCAACAGGCACAAAAGTCCATAGGGGTGAATCCCCCTCTCAGTGGTCAGCCCCCACACAGCAGCTCATACACTGCAGGCATAGCCAATCACAGCCAGTCAGCCTGGGAGTCACTCCAACCCACTGACATGCCCAAAACAATCAAGGCTCAACTGCAACAGAAGAACACACACAAAACACTCAAGGGACACTCCTGGAACACATGCACAGGTGATCAGGGAGACTATACCACTGGACCACACAGGACACATACTACAAAAAGCCATCCAGCAAAGATTGAGAAACATAGGAGAGCTACCTAATACATAGAAGCCAACACAGAGAGGCAGACATAATGAAGAAACAAGAAAACATGTCCCAAATAAAAGAATAGAAGAAACTTCTAGAAATAGAACTAAATGAAATGCAGGCAGCCAATCTACCAGAGACAGAGTTTAAAACACTGGTTATAAGATGCTTAAGGAACTTAGTGAGAATTTCAACAAAGAGATAGCAAGCATAAAGAACATGGAAACCATAACAAATAAAATATGAACTGGCTGATTAGTAACAATGAAATTGAATCAGTAATCAAGAAGCTCCCCAGAAATGAAAGACCTGGACCAAATGGCTTCAGAGGTGACTTTCACCAAATATTCAGAAAATAATTAACACCTATTCTTCTCAAATTATTCCAAAAAACAGTGCAAGAGGAGGGAGGCTCCCAAGCTCATTTTACAAGGCCACCATTACCCTAATTCCAAAACCAGACAAAAACACCACAAAAAAAAAAGAAAAGGACAAAAAAAAGAAATATATATATATATATATATATAGATAGATATAGATATAGATATATAAATATCTATATATATAGAAATATATATATAGAAGTATATATACTTCTATATATATATACTTCTAAATATATATATAGAAGATATATATATATGAGATATTTGACATGATCTCTAATGAATATAGTTGCAAAAATCCTCAACAAAATATTAGCAAGCTGAATTCAGCAATATGTAAAAAGATCATACACCACCTACATATGGGATTCATTCCTGGTATGCAAGGTTGGTTCAATATCCACAAATCAATTGATGTGGACACCACATTAAACAAACTTAAAAAATAAAAATCACATGCTCATATCAATACATGCAGAAAAAGCATTTGACAAAATCCAGCATCCATTTATGATAAAAATGCTCAGTAAAGTGGGGATAGAGAGAACATATCTCAGCATAATAAAGGCAATATATAACAAACCCAGAGCTAATATCATGCTCAACGGGAAAAAACTAAAAACATTCCCCTTATGATCAAGAATAAGACAAGGAAGTCCATGGACTTCCACCACTTTTATTCTACTTAGTATTGGAAGTCCTAGCCACAGCAACCAGAAAAGAAAAAGAAATAAAAGGTATCCAAATGGAAAAGGATAAAGTAAAATTGTCATTATTTGCAGATGACATTGTACTGTATAGAGTAGAGAGTATCCCAAAGATTTCACCAAAACAAAAAAAAAGAAACTATTAGAACCGATAAATGAATTTACTGAAGTAGAAGGATACAAAATTAACATTCAGAAATCAGTTGCATTTTTATACAACAATAACAAGCTATCAGAAAGAGAAATTAAGAAAACAATTCCACTTACAACTGCATCAAAAAAAAAATTTCAGAATAAATTTAACCAAAGAAGTAAAAAAACCTGTTCTCAGAAAATTATACTACATAGAAGAGAGAAATTAAAGAAGATACAAATAAATGAAAACACATATACCAAGCTCATGGATAGGAAGAATTAATATAGTTAAAATGAAAATGTCCATACTACCCAAAGTAATCTACAGATTGTATGTAATCATTATCAAAATACCAAAGGCATTTTTCATAGAACTAAAACAAATAATCCTAAAATTTATATGGAACCATAAAAGATCCCAAATAGCAAAGGCAATCCTGAGAAAAAACAAAACTGGAGGTATCACACTACCTGATATCAAATTATACTACATGGCCATAGTAATGAAAGCATGGTATTGACATAAAAACAGACACATAGATCAATAGAACAGAATAGAGAGCCCAGAAATAAATCCATGACTATATAGTCATTTAATCTATGACAAAGGGAGCAAGAATTTACATCAGGATAAAGACAATTTATTCAATAAATAGTGCTGGGAAAACACAGATACATGCAAAAAAAAGAAACTAGACCACCTTCTTATGCCTTATACAAGAATAAAGTCAAAATAGACTAAGATTTAGATGTAAGGCCCAAAACCATAGAACCCCTAGAAGAAAATACAAGGTGCGATTAAAAAAATTTCAGTGAATGTTTAAATTTAAAAAAAAAAATTATTATAGTAAAAGACACATTGTTATTAATCCCCCTCACTTTGCACACACTTAGCCCATCATTCTTACCACTTTCTGAAGCAGTTCTGGAAGTCCTCTTTCATGTCTTTAGTTGTGCTGTCGTGGCTGCTTCGATGTCCTGAATCATTTTAACTTTGGGGACGAGCCAGAAGTCGCACAGTGCCAGATCTGGTGAATAAGGTGGATGAGGACAAACTGAAATGCTTTATTTGACAGAAATTGCCATAGCAGAATCGATGTGTGACACGTAACCTTTCCGTCATGATCAAAAAATATGATGAATGCTGCTGCTGAATGCCATCCAACAGAAAGGCAGTGATCTTTGATAGGGGAAGTGGAATGTGGACACTTAGTAACAATGCATGATAAATTTCAACTTGTTCAGTGCACTCATTCAGGTGTGAGCGACCTTTGAGAGAAGCTGTATTTTAAAGTGTGCCATATATCACCCTCTATCATGACAATGCTCTGTGTCACACTTCGCTCCTGGTATATGGCAATTTCTGTCAAATAAAACATTACAGTATGTCCTCATCCATTTTATTCACTGGATCTGGCACTGTGCAACTTCTGGCTCTTCCCCAAAGTCAAGATGACCATAAAAGGTAAATATTTTGAATCGATTCAGAGCACCAAGGTAGCCACAACAGCGCAACTAAAGACACTCAGGAAAGCAGACTTCCAGAACTTCTTCAGAAAGTGTTAAGAATGATGGGATAGATAGGTGTATTCCAAGGGGCGGGGGGTGGGGGTTGTATTTAGAGGGCAATTAATGGCAATGTGTCTTTTACTGTAATAAGTTTTTTATTTAAACATTCACCGTATTTCCTGATCACACCTTGTAGTTTCACATTTTCCTGTTGCTTTATATTAAGAACAAGCCACAATATTGTCTATAATTACAAATTTGCCTTGCTTTAGGTCTGCAGTGCTGTGCAGATCCTGCTTTTATCTTTTTTACCATCCATTTTGGATAAACACTTTAATATAATTCAGATCCAAATTTTTTTTTTTTTTTTTTTAGTTGAGAGCAATACTCTCAGTTCCTACTGTAAACTATGGCACAAATGTATGTATTAGGTTGGTGCAAAAGTTATTGCTGTTTTTGCAATTATTTTTAACATTTTAAATCGCAATTACTTATGCACCAACCTAATATTTGTAGCAGAATTGTATTGGTGATCAACTCAACACATTCTCAATTATTTTCCTCATTATTGAGGTCAAAAATCTGTATAATTGTTTCCCTACCCTCCCTTGTCGTATGCAACATACTCTGGCTACTAAAATGTAAACAAAAGCAGGCTGGAGGTCTCTGGGAAAAGGTTTGTTTTTCTTGAAAAAAATAGAATGTTTAAAGTTGGAACAAGGACCACTCTCCTGCTTGTTGTCCCTCTCTTTCATCATTCTTCCCACCTGAAGATACAGCCGCAATGTTGAGTCCATGAATCAAAGACATAGGGAGAGGCAATAATGCTGGCATTGTTAGACAGCTAAAACAAAACCAGAAATGTATTCTTCCATGTTCTTTTTAAGGGAGAACAAAAATGTAAAATGTTTGAAGGTTCTGAACACTTGATATTCTGTCATTGAGACTAGATCTACCTTACTCATTCAATCTATTTGGTTTGTAATGAGTGATTTTCTTGTTGTTTTCTGTATATTGGTTTATTTTTCTTGCACAGATGGTAATTTGAAAGAGAGAATTTTGGTTTATTTTGTCTTTCCAAAGAGCTGCGTAGAGAATTAGACACTTGGCAAATGTAATAAGTAACTTGATATTATTTTCTCTACTGCATGGATTCTCCACCTCAGCACCATTGATATTTTGAGCTGAATAAGGTGCTTTGCTAGGGTGGGGAAAGGAACTGTCCTGTGCATTGTAGGGTTTTCAGGAGAAATCTTGGTCTCTACTTACTATATGCCAGTAACATTCCCCTCCCAGATGTGACTTTAATCAAAGTTTCTAGACCTATCAAGTGTTTTGAGGAGTTGGGACAAAATCATTCCAGCTGAGAAATAGAATATCTAAGCAGTTGGATAAAACACATTAAAAATGAGGAAATTCACCTTCATGTTTTTATTCTTCAGTTGCATATGGTAAGTATTTTCTGTATTGCAGTTAGTTTTCAAGTACATGTACGTTATTTTGATCTATGAATTTGCTTTCTATAAAGTGATGTGAAATGCATTCTAAGTGAAACTTACAAGGAAATGCTGTGGAGTAAGGCTTTGTTTATGTGACATGAAAACCACAGGTTAAGTCTGTTAAAAAGAAACATTAAAGCAAAGTTTAAATAGCTGTGTGGCATTGCATAGCATTCAAGGGTGACAAACTTACAAACTCAAATTATGTCTATGACCAAGTAAGGAAAAAGAAGTCTGTGAATCAGCTTCAGAATTTCCACTCTGAGAGAGACTGGTAGTGTTGGAGGTGAACCCAAGCACATTATTCCAGGTAAGAGTTTTTAAATCCAAAGAATATTAAATATTCTGTAGGCTAAATAAAAGATATGTTTAGGTATATTCAGCTGCCAGTTTACAACCCCCAAATAATTTTGCCTATAGGGGACCACATAACCATTTCATGTTCAACTGGATTCTTTGGCATTAAATGTCAACCATTGTATTGTCTTTCAGTTGGCTCCTGTGGACAGTCCACATACTTAAATTGTGCTTTAAATGGGATACCAGAAAAATGATTGTTTTTTCTCATAGATGCTAGGCTGTGTGTTTTTGTCACAGAGAGGCAATAATTCTCAAACCAATACCAATATTTTCTACTCCATTTCAATAAAAGCATAAAATTCTTAACTGGCAGATGATGATTTAAAGTGGCTGTTACATATTCATTCATTCCTTCTATCTTTGAACAATTATCCATAACCTGTTTGGAACTGGTTGCAAAAAATAATAATAAGTGATGTTGACCTGAAGACACCCACTATCAAGTAAAAGTGGATGATGGATAAAAAGATAATTCTAATGTTATATGATATTTTATGATAATAATAGAAATGTTCATAAAGAATTATACGAATGTGAAAAACTAGTTCATTCATGCATTGATCCATTTTTTATTGTTTATTTGTTCAAATACACATATTTTTATGAATTGTGAAAGGCTCATTGAGAGCTCAAAGTAAAATGTATACAATCATTCACAGATAAATTCTAAAGTGAAACAATTATAAAAATTAGTGAAACTTTGTGAAGAAGAAATCACTTTTAATAAATCACTTAAGCAAAAAGATTAACCATAAAAGATTCAAAGGAAGTATACTGACACTTATTTCAATATTATTATTATGCAAAGTTGTGGTTTTAAAGCAGCTAAAATCAATGTAATTCAAGAAGGTGATTAGCTTTTTTCTCAATCTTAATCCATTATCATCAAGGGAAAATTTTTGAGAATAAATTAAATGATTAATTTAAATATTTAAAACAAAGTATTAATAATTCATATTCAATTAATTAAATTCTAGTGGAATTTATCTCATGACAGAAATAGACAAATATGAAAATGATCTGGACAGGAGTGTTGTACATTTAAGCTGCTATTAATCACAATTAGCCCTCTAGATTGAAAGTTTATCTATGCAAATAAAGCAGGTTGACTCTACTGCTATGAAATTTTAGATCTTTGTGGTTGAAAAGTCAATGGAACCACAGCTCTTCTTTTGACTTCTCTTTTAAAATTATTATACCTTCTGTTGATTCCAAAATATAAGGTGTGCCTCCTTCTTTGATATTACTGCAGATACTCTTGGTGGTCAATCTATATCCCTTTGGAATTCACTGATCCAGTGCATCCAACATTTGGAGGACAAATACGCCAATTTTCTCTATTTTCAAGAGAGCATAATGTTGAAGCCTCTTATACTTGTCTCCCAAATGTCCACATTAAGATCAAGCTTCAGTTGCATATAGTAGTAATCTGCTAATGACATACCCTTCCTTGGCTTCCTTTCATTTCCCCACTCACTTTCTCAAATCCCATTAGTGTTTCCTGGGAGCTCCAGTCAATCAATCTCTTTGATTCAGGAGCTCAATATAAGTAAAAATATAATACTTTATTATTTTATAAGGAAATATGGGCATTTTATTTATTCTATATGTACATCATAATTTATAAACTATTATTTATAAAGTCATTTTGAGTTATGATTACTTGGCAATCTTACACTCTACAACAGAAATAACAGTAGTAGTAATAATAAAAATAATGATAGTAAAACATGTAGTTAACATCAGTACAAAGCAATACATTAAAACGTTGTAAGTAGTAAACATAATTTAAGCATTCATAAAAGAATAGGAAACTTCTCAAGGAAGTGACCAGGAAATCAGGAAAAACTTGAATCCATTCTTTTATGCGACATTTATTTAGCATTTAATATGAAGTAAAGCTAAGGAGTGGTGAATAAAAAGGTGATATATAATGAACTGAGCTTCCTCTTTTGTGTGTCACAGACTGACATGTTGCTCTAGGACACACATACCTACATTCAAATATATTTTGATGATTCATTTGACAGAAATCATTCATTTGACAATATAAAGAAAAAGGATCAGCAGAGATACAAGATACAAGGGAGAAAGAGTAACTTTATAATTGCTCAAGATGTAAATTGCAGCATTTCATTATTGATCTACAACCAAAGCTCTGCAATGACTTAAACTATGTTAAAACACATGCTAATATTTTCAAAGTGTCATATGAATGCAGAGCATAAAAGTTTTTTGTTTTTTTTTCTGGATTAAAAGGAATATAGATCCTAGATGTTTTACTGTCACTGATCATATAAACCAGCAGAAACCAAAGCTAAGAAAGATAAGAGGCCTCTCTAGTGAATTTTATAGCTGAATTGGCTCATTTACTTGTCCTCTAAGAAAGATAAGTAAAATTTGAAAGAAAGAGAGGTAGCTGAGTTGAAAACAAAATTGGAATTAATAGCTAGGAAAACACTAGTATGATAATTAGTGAATCCTAGAATTTGAAGTGGTTTAAATAAGTTTTATGAATACAATAGCTTTTAGAGCAAGTTGCATGTATCTGGTTGTTATTTGAAATCTGAAGTTTCAATCAAATATATTGGATGTATTTCATCAAATCTGCTGCAATATTTCTAGATCCCCACAATTCTCAGACCTATCAAAATGGAACATATTGAATCAGAACTACTAAATCTTTTGGTGACATTTAATTTCTCTGCATGATTTGGACAGTACTTATATACATCTAGTTGGATGTCTTCAAATCTAGTTGGATGTCTTCAAATCTAGCTTGTAACGCCAGCTGTTCTTTTGTTTTGAACTTTGTCTTCATCTTGAAAATGCTAATGTTAGGGCTAATCAAAGTTCATCTTTTCTTTTCTTTCCTTTCCGTCCTTCTTTCTTTTTTTTAGAACCATAGTAAACATAGAGTTGGATATCTGCAATGCTTAGCCTTCTTCTTCATTGAATATTAGGCATAATTTATCATTAGAGAAAGCACTAAGTCACCAAATAATAATAATAAAAATGTTATTGAGTATTATAACTATGTATTGCTAGCATTTAATACCTTTAAAAACTTCCTTATATAACCAGAAACTATACACTTCATAATATTTAAGTAGAACATTTCTCAATATAATTTAATGTATCATGATTGAAGCAAGTTTTTCACCATCTCCACTGGCCTCTTGTCTGATTATGATTTTCTTTTTTCTTGGTGATTCCTATGTGGACCGATAATGAATACAGCTATAAAAGCAAGAGGAGGGAACCACTGCATACCTCTCGTTTCTAATAGAATGGTCGAGTGACAGGATTTCACATTGTCAGAAAAACAAAAACAAAAATGCTGCTCTTTACTTGTTGACCTTAACCCAAATGCTCAATGATGAACCTCCTTTTCAGTGTTGATTATACCATTAGTTATATTTGAAGTTTCTTATTCCAAATACTGTTGATTGCTTTTATATGTACGGCTTAGCTTTTGGATAGTACACTTTTTTTTTTTTTTTTTTTTTTTTTTTTTACTCAAAGGTGTTATTTATTAAGGTGAAAAATGAACCATTTTTTATGCTTTCCAGTTAGGACCAATCAGTGTTTCTGAAACCAAGGAAGTAAAATAAGAATACAATGCTGCATATTTCAAATTCTTGTGGAGAGAGAGAGAGAGAGAGAGAGAGAAAGAGAGAGAGAGAGAGAGAGAGAGAGAGAACACATATAGACAGAGAGAATGTGGACAATTAAATCTACAAATTATATCATAACTATGTTTCTAAGAAATATTGTATGCTTTAAAAAATAGATGTTTTAAGACAGTGTGAAAAATTATACCATAGTAGACATTCTATTTTAGATTGTTCATTTTTTTTCCCAATTTCTTATTTTATGAATTTTTGTACCTATAAAAAAATTGAAGGAATGGTATATTAAACACTTGTACACCTTTCACAGAGATTCGGAAATTGTTAACAATTCACTGGATTTTGCTACATTTGGTCTCTATTTACCTATATCTTTTTTTTTTCCTTCTTACTGAAAAATTTGAGAGTAAGTTATAGACCTTGTCATATATTTTTTTCTTTTACTTGTTTATAATATATTCCATGTAGTCTGTCTTGAAAAATGTTCCATGTGAATTTGTAAAGAATGTATATTCTGCTGCATTGGGATAAAATGGTCAAAAAATATCAATTAAATCCGTCTGATCTAGTGTGTCATTTAAGGCTGCAATTTCCTTGTTGATTTTCTGTCTGGAAGATGTGTACTTTTGTGTCAGTGTCAGTGAGGTGTTAAAGTCCCCTGCTTTCATTGTATTACTGTCAATCTCTGCATTTATGTTGGTCAATATTTGTTTCATATATTTAAGTGTTCCTATATTTTGTGTATAGATTTTTACTAGTGTTAAATCCTCTTGTTGGATGATCCCTTTATTATTATGTAATGTCCCTCTTTGTGTCTTATCATAGTCTTTGTTTTGAAGTCTACTTTGTCTGACATAAGTATTGTTAGCCCAGATTTTTTTTTTCATTTTCATTCACCTGAATTATCTTTTTTCATCCTTTCTCCAGCCAGAACTTCTGCCTTATTCTTTTTTATGGTTCTTATGTCCTCTTTTATGTTTGCTATCTCTTTGTTGAAGTTCTCACTAAGTTCTATGAGCATCCTTATAATCATTGTTTTGAACTCTGTATCTGCTAGGTTGCTTGCCTTCATTTTGTTAGGGCTTTTTCTGGAGCTTCTTTCATTTGGGACATACTTCTTTGTTTCTTCATCTTGGCTTCCTCTCTGTGTTCATTTCTATATTGGGTGGATCTGCTATATCTCCCTGTCTTGGCTGGGTGGCCATATATAGTAAGTACCTTGTGAGGCCCAGTAGTGCAGTCTCCCAGGTCACCTGCACCAGGTGCTTTTGGAGTGTAGTTTGTGTGGGGTGTGTGTGCCCTCCTGTTATAACTTAGCCTTGATTGCTATTGGTACATCAGTGGGTGGGTTTGACCCTCAAGATGATTGGCTGTGGGGTTTGGCCACATCCTCAACTTATGGGCTGCTGTATGGGGAGCTTACTCACAGAGTGGGATTTGTTTGATTAGGTTCTGGTGTCTGCTGAGATTGCCCTTTTGGTTTGCTGCTTATGGGGCTAATTGGGTGGTGGTGCTCTGCTGTGGTCTGAAGCTGACCTCTAGGTATGTTGATTTTGGGGCCTCTTTGGAGGGGTTCCAGTGCAGACCCAGGTCAGCCACTGACTGTGACTGGCCAAGGACTATCTGATAGGCGCTACAAAGTGATATGCTGTTGGTTGCTCTCTGTGCTGGACCTCAAGGCACATGGGAGAGGCCATGCTGCAAAATGAGTCTGGCTGCCATCAGAACTTGGCTTGGAGTAGCTCCGCAAAAAGCCCAGGGCACTCCAAGGTCTGCTGCCACCTGCCAGCTCCCGTAAGACTCAGCTCCTGATAGAACCTTATGTGGTATTTGAGTTGGGTGAGGTGGGGTCTCCGGGAGTCACCAGAGGTGAGATGAGTGGTGTTTACCAGATTAATGTAAATTCTGGTTTGGTTCCAATGCTGAGCTTGGAGCTACTCAGCAAAAGCCTCAGATTATACCAAGGCTAGTTGCCTCCTGTTTGGAGCCAATGAATTCCCTAAAACTTGTCCAAGAAAGAGTGTGACATGAGCGGAGATCGCTGCTGGCTGAGAATGTGCCTCTGTTGTTCCAGTTTGGGAGGGGCAGAGTCCTAGAAAGTCACCATGGTGGAGCAAGTGGAGCTTACCAGGCCAATACAGATTCAGATTTAGCTGTGTGGGGGAGGGCTGTACCCCGGACAGATGGTGTCTGCCTACCAGCTGAATGTCAGAAAAATTCTACACAGGAAAAATGGTGACTATCCCTCCAGTCCTTGTCCTGAAGCCATACAACTCAGTCTCTCCTTGATTGTTTCTGACTCCTCTTGAGTAACCATCCCTCTGCCAGAGCTCTGGGTGAGTGCCAGGAAGCAAGTGAGCCTGTGTGTGGTCCCTTTAATAGGACATCTGGGTTTCCCACAGCATTCCCTCTTCACTTGAGCAGTCAGAATCCCCACTGTTTTTCACAAACAGATATTGTGGAGGTTCCTCTTTCTGGTGCTGGTGCTCTGGGCTGGAGAGCCTGGTGTGGGACTAGATCCCCTTACTCCAGGGAGTACCACTGTGACTGAGACATCACTTTCAATTCTCAACCACCACGCATAGGTGTGGTGCCAGCTCATTTTCTGTCTCCTACCAGTCTCAATGTGGCTTCTTCTTTTTATTCTTAGTTATAGGACTTCTGTTCAGTTAGTCTTCAGATGGTTGATTGTTCTATAATTTAGTTGTAATTTTAATGTGGTCATGGGAGGAGGCAAGCACAGCATTTATCTACTCCCCCATCTTGGATCCTATATATTCAATTTTCAATAGTAGTCCATGTGCAATTGAACAAACCATACTAAAAGTCCATAAAATAAGATGAAGAAACAGGAACAAGATAGTATATGTACACATGAGATATTTACCACTTTCATTCTATGAAGAAGAATGCTTATAGAGATGAGATTATAGAAATGTAAGAATTTGATTCTCTCCTTGTTATTAAGCTCTTCTTGGGTTTTGACACAATGTCTCCATCTGGTGTCTTGGCATAATTAATCTATAACATATCAAAGGCACATATTTAAAGTTCATGTAAAAAAATGTTGTCCTAGTTTTGTATGGGTCCATCTTTAGAATAGAATAGAATAGAGAGAATAGCAGCCCAAACCAAAGAATATGGTTAGTGCCTACATTATGTCTGATATTTGCAGATTCTAGATTTTACCATACAAAATGCATAATATTAATGCAATATTTAAATATTGAATATGTGAAAATGACTAAATTATTCTATAGTTCTCAAAACCTTTGGCTTAAAACATTTAAAATTGTTTTTACATGGAAAAGTAAATGGACGGAAAATGACTTCAGAGAATGGAAGTACAGTGAAGGGGTAACAATGAACACATTAATCAAAATAATGTATTCTTATTTATCAGGTATTTCAGTAAATTATTTCTCAAAAGGTTAGCTTCACTATGGCATTGTCAAATAACTTGGCTTCTCAAATGTGGCTGTATAATAGTTTTTAAAAATAACAATTTTTAATGAAGTCACTGGAGTTAAAAAATGAGCAAAAATAGACTATTTGATATCATGTGGCCATCAAACTAATTATGCAGAAATAGTGGTCTTTGCCAGGTGATCAGAACGATGTATGCCTACAGCTGCTAAGGAAACTTTAGTTTCTTGAACAGCCAATTTTCATGAAAATCACATGTTTGTTAGTTTATTGGATTTGCTAATCCACTTTAAGTAATTACATTTCTCATGTTTATAATTTTTTTTAAAGACAACATAGGCTATTAATACTGAGAAAGTGGCACTATACCATTTATAATGCAAGTATAAGAGCAAAGCCATCTTGACAAACTTAAGTGAAAATTAATGTTAATAAATAAAATAAAACATAAATTTAAGTTTTTTTAAAAAATAATAAATTTATATTATTTATTCAGTGCCTTCACCAGTATTTAACAGACCGTGGAGAGTGCTTACAGAGATAAGTGTTTCCACCATCCAGAAATTATCAATAGACACTTGTTGAAATGGTCTCTAATAAAAGGAAAAATAAAAATAGAATCTCATTGTGTTTTTCAATAAAAAACACTGACATAATAATAATATAAATAAGAATCTGCAAACTCACCACTACTGGTAGCCCTATGAGGTAGTCAATGAAAGATAACTGAAACCTAATCAGTATAAATTATTCAGGAGAGGAAGTACAATGCTGAGGACCAGATCTTCCTTGGAACTGCATCAATTAACCCCTCATTTTAGCATTTCCCAGAGGAGAGTCAAGGCTCCTTATGTCTGAAATCAATTTTTGGACATCACAATATGCTTGACAGTATGGCTGTTTGGGGAATACCCTTCCTGAAACTTTGGTCAAAGTTATGTAGTTCATCTGTGTCAATGATTGTTGACCTTTCTGGGGAAATCACCTATTTACCGTTTTCCCAAAGCCATAAGTGCACAAGAGTAAGGATGCTTAGAAGAGTCATGCTCTTCTAAGTATGAAGAAAATAAAAGAACCATTGTCTGCCTATTCTACTAACAAACTGCAAAGAGGATTTTAGATCAAGTGAGAAGTGCTTATACCAAATAACTTCCAACATTGTAATGGTAATTTGAAGATTGGCTGTGAGATCAGCTTATGTTGGGGAACTTTCCATGAAGAAAATAAAACAGTAGGAAATACAAAATACTATTCTTCAGTTGTAGAGAGTAAAAATAAGTTTTAATATGCAACTTCTCACAACGTCTAAGTGTTTAAAGCATATACATAAAAACAGGATAAAATATAAGGTTTGGGCTTGGAAGTCTGGGAATATTGTTCAAATTTCAGCTTTGTCACCACCTGGGCTACATTGTATTAAGTCTACCTGCAAATTAGGATAATAATTATGACATTGTTGTTAAAGTTAAAATATGTTAAAGTATAAAAGAGAAAACATATTTCCTGGCACTTGTCTTCAGTAAATAGTAGCTTTCATTATTAAAACAGCAGTTTGATTAACACATTCATATTTCAACCCACAAACTTTCATTCATTTATTTATTAAGAGAGTCTTTCCAAGTGCCATACACTCTATTAGGCATTGGGGGATACAGCAGTGAATAGGACAGATTACCTCTGCTCTATGGAGTTTAAAGTTAGCAAACAAGAGACATTTTTTAAAAATGCTGTCACAAAATTACGTTTTTGCACAGCCACAAAAAAAATCCTATACGGGAAAAAATTACAAAAGCCTCTGAGAGAGAATCCTAGAAGGACATTTTGGATAATGAAAAAGCGACTGTATTCCCCATTTAGTTTAAAGTAGAGTAGAGGTAGGACAGCAGTCACAGAAGGCAAGAGAGTGGGCAAGGATCAAACTATAATAGAAGCAGAATTTGGATGAGAAAGGAGACTAGAGCAATATAATTATCTTTCTCTTTTACCTTCAGGACCTCACATTAGCAAGGAAGGAAATGAAAATGTGTTCTCAAAAAAGTTATTAAGATATTGGAAATAAAGATTACTGAAAAATTGGAACACATGGGGATATTTGAGTTATAAGCGAATTTAAAGCATTTACATATTTTGAAGATATTTATTAATATAGAAACAGTGATTGAAAAGATATTAATGGCAAATTAGATATATATCACCAAAACAAATTTTATTGTCCAATAGTACAGATGTGTGACACACACACACACACACCACACACCACACACACACACACATACACACACTTGCACATGCACTCACATATGTACGTAGACAAATGTGCACATAAAAATAATACACATTTACTCAAAAACATTTGTAAAAATTAACACAGTGTGGAAAAATTTCTGCTTGAATTTTGTTAACTATATATTAAAAATATAGAGATAGGGTGGGCCTTTATTAACCACATTTCTAGTTTTATATCTGATGCTTTGGCATCTGAGGCCCTTCTGAACAGAGAGGAACTGCACCTCCCTGGGTTATCCTAATGCCTGCAAACAACAGTTGACTTTCTAGTGAGCATGTCTTTTGTATACAAGCAAAACAATACGGAGCCCATAGCTTCTAATTTCCTCCTTTGTTGGGCTCTCGCACTCAGGGCCACTATTCTCCTGCTGTAATCACCCCAGGACCAGAGCTGCTGAAATTACTCAAACTTGCCAATCCTACACCTGCATAGACTGATTACACTGCCTTGCCCATTCTTTCCTGTGAAAAACAGGAAAATGGGTCTTCCACAATTCCACACTCTGACTCTGCCTGTCATTAATATCTAACACTGGTGTCCTCTTGTGCAGCTTTATGAAGAGTGCATAACCTCTTCTTTAGAACTGTGAATCATCAGTGACTATCATCTCCTGATCAGTTGGCTTCACCACCTGAATAATAATAAATCCTGCATTCCTCAACAGAACTATTTTAGATAGATTAATCAAAAAATGTCTATCTAACTCAATTATTCCACTCTTTAAGATCCATCAGATGATCCTTTTTACTCCTAGCAGCAATGCCTAGGAGTACATGTAAATAAAATTATAAAATTACACATTGAGTATTAATTAAAAGGAAAATACCTGGGAAAATGAAAAAAAAAAAAGTCCAATCTCTTTTCAATCAAAGTAGCAACTTAAAATGACTAAAAAATTAATAGCTATTTTTCCCAATAAGTATCCTGGCAGAAAGAATAAAAAATGTTGAAGTGCAGGTCTATATAAATTTAGAGGTTAAATTTTAAAGTTTCCCACCTCCACCCTTTATCAATAGGTATAGACTGGAGCTGGGCTATAAAAAAAAAAAATATACTAAAGTATAAATCCAAACAGCTAATTAAAATTCAAACCATCACTTGAACAAAGACACTATTAGTTGAAGAAGCTTGGTTACTATCAATGATAGTGAAAAAGGACGTTAGTTATAAACAATTTTTCACATTACCAATTATTACTAGAAAAAAATAGTATTTGTCATTTAAAAAATGGTATTTTAATCAATAAGCTAATATTAAATCAATCAGCAAAAACAAATTGTATGCACAAATATGACACAGAAGTGTTTTAAGATCAAGAACATCAGAATTAGTTAACAAAATTAGTTCTGTTTGACAATTTAAGATGCCTAAAACATTTTCAATTCATGATTGGTTCATTAAGTTGCCATATACTGAGAATGCCTCAATGGTGGCAGAATTACTGATTTCCTCTCAGATGTACTTTTAATGAGGTTTGGCATTTTTAACCAAAAGAAAACTATCCTTCCATAATATTATTGTGAAAATAAAGCAATTTCTGTCATTGAAATATTTTAGATACTACAATACTGCCAGAGGGCTTTATCTCAATATAAAGAGAATTGTCTGTGTTGCTGAATAGTAATAAATGTTTTTTTCTGTGTCGGTTTTTTATGTGTCGGTTTTATGTGTCGGTTTCCTGATTTTTTTAGGATATTCATTCAAATAACACCTAAGAATAAATAGTTTCTATTGGTTTTAGGTGTTTAATACATTATTCAAAAGCTAACTTTGATCACATTAATAAAAATACAGCTTAACATTTACTCTGTGGTATTGTACTATTTATTTTTAATTTACAATTATCAGAGGCATATATTGTACATTATGAAATCTATAGAAATGGTACTAGCTAGGGAGATTAAGTTCAGAAATTTGGCCTGAAGATTTCAGTTTTTGAATCACACCACCACTATTTACTAATTGATTTTGGGAAGGTCGTTTAACCTATCTATATCTAAATTCCTCTTCTAAATAAGGATTATGGAAGTACCTATCTCCTAAGATTCTTGTTATATTAAAATGCAAATACAATTTACAATGTAAATCTAGTAGCTAAAATTGTTGGAGCTCCTTTCTCATGCTCTAGCCTTTCTCACTTTAGTGTACACCAACTCAACTTTCCATACTAGCACCTACATTTCTCTCTGTGGCTTTTCATGGCTGTTTAAGTCTGATTTCCTTCTTGTGTGATACGTTGGATGTGCCAGGAATAAATGCTCTCTAAGAACAGCACTTCACACTGACTCACAGAATAGGTGTTTAAATATCAACACTCTCACCCCTCATACGTGTTTACACAGGTACTAGGGAACCAGTGGAAATAATCTCTAGATTATCACAGTGGTAACTAGCTTACAACAAACCAATGTGTCCCTTCCTTTTTCTGGGTCACTTTCCCACTTACCTAAATTCACTTAGGTTCTCATCTCAATGTCATTGTCTGTTGGACTTCATATTAATACAGTCATCATCACAAGGAGTCCTAGAAAACAGATTTCCAGGATTAGACTTTGAAACAGAAACAAGAAAACCATTGTTATTGGTAAGCAAGGAGTCAGTAATACTTAGCATGCAATAGCATCAAAATTACTAAGATTTTTTACAGGTGGAGGAATTGGGATGGGATACAAGTGGAAAGACATATATTCATTTATAAAATAGCTTAACTTTGAGATATGTAGCAACGTTGGTAACTCAAAGGATAATTAAATAGTTTATTTAGTGTTCTCTAAGCACTGAAGACAGAATGATAAACTCAAGTTAGCCAAATACCAATCTAAGGCATGAGAAGCAAGCCAGAAGGCATCGATAGAAGATTTTAAAAAGCTAGACTTCTACAGTTAGAAAGACTTGCCTGAAAATTATACCCAGAACTTTATTTTTAGAGTACCTTGATTAGAAAGGAGAATAAAAAAATACTAGCATTTTTAGTAAGATCTAAATTTGTATGTACAACTGCATATTGGATGTCTGATGTCTTAGCATGGGTCGTGTCTTAAATTAACTCACTAGCTGACACTGTTTCCCTGGAGGATGAAGGCATTCCATTTATTAAAGTAATAAGGAATGGCCTATTGGTGGGTAGGGAGGGAAACATAATTTAGACAGTGGTCATTGTCTACTGTAGATCAGGATTGACAGTAGAAAAGATTTTAAGAGAGGTGAGCTCTTTAGTGTAATGAGTGACAGGAGGGTTTCAGAATAGCAGAGGCCACATGGCAACAATTACCAGTGAAGTAAAGTGAATATACTCTTCATAAAGAGCACTGTAGCTGTAATGGTAAAAAGAGCACTGACCCACAAAGGTGTATGTCAATGGCTGATGGACAATAGTATCCCAAAGGCAACAGAAATTGCTGCTGATGAGGATTTGGCTTGACTTATATAACCAGAAAGGGTCAAGATCTGGTGAATAAAAGGCTGAGCTCAATGGCTGCATTATACAATCATTATTATTGATCCATTTAACAGATCAGAGCCAGTTCCTTAAAATGGGAGACCATAATTTCACAGAGGAAAAGACCCTTTAATGAAAGGCACTGTACTGCCCATATCCCCAATTCTCCCTCAATGAATCCATGGCCAACACCCCCAATGTCAACCAACAAAACAAACAAACAAAAGAACCTTTCCTGTAGCAACAGAGGACTAACTAGATCCTTTGAGAAATAATGAATACTGTGCCACCCTGGTTCTCTAGTTAGAGTGGGAATATGTGAAAGCTAGGTAGTAAATGGAGTCCTAATCCAAACATGTCTAACAGTGGATCCAATAGTCCACAGATCCACCCTGTAGTTATTTACAAGCATCACATTATTTTGCTTGCCTAGAGAGTAAAATTCTAATTGTTGGAAGGTCAAATGGAAGTTCTGAAATTGTATTTCCCATTCGATTCAAAACAGTAAATCAGAGCAATATTGCATCTCAGGTGGAAGAGTAGAAATTAATGGTGCTATCAATGACTCAAATGATGTAGGTTAGTTGTCTCACAATTACTCTCATTTAATTTACCATTCTGGCTCCTAATAAATACAGATGAATAATGGCAGATTGTGGAAGTTTAGTATCAAATCAATGGTCACATCATCAACTGCAGTTGTTAGCTGGATTTGGTAACTTCACTTGAGAAGAGCAACAGAGCCACTGGCACTTGGTATCTGGCATTTGATCTGATTAATTGACTAAGACTTTTATTTTTTCAGTCCTCATAAGGAGAGATGACATGAAGCAGTTTGCATGCAGTGCAACAGCTATAATAACTTGCCTTCTCTTTCTTACATTATAGACCAAAGTGATCTTGATTGCCCAGGTATTCCAAAAGACAAAATCTTGTCCACTATTTTTAAGGCAGTGTGTAAATTGGACTTGAAGAATACATAGTGCCAAGTACCTTGGATGTCCTGGTAATACACATAAATTCATGAAGGTGGAGATACATTTTCTAAAGATTCAGTGGCTTCCCACATTGGTGATGTTTTAGGGGTTTGGTGACCTGGAAAATACTGGGTTATTACCTCCACGATGAGGGCAATATATTTCTCCGTAATTCCTAAGCTCCACCTGCCCCTCCCCTCAACAAATAAGCATATTGTTTGGTAGGCCTCTTAAGAATTTGGATATAACAGATAATAATTTAATGCAGTGATTTGTAATGTTTTGTAACAAAACAAAACAAAAAGCATGGAAGGCAAAAACAAGAACAACTAGCAAGGTAACAGATAGAAAACAGTAACAAATATGGTAACTATTAATTTAACTACATAAATAACCACTTTAAATATCAAAGATCTAAATAATCCAATGAAAAGACAAATGTTGTCAGAGTGGATCCAAAAATAAGATCCAATTATCTATTGTCTATAAGAAACCAATTTTATCTGTAAAGACATATATATATTAAAATTAAATGGATGGAGAAAAATCCTGCTAACACTAATCAAAAGAAAGCAAGAGTAGCTATGTGAATTTTAGATGGAGCAGACTTCAACGCATGGAAGTTTATCAGGGAAAAAAAAAGGGCATTACCTAAGGACAAAGGGGTCAATTTTCCCCTTTAACAATCTTTAACATGTATCTGCCTAAAAATAGAAGATCAAATTATGAGAGGCAAAAACTAGTAATAATGCAAGGAGATATAGATGAATTCATAATGGTAGATAGAGACTTCAACACCTCTCCCTCTTGGAAATGAACATATCCAGCAAGGAGAATATCAGTAAGGACATAGTTGAACTCAAAACACCATCAATCAAGTGGATTCAATTGATGTCAATAGTCTATTTTGCCCAACAACAGCAGAATAAACATTTTTCTCAACCTTACATGGAATAATTGCCAAAACAGATCACATTCTCAGCCATAAAACATACCTTAAGAAATTACAACAAAAAAGCATACAATGTTTGCGCTCAGACCATAATAAAATTAAACTAGAAACGAGTAACAGAAAGATAACTGGAAATTCTCAAAATATGTGGAGATTAAACAACTCATTTCTAAATAACACATAGGTCAAAGAAAAAAATCTCAAGAGAAATTTAAAAACATTTTAAACTGAAGAAAGAGCAAATTAATTCCAAAGTAAATAGCAAAAATTAGTAATAAGAATTAGAGCAGTCAAAACGTACAAATACACTGTTTTAAGTTCTAGGTATGTAATATACAGTGTCGTGAGGCTCTGGTGCTTGCTAAGTCCACCCTTTGGTATGTTGTCTGGGGCACTAATGGAGGGGTTTCTGCTGTGTTCTGAAGCTGGCCACCAGGTGGGTTGATTCTGGGACCTATTGAGAAGGGGTGTGGTGTAGGCCAAGTTCAGCCACTGCCTGTGCATGGCCCAGGGCCACATGGTAGGAGCTACAAAGTCATCTGCTGTTGGTAGTTGCCTGTGCGGGGCTGGGAGGCACCTGGGAGTAGTTATACTGTGAACTGATGTTGGCTGCCATTAGTGCCAGGCTTGGGACTGATTAGAAAGAGGTATAGGACATGCAGAGGCCAGCTACTGCTTGTTTAAAGTTTGTGGACCTTTGAAAAATTTTAGGAAAGTCCACAGTAGAGGTGAGTCCAGCCACTTGTTTCACAGGAACAGCAACTGACTGTGAAAGTGGCTGGGGCAGGATCTCAGAGAATTCCCAGGATGGGGTGAGATTAGTGTTATTCTGGTTAATGGAGACTCAGATTGGGAACCCACCTTCACCTGCAGGCTGAAGGGGGAGGGCTCAACAAAGAAACAATGGCGCCTGCCAGCCATTTAGTCCCAGAGTGAGCAGCCCCTCTATCCCTCCCTCTGAAGCCAGACAATTCAGTTGCTCCTTGATGTCCCTGCTGCTTTTCAAGCTGCTGTCCCTTCACTGGATGTTGGGTAAGTGTTTGTGAGAGAGTTTGCGCTAGGGCCTCTTAAGAGAAGGGCTGGGTCTAGACAAGCCTTCGTCTCATCCAGACTGAGTCCCTGGTGATTTTCACAGCTGGCTCTGTGGGACACCTCTTCCCAGAACTGCTGCTACAGGCTGTGGAGCCCAGTATGCGTCTGGTAACTCTTGCTCTTCAGGAGAGACCTCAGCAGCTGAGAGGTCCTCCTGATTCTTAACTGCTATACAAGCGTGTGGCAACAGCCCCTTTCCTGGTCTCTGCCCCTTCTACCCATCTCAATGTGGCTTCTTCTTTCTGCCTTCGTTATAGCAGTTCTGTTCAGCTAGTCTTTAGGCGATTCACAAGAGTGGTTGTTCTTTAATTTAGTTATAATTTTGATGTCATGTGGTAATTGGAGGAAGTGAGCACAGCATTTACCTACTCTGCAATCTTGATTGGCAGTTCCACCAAATATACCTCATTTTAAAGTAAGTAAAATATACACCAATATTTTATGCTTGTGAATACAGTCATGGACAGAAATTTATGTGAAGGATACTATTTGTTATTTACTAGTGCAAAAATATTATATTCTTGACTAATGTTTACAGAAAAAATTGCTATAATCATGTGTGGTTCCTTTCAAGGCTGCTATATTAAGCTGGTTAGTGGCTCTCCAACAAATTTGGGAATGTTTAAATAGCAATGCTGACTTTTCTCTGCTTTGTTGAACACAAAATGATATACATAGGCTATTTCTTGATCTTTTTTATTCTGTTTGACAAATAATTGCCTTTATGCTTAATCAACTTTCCCTTAGGTCTTTGGTTAATTTCTATTGCTATGCAAAAAATAAGCAGCAATCCTTTAAACATTTATTGCAGCAGTTTTTATGAGTACACTTTACTGCAACCCAAAATCTTTAATTCATTTGGCTTTAAGCATTTGACAAATGATCCTATGTGTTTTTTCCTCTTATTTGTAAATTGTATAAAGTACAAGTATTCCATGCTGTCAGATGTGGTGACATAGAAGATAGATATCAGCTGTTTTAGGTTTCTTTTTTCTGGAAAAGTGTTTTTATGGTGCTGTCAAATAACCATCACAGACACATTTCCATGTCACCAGAATCTAATAGTTTGTTAGATTTTGAAAAATTTATAGACTTCTTTATTTTCAGGGACTTGGATACAATAAGCTAAAAGAAATTAAAAAATATTCTTTTCACTTTAAAATTTGGCATTTACTATGTCCCTATTTTACCCCAATGGGAACTTTTTTTTGCAATTTAAAATTATCACATAACATGTATGCTACCGTGACTCTCTTTGCTCTTTTCCCTACAGAAAAGAGAACTAATATACATCATCAATATTACTCCCTATATTAGAGACTTATTGAAGGAAATAATAGGTTTCAATTGAGTTTTTGAACTTAGAGGGTATAGTAACAGAAAAAAGGAAAAAGTGAGATTATAATGGAAACATGTAGAAATGTTCTAGAAAAACTTCACTGATGAACTAATATTTAAACTGAACTCTGTGAAATCCATGGCGTTTGATGCATATTTGGACTAAAATGAAGCATACAACAGCATGTCTTACTTAGGAAACTATATATAAGGCACAATTGCTGGAATGTAACAAGTGAAAGACTAGTGGTGGAAATTGAATCGGGCAGGCAGACAATGGCAAACTTCCCAGGGCCTGCTATGTATGATAAAAAGTTTAGATTTTCTAAGTGGAAAAGGACAATAAATAATAACAAAACTACTATGTTTCACTGCCTAAGATGTGTCAAACAGTATGCCAACCACTTAGTAAATGTCATTTTATTTAATCTTCATGAAAACCATGCAAGGTAAATATCTCCATTGGGAGATTTTGTTTTGTTTGTTTTTAAAAGAACTCTTAGAACAATAAAACTTTGCAACTGCCAAATGGCAGAGAATATAATTTAATCCAGTTCTTACGACCATTTCTAACATTTCTACTTACAAATTAGGGCTTTTAAGCCACTGTAATAGTGCAGGTAATGATATAAATATATTTGTGTTATAGAAATGTTCTGGTGGCATGGAAAGAGGAAAAGACTAGTGGTATTCTAAGTAAGAGACACTGGGTATGTGAACCAAGCCCAGGCAGTGTGTAAAGCAAAGACAAGACACTTTAGATATTTTAGACTACATAGTCTATGGGGATTGCAATAATGGAACTATTTGAAATTTATAAGACAAGCATGTACAAAATGAAAATTAAACAAAAATTAAGACTACCAAGAAGGTTAAAGAAAGCTTTTCATTCTGTTTCAATTGAGACAGAGTGATACATAGGTATCTGTCAAGTGTCACAAGTAGAGAGATAGCATTCTATACAAGAAACATAGTTTCTTCCCAACAACAGGGCATTCTGATACAGTAAGACTCTATGTATGGAGTTCCACAAGTTAATAACAACTGTGTGTTAATCTACTTATTTTTTAAGCTACAATTTGCACTGAAATATATGTTATACATGTTTGTAAATGTAAATTTTAGCTCAACAATTTCCACAAGAAAGTTAAGAAAACTTCTTCTTTTCTAATAGTGTATTTCCCATGGATATAGCTGATAGTACCTGTAGTTTGTATTGTTGCTTAAGAGAAAACACACCAAAGAGAATTTTAAAAGCCTCCAAGAGGAAGAAAAACTACAGCTTGTGTGAGAGGAATAGGAGATTGTTGTGTGTGTGTGTGTGTGTGTGTGTGTGTGTGTGTAGAGGGAGCATAAAATAAAGTAGTAGAATATCATTAAATATATATATTTTCTCAAATTAGAAATATAAGGCATGGTACCTGGTTAAAGAAGACAAAAATAGAAATAAAATTTAAGCTAAATATAATGCATTTCTTAAAAAAAAAGACGTATGCTTGGAGGAAATATTTTGTGAATAAAATACAACTAGATCAGGTATTAACCGAAACAATTATTGTGACTATTTTATTCATACTTTATAAAACCCAAATAAAGTTAAATTATAATATTAAAACCAATTAACATGTATGTTAAGGATAAAGGTAGAGTGTTTCTATTCATAACTAATGCTAGCACATTGCTGGACAAAATAGTCCTCTACTATGAACCACGTTTGGGTTCTGCAAAACTAAAGCTTAAAGCAAGTGCTCGCCTGAAGGGGATTTATTTGGAAGTCAAAGACAAGCAGTAATTATAAATAACTAGGGAGAGTAATAGGAAAGGAGGAAAAGCCAACTGGAAAAAAACAGTAAATGATTATTATAAAGTTGGCTACCACTTTGGATAATGGTGTTCAATCCTGCTGGGAATGTCTGAGTAGCCTTATAAACTGCATTTCAGTATTGTCTACCTCAGTGATGATGAAAGAGACAATCATTCGTTTATTGGCTCCTAATACCTACTGTCTAAGTATTGCCCAGGGGTAGTTGTGGGGGAGATTAATTACTCTTAGTAGCAGTTTAAGAATATGTGAATGTCAAAAGAGCTTCAGCAGGTATCCACATGTCTGGAATCATGCAAGCCCTCAGGTGGGGTGGGGGACAAGAGATACATCACACATATATGAAGTGAGGCAATCCCTGTAAGCTCTAAACGGGACAAAGCCTGCACATATCTGTTTTCTACAGTTAAGGATGGAATCAGGTAAAACCTCAATCAGGTGAGGCCAAGAAGATATGAACCAAAGCAGAAGTGTTCAGGGCAGCCTGCTCATTTGAGGTGCTCAGATCTGCTCACACCCTGGCACTTACCATCACCCTGTCCCAATGTAATTAAATCCATAACCAAGTCTGTAGTGTGGGCACATCAGTAAACTCTAAGGAGAACAATGCAGGAGAATTAGTGGAACAAATTATATTTAGTTTGTAATGTATTCACTCTGGTCAGTGTTACCTAAATTATTGTTTTAGCTGCATTTTGAATTTTTATATTGTGTTTTAGGTGACAGTTATAAATGTATTTTGAATTCTACTATAATTCCATATATGTATATATATATATATGTGTGTATATATATATATATATATATATATATATATATATATATATATATGTATATATATATATTCCCAAATATAAGGGTAATTTTTATTGTTAATATTTTGATGGAGTTATTATTTTAATGTATTATAAATGTATGTATACATTGTGATAAGTGCCTTGCAAGATATTGGTCTTGTTGAAAACATCCACTGAAACATTTGGTCCACACTAAAAGGTCTTTGAAATTTGGTTCTGTCTAAAATGTCCATGGGCATATTTGGTCCATTCCAAAATGTCCTTGATATTTGGTCCTGTCAAAAATGTATCATGAATTACAATAAAAATAATATAAGTACAATTTTAATGAAGTTAACTATTTGTATTATTTAATGAATCATGGACCAAATGTCACCATGGACACTTTGGACAGGACCAAATATCAAGGACCTTTTGACGTGAACCAAATGTCTCTATGGACATTTTGAACAAGACCAAATGTCCACTATTCAGTATGTATAATATCTGCCCTTTATTTTTTGTTAAGCCTTTGTTACTTTTATAATAGGCAATTTATGTACAAAAAAGCTTAACGGCTAAATACAAACTCAAGTCTGGTGAAGTGCTACAGTATGGAGATAGATCGTAAAAGGATGTCAGAACAAAACTCGAGTTAGGCAGATGGTTTACTCACTTCGTAAATAGTAAGCAAAGAAAAGTGAGTCTGGGCAACTTACAAAGGCATTGATAAAAAAAAAAAAAATGGGTAGGCAGACTTTCTACTTGAGAAAATTACCAAAGGACCATCAAGTACAAGTGCCAAGGAGACCAGAAGCAAGGTAGTGGCTCACTGCTCAGAAAGCCCAACGTGCAGTGAAGCAGTAACCAAGTTGGTCAGAAGCCATACACACCACATCTACCTCGATAGGCAGGCCTATCTAGTTCTGTGGAAAAAGCTTTTGGATCAGTGTCACATTTTTTTTAAATTAGTTTCAGGTGCACAAGACAAAGTAATACTTAGACGTTTATCATTTATACCCCTCACACTGTGTGAACCCCCCTCCCCCCATCCACCATCCCCCTGACATCGCACACAGCCATTACATTTCCACTGTCTGTTCCTAATGCTGTACTCTGCTTCTTGTAAGTATATACATACATATATATACATATATATATATATATATATATACACATATATATACATATATATATGTATGTATATATATATATATATAAAATCATAGTTGGCATTCATTATCATTCAGCTTCAGGTCACATTTTTAATGGTGGCTTTCAGAACTGCAAAGATGGTACTGCCTGGAAGTAAACTTTTAGTTTTTGTAAAGGACAGCGGTCTTTTTTCACTGAGGCTTGCTTATAACCACAGCATTACTACAATATGAAAAGATGAAGTTTGATAAATGCCTGTGTGCTTTCAGTGAGACAGAGTTTTTCTGAATAAATTGTTATCATTGCAAGTAGTTAGAACTCTTAATAAATATTTAAATCTGTCTAACAAAGTTGTGAAATGTTTTGCTATTCTTATATGAATATAGCTCATATTTATGGAGCACTTATTTTGTTTCTCATGTAGTATTTTATTTAATTTTCTCAACAAACAAGTGTGTTAGATAATATTTTGCAAGCTTTATAAATGCCAACAAAAAAAATATGAAGCTCAGCTCTATGAAAGAAACTGTCCAAATTAAAACAGCTAGAAAGTGTTAGAAGAGGATTTCAACACAGGAAATCTGATATAGATCTTGTTCTCACTTTCATGTTACATAGATATTTATGGCAAAGTCAATAACAAAAATATGTTATTTTCTACTTCAGTGTGATAAAATTTGTTCATATAGATGAAGATATAGATTTTTATTTTGCTACATTTCTAGCACTTCAGTTATATAATAGAAATGGCTACAATACTATGTGTTGGGCATATTAGATATAACTCTCCTTTCTCAATCCTGTTGAGTATTTTCCACATGTTACAGATATAAGACACAACACCTCAAAAATGAATTTCCCAGAGTCACAATACTAGTAAGTAGAAGAGAAAAAGATTCCGCATGCTGTATCTTTTATCACTCTGCCAATATGAGGAGAATCACATTACATGACACTATTCCATGCACTACCTTTTGTCTCCAAGATCAAGGAGTGCAATTCCACTGACTAGATGTGAGGCAATCATCCAGCAAGACAGTGAACATATGAGAAGGAGCTACTGAATGCCATTGCCAGAGCCATATTAGAGGAATGTGCCACACACATGTAACCTCCAAGAATATTCTTATTGTGATTTATCTTCCTTTTTAGAAGTGTCCTTGATCTTTCTCAGCATATTTACAAATCTTATGGCCAAGAGCCAAAGGGAATAGATAGTATATGATCCCCAAAAAGTATAACAATAGGCATGGCTCTGATTGAGAACTACATTCTTTCTATTTCCTCACCTCATGGTTCCATAGGATATTAAATGAACTTTTAAAAAATAAAATTCTGATTTTGTACCTTTTTTCCACATTAAAAAAAGACCCAAACCTATAAATAAATAAAAAGTCCTTGGTCTTTGGCTTGTCTTGTTCCACAACTCAGTGGTCTAAGTTACTCAATTAACTATGAGCCAAGTCATGGCCACCTTAAGGTAATTCAACACAGCAGAACAAATTGTGTGCAGTAGAACTAAACAATTCATCTAATGGAAATGTTTCTTCTGAGTAGCTTCTTTTTGCTCCAACTTAAAACCTGTTAAAGTGCTTTCTTATTTTTATTTATGAGACAAATCAGTCCTATGTCCTATTCATCTGCATGATACACAGTAGGTTTAAACAGGGCTCAGGAAACTGCTTATGTAAAGGGTTTGAGAGTAAATATTTTAGGCCTGAGGGCCACATAGTTGCTTTCAAAACAACTCCACCCTAGTGTTACAAGAACAAAGACAATATCTAATGGGTTGATTATGGCTCTGTTCCAATAAAACTTTGATTATAGACAGTGAATTTTGGATTTTTGAATAATTTTCAGGTCTTAAAATGTTATCCTTTTGATTTTAATTATTAAGAAACATAAAAACATTCTTAGCTTGTGTGCTGTATGAAAATATGCTCTGGGTGGGATTGTGTTTGTTTGGCCCATACATTATAGTTTGCTGATCGTGGAATTAGAGAATGAAATTAAAGAGAGGAAACAAACAGGACATTATTAAAATAGACTACTGCTTATTGTTGTCAGTTGTTATGTTATTATTTGTTAAAGATTTTTAAGTTAAATTTATTGGGATGATAATGGCTACTAAAATTACATAGGTTTCAAGGTACAATTCTATAATACATCACCTATATATCACATTGTGCGTTCACTACCCAGAGTCAGTTCTCTTTCCATCACCACATATTTGACCCACTTTTCCCTCTGGTAACCACTAAATTGTTGTTTGTGTCTATGAGTTTTAGTTTGTTTGTTTTGTTTGTTTGTTGTTTTCTGTTTTATATTACACATATGAGTGAAGTCATATGGTTTTTGACATTTTTTGTCTGATTTATTTCGCTTAGCATGATAATCTCAAGATTTTGGATCCATCCATGTCATTGCAAATGGATGTACTTCATATTATCTTAAGGCTGAATAATATTCTATTTGATATATGTACTGTATCTGCTTTATCCATTGAAGGACACTTGCGTTGTTTTCATGTCTTGGCCACAGTGCATAATGCTGCAGTAAACATAGTACATATACCTTTATGGACAAATGTTTTCAGATTTTATGGGTAGATACCCAGAAGAGGGATTGCTGGGTCATATAGAAATTCTATTCTTAATTTTTTGAGATTCACCATACTGTTTTCATTAGTGGCTGTACCAGTTTACATTCCCACCAGCAGTGTATGACGTTCCCTTTTTTTCCACAACTTCTCCAATACTTGCTATTACTACTCTAATTGATAATAGCCATTTTAATAGGTGTGTGGTGATATTTCATTGTGGTTTTGATTTACATTTCCCTAATAGTTAGTGAAGTTGAACATTTTTTTCATATATATGTTGGCCTTTGTTTTCTTGGGAGAAGTGTCTGTTCAAGTCTTCTGCCCATTTTTTAATTGAATTTTTGTTGATGTTGCTTAATTATGGGTTCTTAAATATTTGGAAATTAGCCTCTTATTAGAGGTGTTGTTTGAAAATATCTTCTCCCATTTGGATGATTGCCTCTTGGTTTTGTTGATGGTTTCTTTTGCTGTGCAGAAGCTTTTTAGTTTGATATAGTCCCATTCACTTATTTTTGTTTTTACTTCCCTTGCTTTGAGGTCAAATTCATAAAATCCTCTGTGAACCCAAGGTCCATAAGTTTAGTACCTATGCTTTCTTCTATGCAATTTATTGTTTCAGGTCTTATTTATAGGTCTCTGATTTATTTTGAGTTAATTTTGATACACAGTGACAGATAGCACTCTAGTTTCACTCTTTTGCACATGTCTTTTCAATTTTCCCACCACCGTCTATTGAAGAGACTTTCTTTTCTCCATTGTATGTTTTTGGCCACTTTGTCGAAAATTATCTGCCTATATCTATATGTGGGTTTATTTAGCTATATGTGGGTCTATTCCATAAGTCTGTGTGTCTATTTTTCTGCCAATAACATTCTGGTTTGATTATTGTCACTTTGTAGTGTAAATTGAAGCCTTGTACTTTTTTTTCATAGGAATGCTTTAACTATTTAGAGTCCTTTGTAATTCCATACAAATATAATGATTTTTGGTGTATTTCTTAAAAAAAGGCAATTGGGATTTTGGAGGGGATTTCACTAAATCTACATATTGCTTTGGGTGATATGGCTGTTTTAACTATGTTGATTCTTCCAATCCATGAGCAAGGAATATCTTTCCATTTCTTTGTGTTTTCTCCTCTTCTTCCTCTTCCTTTTCTTCCTCCTCCTCCTCTTCCTCCTCCTCCTCCTCCTCCTTCTTCTTCTTCATTTTCTTTCAATAATGTTTTATAGTTTTCAGTATATAGCTCCTTTATACCCTTTGTGAAGTTAATTCTTAGGTATTCTTTTTGTCGCAATGGCTAAAATATTTATTTTTTTAATTTCTTTTTCTGAAATTTCATTGTTAGTATATAGGAATGCAGTGGATTTTTGTACATTGATTTTGTATTCTGCAACTTTACTATATTTGTTTATTTTTTCTAATAGTTTTTTGGTGGAGTCTTTAGTTTTCTATATAAAGAATCAGGTCATCTGAAAAAGTGACAATTTAACTTCTTTATTCCCTATTTGGATGCCTTTTATTCCTTTCTCTTGTCTGATCGCTCTGGATAGGACTTCCAATACTATGTTGAATAACAGTGATGAAAAGAGGCATCCCTGTCTTGGTGTTGGTCTTACAGGAAAAGCTTTCAGGTTTTCATCATTAAGTATGATATTAGTGGAGGGTTTGTTGTATATAGCCTTTATTATGTTGAGGTACTTTCCTTTTATACCCATTTTATTAAGTGTTTTTAATCATATGTGGCTGTTGTATCTTGTCAACAGATGTTTGTCATTAGATGTTGTCATTAGATGCTTCTTCATCTAATGATATAATCATACAATCTTTATCCTTTATTTTGTTTATGTGGTGTAATATATTGATCAATTTACACATGTTGAACCATCTTTGTGCCCCTAGAATGAACTGCACTTGATCATAATGTATAATCTTTTAAATGTATTGTTGTATTTGATTTGCTAGTATTTTGTTTAGGATTTTTGCACCTGTATTCATCACAGATATTGATTTATAGTTTCCTTTTCTTGTGTTATTGTGTTATTGTTACCAGATTTTGGTATCAGGGTAATATTGGCCTCATAAAATTAGTTAGGAAGTATTGCCTGTTCATTTTGAGGAAGACACATTAAATCATCCTTGAATGTTTGGTAGAATTCACTAGTGGAGGAATCTAGTTCTGGACTTTTGCTTTTGGGAGATTGTTTCAATTTCCTTACTGTTGATCAGTCTTTTTAGATTTTTCCAGTTCTTCATGATTCAGTCTAGGAAAGTTATATATTTTTAAGAACTTGTCTATTTCTTCTGAGGTATTGAATTTGGTGGCATACAGTCCTGCATAGTATTCTTGTATGATCCTTTGTGTTTTGGGGGGATCCTTTGTAACTTCTACTCTTCCATTTCTGATTTTGTTTACTTATTTGTTTTTGTTTTTTCTTTCTCTCTTTTCCTTAGTGAGTCTAGGATGGGTTTGTCAATTTTATTAATCTTTTCAAAGAACAATTTCTTTCTTGCATTAATTTTTTAATGTTTTTTGTTGTTGTTGTTGTTCTTTATTTCATTTAATTCTGCTCTAATTGTTATTATCTTCCTTCTGCTGACTTTAGGTTTCATTTGTTCTTCATTTTCTAGTTCTTTAAGAGGTAATGTTAGATTGTTTATTTGGGGTTTTTCTTGTTTCTTGAGATAGGCCTGTAATGATATAAATTTCCCTCTTAATACTGCTTTAGCAGTATTCCAATAATTTTGATATGTGCATTTTTATTCTCATTTATTTCTATGTATCTTTTGATCTCGCTTTTTATTTCTTCTTTGATCCAGTCATTCTTTAGTAGCACGTTGTTTAATCTCCACATACTTGTGATTTTTCTCACTTCCTTTTTGCAGTTGATCTTCAATTTCAAAGCACTGTGATCAGAGAATATACGTGGTATGATTTAAATTTTCTTAAATTTGCTTAGTCTAGTTTGTGTTCCAACATGTGGTCTATCCTTGAGAATGTTCCACGTACACTAGAAAAGAATGTATAGTCTGTTCTAAGGATGAAAGGTATTCTAAGGATGAAAGGCTCTGTACATGTCAATTGTGTCCATTTGGTTGAATGTGTCATTTAAGGCTGATATTTCCTTATTGGTTTTCTTTTTGAAGGATCGATCTATGGACAGCTGTTAATGGGATATTTAATTTAGGTCCCCTACTATAATTGTTTCTGTCTTTCTTTAGTTCTGTTAGTAGTTGCTTTAAATATTTTGGTGCTCCCTCATTGGAAGCATATATATTGATAAATGTTATGTCTTTTTGATGTATTGTCCCCTTTAAAATTATGAAATGTCCATCTTTGTCTCTGGTTACCTTTTTTATCCTGAAATCTGTTTTGTCAAATACAAGTATGACTACGCTTGCTTTTCTCTGAAGCCATTTGTTTCAAATATAGTTTTCCACCCTTTCGGTTTGAGTCTATATTTGTCCTTGCAGCTGAGATGTGTCTCTTGAAGGCAGTATATGGTTGGGTTTTGGTTTTTGATCCAATCTGCTACTCCGTGAGTTTTTATTGTATTTTTTAATCTCACATACTATATTATGTATTTCTCTGCATACCACCAGGTACCTAACAATTTTCTCTAATCTAATAACTATTCTTCACATATGACATGGTCAGGAGCGTATGAATGCTGGTCAGTTGGAATTTCTTGGATATTTAGGTAGAAAAAAATTCACCTCTCCTCTGGAGTTCTTTTTCACATCATGGTGAACACTTCAAAACACCCATTCTTTATGTCTATTGGAGCATCTTATCTATCATTGTTGTTAGATACAATTATGAGAGCACACATTTATACTCTTATGCTTCATGAGCTAACTTCTAGTTTGAGCATAGGTATCTACAGTCTGTGATAGCAACAGAAGTATTTGGGGAAAAATTTGACCCTCTTCTGGCCTTTAGTTTCACCATTCAAGAAAGTGTCTTACTGACCTCTCTTAGCGTATCCTCCATGAAATTTAGAGAAATCTATCCTTCTCTGGTAGTAGATATATAACCAGGAAGTATATTCTTTTTCAAGTATATGTAAAAAAATCAAATGGATTTTCGCCTAATTCAGTGAAGTCTGAAGTACCTGCAGAAATTTTGGTTCTGTTTTGAATCTTGATACCATTTAAATCTTGAATTCTGTGCAAAGTGCTTCTTTGGAACTTCACCTTCAATCTTTATTCAGGATGAACACAGCTCTGACATGACACTATTTTTAATTATAAAGGTAGTTGAAGAGCTGATCAGGAAAATCTAGGAGGCTTACTTTTTTTCCTAAGAACTAGCTGGAGATATTTGGAATCACAGTTGTCATTGATTTGTGTCATTTTAATGATTCTTTGATGAGTGCTGTCACAATACCTTTTTGTTCCACTCACTGAATACCCATGTCATCCTCCATCAAAGCTCAACCTAATTCTAATGATTTACACTAAGATATGTGCCCAGAAGAGAACTGAATGTTGGATAAGAGCCTCCCATTATTCCAGGGGAGGTATTTGAAATATCTTGAAAAAGAGCTCTGCAACTTTTCTATGTTTTGGGGAAAGCCTCACTAATGAGCAAAAACCAATAATATTCTTTTTGGCACATACTCAAGAGCATTCTATTCTATATCATTAATGTAATAGATTGTGATTTTTTAATTATTCTACTCATAATTGAAGAAAAATGCCATGGAGTAATTAGTCATAGCATTTGAAACCACTCCCTCTCTCCTACATTCATGTAGAGATGTTTGGATTTCCTGGAATAATATTTTCCTGTATTTTAAGTCATTGTGGTATGTCCTTTTTTTCTTTTTTTCAGTTTCAGGTGCACAAAACAGTGCAATAGCCAGACGTTTTTCCCCCCACAAAGTGACAACCCCTCTCCCCCAATCTATTGCCCCCACTGGCATCATACATATCTATTACAATTCCATTGACCTTATTCCCTATGCAGAAATCCACATTCTGTGAATGTATATATATATATATATATATAAAATTATAGTTGGCATACAACATAATTCAGCTTCAGCTTCACGTGTACAGCTCAGTGGTCAGGCATCTACACCATCTGCAGTCTCCCTAATAAGACATGTGCCCATCTGATACCCTACAAAATCTTTACAACATTATTGCTTATATTCCCCAATGTGATACATCTTTGATGAACAGTTGCCATGATGCTGCTTTTGCCCTACGTATGGATGGGTCTGGTTATGTAAATTAAAGCTGTAGTGTTTTTCTTTCACTTTAGTAATATAAATATGTCTAGAATTTTTGCCTCTGAATATCTATCTGACCTTGTAGCACACTGGGAAATATTTCATTGATGAACAGCTGTCTTTTTTACCTCCCCTGATATTACTTTTGGAATATTTACCTTTCAACAATTATGGTCAGATATATGGTGTTTCTTCTTTCCCCTTAAAGAACTGTGCTTTACGTTTACCATGGATTGGTCTCCACTTCTTACAGCTTTACAGTTAGGACACCCATATCATTCTGCTTGGTGTCATTATAGAAAAGTCCTTATTATTATACTTAATTTTATCCCTTTCCCACAAAATACAAATATCTCCTGCCCCCCACTCCAATGAATGAAATAAGCACTTGGATATATTCTCCCTCTTCCATCCACTCTGAGAAACATTTTGAAACTTCTCTTTTGGTGGAACACCCCAAGTTTCTGGGTATCACATGAGCACGGGAGTAAATGCCTCCCTATCATCTTTTCTCTGATGAACTTTGTTCTTACAGGTACATGCTAAGGCTTCTAGCCTGAATGAATATCAAGTCCTTTGGAACATTTCATTTAGCTAAAGAATTTTGTGCACTTCTAGGTTTTAAATGTATTTTATTTTGTAGTGTGCCTGTTATTTCTCTTCAACTTCTCTTTTCCCCTGAAACTGTGCATTTTTGAGCCAAATAAACTATATAAAGTTTAACAAACAAAGATAGACTTTTTTTTTTTTTTTTTTTTTGGTCACAATGCAGAACATCTCTTGAACAGTACATACCTCAGGTTATTTTAGTGTCTAAGATAAAATACCTCATGGTTATTTTTACTTAGTTTACCAATTACAGAAAATGCATTGTTTCACTTGTCATGAAAAGTGTAAATGTTTTCCCTAATCCTTACATTAAAACATTATGCCAAAGAAGAAGCAGAAAGAAGAGGTAGAGGAGGAGGGATTCCAGATTGGAAAGCAGGGTTATTTACCAACAGCCTCCAAATCATCAGATCAGTCTTTTCTATTTTATATTTCTATTTGGATTTCTTATAAACGCCCGAAGACTTTTCTCCATGCTATCCCAATTTTTTTTAAATACCTGTGAAATTTATCAAGAAATCACTTTGTATCTAGATCCATTAGGCATAAAATATATCAACCTAGCAAATGTCTTAGAATATAAATTATTTAAGGATGAACATTTTTATGTTCATAAAGTTAAACTTTATTTAAAAGCTGTAAGTAGTATGTTTTCTTTTTTACAAAATATTTTTATTAAAATATAACATATAACATTATATTAGTTTCAGCTATACATCATAGATATGAAACATTTATATACCTAAAGAAGTAATCACCATGATAAATCCAGCAACCATCTGGCACTGTACAATGGTATTACAATATAATTGACTATATTCCATATGCTGTACATTATATCCACATGACTTGTTATTTTTTAAATTTTATATTAGTTTCAGGTGTATAGTGAAGTGGTTAGGCATTTATATAATCTATGAAGTGATCCCCCCGATAAGTCCAGTACCCATCTGACACCCTACATAGTCTTTACATTATTAATTATATTCCCCATACTGTATTTCACATCCCGGGACTATTTTGTGACTATTTGTACTTCTTAATCCCTTCTCTTTTCTCACACAACCCCCACCCCCTCCCATCTGACAACCATCGGTCATCATAATATGTTTCCTTTAAAATATTGCCTTAGATGTGAAGTCTCATAGGTTAAATATATGACTTCATTAAATGGACTATTATAGAAGAGTATTATAATGACTGTTTAATCCCATATTTTCTTAAACTTACGTGAAATGATATTTCTAAGATTCTGTGAAAAAATAATCATTTATAACAAGTTAAATCTCATAGACATGTCTATAGTACTTATAAAACTTTTATTTCAAAGTCTACAGAATAATTAATAAAACTTTTTTATCATTCACAGAGTATTTTAAAATATCTTATATATTTTCAAGGACTTTTTCATTGAACTACAGTTTCCTCTTTTCATTGTTTCCCTTCTATGGCATTATCTTGCCTTCTTATACAGTAAGTGTAAGTTATGCAGTGTTACAGAATATTTTGTGCAATTTTACATGAAAACCAAGGTTGCCAAATTAAGAGTAAAATAGCCTGTGGAATAAACATGTTAATTAATTATTCTTGTGGGACTTTAATTTTTTGTTAAATTTTATTAAATTTATTGGGTTGACATTAGTTAACAAGATTATATAACTTTCGAGTGTACAGTTTTATAATATATCATCTGTATGTTGCATTGTGTGTTTACTACCCAAAGTTGAGTCTCCTTCTGTAACCATATATCTGTGAATATAAATCTTTGTTATTTACTAAATTAGCTTCCTTCACTGGAAACTTTTTTGTAGTATTGGAAGAAAGCTCCATTGGGTTTTGTGTCTTCTTATGTACACGGAAGACGGAAGAGGTACAGAGAGGGGCTCTTTGCTATATATATATATATTTTTTTCAAACCCTTGTCCAGTCATATATTCTTCTTTCTGTGTAAAGTTTGTGAAATTATTTAGATAGTTGATGATCTGTACGGTATTATCTTCCTATTTGGACCACATAGAATGATTTTGATATTTCACTGCTGGAAAAAGACTCGTTACTCAGCTACTGTTTTTTTTTTTTTCATTTAGAGACAGCATGGCACATCAGTAAGATATTATTACATATTATCTCATACATATAAATTACTCATAAATTGAGAACTTTTTTATGATTAATTTTTATTTATTTATTTATTTATTTAAAGGAAGATACAGCTCACAGTGGTCCATGCGGGGATCCAACCGGCAACCTTGGTGTTATTAACACCATGCTCTAACCAACTGAACTAACAGGTCACCCCCATTATGATTTATTTTGAAACATAATTTCCTTTAATTTACTGACTTCATTAGAATTTATGCAACTTAAACAACAAGATTTTCTACTTAAAATAAATTATAAGTTTAGATGTAATTATGGACAGTAGCTTATAGGATTAAGTTGCTTCTGAAAAAAATATCGATATTTTAGGTCACCATTTTTTAATTATAAAATTTGTAAACTTTAAGTAAATAAATATCTAAATTTTCTTAACATTGGAACATAAATCTTCAATAGAGTCTGTCACTGCTTCTTGCTTCTATACAATTTAAGGTCAATTAGTTTTGATAGCTTACAGCAAAGATTGATAACCCTTAATCTTTGTTAAGCTTCTTTATTGAAGACCATCAAGATTTAATTTTTTTTTAAATCTTACTACTTGGTAGATAAATGGCTTATGAGTCCCTTTCTTTTCTAACTTTTCTAATTAATCTGAATGTCATTTGAGAGGGCAGGGAATAGGAGAGGTTTTTCTTTTTTTCTTTTTTTTTAAAGTCTTCCAAGCTTACTCTTACAAACATGTTTTTTTTTTTATCAATGTCAACTCCCAGATAATGCCATCTGTGCTAATCCCTAACCCTCTCTACTCTAGTGCTTTAAGTTGTCTTTCCTTTTGATTTATCAGACAGCTGACCCTGGCCTAACCCTGTCAGCTTTAGTTCAGAGGAACTCTCAAAAAAGGCCTCTGATCTGACAAATTGATTGGCTACAAGGAGCAGTTTAACTGGAAAAGGATCTCCCTAACAAGTGATAAAGCCCCTTTTATTCCCAGCTTACAGCTATGGGTATGTGGGCAGAATTTATAAAATGTCCAACAGAAGAAGGAAACATTATGAGTAATCTGGAAAGCTGAATATAAAAGGAAGCAATACAGGGCCCACAACTATGTGCTTAATGATAGTTCTGAGACATCAGCAACTATATTTTATTTAAAAGCCTCTAAGCATAGGTTAATTGAAAATGATCATCCTAATTAGAAAATAAATAATAAAATTCTCTTAGTGTTTCAGAGCTGACTTTGACTAGAGCATAATGCTTAGGTATAGGGATAATAAATTGCAATCTATAGGAAAGATATTAATTGGATTAAGGAATAGGTTACTTTTGTCTATGGCACCTTAATTCTTGTCACACAATTTTGCTGTTAGCAATCAATACTCCAGTAAAGTTTTATCCAAACGGAGGTTTATGGTCATATTTCCATAAACCTCCGTTTCAAGAAGTAAAACAAGGTTTCAAGAAGTAAAACAAACAAACAAACAAAACAAACAAACAAGAAGACAAGAAAAAAAGCCTACAGAATTTGATAATTTTTTATCCAGAAAAATATTAAACCAATATAATATCCAAAACATTAATTCTGCAAAGAACTTGGCTGTTTTAATTATGCCATGCAGTAAAATTAGAGTGGTTTCCATCTTTTTTTCCTCAGCATTTTTTTTCTTGTTTTTCTTTATCATCCTTGTTTTCCTTTTCATTGTACCTTTTCAAGTTTTCTGTACTCATACTTCATAAAAGTTGTGTATTAAATGAACTGCAGTCTGTATCCCTTCTATTCCTGGGTACATTTTCATAATGACCCATCTCTTTCTCATAATGTATGACCAAATCAGACCAAGATCAAGAATGGAGAAAATGATTATTCCTTTTGATGAATAAGGAAATTTGACATTGGGAGGCAATAGAATATATGTCCTCAATCCTCCCTCCTGCCTGGAATAGGGATATGGGGCCTGGAAAGCGGGAAAGACATCCTGATGTCAGACAGTTAAAAAATCATAATGTTGATAACAGAACTTAGAGTCTAGCTGTGCAGCAGCAAGGGTTATGTGAAGAATCCTATGCCTATCCTATAGCCATCCTAGGACTGGCATGACTTTTTAAATTTCTATGATAGGTAACCTTCATTGATTTCTATTTTTATTCTAATTTGGTTCCCTAGCCTTTTCGGCAGTCATATTAGCCACATGATACATTTATGTTTCATTCTATTTCTGCCAAAGGCATCGAGAATGAATTTGCATTATTGACAGATGCTTGAACGGATGTTCTTAGAGAAAGGAAACAAAGACCTTAACTTGACAGTCCCACATTTTAAGGTTAAGTATTTGGGATTGTGTTGGAGATGCTTTGTAAGAGTGAATGAATGTCCATTACTTGGAATGACAAAAGTATGATCTTTTCAGTGACTATTTTAATCTAATTTCTGAGCAGTTTGAAAATATTATAAACAAACAATAAAAAAATCAACTCTTAACATGGTACTTAGCATAGTCTTACGTAGACTAATTTTTCAACAATTTTTTGAAAGCATGGCTGTTACCAACGTGTAAAATTACATAGGTTTTTCAAATCAGATATAAGGGTATAGGGCCAGAAAAATTGATTGGGATACATTCAGCCATACTTTAAATATTTACTAATATTATAAATTACTTATATTTATTCACCAATTCTGTTTTAAAAAAATATTTTATATTTTATTTTAACATTTGATAACCTTCAGTGATTTTTTTTCTAAAACTCCATCACTTTTTAGAAATTACCTCATATTTATAACATTATTTTTAGCTTTATTAAGTGAATTGCCACTTCCAGGAAAACTAATAGTGTAATAATGTGAACTCTTTGAAAACTTTTTTTAAGTACCTAATATCATGTTAGTTAGTCATAATGTTTTTTAATTTAGTGTAATGCTGGATATTAGATTGACAAGGAGGTCAGAAAAATGTTTGACAAAAATAAGGCAAGCAAAAGAAAAAATAATCTCATTGATAATATAATCAAGAATCAAGGAGAGTTTCAATTCTGTTTAGCATTTTGAAATATTATATATAGGAGAAAAAGAAAATGAAAATACACAATATCTAAGGATATGATCCTTGAGCATACTTTGTATGCAAAAAATCAGGTTAGATTTAGTCCTTACCTTTGCTATATTAGATGCAGTTATTTAGTTCAACTTTCAGAGGTTGAGGATTAGGGAGGAGGATATACATGTAGGGCATGGAATTGAGACAGTAAATCAAGAGTGCTTACAGGACTGGAAGTCTTTGTGTACTAAATTTGTGTACTAAATATCCCTACTTCATGTGGGTGGAAATTTCACCAAGTTACTTAGTTACTATAGGAGTAAAGATACTATTGTCCAAGTGCCAACATTCAAATACCCAGAGATATGGACAGTGTGTCTCTATCCTCTCAATATAAAGCCAAAAAAAAAAAGAAGATCCCTGGACATATAGCCCTTGGGAAGAATCACATATATATATATATATACTTTGGAATTGAAAATAACAAATTAGAACACTTCAAGGAACTTTTCAACTCTTAAATGTATACCTATTAGAAGCAATTTTTTTTTTGTTGGTTTGTTTTAAATAACAATGACACAATTTTATTTTTGAGAGAATAATCTTCATTTGTCAAAAAAATTAACTTACTTAGAATAACACTTTCTTCGAGATTATTTTTTAAATGAGGGTCCATATTTAAATAAATTTGTTTCTGTGTTTAGACCAACCTGAGTGAACATATAATTGCCCCTCTTTGATTTTTGCCATTTTTCAGCTCCTGCTGCTAGCTCAAACCAACTATTTGTAGCTGCCGATTGATTTCTCCCATTCCCAAGCTTTCATGAAATAAGTATATCCATTTCTTTAAAGCAATCCTCTCTCTCCTTTCCCCCAATTGTACAACTGCACTAGGTAAAATAATAGTAATAATAGTAATAGAATAAAATAAAGTGATTATTCCCGTTATCTTATTTTAATCTAACTTTTAGCTGAGACTGAGAGACATTGATGTTCTCAAAGAGACTATTTGATCATGAAGATTCCTTTTTGTTTACCAATTCAACTGCAACCTTTTAAATATACTGATCTTAACAAATGTGCTATGAGAATAAAGATACAACAGTAGCATGGCTTGTCAGACAATGTTATTGAAAAATGTTGCAAAATCCCATTATAAAGTATTTTACTTCCCTCTTTATATTTTTTATTAGACTACATGTCAAGTCACATTGCTATATATATAATAGCAAGGTATGGATTATGTCTAGATTTGGTAATAAAGCCTAAAATATTTATTCATTGACAAACTATTTTTAGAAATAACTTCTGTACATGAGTCATTATGATAGCAGTTTGGCTACAAAACTTTAATAGTATTTTATTAAATTTGAAAATATTTTGGTATATATTTATATGAAGATAGAACATTTTTGTTTATTTAATGAAAAATTGAATGACCAGTTGTTTCAAAAGTCACTTTTTACCATTTTAAAAGCACTGAAATTAAAAGCACAAACTAGACATTGATTATTAAAGGTAAATTCTTAAACATATTTTACATCCAACTAATTTTTTTTTTAAGTTTGTGAACTTGTTGCAATGATATTACTAATCTTTTTTGTTTTTTATTGTATTAGTTTCAGGTGTGCAAAACAATGTAATAGACATTTACCCCTCTCACAAAGTGACAACACCCCTCCCCGAATACACCACCCCTTTGACATCACACATAGCCACCACAGCTCCACTGACCCCATTCCTGCACTGCACTCCACATCCTGTGTGTGTGTGGGATATATATATATGTATAATGTCCTCGGTCAACACCCATCACTATTCAGCTTCAGCTTCAGGTGCACATTGCAGCTGTCAGTCACCTATACTGTCTATGAAGTGGTCTCCCCAATAAGATAACTGTCCATCAGATACCCTACAAAATCTTTACAACATTACTGATTATACTCCCCAAACTGTCCTTCGTATCCTCGTGGCAATTTTGTAGTTACCAATTGTGCTTTGTAATCCCCTTACCCTCTCTCCCATACTCACCTCCACTCCCATCTAGCAACCTTCAGTTTTTTCTCTATATCTCTGAGACTGTTTTTGATTAGCCTGTCCATTTATTCTATTCTTTAGATTCCACATATAAGTGAGATCATATGGTATTTGTTGTTCTCCATCTGACTTATTTCACTTAGCATAATGTTCTTTAGGTCTATCCATGTCATTGCAAATGGTAAGATTTCATTCTTCTTTATGGCCGAGCAATACTCCATTGTATAAATGTACCACAGTTTCTTAATTCAGTCATCTACTGAAGGGCATTTCAGTTGTTTCCATGTCTTGGCTATTGTGAATAGTGCTGCAATAAACATAGGGGTGGATAAATTTTTTCGAATTAATGTTTTGAATTTCTCGGTGTATCCAACAACTAATTTTTAAAAGAACTAGCATTTTAATATATATTACAATATTTAAATTTTGCATTTTAAAAGCTCCATCTTTTTATGTTTCTATCAGATTTTAGTGCTATAGTGGATCATGTTGAATCGTTCAGTTATACTAGTTTTGATCCATATGCCAGTTGGGTTATTTTCAGCACAGCACGAAAGTAGAATTTTCACTTTAATCCAAACCATTTGCTTCACATAATATTAATGTATATATGACAGTGTCAGCAAAGCTTTGCCAAATATGCTAGGATATACAATAAAGAAAAGGAAAAGTACAAAATCATTATATCTGTTTATGAGTTGAAATCATCGCACCTAAAGAAGTCTTTTGACGTCATCCTTCCTGAACCTTTTTAAATGTAGCTGCATCCAATAACTTTATACAGGTTTAATTATAATTTTCTTGTATTACTACACATAGGAGTGTTTTTGCAAAGAAACTGTATTTTTGCAGTTCTTGATTATCTTTCAGGCACACATAAGAAAGCATCCTTTTTTCCAACAGATTGTAAGACTAATTCTTTATAGGAATGCTGTTAAATGTATATATTTGTTCCCTCCACTTAAAATCAGTCTTGGGCTATTTAACATCACTAGTTTCACATTTCATTTCAAGGGAAAATATAAATAGTTCTGCTATAAAGAGTTTTGCCCATGAAGTATATCCTAACAAGCATTGCCATGTCAAATATAAGTGGATTGGCTTTAGAAGATTAGTCAAACTGCTTTACTATTTACCTGTGAAAATTGAGGTCTTGGGTTCACATAACTAAATTAATTCTCTGAGTTGCTAAGTCATATCTAAATGAGCCTTTTTAGAAACAAAAGAACATTTTCTTATAGTATGTATTTCCTGAATTAAAAAACAGCATTGCCTTAAAATGAATAAATTTATGTAAAAATGGACCCATAATAATATAATGCTTTGTCAATCATTTTGCTATTCTTTACCTATGGTCAGAAAGTGTTTTATTATTTTATTTTAAATATTATTTTAACAATGAGGGGGAATATAGTTGTTATTTTACAACTGAAAAATTTGAAGCAGATTTTTAGATGTTTAGTAATTTTTAAAGTTACTTTGACACATAATTTTTAAAGGAATCAACAACTAAAGAGTAAACTAGTATATGCATAGCTGTTGACAATGTAGACACTTAGTTCATCCACAGGGGAAGCACACACAAATTATAATATTTGAATGTATTGCCTAATGTACCTTACAGCTAAAACTCAAACCAATTATAAATGAGCTTGAAATTTTATTTAGGTAATAAAATGGAATACAAAGATATTAAAAATATTTTCAAAATTATTGGTACAAGCCCCTTTGACATATAACTGACTATTTTAGACCTAATTAACTTACTGACATCTAGAAAAATTATCATTGTTAGCTGTGCTTGAAAGTCACGGTTTGTACATTTTTATATGTTCTGGTATTCTCATGCAGTCTTTTAAAAAACTTATTTTGATAAATCCTGCTTTCTAGTAAAATGTTTATCAGATAGTATAGCAGAAATTGGCCTTTTGAAGTCATCTCACCAGATAACTGTCTCCTATAAAAGACAATAAGAAGATTTCTGAAGAATTTAGTTTTTAATCAAAATACATAAAGAGAGGACTTATTACATCTAATGTGCTATTTCAGCCACAAGTTAGACTTCACATAAATTGTTTGCTAATATATAAATCAGCCTTAATTTTTCTGTCATCACAATTCAAGAAGCATGAAGATTTACCCTCTAACAAAAGCACATACTCTATAAAGTCATTGCGTGACTAGTTCTCCCTGGGGCAATGCAATCAATGCTCAACTAAATGCTGAAGACAGTCTACTGTCATGGGAACAAGATGGATTAGGAAAAAAGATGTAGTTAAAAAGCGAGGAAGTGTTGTAAAATTAAACACCTTTTAGTTTCTCAAAGGTAAGAATGTGACTTGCTGTCATAAGTAATAACATGGCTGAGAGCACAGTTTGCTTCTCTAAAATGGCATCAACGAGGAATCAAATTAATAATACAGACAAAACTAAAAAAGTAAATCTGGACTTCTTTACTGATTTTGCATAAATAATCGCAAACAATTTTTCTGCATACTTATACTCAATTACAAATTTTTAATGGAATTAAGATAAAATTGCAGAGCAGACATATGCATATATTTAACTTCTTTCAAAAACAAATTTGCTTTTTTTCAAGAAAAAAGAATTACAATTTATATTCACTATTGTTGCAAAGCCATTTTCCCTTTAGCATTTATCAAATTCTTATATTTTGAAATATTGCTACAACATTGAGAAAGTCAACAGAGCACAGTAGGGTGGTATTGGTGTAACTCTGAGCTCCACAAGTTTTTAGCTGTTTGAACTGCGACAAGTGAAAGGCTTTAACCTTCATTTCTTCATTTGTTAAATGAGGATAATAGTGGAACACCATCATAAAACTTGGGTGAAGATAGAGTTGCATTTAGTAGCACGCTCCTGGGAAATGATGGACAATGTACAAATAGTGGCTATGATAACCAGTATTTCTTTTATTTTAATTTATGTAGGAAAACATGTGTGAATTACATAAAAGCAAACTATTTTAAACTTACCCTTTTTAAGTTCCCTTTTTTGTTTGTTTACTCCTAACCAGTCTCCTGACTTTTTTACATAGTAGTATTTAGTTATAGGGTATATCCACCATATTTTCTTCATTGATATATAACTCTGTAGAGGTTTATATCATATATGTCCATATATACATCAAGTTTTTCAGTTTTACAAAAGTAGGATTGTTTTATTTACATTGTGCTATTTTTTTTTCCACTCAAAAATAACTACTGGAAATTCTTCTAGGTATAAGTCATATTTGTTTTAATGACTGTGTAATAATCTCTGTGATATACATAATTGAGTCAGCCCTTCACTGAATGATGAACATTCACTTTGTTTCAGATTTTTATCCCTGTTACAAAATTAGATACTAGTACTAAAATGTTTAAATTTTAATAATTTGTGTTTCTATTTTTATGTTATCAAACCAGGCTTGGTATTTCTGTGTTGAAATGCACATAGTTATTAAGTTTTAATTGATGATTCTGGGTGGAGACTACACTAGAATGTAAACTCCACAAGGAGCTTTGTGACCATTCAACAATAAATATATCCCAAGTGTACAGAAGAGTATCCAGCATTTTCTGTTATTGTTCAGCACTATACCCAAAATGCATAGAGTAGTGCCTACAATCGACTGTGTTCAATACATATTTATTGAGTAAATGAATGAAAAATATATATTACTTCATATTTCTACAACCAATGTGCTAGAGTTTCTTCCCCCACATCCACACAACCAAAAGTTTTTATAATTCTTTTGTATATTTAAATTTTTTGCATGAATGTAAGAGTTATAAAGTTTACCTTATATTTATTTTACATTTTTCTAATGTATTTTTAACATCTATTTTCTTTTGCAGTTTGGATTGTTATTCTGTAAATTACCGATTAAAACTCTCTATATTATTTTATATGTTGTCTTCTCAATTTGTAAGAAATCTCGGTGTTATTATAGAGATGATATCTTTCCTGACATATAAAAATTTTAGATCTATCATTGCGTATTAATTTTATGATATTCTTTTCAAAATAAATATTTTATTGTTGCATTTTTATTATATTGAATAATACTTGTATTAGCTAACTTGCTCAAACCATAAACCATTACAATAAATGTGTGCTTATTCTTTGCTAAATGCCATTTGAATTACTCACCTTGGAAATTGAAATCTTGACTCTTATACACAAGTTCTCAATAAGTTCTGTTCACTGGATTCTACTTCTTTAGCTTGAAGCTGCTTTGTATGTCTTTAAACACTTTAATCAGTCATTGTTAAATAAGAGTTATTAATATACTTGAGTGTTAATAAGTCTTAATTACTCCTCAAGATTAAATATTATTCTTCTTATTTGTATTTCTTTTTGAACAATATATCCTTTTTTAATTTCAGGTTTTTAATTTTCTAAAGTGTCTTCATGCAAATAGTTATTGCTAATTTCATTTTATAAATAGAAAATCTTAAACAGATTGTGTATAAAATTAAGACTTTTTATTATTTTAATATATATCACGTATATTAAATTAAGTATTTAATTGAAGGTTGTATTTGAATTACCAACTAGAAAAATAAATTTTTAAATGTATTTATTTTTTGTTTAAGAGCTGTGGACCTAAAATGCATATGAATTTAACTATGCCTGTGTATGTATGTGTGTATAAACACAGATACATATCTGTATGTATATGTGTATACATATACACATATATATACATACACATTAATTTTGGTTGTGTCTAGTAATGATGATAATATGAAACTTGAATTAATAGAAAATCACTAGTCGTTTTTTCAAGTAGTTTCATTTCATTTCAGATTATTTGTGTTTGTTTCAGATATGCTAAAGTGACTAGTTTAAATTTCTTTTTTTAACATTTCTTTGAATACTGTCTGCTAGAATTACATACAAAAAATAATGGATGTCAAGGGAAATGAAAACAAGTAGTGAAATTAATATTTTAAAACACTGTATGGCAGAATCATTGGAAATACATATTGTAGGATTCATGGAATGCAAAGATTTTACTGTGATCATAAAGCAGGGTAGTTTAATATATGTAAATCCTCCCTCCCCAATATATCTATTGTTCTTTTTTTAACTTACCCATAGTTTGATGGTCCAACCTCTGAGACTTCTAGGATTAATTAATTAATTAATTTATAATTCATTATTCATTATATAAATATTTATTGAAAATAAGCACTATGGTAATTTTTGGAAATCATATGGTGACCAAGACATAAATGACCACAAAACTTAAAGTCTAGAAGACTGAGACAACATTGAAAAATATGTTTTATAATACGAAAAGGTGATAGAAGAAGTAAAGATTGTTACCATATCAGATAGGAGAGAGAGATTGTACTTAATATGCAGGTAATCAGGAAACTCTCTACAGAGAAGTGAGAAATAGAACAAGTATAGAATTGATCAGGCTTACCCTTCTCTCTCTTTCAAGAATTAACAGCTAGCAAAAGCCCATAATAAAGACCAAAATATCAGATATACTCAATCAATAGGATAAACGTAAGCAGTATAACTAAAGAAAAAGTATTAAAAAGTGAAAGGAATTTTTTTAAGCTAACATGGCAAACTGAGCAAAGGTTATGGAGGCATTTTGATTTAATCATAAAAGCAGTGTGATATCATTGATGGGCCAGATGTACTCAGACTTGTATTAGTCATCTCTCAGTCAGCAGTGTGGAAAATGAATTAGAATCAGTAAGAGTGAAATACCTACTGTGAAAATATAAAAAGCATGAAGAAAGCATATCATGTTTTTCATAAGCATCTGTCTGTATAGATAGATAGATATCTATCATCTACCCTGCTTTATGATAGATAGACAGACAGCTCGATCTCTGTTCTTTTTATACATGTAATTTATCTACAGAATAATTGTATTTTATCTGCAGAATAATTATGGTAATTTATGCACAGAATGACATGTATTGCTTATTGTTATCTACCTGATGAAAAATGTAGATATCAAAAAACGTACATCATCTTCAAATTATACCACAAAATACTTTTCTTAATATGTCCATTTTGGATTTTCCAAAGCAGAGGTTTGAAATGAAATACAAGGGAAAGTCAGCTTTCCAATTAGATTTGATTTTGTCCTATTTAAAGCTATGATTAATCCATTAATTATCAGTCATGCCAAACAGCTGTCAATGGATACAAAGTAGAAAAATTGTGTCAAATACCTTAATTTCCAAATCCATGCCATTTTTTTGATGCTCCAGATGCTGATCAGTTCTGAATAACTGCAGTTATTTGATTCAGTGTCATAGACACTGACTTTTTCTTTAAATTTCATTTGTACACATCCAAAATCCAAATACGGACTTTTTATAGTTTCCTTAATAAAAATATCCCACAATTATAATAAATTTAGTCAATTGTGCTATATTTTTTTTCAGTGGTCCCCAGATGCATTGTCCTTTGTAAGCAGTTACCTCCTAAGAAAGTCCTTGATATTAACAACATACTTCAAGTATGATAGTCTTACTAAGTAGTGAAGCCACACATGTTTACATTGAATAGTTATGCCACGTATCTTAAATTAAGACTGTTTTTTCATAATTTTGATAAAAATGCATAACATTACTTTAAAGTGTTTTATGTACCATGCATATTTATGAAGTCACTTTTTTCAAAATCAATATTCTATTGAATGTAACTAAAATTCACAAATTTTACACCACAATTATGGTTCTTAGGTACTCGTATGTTATTTTAGCTTTACTGCTGCTCCTCTTCATTGGCAATATGAAGCCTGAGATATTTTTCTTTTCATTTACACAACTGAATAGTATAATTAGTGTTCTTGTTTTCACATATTCTTGTATCTGGTTTACTTATCTATCTACTGTTGTCCTTGACAATTTTTCATTTAAGAATTCATAGTAATTTCATACCCTGTCTAGGTTTTAGTCTCTTTTACACCATTTCAAACTTTGAAAATGTTTTCCACCTTCCCACATTTTGTGAGACATATACCACCTTACATAACTCACATATCTAACTTGGAATGTGACTGGATTTTCCAAAATGGTATACCAATCTTAAAGAGAGTAGGTCTTCATAGTTATTCTGTATATTTTAACGTTTCTTGTCTTTGAAGTTTTAGAGTTCAGTAACAATGTGTACTTTAGATCTTTGACAATGACTACTCAGAGTAAAATCTCCGATCCCCTTATCAGACATCTGAAAATACTGAGCTTAACAATGAAAAAAAATGAAAAATGAATTAAAGCAGTGACTTAGCCAGTAATGTAATTGGTAATCATTTTATTTTACTTAATTCATAAAATAATATCCTGCAAGTCTACTAGTATACATGCATTACTCTATATGGTATCTAACGTAGTAGCCACTGGTTACATGCAAATAACAGAAAACTTGAAATGTAGCTACTGCTATTGAGGAATGGTATTTTCAATTTTATTTTATGTTAATTAATTTAACTTATATTTGAAATCTGCAGCTGTATAAAATAGTGTATTGTTTTGGTATGACTACATGTTACCTTCATCATTGCATTGTGTAATAATATGGTTGTATTATAATGTATCAAATGCCTTTGTAGTTTTTGATACTACACATAAACACATCACTGTTCTAATATGTATCATTGTATTGCTTAAATTTGAATAACTCTTTTTAATATATGGATTTAAAATTGTAGTATGTTTATTTAAATATTTTATGTAGTTAGCACAAGTTAGAGGGATGCCTGTGTAAATTGTTACAATTTAGTAAATACTAATTACTATTACGTTTATTTTAATTACAATGGAATTAGGTTAGTATTTGTCTCATGCAAGTAAGTATGTTGTGATTTATTTATTTATTTATTTATTTATTTATTTATTTATTTATTTTACCTCCATCTCCACTCTCCACCGCTGTCTTGCAGGTCAGATCCTCCTTAAGTTTCTTGGGGAGTAAAAGGTACAGGATGGTTGGTGGAAGTGTGAAGGAAGGGGAGAAGGAACTGTTGTCATAGAGATGAGAAGAGATTGGAGGGATTGGAAGGAGGGAAGGGGAGTCCTCTTAAATTCCTCTTGGGAGGGAGAAAGGGAGTTCTCTTTCAACTAGGGTGAGTATGAATTACCTGTAGCCCCTCTGAATCTGTCTCCTCTATATGGAAAGAACCTCAGCCTAGCTCTGAGGTCTCACTCCAGTTTCAGGCTAGGCCACTTTAGGGATTCTACTTGGAGCAACCAGCCTGTTGTCCCAAATTGTGAATTTAAAACAGACTTTATTTCCAATACAGAGGTGAGTCAAGACAGAGGTGGTAGTACTACAACCAAGCATTCAATCAAAAAGAGACTGGAAGAAAGTATTTGCAAATGTCATGATAAATGAAAATTGCATTGTTTTGCTATGATAGAGCAAAATAAAAAGGCATTTTATTATTTGAGTTAAAAAATAAATGAAATAAAGTGGAAATATTAAGATACATTTTCAGCAAATATATAATAAATGTCATGAATAGTTTCCTCTCAATATTCAAAAAGTAGATAAAATTTATTGCCTGGAATTAGAACTAAATTTCTTATACATAGACATTTTAAAATGAGTTTTTAACAAAATTACATCTCACAAGTTTGACCATTTATAAAACAGTTTAAATTATTGCATAAAATAAAATATCACTTTTAGATGGAGAAGTGATTAAAGAAAGTGTTATTTTAGTTACAGAAAACTTTTCAGAGAATTATGAGCAAAATACCAGAAAAAGATATTTTACAAAAGTGAATGATCTCAATTGAGCTATAAAACAATTGTCTTTAGGATACAAGATCTTTCTAATAATACCAAAGATTAATTGATTTAAGATTTGAAAAGAATGTATTTTTCTTTAGCCTTAAATGAGACATGAGATATAACAGTCACAATTAATACTTTGGTTGAATTTTATTTCCCATTTTATAAGGAAATGCTGTCAAACTGTGGCCTAAATTATTAAACCTGTTTCAGAGGCGTGTTTGAAACCATAAAATACATCGAAGATTAACCATTAGATAAGAAAAACATCATTTTCTATTATGGTGGGTGGTACTCCATCTATGTTAAGACAAAATTCTAGATTTATTGGAATTTTAAAACAAGAGACTGAGTTTCCCTTATTGCTTTGTTCCACTCTTAGAAACACATTGAAAACATTTGTGCTCAATTTTCTGAAGCGAACTTAATAAAAAGCGTCATAAATATTGTTCAGTTGTTAAAATCATTTAGTATATTCATGTAAATACATGAATTATCACATTAATTTGAAAGAAATAGGAGACAATTCAATGATCTCGTGATCATTGTCAATAATTGTTGTTTAAGTGGTAACAGAGTTTCACACAGATTTACTCCACTGTAATTTCCAGTTAAAGCTTTTCTTAAAACAAGAGAATGCTCGCCAATATTCAATTATTAAGGACCAAAATTTGATCAAGTGATTTATCATAAAATATATATATATATATATATATAAAAGAATATAATATATTCTTTTATATTATAATATAATATAAGAATCATTATATATATATATATATATATATATATATATATATATATATATATATATATATAAAAGAAATGTGAAGCTTCAAAGGTGGAGAACACTCCTATTTGTAACCTAGGTAGGTAGATACTAAAATATATGTAGAAATTGAAAATTTTCACAATGCAAATCTGTAATAACAACCCAGATGTTTTTATAACATGGATAAATATGCAGAATATATTCATTGTGCACTGGCTGCAATATATGAATGGGCTGCAAATACTACTTTTGACAAAAATTTTGAAGAACGATTTGCTGATATTGATAAATTTAGAGTTAATTTTAATTTATTAAACATCTATTTGAATTTGATATTAATGCTACTGAGTTGATACAGAAGTTATTAAATCAATTTAACTTGGAAGGCATATTTTTAAAACTAATATGCTTTGGCTTCAAAGTCAAATCAATTTTCTAAAAACAGATGAAACCATTTTGTCCACGTGGTATTGATGCAGATATTGGAAACTTTTTAGTATGCTTGGAACAACTTGGATATGTGAAGTTACTTATTCAAATGTAAATGTTTGAAATATAAATACAGATGAAATATTTTGGTGAAATTTTAGCATTTGAATTAGATAAGCAGCTCATATTAAGTAAAAATGGATAACAAAGACTTGGCATTTTAAAAAGTATTTTGTTTTATTTCTTGAGATAGAAATATTTTTAATATATTGTGTTCTATATAACATATTCAAAGTAATTTAAAAATGACATTGTTTGCTTAGATTATATTTCTATTGGACAGTGCTTTTTTATTCCTTTTTTCATTTTCTTTTTTAATTAGTGGCAGGAGTATAAAAAAGATAATGATTAGACATTTACACCCCTCACAAAGTGATAACGCCCCCAGTCTACTACCCATCTGACATCATACATAGCTCTTACAATAACATTGATTATATGTTCTATGCTGTACTTTACATTTCATTATATACATACCGGGGTGCCAAAAAAATGTATACACTTTTTAAGGAAGGAAAAAACTGTACATATGTGTACTACTCGATAAATACTGATCACAAAAGATGAATACAAGTCACATTTGACTTATGTGATTACAAGAGGTACTCAAAGTGGTTACCATCAGTATCCAGACACTTCTGATTATTGTGAACTACTGCTTGAGCATAGATAACATCTCTTAAAATGTGTATACATTTTTTTTGCACCCCCAGTATGTATGTAACAAGATGTAAAGTACAGCCTAGGGAGTATAGTCAATGATATTGTAACAGCTATGTCATTATATTTTTAATATTTTGGGGAACTTCCATACTGTTTTCCATAGTGGCTGCACCAATTTACAGTTCCACCAACAGTGCACAAGGGTTCCCTTTTCTCCACATCCTCACCAACACTTGTTTGTTGATTTATTGATAATAGCCATTCTGTGAGAAGCGAGGTTATATCTCATCATGGTTTTCTCTCATTATTAATAACATTGAGCATTTTTTCAAATATCTATTGGCCATCTGTATGTCCTCTTTGGAGAAATGTCTGTTTCAGGTCCTCTGCTTATTTTTTATTTGAGTTATTTTTCTGGTGTTGGGTTGCATGAGTTGTTTTTTGTTGTTTTTTTAATATATTTTGGATATTAACCCCTTATCAGATGTATCACTGAAAAATATTTACTCCCATTCTGTAGGATGTCTTTTCATTATGTTGATGGTTTAATTTGCTGTGAAAAAACTTTAGTTCGATACAGTCCCATCTGTTTATTCTTTGTTTTGTTTCCTTTGCCCAAGGAGATATATCAGTAAAAATATTACTGAGTATAATGTCTCAGAGTTTACTTTCTATATTTTCTACCAGGAGTTTTATGATTTTGGGTCTTACATTTAAATATTTAATCCATTTTGAATTTACTCTTGTATCTGGCATAAGAAGGTATTCCAGTGTCACTTTTTGTATGTTTCTCCCCAGTTTTCCCAGCATCATTTATTAAATAGATTATTTTTATCCCAGTGTAAATTCTTGCTTCCTTTGTCACAGATTAAGTGACCACATAGGGATAGATTTATTTCTGGGCTCTCTGTTTTGTTCCATTGATCTATGTGTTTGTTTTTATGCCAATACCATGCTGTTTTGATTACTATAGCCTTGTAGTATAGTTTGATATCAGGTAGCATGTTCCCTCCAGCTGTGTTCTTCCTTCTCAGGATTGCTGTGGCTATTGGGGTTTTTTATGACTCATATAAATTTTAGTATTATCTGTTCAGTTCTGTGAAAATGCCTTTGGTATTTTGATAGTGATTGCATTGACTCTGTAGATTGCTTTGCATAGTATGAACATTTTAACTATATTAATTCTTCCTAAATGGAGCATGGTATATGTCTCCATTTATTTGTATCTTTATTTTCTCTTTTCAGTGTCTACATTATTCTTAGTACAGTTCTTTTACTTCCTTGGTGAAAAATACATCTAAGTATTTTGTTTGGACAGTGCTTTCTAAAGCAAGCTTATCACTGAAAGGTAAACTCCTATGAGAAATAGTCCAATGATATTCACAGTCTTTTTGAACAGAAAATGATTCCACGAACACCAGAAACCCAGAAATATTCTGTGACCCAAGGTTTTGTTTTATTTTATGATTGCTTGGCCCATTAATGATGTGCATTTTCAGGTTAAAAGAAATGTGAAAACTATATCAAATTTAAATTTAATTAAAATTTGAAAAATCTGTAAAACCACAAAATATGGAATTGTTTAACTTATTCAAAAGGAAGGTGAACTATGAGTTATGAAGATTTACCTATTTTCCTCACTATTTTAATGAAAAGGACTGATTTTCAATAAGTTTCCATAATCATATTTATAAGCCAAGGATAGAATAAATAGTGTTTGCTACAGTCATATTTCTCTTATTTCTTTTTGAAAATGTCTACATACTGAAAAACATTTCTCAGTAAGTTTCAATTATAATTCCTTCAATTGTTAAATACATACAGATTTTCTTTCTTTTTCTTTTTAAAAGTATCATTTGAAGAAAATTCTTATTAGTTTGTTTTGAAATTAGGCATGATTTATAAAATTTTTTCAGTATATCTATATCTATCTATCTATCTATCATCTATCTATGTATCTATCTGTCTCTCTATCTGTTTGATTCTGTTATTTTCAATGTTTCTTAGTTATGAAAAAAAAGAAAAAACTTTTTTAGTTTACTATTCCATGTGACAAGAATGAGGGAATTAAGGTTGCAGGAAAAAAGCCGTAACCTCTTACCCATGTAAGGATAATAAACCATGTAGCTCACTTTTGTGCTATTTCTACATGGAACCTTAGCAGAGAATGTCATTGCCTAGATGAAATTCATCAGTGCTTGATGGAATTATTCATTCCTAACTTTAGTATTCTGAGGAGTCACTATAATCCTACCATAATCAACATAACATAGAATTTCCTGATAAGGCATATAGAATCTTAATAAATTCACTTCAAATTTGTACCCCAAATTTTAGTATGTTAAGTCTTATTTTAGTGAATTATATTTAAAATAATATATAAATACTATATACATAATATATATAATTATATATAATATGTATAGATTTTTATATATGTATACATATTACATATATATTTTACACACACACACACACACACACACACACACAGAGGGTGCCAAAAAATGTATATACATTTTAAGAAAGGAAAAAACTGTATTAAAATTATAATACTATGAATGACGCTAACATTCATTTGATTACCACCATCTTTTGAGCGAACATCATCATACTACACATTGCTACTATAATTCTATTTAACTTCGAAAAGTAATACATAGATAACATCTCTTAAGATGTGTGCATTTTTTGGCACCACCAGTGTGTGTGTATTTTGTGTGTGTATGTGTAAACATATATATATGTGTGTGTGTGTGTGTGTGTGTGTGTGTGTGTGTAAACATATATATGTGTAAACATATAGATATAGATAGAGATAGAGATAGATAGACAGATAGATAGATATAGATATATATGTATATATTCCTAGGACAATATAATCCTTTTATATTGAAGGAAAATAATGATTCAACAAATACATTTTAAAAAGTCTAAACCTGGAATACAATATATTGTCCTTTGATTGTTTGCTTTTTAAAGTTTAAAGTTTGGGTGGCTGGTTAGCTCAGTTGGTTAAAGGGTGGTGCTCTTAGCAAGCTTGCTGGTTCGATCCCCACATGGGCCAATGTGAGCTGCACCCTCCACAATTAGATTGAAACAACTACTTGACTTGGATCTGATGGGTCCTTGAAAAACACACTTAAGATAAATAAAAATGTTTTTTAAAAAGTGTTATTTATTATAAAGTCTAAAGTTTAATTTGATAGAAAAAAGAACAAGCACTGAAACTAATGGGGTCTGAGGCATTGCTGGAAAAGGCTTCAAGATTTCAGTTTAGATTTATGTCTTCAAAGTGAGAATAGGTTTAACTTGTATCGCTTCTCCTCCTGTTAAAATGTTGTCAGAAGGAAAATGTAAGATATTTTATGGCCGCTGTTCACCTTACTCATCAAAAGGTTTAGTTTGTATTTATTTTCACTTGTGATATTTTTCAATGACTAAAAAGGAATGTTTTACTTTAAAAACCATATTACTCATTGGCAGTTTTACTGAATGTGAGAGGCAATTTAGAGGATTCTAAAAGAAAACACATCATAGTAAACTCTAAATTTAGTTACTTATTAGAGTTTTTTGGGGGATCCTCCTGGTAATCATAATCTGAAGTTAAATTATTGTTACAGCATATTTAATTCATACAAATAATTCTCATAATTTTAATGTAATTTGTAATAGGAACATAAAAGGTCATGACCAGTTCTAGGTGTACATTTACATCAATTTTCACTTTATAAATATTATAAGAGCTTGTGAGGTTTGTTTTTTGAGGTACAAACATAGATGCATACTTATCCCCCTCCCAAGTCTGTGTGAGATGTGTGTGTGTGTGTGTGTGTGAATGTCTTTGTCCCCTTACCACTTTTGTTATACGCAAACTTGATATGCAGAACATCATAATTTTGCAACACAAAATTGGGACTATAAGTGACTTGGAAACATAATGCTCCATGCCTTAAGCTAGGAGCAGAAGTTAAGCTCAACAAAGTTAGATGAACACTGCAAGGCACAGAGTTCAAAAGTTGTGGAAAGATCCACCCTTTTTCAGTCATTGGTAGACTAAGTTATTCAATCTTGCAGCAGATACATAAATTCAGAAAATCTAGATGATTCTGTAGTATCAAGTTAGTCAGAGCCTGACACAAGGGGCATCCATGACAATAGTTTGAACAATAAAATATTTAATAACAGTCTCTCTGAAATTTTATTCCCAATATCCTTCAGAGAGTTCTGTTTTAGTTTTGCGTCATATTTACAAATTTCTTTATTTTTTGTAGTATAATTTGAGGAGCCAAGTAACCTGAATATGTTTGTAGTGAATGATAGATTTGTTAAATATCTTTATCCATTAATGGTTTCAAAAAAGGAAGCTTGCGTGTATATATGAGAATGTTTACAAAAACCTGCATTCACATTTGTATTTTTGTAAGATATTAGTTGGAAGATTTTATTTTAAGCATCATTTGTTGACAGGTTTGGCTGTTTTCTGTGGCTGAAGGATGAAATTATTATCTGCAGTAGATAATTCCTACTTACTTTATTAGAGTGGAGTTAATCAAAGATTGATACAGAAAAAATTCCCAATTATATCATTCCTGATCAAATTAGAAATGCTGCATACTAGAAACTGAGACTTTAAATGTGGTTCTTTGTATGGCCAAGTTTATTCTGAGAGTTACTGTAGAGCTCAAACCAAACTATCTTATTGTGCAGTAATATAGGCATCAGTCTCCAAATCTAGTTACACTCCACCGACAGGTAGTTATTTAGGGAGACCATCCACAGGGAGTGATTGGAGTCCCATCTGTTTGAGGACTGGCTGCGAGTGATAGCAAAAGATAGGGAAGATCCATCATTCTAAGTGGGAGATCAATGGCTGAGAACATACTGTAAAATAGCAAGTCAAGAGAGTGTTATTTTGAATTGGGGAAAAGTCAGAACGATATTGACCCTCTGTAAGTCATGTGGAATTGGATTTAGGGACACAGTTTTTATTATGAGTGCTCCATGTAACTTGTTAAAGTCTTTCAAACAGCAGTAAGACAAGGCACTTCAGGTCTGTACTTATCATTAAGAAGAATAAAAGTATTCAACCACTCTTCAGAGAAAAAGAAAAATGTCAATGTTGTGTGGCTCTCAAATCTCTTCTCTACTGTCTTTTAAGGTGAAATACACAGCACACATTTAATACTCAAATACAATTTTCTTCCCTCAAGCAGATGGGTTGTCTACTTGAACAGAGTATAGTTCAGTCAATCATGGAATCATAGACTAGTAGTAAAACAGGAGGTACCCAAGATATCATCTATAAAATCTTCTCAAATTAAATGTGACCTGAAGAAGCTAAGTGTCCATGATAAAACAAACAAACAAAAAATGACTGGTGAAAGACAAAGGTATAACTAGAACCAAATATTCTTTAGTTTAGTATATTGCTCCCTTTCTATGATGCCATCCCAATTAGCCGTTTATCAATTACATATTTAAGAAGATATGATCATTGTGAATCATACAATAACAAAGTAATGCAACAAAATCCACTTATGGAGTATATAGTGAATTGATATCCAGTATTCATCCCTTCTCTTGCTCTACTCCATAAGCAGAAGACTAAAATATTCAATTCCTCAGAATTTATTGCAACTAGCATTTTTTATGTAAACCAAGCTCAGCCAATTGGATGAACTCATACATGTTTTGGAAATTGACAGTAAGGCAAATGCTGCATTTTTGCAACCAGTATCATGGAAACATTTGTTTTTTCTTTGGAAACATTGGCCAAGGTCTTTGTATCCATCTCTCTGTGTTAGGATGCTGGATTCAATTTTGTTTGAATTTTATGGGCACAGTCTAATTCTAGAGCCAATAAGTGTGGCAGCATCTTTCTTATGACTATTTTACAGCTAAAGTATTCCAGCGGTCAACATGTATAATGGTTCCTCTTGATTATGGTTCAGTTAGCGGCTTTCTTAGCTTTCCAATTTAGCTGTATTTTCTGATACATTATTCCTGGATTTCCAAACAATGAAAGGCTGCTCTTCCTAGCTTCTAACAATTTAGTAAGCACTTCTTTTCCTTTATTAAATTTGTTTCTCTTTCTTTTGAAATATTTGGTGACTTTTTGTTACCTACAACTGAAGTCTGACTAATATAAAATTGTTTGGTATATCCTATATTTACTAAAATATTCAAATAAAATGGTATGAATTAGGACTTGAATATCAAAAGAAGGTTTTATAAAGGAAATAAATTTAAAGTTAGACTCAAAAAGAGCTAAGATTTTGCTAGCCTAAGAGATGAGACAATGCCAGTCCAGATGTAAGAAGTAGCCTAAATTTATGGCAGCAAGAATGTACTTGCATACATCTACTTTTCACCATGTACTGAATGCCCATTATATACCAAGTAGTGTGGATACAGTCAGTTTGAATCACTGTACACAATGGCTTGAATCCAGTAGAGACTATGGGAGAAATGATGAAATACAGTTGAATTGATAGGCGGGAATTAAAATAGTGAAAGCCTTAAAAATGAAAGCTGTTGAAAGAAATAGTCTTTGAAGGATTTTGAAAAGGGAGTGACGTGATAAAAACAAAGTTTAGAGCACAAGATGGGCAGTGATATATAAGACAGTAGTGGAGCTGAACTAGAGGAATATTAAGATTAATGATGCTGGAAAGGGAGGCATAAATACAAGATCAAGGTTTTTTAGCAAGGGATGACGTCTACAGCATAGGGCTTTGTTTAGTGAGCAGTTAACTTCAGAAGATAAACAATAAAGGTTCTCAGGTAAGGCTGTAATGGAGATGAAACCACATAAATAATAATGACTTCCCTCCTCATTCCCAACCACAGTGTGTTTTGAGGATATAAAATGCTCTATTCTCTGTCTCTTCCCCCAACATTCTCCATTTTGGTAGTGCCCATACGATGTTTTTATTTTTTTTTTCCTGGAGCACAGCTTTGCTTCTTGTAGACAATTTAGGAGCTATCAAGAAGCTGGAAGTGTATGCCAGGGAAAAGACAGCAGCCTGGATGGTAGAGATCTGTCCCTGATGGAGTTCCAAGACAACAGCATGACCTGAACCTGAGAACCTTTGGACCAGAGTGTAAGTGCTGTGGTGTCAGTTTCCCATCTGTACAGAAGAAAGAGGATGTATCCAGCTGCTGTTGCCCTTTGCTAATGAATCCCTCACTTCTCTTGGCCCACAAACCACACACACCCCGCCCACCCTCAATTCTTTTAAGGGCTTGAGGAAAAGACTGGGAGGGAGGGGTCTTAAGCAGAAGAAGATCAGAGACAGTAAGTTATGGTAGAATGAATTCTACTGCACTGAGTTTTGACTTGTCTTTGATCCAGGAATGTCAGGGGAAATCAATGACTCAAAGAATTTCTCCCATATACATGTATTCTCATATACATGTGGTAGGTGAATCTCAAAATACAGTTTGCCAGAGATGAGGCTGGGGCCCAGTGCTCTCTTTCTGTGTCTCAGGATAAGGAGTGCCTGATCAATGACAGCCTGGGCATGAAAATGGAGGCATATTTGATATATGTTGTGCCAAACTCCATTTTAGAAGCCTTGGGGCTAGCTGTTTGCACACTACACTCAGCAAGATCTCATTTGCCCCATGACAGGAAGTTTAGGTCTTGTACATAATATAAGCTTGTTGACATAGAATAGCAGAGGGGGATGTCATGATGTCTTATTATCCTGATTTGCAGATAAGACAGTGAAGCCCATATACATTGAGAAGTGTCTACATTTGTTTAACAAATTAGTGAAAGAAATTAGTCTTGAAACCACTTAGAAATGAGGCCTAATGCTTCCAATTAATTCCCTCAACAAAACTTTACTGTGAAATTTCTGCAGGTCAGGCACTGAGTAATAGTAAACAAAACTGGTCCATGTTGTTCTCACGAAGTTTATAATTTAATGGAGCAGACAAATAATACATAAGAAAACAAACCAGCAAGCAAAGTCTATTGTATGTAGTAACATGTAAAATCATGGTAAGAAGAGTATGATATGATAATGTCAGAGGAGCCCATTCTGGATACAGTGCTTGGCACTCAGAATCTATTTCGGATCCATATGGCATGCCTTTTATTCTGAAGAGGAGGCTAAAAATCTTGTAGGCAGGGTTTTAGATGCAAACTGGATGCTACTGATTAGAAGCTCCAAAATGGGATGCTGAAGGCAAAAGTGAAGGTTTTTTGGGCTATCGCTGCTAGAAAGCTTAATTGTAGAGCAGTTGATATTTTGTGTGTGTGTGTGTTTTTTTTTTTGTTTTTTTTTGCATTATAATTTTAGAATCTAGTCACTTGCTTTGTAGGAGTTAAGGGGTTGTGGCAGTTGGTTATAAGTAAATTCAGTTCATTGATGACGTAATTGTAGCAATATATTCTTGAAGTCAGTAGTTCTGGGAATGGCCTTCTGATTCCCCATCTTCCTAATTATGGCAGAGGCAGTGACTGTCTTGGCTGGGCAGCTAGCTGCTCTTGTTCTGGGAGTAGCTGCTGGGGAGCTGTCTGCGTGCCTACTCTGCTAGACCTTCTGAAAATTTTCTCTAATAAATCTAGTTGTGATTAAAATATTCAGAGGTTTTTATTTTTTTATTTTATTTCTTCCTATAACTGAGGGTTAACTGAAAAAGGGGACTACTTTAGATTGGTTTTTATTACAAAAGGCATTCTGAAAACATGGGTCTTTTATGTCGATAACTGAAAGATAAGTAGGAGTTAATCAGGTAATGACTGGATAATAGGACCTTACATGCAGAGGGAAGAGAGTAGCCAAAACCCTGCAGTGAAAACTTCTCTAAAGTACTGAGGATAAGCCAGGGGATTGGACTGTATGGATGGGGGTAAAGGGGACTCATGATGGATACTAATCAATTTGCTTAACATATAGGGACAAACAATTAGGCATTTCTCTAAATGGTATAAGAGGAGGTAACAGAAGACATGAGAGCAGGAGAGTAATGAACATTGTGTTTGAAAAGGATTTCTGAAGTTGATTTTAAAAACTAGATTAAGAAGGAGCAAAATGGGCACAGGAAATGCAGTTAGTATACTATTACAATAACCTATGTGAAAGTTAATGGTGAGTTAGAATAGGGTGATTGCAATTAAGAAAAAGATATAATAAATTGGCAGATTAAAGATACACATTCCTTGTGGTGTGAACAAAAAATACAGTGAATGTTTAAATTAAAAAAAAAATTATTATGCTAATAGACACATTGCCATTAATCCCCCTCAAAATACTCCCCTCGCTTTGAACACACTTATCCCATCATTCTTGCCACTTTCAGAAGCAGTTCTGGAAGTCCTCTTTGGTGAGTGTCTTTAGTTGTGCTGTCATGGGGCTGCCTCAATGTCCTGAATTGATTAAAAATGTTTTTACCTTTCACGGTCATTTTTTACTTTAGGGAAGAGCCAGAAATCACATGGTGCCAGATCCGGTGAATAAGTGGATGAGGGCATACTGTAATGTTTTTATTTGACAGAAATTGCCGTACCAGAAGTGATGTGTGACATGAGCATTGTGGTGCTGGAGGATGAAACCGTCTGCCCATTTCTCAAGCCATTTTCTATACACATCATTTCTTGAATGCTCTAATAAGCCCTTATATTATTCAGAATCACTGTAGTGTTCCTGGGTACAAACTCAGCTTGCACAATTCCATCAAGGTAAAAAAAAAAAACATAATTAGCATCACCTTTCTGTTAGATGGCTCTCAGCAGCAGCATTCACTGTATTTTTTGATCACACCTCGTAGTTAAGTAGTGAAACTGACTGAGCAACAAGACAGAAAGGTTTGGTTTTTTTTCTCACTTTCCTCTAACTCACACTCAAGTCTTGAATGTTAGTACACTTTAAGAAAGATTAGCCCAAATCAAGCCAGCCAGGTAAAAGAAGACAGCATTTGTCCCAACAGACAATGATTTTTACCTCCTAGGCAATGGCTCCTTCCCCTAGTATTGAGTGTCCTCAGTTCTGACCAGTGTATACTGACTGCTTTTCCTAGAGGTAGAGCAAGGTTATAGGAACAGCTATGGAAATCTCCTGTTCAGAAATGCATAGTATGTTCTCTATTTTTGTCCTTTTCTAAGAACCAAACACTTATTTCTATCTGTTAATTATTCTGAAATATGTGTTACCTACCCATTTCTTTTTTAAAAATAATAATAAATATGCCTAACACATATATGCATAAGTAGGTAAAATACTGCTTAAACATTTTACCTATATTAATAGAGTTGTTTATTCCTCATAGCCACCTATATGTTAGTCCAATTACATCCCCTATTTGCCAGATATAGTAAGTTGCCCAGATTCCCAGATAAAAGTAAATGAAGTTAAATATGAGGTAGTCTATTACCAGAGCCTATTATTTTAAATATTACTGCATCTGATTAATACAAGTTAAGGAAAAATGTCTACAAAGTGTATAGTTCTTATTTGGAAATAATTATTTTCAGACCTGAATCTCAATCTTTAAACATTTGAGGTATTATATGTTTTTTTTTTTAAAAAAAATGAAGCACATACCATAAATTCCTCTCTTTCTAACTTACAATTTCATTTTTAAAACAGAAGCATTATTATTTATCCTAAAGAGAAAAATAAACTGATTTTTAATATTTTGGCACATTTAATCGAATTTAACATCCTTAGAATGGTCCCCATTACAAGTATCTTTCTAACAGCGACAATTTGCTGTTGCCTCGAATACCATTCCTTTGTCACAGATTATTTATGGTACAGTTAGCACATCATCAGCCTTTCCAATCATACTCACTGGGTCACACACATGCATACAACTACAGTGCAAGACCCCTATAGAGAGGACAATGTGAGCTGTTTCATGAGAACAGTGCATGAAAGTTCATCTAGACCTTAGAACCAAAACCCAGTAATTACTTTGAAATTGTAGTGGAAGAGACTAAAAGGTTATGCTGCCTCTTCCTTTTTATTGCAGGGATAATTATAACTGCAAACATTGTGAAATAGTGCCAAGAACTTTGGGTGGAAAGTCTGAACACTAATCTCTAGTTCTGTCACTAAATGCTATACAGGCAGTTCTTTAATATCCTTGGATCTCAATTCCTTCATTTTTAAAATGAGGGGCTGGTGCCAGATGGTGTCCAATACTAATATGTTTAATTATCAATAAAAGATTTAGGTCTCAGAGAAAGCACTGTAAAAGTCCCCAAGCAGTAATTATAGATAGCAATTACAGAGGATGCTCCAATTACATGATATGCACAGGGAAAATAATTTGCATCAATTATGGTCTTTGTTAACAATAATTACAATTGCTTTATATATTAAAAAAAAGTCTTTATATATTCTGAGACTTTATTATCAATTTGCCTACATATTTAAAATAAATACATACTTCTGGAGAATTGAAATGACTATCCAATAACTTTTGTAGTCTGAAAATGCCTGGTCTTGTAGAAAAATCTGCCACAAATTAATATAATTATATAAGTTTGTTTCTGGCAATTATCTTTGCCAAAAAATACATCTTTTCCAATTTCTTTTCAACATTTTTGTAACTATATGTTTTAGCTATGCCTCATGTAATAAACATGTAGTCGTTTTTTTAAAAAGCAAATATCAAAACCATTGTCTTTGGATCGTTTTATCTATTTATGTTTACTATAAATACTGATAGATTTGAATGTATATCTGTATATACTTATTCTGATATTTCTGTGCTTCTTTTTCTCTGTTGTGTTTTGTATTTGTTAATTACTTTTATTATTCCCTCTTTTCCTCAACGAGTTTGTTGTACTCAACACTCTTATTAGGTATATCCAGTAGTTTTATTATTCTTTTCATGGTTAATCTAGAGATCACAATTTACATACTTGATTTTTTGAAAGTCTAAAGTTAATCATTATATTTTCCCTTCACCTTTTAAAAAGTTTCAAGCACATTAACTACATTTAGCCCCTTTCTATCATATTCTGTTTAATTTAGTTATCTTTTTAAATACATAAGATGTTATTTTTGGTTCAGAAAGCTATTGTTCGAATACATTTAGCTTCATTCTTATTGAATATTTGCAATATGTTCCTTTTTTCATCTCGGGTCTTCTTTCTTGGACTACTTTCTTCATACATCATTCAGATTTTCTTTTAATGCGAGTCTGCTGGTGGGAAACTTCACATATTTGTCTGAAAATATATTTATTTTACACTATATGTTAGTTTTTAGGGCTGTTGTATCCAAATACCACAAACAGGGCGGCTGAAACAACAGAAATGTATTGTCTCACGGATTTAGAAGGTAGAAGTTTAAAATCAAAGGGTCTGCAGAATTGGTTCCTTCTGAGGGTTCTCAGGGAAGGATCAGTTCCGGACCTCTCCCGGAGGCTATAGATGACTGTTCTGTTCTCTGGGTGTCTTCCCGTTGGCTTCCTTTTATGTGTGTCTGTCTCTGCACTTGAGGACTACTTACGGTTTACCCTGAGAGCATGTATGATATGGATTGTATCTAATTGGCTATGCAAAAGAATAAGATTTCTTTATCTCTTTGTAATCTTTAGCGAACTGTATATTAGGTACATCGTATTTTGTTTAAAGCTTATTCAATTTAAAAAAAAAACTGTTTTCTTTCTCTTATTTTGTGGAGAATATTTCTGGGTTGGCAGGAGATTTATTTTTAATTTTCCCCCTAGCAATATATCTATCTATATCTATATCTATCTATCTATCTATCTATCTATCTATCTATCTATCTATCTATCTATCTAGATATGTATATGTTCAGTCTTAGATACCTTAAATAAATATTACATTCAACAATATTTATTTAACCTTAAATAGATTAAATTCAATCTGTTCTCTATATCTCTTAACCTCTCTCTCGTATAATATACAATTTTTCCTTCTTTTCTATGTACAGCATTGTAAAAAACTTCTGATCTACTTTTGAATTCAACTGTTTATCTCTCTGGCTATGTCTAGTCTGCCTTAATCTGCATTTTGAAATTTTTTCTATTAGTACATATATTTATTTTTCAAACTTGCATTGTCTTCAGATATTTTCAAGTTGCTTTTTAATTTTTTTTTTTTTAGAAGAAAGCAAGAATAATCTCTCTCACTCCCCCATATATCCTTCCTATCAATTCCAGTAAAAATAATCATTGCAGGTCTGTTACATGCAATTTTACATGCATTTTCACTTCCGGTGTCTTATTTATTTGTGGACAAGAATAGAGTCTAGAAACATACCCACACATCAACAGTTTTTGAAATTCCACAGATTCCCCAAGGCAATATATGGAGAATGAAAACTTTTCCATTAGAATCCTGGGACAACTGCATAACCACATAAAAATAAATTTTGACCCCTGTTTTACCCTGCACAAAAATTATCTTGAACTGAGATTATAGACCTAATCATAAAAACTTAAAATACAAAGCATCTGGGAGAACACCTAGTATAATATGGTATCTACTGTAGGGTAGCAAAAGTTTATCTGGCAGGACACAGAGAGCACTAACCACAATAGAAACAAACTGATAAATTAAATCTCATCCATTTTTTTTTAACTACATAAAAATGTAGCCATAAAAAATGAGTATACACGCAATAATCTGAGACAAAATACTTGCAATACGTATGTCTCTCAAAGAACTTGAATATATAAGAACACTAATAACTCATTAATAAGGAGATTAAAAATCTACTTAAAATTGGCAAATTTTAAATAGAAATCAAAATTTTAATTCAAAAAATAAAAATAACTTTGAAAGAATAATTACAAAGAATATGTGCATATAGATAATAACCACATGAAAGGTACTTATTATTTTTAGCCATGGGGATATTGAAATTTAAGATAACAATGTAATAACATTTCATACTTATTAAAATTGCTAAGTTTAAGAATACTTATTTTACCGAATGTTGGTGATACTACATGAATTCGCAAATTTATGATGAAATAAATCAGAACACTATTTACTTCTGGGGTGGCAGATCCTGGCTGAAAAAGTGAAGCAGAAAGAAACTTTCTGGGGTGAGGACAATATTTTATGTTCTGTTTAAGGTTTAGATTTTTTTTGGTGCATCACTGACAAAAATCAACAAACTCTGTACTTGATATTTGTGTATTTTACTGTATGTAAATATTGCCTTGATAATTAATAGTGAAAATATAATCTACACACACATAGCAGAAATATCATATATACCAGTGTGGAGAAATACTGGTATCCCTTCCATTTCTTCTAACTACTAAATTATAGGTATGAAAGACAGGGCAATAATGAAATGACAATATTGGGGTGGTGACAGAGAATAAAAGCTCTTTCAGGGTTTTAAATTATAGATAGGAGAGCTGAAAGATGTGACTGCAGGTTCACTGGATGAAGATTTCTGGTTTAGATTATTCGGAGATGGTGCACATTTCTCCTGAAGGTATCTCTAACCTTTACTTAAATTAGATATGTTTTATGAACAAAGTTAAAATAGTTTTTCTAATAGCACAAATATTTAAAATATAAAATATATGCTATTTTCTAAATAGCACAAAAGATTTAGAAGACTAAAAATCCAGGAAAACTGTGATTATTAACTTCTTAACTCAAAAATTCCCTTACACAAGGCTACTTTCTCCTTTTCTTTTTCCTAGTCCAATCTCTCTGTGTGTGCTCAAAGACATCATACTCCTCTTTAACATATCTCAGAACTATGGAGCACCATGTTTGTTCTCTGCATCAAATATGACAAACATAATTGACTGAATTTTCTCTATTAAACCAGGATATGTATTTAGGGTGCCAAGGGACAAAATAATAGTTAAGCACATTGGAGCTGGTAAAGAAAATGATTAATGGAAATAGCATGAATATTGGTTTTCCTACTAGATCTATAATCTCAGGCAACATCTTCCATTTCTCTTCTTGAATTTACTCTTCCATAGCTAGAGTTTCAGGGACACCTTGTTGGAGTATGAAACACTAAATCTTAACTCACTACTTCCCATGATATAATGGTACCTCTCCTAAGGCAGTCAGAATACTGTTCCAAACACTAGAATTTCTTCTGTGTCTCTCCTACCATGCACTACAGAGATAGAAAAAATGCTGCCTGAGAGGTAACTTTCATTGTTGTTTTGGTTTGTTTCTCTCATTTGAACCAATTTCACTGAAGGTTTCAATTCAAGATAATTTTATCAAATTTTGATTTGACAAAGTCCTATGTTGTTGTTTTTTTCCTTACAAACTCTTTTTCCTGGACTTCTGAAACTAATTATTTAGGAAAGTACTAATACTTACTTTCCTTCTAATTAGTATGATGCAGGTATGTGATGTATTTTATGCAAATTGGTGTCTATTGGTCAAATAGACATTCCAATGGTATATTTACATCCACAGTGTCATGGCATTATTTCAAATATGTCAAGTATGTTACAGCTTTGTGATACCTGTGCAATTATATTTTAGATGTCATGGAAAAGGTCATTGAAATTTATAAATATTCTGATCTATTTGGTCTAATATTGTTCTAAATAAAGATTTTATTGATTTGGGAAGGGACGTGTTACAGGTGCTCACATAATTATCAAACTAATCAGTGGTACCAGTATTACTCTTTGCAACTTAAGAGCATCTAATTTTTTTTAAGCTCTTTTCATTTAATAGTGGAATTTATGGTTTTAAAAATTGTGTAATCACAGTTAATCCATAACGTATCTACTTAAATGTGTAAGTCACAGAGCATTACCTATGATCCTTTCTTCTGAAAGAAGAACCTCAAATCAACAGTCACATATTTAATTATAAGTTCAGAGGTAATTCATTTGATTTTTACCAAACATAGTTTAAAGACTTGAGCAATTTCATATGAAGAAACCAGATACTATTGAACGGTGCCTGGGGTCTAGGTTAATGACAACAGTGGCCTCTTCTGAGTGTGGAAGATTTCAGAGTCATCTAATAACAGGACATTAGTGTACTGATTCTGCTGAAATGCAAATCCAATGATACCTCGCAAAATTCAATAATCATACAAAAATCAATCGTGTATAAAATGAGAAATAAAATTAGCAAAGTATATTACCATGTTCAGATTTAAACACTATTTAAGAAATAAGTACTTTGGTTTTATTATTAGGGAAGTGCCTTGGTAATACAAGGACACCGTGAGTATTTAGGTGTAAATTGGGCATTAAGGTAACCAGCACTAGGGGACTACCTCTGATGGCATATATTTGACCTAGGCTTTCAATCTCACCAGGAACTAAAGGAGTCAAAAGGGGAATAAAAGAAGAGGTGTGTGGTAACATATATAATTATAGATAGCTAAGCACACTAGTTGAGAACATCTGGGGATCTGAAGACTTGTTACTTCTGCTGATAAGTTATATCTGTTGACTCAGTAGTTTTTGGGTAGTCAATAAATATTTTAGATCTATATCCTCATTGCCTTACCTGTTCTACAATTAATTAATAGGGCTGCTTGGGAAAATCCTGGGATAGGAGAGTCCCAACTCTACTGACATGCTGCATGAATATACGTGAGATCAGACCAATCCAAGCATCCTATTCAGGAGAGTGACATCCTTGCTTTTATTATTATGGAAATTAGGTATGCCAATCAACAAATATGAGCTAATAAACATAGTTGTTTCTAGATGGATGTTCATGTTTTCTTATATCAATATCCCACTGTGTTATATTGAAAATGCTAATTACAATTTGAAAATCTAATGGATAAACATAATATTATATAGCTTCATTTGAAATATATGGGTTTTGCTTTTGCTTATATTTCAAAGAGAGCATCAGATTTCCTATTGTGTCAATTTTCTGCTATATGAATGTTTTCCCTTTTTCTTTCTGACTTTAGAACTGAAGGAATACCACTTTACGATGTGTGTAAATCACTTATTTTATTATGCAAGTATTTAAGGAACATTAAAGCAATGCATTGTAGATATATAATTTAGGAATAATCTTGCTTTTAGCCCATATCACTCAGAGTAACTCAATGTGACAAGAGATTGAGCATTTCCATGTGGGTTTAGTGAAGAATGGCAGGTCTCCTTAAGTTCATTAGTCTATTTCAGAATTTGCAGCACTTTAGCCTGTAAGAAAAGGATTTGTTAATCAAATTAACAGTTACATAAAATGAAAGACTATTTCAAACTACTTAAGATAATAAGTGTTTTAGAGCTCTTAAAGAACTTTTGAAACTCCCATTTGCTGTCAAATAATTGAAATGCTAATCTTAAATAGTTGTTATCTAAGCAGTAAAACAATTCCCCCAAGGGAATCTACTAAGTAAGGATTTTCCCCAAGATGTACACTATAAACTTGATACTATTAAATTAAAACTGTATTTTTAAAAATTATAATTCAGGATTTACACCAATTTAGAAACGAATTTTCTCCAATTTTTAAAATTAAGTCCTTGCCATATTGTCAAAATAAAAATATTAGGCACACACACATATTTAGTTATGTTTTCAAATTGTCTAATTTGATTTGACCTGATTGATTTGAACTTGATGTTGTATACTATTATATTAATAGAACATGATTATAGAACGTGATATGTATGTCATTTTCCTACATGTTTTAAAAATAGAATAATCTTGTCAAAGATATTTTAGTTTCAGGAGTAACAGAATAGCACTACTCTCTTCATTTTCCCAAGTGATGTTGCAGATTAGTTAAAACCTGTAACTATGAATTAAAAAGCAATAACACAGCAACAGCAACATGTCATACCTAGTAAAAATCAGGATAATACAATAATCACTAATAATTATATTAATTTTGACATAATTTTGAAGGATTTCCAATTAATTTGTGTAGTATGATTTTTATGTATCATGACTATATGTAAAATAAACAGGGCAAACTAAATATGTGATCATAGAGGCACATTTGATTGAATTATGGAAGTGGGAGGATGAGATGAAAAATGAAGAAAGCATTTTAGATTCTAGTGAATAGCATAACAGGTTCTTTTCTATAAAGTTATTACTTAGCATGGCGAGAGCTTTATCAATCATAATCAAAGTCTGATATTGTGGTAAGCGTAGTCTCTCCCTCAAGAACTGATAAAAAATAAGACAATTTTATTAATCTTTTGTTGCAATATTTTTTTTCATGTTTATAGCTTGAAATTTATAGACTATACATACTGAATTTTACTGTATATTCTGACAAATACATCACACATTCTTCTGGAATAAGGAGTGATTAGATGGTCTTACATACTTTTTATAGTAGCAGGACACATATTTTGATTTTTATATTGCTTTTTACTCTATTAAATATTGTTTCCAATCCCCACACTTGTTAAGGGAGCATCAAATAAATAAACCTGTTTGAACTCTAATTTTTTTTTTTTTTTTTTGTAACTTAAATACATGATACAACATAAGAAATTCTGATGTAACAATGTGAAATGTCTGGGTATATATTCACATAGTTTCAATACAAGGAGAATTAATTTTATAAAAATTATTTGACTTGGTTTAGTCTCTAAGCTAGTTAAAGGCAGAACTGGAACTCAATCCAAATTTATCTAACTTCTACCTTGGTGCCCTTTCAATGGCTTCATAGTTTTAAAAACAAAAGTAAACACATTTTTAAAAACAAAGGTAAACGCTTTTTAGGTCTCTAAGATAAGAATTGAGCTGGTACATTGAAATGGGGTGGGGTAAAGCAATGGGAATATAGGATAAATTTGTTCTTATTGGAAGGATCAGTAAGAGTTTCTTATAGATAGATCCCTTATAGATAGGATCTGAGAAGAGGCAGAAACTTGGAAAAATGTCCTTAGGAAAAACTATTCCAATTAAAGGTGTCAAAAAATTCAGAAATAGCAAAATTAAACCACCAAATCAATAAATAGTATGTAGTAAGAGTTTATTGTGCATATAAGAACCGTTCATGAACTGAGAGTTTTTGCATTTAAAACTAATATGAAACTCAGGGGGAGGGAGTTACAGGATGGCTTATAAAGTGAATATGAGGGAGTTGTTTATCCTTTACAATGATTGGTTAATTCAAGGGGAGTTTCCAGACTGCAGGAAATTGGTTAAAAGTGATTATCTTATGCCATTTTAAGAAAGATGACAAGTTTATTTATGATTATTGGAGGCATTTACAAGAAATAAGTTAAGTTTCATATGTTCATGAAATAAGCTAGATTTAATTTTGCTTATGTGGCTTAAATGGTTTTGTCTCCTTAGGGAATTATCAAGTTCAGTCTTCATTTTGAATTTAATTTTAACGAAGGAATCAAAATCTGGAAAAAGAATAGAAAGATCTAAAAATTGCAGCTTGTGTTGAGTTGAAGATGTGATTCAAATAAGATCTTAACAATTGGAGGCTTGAACATAAATGGCTTGGAATTTAAAAAATAGGCAAACGATTAAGGGTATTCATTTCAGTTCCATTTATTTTATAAAGAACCTACTATGAGGCACAGCCAGGCATTCTCCCATGCCTTAAGGGGCCCAAGAATACACAGTTGTCCCTTTTGTGAAAATAACTAACAAATGTGTTGATATTTGGAATCTATTATGGTTAGAAATATGATGGACTAATGCTTAAGATACTATAGGAGTCAAGTGAGACACACAGTACAACTTGGGAATTACAAGACAGCCTTTTATTATAGTAGAAGATGTTACCTCCAATGTTTTATGTAGAATGAGGTAAGGTCAGGGTAGCAAGATAAAGGGAGCAACAAGTGTTAAGTTTAGAAATATTAAACACCAGTGATGCCGGAGGGGTTCCCTTGAGATATCCCATGATACATCTTTCATTTCTTGCTCAGAAGCTATGATTAGGACAAAAGAACTCTTTCAGATATACTTTGCCGTCAGGAATTTTGTATCTTAAGTGCTGAGCATTTCTTTTTTATGGTTCCTTATCCATGGCTATGAAATCTCTCTTCATACCTTCTATTTGCTAATTCTTTTTTCCCCAGTATAATATCCGGGTGAGACTCTCTGTTCTTTCCACTTCCTGATGATGGTCTGGGGGTTGCGTGTTTGACTTTAATTCACAGTGACATAAAGATTGAAGAGCGAGGGTTTTATCCTAGTAATTTTGAAAGCATTTTTAAACCTAGTAATCTTTATGATTCACAAGAAAAGTATTATTGGGACCATTTTACAAATGAAGAAACAGAGTTTTGGAAAGGTAAAATGCCCATTGCACGTGCAACTGGTAAGTGATCATGACATAGGAGGAGAGTAGGGTAAACTAGATGCCATCCCTTGGCTTCTGTATGTCTGAGCCCCTGTAGAGATGAAGTGAGGGGGACCATCTAAGAAGGACCCTGCTGCCATCACTGCAGGCTCAGCAGAGGCAGTCAGACTGTTGATGTGAAAACTTTATGTATAAATGTGAGCATTGCATGGCTGACCTATGAGGTTATCTCTTATTTCTGAGAGTATGCAATTTTACTCATTTACAACAAATGGAGCTATCTCAAGGAAAAGGAGAGGGTTCAGGTACCAAGTATATGTTTGGAATGTTAATAGCAGAAATAGAATATGCTTGGAATGAGAATAAGCTTGACCAAAGTTATTGACCTAAATGAGTATTTTGTTAAATGGAGCAACCCAACAGAGAGATGGGAAGGAAAATTGAGTTAAATGACCCCTGCTATACTCCCTGGAATTATATAAAGGGTTATCTGAAAGAAGAAAAGAGAGTGCGGGTCGGGTGGGTGCAGGGGAAGTTGGGCAAGTCAGAAGGGAAATGGTAGGGGTGCTTTTAAGGCCTAAGAAAGATGTACCACACAGGGAAAAGGGTGCATAGGTAGTTCAGAGGCAACTCAAGCCACCAGGTCAGCAGGCTGGGAGTCAAGAGGGCTGTGTGCCTTCTGCAATCAGTTACCACAATTTAACCCCATCCCATCTGAAGTGGAATAGGTCCCTGCCTCCGGCCATTTCTTACGTCTTACATCAGAGTTAAGAATCAGTCTGCACTACAATTATAGTAGCCCCAGGATCTCAGTGTCTGTTAGTTACTAGATCCTAACTCACTGGAAACAAAACCTGAATTCATAAATGTGTAAGGGAGGTCAGGGAAGACTTCACCTCTAGTGTATGAGAACTATTATCCTAAAATGTTACCAAGACACCATTTATTTGGGATAAAAGACATAGCCAATCTGTCATGCATTTTTAAAGAGAAATTACAGGTTACCTTAGGGAAATGGTTCATCTTCATTTTGTATCAATCTACCCTTCACTCGTTATGCTTCCACTACAACGAGATTTTTTAGTGTCTTAAATCAACTGGATGCTTTTTTATAACACCATCTTTTCAAATATTTTCTGTCTAGTATTTTCACTCTCTACTTGTTTAGCTGACAGATTCCTTCTCATTTATCCAAGGTTAGATGAGTAATACTTCTATTGGTTCCAGTTGCCTTGGGGAATATCTGGGCATCAATTCCCCCATGATATCCTCACTTTATGAATAACTACATTATTAAATATATTATTATGTCTTAATTCATAGAATCTTTAAAATACCAAGCTTTTCATTTTTATGCCTTTACATATATTTTAATATTTGTCTAGATGTGAAATCATTTATATTGCTACCACCTTGTTAATAATAAGTATTCCATTTAAAAAAATCCAAATGCCTTGGACTTGATAAAGCCTCAATATTTTTTAAAAATCTAAATAGTGATTCCTATCTGTAATGAAACTTGATTCTGATATTTTAAATGAGTAAGATGTAAATATGTGGAGAATGGGACAAACAATACAAACGCTTGGTTCACTCTCCTTAGGTTTCTAACGTAGTATGTGATAAGATATATCATTTCTTGTTCAGTCATCAGTAAGATGGTGAAAAAAATTCAAACATGGTTATATAGTATTAGAATATGATTCAAAATTTGACTTTGCAATGGGAAAATTTACTTAAGTTCTGTGGGTCTTATTTACTCCAAATATAAATTATGTTTATTTCTTCTGATTAAATTGATATGATATGAAATATACATAAGAAGCAGGACGAAATAAACCCTCAGTAAATTATATGAATTGAGGTTGTTTTATCCTGTATGTTATTTTACATTCAATTTGTTTTATTAACTATAAACTTCTAAAAGACAATCATGAGGTCTCTTTACTCTTGGGTCCTCTACAACCAACATAGTATGGCCATATAATAATAAATTTTTGCTATTTGGAAAAGTTAAAGTCAAAACTAATATAAAGGGATATAATGCTTTTAAATATGGAATTACTCCATGACAACAAATGAAGAGTAGTTTTAAGGAGCTAAGGACTTTCTTTTCCATCTTTGACACATGTTTGTTTGCTGCTTGGTTAAAACACATACAGTTTCACAATCATCATTCCCCAACTGTTAGGTATTTCGTTTGATTAAACCATATAATAGTGGAGCCATAAAATAGGTTTTAGGATGATGATATGAGCAGACTATTTAGCAATATAAGTAGGGGGTGTAATATAAAAAATAAACGTCATTTCATAATATATTTTGATTCTGTATGGGATTAGATTGTACAGTGCCTTTATATGATGATTATTATGGTACATATGTGGTAGTTCCTTTTTGAGAACCTTTTGTCAGGAGAACTGAATCTGAGGTAAAGAATCCAGCAGGGCGGGTATGTATTGATTCTGAGTTATCTAGGAGATAAAAGGAAATTACACATGGTGAATGAAACTAACTTCTCAATGACAAGATCTTCACAATGATTACAATCAAATAAATAATGCAGCCAATAATCTCCTTTTCTCCTCTCAAAGGAGGATTCCTTCATGGCGTAGGCATGTTCATTCTGTACAGATGTGGAGGACAACATGTGAGGGGAGTGATTTATCTCACTTTATGAGTTGTTTGCTACTGTGCTTTAGAGTTCAGTTATATTTTTAAGGAAGAAATCAAGTGTGGCAAAATGACTAAATTAATATGGTGTTTCCACTAGTTATATTAGATTTGTAGCTATCAGTAAGCTTCACTAATTAAAGCTAAATTAGGAAACGATACCTACTCTCCTACAATCTCACTGCCAAAAAGGAAAGCAAATACAACACTGATTTTTAAAAATGAGTTTAACCATTTATTAAAAATCAGTGAGGAATCCAAGTGGGACATGGCAATATTCACTACTGCCTACACATTGTGCCTCTTGAATCCACATGTATTGGATAGTAATAATTTCAATACTTTTGGGTAGGCGTTTCTAGGCATTTGGTTTGCCTCTTTTCTGGAGAAATTAAAAAAAAAAATAAAGTTAGTGGAAAAAACTACAGTCTTCACTGCTGTAGGTGGTTTCAACATCATCATAATCTTCCTCAAGTATCAAATCTAAATTTCCCTGAATCTAACATAGATAAACAAATATGTCTGTTGATCTAAGTGGCTTACCTGTGGAGTGACCAGGACTCTCATATCTGTGGTGTCTGATCACCAGGCTATTCTCATGCTATGAATGCTACACTAAGTCATTTAAAGTTATAATTAGTCAAGGGGTACCGAGAGATGGCCCAGAAGCTCACTTGGATGAATGATGTGTTGGCAAATGTTTAACAACTACCTCTCAGGAAAGAAAGTAAAAGCCTTGATTTAAAGCATTTGCTGATATCTGAAGTGAAATACTCCAACCATGGCTGGTTTAAAGCTACTACTATTGTGTAACTGAACAAGGAGTTGAGAAGAGTGGTGTAAAACAGGCTCTGATGAGCGGATTAAAGAGCTTACAGAAGCACAACGCTGCCTTGATTCATAGCATATTCCTCACTGCCCTGCTGTGTGGCAGCAACTGTATTTCCCTTTGATTATCAGAGTCAATAATCTCCCAGGGTGATGTCTTCTTTCCTTGCTTGTTGGTCCCTTAGCATTACGAATTCAGATAATTGGGTGGCAGCCATATCATCCAGTTTAGTTCTTCTTTGGTCCACTCATGGAAGAGATTTCACTCTGGGAAACAAGACCTTTAAATCTTCTTATCCACAAATGCAAGGACAGGAAGCAAAAATCCCCCGATGCATTATAAAAACCAGAACCTCTCCCACTTTAGTCCCTTAGTTACCAGACCTTGTATTCTACTTATTGGGGACACAGCACCATACAATTGCCATTCAGAATGGCAATTGATCCTCTCAAGAAATTATCTCCAAGCTGGCACCACACCAATGTGTTCAAAAGGCCCTCTATTGCTCTAACAGATTGGAAGCTTCTTGATATATGTCTGTGGTACAAGTAGATTGCATAATCATGTATTTTATCCATTTACATTTAAAGTAATTGTTGACAAATATGTAGTTATTACTGTTTTATTCATGTTTTTGATTTTCTTTTTCTTTTGGTCTTAAGAAAATCCCTCTATCATTCCTTGTAATATTGATTTGGTGGTAATAAACTTTTTTAGCATTTTCTTGTTTCTTGTCTGGGAAGCTCTTTGTCTTTGATTCTAAATGATAGCTTTGCTGGGTAGAGTAATCTTGGTTGCAGGTCCTTGATTTTCATCACTTTGAATATTTCTTGCCAGTTCCTTCTAGCTTGAAAAGTTTCTGTTGAGAAATCAGCTGACATCTTATGGAAGCTCTCTTGTACATAAGTAACTGCTTTTCTCTTGCTGCTTTTAAGCTTCTCTTTTAGTAATTAACATTTGGCATTTTAATTATAATGTGTTTTGGCATGGACCTCTTTAGCTTCAACTTGTTTGGGTCTCTCTACACTTCCTGGGCTTGTATGTCTATTTCCTTCATCAGGTTAGGGAAGTTTTCTGTCATTATTTCTTCAAATAGGCTTCCAATTACTTGTTCTTTCTCTTCTCCTTCTGGTACTTTTATGATGCAAATGTTGGTATGCTTGATGTTGTCCAAGAGGCCCTTTAAACTATCCTCATTTATTTGGATTCTTTTTTCTGTTTGCTATTTTGATTGGCTGTTTTCTGCTACCTTATTTTCCAAATTGTTGATTTGAACCTCTGCTTCATCTAACCTACTGTTGATTCCCTCTAATGTATGTTGTATCAGTATTGTATTCTTCATTTCTGACTGGTTCTTTTTATGCTTTTTATCTCCATTTCTGTTTCCTATCTCTTTGCTGAAGTTCTCACTGAATCATTGTGCATCCTTATAATCAGTGTTCTGAACTCTGCTTCTGTTAAATTTCCTGTCTCCATTTTGTTTAGTTCTTTTTTTCAAACTTTGTGGGACATGTTTCTTTGTCTCTCTATTTTGGTTGCCTCCTTGTGTTTGTTTCCATGTATAGGTAAGGATGCTATGTCTCTCAGTCTTGGTAGAGTGGCCTTATACAGTAGGTGTTCATGGGGTCCAGTGGTGCAGTCTCCCTGGTCACCTGAGCTGGATGCTCCAGGTGTGTCCCTGGTGTGAGTTGTATATGCCCTCTTGCTGTAGTTGAGCCTTGGTTACTATTTGCACATCAATGGGAGGAGCTGACCCTCAGATTTATCGTTGTGATGACTGGCCGTGACTGCAGTAAAGAAGCAGTTGTGCAGGAGGTGACCCTGTGAAGTGGCATTTGCGTTTGCGCAGCCCTGGTGCCTACCCAGTCTGCTCTTTTGGTGTGTTGTTTGTGGAGGTGATGCATGGTACTCTGGTATGGTCTGAAGCTGTCTTCCTGGTGTGTTGATTCTGGGGTCTCTTAGGACAGGCTCTGGTGCAGGCCAATGTCAGCTTATGCTGTGCCCTGCCTGGGGATCCTTTGTACAAGCTACAAACTGATCTGCACATGGTTGCCACTTATGCTGGATTGGTAGGTGCTTGGGAGAAGTTAAGCTGTGAATTGAGGCCAACTGCCATGAGTGCCAGACTTGTGGCTGCTTAGCAAGAGGTGTGGACATGCTGATGGATGCTGTTTGTTTGGGGTTTGTGAACCTTTGAGAGATTTTAGGAAAGTCTACAGTATGAAACAAGACAGGCTGTTTTTTGTGGAAAAGCCACTAGAAGCAGCTTGGGTGGGCCTGAAAGTTGGGTGAGGTAGGATCTCAGGGAATTACCTGGACGGGATGAAAAATGTTAGCCGGGTTGATGGAGATGCAGATATGGTACCTGTCCTCATGTATATGCTGGTTGTAGGGAAGCCTCAACAAAGAAACAGTGGTGCCTGCCAGTACTTCTGCTTGGGAGAAAGCTGTCCCTCCAGCCCTCTCCTTGAAGTCAGACAATTCAGTTCCTTCCTGTATGATCCTGGCGCTGTTCAAGCTGCTGTCCCAGTTTTGGAGCTCAGAGTGAGTTATTTCCTCAGTAAGTAGGTCCGTGTGTGGGTCCTTTAAGAGAAATGCCTGGGATTCCAGCCCCCCAACCCCATTTCACTTAGCTATAATCTTTGCTGGTTTTCACAGCCAGAAGTTTTGGGGATTTCTCTCCCTGGCACTGAAACCCTGGGCTGTGGATCCTGGTGTGGTTCTAGAATCCCTTGCTTCTCAAGGAAAGCCTCTGCAGCTGAGGTATACTCCCTGGTTTTTAACCACCATATGTGGGTGCGGGACCAGCCTGTGACATGTCTCCATCCCTCCTACTAGTCTTGATGTGGCTTCTTCTGTATATCTGTAGTCATAGGACTTTTGTTCAATTAGACTTCAGGTGATTCTCAATGATGGTTGTTCATTGAGAGTCATTATAGTTGTAGTTATAGTTGTAATTTTGTTGTGGTCATGAACAGATACAATCACAGCATTTACCCACTCTATCATCTCAACTGGAAGTCCCGTACATCCCTTTTTAAAAACAGTTTCCATGTTCTATAGTTGGGTTATGCAAGATCCCTTGTCAGTAGATCAAATACTCTGTAAGCTCTAATGTTGTGGTACTGTCAGAAGAACCATGAGGAGGAAAGTCATATCCATACTTAGAATATGTGTTAATTTCAATCACAATGAATCATTGCCCATTCCAGTGTGTATAGGTTTCAATATAATTAACTCATTGACAAATGGTATCCCGATCTTTTTGAGGAACTGAATTGGGAGTTTGCTATTAGTCTCTGTTGCTGGCAAATTTGACACACGATAGCAGTATTAGTTAGATCAGAGTTGATGACTAGACTGCTAGGGACATGCATTTCCTCCAGTTCTGTCCCCAAAACTACTGTATTCATGAACCCATGTACCAGCCTGGAGTGGTCAATGACAGATATCTGATATCAACTAGCTAAATTGTTCTGTCTACTTATTGTTTGTGGCTCTTTTATGGTAAATGTTCCCTGGTGGGTGACAACATATGATGAAAAAAAAATAGCACTTTATTGAAATAACACTTAAATTTAAACATATTTCTACATTGAAAATACTAACAGTTGAGACTTCATAGGTCAAACGTACTAACTACTGGATGCATCCTTCCAGCAGTAGGATATCAAATAAATCTATATTACAAATTAAGGATATTTCTGTTAGAACATATTACAATTATTTTTATAATTTTGCTTCTGAAATTATTTGACTACAAGTAACATTATATTCACAGCTGATTAAAATTTTGGCTACAATTTTGTATATTGAGAAATGTTTTCAAAGCAGGAACAAAAAAATTAAAATTGTTCCTTAAATATATTGATGTGCTAAAAAGTTAAAGTAACACTTTTTGTATCATGTTACACTTTGTAGAAGGTTTATAGTTTACATTCTTTCAGTTATTAAAATGTTTGTTTTTTATTTCTGGAGGACATAATTTATTTTTCAAGCCTCAAAATTTTTTTTCTCAAACATTTAAAAAATGTATTTATTTGTTTGTTTTAGAAAGGCATGCATAGCATAAAGTCCTATGCGCTGTGTGACTCATAGGTAAATTGTACTGTTTGCAGTTATCGTGACCTCTCCAATTTATTATTTTCTTTGCCCTAATTATTCACCCTTTATTTTATTCATAACAAAAGTTTCCTGATCATTTAACTTTTAAGGCATTTTATTTTCTGTATAACATTAAACATATTGCAATGGAAGCTTATTGATTAGGCAAATTTACTAAACCTGATTTTTTTTTTTAATATAAAAGCTTCCTTATAAATTTCAAAAAGTGATCTTTAATATATGCCCTTGGAGAATAATTCAGTGCAGGATACTCCTGTTTTCTGAAGTTGGTCAGCTGTTAGTTACTAGTCATGAGGTTTCTCTATTTGTGACAATAAATGTTCTCAAAAGTAGGAAGATTTGCTGAAAAAGTAGAGTTGGTATTCTCCCAAATCTTTTTTCCTTTGACTTGTCATTTATTGGTGTCTTTATGATGTAGGTTTGTTAATAGAATTCCTCTAGATGACCTACAGCATATATGAAGATTTTCATATATAATATAAAACTCTCCATAAAAACTGTCCCCAACACTATAAACCACATATTACTCATGTGCTGAAGATGCAAAGATGAATAGGATTATTAAATAGAAAGGGTTTGCTTTGAGGATCAATAAGAATGACAAAAATATAAAAAATACAACACCAGGACACTTCACATAGCACTTTGTAAAGCTAGTCATTAAAAATTAAATATATAATTATACAAATTAAATTATTGGGAATTAAATATAAAAAATTAAATATACAAATTAAGTCATTGGAAATTATTATCCATATTTCTTGGCTATGGCCATATCCAACTATATTCTCCACCTTCCTGTCACAGTGTTTTATCATTTTTTTTTATAATGACTGGAATAAGGAGACAGTTTTGTAGACTACACTTATTTGGCTACAATTAGAACTTTTGTTCTTTTATGACAAAAGTGAGGTTTCTGCCTTCCAATTGTTTGAGTATTAAAAAATAAAAAGGTTAAAAATAGGGTAGAATAGTAATGGAAACAAGTAGTGTTTTAACCTAACAAGATTCATCCCATGGATAATTAATAAAAGACATGTCTTTACTATCTTATGTCAATGCCATGGGAAACTGGTAACATTAGAAGCTTGCACTGAAAACAGAATAATTTACTGAGTATCGCTAATACAAAAACTAGAGATTTCTATACACATCGCTCTAGAGCTTTGCCATTATAAAGCAACACTTACTGGGTGCAACATACTGCAGGTTATTTAAAAGCTTCTCTCCTTAAAATGACTTCTTTCCTTATTTAAAAGCTTCTCTCCTTAAAATGACTATATATATATATATAAATGAATATATATGTATATATATATATATATTCATACACACACGCCTATAGAAATATGACCTTTTTGCAATTAATATTATATCCACCAGACTATTTAAAATTCTAGGTAATAATTAAAATAATTTGATTCAATTAATTTTAACACTCAGTGATTTTAGAATAACACTGCTTTGCAATTTATTCATATATTTCTTCCACATTCAAAGTAATTAAAACAAATACTTATGTGGTGTCTTTCATATATGCAAAACAATGAATTGTCTTCTGGAGAGCTGTGTAAGTGAATAAACTCAGTTCTATGACTTGTAATGCTTATAATAAAATGGAAATTAAAGAATAGCCTCAAAATTAATAGTAACACAAATTAGAATGTGATGTATAGTGTGAATGAAAAAAACGTAAGAAGGTGAAAATGAAGAATTATTAAAGAATGAGGTAAATTATAAAGCTATAAATGAAGAAAAAGGGATTTAATCTTGTTACTAAACGATGGGGTCATTTTTCAACTGTAAAGATGTTCTATGCCATTGGTTTGTGTGTCTGTTTTTCTGCCAGTACCATATTATTTTGATTATTGTTGCCCTGTAGTACAAGCTGAAGTCAGAGAGTGTTCTTTTTTTCTTAGGATTGCTTTGGCTATTCAGTGTCTTTTGTGGTTCCATACAAATCTGATAATTTTATTTCTTCAAAAAAAATGACATTGGGATTTTGATGGCAGTTGCTACACCTGAAATCTGTGTAACTTTACTACAATTGTCACCCAATAACCCTCAATTAAAAAAAAAAAAAAGTTCTATGACAGAACACATGAGCAAATACATGAAGATGGGAAAGTTCTAGAAACAGCAAGTTTCATGATTTGGCTAGAGGTAAGTAATGGGCACATTTAGATAGTAAATAATGGTTGAACCTTGACTATAAGTAACAGGAGGGGAGAACATTTAATATTCTATTAAGGATTTATCTTTATTTATTAGGACTTGGGAAGTCACTGAAATATTTGAAGACCAAAACACAACTTCCTTTATATTCCACAATTATCTATTGAAAAACCATCATATTATAGAGTCCATACAATTTTTCTGAAAATGTAGAGGTCTAAAAGTAGGCAAATATGTATCCTCCATAAGAAAGTCTTACTATGGTAGGAAGCTAATAATACATTTGACAGACAACCATGATATAAGACACAGGATAGGATGTCTTATAAGAGAAGCACAAAGATACCCAGGTAAAAGAATCAGAAAAAGTTTTTTGAAGAATATATATTTAAAAATTGATGGGAAGTAGAGAAGGGTGGTGTATTTAAGGTCTGGATCATAATCTGCATACAGTAGCAGGGGGATAAACTTCTGGGATTATCTTTAGGTAAAAGTTAATGGTTCTTAGTTAATAGAGCAGAGGTTATATGTAGAGTACTAGGAGGCAGAAAGTTTGTAAATTGGGGTATAGTCATATTGTAGATTTATTTAGCAGGGGAAATTTGGATTTAATTCAGTTACTGAAAACTGAGAAGTCACTGATAATTTGGAACTATCAGTACTTAATTTGTAATCATAAAAGTTGAATGATTAAAGAACAAATTAGAGTTTAAGCAAATCTCATTGAAAATGATGGAGTAAAGGTGAATTACAAAGTTCCCTCTTCCAAAACCCAATGAACAGATAAAAAATAATAATGTAGCACTACTATTAGCAATAGGCATGAATGTCTGCTTGAATTTTTTATAGAACTTATTTTATAAAAACAATGAAAGAAAAAGAAAGAGAACCTACTAGTGCAAAGATAAATTAGGAAGTTAGAGAACACCTTAGGGGATTGGCGGAGAACAAGTGATGCTGAAAAGAAAACTGTCCACAATTTTTAAAAGTAGAATGAAGGAAAAAATAAAGTTCAGTATAGACTAAGATAAAAAAAGTTGGATATAGTAATGAAGAGAATTAGTACTGTGGAAAATTAAATCAATGATGATAAGCAAAATTTCCCCACAGTGCAGAAGGAAGGGAGACTAAAGATGAAAATAAAAAGAGAGAAAATGATAAATATGTAGGGAAACAATGCAGCTCAAGCATTTTTTGTTGTTGTTTTTGTTAACTAATTTTAAAAATAAAACAACAAAACAAAATGAACAATTGTACCAGTAGTAAAAAAATCAAAGGTTTAAATAAAGAAATTTTTCTGCAATAAAGGAGAGGCTTAAATGGTGAGTGGGGAAGGGACTTATAAATATCCAAGCTAATTACGCACAAAATATTATACTCTAAATGCTTATTTCACATAAAAAGGGAGGGGAAATATTATCTACCAATTGTATTATTCAACTTGTCTTTTATGAGTGAAAACAAAAGAATGTTTTTAAGATATAAAGGGCTTCAGAAAACACCCTACATACAGGTAAACAGCTAAGCTATTTGAAGGCACAGACACTGTCTATCTGATTTATCACTTTATAACCAGCAGTTAGTGGGTAAGTTAATAAATAATGGCTCTCTATACCCCCTGTATTGCATGCTACCGAGGTTTTCTATAGGTTACTCGGCATTCTGTGGCAATAGATAGTTGACACAAGGTAACTATGCAATGTTTCAGATGATGATAATTTCCAGGGAGAAAAATCAAAACAGGACAATGGGGACGGGAAATACTGGGAACAGCAAAAAGTTGTATTTAATAGAGAGTGGCCAGGGAAAGCGAAATAGGCGAAGTGACATTTAAGTAGCAATATGAAGAAAGTGAGAATTCCAACCAAGATATTTTTAACGTTCCCCTCAGCTTGACTAAATATTAGACAAGCTTCTTCCTGCCTGTAGGCCCCTGAACTCCCTTTTCTTAGAGCATAGGCTTTAAAAACTTATAATTGTAAAACCTTTTTCTGACCCTTTGTGATGCAAAGCTTCTCGCCAGTTTTACAACTCAGGAATGTCTTTCTCAAGGACCTGGGAGCCATTTCTTTCAAATGTAATCATGGAGGAAGAAAGCGCACTTACCTCTCAATTTTTGAGGGAGGGTAGGAACCTAACTTTGACAGTTATCTTGCTCCAAGTTACAAAACTATCTTCCGTCTCAAAGATAGGAGAAAGTTTACTCTTAAAGGTTCTACCTGATTTGCATATAGAAATTTTTATCTTGGTATTTGGAAACCAGTGCTAAATGTAAGTTAATAGTATTTTGTTAAAATGCACTATTTGTTTTTTAGTGTCAGGGACATGATATCAGGATGGGAATATATTTTTCTTTGAAGGTTAAATTTCTGAAATAAGGGTCTTTACAGTAGGAAAACAACCATATTCAAGTACAGAGCCAACAAGGAAACACGGTGCTGCTGGGGCTGTTGGTCTGGTCTCTGACCCAAACTTTCTCCCCACATAACTTTACATTAAAAATATATAAATAAATGTGAGTGCAGCTATTGAGATGCAGAGTGAAATTTTAACTAATTTGAGCCATACATAGGAAAATTACAGTTAAGTTTGGGTCTAGATAAAAAGACATAAAGGGAGATTATTTTGAAAGAAAGAAGCTGAAGCGATTAGAATATGAGGTGCTTTGAAGAGAAAAGACAGAAAAGGGATGACATATAAGATATTATGGGCATGAGGATATTGAGCATTTGGAGTAGATGAGAGAATGTATTAGAAGTATTGAGCAGGAGAAGATAAAAAGAGGACAGTAGAAAGTCATTAAGAAAGACATTTCCTATTTGGCAATGTTAGGTTTGTTTTGTTTTGTTTTGTTTTTTACTTTCAACATAGTGCATTAAGCCAGTAAATATATATACCTTGTTTCCACTATCAAAGAGCATATTTGGGAAATACTAAGACCACTCTGCATATTACTTCCCTGGATTTCGTTTTCTTTATGTTAACTAATTAATTTTTCCTTATGATAGAGTACCACTCATTAAATATTATATACATTCAACAAGCATGTGTTATTTCCGCCCGCATAAAGTTACAGATCCCTTATAATCATAAGGGATCAAGAATTACAGCATTAAGAAATCTTGTAGACTAATGAGCTAACCTAGAATCAGTTTAGGCCTTGCCTAAAGCAGATGCATTTACCTTGTTGTGTGGGCTGGAGCAACCATCCTAAAAAAAACAAGACATACCTAGCAACAGTCTGCTATTGGGTGAAGGGGAGTAGAAGAGTCCCTTGGAGCAATACTCCTAGGTGCAATTTAGTGGATCAATATATCTGTCAATATAACTGCTTTGAGCATTGGCTCCTGAAGTCTTCTCCTGATTATTGCTCTTGCTGATAAGAACCACCTCAACTGGGAACTTATCTCCCTACCACTCCCAGGACAGCCTACTGCCAAGGATGGACTGATACCTGCGTCCAAAGTCTAACTCTTTTCGCTCAAGGGAAGGAGGGACCCATGCAGTGCTTAGGGGTTGAGCCTTCTCCTGTGGGTCAGATCAAGGCTGCATCTCCACCACTTCTCACCTCATCCTTTTTCCATAGCCTGTTCTAGTCCATAACTTAAAGGTTTATCCTGAAGAGTAGTCCCTCAAGCAATCTCCTACACTGAAATCCCCATCTCAGAGCCTCTTCTTGGGAATTTCATCTGAAAAGATAATTTTCTTGCTTGTGGACAAAATGTAATAGTGTCCCTGTGCTCATATTCCAAGACTTCTCTATTACAACGGGGGCACAAGATACTCTGAGGTTGATTTAGCATCTGAATGAAAGACTTGGAAGTAAAGTAAGGAGGAATTAACACCCTGTGGGTCAAACTTTGACTAATGGGGGAAAGGATGCATAGATACAGTATTTATCCTTCCTTCTCCTGCCCATGGATTGCTGGGAGATTATATCTGCATTTTGCTCCTCTAGGTACATCATTAAATATAATATGAAATCAAGCAATCGGTTTGTCAAAAGGTGGTTCTGTCTCCCATTCTGGCTCTCATTCTCCTTTTTCATACTTCAGCCAGTGATACCAGACTAAATCATAATCAATGACAAAATTTGTTTTTGGTAATTTTTGTATGAGAATCATATATTTTGCCACACCAATTGCTGTTTTACAGGAAGGTAAAGAAAGAAAATGAAAAGAAAATTTAGGGGAATAGAAATTTTAAATTGTGGAGAATTGAAGGAAATCAGGATAGTTAAGTAAGTGACACTCATGGAGAGAAGAAACATATATATCCTATAAAATAAAAGCAAGAGAAAGTGTAATTTTCACAGATGGAAACCAAATTGATGTTGAACTAGATTCAGACATACATTAGCATGACTGAGAATTGTTGGCTCATTGGGACTGTCTTTGGGTGAGAGATGAAGAATCTTCTGGGTAAGGACTCATGTTCATTGAATGGAGATTTAAAGTGTACATCCACTTACATACATATGTGAAAATAATGCCTCAGTATAAGAGAGATGCCACCATTCTGAGCACAACACAGTATCTATCACTCAACTCATAAGAACTCGCTTGCGTCTTATAAAGACTAAGAGTAAAAATGAAAGAGTTGCTTCCTGGTACACACTGTGTTTCTTTGTAGCCCAGAAGAGTACAGCACCATACAGAATTAATATCCACTTTCTCTGTTGGTTGGTGGGGTAATAGACATAACAAGTGGGGAAACAAAAAAAGGTGAATTTAAAGGCTTACAGCATAGGCCAGAGATATGAGAAAGCAGGACAAGGTATAATTTTCAATACATTTTAGGGGGAAATTATTGCAACCATTTAAGTGGGAGAGGTAATGACTTTGGATAATGTTAATAGCCTCTTCAGTTTCTAAAGGATATTTAAATCTTTTATTCATTTTTTGTTGTTATTTTCTTATCTTTATGAGCATCTGTACTTTAGAAGAGTTGTGTGCTAAGAATCTTTGGCCCACAAGAGAGGCCCAAGGTGTCCACTAAAAAGCAGTAAAACAAGAGACAGGACAGGAGCAATGGAAAAATGATGGATATCATTCTAAATGCAATAGGAGTGTTTATAAATATAGTGAGACAACTGCCATGGATTTCTTCCAAAGGAAAACAGAAAAGAGTATATCATGAACAGAACTAGTAAAACAGATATTGAGTCAAAGAGACACAGTATAAAGGAAGAGCCTTCAGCTTTCTCTCAAGTATAATTTCTCAATTATTCTTTTTTCTATGATCAATTTGAAATTTTCCTCTGTAATTTTCTACCACATTTTGTGTCAAAGGAAGTAGAGAATTGGACTGTTACCTAAAAGAAGAGGGTATTAACTGATGCTGTTGTCAGGTTTTTATCACGAGGTCAGAAATATAAAAATCAACATTTCTGTTAATCATAGATAACAAACCTGGGTTAAGCACGGGAGCACAAACAACCGGAGTCAGGACAGCTCATGTGCAGAATTACTTATGTGCAGCTGCAGGAGTTGGAAAAGTGATGGTGTTTAGGCTAATGAGGCAAAACAGAATAAAGGCCAAAGTCACAGCAGAGAGAGTCTTAAATGCACAGCTGTATCTACTGCTGTCTCTTTTCCCACCTGCTCTTTAATTGCAGGTTAAATTTTTCTCTGTGCAATCTCTTTGCTCCTCTACAGGGACCCCTAACATTTTTTGAGTCCAGGAAAAGCTGCCATTGATTATTTGTTATGAGTACCCTGCAACTGACGAAATTTGATTATCTCCTATTGGTGGGCCCTGGGCTGAAGTTAACTGTCAAATTCCAAAGTCCTTGTAAAATACATCACACTAAGTTGTAAAAATCCATTTTCATCATCAAACGTGACTTGGCTTGAAAGTATATGCACTCACACATGCACACACACGAGAGAGAGAGAGAGAGAGAGAGAGAGAGAGAGAGAGAGAGAGAGAGAGAGAGAGAGAGAGAGAGACAGAGTGTGGAGACAAAGTCCCAGAGAGCTGTTTCCAGGCTCTCGGCCTCGCCGTGGGGACGTGCTGGCTCGGGTAGTGAATGACCATCGACTGTGATGGGGGTTCCTTTTTGGCCTAGCCGTATCCTGCGTTCTTATGTGGGGAGCGGGACCAGAGGCCCCGCAGGCCGCCCCACACGACACAGAGACAGAGAGAGACTGTCATTTATTATAAGAGTATATAGTAGGCAAGGACTGTGTGGGCATTTCAAAGGAGAATAAATGCAGCAGTTTTTTTTCTCATGTTTGGAACAAGTTGAACAAGTAAGATATAGATAAGCAGATGGCTAGTTTGCTCTTAACGCTGATTTGCAAATGTGGCCATAGTTTATGGCTCAATGGGCATGCTCATACTCTCTGTCATTAGGAAGTCTTCCTGTCTTAGTCACTGGTAGAACTAGGCAACTTGGGTTTCTCATGAGGGTGTCAAAGATGTTACCACATATCTCACTCTACAGAACGTGTAATTTCTACAGAAAATATAATAATGATCATATAATATAATGATAATAATACCATTGCTGAAACCATAGTAGCAAAAATTCTCGCAAGGGCCCTTACAGCCTAAAGTGAACATGGTGTGTCTGTTCCTTCTACCCTGGTAAAGTCTGAGAAAGAAAAGGAAACTAAAAATTTTACCCCTGATTTAGAAATGTCCTCCCCTCACTAAAACGTTGAGGAAGAAGGACTATCTCCTCAGCCTTCTCTCCCCCGAGTAGGGCAGGGTCCTTCATTCAGAGCCAACAACAGACAGTGAATCCAGCAGACCCAGGACAAGAGAAAGGACGCCTGCATGTGGCAGCTTTTCTCAGGCCTCACTCCCATCCTTTGAGTCTAGGGCAGTATTCAGGCAAAGAAGCCGAATGGGAATTACCTTCCTCTCACCCTAAGAGCTATTTTATTGTGGGATATTTATGTGACGTAAAGACATCAGCACAGTGACTCCTACACATACATCTTTAGCTTTCTGTTAGTATTTGCTTCAACTAATTTTTTTAAAAGACCAGATTTCTAATTCCCCAGAGGTAAACTACAATTACATTGTATTTGAGAGTTTTTAGTAAGCTTAGTTTTCATCAAGTCATATTAATTGTTGAGCTCCTCAGAATTGAAAGACTTCATTTACTCTTAACTCATACTAAAATCAAGTTTAATGACTGAAGGCACCTTGATTTTCCTAGATCACTCTCTTATATTCCAATAGCTATATCTCTATGACAAATTATTATAGTCCCTTGTTTCTAACAAGACTCTCTGCACTGGTAAATATTTTAAAACATTTTAAATTTCAAATTTGTGGAGTTTTTGACACAGTATGATATGACTAGGAGAACATGAATTATTTTTCATCAGCCTAATAACTTAGGTGTGGAAACATATACCACTTCAATTCAATTCATATATTGAATCTCCATGTCACCTGAAAGAAAAAAAAAAAAGAAATTAGTCAACTCTAGGTAAAGCTTTGGAGCTTTTATGAGCATTAAATTATAAACAGTCAGTGGAAATTTTTCCTACTTTGTTCTATTTTCCCAGGGTGGTATCTAGTTTTTAGAGGCTTACATAATATCTTTGGCCGTATTTGATGCTAAGCTAGTGAGATATCACTTGCTGTCTCTAAGTTTTGGCTGTTGAGCATATCTTCAGTGTCGCTCATTGAGCTCGATGTGGTTCTGCCACAGTCGCCAGTCATCAGCCCTATTTTGTCCTCAAGATTCATGAGGATTTGCTAGCCATGTCACCACCCTTCATTCTCTCTCTAAGGGAAATTTGAAAAAATTCAGATATTCCCCTTTGCCTCTCTAGGACAATAGGAGACTTGTGAAACTGTCTCATCTCTCTACCTAGACTTTCGTTGTTGTTTTAACCAACAATTTCCACTTTTCTGATACCATATACCGTGAACAGAACTTTTGTGAAACTTAATACCTTATTAGAAAAGTAGAAGCATGGTTATCTGACAAAGCTCCTAAACATTTGGGATTCCCGTTGTTTCCCCTTCCTGAGTAGGATGTCGTGGAGAAGTAGGAAGGGAAAACAGAATTAAAAACAGTGTCAGAATTAAAGCCTTGGGTGAGTAAATGCCATTTATGAAAGTCTTGGGTATTATTTAGATCAAATCTCAATTCAGAGATAACTCACATTCCAAAACCAGATTGATTTAGCAATAAGAAAGGAGAGTAACAGAGAATATTTGAATAAAGTGAAACAAAAAAATGTGCTTATTTTGTTTGTTTAAGAATGGAAAGTTCCAGCCAGCTGGGGTGCCAAAAAGTGAGGACCAGAGGGGACAGGTGAGGTTCAGTCAGAAAGGATTGTGTACTTGCCTATGTTTTCAATAGGAGAACTTATTTATGTCTGCCTCATTTTTGTTGCAACAACCATCTACATAATATGAAAAAAAATTGATTGTGATACCAGAGTCTTCTTAGCTACAGACTTGTGTATAAAACTGCCTGCTCAACTCTGTCATACGAATTTCTCAAATACATCAGAAACTGAAAACATCAAATTGTCCCATTTTCATTCCTTATGTGCATCCCCAGTGACCCTGTTTTAGATAATTACATTACCATCTGTTTGATGAGTTCTAATACCTGGGGGTTATCTTTCATATCTCCATTTATTTTATAATTTTGCCATCACAGGAAAATGATCCAAAAGACTATTGCTAGCTCTCTTTCAGCTAAATATGTCCATGGAATGATTTTTTGGCCGATTAGATTCACATTGTTTGGGATTTCTGAGAACGGTTCTAAAAGTTAGCTGATTCAACATGGTATCAATTGTTTGCTTTGGTCTTCTACTTCTCTTTTTTTTTTTTTTTTTGGCCTAGAATTTGGATTTAGGCATGATTACTGGTAGTCCAACATGTAATATTATGTGTTAAACTTGAGACTTAAGACATAAACTAAGGATGGTGGAATCAAAAGATGAAAACTTTGATCCCTGATAAAAAATAATGCCACTGTATCAGTCCCATACTATATACCTACAAATTTATTTTCATAGAAATAAAAATATATGTCTATCTCATTTAAATACTTGTATTCTAGTATGCTTTCTGTATATTTGCCGCTAACTTAATTCAGCAAAAGTAATTTTTGGTATCAAAGCCTAAAATGTGGTCTTGGTTTAATTATCAGTATAGAGTAGTAGATATCAAAGATTTCGATATTGCAAGCAGAAAAGCTTTGACATAGTTATTTTTGGCAAAATGCTTGGTCAAACCATCATCCTCTGCACTTTAGAAAGCATCATTTAGGTAAAATTCAAATTTTATGTTGACTTATTTTGAGAAGTCAGCTAAGTCTAAGAGATTAATCAGTTTAGAAGAAGACACTTTACAAGCAAGCATGGGGAGGATCCCAAATTGCTGAAAAGGAGGCTTTTTGTTGAATCTATAGATAAATAAGGAATGCTTTATTATAACAGGGTTTTTTGTTGTTGTTATTTACATACAGTAGGATACACTCTTTGTGTACAATAAATTTTGCATTTTGATAGATGCTTAGGACCATGTACCCATCATCATATATCCGTCACCAAAATCAAGGTATAGAAGAGTGTCATTGTTTGAAAAATAATCCCCCATCTGCCAACTCTTTATAGTCAACGTCTCCCAGTATTCCCAACCTTGGCAACTCTTAATCTGTTCTCATTTCTACAGTTTTGCATTTTTTATAATGTGATATAAGTGGAATCATATAGTTTATAGCCTTTTGAGACTTGCTTTTTTCACTCAGTAAAGTGTATTTGAAATTCATTCCTGTTGTGTGTGTAGTTTGTTCCTTTTTATTTGTGAGTAGTGCTCTGTGGTCTGAATATACTGCACTGTGTTTAGTTGTCTCCTGGATGAAGGACATTTGGATTGTTTCTACTTGTTCAAATTATGAATAACGCTACTATAAACATCATTATATAATTTTTAGTGTGAACTAAATCTAATTTTACTTCTTGTTATAAATAATTAGAAGTGTGATTGCTTGGGGTATATGGTAAGTGAGGATGTATGTATTTTCATAAAAAGCTGCCAAATACAAAGTGACAATTTCCATTTTGCATTCCTACTAGCAATGTATAATTTGCACGTAGTGTTCTCAGCTTTTTTTTCCTTTTTTGTTTTTTTTTTCTGATAGGTGTGTAATAGTAGCATTGTAGTTTTAATTAGAGATCCTTAGTGGCTAATCATTTGAGTTTCTTTTCATGTGCTGGTTGCCATCTGTATATTTGATTTGGTGAAGTGTTTATCCAAATGTTTCCTCATTTTTAATGAGATATTTGCTTTCCTCTGGTTGAGTTTTGAGATGTCTTTGTATATTATGAATGCAACTTCTTTTTCAGCTATGTGACTTGCAAATACTTTGTCCCTTTGATTTTAATATCTAAGAACTCTATATTTAACCCATTGTAAACATAGATTTTTCTCCTATGTTTCTATGTAGAGGTTTTGCATTTTTATGTTGTAAATTTAGGATGGATCTATTTTGAGTACATTTTTGTTTAAGGCATAGGACATGAATCAAGGCTTTTTTATATTATTTTTTGCATATAGGTAGCCAAATGCTCCTAACTTCATACCTTTTGCAAAATCTCTTGATATATTTGTATCATCTGTCACTGAGTTCTTTATTATGCTCCATTGGTCTATGTGTTTATCTGTTCACTAATACTATAGCCTTAACTAATGTGGCTTTTCATTGAGTCATTAAACAAGGCATTTTGAATCCTCCAAATTTATTCTTATTTTGTTTTGGCTACTCTGGTATCTTTGCCTTCCTACATAAATTTTAGAAGGAGCTCATCAATAGCTCCACACTTCTGCTGGGATTTTGTTTGGGCGTATGATGAATCTCTAGATCAGATGGGGGGGTGATATCTTAACAATTTCAGACTTTCAAATTCATGGACAAAATTTGTCTCTACATTTATTTAGGTTCTCTTTGATTTCTTTCATGAGTGTTTTATTATTTTTAATGTAAAGCACTTGCAAATGTCCTTTTAGATTTAGAGCTAAGAATTTTGATTATTTGGTATCACTATTAAAATTAGTATTATTTTTAAAATTCAAATTTCACATTTTTTTGTAGTATGGGAAAATAAAATTGACAGTTGCTTTATGATATTGTTTCCTATAACCTCCCTAAGGTCACTTATTAGCTTTAAGAGCTTCTTTTCTTTTTTTGTGTGTATTTTGTTGATTTTTAAAATATAGATAACGATGCCATCTGCAAATAGAAACAGTGACACAGTTTGCTTCTATTTTCATTTGTTTCCATTTCTTTACTCTTTTGTTGTTGTTGTTGTTGTTGTTGTTGTTGTTGTTTCGCCTTATTGCCCTGGCTAAGACTTCTAATGCAATGTACTAAATTATAGGGGGAAATTATTCTCCCTATAATTATAACTGTATTTCTCTGTAGTTTCCTTTCATTTTGTCATAAGTAGATGATAAATTTTGTTCTGCATCTATAAGAAAATTGTTTTTCTCCTTTAGTCTCTTATTATGGTGACTAATTTAATTGATTGTTGAAAGTTGAAACAGCCTTGGTTCACCCACTTTGTGGTAATATGTTATTCTTTTTATATATTTCTGGATCTTACGTACTAATATTTGGTTGATGATCTTTCTATCTTCATGAGGGATACTTGTCCATAGTATTATTTTCTTTTATGTCTTTCCTTTGTTATCAGTTCAACGCTTTTGTTCTGTAATGGAGAAGGATTTGGGCTAATATTATAACTTCCTACAGTTGTTAGTTTTCTCCTCCCTCAGGCCTATACTACGAAGAAAGCTTTCCCAGGACTTACATCTAACATGCTCTTCATACTTATTACTTATTACTTAATGTGTATCTTTTCTTACACATGCTCTATTCTTCTCCCTTCTTCATAATCATTTCTGATTTTGGACCTATAGTTAAGAGAATAGCCTTTTTATTTATTTGTTTTTCTTTTGAGAATTATTGGAAGCATTTCTGAATAACTGTGATCCACAATTTATCTCTGCTAATAAACTTAACTGCATAACATGAGAAAAATAAAATATTTTTTACCATCTTTTAGGTGGTCAGTTCCACTCTATGAAACCAGTATAGACGTGAGTTTAATCAATCTCATACTGTTATATTAAAACTCTTCAGAATATATGTTATTGAAATAAGAATTAATTTTTAGTACTATGAGTTTTTACCTTAAAAATATTCACATATGTAATATAGAGGGAGATTAGAAAATGATATTTAATGAACTGTGAGTTAGATGTTATTTTGAGCCAGATAAATTTAAAATAGGAATCAAACCAAATTATATTATGATTCAGTTTTCTCTAATAAGTTTATTTATTTATTTATTTATTTATTTATTTATTTATTTATTTTAAGGGGGGATATTGGGGAATAGTGTGTTTTTCCAGGGACCATCAGCTCTAAGTTGCCTTTCAATCTAGTTGTGGAGGGTGCAGCTCACTGACCCCTGTGGGAATTGAACTGGCAACCCTGTTGTTCAGAGCTCGTGGTCTAACCAACTGAGCCTACCAGCCGCCCCTCTAAGATGTTTATATTATGAATATATAAATGCCAGAAATAAAATAAAATAAAAGTACTTTTATTAGTATTTATTTCAATTGATGAAACATTTGAAATTTTTGTTTGAAATTATGAAAATAATTTTGAAACCCCTAAATTTTCTATAAATATTACTTATATAAATTGAACAATATGACATTATTTGAAGTGCAGACATACTTTAAAATCATCATATACTGTGTTAACGTAAGATTCAAAGGTAGCTTCCGACTCTGCAGCACAGAGGACTTTGTAAAATTGGAAATTACTAGCCCTTATCTGAGTTTCCCTTTGGATCTGCACTTAGAGATTTTCATACTTACTAAAACTATTATAATATTTTGTATTAGAAAGGATCATTGCAAAGTAATATTGTAAACAAATATTTTTCTACCACTGAAGATTTTTATATAAATGCCAGTAAAAAGAATATTAAATGTCTGTTTATCTATCTAGTTTATGATATTCAGCAGAGAGTTTGGAAATTTTTTCATGACATATCAGTAAAATTCTGAAATGAACTTTTAGTAAGGATAATGGATTCTAGTAATGTACCATAAAGAACAGGGTAATTGACCATCTAGATTAGCAAATGCTAAAATATTCCAAGTTTGGCATACTTCATGAAAGCCAGTCATTCTGTAGTGAGTTATTAATGTAAATTTAACTTCTATGTGGACCTCCATTATGAATTGCTTTTTGGAATCATAGGATAATATGGAACATTTTAAATAATCTCATGTAATCTTCCATTCCGGAGAAGAAATAAATACCCACATATTAAGATCATAGTCAAATACCTCGTAGTTGGTATTTGTGGTCATGTGTAAGACCCTGGCAATCTATCTACCAAGAGAATATAATAATCATAATAAATCTAAAATATAATGAGAATTGAAAGAAATGACTTGGGAGGAATTACTAACAGCAGTTATAAAATGAAAGCAATGGTTGTATTAGTTTACTAATCTATGTATTTATATCCTTTAAATATGTTTTGTTTGTAATTTTTAGTTAAGATTTCTATCTTATTTTACTTTTTCAAAAGACACCGCAGTTTGCTTATTCTTTTTTTAAGGATGGCTTACATTTGTCCTTTGATTTATCTTATCTTAACTGATAGAATAATATCAGCAAAGAAGAAAGGAAAGAAAAGAGAAAATATATCCAAGAAGATATTAGATATAATAAATATGAATCACTTTCAAGAATATCTCATTGAATACCTTCTGAAATACAGACATCTCTACCACGATTTATAGATGAGTGGTGGTGGAGCTAATATAGGAAATGGAGTTAGAAGACCTGTTCAAGAAATACTTATCATTCTTAGTATGAATTTGGGCATGCCTTAAGTTCATAAATCTAAGGTTATTTACATAAAAAGTATATATAAGGGCATTGCATTGATTTCCATGTTCTTGTGATTATGTTACATCAAGTATGCAAAAATGCTTGTAAACTTAAAATCTAAAACTACATTTGCTATTAGGAATTTTCCAAACATTAAAATTCATTCATCTCTCTGTAGATCTATTTATGATATTTGTTTACTTTGGGTCACTGAAAAAGAAAAGATGGTATATAAAAATTTTCTTACTGGACATTTCTGGCTTTATGAATATAAAATAAATGGTACATTCTGATGTATAAAATTACTGAATCACACGGTTTTGAGTATTAAGAGAGATGAATATATAAATTACTTAAACTTATGCCTTGCATGTATTAAATACTTAGTAAAATGTTAAAATCATACTAAGTACCAGTTCCAACAGAAGATTTTTAATGATTCTGGCATTAGTGGGAGGAGGTTAAAATTCAACATTTTCTCCCTTTAATATATTAAGCTCCTTTTGCATAATCATTTTTTACTCTTCAATAAAGAATCTGGATGTTAATTAAATAAACATGGTTGAATGTGGAAGGTGATTTAAAAATGCCTCTAGTATTTTTTTTTGTTTTGTTTTGTTTTAAATAGAAGTCAAAAGCAATACCAAGAGTTATGTGGCATAGGTAATACTTTGTAATTTGTAATTACCCTTGTTCTCTAGTTCCAGAGTTATTTGATGAGGATCTTGCAATTTTATGATTTGCTAGAAAATTAATTCTCTTGAAAGTCCTCAAACTTGTTTTTTTCCTGAAGTGTGAATTTATATAGTTGTATGTTATATTGCATCATAAAAAATGTAAGAGTACCAGCTGGACCCAAAACCTGCCTAGAGTTTTTACTGAGTCTGTATTCTGTTGTTTACCTGATTATCACCATTTATAAATTTAGTTTATGCAAAAAGCAAAATCTTAAACTCAGAAGTAAATGTTCCTACAATATTCTCAGAGTTTACATCCCAGAACCATATATGTTTTAGTGTTGTTAAAGGAAATTAATTTATGCAAAATTAGATGCATTCTTTAATAATAAAGTTAATCAGTTACTTTTTGAAATAAAAATATCTAGTATTTGTGAAGTTCGCATTCCTGTAAATATCTAAGAAAATGGTATATTTTAAACTCAAACAGTATTTGAAGTAAGTAAACATAAGATAAGGTGTGGAGGAAAAAAACAAACCTTCCTAATTCGTAAAAAAAAAAAAAAAAAAAAATCAAGTTAGTTTGTTAGCATAATATTCTTCCTGTATAAAAATCTTATTTCATGTAGGCTATTAATTTACATTTTCTTTTGGGTTTTATTAACTCTATCTGTGTAGTTACTGCATGTCTGCCCTGGTGGTGGAAACTACTGGCCATATCTTCATCTCTCAATTATGACACATACTTGACAATATAAATACCTGCTGGAAAGTCACAGGATCATAGAATGTTCTTGTTCAAAGGGACATAGAAATTGTTTCATGCCGTTGAATTTTTATTCAAATGAATATTTCAATCACATCAAAGCAATACAATTGTAATTGCCTAGTTGCAACTGGGTAGAGGCCTAGAATTCAGCCTTCTCATTGTTCTCTTTCTTACCTCCTTACTGTCATCCTAATGTCACTTTGGAAACACCTACACCAAGAACATTCTGTAGTGGATATGATATAACTGAAGCTCAGAGAGGTGAAGTGCATGTTGATGCACTTCACAATCTTAATTGGAATTCACTTGTCCAGAGTTCAAATATATTATCTTTACGCATTAACTACCTGTTAGCTGGTTATGCTTTATTCTTACAAAGAACAGGTAGCATCTCAGCAGCAGACTGGGTCCCATTTCCTGTTTTATGATGTGAGACTCTAAGTTGAGACATGTCAAACAAACAAACAAACAAACAAACAAAAACAGAAAAAAAACACAGGTAGAAATAAAATATATGGTAATGTATTTTGCTGCAAAGGCCGTGGCTAGAGGTTATATGTTAAAGGGTAGCAGTATTTATTGATTTATTTAAATGTATACACAATCAGTTTTTCTATTTGTGTAATACAGTTGGGTTCTGCTTCTTAGGTATTGTTCATTAGAACTTTATCTACATATCCTTAAAACCGTATTTCCCACACTGAATTATCTTTCCTTCAATGGGGGATACTGAATTGCTTCTTATCTATTATCTATTTTCCCCATGTTCATTGATTACAGTATACCCAATTTTTTGTCAAGAATGATAACCGTCTAAGTAAAAAACTACATTTTTAAATCTCTCTTAAAGTTAGATGTGGCCTTGTGACTTAGTTCTAGTCAAATGAAATACCAATAATAGCTGTTAGATAAGACTTCCAGGTAGTCTGGCTAAAAGAGGGACAGAAGGCTGGGTGAGGCATTGTATGTCCTTTTTTAGTCCTATTCTCTATTAATCACCTTAATATAATTTGCCTCAATACAGTCCATTCTCAGTACAACAGCTATATTGACCTTTCACAAACATAAGTTAGGTGATAATCTCATTCCCCTGCTTAACCACTTTCAATAGTTCTCAAATTCTACTTCGGTTAAAATAAAAATCCCTTAGCCTGGCAAATAAAATCAGTGCCCACTCCTTCTGTATCTCTCAGAACTCTTACTAGTCTTTACTTTTCTTGCTCCAGTAGGCTTTTTCAGTTTTCAAATGTGCCAAGAACCTTTTTAATAACTTTGCCTGGAATGATTTTCCCCAGGTCTCTATATGTTTTGGTCTCTTTTATCACAGAAATCTCAGCTTAAAGTCATCTCTTTGAAAGAACTTCCCTAATTACCCAATCTAAAGACTCTACCCTATCACTTTCTCCTTTCACACTCTTTTTATTCTTTGGGTAGTGTGCTGTTCTTTGTACAGTATAGCATTTTGTTATTTGTTTCTTCACTGTCTCACTGTAGCAGAGACTTTGGACATTCTGTTCTCTGCTGAATCTTAGGCCATGGTGGGCGCTCAATCAGCATTTGTCAGCACACTGTATGAATGAACATATATGAGATTTGATATGGCACCCATCATTTTCTACCTAAAGCCAATAGTCTCATATGTCACATATGTATGTCTCTTACCAATTCTATAAAAGTATAAACTACAAATTGGAGCCATAGGCTATGTCTGCTTCATTTATTAGGAGGCCAGTTGTACAGTTACCAATTTTCTTTCCCCTTTAAGTCATGTCACAAGATCATTATCAGTCGGTGTGAGGCAAGAATATTCTGTCACTTTATTTCAGTATTTTCCACTTCATATTTTTTTTATACTCCCATTTTCTTCACTCTTTTGGGAATTTTTTCTAGTATATTAAATGCATGCCTTTCTAATACAGCTCCCATTAGTTATATGTGTATCCTTAAATAAAAAATAACATGGTTTCATGCATATGTTTATTTAACATAAATTATATTATGTTGACTATCTCTCTTTTTTATTTTACTACTCAGAGCTATGCCTATAAGATCTATTTTATTACTTTATGTACATCTTGTTAATTATTTCTTAATGCAGCATAGTGTTACATTTTAGGCAAATACTATATTGTAATTAATTCCTCTAGTCTAGTAATAAAAATAATTTCTCTTAAAATAATTTTTCTCCAAGTCTTTTCTATCATCGTATCTCCAATTTCATACCTAAAACTTCATATGTAAGTCATATAATGAATAAATCATAATGGAAAACAATGATGGATTAACAACACCAAAATTAAAGATTTGTACTCAGTAAAGAACACCATCTGTGAAGCTAATGGATGGGTAACAAACTAGGAAAATATATCTGTAACATCCACAATCTATAAGAGAATCATAACAGTCAAGAATTTTCTGCACTTTATGGAAACTCAAAGGAAAAATGCAAACAGGATACAAACAGACAACTCTGTTATCTTAGTTTTTCCCTATGTTTCCTATCTAACACATTGACTTTCCTTTGTAAATATCTCTTATATAACCAACACACACACACACAAACACACACACACACACACACACACACACACCTCAGTAATAACTGTAAATAGATACATAAAAAATTGATATAAATATGGATAAATGGAATTATCACATGGTCTCTTATATATATACAAGTATAAGTAAACCAAGTCTCATATTTGAAATAGAGATAAATGACCTTTAGCTTAAGCATATATTAAAATCAGATATATTACACAGAGAAATTAAAAATTGAAATCTTAGGATAAAATACCATTCAGTTCCACACAATCATTAACACAATGTCCAGTTAGAAATATAAATTTTAATACATTTATTAAAGAGATCAAAATACGCTTGAAAATGTGTTTTCAGAAAATAAAAACTCATGTTTATATATCTACCTCCTTTATTATGCACCATGTTTTGTATGATCTAACATAGCTTTTACTACATATGATTTGTAACTTCAAAAATATTTGGTTCATATTTGACTATTCTTTTTTTCTTTGTTATTATGTTTGCCTTGGTGTTCCTCAAATTTTCATTTTATATTTAATATTGCATTGTATTTATTAATCCTCTAAAGGCCTTTTGTAAAAAACAGAATGTATATTCCTGCCCTTTGACCTTAGCTCTCTTGAATTCATCACTGCTGGATGCACCTGCACAGATGACATGGACATCCAGTGGGATGATAGAATTTGAACAAGTCTCTAAGTCACAGGGTTGATTGTAGGTTATTGGACATTTTATTTTCAGTATAGGGTTTTCCATTAACAAAGCTGAAGAAATAAACATCATTCAGTAAAAAGGAAAGAAAAATAGCTTTATCTTAAATCGTGGAAAATGCCATTTTTTAAGGAAACATATTTATATAAACAGAGGAGCTAAACATAAGCAGGTAATAGACCATTAACCTTAGGTTATATCTTTTGTGGTGCTAAGAAAGTCGATTTGTTTTAAAATTAACAGTCCATTTTCCTACCAACCTTCAAAAGCTAGAATGCAGATAAACCTCATAGGAATTTTTAAAGAAAATCTATCAAGCCTTTAAAAACGAATCTGGATTCTCAGATCAGCAGTATAGTAGAAGAAATTACATCTGAAGCAAGACCATATAGAGAATACCAGCAATTCTCCTAGATGTTTTTCCTAAAATTAAACTGCAAAAACTATAATCATTCATGAAACTTGAAGGAAATATTGCTTACCTAATATGGTGACCCCTGAAGTGACATTCTAGATCTAAGTGACACTTTGTTCTCAGACATAAGACGCAAAAGTGTTTGTGTTCAAGGGGAAAAATATGGTTCTCTAATGTCAAACAGACTTGACTAAATAGAAAACTCAAAACCTTTACCTAAAGCAGAGGGTCATGTATTCTTATCTGATAGATTACATAATAATATATTTTTAATACTTTTTAAAAATTTATGTTTGCTTATTTTGTGAATAGGTATTACAACACATTTACATAATTAAAAATATTCAAAAATATTCATGGAAATTAAACCCCCTTCCTACTCCTTTCCTAAGCCACATAGTTGCCCTCCCAGAGGCAATCTCTGATAGTACTACTTTTTGTATATCCTTTCAGAGAGATCCAACGGATATATCAGGATAGGGACGTATAGCAGGAAAATCTCAGCACTGTATAATCCAGATACAACATTCCCACGGATTATGATGTAATGATGACCCTGAAGTGGTGTGACACAGGAACACTGTTGTCAACAGAAACACATGTTTACACAGACAGTAGAATAAAATGCACCCTGTTCTGCATATTTTTCCCCCCACTTATAATATTTTAGAGATACTTTCATAGTAGTGTATAATTAGTTACATCATATTTTTGGTAGCTGCATAGTATTCAATTTATGGATATTCTATAATTTATTTAACCAACATTTATTAATGGGAACCTATTTAGTTTCTAAAAATTTGATATTTAAAGCAGTGCTACAATATCCATATACATATTTAATTTTGCATATATACTGTTATATCTGTAGTATAAATTCAAAGAATTAGAATTCCTGGGTCAAAAAGTATATACATTTTTAATTTTGAAAGCTATTATGAAATTGTTCTTGCAGATATCACCAATTTATTGCCCCAATGGCCAACAGTGCAATATTTACTTTTTTTTTTTTTTTTTTTTTTTTTTTTTTTTTTTTTTAAAGATTTTGGTAAATTTTATTTTCCTGTGCACATATTTGAAGGCTTTTTTCTTTCTACAGCTGTGTTCACATTGTATACAAAATTGATATCCTGATTGTATCACTTACTGCTATACCACAATCGAACACTCGTTCATCGTTGTTAGATGTCATTTTTAGAGTCAGTAGCAATATTTACTTTTAATCATCTCTGTAATAGGCAAGAAAATATATCTCAATAAAATTTTAATTTGCCTTTCTCTTAGGTTAAAAAAAATCAAATGTTTAAGGATGTACTTTATTTTCTGCAAACTGTCTGTTGATATTTTTTAAACAATTTTGTATTGAGATGTTTATCTGATCCTAATTGAGTTAGCTTGCACAAAGGTTTCTCTCATTCCTGACATACTAAAGGTGACATCATTAGCCTACAATATGAATTTCAAATATCATTTTCTCATGGTATTGTTTTTATTTAAACTTTGTGATGTTTTTGTTTTCCAAAACATTTAAATTTTATGAAGTCATATTTCTCAGGTTTAATGGGTTTTGAATTTGTATCATATTTAGAAAGGTCTTCTCTAAACTGTGAATACAGAGGAAATATCTCCATTTTCTCTAGTATTTTTCACTTTGAAATATTTTCTTCATTCCAAATACTTCTTTAAGTGAGGTCTGTTGTAGGAATCCATTTTTGTTATTTTTTTATGTATGTCTATTCATTTGCCTCCCAAATTTTATTGAATTATATATCTTTTCCTGATATTAATATAATTTCAAGCATATGAGGTTTTAATGCATTTAAAACTATATTGAGAATTTCCATTTTTCTATTAATCTTTTTGTACTTTCATATGCCATATAAAAACATTACCCTGAATTTTTTATTTAACGTATGATGAAAACAACCTATTCTTGCTGCCATTTTTCTTTTCAAAAATGTCTTTTTCCTGTGCTTATTTTTCTAATTAACTTGGATTTTCTAATTAACTTGCTTACTTCCTAACTCATCCCTAATCCTATTGCTTATTTTAGCAAAATGATAACTCACACTGTAACTTAGCAGGACAGGAGTCATGATGTTAACATTTTCTATTTAGAACATAGCATGGCTTTTTGTGTACCTCAGCAGAATTATATGTATACAGACCATCCACACTTCTTTTAAATTTGTGCCTGGTTATTTCTTTTTTCTTTTCTTTTCTTTTCTTTTTTTTTTACTATTCAAAGGATATTTTTGCATCACATTTCCTAGGCATTAGTACAGACCTGTGATTAGAACAAAAGAGGCCTCTCATAACTAGGCACTGCTCTTTTCAGCATACCACACAAGAGCAAATATAACTATTACTAGATTGAGAGTATTTTAGAAGTAACATTTAAATCTTTATAAATTGTGTTAATGGAGAAGTCAGCCTTATTTAGAAGTTCTGCTTCCCTGGTCAGCACAATTCCAATGACTAGTAGTTAAAGAAGAGAATTTCCCAGTAGAGAGAGACAAATGAGGGAAGGGACTTCAATTGTAAAAGGCAAAAAGTGTTGAGAAATAGTAAGGAAAAATAAAAAGGAGGAAAAACAAACTATCAAATGAGACTCGGCCTTGATTTGTGTGTGTGTGTGTGTGTGTGTGTGTGTGTGTGTGTGTGTGTGTGTGTTGGGAGAGAAGATTGAGGAGAAAATATGCAGTCATTTCTCAACTCTTTGCATAAAAATGTTAGAATACTATACGTAATTTGCATCTCAGCTCAAACCCAGGAAACAAGGAAGCAAAAATATATACTTACCTGAAATAAGATGGGATTTAGATTCAATTAAAGCTCATAGACCACTTATATAATAATGTACTAAATGCACACCCATCTTAGCTCAAATGCTCACAATTCTTTTAAAAGATGACTTTATCTAATAGTTCATCAAACTGAGACTCAATGGGATTCAGTAATGCACTTGGGAACATTCAGCTAAGAGTCGATGAACCAGCCTGCCACACCTAGATTTTGTTATTATATTCTAATATACTGGATTTATCACATAATTATCCATCTATTCATCTGTCTATTCATCAATCGACTTGTTTTGTGGAGTATTGCAAATTAATTCATGATACCAGTACATGTCTTTCAAAATACTTCACTGTGCATATCTTTATTAGCAATCATATTTGTTCATGCCTCTTTATCTTAGTTTGAACCTACATGAAATAACTATATTATGCGATGAGTGTAATATTAACCTCTATAGAAATATAGAATATTGCCAGCACCTAAGAAAGCTCTCTTGTGTTCTTTCCCAGTCAATTCTCACCCCTGAGGCAATCACTATTCTTATTTTTTTTGCAACCACATATTAGTTTGCCTGTGTTAGAATTTCACATGAATGAAACAATACACTATGTATTCTGCTGCATAAAGCTTCTTGCATTCAGCATAAGCCTTTTAAGATTCACGTATATTGTGTAGATCTTCCATTTTTTTATCGTTGAAGAGTATACCATTGTATAAATGTATCAACCCTTTTCATTCATTTTCTTGTGAACACCTGGGATGTTTCTAGTTTTTGTTTATTATGATTAAAGCTTCTATGAATATTTTTGTAAATTTTTTTTGTTTTGTTTTTTTTTTTTTGAGAACAGTATTCATTTTTTGGTAAATATCTAAGATTAGAAAGGCTGAGTCATTGTGTAGTCATAAGCGGTTGTGCCATGCTATACTCCCAGCAATAATGGATCAGAGAAAACACAGAGTAGTACAGTATAGAGTAACGATCATAGCTGTCATCCTCTATGCATATTTTTCAAGTTAACATACTCAAACCCATTCTCATTGTTCACTTACTGACTTCCCATGTAGCTGTTTGTGTCCACACTCCCATTTCTTTCACACAAGGATTTCTGGGACACGGTCAATGGCCTAATGCCATGAGGCCCAAAGAAAGGAAATTGTTTCTTGTTGTTTCTTGCTCATTGGTTCTCAACAGTTTGCAATTTTGCTCCCCAGGGGACATTTAGCGAAACCTTGAGACATATTTGGCTGTTGTACCTGTCTGGGGAAAGGGTTAACAGAATCTAGTGGAGAGAGGCCATGGATTCTGATAAACATTCTACAATGCATAGGACAACCCCAACCCCTTCTGCTGCCACCAAATGTCAGCAGCACAGTTTGAAAAATCCTGTTTTAGCCTAAGGCTTGTTTCTTCTTAATTTCCTGTCTTAACATGCTATCTTCCCAGAAAGATAGACATTGAAAACATTTACTGTTTCAGGGAATCCTCCTACCTGACACACCATCCCACATGGAGACAACCCTGATTTGCTCTCACTTTTTGGTCCCCACAAAACAAATTACTTCAGAAACAGTACAACATCTGTATAATTGGGTTGTTTCGAATTAACGTCCAGGATAGCATTTGGTTCTTTTCTTTTTAATGTTTTTGTCTCTACCGTGAAAAAAAGGAATGTGCCCTATCTCTCTGCAGTTCCCTTTGTCTCAGCTGGTCTTCTACTAGAAACAACTGTTTAAAAAAGAATGTGAACAGTCCTCCGGGTACAAGAATTTCTGTGTGTCACCAGACCATCTACATTTGCATAAATTAGAGAAACATTTTCCTTTCTTATGTTGAGAAAGAATGTTGAGAACATACTCTTTCCCCAATTCAGCAACCAACATTAAAGAATTTGGCACAACAATGAAAATCCATTTGTAAAACAGTACTGAAGTTCTTAGTTAATATTAACATAGTGACAACACAGATTTTTTTTTTTACAAGCAAAGTAAATCTTGCTTTAAGATTCTTCAAAAGGACCAATCAAGTGGATTTTATCAGAAAAAAAGATGAGTATATCTCAAAGTGATTTTTAAATTAAACTTATTGGTGTAATATTAGTAACATTATATACATTTCAGGTGTACAATTCTGGAAGACATAATCTGTATGTTGTATTGTGACCTCAATACGCAAAGCCTCGTCTCCTTCCATCACCATAAAGTTTGGTATCTTTGTTCCTCCAGGACCAGTGCTGCTTACAACTGCCTGTTAATCTATGCTGATTCCTGATCTTACTGAATTTTGTCTTTCACAGGTGGGAAAAAAGTGATGTGATTAGAAAGCTGGTGTGCCAGTAATACCCTGCTGTCAAACAGACCCTGATTTTCTGCAGTCAGTATTCTTTGGGAAAACAAGTGGGCTAAATAAGCAAAAATGAACTTGCAACTCAGAGGCTGAATACTGAATTGTTTCCATCACAGACATTAATGAGGCATTTAATAGCCTGATGTGCTTTCCTTTTAGATCTGAAGATCCCTCTCTCTAGTTTACTTAAAAATCAGCTGTTGAGGAACTTAGTCTGCTAAGCGTTCAGCTAAGAGTGGAGAACACAAATTTTAAGGCTGTAAATCTAAAATTTCTTTTCAATCCGTAATTTTGACTCCTGAAGTTCGTGAAAATTGCTTAATAAAACTAATTTCAACCTTCTCTGTTTTATCTACTGCCACTCATTTTCTGAGCTCTTGAATTTTGAATTCCAGTTTGATAACTGGATTCCAACAGTTCATCCTGATTTATTTGTTTGATAATTTATCTTGAAATTTCAAACCATGGTGCATAACCTATCTTCAATTAACCATGATTTGCGGGAAAATCACTAGCTTCTTTCCTTTAAGTTGTTATTTTTATTTTAAGATCTTGATTTTCTTTTTTGGTATAGGTTTTTGATTTTACTTTCACAATAGTATTGATTACATGCTATCTTGCAAGAATGAAGAAATTAATGTGGGTGTTAATAAATGTACCGTAGTTTTCAATGTTTTAGGAATGTAAGGAGCAAAAGTTTTATTCAGTGTTAGATATTGTCAATTTTATGTTAGTGCCAGTTATTTTTAGACTGCTAAGTCCTGCTTGTTTCCTTTATGATTCACAATCAGTTACCTTAAAATAAATTGATGTAAGAAGTAGCTAATGGATGTGGAAATAAGTACAGCTTTTTGTATTTTAAGTGTTTTTCTGAAATTCTGTTTCAGAAAAGAGTTAACATTGCTTATTGTCTGTTGTTAGTCTCTGTGGAGGATGGCAGCCTGATTAGCAAATGTCTCTACCTGTAATTTATAATTTAACAAGAATGAGTGAAAATTAAAAGAAGTGTTAAAAATAGATTCACTTTTACAAATGAGAAAGGCAGTACTTTACACAGAAAAAAATGATAACCTAAGATACTAAGTATTTTTAGCAACAGGTAACTATGAGACTCTTCACTAAGCAAAATAATTTTCTGACCAGATAGGATAGTAATGAATTTCACATAGAAGACTCAAGAGAGTGTAAAATTAACTTTATGTAATTCTCACATCTGAACTCAATATCAGCAATTAATTGGTAGAAAGCAAAAGACCTTTACAAAGGATATTAGAAAAAGGACTCTAAAAGATAAAGAACATTTATTTGTAATCTTTTATGCATATTCTTTGATTCCACTCATAAAGTAACTTCATATTTAAAGTTTAGTCATTTACCTTGTGGAACATAAAATGAAGTCTGATATATGTTATGTACATAGGCTCTGTCCATGGTAACATGTTTACAAAAAAAATAAGACACATTCTAAAGTACATATATTAATAATTCTTACAAATATCTAACAATTATTGATTGCTTACTTCAGGCCTAGCATTGTTCTAAATGCTTCTTGTGTACTCATAGTCACTTTTCACCATAACTCTTGTCAATAAGAGCAATTACTACATACATTTTATAAATTAGGACAGTGGGAATTACAGTGATGTAGAGTGGAATTCTGAGAAATTCTGATATTGGACTTGTCATTTAAATAGTGAAAGAGTTGAATTTGGAAAGCCTGCATATTCTGAGTGTAATGTGATATTGCTTTGGTGATGTTGTTTTTGGATATTTGGTATTGCATGTTATTTGTCAATGATTATCTAAAATTACTATTAACTTAAATTACATAGCAATAATGGTTCTAATATAATTTGAAGCAGTCAATTTTGAAAATATTTTCTGTGAATTATAATATAAAACTGTAATTGATAACGATATTTTAAGAGTGTGAAACTGACTTTTAACAGTTGCACCTTTTAAACACTAGCAATTAGATCAACTACAATTAGTTATAATGATATCTTAGTTTGGCTCTGTTATCTAGTTACCACTTTTAAACCTTAAGGCATGATTTATTTATAGTTTAGACATTTTAATTACATTAAAATGTCTCATTCTGTAATTCTACATAATTAGTTATGTAGAACAATTTTAAATAAAAATGTGAAAGCATATTTCATTAATTTTTCTACTACCTTATATGATTCCTTGTTGTAATCAATTTTTACTTTTCAGTAAACAAATCCTTGGTTGTTTACTGCCGATTTAGATTAAGGATCAAGGATGCCTTATGCTCTCCTGACTGCTTGGAGACCTATGTTCTACTTAAGTATTGCAGCTTCACGTGATTTTCATCTAGTCCCATTGCTTAGCATCTGCTAGTTGCCCATGTGCTTCGATACATGAAGTATAGGAACAGAGAGGAAATTGGATTGACAGGAAAGAGAAGGGCAGGAGGGGTAAGGTGAGGGAAGGTGAAGAGAATTACTCCTTAAGTTCACACTTTTGCTTTTATGAATATCTACCCAGTCAGTAAGAAAGAACAAATTTAGAAAGCAACACATGTTATATATTTTTGACATTATATTAACCTACACGGATTTTCTTTTATTCACTTCTAACTCTTCCTACGTTTTCCTAAAGCAGCTTTTGAAGGGTTTTCACTATCTTTTCAGATTCTCTAACCCAGCATTTTTGCACTTATGAACTGCTGATTCAGTGTTCTATTATGCTTTAAGTTAAAAATTTCATGCAAACAAAAAAGGATAGGTATAGTATAAGAAATCCTTGTATCTACCATAGAGTTTAATAACTAAAATATTATAGATATATAATAGTTGAAGTTCCTTTTGTTTATACTTAATTAATCTTATTCCCTTCCATTATCCAGAGATAACTGTTATTCTAAATTTTGTGTTTATCATTCCCATTATGTTTTCATAATTTTAAAATATATACATGTATATATATATATATATATATATATATATATATATATATAATGTTTGGCATTGTTTTGCATATTTATAAACTTTATGTAAATGGCAATCTCATATGTATACATTTTTGCCCTTGGTGTTTTCATACCACCTCTATGTATTTTAAAATCTTTTTCACATTGTTTCATACACTTCTAGTTTATTAATTTTCTGGGTTATATTTAAGAATGTACTTCAGTACATATTTTCATATGGTAGAGTTTCTCTAGTGTATATATCTAACATTATATTTGCTGGGTTATAGAATAGATTCAAGATTCACATTATTAAATATTACTGAATTGCTCACCAAAGTGTTTTATTCCCTTTATATTTACTTTCACTTCTATTAACAATTTGCTCTACATCTACTCTGATATTTTATATCAATGAATTTTTCTATTTTTGTTTAAAGTAATGGATATGAATTGTTATTTTCTTATTACTTCAATGCATATCTCTGATAATTACTTAGGTTTCACATATTTTCAAACTTTGAATATTGGAGTTCTCTCAATAACTTGTTTGTTTTAATCTTTTATCTTTTTCTTATTTAGATTTTAATTAATTTGTAGAAGTTATTTATTTTGGATGTAACCCTTTTTTCTGAGAGTTTCTATATACGACTATATGAATCAATTTGCTACGTATAAATCTATCATAAATATTCTCTCACAATCCTGCTATATTTCACTTTGTATTTGTTGTTTTGGCAAAGACTTATATTTTAATTTACTCTTACTCTTTTCTGATCTTCTTTAATTTAGTTATCATTTAGACATCTGCTGTTTTCGGCACTTCATATCCTAAGGATTACTAGTTTTTTTTACAATGATGGAAACACTAAAGTAATTTAAGTAAAATTCTTGTTATTTCAGGACTTGGATGTCAATCTTTCTTTTCGATCTCTTCTTGTGCAATAAACTTCATGGGAGCTCCCAAAGTACTGTGTTCATCATTCAATCATTCATTCATTCATTCATTCATTCAATCAATCACCAAATATACATATGGAAAGAGTCCTGGCTAGGAAGAGGGAAGAGAGAGAAATAAGAATGCATCAGTGAGTGACTTTGAAATTCATTAGCTCTTTCCATATTTTATCTTGCGTTATAGAATCAGAATGATAGCATAATTGTTACTGAGATTGAAGATGGGTAATATTTGAAGCTATAAAAGATCTCTCCTCACAGTCCTTCAATTCACTATTTCCCCATACACATGTTAGCCTATTACATCTCACTGTAGCTCTGGACACTTAGTGGGACGATTGTAAAAATGAACTGACCATTTACATTTAGTCAGAAGTTTAAAAGGAAATAACTAAACATCCCATCTGAGCTTAGATACCCCAAAAAAATTTTCAGGGTTTACTACTTTTCAGACACTATTCTTGAGGCTGGAAATATCTGAATATAATTGTTTGGTTTTGTTTACTTAAACAATTTAAATCTACTTGTGAGAATAGACTAAAATATTCAATTGCAATTTTGTGTTTAAGTTCTATTGTGGAGTTTTAAATAAGATGCAAATGATGTTTCAAAGCTAGAACAGAAAAATAAAATGTAAAAGAGTCATATTTCTCAGGAAAAAGAAAAAGAAAGAAAAATAAACACGATTAGGCTCACTTTAAAGAAAAAGAAAAGAAAGAAAAAGAAATACGATTAGGCTGACTTTAAAGAGTTGGTAGGGATTTCTTAGAAAAACAAAGCAAGAATAAAAAGAAAGAAGAGCATTTCTAACAGAAGTCAAAACATATACAGAAGCATTTGATTGGAATATTGTCCCAATCGGGGAGCAAGAAATATAGCCCTTGATAGACTAGAAAAAATGAAACAATACAACATATGAAATGAAATAAAACAAAAACAGTTCTTTTTTGATGTTGTGTAATTAATTGAAATTGGAAAAAAATTCTACATTCAGCGTCAGATAAGAAAAAAATGAACAAGTCAAAGTAGGATCAAAAGGGATCTAACAAATATCAATAAATTGAAATCAAACAAAGAAATATTAACCAGGAATTACGAAAGATAGAATTACAGAGTAAAGACTCTAAAACCAGGAAGGCAAAAACTTGAGTGGCAGCTCCACTTGCCTCTTTAAAATGCTGTTCAGGAAATGACACACATGTTTTCTGCTCAGTTTTATTAGAGAAAACAAGTCAGAAGGTCATGTGTACATGCAAAGGGCACAAAAAAATGAGAGTATTAAGCTAGGCAGCTGCCTCCTACCAACAATTCCTTACTTAGGAAGTTAGAACACGAATTGTTGTTGGATGGCTAATCATCTCTACCACACTACTTAGCTTTATATTTTACCTTTATTTATTTAGAGTCTCTCTTCCCTGTAAGACATAAGCTAAGATATTACAAAGTCAAGTAGTCTGTCAATAAATAATTCATTTTCATTTTGACCAATCAAGCTGATTCAACCACACTACCCCATTAGATTTGGTATTTAGCTAGTCAGAACTATTTTCTTATTTCAAAAATTACTATTGGTATACAGGCAACCCCCATATGTAACACATTTGTTAGGCTCCTAAAAAGTGCTGTGTTATGCTAATCCATGTGATATGAAACAATTTAAAAATATACTATTATATTTTTATAATTAAAGAAATATATTCATTAGAGCAACTTTCACCAAAAGTACAACATATTAACATGTATTAAATAATGTCTTCGTCATCACTACTAAGTACCATTAACCAAGGACATTTTCGTTTTGACAAGATATATTCATCCTCTGAACTTAATACTCCACGAACAAAGTGGATTTAAAATTCTAATAAATTTTAAAATTCTGCAGTCAAATCTGATATAACATTCATGCTTGAATGAAAAATATGAAATGAGATATCTTTTGCTCTTAAAATCTTTTATTACGTTCCGTGTTATTCGGGGATTTCCATAATTTCAAATGAGATATCTTTTGGTCTTAAAAGCTCTTATTACGCTCCATGTTGTTTGGGAATTTCTCTAATTCTCAAACTGTGTTAGAGTGAAACTGTGTTGTAGGATGCCGTGTTGTACGAGGATTTCCCCCAATTCTCAAAGTGTGTTAGAGCAAAACCGTGTTATAGAAGTGCTGTGTTATACAGGGGTTACCTATATATATATATATATTAAAAAATTTTTTTCCAGTAATTTGGTCTTTAGACAAGTAATATAATGAGAAGGCATAGTTTCTAAGCCACTGATATCTTCAATGATTTATTTTGTTTGTATGCAAGGCATTTTATGGTTCCAAATAAATGCCTTATGACAAACACAGATATTTTTTATTTTTCCTTTTTTCTTTTTCCTCCTTTTTTTAAAAATTAAAGTTTATTGGGGTGACAATTATTAGTAAAGTTACATAGATTTCAGGAGTACAATTCTGTATTACATCATCTATAAATCCCATTGTGTGCTCATCACCTAGAGTCGGTTCTCCTTCCATCACTGTATATTTGATCCCCTTTATCCTCATCTACCACCCCCCGCTCCCCTTACCTTCTGGTAACCACTGAACTATTGTCTGCAGAGAACCACATGATTTCACTGATATGTGGTATATAAACCAAAAACAACAAAAGAACAAGACAAACAAATGAGAAACAAAAACTCATAGACACAGACAAACACAGATATTTCTAAATTATTTTATAAGCTGAGCTTTCAAACTCTGGTTCTCACTTTAGGGCTCCTCTATGGTCTTTTCTTTTTTTTTCTTTTTTCTTTTTTTGTATTTGTCAATAGAAAAGAATGATTAAACTTAAAATAAATTTTGTAGTATACATATTTCCTCTCATCTAACAATTTTAATTTGTAATTTGGCCACTTTGAAATCTTTAAGAAAGAATTATGGAAGTATTAAAATAACATTATTTAGATTATTTATCAAAAAAGGTATTAAATTTTTAAATTTACAGGTTGTTTAATCTAGGTATATTATGTAGCTTAGGGAAAGATATTTGTAAGTAAATGCTATGCAAATATCTATCAATGCATCTAAGGTATTCATACAAATACAATGTAATTGAATTTGGGTGCATTTAATTTATTATAGTTCTACTGTTAATATAATTAAAACAAAATGAAATAATTATTTCAGTGGAAATAACCAATTGTATCTATTTATGAAAATGTACATTAAGATTTCTATAAAGAACAATATTAGGAGTGGATTGTGCATTCAAGGTGTTCAGTAAATGCTTATTCACTAAAATACAATGTACTTGATTTATATAATTACAAAAACCAGTTAAATCATTAAAATTATTTTTAAATGATATGTGTTAAAATAAATTCAGAATCTAAGCATTTCTTTCAAGTGATTCTGATTCAAAATGTGGCAATTTGAATCGGAGGCTACAGTAGCACCAATCAATATTAAGAGCAATTTTTAATTCAATATTTAAGCCATAGAGCATAAAGTTGATGTCCTAAAAGGTCACTGTTTGCAGAGCCTCAGTTATACAAATGACTCATTTTAAAATGTGCTTCTCTCTTTTAGTGCCTTTTTCTATACGTGTAAAAATTATTTTACAATTTATCAAGCTGTTTTGATATTTTCCTTTCATACGCATGCTTCTCTACTGGACTCTGACCTCCTTGAGGACTGTCAGTCAGTGGATGAGTAATCTTTGTTCCTCAATGAACCTGTGCCTGGAGTGAAAAATATCTGTAGAGCTAAACTAAACTGTATCGTAGGAAGGGAGGTTACTATGGCGGTAGATGTCTTCATAGTTTTCAAAAAAGATGAATCAGAAGAAAGGGGTACTTTATTGACTTACACCACAGGAATAAAATCAGTGAAGAAGTCTGAGGAGACTTTGTAAAATCTTGTAATAGAATCAGTCATTTGAGAAAATAGAGCGATACTGAGACTTTGGGAAAAATTCCTCAGGTTTATAGGTTTCTTTGTTATTTTTATCCCCTATGTGTTTCTCTGGAGTGATTACACACACACACACACACACACACACACACACACACACACACCCCTAAGAACCAAACAGGATTCATGCTCATTTGTAAAGTTAGCAAGGAAGTATGCAACAGTCCCAAATCAGAGGTTTTCAAATTCTGTACTACACAATGTCCTCTGGGGCCCATCTAGGAAGCCACTGGGGGCCAAGGGTGTTCAATCTTACGCTTCTTGCCCCAATACTTACTGAAGTTCATAGTAAGATTTCATTGAAAAAAGTATTCCCTGATTTTAAATTTTGAAAGCCAATATTCTTTTTTTTTAATTTTTAAAAATTTTAAAGATTTTTAAATTAAAATACAGCTAACATACAATCATACAATATTATATTAGTTTCAGGTGTATACCCTAGTTATTCAACATTTATATACCTAAAGAAGTGATCAGCATAAAAAGTCCACCAATGATCTGGCACTGTACCATGCTATCACAATATCATTAACTATATTCCCCATGCTGTACATTAATTACATCCCCATGACTTATTTGGTTTGTACCTGGAAATTTGAACCTCTTATTCTCCTTCACCTTTCCCCCCTTTTTCAATTTGTCAATTACAGTTGACATTCCATATTATTTTATATTAATTTCAGGTGTACAGCCTAGTGGTTAGACATTTATATAATTTAAGAAGTGATATCCTGACTAGTCTAGTAGCCACCTATCACTGCACATAATTTACCATATTATTGACCATATTCCCTATGCTGTACTTTACATTCAAATGACTATTTTATAACTATCAATTTGTACTTCTTAACCTCTTCACCTTTTTCACCCTGCCCCTAACCCTCCTCCCATCCATCACCCCAATAAATCTAATACCCATCTGACACTATACATTATTATTATTAGGTTGGTGCAAAAGTAATTGCAGTGTTTGCAATTATTTTTAACCTGTTAAACCTCAATTATTTTTGCACCAACCTTCCAATATTATTGACTATATTCCTTATGCTATAAGCTACATCCCCATGACGACTTTGTAACACAAATTAGTACTTCTTTTTGTTTGTTTGTTTTTTAAGATTTTATTGGGGAAGGGGAACAGGACTTTATTGGGGAACAGTGTGTACTTCCAGGACTTTTTTCCTAGTCAAGCTGTTGTCCTTTCAATCTTAGTTGTGGAGGGTGCCATTCAGCTTCAAATTGTTGTCCTTTTAATCTTATCTGTGGAGGGCGCAGCTCAGCTCCGGGTCCAGTTGCCCTAGTTGCAGGAGGTGAAGCACACCATCCCTTGAGGGACTCGAGGAGTTGAACTGACAATCTTGTGGTTGAGAACCCACTGGCCCATGTGGGAATCGAACCGGCAGCCTTCGGAGTTAGGAGCACGGATATCCATCCGCCTGAGCCACCATGCCGGCCCCCAATTAGTACTTCTTAATCTCGTCCCCATTTTTATCAACACCCTCAGCCCCCCTCCCTTCTGGCAACCATCAAAATGTTCTCTGTATCTATGAGTTTCTTTCTGTTTTGTTTGTTTGTTTTGTTTTGGTTTCCACATATAAATGAAATCACATTTCACCTGTCTTTCTCTGTCTGACATTCTCCACTCAGCACAATACTCTTCATGTCCATCCATGCTGCTGCAGATGGCAAGAACCAATTATTTTCCATGGTCAAGCAATAAATATTCCATTGTTCATGCACCACCTCCTTTTCATCCATTCATCCATCAATGACACCCAGGCTGCTCCACATCTTGGCCACTATAAATAATACCGCAATGAATGTGTGGGTACATGGGTCTCCTCAAATTAGTATTTTGGGTTTCTTCAGATAAATACCCAGAAGTGGGATGATTGGGTCCTTTTTTGTCTGTTGTTATAGCCTTTGTTTTAAAGTCTACTTTGTCTGGTATAAGTATTATTATGCCAGCTTTTTTTTTTTTTTTTCCATTTTCATGAAATATCTTTTTCTATCCCTTTATTTTTAGTCTCTGTGTCTCTTTCAATCAAAAGTGAGTCTCTTGTAGGCAGCATATTTTAGGATCTAGTTTCGTCATCCATTCAGCCACCCTATCTTTTGATTGGAACATTTAATCTATTTACATTTTAAATAATTATTGGTAGATCTATAGTTATTGCCATTTTATTCATATTTTAAAAATCTTTTTCTTCTTAAAGAAGTCCCTCTAACATTTTTTTTTGTAATATTGGTTTGGTAGTGATGAACTCCTTTAGCATTTTCTTGTCTGAGAAACTTTATCTGTCCATCAATTCTAAATGACAACTTTGTTGGGTAGAGTACTTTTAGTTGTAGGTCCTTGCTTTTCATCACTTTGAATATTTTGTGCCATTCCCTCTAATGTGCAAAGTTTCTGTTGAGAAATCAGTTGACAGTCTTATGGAAAGCTCCCTTGTAGGTAACTAGTTGCTTTTCTCTTGCTGCTTTAAAGATTCCTTCTTTGTCTTCAACCATTGGCATTTTAATTATGATGTATCTTAGTTTGGGCCTCTTTGGGTTCGTTTTATTTGGGACTCTGTGTTTCCTGGGCTTGTCTGCCTATTTTGTTTCTCAGGTTAAGGAAGTTTTTCATCATTGTTTCTTCAAATAGGTTTTCAATTCCCTGCTCTCTTTCTTCTCATTCTCGTACTCCCGTGAAACAAATGTTGGTACATTTGATGTTGTCCCAGAGACCCCTTAAACTATTCTCATTTTTATGGATTTTTTTTTCTTTTCACTGTTCTGAGCAGTTATTTTCTGCTACTTTGTCTTCTAAATCACTGATTCAATCTTCTGCTTCATTTAATCTATTGTTGATTCCCTCTAACATAGACTTCATTTCAGTTATTGTATTCTTTATTTGACTGATTCTTTATTGTTTTCTATCACCATCTTTATGTTTCCTATCTCTTTGTTGAAGTTCTCCCTGATCATTGAGCATCCTTATAACCAGTGTTTGGAACTCTGTGTCTGGTAGATTGCTTGTTTCCATTTTGTTTGTTTTTCTGGAGCTTTGTTTTGTTCTTTAATTGGGACATGTTTCTTTGCCTCCCCATTCTGGCTGTCTCCCTGTGTTTGTTTCTATGTATGAGGTAGGGCTGCTATGTCTCTAGGTCTTAGTAGAATGGCCTTATGTAGTAGGTATCCTGTGAGGCTCAGTGGCACACTCCTTGGTCACCAGAGCTGAGTACTCCAGGTGTGTTCTTTGTGCATCTTGTGTGTGCCCTCCTGTTGTAACTGAGCCTTGGTTGCTATAAGCATGTCAGTGAGAAGGGTTTATCTTTGGACTGACTGGTTGTGAGGACTGGCCCTGACTACAGTGGAAGTGCTGTTGTTGCAGGGGCTCACAGAGTAGGATTCTCTTTAGCAGGGCTCTGGTGCCTGCCCAGTTTGCCCTTTGGGTGAGTTGTTGGCAAAGGCAGACAGACGGTGCTTTGTTCTGCTCTGAAGCTGGCCACTGGGCATACCAGCCACAGGGCTTCTTGAGTGTGTCCCCACTGTATGCCAAGTTCTGCCTCACCCAGTGTCCTGCCCTAGGTTATTTGACATGAGCTACAAAGCAATCTACTGATGGCCACCACTCACACTGATCTTGGAGGTGCCTTAAGAGGACAAGTTGTGAACCAATAGTGGCTGATGCTAGAACTGGGCTTGGGGCTTCTCATCTAGAGGTACAGGACTTGCTGAAGCCAAATGATACTTGTTTGGTTTTGTGAAACTTTGAGAAATTTTATAAAAGTTCACAGTATGAGCCACGGCAGGCCATTTGTATGGAAAAGCCACTGGAAGCAGCGAGGGTGGGCACACAAGTTGGGTGAGGCTGGGTCTCAGGGAAACACCAAGGCAGGCTGAAGTGTTTTAGCCAAGTTAATGGAGAATCAGATATTGATGCAGCCGTGTCTGCTCACTGGGAGGAAAGAGGGTTCAGCAAAGAAACAATGGATTCTGTCCACACTTCTGGCTGGGAGAAAGCTGCTCCTCCAGCCCTCACCCTGAAGCCAGAGAACTCAGTTCCTCCCCATATGTCCCTGGTGCCTTTCAAGCTGCTGCCTCAGTGCTGGAGATCAGAGCAAGTGAGTTTGTCAGCCAGTAAGTCCATGTATGGGCCCTTTAAGAGGAACACCCATGACCCAAGCTGCCTTCTGTCTCACCCAGCCACAATCTCCCTGGGTTACACAGCCAGAAACTGTGGGAGCTTCTTGCCTTGGCACTACATCCCTGAGCTGGAGAACCTGGTGTGAGTCTGGGATCCTTCATTCCTCCAGGGGAGACCACCACATATGACCTATCCTTCACAATTTTTAATGGTCCCACACTGGTGTGGGAACAGCCACTTCCATGTACTCTGCCCCTTATACCAGTCTCAAGGTGGCTTCTTCTGTAAGTCCTTAGAGATAGCATTTTTGTTCAGCTAGACCTCAGGCAATTCTCAGTGATGGTTTTGCTGTACTTTAGTTGTAATTTTGATGTGGTCATGAGAGGAGGCAAGCACAGCATTTACATACTCTGCCATTTTTACCAGACTAAAAGTCACTATTCTTAATAAAGGCAAGTGATTTTGTTTTCTGTAAAGTAAAAAAAAAAAAGTTTTCCCTCAGTGTGTATTTTATTCTCTTTAGTTATTTCTTCTCCTATAGAACTCAAGTTATATTATTTATATATAAAGAGAACGAAAGCTATTATAAAGTCATTGCTTCACCTTCAATATGAGTTTCACAAGTGAATACTTTAAATCATTGTAATCTACTGGAAATTTTCAAACAGAAATATTTTCCATGTTGCAAACAGTGTCTACTAAAGGTAAAGGTCATTTGATACCTTCTTTCTGGAGTTTCTGAAAATAATTGCAAATATATGTTGCTATTATTATTGTAACAAATCCCAAGTTCTTACAGCAATTTACATATTCAGTCCCAAGGATATTGCTTAATTATATCTTATAAGACTATTTTCTTCAGAATTTTCTTACACTGAAATAGAAGAAAGCTTATTTCAATAGTACCAAATCACCTAGCAATTGTCAAGTGCAACCGTCTCCATTTGTGAACTGTTACGGGGATTTAATCAAATAAAGTATACAAATAGATTAAATAGCTCTTTGTACAATTTTATTACAAAAATGGTTTTCCTCTTATGGTAAATTTGTATATTTAATCCAAGGGAACAATAAAAATACAATGGTGTATTTTTATCAGTACTTTAGAGCAAGCTGATGTCAGTTTTTGGAAAACTTTTGTATATTCCTGAGAATCTGCTAGAATGATAAACAAATATTTTCATTCTCCGCAGTATTCAGTATATTTATGCATGTAATTTAGTGATTAAAATAATTAATTGAAAATTCAAATAGCAAACAATCTCACTCTACCTAAAGTACTGCATATATTAAAGCAAAACTTTTCTTTTTCTTTAGCTTTCTATCATATTAAAATGGAAATATAAAGGATATAACAAATAATATAGTGTCAAAAATAAAAGATTCCCAGTTTATTAATTTTTCAACATTGTAAACGTTACATGACTATACTAAAATTTAATATTTTATCAATTTTGCATGAATAATGGGATTTTTATTAAGGTTATTAGTTTCTCATATAATACAACATTTTTAAATTACACAAATAAACTATCCTTCAATAGGTACAGAACAGGTTTTTTTGTTTGTTTGTTTGTTTTTAGCAGTCATTTAAAGAGTTTTGAAAATAATGTCCTAAATAAAATTGGTATCTATCAATTTTCCATTTACCAACACATAAAAGTAATTTTATTGTAAGGTATCTTGATTTCTTAAAAGGGAAACATCAGTTTGATTGTTTGTTTGTTTGTTTTAAGTAAGATGAGAAAAATATATTTAAGATCTTAGCATAACTAATCTCTTTTAGAAACCTCAGGACACGTGATGTGTAGAGTGTAAATAAGTTCATGAATATTGAGTTAATTTATAAGATAGAGAATATGCTCTATCCACAGTATTAGAGATCTGTGAGAATGCAGTTAATAAATGATTCGTTGCAAAAGAAATACAATAGATGGTAATGTATTAACTCCTATAAGTTGCTTATTAGAGGTTCTCTCCAAAGGGTCTATAATTTATCAAGACTGTCTACTGCTCCATACTCCTTGTCAATATCTTCAAATGAACAGATGGCATCTGTAAGTGCTGATGGCATATTAACAGATGAGAAAATTAGAGCATTACAAAGTCTTTCCATTGTTTCTTCCTTTAAACTAAAACTTGAAGATTTTTCAAGATTACATAACCAGTCATTTATCTTAATTTGATCTTTAAAGGTCAGAATACCAAGAAGAGGAATTAGTGACAATGTAAACACACCATTTATGAAACAATAGATATATTTTTCAAATTCCTACCTTCTTTCAGTCATCTCCCCCAAAAGCAAACAAATACAAAAATTAAAAATGAAGTAAAACAAAGCATATTAAAAAATTGTTTCTAGATACACATGTTAATGGGAGCAAATTAGTCTCACATAATTAGCACTGTTGAATATCAATTTCTGTGATGATGGAAAATATCTCTGTGATGATGGAAAATCACATATTGGCTGTGAACTTTTGATATGTGGCTAGTACAACTGATAAATGAAGTGTTCAATTTTATTTAATTTTAATAATCTTTAATTTAGATTTAAATAGCCGCATGTAGCTAATGGTTACCATACTTGATAGTTCAGTGTAATTTTTTGTAAGTCTATATTGATCACCCATATTTCTGGAGACCAATAAAAGTAACTCAGAATAGCTGTGTTTGTAGAAATCATGCGAGGAATTTCTTACTGTTGTCCTGGACCATTTCCTTTCCTCTTTTGCCTGGTTCAAGGCTCTCAGCTTTGTTTTCATGCCATCCATTACACTGATCACATTTCTTGTGAGCACATGTTATTGTTATCCAGGCTTGAGTTTATTCCTCTGGTTTTCTTTAATCCCATTTACCTTGGATATCTTTGGGCACATAATAGAAACACAATAAAAATGTGTCAAATATGTGAAAGAATATGAAAGAATGAATGGAAGATTGGACCTCCTGTTTAAATTTTTTTCCTAAGGTTTTTTTTTTTTTTCCCTCTAGAATTGATTTAATTTTTGTAAACATATATATGTATATTATATATTCAATTATAGTACACATAAAGTATTAAATATTCATCATCCTTATTTCCCAGGAAATTTAGCAATAGTGTCTATCTATCTATCTATCTATCTATCTATCTATCTATCTATCTATTTATGTATCTATCATCTATCTATCTATCATCTCTCTATTATCTATCTATCATCTGTCTATCATCTATCTATCATCATCTATGTATGTATATATGTAGGTTTATATGTATGTATGTATCAATCCATTTATCTATCATTATATAAACACACAAATATGTGTATATGCTTATTTGTCTCTATAATCCACTGAGAATGGAACTGTTGTAATTTAAATTAATTTACAACATAATTTATTAAAACCCTCTAGAAGTGCAAAGATGACACACTCACATAATAAGAAGTAAAAATCTTTCTGATTTCCAGACACATAGACCTACAGGCACAGAGAGAATTTATAGCTTCAATTCTACAATTTAAGCCATGTGTAATTGGTAAACACAGAAATGTTAAATAAAAAATCATATGTCCAGTTACCAAATATTTGGTGGAAATGAAATATTTATTTGAGCTCAAAACAGAAAAATGTACAAGCACACAAAGACAACAAAACATGTTCTGTCTTCTCTTTTGCAACAGAAAAGAAATGTGTAAAACAAATAAATAGAGCTCACCATATGGTCAGACCATAAAACCAAATTTCAATCATTGTTGCCACCAATGCAAACTGATATGTCAGCTATAAATGAACCCGTATCAAAACAAAACACAAAAATTGTTGAGAGAGAAATTAAAATTAGAAAAACAAAGAGGCATCAAAATTCTGTTTCCACTTTGGACGGGAGGATAGAAAAAATGGGCTCGAACAGCCCAGGAGATGCACATTGTGGAAATGAAATTTACTTGGGTAGGTCAGGTCAATCTACTGGTCATCACAGTGACACTTTCAAAACTATGTATTAAATATAAATATCCCCCAAAAGAAAACCACGATGTTCATACCAATATAAAACTCAAAGGGAATGAAAGCCTCAGAGCTTCTATAGAATCAGATGACTCTGAAAGGTACATGCTAAACAATGAAGTTTTTCACTGAAGGAAAATTTTCCTCTGCACAGGACATTCTTTGGATAAACCTTCACTGTGGTGTGCAGGGTACCAGTGCTGGGAGCTATCACCCATCCTTTGGAGATGCTGGGCAAACCCTGCCTTAATGTCCAGGATCCAAATGGCTCCTTGATGGTGAAATCCATTCATCTGTACTTCTAGCCACTGAATGGGATCCAACTTTAACTCAAACAGATTACTGGAAATACGATATGGCTACTTTCCTCAGATTGCATATTGCCATTGTTTGTTTACGTCTTTCGCCACCATGCAACATTCCATAAAATTAGATTTCTTAGAAATCAGTAACAGACAAATTGAGACTAAGTTTATTATATTAATCACTGTGGCATTATGATTTGGTCCTCTTGTCACCCCTTTGGAGAATAAACCCAATTTTGTTATTCGACACACCCAGTTTGCTCTTGCCTTTGCTGGCCTAACATTCATGTATAAATAGACCACAGAGTTGAGCACTTGCAAAATTTGATTAAATAAAAACTCTAATCTATTAAAGTGCTTACTTTGCAAATGAAAAAAATAAATATTAAAGAAAAAAGGCTGCAAAATTGTTCAGGACAAAAAGTTGCACAAATTTATGTTTTATTCTATAATAGTCTGTGTACTTTGATTAGCACTAAATTAGACATTTAGCAATTATACTCTAAACATTTGAAAACAATATAGTTATTATATGAAAAGGCATAGGTAATAAAAAGTTAGTAAAATAAAACATAAATTCAGTGTACCATAAATGTCGAGTGCTAATTTCATTCTGTGTTTCTTGAATTATATATCATATGAGGATATTGGCCATAGAGAAATAGCAAACTATTCAAAATCATGGCTACAGAGCTGAAACTTGCAACAAATCTTATGATTCTGACCTTATCACCAACTTACATTTTCATTTTTAATTTCAATATTTCAGTAATTGGAAGTCTTAAATGTCCACCACAACCATATTTTTCAACATGAAAGCCAAAAATGGGCTAATTTACACTTACCAAATTATAACACATTATATTGGAAATGACATATGTAAGCAAATATATTTTCTTAAACAAATACATTTCTTTGTAACAACAAATTGTGGCAAGCACAGCTATTATGATTCTGAATTGTAGTGTAGTCATGTCACATACCACATATTGAACTCTGATAATTAGAAATTAATCATTGCATCTACTTAATGAATTATATATACTCACTTTGATATTATTTAAAACCAGATACATATGCATATAAATTTAATTTTACTTTCATTCTATCTTTGTAATTTCTAGGATTTCATAATGACATGCTCTAATGTAGCTTACTGAGCATTATTTATAATGTCTACTGTAATCCCAGTCAATAAGATTGTGGAAAATTCACATTAAATGCACTTAAAAGCTTGATTGTTAGTATAATAATATCAAATAAATTATGTAAGAGAGAGACTGAAAAAAGATAATTTGTATTATAAATCAAGATTAAGCATATTTTCCTTTATTCCTTTCCTCAGGAGTTCCTAACAATGGCAAAAGGACAATTAATGTTATATAGATGCTGTCCTCAATTTTAATAAGCACATTTATTTTTCATGATGACAAACATTTTGACACTAAACTCAACGAGGAATATACTGTATTAATTTTAGTTAAAAATTTTAAACAATACAATAAACCATGTGTTTAATCATATTTTTTTAAAAAGATTAATAAATGTTCCACTTACTGAATTTTTATATGTTTTGATCACATTTGTGAACATATTAAATTATAGTTTTATGAAGATATTTTCCTAAATAGTAAAATATAAATATGTTGCTTTTTGTGATCTAATTTTTTCAGAATGACAGATTTAATTTAACAGTAGGTGACAAATTGATGGTTAGCATGACCATATGGGAATTCTTTTCAGGGATCATTTGCTTCTACAGAACAATTGCAACATGCTTTATGATTCAATAGTAATATTTTCATTAACATCCTATAGTTAAGATATTTGTTCTAATAGGAAATCATTACTGATTCATAAATACATACTTTATTATTGCCTAATATAGCAATATAATAAAAATCAAAAGTGGCCCCTCCAGTGAGCCTATTCTGTTGAACCATTGGGCAACAAATACTTCTACAGAAAAATCTAATTCTGTTCTTTTTTAATTCAATTATTTTCTTTATACTATAGTAATTATTATTATGGAACATTATGGTGTCATTTATTGTTTGTTTTTTAAATCATTTTTAAATATTTTCAAGTACAGTTGACATATAATATTATTTTATATTTGTTTCAGGGGTACAGCATAAAGGTAGACGTTGATATAATTTATGAAGTGATCTCCTATTTTAGTCTAGTGCCTACATGGCACTATACATAGTATTATAATATTATTGTCTACATTCCCTATGCTGTACCTTCATCCTGTGACTATTTTATAACTAACAATTTGTACTTCTAATCCCTTCATCTTTTTTACCCAGCTCCCAAATCCCTCCCATCTGGTAAACATAAGTTTGTTCACTGTATCTATGAGTTTGTTTTCTGGTTTTGTTTATTTGTTTGTTTGTTATGTTTTTTAGATTCTACATATAAGTGAGATCATGTGGTATTTGACTTTCTCTGTCTGACTTATTTCACATAGAATAATATTTTCTCAGTCCATCCATGTGTCACAAATGGTAAGATTCATTCTTTTTCTTTTTTGTAGCCGAGTAATATTCCACAGTATATAGTACCACCTCTTTTTTATGCAATTGTTTATTGATGGGTACTTAGATTGTTTTCCATATCTTTGCTATTGTAAATAACACTGAAGTGAACATAGGGGGCATATACCTTTCAAATTATTGTTTTGGATTTCTTCAGATAAATACCCACAGTTGAGATTGCTGGGTCAGAAGGTAATTCTATCTTTAATTTGTTGAGGAACCTCCAAACTATTTTCCATACTGACTGTCCCAATTTGCAATCCCACTAACACTGCAAAAGGTTTCTCTTTTCTCCACATCCTCACCAACATTTGTTGTTTGTTGATTTATTGATGATAGCCATTCTGACAGTTGAGATGATATCTCATCGTGGTTTCAATTTGCATTTCTCTGATGATTAGTTATGTTGAGTATCTTTTCATATGTCTATTGGCAATCTGTATGTCCTCTTTGGAGAAATGTCTGTTCATGTCCTCTGCCCATTTTTTAACTGGATTTTTTGTTTTTTGTGTTTTCTTTTGAGTTGAGCTGTATGACTTCTTTATAAATTTGGGATATTAATCCTTTATTAGATGTATCATTGCCAAATAGTTTATCCATTCAGTAGGCAGCTTTTCATTTTGTTGCTGGTTTTCTTTGCTGTGCAAAAACTTTTTAGTTTGATATAGTACGATTTGTTTAATTTTTCTTTTGTTTCTCTTGCCTGAGGAGCTACATCAGAAAAACATATTACTGAGACCAATGTCAGAGAGTTTACTCCCTATGTTTTTGTGTTTTTTTTCTAGGAGTTTTATGGTTTCATATAATGTGTTTTAGTCTTTAATCTATTTTATTTTTGTATATGGAGTAAGAAGGTGGTCCCATTTAATTTTTTTCTTTTTTGCATGTATCTTTACAATTTTCCTAGCACCATTTATTGACTAGACTATCTTTATACCAATATATATTGTTGCCTCATTTGTTATAGAATAAATAGCCATATAGGCATAGGTTTATTTCTAGGCCTTCTATTCTCTTCCATTGATTTATGTGTCTGTTTTTATGCCGTACCATGCTGTTTTGATTACTATGGCCTTGTAATATGACTTGATATCAGACAGTGTGATACCTCCAACTTTGTTCTTCTATCTCAAGATTGCTGTGGCTATTTGAGGTCTTTCTTTTATGGTTCCATATAAATTTTAGGATTACATTTTTAGCTTTGTGAAAATGCCATTGGTATTTTTTTAGGGAATTTCATTGAATCTATAGATTGCTTTGGGTAGCATGGACATTTCAACAATGTTAATTCTTCCTATCCATGAGCGTGGTATATGCTTGTATTTATTTGTATGTTCTTCAGTTACTCTCTTCAGTGTCATAGTTTTCTGAATATAGGTCTTTTACTTCCTTGGTTAAGTTATTCCTGGGTATTAATTTTTTGATGGAATTGTAACTGGGATTGTTTTCTTAATTTCCCTTTCTGATAATTTGTTATTGATGTATAAAATTCAACTGATTTCTAAAATTAATTTTGTATTCTGCTACTTTACTGAATTCATTTATCAGTTTTATTATTATTATTATTGTTATTATTTTTTTTTTTTTGGTGGTATGTTTGGGGTTTATATAATATCATGTCATCTGTAAATAATCATAGTTTTATATCTTCCTATCCAATTCAGATACCTTTATTTCTTTTTCTTGTCTGCTCACTGTGAATAGGACTTCCAGTACCATGTTGAAGAGAAGTTGTGGAAATAGACCTCCTTGTCTTTTTGTGATCTTAAGGAAATGCTTTTAGCTTTTTCCCATTGATATGATGTTAGTTGTGGGTTTTTCATGTGTGGCATTTATTATGGTGAGATATGTTCTTCTTATTACCACTTTGCTAAGAGCTCTTCCAATATACAGATACTGGATTTTATCAAATGCTTTTTCTTCAACTATTGATATGATCACATATTTTTTGTATTTTATTTTGTTACATGGTGTATCACATTAATTGATTTGTGGATATTGATCCAATCTTGCATTTCAGGAATAAATGTCACTTGATCATGGTGCATGAATTTTTTTTTAATGTATTGCTGTATTCAGTTTGTTAATGATTTGTTAAGGATTTTTGAATCTATATTCATCAGAGATATCTGCATATAATTTTCTTTCTCTGTAATGTATGTTACTGGTTTTGGAATTAGGGTAATAGTGACTTAAATAGAATGAGGTCCTCCTGTTGAATTTTTGGGAATAATTTGAGAGAATAGGTGTTAATTCTTTTTTGAATGTTTGGTAGAATTCACCAATGAAGCATCTGTTCAAGGCATTTTGTTTGTTGGGAGTTTTTTTTATTACTGATTCAATTTTGTTAGTAGTAATCAGTCAGTTCAGGTTTTTTACTTCTTGATTCAGGCTTAGAAGATTCTGTCTAGAAATTTATCCATTTCATTAGTCCAAATTGCTGGCCTGTAATTGCTCATAGTATTTTCCTATAATTTTTTGTATTTCTGTGGTGTCTGTTGTCACTTCTCCTCTTTCATTTCTGATTTTATTTATTTGGGTCCTCACTCTTTTTTTCTTGATGAGTCTGATGAAAGGCTTAGCAATTTTGTTTATCTTTTCAAAGAAACAACTCTTGGTTCATTGATCTTTTGTATTGTTTTTTTAGACGCAATTTTATTTATTCCACTCTGATCTTATAATTTCCTTCCTTCTACTCACTTTTTTTAATTGTTGTTGTTTTGTTACTACTCTCTTTCTTGTTCTTTTAAGTGTAAGTAAGATTGTTTATTTGAAATTTTCTTGCTTCTTTAAGTAAGCCTATATTGCTAAGAATTTCCCTCTTAGGACTGCTTTTACTGTGTCCCATAGATTTGGGGTCACTGTGATTTCATTTTAATTTGTCTCAAGGTATCTTGATTTATTCCTTGATGTCATTCTTAACCCATTCATATTTCAGTAGCATGTTTTTTAGCCTCCATATGTTTGTGTGTTTTTTAGTTTTTTTCTTATGATTGATTTCTAGGTTTATACTATTGTGGTTGGAATAGATGCTTGGTATGATTTCAATATTTTTAAATTTATTGAGACTTATTTTGTGGCCTAAAATGTGGTCTGTCTTGGAAAATATTCCATGTGCACTTGAGAAGAATGTATATTATGCTGTTTTGGGGTAAAGTGCTCTAAAAATATCAATTAAATCCATCTGGTCTAGTGTGTCATTTAAGGCTGGTTTTTCCTTGTGGATTTTCTGTCTGGAAGATCTGTCCATTGGTGTCAACAGGGTGTTAAAGTTTCCTACTATGACTGTATTATTGCTGATCTCTCCATTTATGTCAATCAATATTTGCTTTATATATTTTGGTGCTCCTATGTTCAGTGCATAAATGTTTATAAGGGTTATATCCTTTTGTTGGATATATCCCTTTATCATTATGTAATATCCCTTTTTGTGTCTTATTATATAGCCTTTGTTTTAACGTCTATCTTGTTTGATATAAGTATTGCTCCCGCAGCATTTGTTTGTTTTCATTTGCATGAAATACCTTTTTCCATCCCTTTACTTTCACTCTGTGTATGTGTCTTAGCTGCTGAAAAAGCCTTAGGCAGTACACCAATTAGGTGAGGTCGGATCCCAGGTAGTCACCAAGGTGGGATAAGTGGTTTTCACCAAGTTAAAACAGATTCAGTTTTGATGCCAGTGTTGAGCCTGGGGCCACTCTGTGAAATGCCCAAAGGACACTGAGGCCTGCCACTGCCTGCCTTAGGCCTTCCCACCCCAAGAAAGACTGCAGCATGGGTTGGGGCTGATTGTCTGGCACCAAATGTGCCTTTGGTACTATGCAAGCCAGGGCCAACTATTCGTTGTTGAAAGTGGCTCCATGGTATGCGAATTGGGCAGTGTATTGTTCTTGGGAGTCACCAGTGTGGTGTGAGAGGAGTTCACCAGGCCAATGCCATTTCAAATTTGGTCATATGACCAAGGGCTCAACACAGGAAAGTTGACATGCCCACTGTAGGTTATACGTAAGGAAAGCTCAACACAGGGACAATGATGGCTGTCCCTCTTTCCCTTAACCAGAAGCCACAGAAGTCAGTCTTTCCCTATATGTCTCTGGCATCTTCCAATTTGCCATCCCTATGCCAGAACCCATGTTGAGTGCCTGAGAGTGAGTGAAGCTGTGTACAGCCCCTTTAAGAGGATTTCTTTGTTTCCAGTGTCCCTCTGTCTCACGCGGATAAGTTGAATCCCACTGGTTTTTCACAGTCAGATGTTATAAGGACTCCTCTTCTGGGCACTGGAATCCTGTGCTGGAGAACCTGGTGTGAGACTAGGGTTGCTTGCTCTTCAGGGGGGACCTCTGCTGCTGAGATATTTCTCCCAATGCTCAACCACCACATGTGGGTGTGGGGCTACCTGATTTGTATTTATGCCCCTACTACCAGTCTTGATGTGATTTCTTCTGTTATCATTAGTTATAGGATTTCTTTTCAGCTAATCTTCAGATATTTCTCCAGGTTGATTATTTTATAATTTAGTTGTAATTTTAATGTGGTCAAGTGAGATGGCAAGCACAGCCTTTATCTATTCCACTATCTTGTCCAGTACCATATTATTTCTTAATACTATGTTTTTTTTTCCTTCAAAATTAATTTTTCTGACCTTCTGTTTACCAATTATTTCATTGTACCCATCCCCTAGCTATTATGGATGCTTATAATAATGACTGTCAATTGAAATTTTCCAAAGCATATTTTATGGGCAAATGAGGTCACCTTTCCTGGAGGTGTCTGGGATTTATACCTCCTTTATTCCTGATGACCTGTGTCCAGTGACTTATTGTTGCATTGATTAACTGTGCTGGAGGCTCTAAATCCCTATTCCATTACCTTTAGGTGGGAAGGTGGGAAAGACTCTGGAACTTTCTGTGAGGTAAGAATAAAGCTTAACTGCATTCTTAAGGCATTCCCTCCTCTTCTTTTTCTGTTTCTCTGTTTCCTAACCATTTATTCTGAGAGTACTTTCTCAATAAATTCCAAACAAATAATTCTCATTCTGGACTATGAGCCTAGAAAATCTAACTTAAGACATTAATGTTTTGAAATATTTGAATGTATTTCTCTGTTGCCATTTTTACTCTGTAAATACTCTATTTTATTCTTAACACACCAGGCAGAGTTATCGTTCAAAATAAAATCAGAATAATCATTCCTTTGATTAAAATCCCATGACAATGAGAATAATATAAAACATCTTTACCATGGTTTATAAGGATTCATAAAATCTGGCCCCTGGTTAATTCTCTACATTCATCTCTTATTATTATTTTAATTCCTGAAATCTTATCTATGAATGTCCTCTTATTGTTTCTGAAAAAATAAGAAACTTATTCCTGGCTTGGGTCATTTGTATTGTATTTAATAAACTCTTCTTCCAGGGTTTTGTCTCTTCTTACCATTTACATCTTAGAATGTCTTCTCACTGTTCATATCTTTTCTTAATGTCACCACTTTAGGGTGGACTCTCTTGAAAATGACATCCAATGACAATCCTTCTCATTATCCTGCATTTTTATTTCAATTGCCAATTTTAAAAGAATAGTTTACAGGCTTATTATCTCTCTCTTCATTAGAACACTGGGAACATTTTAAAATTTCATTTATACTGTTTCCATAACTCCAAATTAGTGCTTTATGCAGCATAAGCAACCAATGCATTTTGCAGAATAAATGAATGATTTAGTATCAACTGAGACATTCAAGTCGATTTTAAATGTAAAAAAAAAAAAAAAAAGCGTTCTAATTTAGAGATTGGAACTAAATAAATTTTCACCCTGCCCATATTTACCATTCCTTTTTCATTATAGCCTTTTCTTGCTTTTGCATTTACAACTTATGTCATACAGAGACATGGATATTATTCTACTTGTAAGAACAAATATGAGTATACTGGTGACATGTATAGTTATTTCTGTATCCACAGACTATGTAAAGAATATTAAGGATAATCTGTAAAAATATATATTTTTGTTGTTAAATTCAATAATAACATGTTTTCCCTACTACTCTAGTAAAAATTATAACAGAGTAAAATGCTTGGCTTCTCTGACTCCATCTTGTTCAAGCCTGTTTTGTTCCTATGGTTTATAGCTTCTTGCATATAGACGTGCTAATCATTAGAAAAGTTCTCCTTGAAGCTTGAGTTTTCCAAAATCAGCCCTTTACCAGAAGGTACCTCTCCAGAAGAGATAAGGGAAGTATGTATTTTTTACCACATGACTGGACTTACATCAAATAGAGTCAACAGATTAAGCACAGTCTTCCTCAGACCCCCACTGGCCCCCAGATATATAGTCATCAATAACCTCTTGCCCTTCCTATTTCCCCTTTCCTTGACATAAAGTAAGCCTAAACTCTGTAACTTTTTGAGATGAATTTGAGATACCACTAGGTTTCCCATCTTCTTGGTTGGTGACTTATCGATCAATAAAACTTTCCTTACTCCAAACTCTGCTGTTTTGAGTTTTGGCCTTATGAAGCATTGGGCACACAAACTTTGAACTGGTAACAGCACTAGCTACCAGTATTTGCCTAGTTTATTTTATTTGTGAGTATTAATAAGAAATAAAATTCAGTTTTTTTTTATCAGTTGCAATATCCCTATATTCGATGGAAAAATTTTCTATAGGAATATCTAATTCTATTCTTCTTTAACTCATTTATTTTCTACATAATTATAGTAATCATCATGATGAATGATATATTATGCCATTGATTTATTGTTTCTTAACGATACCTTTTATTTTTATTTGAAATTTATTATTTTCTGGCTTACTGGTTCAAGATGTCAAATTGATCGCTATATATTAAATCCAATCACTATAAAAGTGAAATAACAAAAAGAAAATAAATCCTTGAAAATATAGTAATATCATACACAGTCAAGAGAAGTTGAAGAACATTTACTTTGTAGCATGGGATTTGTGTATAAAATTATTTCTTCAAGTTCAGATAACTTTTCTCCTCATCCCCTTTTAGCCCTAGGAGTGGTAATGACTCCAGGATATTAAAATACTGGGATTACTGCATCATTCCTTGTTGCTTTTTAAAAATCTTATCTTCACCTTTAAAACTAATTCCTATATTAAATTATCTTAAAAATTTCTCATTTGACTGTGTCTTCTGTTTCCTATCATGACTCTGATGCATTATTAAATTGACACTTACTGAAAGAAATATAGATCACATTTCCTACCAACATGCAATGAAAGTAGAACATAATAGCAAAGTTATTAAAGTTATGTAGATCCAGGAAAATATATTTCAGAATAATGTTTGAATCAAAAAAGAACTCAAACTGTTACAAATATTAGAATTAGGATGTGAAATAACATTTATAAGTTTTTAACCAAGTCCATAAAAAAGAAACCCTTGTTGATAGCATCTACTTTGATCCACCTGAATTTTTCACACATGATCAAATCTAAATATAATTGTTCCTATATTGGTTCTTTGAATTTATAGCATTCTAGATGACTTCATCCCATTCTTCATAAGCCTCTGTTTATATGTTTGAAGTAGTAATTTAAACTAATGTGTGTGTGTGTGTGTGTGTGTGTGTGTGTGTGTGTGTACACATGCAAATAGAGCCATTAATGGCTCTAGGTATATCCTCCTGGCACAAATTTAGACTAGCATGAAAGCCAAATCTTTAAAACTCAATCCCTTTTTCTCTACCAAAATGAATTTGATAAAATTGATTAATGTTTCAGTTGTTATTATAATTAGGAAACTGAATACCATGCAGTAAATTATACCGCATATGGAAATTCTCTCTATAACATAACATAATATGATAAGTGAGCCCAGAGTAGATAATTATCATTTCAGCTGAAGCAAAATCATTATTTTTATCCTAGTAAGATGTATTTAGTTAATGAGAATATGCTATTGTTCTATAAAATTAGAAGACATCTTTTTGTAAGAGAGGTTTTCTGAAATTAATTCTTCGCAACCTATGTGATTTTGTGTGCTCTTGTTAACTTTGTCCAAACAAACAGTCTAATTTTAGACTAATTAAGTTTTTGGTCAATATGTAACATGAAGAATTTTAATAAAATACTATTCTTTGTTTCATTGTCTCTACATTTTAACATAATTTTATGCTAAATTATATGTTAATCTAGAAATTACAGAAGTTATCATTTCTGTAATTTTTATTTTAAAGGAATATATTTTATTGCTATGAACCATGTTTTACCCTTGTTCTAATTCATTTTAAATGACTGCAGTTTCAATCCTGAATATATTATCATAATGAAAGATCAGCATTTCTTAAGCCCTTTGGAAGGTACATGAAATTTATAAGAATTACATGTAAATTTCTAATTACATGGACTACATGTTCACCACTGAATATGTCTCCAGTGAGTGTAGGGCAAAACAAAGTAGAATTAATAGACCCAAACAAAAACTATAAACTCACAAATCTAAGAAAGAATTTTTTTTTCTTTTAATTAAAGTTTATTGGGGTGACAATGGTTAGTAAAGTTACATAGGTTTCAAGTGTACAATTCTGTAGTACATCATCTATATATCACGTTGAGTGTTCACCCCCTAGAGTCAGTTCTCCTTCCATCACCATATATTTGATCCCTTTTACCCTTGTCTACCATCCCCCTCCTTCCTTTCGCTCTGGTAACCACTAAACTATTGTCTGTGTCTATGAGTTTTCTTCTGTTGTTATTTGTTTGTCTTATCCCTTTGTTGTTTTCAGTTTTATATACCACATATCATTGAAATCATATAGTTCTTGACTTTTTCTGTCTGACTCATTTTGCTTAGCATAATAATCTCAAGATCCATCCATGTTGTCGCAAATGGCATTATTTCATCTTTTCTTATGGCAGAGGGGTATTCCATTGTGTATATATACCACATCTTCTTTATCCAATCATCTATGGAAGGATACTTTGGTTGTTTCCATGTTTTGGCCACAGTAAATAAAGCTGCAATGAACATCAGAGCACATATATCTTTACGGATAAATGTTTTCAGAGTTTTGGGTAGATGCCGACTAGAGAGATTGCTAGGTCATGTGATAATTCTATTCTTGACTTTTTGAGGAACCTCTACACTGCCTTCCACAGCAGCTGCACCAATCTGCATTCCCACTAACAGTGTATGAGTGTTCCTTTTTCTCTGCAGCCTCTCCAACACTTGTTATTATTATTTGTCTTGTTGATGATAGCCATTCTAACCTGTGTGAAGTGATATCTCATTGTGGTTTTAATTTGCATTCCTCTGATGATTAGTGATGTTGAGCATTTTTTCTTATGTCTTTTGGCCATCTGTATATCCTCTTTGGAGAAAGGTCTATTCAGGTCCTCTGCCCATTCTTTAATTGGATTGTTTGTTTTGTTTTGTTGTTGTTGAGTTGTGTGAGTTCCTTACATATTTTGGACATTAGCCCCTTATCGAAGGCATTGTTTGCAAAAATCTTCTCCCATTCAATTAGTGTCTTCTTTATTTTGTCGATGGTTTCATTTTCTGTACCGAAGCTTTTTAGAGTGATATAGTGCTGGGGGAATCTTAAATTCCTTAAAAAAAAAAAGTACATCTTGATACATGATAATTAAACTTTATTAAACCAGTGAGAAAGAGAAAATTTTAAAAGTAGTCACAGAAAAAATACACATTAGGTACTGAGGAATAGAGGTAATGGTTATAGGATATTTCTTTGAAAAAAAATGCAAGCAAAGACTGTGGCACAGCATATTTAAGTAACTGGAAATAAAAAGCTGTCTATTTTTTACTCTCTACCCCTTGAATTATCATTCAAAATGAAAGCAAAATAAAAACTTTTCAGAAGCTGAATAATTCATAACCAACAGGCTTGCATTATAAGGTGATATAATGAAAATCCTTCCAGCAGAAAGAAAATGACAAAAGTTAGAATCTGGACCTACACAAAAGAATGAATCAGACTGAGAAAGACAAATACCATATGATCTCACTTATACGTGGAAACTAAAGAACAGAATAAATGAGCAAACAAAAGAGATGTAGACTCAGAGATGTAGATACAGAGAAAAAAAACTGGTTGCTAGATGGGAGGAAGTTTGGGGTATGAGGAAGAGGTGAAGGGATTAGGAATTACAAATTGGTAGTCACAAAATAGTCACAGGGATGTGAAATACGGTATGGGGAATATAATCAATAATGTAGTAAAGACTATGTATGGTGTCAGATGGGTACTGGACTTATCGGAGGGATCACTTCATAGATTATGTAGATACCTGACCATTGCTCTGTACACCTGAAGCTGATGTCGAATAATATTGAATGTAACTATAATTATATATCATCAAAGGTATACAGATGGCAAATAGAATATGAAAAGATGCTCTATGTGATTTGTCATTAAAGAAATGCAAATTAAAACAATGACATATCACCACACACCTATTAGAATGACCAAAATACAGAACAAAGTAATGTACATTAATGTTCACTTAATGTTTATTTGAATAGCCCAAAAGTGGAAATAGCCCTACAGGTAAGTAAGTATATTTATAAATTTTGGTAGAGCCATACAATGAAATAGTACTCAGAAAAAATGGAAAGCAATATGGACACAAACAATAACATGGATGAATCTCAAAATAATCATGCCAAGTGCATGAAGCAAGACAGAAAAGAAGTACATACTCCTTTATTCTATTTATGTAAATTTCTATAAGATACAGATTAATCTACAGTTTCATCAAGCAGATCAGTTGTTTTCTTGGGATGTGAGGGTAGGCACAATTGGAAAGATGAATTTCAAAAAGCCACGAGGATATGTTTTAGATTGTTGATATGTTCATTATCTTGATTGTAGTGATGGTGTAATGAGTGAATAAATAAGTCAATCATATCAAACTGTACACTCTTTACATGTGCAGTATATTTTAAGTTAATTGCAACTCAATAAAGCAGTTAAAATGTGTGAAATAGAAGATTATATCCTAATATATAAAATAAAGTAAGACTATATGTATGTTTGAAGTGAGGGTTAACACTATAGACTAAGACTTTATTTGCAAGGCCTCCTTGTACTTCATGAATTAAAATGCAAGTAACCTTGATGTAACTGACAAGACATTCTGCCCAGAGATACTGCATTTCGAATATAAACCTGCTATTAGAATAAAAAATAAATAAGGTTCACCCTGGAATTGTATAGAAAGCAATGGCAAAGCGACACTCTGAACACTGGGAAGGAAATGAGTCCAAGCAAGAGAGGTCCACAGATACTTACTTCTCACTACTATTAGCTTTGCAAAGTGATAAATTGTGATTGGATGCAAGAATGTTTTTTTTTTCCTTCAGAATATGTAAGAGGACCGATTTTTACAAACAGGAAAATAGGAGAATGCTGGTTGGGTAATAGAAAAAGTGTTTTCATTTGCTTATCTCAAATATTATATACACTAAGGATAATCTGTATGTATCAGGTATGTTTTGTTAATTTTCTACATCAACGTGAAAAACTGCAAATACTAGAGATTCAGATTAAGTATAACTTTTTTTTTTTTAACCCAAAGTGAAAACCCAATGATGGAATGTTATACTTGTACAATCAGAACTGGAAAATTGGTAGTATGTACTTCAATTTGTCACTTGTCAACAGCTATGCCTTTTTGGAAAAATAAATTTAAAAACTGAAAAATATGTGTGCAATATAAGTAAAGAACTTCAAGTGTAAATTTAAAAGTAAAGAAATTCAGTAATAAGTGTCTGAGTTATTAAAGATAGGTGCATGGAAATCATCCTATTATTTAATGTTGTCAGACATATTGATTCAACAAATACTTTAAATGTTTTTATAATGTTTTTGAACAAACTAAGTGGGTTGATTGGGGTTTCCTTGAATTAAATAATTTTTGATAAGTTTAAATCTTTCATAAAGGCACATGGTATATCTCTCAATTTCAAAATGTCTTCTTTAAGATTTCTAAATAATTTTTGAATTTTTAATGTAGAGTTCTTGTACTTATAAATTAACTTTTCCTGATTTTCTGTTCTTGTAAATACACAGTTTTTAATATTCAGTACTTTGATGTTGGAATTTATAAATACAATTGATTTTTAATATTGACTTTGTCTCCTGTGACCTTGCTAAATTTACTTCATTTTAATAATTTATTTTTAATAGTATTTGGGTTTTCCTATGTTTATAACCATTCATGCTATCCAAAAATGGATAGTTTTATTTTTTCAATCCCAATCTTTATGCCTCTTTTTATTGCCTTATTTCATTTGCTAGGAATTCTAGTATAAATGGTAGAATAAAACAAATTTGACTGGACTTTTTTCCTAGTTTCCAAACTTGCAAAAGAGTTTAAGTTTTACCATTGAACATGACATCATCTGTAGGATTTCATGTTCAATATAAGTTTTTCTGAAAATTAGTAAAAGACTTTAATTTCAGATTTAAAATTACTTTCGTGCAACCACTTAGAAACTTTTCAGAATTGTATATATATCATAAATTTATGGTTTACTGAAAAACATAGTAAGGAAAAAGGATATTTACTTGAGTAATACATGGTTCTTCTATGGATTGGAAGATGTATTTTTCTGAATTTTGAAATTTTCTAATATTTATTAATATTATTTGATAAAAATATGTAAAAATGCTTAATAAAAAATGTAGTTCCTCATCACTTTACAAATATGAATGATAATAATTGTAACAAAATATGAACATAAATTATCTCTAAAGAAAACCAAAAAACTTCAAAATTTGGAGAATTCCAATGTAACCCCAGCAGATACTCAGTACTCTCCGATATCCTCTTCAATCACCAACACTTGAACCTTTGTGCTGGTGCATTGTGCTCAGCATACTGGAACCTGGTGAACCCATGGGCACCAACAGTGGAAATCCCTGGGCATAACACCTTGCCACCTCTTTAACTCAGCTCTTAAACAATTATTGGAGGCAGAGAAAGAATTAATGTACAATCCCCTTTATCCCCTGATGGGGACAACTCTGAACTCTGACCTCTGCAGTCTACACAGCTCCCAGCAATATTGAGTCTAAGTTATTATAACTGCCATTGAGTCTAAGTTAAGTAAGTACTTTGGCTTCCTTCTCTTCTCAAAGCCCCACTTTTCCACCATTTTCCAACCAGAGGGCAGGGAATCTTTAAATAAATTATTTCACATAAATTTTTTGTCAGTGTGAGGTTCTGGGGACCCCAATTGAGACTGTGACCATCTTATACTTATTATCCAATAAACAAGCTAGTAATATGTACCAACAATAGATTGGTGTTTTGCACCAAACAATATTTTGATAAGCTTATTACTTTTGAGTTTAATTAAAGTACCACGACATATTATACATTTTGGAATGACATTAACTGGTGTTAGTGCTAGAAAAAATATGACCATCTAATAATATTTTGATATTAACTAATCAACTGATGCTGCTATTGTTAATATTATTAAGAAACATTTTCAGAGTGAATGTAGAGCTGAACTCTCTTGTCTATGCTTCCAAATTGATTTTTAAATATTGTTAACATGGTATTTTGCACAGTATTTTTAAATATTGATTTATGAAATTGTTTTAATTATATTTGACTATTGAATACTTGAAATCAAACATACTATTTCATATATTTGAACTTCTATTTGAAATTCAGTACACTTTTTAAAAAATTATTTTATTTATTTATTTTTTTAAATGAATGAAGACGTAAATGAATGGATAGGTAGGTCAGGATTTCTGGCTTATAAAGTCTTGAGAGAAAAAATTGAGTCTCCAAGTCATAAATTTAGAATCAAAACAGTAACTGGAGTGCTTGGTCAGCTCTTTCTTTCTTCTTTAAATAGATATTACCTAAAACTATAATAAAACCAGAAGAAATGAAATTCTTTTTTCTCTTATTTTTATAATAACCAAATGCTCAGAGGTGAACCTCATCTGGAGGTATTTTGGCTTTAGTGAATTCTCAGCATACTACTTTTAGAGCTTAAAGTTTTCAATCTGTGAATTGATGACAAGAGATTGACATTTCTTAATCTTTGACTAATATCTGTGTTGTAGGTAATAAAATAGCAGCAATACGCAAAAACTCAGAACATTCTGTTCTTCTCTAGGACATCTCTGGTTCCAGTGATGTCTCCAAAACATCCTGCTAACAGACAGTAAACTAATTTCAAGTTAGTAAGATAATGTTATTTGAAAGCCAATAGAATGTCAGGATTGTTGTTTATTATGAAGCGAACTGAGCCATGGGAATAATTCTTTAAGTGAAAGAAAAATAAATAATTTTGAAAATAGCATTTTATTTTCTACAAAAATACAGGGTAACTTTATGGTGGAATCAACTATTTCTGACTTTAGAAAGGCACACATATGTCCATATTATAAGTTATAGTTAAGGGTCAGCAGACATCTCTTTCACTGCAATTACATAATATATTTTTTCATGAAGCACACCTCATTATTCACTTTTCTATTTATATGGAAGCATCACTTTAGTAACACGTCTTTTTCTTAACATGTTTCTTATTATAGTGTGAAATTTCCATAATTGGCATACCCATTTAACTCTAATCTTTTTAAATTGAAAGTATGTGAGCTATAAAATAGGAAAACAGAATATATCTTCAAGAAATTATCTTTTATCTTTCTGTGCATAAAAGACCCTCCAACAATCTAATTAGTAATTGTGTTAATACCTTTGGGAATATATTAAAGCAATAAAATTTGTGGTAGGACGTACAAATAATGGCAGCTATTTTACAAATATGTAAATTAGATGATCAGCATTAGATTCTGGTGGATGTAGCTAGTTGAAAGAGTGGATAAGTCATTTTTGTATATTAAACAAGTTAAATTATCATTATCGAAATTATAGATACTGTATAATATGTCTTTTAAACTCTCCTAGACTTTATATTTTTACATGCAAAAGAGAGCAGTTAGCACAAAGTATTCAACTGTGCAAGTTTGTAAGTGTACTTATATTTATATATTCAAAATTTAAAACAATATGCTGCTTGCAAAAGGAATAAAATTTCTAAAAGCAATAAAATTTAAATGTACACACAGCCTGTCTAAAGCAAAATTAAAAAGCCCCACTCTTTAAGGCACAGTATGATCCAACCTCCCTTTTTCTCGCTAAATGCACCTCCTCCTCTGACCAATTCTCTTGCTCACTTCTGGCCAGCTTCACTGCCTCCTTTGTCTTTCTAGAATGTGCAGAACATTTGCTTTGCCTGGGGACCTTTCCACAAGCCCCCACCCCACCCTTGTCATCTGCAACACTGTTTCCTGAGACAAAGCTATTTCTCAATGAAAACATTCTCAACCCTTATTTTAAAATTGCAACCTGTTAGTATACCCTCACATTTCCAAATTACTTTGCCATCTATTTTCCATAGCACGTATCTTCTCCCTTATATATATTGTAAAATTGACTTATTTATTATGTTCATTGAATATTTGTTTGCCCCATTAGAATGTAGCTCCATGAAGACAGGGATTATTTTTAAATAAATGTATCACAAGCTCCAAATAAAGTGCTTAGTGGATGCTAGATAACTGTCAAATAAATAATTGAATAATAATAATCATAATAATAATAATAATAATAATAATAATGTCTTCAGTCAAACAATAACTACAAATGTGATTGTAGCCTGTCTTTCTGAAAGTAAGGACTTTATGTTATATTAAATGTCTAGATCTATAAGGCCTCAGGGACTAAAGCTAAATATATTTTCATACTGAGATTATCCATTTAGTTTCCTATAAATTCATTTTTAGTAGCTTTACAATTAAACAAAATACAACAACATTGTAAAACAGTGTAGGGGAAAAAAGCTTCCATTTGATTGTGTTTGACCTATAAGTTGAAAAGCTGGAGAAGCTATTCATCCAAAGAGAAGTGCTCAAATACTTTAATTACAGATATTCAAACACTAAATTCTTTCATGTGAATGTAAAGCTGCTTTCACATTTTTTTAACTGGAAATATTTCACAGTAAATAAGAGATACCCAATCCTGTTACACTTCTATTTGTGGTTAATGACTGTGTGTGTTTCACAGAGAGTAAATCACAAGGTGACAAAGAAGCCATTTTTGATACAGATGTTGAAAATAACTTTGAGATATGTGAAGACAAATGTGCCATTTGACAGAAGTTTTTGAAAAAGTCTGAAGACTTGAAGAGGCATAATGTGGTCAGGGAATGGTGAATACTCCATGGAGCAGTGGAAGATTAATCAGGAAAAGTAAAGTGTAAGAAGACTTTTTATGCATGCTAACCTTGTATGGGATTTATCTGGGTGTTTGAAGCATAAGAAGGTGAGAATGAACTGAATAGACTAGAACTTGAAACAAAATGTTATTTATGACAAGCATTATTTTACTTACACAGTACATATTTATATTAGAGTTTTATTTGTGCACTTTTATTTCATTGTTGGATATAAAAATACTATTTAGAATAAAGATGTAAGGCACCTTTAAAGACAAAGTCTGGAATGTAATACATTTCTAAATAAAGAAATTACATATTTTTAGAATTGGAAAAAAGTCTACATTTCCAATTGATGATAATAAAAGTTATAACACTCAGTATTTGCTAAATTGGTACAAAATTTTAAGAAAACTATTTTGATTATAAAACCATAAAATGCTGTGGTATAAACAAACATTTAAAATTCATTATTTAGCTCAGCAGAGTGCTTTTCAAGTTAATTTTAATGCACAATTAATTTGGAAAACTTAGTTAAGTTGTTAAGTGATGACTTACTTTCTGTATTCTGTATATTAGTTAATAGTATATTTACTACACACTATTATTTTGATCTTTGGAAAATAATGATACATTTTGACTTTACAAAGTTACCCCACATTTATTAAACATTCAAAAAAATTTAAATTTTTTTGTTTTATCAGATATTTGTCCAATATAGTAAATTCTATATTTAAAAATATAGTAAATTTAATATTAATTTTTTTCAATATTTATCCTGTGGAAAAATAATAAATTGAGCAGTTCTCTGCTATAATTTTCAACTTATGGGGGTTCATTGAAATCACCATGGGTATGATGCATAATTTTTAACTTTTCAGTTTTATAAATGAATTTTATAAGTGTTCAAGGTAAATAGACCTATGATTAAATTTTCACACAAAACACATAACTGATTTTTTAAAAAGGAATATTTATTTTTACGACAACAATAAAAAACCCCTAGATTTCAGGAGAAAAGATAATGGAGTACATATCTTGTATTGCCAATTCAGTATTTTCATGGTAGACTTTCTCTAGGAGGTGAGTTAAGATCAGGGTGATATTTTATTAATATAGAGAAATAGAAACAAAATTAAATATGCACATTTATGATGGTTAGCTCTTTTTCTTCTTCCTTTTAAGATATCAAAAATCCCCACAAATATATGATAATTTTCAACAGAAACTGAAAATACTGTCAGATGCCAAGGAGAATTAATATGATTTAAAACAAAGTTAGGGCTCTGAAAAGAAGTGTAGAATAATTTGGAAGTAACTGAGAGGAGACTATTTTATACAATGACCAAAATAACCAAAGTTAATATAGCACCATATAAAAGGTGAACTCTTTAGAAATATTGTGCTTTGTACATTAATTCTTAATTCTAATTTCCATTAAAAATGCCTCGGTTGGATAAGCATAGCCGTTTAGACACTGCCTCCTAAGATGTGTTTTTAGACTGTGCTGCAAAACACAAAATGCAGGAGACCAGAGCACACTGGGAGTTATAAATTTTCCATCCCTTTTTACAAAGAAAGGACTGGAAACTCTAAGAAGTTCAGGAATAAATACCTCTATGAGCAGCCGGAGAAAAATAAGATAAAAGGAATGGAGGTCCTCTTCTGTTAAGCAAGGTCAAGTTAGAAAGAATCTAACAGACACTGGAAATTTGAATTGGAGTGTTACCCAGAATGGCCCTTAAAGTTTATGACCTAAGCAGAGTCACGACATTGAAGTGAGGACAGTACAATGGTCAAGTTGAACTTGTGTTTAGGCTTTGGGTTCTGATAATTGTTTTGGCTCTGAGTCTTGACTCTGTTATTTTCTTATGCTATGATTGTATAGCATCAGAAATATTATAAATCACTATAAATATTTACATTACTAATACTCTTCAAGCATGTTTTATTTTGGGAGAACAGTATCTACTTGTAAAGCCACAGATTAAATGTCTATAGGGCTGATTAACAAGATAACCACAAATTTAATGTGTAAAAACAACACAAATGTATTATCTTATAGTCTTGGAAGTCAGAGTCCTAAATGGGTGTTTGAGGACTTTAGGGAAGAATCAGTTTTCTTCCATTTTAAAGAGGCTGCCTGCATTTCTTAGATCATTGCCCCATTTCTCCGTCTTCAAATCCCATAACCTCACACTGAGTTTCTTTCATGTTGCTCTCTCTCTGGTCCTCCCCCTCTACCTGTCTCTTTCACTTATAAGACCCCTTGATTCCTTTAGCCCATCTGGATACTGCAGGATAATCACTCCATCTCAAGATTAGTTGATTAGTAATTTTGTTTGCAACTGTTTTTCCCCTTTGCCATATAACCTAATATATTTACCGATTCCAGCAATTAGGATATGGACATCTTTTGGGGGCAGGGGACATTATTTCTACCATATTTTGGAAGAAAGAAAAATAATGAACAAAATTAAATAAATATGGAGCTAAAACACTTATTCTCAAGCACATATAAGAAAATATGAAATTGAGAAATAAGCACAGTCACCGTACTCAAACAAAAATAATATCTACTATCTTTTACTTTTTTTAATATTATGAAAATAATAATAATATAATAATGTTTTAAAACATTAAAGTACAGAGTATCAACAATAAACATTTTAATTACCTTCTTATTATCACAAGGTAATGAATATGAATATTTTACATTAAACATGCCTAGACTTCTTGTTTGCTTGGAAAATTATTTACAAAAGGCACTATATAACCTTACACACATACATTTGATATAATTAAGTATTTGTGAGAGAACACATAAAGACATATATCTTCATTTAGGAATTTTGCATTCTATTATTTGTATATATGCACATAAGTTTCTTAAGCAATATGCTGTATTAAGCATTTAGGCTATTTAAATTTTTATACTGTGGTGAAAATTACTGTAATAATTCTTATTATTGAGAACTTGTAGTTTATTTTAAAGCTACTAATGGTACTTACCTAGAAAAAGAGGGCCTCTGAAGTCACCCCAAAACTGGACCCCTGAATATGAAGAATAAACAAAATTTAAATGGATGAATAAAAGATCAGTATTCCAGAAATAGGAAAAATTAAAAATATTGATGTTGTTTTTAAAGTAAGGTGTATGGTAATTGGAGAAATTGCTCTTAAAAAAATCCCAAATTATATAGGAAAAATAATGGAAAGATTTGTTAATTGAAGTAGCTGATCGCATGTATGAGAAATAAAGCCAACAAACAAACAAACAAAACCAAACAACCCACTAAAGTTATTGCCTTTTGAATTAAGGAAAGGGGAATAAAATTGAAATACTTCTAAAGGTTAAAGCTGAGTTAGCAACAGAATTAAAAACAGGGTAAAGATTCTAAATCACCAAATGAGATTTAACAAATAAAATTTGATATGTGAAACAATATAAAGTATAGGATATAAAAAAAAAAGTTATGATGACAGCATAAATTCAAATCTACCAATTATGATAATAGGTTAAAATAAACTTGATAAGATCAAAACTTACATTTTTTGGAGAAAAACTGAGAAAACTATAATCATATATTCTATATTAGAGACAAACTAAAATAAAATTAAAATGTTTAAAATAAAATGATTTTATTGCGGTTTTGATTTGCAGTTCCCTAATAGCTACTGAAGTTGAGCATTATTTCATAAACCTGTTACAATGGCTATTATTAGCAAGACAAGTAATAACGAGTGTTGGAGAGGTTGTAGGGAAAAGAACCCTCATACACTGGCAGTGAAAATGTAAATTGGTACAGCCACTATGGAAAACAGTATGGAGGCTCCACAAAATATTAAGAATAGAATTACCATATGGCCTAGCAGTCCCTCTTCTGGGTATCTAGCCAAAGAAATTGAAAACATTTATTTATATATTATATATATATATATATATATATATATATATATATATATATATACACACACACACACACACACACACACACATATATATATATGTTCATTGCAGCCCTATTCACAGTGGCTAAGTCATGGAAATGACTGAAGTTTCCTATGCTAGATGATTGGATAAAGAATAGGTAGGACATATATATAATGGAATACTACTCAGCCATAAGAAAAGATGAAACACTGCCATTTGAAACACTATAGATGGTTCTTGAGAATATCATGTTAAACGAAAGAAGTCAGATGGAAAAAACTGAGAACCGTATGATTTTCCTCATATGTGGGATGTAAAACTGAAAGCAACAAACAAATATGACAAACAAAAACTCATAGACATAGACAGCAGTATAGTGGTTACCAGAGGGAAAGGGAGGAGGGAAGGAGGTAGAAAAAGGCAAAGGTAGAAATAATTTCAACTTACTCTGTTTGTTTTTCACTTAGAGATTATCCATAGTTTTCACTATATTGTGTGTGCATCCTTGTGTTTAATTTTTGTCCATTTCTTGAATTCTGCAAGTGTGAGTATTCTTTATGATATATATATATATATACATGTATATATATATATGTATATATATGTATATTGTAATATATATGTATATTGTATATATACAAATATTCTTTGTGATGTTCATATATATTCTGTATATATATATATATATATATGTGTGTGTGTGTGTGTGTGTGTGTGTGAATATATCCTTAATGCCTAATAAAATGCCTGATGCATAATATAATATCAACAAATATGGAATACTAAAATTACAATAGGAAAAGGATATTTATCAAAATTAAAAAAAAAGGTAATCAATTAAAAGAGACAAAATAAATCCATATCTGAGTCAGTTCTACAAAACTACATTACCCCCACCCCAAGTATTTTATTTTTTCATTTATATTTTAAATTGCATTTTTCCTTACATTATTTTAAAAAACTGGTATACTTTTTATATTTAACACCTATTAATTTTTACACTTTTACTATAAACAAATTAAAGTGTATTTTAAAAGAAGAAATCATATGTAATAGTATAAAGTGTAAAATATCTAGTAATAAGTATAAGAGAAGTGTTCAAAATTTCTATCGTTAAACTCATGCCACATTATTGAGAGCCATTCAAATATTAAATAAATGCATATGTATATAAGTTGAACACAAAAAGAAAAACTATATTTTTAAAGTTGCTGATTCTTCTCAAATTGATCTATAGATTTAAAGCAATTTAAATAAAAAATCAGTACAGATTTTCATATATTTAAAAGAACAAACAGCTGAGAATCAAGAACATGCCTTTACAGAAAAGTAAAGAGGGTACATTTTCATTTTAAGATATTAGGGCATGTCATGAAATCGTATGATTTGAAATAGACTGGTACTGATGCAGGACAGACAGATCGATTAAGAAAGAATAGGTTACCCTGAAATATATTCAAACACATTTAAAATTTGTATGTTAGGACATGAAAAATTAGTAGGGAATTTTGGAGAATACTCAATAAATACATCTAAAAACAAATAAAATAAAATAAAATAAAATAAAATAAAATTGGATCCTTGCTTTATGGAGTTAAAAGAAATTAATTCAGAATTCATATTGATTTATATATCAAAAACAAATCAAAACTTTTAATAGAAAATATATGTAGCAATCTTCTGATTTTTGATTAGCACTATTTATGTAGTACCAACTATAAAAAATAGATTATTTTGACCACATTTATATGAAAAATGTATGTTTATCAAAAGCCAAAAAGGGAAAAGACAAGTTACTTTGTGGTAAAAGATAACTGCAACACTTACTAAAAAACAGGGTATTAGAAAATTTTCAAATTAACCAAAAAGAACATAAATCAATAGAAAAATAAGTAAAATAAATGAATTTTTTAAATAGAAGAAGAAACATATAAAACCCATAAACATATTAAGACATACTTAACCTCATTAGTGATCAGGGAACTAAAAATCCAGTTCACAATGAAATAGCATTTTACACCCAATGGTAAATGTTAAGGCGTCTAAAATTTCAATCGTTGTGGAGTATGTTATCAACAGGATCTCATATCTATTGCTGGTGGGTGTGAAAATTGACACAAACATTGTAGAAAAAAGTTTGTCAATGTGCATAGTCAGATATAGAATCCAGATTTTCCACTTGCAGAAATGTACTCGAGATAAACTCTTTCAATTGTATACCAATAGATGTGGGGAAAAACATTCTACATAGAACTACCGGCAATAACAAAATATTGAATCCAATGCTCGTCAACAGAATAGGTGAATAAATTTTATTATATTCACAAAACAAATTATAACCATATGTGACTATCCATAGAATGGAAGATTAATCAGCAGTCAAAATGAATAAATTAAAGCTCCAGAAACAACAATGCAAATTAATCTACCAATATAAAATTAAGTAAACAGAAAATGTAGTAGTTTACATATAGCATATTTTCTTTTTTATAAAATTAAAAAAGTAGAAAATTGAACAGCAACGATTTCATATACAAAAATATGTATGAATTATGTATGCATATATGTGTATACATATGTATAAATATATGCAAATATAACTTATGTGTACAAATACCATGATAAAACATGACTCAAGTGGAAACTGTAGGATAATAAAAGAATTTGTAACTCGTTGGCAGTATTCTAATTCTTGTTTGGTGATCAGTTCATATTGAAAGTTCATAGACATTTACTATTTTATTTTTAAAATTTTTATTCACCTAATTATTGATACTGATTAGTACAATAGTTCATTGAACATGCCCACAAAGGAAATACTCCAATTAACAAAAGAAAGATCTTCTAATAAAATCCAAAAATTGCAGTATACCATTTCCTGGTTCATCCAGCTATAGACAACTCTAAAGCTAAAATATGAGGATAATTCACGAGATGAGAGGACACAAAACATGACAATCAGACTTCAATGTGAAAATGTTACTTGTTCTGTATCCATCCATGCCATATGAAATATTTTTTTGCTTATTGTTTTTCACGCATTCAACAAATATTAACTGAGCTTAAATTTACTTTACAAGTATGTCTAGTTCTTCATGAAATACACAGAATCAAGTTTTTAAGCCAATTGGGGATAGTTCGCCTAAGCACTGTCTTCTTTCTGATATTCATGTAAGGCAATGAACATTAAATATTTGAGTATTGGAGCTGCTTGAGCAAGTTGTTTCAGGGGATTAAACATGAACAAACTTGAGGAGTTTATTGTCTAGTGGAGAAAAGATAAGTATAACAAAAATGTAGATGAAGTACTATAGTTCAAATTGCTTCTAGTTTTCCTTGGATTTGTTTAAGGGAAATGATGTTAGCTGGATTTGAGGTAAAGATAAAATAAAGTAGAGTTCCAATAATGTGCATTCTCTTTCGCTTAAATTCACACAGTGCCCTGGCCCAGATCAAAGGATGATTTGTACGTAGAAGTGACCTTTAGAAATTTGAAATGAGCTTTGAAGGCAATCCAGGATTTAGACTTTTATTTTAAGGTATTAGTGTTTTCTATGTTCTTTATTAAGTATATTAGGGTGACATTGGTTAATAAAAATATATAGGTCTGCAAAAATGACAATTTGACTTCTTTATTACCAATTTGGATGCCTTTTCTTTCTTTCTTTCTTTCTTCTTTCTTTCTTTCTTTCTTTCTTCTTTCTTCTTTCTTGCTTTCTTGCTTTCTTGCTTTCTTGCTTTCTTGCTTTCTTGCTTTCTTGCTTTCTTGCTTTCTTGCTTTCTTGCTTGCTTTCTTGCTTTCTTTCTTGCTTTCTTTCTTGCTTTCTTTCTTGCTTTCTTTCTTTCTTCCTCTCTCTCTCTCTTTCTCACCCTCCCTCGCTCCCTCCCTCTCTCTCTTTCTTTTTTTGGCCTAATTGCTCTGACTAGGACATCAATACTATATTGAATAACAGTGGTGGGAGATGGCATCCTTGTTATGCTCCTGTCCTTACAGAAAAGCTTCAAATTTTCACTATTAAATATGATATTAGCCAAGGAATTTTCATATATGGCCATTATTATGTTGAAGTACTTTCCTTTTATACCCATATTATTAAGTGTTTTAATCATAAATGGATGTTATATCTTGTCAAATGTTTTTTCTGCATCTAATGATATAATTATATACATTATTTTGCTTATGTGGTGTATTATGTTGATCAATTTGTATATGTTGCACCATCTTGGTGCCCCTGGAATAAACTGCATTTGATTGTAATGTATGAGCTTTCTAATGTACTCTTATTATTGTATTCAACTTGCTAGTATTTTGTTTAGGATATTTGCATCTGTTTCATCAGAGATATCGGTCTGTAGTTTTCTTTTTCTCTCTCTTTTTTTAATCCTTACCAGGTTTTGATATCAGGGTAATATTGGTCTCATAAAATAAGTTAGGAAGCATTTTCTCTTCTTCAATTTTTTGGAAGAGTTTGAGGACAGGTATTAAATTATTTTTGAATGTTTGGTAGAATTCACTACACTAGTGAAGTCATCTGGTCCTGGAGTTTTGCTCTTTGGAAGAGTTTTGATGATTGTTTCAATATCCTTGCTGTTGATTGGTCTGTTAGATTTTCCATTTCTTTGTGATTCAGTCTAGGAAGGTTGCATATGTCTGAGAACTCTTCCATTTTTCTGGATTATTGAATTTGGTGACATATAGTCTTTCATAGTATTCTTGTATGATCCTTGTATTTCTGTGGTATTTCTTTAATTTCTGTTTCATTTCTGACTTCGTTTATTTGTGTCCTTTCTCTTGTTTCCTTAGTGAGTCTAGCCAGGGGTTTGTCAATTTTATTAATCTTTTCAAAGAACAAGCTCTTTGTTTTATTATTGCTTTCTATTGTCTTTTTCTTCTCTATTCATTTAATTCTGCTCTAATTTTTCTTATTTCATTCCTTCAGCTGACCTTGGGTTTCGTATATTCTTTTTTTTAGATAGGCCTGAAATGATACAAACCTCTTATTACTGCTTTTGCAGTATCCCGAAAGCTTTGATATGTTGTATATTTATTCTAATTTGTTTCTATGTATCTTTGATCTCTCCTTTTATTTCTTCTTCTTTGACCCAGTCTTTCTTTAGTAGAATGTTGTTTAATCTCCACATATTTGTGGTTTTTACACTTTTTTTTTGCGTTGATCCCCAATTTCAAAGTACTGTGGTTAGAGAATATGTTTGGTATGATTTCAGTCTTCTTAAATTTATTGAGGCTAGTTTTGTGTCCCAACATATGATCTATCCTATAGAGTATTCCTTGTGTACTAGAAAATAATGTATAACCTGTTGTTCTGACTCTAAGGTGGCATTTATGGCTGATATTTTCTAATTGATTTTCTGTTTGGACGATTTATCCATAGCTGTCAATAGCGTACTTAGGTCCCCTACTATAACTCTGTTTTTTGTCAACTTCTCCCATTAGTTCTGTTAGTAATTGCTTTATATATTTTGGTGCTCCCTCATTGGGAGTGTATATATTGAAAAGTGTTATATCTTCTTGATGTATTTTCCCCTTTATCATTCTGAACAGTCCATCTTTGTCTCTTGTTATCTTTTTTATCTTTCAGTCTATTTTGTCAGATATAAGTATGACTATATCCACTCTTCTCTGGATGCTATTTGCTTGGAGTATCATTTTCCACCCTTTCACTTTAGGTCTATATTTGTCGTTGCAGCTGAGATGTGTCTCTTGAAGGCAGCACATGGTTGGGTTTTGTTTTTTGATCCAATCTGCTACTCTGTGCCTTTATATTAGTGAGTTCAGTCTGTTTACATTTAGGGTGATTATTGATATATGAGGATTTCCTCTAGCCATTTTTATATTTGTTTTCTGGTAACTTGGTGTCCCATTATTTCTTTGCTTTTGTGTTTCTATCTGTTATTTTAGTTTGGTGGTATTCTATGATGTTTTCCTGTTTCCTCTTTTTTTTATGTTATGTGTCTCACTTCTGGAATTTTTTTGTGTGGGTTGCCATTAAGTTTATGTAAAACAAAGTTTAATGCATATAGTAGTTCTTTTTCTTCCTCATGTGTCTTATCTCCATTCCAGTTTGAAAATTCAAACTTTATCCCTCCACCTTTTATATTTTTGGTGTCACAAATGATTTCTATTTATGCTGTAAGTTTGTTTTCAAGTTGCAGTAGCAATTGTCTTCTCTTTTTTCTTTTTATGTTTTTACTTCCTTTAACCTTCATGTTATATTTAAGTGTATAATGCCCGATTCTGAATACGGGTTGACAATTCCACTTCTGTCTGTCAGTCATTCACTTATAGATTTTTATCCTTTTGTCATTTTTGTTTCAGTAGAATAACCTCCTTAGGTATTTCCTGTAATGCAGGCCTCATGGTGGAACATTTCCTCAGCTTCTGTATATCTGGAAAGGTCTTTATTACTCCTTCATATCTAAAGAATAGCTTTTCTATATATTTTATTGTTGGATGGTAATTTCTCTCTTTTGATAGTTTGAATGTTTGATTCTATCCCCTGCCCCCTACTTTTTAGTGTTTCTGCTGAAAAATCTGGTGATAATCTCATGAGCTTTCCTTTATAGGTTACCATCTTCTTTTCACTGGCTGCCTTAGAATTCTTTCTTTGTTATTAATATAACAGTTTCAATATAATGTGCCTTGGAGAAGGCCTTTTCAAACAGAGATAATTAGGTGTTCTGTTTGCTTCTTGGATTTGAGGACCCCGTTCTTTCCATAGGTTTGGGAAGTTCTCGTCAACTATCTTTTTGAATAGAATCTCTGTTACCTTCTCCCTCTCTTCTCCTTCTGATATACCCACTATTCTTATATTGCTATTTCTGATGGAGTTGGATAGTTCTTGTAGAGTTCTATCATTTAACTTTCAAGTTTCTCTCTTCATCCATCTTCATGTATTTCAGATTTCTATCTTCAACATCGCTAATTATTTTTCTCCATCTGGTTAGCTCTATTTTTATAAGTTTGCTATTTCATTCTTCATCTCTTTTATTGAGTTCTTCAGCTCCAAAATTTCTATTTGATTTTATTCTCAAAATTTTAATCTCTTTGTTAAACTATTGATTTTGTTCATTGATTTTGTTTCTGAGTTCAGTAAATTGTTTGAGTATTCTTAAATCATTGAGTTTTTTTCAGAACTGCAATCTTGAATTCTCTGTCATTTAAGTCACATATTTCCATGTCTTCAGTTTATTTCCTGGAGACTTTTCATTTTCTTTCTGAGCTGCCTTTTACCTTGGTTGTTCATTGAATTTGATAGATTATTTTTCTGCTTAGGTATTTATGGGAATGAGCTCTGCAGCAGATTGATAAGAAGAGGTCTTTCTTTTGTTTCTTCAGTAGGTGGAATTGGAGCTTTTTTTTTTTCCTTGTTGCACTGTTCTAGCTTCTTAAAGTGGAAGATGCCTTGTATTCCCTGGGGAGGTGGGTTTCTGCACTGGGACCAGGTCATCTCAGTCTCAGTGTACCACCCTCATGGGAAAATATGGTGGGTGATGGGGTTTTGATTTCCTGAAATCCCAGTGCTGCCACTACAGCCAGATTCAGTGCTATGATGCCTAAGCTTCCCAGGTGACCTAGTGGGGATCAACCACAAAAGGTGCGGTGGGGTTGGCTTAGAGATGCTGCTGGTGTCTTTATGCCTTTGTTCTCTTTGCAGCAATGGCAACTTCCAGACCTCAGTTGCTTTGCCTCTATGCCTTCATCCTTGTCACTGGGATTAGCTGCAGTGCACATCTGCTGCCAAAGAACTGTCTTGCAAATTCTCAGGGCTTTAGATACTCTGATCCTTAACTCAACACTCACTGCTATAGATTTTTTTTTTTTTTTTTTCCCTGGGGCCCAGTGCTAACTCTGAGAAGGTTGGGGGAGGCAGCTGGGATCCGTGGCTTTATTTTTTGCTTGCCAGTGAGAGCTACAAGGCCACCAGCTGTTGCACTTTGGTATTCGGTGTCTGCCCCAAGGTCTCTGGCCCTGATGGCTGGTTTCAGCCATATTATATGATGATCACTCAGACAGGAATGAGGCGGCCACAGAGAGTGCACCCGCAGCCTGAATCCTCTCTTGTCTTGGGAACTGCAGGGTGCTCTTTTCTGTGTCCATGGCACCCATCTCTGCTCTTCTCCCTTTGCTCCTCTCCTGTTCACCCAATTTGCCCAACTTCAGATGTTTCATTGAACAGGTTTCTCGGGTGTTGGGCATGGAATCCTTTGTTGAATTATAGCTGTTCAACTTGTAACTTCTGGTGGAGAGATCAAAGGAGATCCCTCATGCTGTCATGTTTCTGACATCATTCTACATTTACTATATTATAAACTGTTGCAAATTTACGTAATTACAAAAGATAGCTATAGAACAACAATAGAGTGTATTAAATTATTAATTGTGAAAACTGTAATTCTGTAAAACTGATATTCATAAAATAATGAAGATGTGAATTCATGACTTTTCAAGCAATTCTGATGATATAGAAAAAAATAACAAGTCTTTTTTCACACCCTCATTTCCTTAATTTAGGATATCATACATATATACAGATATATGTAAATAAATATACAATTTACTCTCTTTTAGTTTTCTCCTAAGACTTGTGCTCCATTATAATAAAGGAAACTAGATCATCTAATGAGGTATTGGGTGCAAAGTGCACAATAGTAAAATTGTCAGAAAATTATGCACATCAACAAGATTGCTTGATTTCTTTATATTTAAACATAGCTCATAATCATGATCCATTATTTTTCTTTTTTTTTATAACAGTGATGTAATATTATAATATTTTAATTACTTTAGAAATTAATTGTTATGTAATCCGAGTAACTTGTTTTTGGTGATAGTGAAAAAAATGTAACAGCAAGCTTTCATTATAAAAAAAAGTATTTGAGAAAAATAAATTGTACAGTTTGAAAATATATTAGATGAAATTACTTATTAATATTAGCCTTATTTACTTAGTGTTTTAGGTTGAATTGTATCCTTTCAAAATTTATATGTTGAAGACCTAACCTCCAGTTAGGTGAAGTTATTTGCTCACCTTCAGAATGTAAACTTATTTGAAAATAAGTTCTTTGCAGATACAATTAGTTAAGTTGAGCTAATGCTCGAGGAGAGTAGGCCCCTAATCCTGTTATTTCTGTATAAAAATAATGGATTACAGGTTAAAAAACCATATAGTGTTGACTCTATCTTAGAAATAGTTCTTAAAAACCCAAAACAACAAGGGAGACCAAATGAGGACATGAAAGGGATATGAAGCCTCAGACATCTACAGGTATATCAAACATAAAACATGCCTCCTAGTCAATAACTCAACTCTAGGCAGATAAACATAAAACCTCACAAGAAACACCTATTTACATCAGTCCCTATTAGCAATAGAGCATATGTGACTTTAAAGAAAATATTACAATGTGTATTAAAACATAAGATAAAAACAATATAAAGAAACAAGACAAGCATCAAAAATGGATTCAGTTTTAATATAGATTCCAAAATTATCAGACAGAATGTATAATAAATATGAATAATACGTTAAATAGACCAGCTGAAAAAGTAAAAATATAGAAGAACAGAATGCTAATGTTTACAGAAAGATATTTTCTCTAAGAAAGAAAGAAAGAAAAGGTAAGCAATTAAAAAACAAGATAATAACAATGAAGAATGTCTTTGATAGGCTAATTAGTAGCTTGGAATAGATGAGAAAAATATCAGTGAGTTGAAGATAAGTCAATGGAAATTTCCAAAACTGAAATGCAAAAAGAAAATAAAAGAATTAAAAAACAAAAACAAAAATAAAACCAGACTGGAATATTCAAGAGCTGTGGAAAAAAATTTAAAGAGTAATGTGAGTATAATTATATTGCCAGAAGGGGAAGATGAAAGGACCTGAAGATATACTTGAAGTAATAATGGCAAAAAGTTTTTAAAAATAATGTCAGCCAACAAACCACAAATCCAGGAAACTAAGAGAGAATATCAATCAGGACAAATACCAAAAAACTACCCTAAGGCCTATTATATTTAAACTTCAGAAAAACAGAAACAAAGAGAAAAATTGTAAATAAAGCCAGAGCAGAAAACACACATTATCTATAGAGGAATAAAGACAGAAATTATAAAAGACATATCATCAGAAATCAGGTAAAAAAAAAGAGAATGGAGTGAAATATTTAATGTGTTGAAAGATAAGGAAACACTAGCATAGAATTCTATATCCAGCAGAATTATCCTTTGTAAGTGAAAAACAAATAAAGATTTTATCAGTAGACCTGACTTGTAAGAAATGTTAAAATGAGTTTTTCAAGAAGAAGAAAATTATACAGGCCAGAACCTCAGATTTATATAAAAAAAGACAGATAGTGAGTAATGGAGTAAGTGAAAGTTTATTTTTCTTATTCTTAATTAACATAATAGATAATTTCAAAATAATAATAACAACAATGTATTCTGTGATTATACTACATAAGTGAAATGAATACAATGTTATAAAGGATGGAACAGTCATTATAAGGTAAATTAATTATCCAAGAGACAGTATAGTACTATTTGAAAGACGATTTAGATTAGTCGTAAATGTATATTGAATACACTAGGGCTACTACCAAAATAAAAATTTTTATGAAGAAGTACAGTAGATGTGCCAAGAGAGGAGAGAGAATGAAATCATATAAAATATTTAACCAAAGCTACAGAAGACAGAAAGAATGGGGAGGATGAAATAGAAAAAAATGAACAAGTACAACAAATAGAAAATAATTGCGGAGAAGGTAGATATTGATTTAGTTATAGTAATAATTACTTTAAGTGTGATTGTTTTGAATACAATTAAAAGACAGAGACTTTCAGAGTGGGAAAAAAACATGTTGTCTAGAGTTTATACATTTTATGTATAAAGACACTCATATATTAAAAGTAAAGGAATGAAGAAAGACATTTCATGCAAATACTAATCAAAAGAAATTTAGAGTAGCTATATTAATTTCAACTAAAGCAGATTCAGAACAAGAGTTGTTTTCAAGGACAAAGAGGGACATTACATATGATAAAGAGGTCAATTCTTCAATAAGACATAACAATCATTCAGATATATGCACCAAACATCAGTGTGCCAAAATATGTGAGACAAAAACTGATAGATTTACCAGGAGAAATGAAGAAATCCACTATCAAAGTTGTAGGCTTCACAACTCTTCATAATATAAATGATAGATCCAGCAGGCAGAAAATCAGTGAGAATATAGTTGAACTGAACAGCATCATAAATCATTTGGACCTAATTGACATTTATAGGCTACTTTATCCAACCACAGAAGAAAGCACATTCTTCTTGAGCTCACATAGAACATTTACCAAGATAGACCATTCTGGGCCATAAAGCACACCTAAATCAATTTAAAAAATCAGAAATCTTACAAAGTATGTTTTCAGACTACAATGGAATTCAAGTAGAAATCAATAACAGAAAGCTGGCTGGAAAAATAACAAAATATTTGGAGTTATACTATGTACTTTTAAATATGCCATGGGTGAAATAAGTCTGGAGTCTAAAGAATAGAATAAATGAACAAAATAATAAGAAACATCTCAGAGATAGAGAGGAAAAACTGAGGGTTTCTAGATGGGGTGGGGGTGAGGATGAGGGAGAAGGTAAGGAGATTAGAAAGCACAATCGGTAAGAACAAAATTGCCACAGGGATATGAAAGACAGTTTGGGGAATATAATCAATAATGTTGTAAAGCTTTTGTAGGGTATTTGATGGACACTTGTCTTATTAGGGAGACCAGTTCATGGACAGTGTGGGTGCCTGATCACTGCAGTGTACACCTAAAGCTGAATAATAATTAATGTCAACTATAATTATATATTATGTATATATTATTCACAGGATGTGGAGTACAACATAAGGAATAGAGTCAATGGAATTGTAATAGCTATATACGATGTCAGAGGGGTAGTAGATTGGGGTAGGGGGTTAGCACATTGTGAGGGGTAAATGTGTAACTAACTATTACACTGTTTTATACACTTGAAAGTAATAAAAAAGAAAACGTTTCAAGAGAAAATAATAGAACAAATTAGGTGCAGGGCATATGAGGACATTCTATTAACTGTAATTATTCAGTAAATCTAAAAATAGCTATAGTTAATAAATCAACAAAAGATTTAAATAAAAATAGAGGATACTTTATTAATAAAAATAATGGTAAATAGTGAAAAGGAAACAAATAATAGATGGGACAGATAGAAAACAAATGGCAACATATTAGCTTTAAACACAGCTATATGGATAATCATATTAAATGTAAATATTCTAAAGACTATGTATAGTTAAAAGGAAATTATCAGATTAGATTATAAAAGAAACCGATACAACTATATTCTGCCTAAGGTATAAAGATTTCCAATTTAAAACACAAATGAATCTAAATAAAAATAATGGGAAAAATATATAATGTCCACAGAATCAAAAGAAAGCCGTAGTGGTATGTTAGCATCAGACAAAGTAGATTTTGGAAGAAAGAGTGCTACCAGAGATAAAGAAGGTCATTTTATAATAATAAAAGAGTAAATTCATGAGTAGAACATAAAAATCTCCTAAATATTTGTGCACCTAAAAACATAGTTTCAACATTCTGAACCAAACATTATAAAAATGCCAAGAGAAACAGGTAAAATCAAATTATGTTTCCACAATCTTATACCCCTTTTTCAATAAGTAATTGAACAAGTACACAAAAAATCATTAAGGGTATAGAAGACTTGAATAATGCTTATTTAACATAATTGATAATTACAGAACATTTTAACCAAAATCAACAAAATATATATTCTTTTTCTGTTTACTTATAATGTTTACCAAGATAGACCATATTCTGGTCCATGAAACAAGTTTCAATAAATTTAAAAGGATTTGAATCATACATAGGTTGTTCTCTGACTACAAATAAAGTAAAAAATCAATACAGAAATATGAAAAATTTCCAAATATTTGGAAATCAATTAACAAAATAATAATGGATTAGAGAATATATATGAAAAATAATTAAAAACAAGTTAGAACTAATTTAAGATGAAAAGATGACATCAAATTCATCTGACACATCTGAAGTAGTACTTACACTAAACTTTATAGTAAGAAATGTCCCTATTAGAAAAGAAAGGTCTCATATTAATCACCTAAGCTATCACATAAAGAAATTATTTAAAAATGCAATTTAAATCAATATAAGCAGATGGAGAAAAATAGTAATGAAAAATCAGAAATCAGTTCATTAAAAAGAAAAAGAAAATCAATAAAATCCAAAGCTATGTCTTTAAAAAGTAGCAATAAAATTGATAAAATGTTGTATACTTTTTTAAAAAGGAGAAAACACAAATATTTATAGAATGAATGACCAAAGGCATTATAGACATTAAAATAATTATAAAGGATTATTATGGACACCTTTATGCCAATTAATTTCACAACTCAGAGTGTGTCTATAAATTCCTTGAACAACATAAACTAATAAAGCTCACTCATGAAAACATGATAATCTTCTATTAAAGGTATTGGATTTCTAGCTGAAAGTCTCCCCACAAAAATTGCTTCACTTGTGAATTCTGTGAAATATTTAAGGAAGAAATAATACAAATTCTAAACAAACTTCCACAGAAAATTGAAGAGGAAAAAACACTTCCTGGTTCATGTTATGAGGCCAGCATTGCCAGAGAAGACATTAAAAGGGTGTAGGAAAACCAAAACTTACATACCAATAACCTTCAGGATCAGAAAAGCAAGAATTTTTAATGAAATATTATTATGTTCACTTCAGCAATACATATACAAAATTTTGAATACATCATAATCAATTTTGTTTCAGACCAGAAAACTAAGTCTGGTTTAATACTGGAAGCATTAATTCATAAAATTTAACATACAGAGTAAAGATAAAAACATAAAAAGATAACTTCAATAGAAGTATCAAACACTTAAAAAGTATTTGATAATATCCAAGAGTAATGCTTAACAAAACCCCTCAGTGAACAATGAATATATAAACATGCAACACTCATTCTTACCAAAATCATCCAGAAAATATCTGGAGCTCACTTCACTATAAATGGTGAATGTCATGAATTCCTCCTATGATCAAAACATATTATAATATCCAAAATGTGACATACATAGGAATAAATTTGAACAAACATATAAAAGTCCTATATCCTAGTAAATAATATCATTGGTGATAAAAATTTAAAAGACTCAAATTTATGGAGAACTAGATCATGTTTATGAATTGAAAATCTCATTTTTGTTAAGATGTCCAGCCTCTCAAGAAATGATCTCTTAATTCAAGTCACCTCCAGTCAATAGCTTAGCAGGATTTTGTAGAAATTAGCAAAGTGATTCCAAAAATTATAGAAAATACAAAGGACCTAACACAGCCAGAGCAAGTATGAAATAGAGGAACAAAAGTTGAGGACTTTCACTACCTATTGTTAAGGCTTATTATAAAGCTATAGTAATTAAGAGAGCATGCTGTTGGCATAAAAGTACACAGATAGATCAATAAACGTAATAGATTTTTTAAATAGACCCATAAAAATATATGATCACTTAATCAACAAAGGTGCCCAAATCAATTCATTTGCAAAAGAATAGTCTTTTTAAGAAAGAGTGCTGAAACAATTGAATAAACACTGAGTAACACCCTTATCTCTCACATCATACACAAAAATGAACCCAAAGTGGATTACAGAGCTAAACACAAGAGCTAAATCTCTAAAAATTACTGAAGAAAATAGAGGAAAAGTCTTGATGACATTGGTTTGTAGAGAGTTCTTGAATACAGGACAAAAATTATGAACCATAATAGAAATAATCAAAAAACTGGATACATCGAATTAAAAATACTGCAAAACATACTTTTGACAACAGGTTTACATCCACAATATGTAAAGAATTCTTACAATTCAAAGAAATGAAGTCAATCTAGTTGAAAAATGAGCAAATGATTTGAACAGATGCTCTATCAAAGAAGATATATAGACGGGAAATAGGTATGTGAAAAAACACTCAACTTCATTAGACATTAGGGCATGCATATTAAAACTGCATTGAGGTACAAGAGACATGCCCTCGAATAGCTAAAATTAAAATAATAATAATAATATTACATCAATTATATGTGAAGATGTGGAGAAACTGGACCTCTTACACATTACTGGTTGTAAGGTAAAATGTACACTTTGGAAAGCATTTTTCTTGTTTCTTAATAAGTCAGAGATAGAAAAATTACACCCACTATATGGCTATTCATTCCACTCATTTATGCATGAAAAATGAATGCATGTATCAATGCAAAGAATTGACTAAAATGTTTACAGCAACTTTAGCTGTAACAGACCCAACTGTAGAGAATCTTCATGTTCATCAGTATGTGAATAGGTTAACAAACTATGGTACACCCACAAGAAGAAATATTACTTAGCAATAAAAAATGAATCACTTACTGTTACATAAAACATGGATAAATCTCAAAATAGTCATGTGTGAAAAGAGCCATACCAAAAATACTACCTATATTTTCCTTGTCTCTATACAAAATTATCAAAAATGCAATCTAATTTAGAGTGTAGAAGGCTTAGTAATCATTGCAGATGATGAGGGGAGGGGAAGGAAAGTTGAATTTCAGAGGGGCAAGAGAAAACTCATGGGATATATATATGCTTGTTAGTTTATGAGTTGATAGTTCCACAGTTGTTTACATATTTCAAAGTACATGCAGTTTATATACATTGACTATATCTCAATGCTGAAAAAAGTATGGAATACAGGTTTGCTCAGTTATTGTCATTATGAGTGTAAATTGTTACATTCATGAAGAAAATTTAGGAATTTTAAACAAGCTTTTAAATAATGTTTATCCACTTTCACCATTTTTAACTACTAGCCATTTAATGGAAGGATAAATAATAACCAATGAGAAAAAGTTAACAAAGAATGCGTTGTCTTTTTTATCTGAAAGTATAACCTGGCTTAGTGTATGCATAGTGATTACCTTCACAGTGATTATTGATATTCCAAGCTTAAGTTACTAAGTTGTGATGTTTGAAACTTTTAAATTATGATATTTGTTATGGTTATCTGTGATTAGTGATCCTTGATGTTACTACTCTAGTTGTTTTGGGGTGTCATAATGAGTGAACTTAATCGATAAATGTTGTGTGTGTTCTGACGGCTTCATTGACCAGCTCCTACCCTATCTCTCTTCCTCTCCTTTGGCCTCTCTATTTCCTGAGACACGAGAATATTGAAATTAGGTGAATTAATAACCCTACAATGGAATCTAAGTGTTCAAATGTAAGGAAGAGTCACACATCTCTCATTTTAAATTAAAAAAACAAACAAAGTAAACTAGAAATAATTAAGCTTAGTAATGAAGGTATGACAAAAGTCAAGGTGTTTTAAAAACTAGGCAACATGTACCAAACGTTTAGCTAAGTTGCCAATGCAAAGGAAACGTTCTTGAAGGGAATTAAAAGTGTTATTCCAGTTAACACATGTATAATAAGAAAGCAAAACGGCCTTACTGCTGTTATTGAGAAAGTTGTAATGGTCTGGATAGGAGATCAAATCAGCCGTAACATTTCTTTAAGCCAAAGCTTAATCCAGAGGAAGTTTGTAATTCTCTTCAATTCTATGAAGACAGAGAGGTGAGGAAGCTGCAGAAGAAAAGATTGAAGCTGGCAGGAATTGGTTCATGAGGCTTAAGGAAAGAAGCCATCTCCATGTACTACTTAAATATTATAAATAAACAAACAAACTAATAAATAGGCCCTACACCTGACCAAGAGCCAGAAAATTTCTAAAGAATTTTATTATTGATTGTTAACATTAAAAATTATATTCTGACCAAAATACAATTAAATGAGAAATGCGTAATAATAATAACAGCTCCCCTAAAAGTATCATACATTTGGACAGTATATATCACTATAATAACTAACATGTATAAAAAAAGAGAAGAAGAAATACTATAGAAATAAGAATGACTAAGAAATGAAAAACAATAGTATTATTACATATCAAAGATTGTGAGATAAAGCTATAGCAGAAAAATTCTAACAGCTAATATTTAGAGTAGAAAGAAAAAAGACTAAAAATATTCATGTTATTTATCTAGAAATGAAGTAATAGAAAAAGTCAAAAGTAGTAGGAGGAAATAATACAGATAAAATCAGAAATTAATAATATAAGTAAACAAAAAAGCACTAGGGAGGATCAACCCACCCTAAATGGATTATTTGAAAATACTAATGACGTTAAAAAAAACCTCTGGTCGCATTGCTTAAAAAAGAAAGAGAGCAATAGAGGACAAATAATTTTAGAAGTAAAAAGGGTCATGAATAGAGTAGGAGCTGAGAAGAAATTGAATCTGGTATGTAATTATTAAAGATGAAGATATAGCACAATTGAATATTCATATAAGTAATGAGATAATGCAGAAGAATGAAGGGATAATTACAGGAAAAAATCCTCAAGTAGGTATATCTTATTTATTATAATGGAATAATTTATGAACAAAATAATTCTTAAGTATGTACTATTGCACCAATCACAGAAAAGAGTATTTAACACAGACAATAGCAAATTGATCATTTAAAATCACTGTATAGTCGATTAGGGCAAATTTAATCTTCCTCAATAACTTTAGAGAAAATAAATTATGCTAAAAGTTTTCAGAATGATGAAATAAAGCATTTTTTGTGAAATTTAAAAGGGCATGTGCATAATTGAATCTCAGATTATTATTTAATATTTTATAGTGATGGTCTGGAACCAAACACATGATTATCTCCAAGGTATACTTGTGTATAGATGGTAAGTTAACATGTGAAAAAATACCTAGCATAATTTTTCATTAGGGAACTACAGATTAAAACAACAATGAGATATCATTACTGGCATATCAAAATGTCTAAAAACCAAAATATCTCACAATACCAACTGGTGGTGAATTGCAGAGTACAGGAACCCTCATTTACTTCCGGTGGGGATAGAAATAGTACAAGTTCTTTGGATGACAGTTTGGCGGTTTTTTAAAACTGTTAAACATAGTCTTGGCACACAATGGAACAATCACATTCTAGGTATTCACCCAGTTGACCTTAAAATTTATGCCCATACAAAAACTTCTAAGCGAATGATCATAGCAGATTTACTTACAATTGCCAAAAACTAGAAGCCAACAAAAATGTTCAATAGTTGAATGAGGAAACAAATTATGTATATCCATACAAGTTTATTAGTACTAAGTCACTAAAAAGACATGTTCTATCACGACACACAAAAACATTAGTAAATCTTAAATGCAAAATGTGATGTAAAAGATACCAGTGTGAAAAGAATGTATACTGTATAATTTTGCTTATACTACATTTATAACTTCTCACTTAAGTATTTTAAGGAGAAAGTCAGTAGACAACACATCTTGACTTTCTTTTAAAAATGTAGTGTAGTAAGGTAGAAACCAAACCACCACTATATCAGGAATTTGATCAGAGTCAACACAAAAAGTGATATCTTGTTAATAATATATTATTATTATGATATGCTGTGATCATATCAGGAAATATTATATTATTATATAATATATTATTATATTTCCTGATATGATGTGATCAGGAGGGCACTACCTCTGTGGTAGTATTCCTCCAAACCCATAACCCCAGAAAAACACCAAACAAATTTCAGTTGAGCGACATTCTACAGTAATATCTTACCATGACTTACAAATATTGTCAACGTTATCAAAGCAAGGAAAGTCTGACAAACTGCCACAACCAAAATAAGCCTTAAAAGACACAATGACCAAGTTAGTCATATACCCTTTACACAATTCTAAATTTTAATATGTCCTCCCAGGGGATATGGCAGAATATTTTCTTTGAAATTAATTGCGAAACTTTGTGATTTCCCATGGCATTAATTTACTACTTTTTATTCCCACTGACATTTTGTATCTTACTTTGTTCTCTTTTCTCTGTAATGTTTCTCTTCATTATTGGAAAATACCAAAGTGACCTTGCTTTGATCTTTTTTTAATTAACATAGGGTAAATTTCTAGTGAGAGAATGTGACAAATTCAAATTGATCATTTAATCCGTTTTTCATACATATTAATACCATGGTTGTACATCCATTGTTCTGCTACCTGAAATATTTTTTCCTACAATCTCTTAATTTATGGCTTTTATGCAAATTTTTCACCATATTTTATTTCAGAAAAATGTTATCAAATAATATGTAATATTTTACTTCTTAGATAAATATAAACATCAATATAAACCCCTTTAAAACCTTATTATGGAGTTTTTCAAATAATCCAACATTCTAAGTCTGACTCAAGTTCTCTATTTTATTTCTATTTTTGCTCAAGGAAAATAAATGAATAGCTCAATTAGTAAAAAAAAAAAAAAAAAGTGTTTTCCAGAATGATTAATACTAGAGACATGTGCCTGAAAACACACACGCAGACATACAAACTCTCTCTCACACACACACACACACACACACACACACAGAATCCTTAAATTTATCTTTTGTTTGTTTTCAGCTTACCTTTGGAACTGACCTTCCATATTACTTGGTACAAATGGTAAATCTAAGTATACTGTTTTATTTGTGTCTTTATTTATATTTGTCTTTTTCCTGTCATCTATACCTGGTCTTTCAAGACTTCACTCATAGTAGGCAATTCATCAAATGTGCCTTTTTATTTTTCTCAAATCTAATCTCTATCATTTCTACCAGACCTCAACCCCCAGTTAAGAAATGAGAAATCCTTGAAAGGAAGTAGAGTAGTTGGTATTGTAACGAGCTGGACTTGGGCCATTTGTTTCCTTGCCATAAAAGCTAAGAGGACTGTATTTGTGCCACCCTACTGAAGTTTTACAAGTCTGTATAAAAAAGACACATGGTTGGGATGGATTCATCATATTCCAAGATGGCAAAATGAAAACATCATGTCAAAATAAGGAAACTTAGTACAATAGAGGTATTTCTGAGTATCCAGAAGTAAGGCATATTCTACATGGCTCTGGAAGTAGTTTTATAGCATGAGACCAAATAAGGGAATACAGAAAAAAAGCGATACAGACACACATTCTTACATATGTTTATGTATTTTAAAATATGCTCTATTTTCTAGTTTATAAAACATAGGAAAGTATTGACTGTTTTGAATATTCCAAGCCCTTCAAGCTGTTATTAGTGACTTCAGTTTTTGTGGAATGACAGTATAAGACCTCTTATAAATCTTATAAAATGCAATCTTGTAAAATCTAGAATTAGACTACCTGGATTTGAATTTTATCTCCTTTAGTTACTATCAGTATAACCATAAGGAAATTTCTTTAATTATCCATTTTCCCATCTTTAAAATTGAAATTGAAAAAAATGACTTACCATTATTTCATTGAATTGATTCTGTAAGTAAGTGACTACAAAACACATAATACCTGGTAAAAGAAGCATACAATAAATGATAACTATGATTTTCTCCTATAGATTCCTTCCAATTGCAACTTCATAGTCAATAAAGAATCATTTCTGGTAGTAAGTTCCTGTATTAGTTATAGGAAAGGAATTGTTACCATTTTCTTCCCTCTGTCATACATGGATAAACTAGTACAAGGTTTTCCATAAAAAAAAAAAAAAAAAGCTGGTGTGTGTGTGAGTGTGTGTTAACTTTTCATATTCCAATATCTGTTGCAATACTGAACAGACAAAAGGGAACAATTGAAAATATATGCTTTTGTGTTATGTCCAGTCTATAGGAAGATTCAGACAAACTACTAAGTAAATAAATATAAATCCAATAATTTCCCAAACAGTAAATGTATAAGGAAAATAAATAATATGAAGATGCAATTCTGACTTGGGAATTTTGATGGTTAGGAAGAGTCTTTAGATAGTTGTGTCAGTAAAGCCCTTTCTGTGAAAGTGACATTTGAACTAAAACTTATCTGATGTCAAGGAACAAGCTATACAAAGTGTTGAAAGCAGTACACTCAAAATAATTGTGAGGTGAGAAAATGCTCAGTGTGTTTGAAGAGCAGAAATAAGTCCGGTGTGATAGCTGGAAAATGAATGAGGAGAGATGTAAGAGGTGATGTCGAAGGAACATGTCAGATTACAAAGAGTTCAACTGAGGATGATACACAATTTGAATTTTAGTGCTAGAAGGCCACAGTATATTAGAGTGGGATATTTGCTTCTGGAGGAACACTTTTAGGGAGAAACAGCAGAAATGTAGATGGATGTCTATACTTGGCAATGAAATAAATAGCAAGTTAATATTGAAGGTCTTATTTTCAGTAACATTTTTTTATTATGTGTAGAAAACAACATGGTGATTACACAATTACACACCTCACAAAATGATAACGCCAAGAATTCTACTACCCATCTGGCACTGTACATAACTATTACAATACCATTGACTGCATTCCCTATACTGTACTTTGTATTCTGTGGTTATATATCTTTTTAAATTATAGTTGACATGCAGTATTGTTTTATATTAGTTTAACGTGTACAGCGTACTATCTAATATTAAGATAATGAGTTTGAAATACTGCTGTGCATGCTTTCAGAGTTTGATGAACAAATAAAAGTTTCATTTTACACATCAGATTTAAAAATTAATGCTCTTGTGGTTGAATTTCTCAAAGTATTTCACTTATTAACATAATTGTTCTAGTCAGAATAGCTTTTTTTTTTTTTTTGAACTTGTCTGATCAAAATGAAGAAAGTGAGGACCAAGAAATTCCGGTGCCTGGACCATATCAGATATAATTTTAAATCATATAATTTTATTTCTTTCTCATGGTAAACCCCTTTTATGATTTATATTTATTCAGGACATCCTAATTTTTTATAACAAGCAACTTAAAAATTGATTCAATTGTCATATTTCAAAACTGCTTGTCATAGGATAATAGATGTTCCTCATAGCATTCTCCTTCTATGTAATATTGTCTCTGTGAATTTTGTTATTGTGAATACTCATAAGTATTATTTTAATTATAAGAATCTGTTCAAACATTAAAATCATCCCATAGAATATTTAGACACATCCACAGAAGCAGCAATGATTTTCCTACATTAGTGCGCTGTTTTATGTAAAATATTCTAGAAACATTTCTTTTTTTAGTAGCCTTCACTCAGAAATTTTTAAATGTCATTTTGACAGCTGTACTCCATGCTGCAATATTTCAATGAAATGTCATACAATTAAAGTATCTTGATTATCCTTCAAAGACACGAAAAGCTGAAAAGCTTTACTCATTATTGGGAATAATTTAAAGACAAAGGATAAAAAAAACTAGATACTGTGAATGACTGTAAGTATCTTAATCTATGATTTTGATAGGGTTTGTAACATAGGTATTATGTATTCATATATCTATCTCTAGGCTGTACTAAATATGGATGCAAAGCATAATTCAATGCCATACCTCCATTAACACTAGGAGAAGGAGAACTTTTCACTACTGACCTTTGCCCAGGCCTGATTATGTCCACTTCTTCTGAGCTCCTCTTAACTTTGGGAGAAGGAGTTTGTAGTTTGAGTCTAGATCATAGTCAGAGTCTAGATCATCTAACAGTCCAAATTTCAAAAGTAAAAATGATTACTGGTAATTGTCAATGCTATAAATTAAATGATACTTTATTTTCATTGCTAGATTTCTTTGTATGTATAGACTCCCTTGGGAGCCCTCTAGAATCTGGTATAACTGGCCGGCTGAATTCAGGAAATCTTGGTATAATATAATTATATACCACGAAAATTATATACCACGAAAATTATATATATATATATTATATATATATATATTTATTTATATATATATATATATATATATATATATATATATATATATAATATATATAATTATAATACCACGAAAAGTAACCTGGAACTCTATGTGGGTTTTTGATATCTTTAAGGGTACAGTTACTTAAATGAAGGCAATTTACCTATCTTCAAGAAATTCGCGGTTTAATGTGGGATACACTTGTATAAATAATGAACTCACCCATTGTACCGTTATGTGGATTTGTATGCAGCTATGATTCTTTGCACTAATTATAAACACCTTCCAAATGGTACCTGTTTGCTTCTTTCACTTGTATCTGTTTTCCTTTCTTAAAAAAAAAGAAAAGAAAAGAAAAGAAAAGAAAAGAAAAGAAAAGAAAAGAAAAGAAAAGAAAAGAAAAGAAAAGAAAAGAAAAAAAAAGAACTGTTGCTCTATAGGCACCAAAATACAGAGTTGCATATTTTATTCTACTTAGGTATACAGAACAGGAGGAATATTTCAACTGGACATGATATTTTACTTTGACCCTAAAGGGTGAATAAACTTTATCTAGATGTAGATTAAAAAAAGGATATAAGAGGATAAAAAAAAGCCAGGCTCAGCAAATGTTTGAATGTACATGCTATTTAAATGATCAGAGGAAGATATGATAAGGGTTGGAACAAGAAGTAAAGACAGAATGAAAGAATTCTTTGAACAGGTAAGAAACACATTTTGGGATAACACTGATGTCCTGCAATTGAAAGAAAAGAGTGAGACACAGAAAAAGGAAATATTTCTGTGAGATAGGAGATCATGTTGGATCCTAAATGGGAAACAAAAAAGGAGAAACATGTTTGGAAGGTGGTTTGTGAGAAACTTCTGGAGACTGGTATGAGGAATCAGTACACAGCGAAGTGAAAAAGGATAGGAGACAAAAATGAGCATATATATTGCTCAGGATGATAGGTATTAAAGTATAAATTTAGAGGTTATCATGGAATAGAAGAGACATAGTAAATTAGGAAAATATATATTCTGAAAATGCACTTGAACAAGGTGCCTGGTGAGTTGTGGTTTAAAATATTTTCTTTACTTCTGAAAACAAATATAGCATTACTGTGTTGAATTGAAAGCGGACACAGAGAAGTGGGAAAGATGTAGATCAAGCCCTCAGAGCCTTCCTGGGTGCTCCTTTCTGATTTTCAAGTGACCAAAGTAAACCAGATACACAGCCAGGAACAGGAATGAGCGTCAGTGAAAATCATCATAAGGTGAAAAGAAATGGGAGCAGTGGGTAAGTCCTGGGATGGACAGGGTAATCACCTGGTATTTCTGAGTCCACAAGGTGGTACATATCAGATTCCTCCCACGTAAAAGATTTTCCCCTATAAATACATTTGAGGGGCTCAAAGTGAATGTGGAGCATCCAGCTGAGCACAAAACCAGGTCATTGGCTGCTGTAGAGACGTTTCTTTGGCCCTAGTATCTGTGCATGGGAGACGATCAATGTTTCCTCCCACCAATGCCCTTTTTACACCGGGCAAGCAGGGCAGCTCATTTTAACCAATCAGTAACCATTCTGGTGTTGTTTCTGAACCTCAGGAGAGAGCATCTTAATACAGTTACAGAGCAGCATGCTGGCCATTAGTAAACACCTAGATACATAACAGGCAGGGACCCTAAAAGAGGAACTAAATTCTCACGAGTCCGAGGAGGTGGTAGTTTGATCATTGCTCTACACTGTATTATTGTGGGTGGGAGAGTGTTTATTCCCCAAACTTTAAAGTTGAGTTACTCCCATATCATATAATGTAAATAGGTACAAGGATAGGGAATTTTCCTTTATCATGAAATTAATTGTCTATTTGGAAGTTTTCTTACAGTACTATGCATAAAAAAAAAGTGGACTATGGTTATTATAATTAATTAAGGATATTTCAAAACACAATATTGCACTTGATAATTATTCAATATTTTTTTTTTAATTTGAAGAAGGAGACTGGGGATGTATTCATAGTACTTACAAAACAATTTCTATCTATTAAAATCTTGAAGGTATTTTAGGAACATTGTACTGGTTGGTTTCCTTCAGCACCATTTTTTCTGAGTGGTCGTCAAAGCAACCTAAAGCATTCTGGGATAGGTAGTTATGTGTGTTGCTAGCTCAGGGACAGAAGATAATAATGTCACAGAAGATAGCCAGAATATACTTTTGAAACACTGAATGAAATATTTATACTTTTTAAAAGACTTAGGATAAAAATGTTTTTAAAGGAATTAGATTACAAATGAAAGATTACATTAAATTTATTTATCCATTGTTATCAGTGAATTTTATTCCCTGGACACTGAAATAAAAATGTCTTTACCAGTCCCCTTGTAGACCAAACATGATAGGAATGATTTCAATAACAATACTGAGTATAATTTCAAGACCAAAAAAAACTAAGTAATCTCAAGAGCTATAACCATTTTACTATCGCTACATTATCTCAGGTCATCTATGGCAAAATACACTGGGGCACTGGGGTTTTTGTTAAAATGTATGTCCCTTATCTTCAACCTCTCATATTCAACCAGAATACCTATGGGTGAAAAATAGAATATGTATCTTTTAACAAGCTGGTGATGTGATTCTTATGCACGCTAAGAATTGAGAACTTCTGATAAAAAGATAGATTGTTGTTACTGTTGGTTTGTTTTCCTACTGTCATTTTATAATACAATATGGATTGAGTATAAATCTTGGAAAACCATACTCTCTGGAAAATGGGACTATACTAAGCATACAAGATGCCCAATTATGAGGCCAAGGTCACCATCAAAACAAACAAGTGAGGTGGCTGCAAACACAGTCTTAGAGAAGGCTGGTTAATTGAGCTAACTTTGTATGTATGAACTATGATAAAAATTAATCTGATTGAAGACTGCAGATTGGACTGGAGTGTTGACAGAGGAAAAGAGAAGGGCAAGAAATATAGAAGGATTGGTCAGAGTGTGCTGTAACAGTTCTCAAGAAATATTGGGGAAAATAAAATACTTCATCAGCAAAGCTCCAGGGTATGGGCAGGAAATGTAGAAAAAAAAAATCTGCAAATGAGGAAATTAACAACAGAAGATGCAGAGAGTGGAAAAGAGTTGCTAAGAAAGCTTCTATAGTGCATAAGAATGAAAGGGCATAAAACTCATGCATCATCAAATTGTCATTAATTTGGGGAGCAAGTAGACAGACCTGAAATACAATTGACTCTAATGTTGGGTGTGGAGTGTTGTAAAAGTTATATTACTACATGAAATATCATAGAAGTTAGGCCATCGAAAATGTGGCCTCAATTTGGGAGATATAATAAATGATCTGAGGATATTTTGCATTAACAACTAACAAAATGTACATTACACAGAATAGTCTCCTTTTTATAGAGGTGAAGATTATTCTGAGGGCTTGCCACCCAGAAGATGAATTATAGAGATATGACTGGTTTGCAATAAATTACAAGGGAAATGCCCTGGCATTTAGGGGGCAAGCAATTCATTGATAGGGAAATGCTTTGGCATTAAGGGGACAAGCAATTCTCTACAAGTGAGAAAGTGATATTTTAGAGTGCAGTGAGTGTGGCAATGACAGAGTTCACAGAACTGAATTCTGGAACACAGATGCATTTCTACCTAGCTCCTGCTTGGATCCATCTGTAAGTATTTGAAAATAGTTTTCATTTTACACTAAAATCTGGATCATAAAACACTATCTAAACTAACAACTATATATAACAAAGTTCAACTGTAGTCCTTGCAGAAGAAATAGTGCTTCAAAGACATGGGCACTTCATTATCTACCAATTTGTATGCTTTCAGTCAATATACAGTTTGTGTTGTATGTACCTGATATAAACATAATATAATTTAGTATACATAGTATAGTATAATGTAATATATATGTAATTCACATCATTGTACTTATGAGCAGTAACCAGACTAATTTACAAAAATTGACATCACATATATGAAATTAGAAATCGACTTTATTTTGAAAGAATAATGAAGAGAAATTGTCAAACCTGATATCTATTTTGACTTACTATTCATAAAGGTGTTTGAACTGGTGGATGTATGTATTATAATTGACCATGATAGAAAATCATTTTACATCGCAAAAAGTTTTGAAGTTGTTGCGTTATAGGCATATTACATGCATCAGCAGAAGATCAGCTTACTTAATCCATAAGTAGTAAAGAACATGTAGAAGAGGAATTTTGAAAAATTTACTTATTGGACATCAGTTTAAAGCCATCACACTCTCCTTAAAAAGCAATTATAAAATCATAATGAAGATTTCACTGAAATTGAAAATTAATCTTGCAATTATCCCCAATAGAGATATCCTGGTCTTCACAGGAACAGGAAATAATCCGGAAATACAGCATTTTTTTTCATAATCAAGTTAAACTATAAAACAATAGGTATGCCAGACACAATCAATAGAAATTTGGTATTAGGGTTATCTGATGTTTACCATTATGTTTTGATTATTTCAATCTGCCCCCAGAATTTCAGAAAAACCTTAAAATCATTCTCTAGAGTGGGGAACTGAATAGAATATGCACATCTTTGCAATAAAGAATACTTTAGGCCTGGAAGGATAAGCCAGAATACCCATTGTCATGTGTTATGTGCCATTGAATTGGCACTGACTCTTTCCTACTTACATGAAAATTTTGGACTTTAAAATGTAGGTGAATTGCACATCATCTAACTAATTTTGTTAGACTAGGAAATTAATAGCGTAAGAAGGAAACACCTTCTCTTCTTGGTTTGTGTAAATCCCTTAGCACTTCATCATACCTGCTATGAAGATATCTAGAAAAAATATCTGGAAAAAATACACACTGAGTAATATTTACATTTATAGTATGGTTAAATTATGTATTTCAGTAGACTTTGTATTATAAAATGTTTTTGTTTATGCTCTGGAAAAGAAGTAAAAAATATTTTTCCTCTTCTACAACCATTTGAACAGAGATTCTGCACATGTTCATTTCTGCTTATACAATAATTCTTTGAGATACCACATGAACAGAAACAGAACAACAACCAAAAATAACAACCTTAAAGCATACCTTCTACAGAAATTGTTTATTAATAGAAAGTAAAATTATTTTTTGTTTTATTCCAAAAAGCATAAACTCCCTAATGGAAACAGTAAAAGCAGAAACTTTGTTTCTCTAAGGAAAAACATTTTTTTTTTTTACAATAAAATCAGTCTAATTCAAATCAACATCTTTTTAAGAATATTGTATGAGCAATACAATCAACAAATTAAAAAAAAAACATAAAATGAGTGTGAAAAGAAAGTTTGGAAGTATAAAGAAAACAGTTGCAAAATTGATAAATAGGTTACTATGATTGCCAAAAATGCTGAAAGCTTTTTTTACAATAGTAATGCATAATGAATTCAATAATAATGCAATTATATAGAGAGATATGGCTGTGAATGAGATATACCATGCAAAGACCTTTAAGAACATATGATATTTTTTCTATGTAAAACAAAACAAAAATATCATCACAGGTATAAATGATTATTATTAGCATTATTATTCTGTTTGCATTTATATCATATTCATGGAGACTGAGAGCTATTGAATTTATGTATTTTGTTAACACAAGCTGGAAATGTTTTGTCAGGGTGCATTTGATGGTGCAGTTTGAAGGACAATAATTTATATAGAACACAAATGGAAAAAAGTGATATTCTTCAGGTGAAATAATGAGTAGCAACTGATTCTATAGAAGTCATATGAGTATATATCTATGTACAGATGTATATATACATCTACTGATGTGTAATACATAATCTCTACTTAGTAAAATAGATACTAAGAAGAGTGTATAAAAGAAATGCTATGTTAACATATAATCTCTCAAACACATTTATCTGGTTTATCTCTTGTCAGTTTTTAAGGAAGAATATAAGAATTATATATATACGTGAGGTTGGACAATCAAGGTCGCTAACTCATCCTAGAAAAAGTGCTACATCCTCATTGCTGAATATCACTATGGTCACCATCAAAATATTCCCCTTGGGAAGCTGTGCACCGATGCCAGTGCTTGGTCTACCGTTCAAAGCAATTTTGGAACTTTTTCTGGAATGGCCATCAGACTTGTCATCCGATTACCCTTGATGTTCTGAATGTCATCAAAATGTCTCCTTTTCAATATGTCCTTTATTTTTGGGTAAAGAAAGAAGTCACTGGGGGCCAGATCAAGTGAGTAGGGAGGGTGTTAGAATACAGTTATTTGTTTACTGGCTAAAATCTCCTTCACAGACAGTGCTGTGTGAGCTGCTGCACTGCCGTGATGCAAGAGCCATGAATTGTTGGCGAAAAGCTCAGATTGTCTTTTTCACACAGCCGTTTTAGCACTTCCAAATAGTAAAGTTGCTTAACTGTTTGTCTAGTTGGTACACATTCATAAAGAATAATCCCTGTGATAACAAAAAAGGTTAGCAACATCGTTGAAACAAAGTTCACGATCTTAATTGTCATACGTCATGTGTATGAGCGTGTGTGTGTGAGTGTGTTTGTGCATTCCTATATGGTCGTATATAAAAATTAAACTAACTTCTTTTAGTCCACTCTCTCCCTATCTAACCACAGTGGTTTTCCTAAAATGCAAATATTATTCTTATAAAAGCTATCAGTGATGATCCATTGGCTTAAGGATAAAATCCATAGTATTTAGCAAATAATGGAAGACCTCTTTGATTTGACCCCTGCCTAAATCTGCTGAGGTTATTTATTGCAACACATATAAAATATGTATGTACATACATACATAGCTCGTATATTTACAGTCTACAGAGCATATTCTCACACTTACTACTTTTTACATATATCCTTCTCTGTATTGCCTATAATATATCTTTTAAACTTAATCATCTTAGAATTCAAATTTTTGGAAGTTTTGCCATTGATTGCAGTTTATCTGCCCTGTTTGCTTAAATCACTCCTTATTCATAGCTCTGTGCAAGTATTATCATACAATTTGGAATTAATTTACTTTTCTCCTACCCCATAAAAAATAATGATATATTGTATGTCTTATTTAATATCCCAGTGCCAGAAGCAGCAAAGATACTCTAAAATATGTGAACAATGTAAATTTATATTTACTGAGCACCTTATTTTCTCCTCAAAACACCTATAAGGCTGGCTATTATCAGTGTAACTTTACACATGAAGGGAATATTTATTTAAGATTACATTAATATATGGAGTTACTGAGATTTGGACCCTGTTTTTAATAATTCCAAAGTTCTCTTTATGTTATAGTGTCTCATTGCTAAATTATGCAATACAGTAAAAATTAGCAACTTATTTTACTTGTGATGCTACTGCTTTACTGGAAAATAGGTTTTCAGAGGCAATATTAAGGAGGCAACTCTTCCATATTTCTAAACTAGATGCCATTTACAAAATCATGGTACATTTTAGGTAAGACAAAAACCATAGTCATGGTTGGAGGTAGTAAATCAAGGCTGATTCACTTATCTATCCTTGATTTGTGATAAATGAACTCTTTTACCATGGATGTTTGAACAAAGTTGTTTTACTCACCCACCAATGATTTATTTTGGGTGATCTACTTATGTCATAAAGATTTATTACAGAGTATCCACTACCCAGTGTGGTTAAATATGTGAAGTTGGCTTGTCCAGAAATAAGCAAGGAAAACTAAGATACACATGCACATCTTAACCCAACATGAAATCACTGAACCTAAATAAAAATCAAGAAAGTAAGGCTGTGTCTTGTGAAATTACAGATGGCCCCCTTGTGATACTGTGTTTTTATTATTTTAATGCATTGTGTCATAATGGAATTACAAAACTATTATAATGTTTTCAGATATTGGTGGACTAATGTATTATTTTAAATAAAATATTGAACGAGTGATATTTTAATATACATTAGTTCAGAAATTTGTAAATGGATTTCACAATGCCTAATTATTATGTGAATTAGCTCTGTTCTGTACAGGAACAGATAAATTGGTTCAATAAACATGTATTTAAGATTAGGAAAACATTTCACTTTTATCGTATCTCTTTTTAAACAGAATCAATTGATTAATTGTTGTTTTTTGTTAATCGTTTAAAAAAATTACATTTTCATTTCTCAAAATGTCACACCTGTGCAGTAGTCCCCCTTTGTCCATGGTTTTGTTTTCCGCAGTTTCAGTTACCTGCAGTCAACCATGGTCCAAAAATATTAAGTGGAATATTCCAGAAATAAACAATTTGTAAGTTTTAAATGACATGCTTTTCTGAGTAGTGTATAAAATTTTGAATTGTCCAGCCTTGTACTGTGCGGCCTGTGCATCATCCCTTTTTTCAGTCTCCATGCTGTACAGGTTCCCCCCATTATTCATTTAGTAGCTGTCGCAGTTATCATATTGCAGTGCTTGTGTTCAAGTAGCCCTTATTTTACATAGCAATACCACATTTACATAATGTTTATTACAGTATATTGTTTAATTGTTCTATTTTATTATTTGTGATTGTTAAACTTTTCTTGTGCCTAATTTCTAAGTTAAACTTTATCATACGTATTTGTGTATAAGAAAGAACATAATACATATAGGGTTTAGTATAGCCACGGTTTCAGGAACCCACTGGGCGTCTGGAACATATCTCCCGCAGGTAAGAAGGAAACTACTGTAATTATATGTTTCTATGTTTTTCTCTCCAATATACGTATCTTCCAGTTCTCCCTGTTGAATTTTATCCAATTTTTAAAGAGTTAATTTTATCCCCAAAATTTTTAGTGATATTTAGAATCCCTTTTTGTTCCTTTTAAAGATAATCCTATCCTGAGCATTTCCCTCATATAGTTATTCCCTTAAAGCTGAGGCAGATCCATTGATAACTATTACAAGGGTTGATTATTAACTCACCCACTAGCAATGGTCGACGATCAGACGATCAGACGTAGCTAGCTTGTCAAGGATGATTTCAAATGATACAGACTCAAAAACGCTAAATACATCAATATATATTATCTCTATTTGTTCCCATTGTCTATCTGATCTTTTTATCTATCATAAGAGGGTATTAACTATTTACCTAAATGACTGCAATTTGTTTCATGTTTTATAATTCTTCTCAAGTTTCCATGTTATGCTAATCTCTCTTCAATTCCTATCTCTATGTAGGTATTTATATTTATATGTCATCTACATTTATATCTGTATCCACATTTATATCTATACACCGATCTATTTATGACTTTAAATTTTTTTTTTTTTTTTTTTTTTTTTTTTTTTTTTTTTTTTTTTTTTTTTTTTTGTAAAACACAGTATATATGCCTTCTTTTAGGTTTTAAAAGACTTTCATAATTTCCCAATACTGTTGTGGGTAACTGCAACAAAAATTACAGACTACTTAAATAATATTAGGATTTCTTGAATTTGTTCCAATTTTTCTATTTTTAATTATTATATTTATACTTATTTATGTGTTTCTTTTAAATTTGCTATCACAGTTCACTGGAGCTCATGCAATGATGCCTCCTAACCTTATATAAAAAAGTCATAAGGCAAAGGGAAAACATTAACCTCTGCTTTTACACTTTTCTACATGGTGTATTTCTTTTTAATTAATAGGTATGATTTAAAAAAAAATGTCTCTTAGGAAAGAGAAGGAAAACTTTGTTTCCATTTTCATTTGCTAGTTGCAATTCTTTCCTAATTATTCCAGTACTTCTCTGAATCCATACTTTCAAGAAATATATACCCCAGAATTATTTTTTTTTTTACCATAGTTCACAGAAATGCTTTCTATTTATCATTGGGTCCCTTTTCTTTTTCTTTTTAAAACTAATATCTTTAACTTTTGATTTACAGAAAAATAAGTGGAAAAGACAGAGTTCCTTTTTACCCCTGCCCCAACTCACACAGTCTCCCGAACTGTCAGCATCCTGCTCCAGAGAGGTACATTTGCTATAAGTAATAAAGCTGCATTGACACATTATTATCACCCACAGTCTGTAGTTTACAAGAGGGTTCATTCTTGGTGCTGTCCATTTATGACTTTTCACAAATTTAAAATGACATGTACCACCATTACAATATCATACAGAATAGTTTCATTGCCTTAAAACTCCCCTGTACCCCACCTATCTATCTCTTCCTCCCTCATTTTGAATCCCTGGTAACAACTATTTTTTCACTGCTTTTCATAGATTGCCTCTTGCAGAATGTCGTGTAGTTGGAATCACACAGTATGTAGCCATTTCAAATTGACTCCTTTAAGTTATCAATAAGCATTTAGGGTTTCTCCATGGCTTTCCGTAACTTTGTAACACATTTCTTCTTTTATATCTAGTTTTTAAGACTTTTTTTTTTTTTTTTCTAGAGCAGTTTTAGGTCTACAACAAAATTGAGGGGAAGAGACTTCCAAATACACCCTGCCCTGGCATGTTTTCTTTACAATTGATGTAAACTACTTTGACACAGCATAATCACGTTAATTCAAATGCTAATCTTTTCTAAAGACACACTCATAAACACTTCCAGAAATAATGATTTACCAGCTGTCTGGGCATCCATTAATCCAGTCAAGGTGGCACATGAAATTAACCGTCACAACTGTTTTAGGAAAACAATATTTGATATGAATTTTGGTTCTATGTAAATGACTTGTAGTTTTCTATAAATGTAGCTACCTGAGAAGGTGTTGGCAGGCATAATTGCATATCTTGTAGACATGAGAGGAAATGTTAAAAGGTGAAGATGGTTAAGCACAGATATAGAAATTAATTTTGGAATTTGACGATGTAACAATGTTCCTGGTTTACCCATCCTTGAAAACACACAACCTCCATATTTCTTATCATGTGATATACTATGCGTCTTATTGTTTGTTTAAGTAGCATGCAAAGGAATCCAACTAATCCAAATGTCCATCTACAAAGCAATGGAAAAACAAAATATACTTTATCTTCAGGAACTTTTGCCTTGGTTAAAAATATTAAATAAAATACCTACATAATATCAAGGATAGGTCATTTTGCTGTGTAAAAAGCCACAGTTTATAATACATTTATATAAACTCAAGCACATCACATGCATAGATAATGCATGTTGCTCAAGCCTATAAAACATATTTTATATGCATACATGCATATAGGATGCATTAAAGGTTATAGGAAATGACTTGGAAGAATATACACTAAATAAGCAGTAATGAATATGTTAGCAAAGCACAATGGGGACTGGAATGGGGAGCTCTTCAAAGTGGCCCCAATATTGATCTGTCACCTAGAAAATCTTTGCAGTACAGAGCATATTCATGTAAACATGGAATACTGAAAATAATTACAGAAAAATAAATAAAAAATTTAAATATATTGGATATCAAAGGTAGGAAAGATGAAAATTCTTCAAGATTAGTATTTTGTAGAAGATACGAGGTGTGACAACTCTACGAACTTGTTGCAACGATGTTGCTAACCTTTTTTGATATCAGAGGGATTATTCATTATGAATTTTACCAACTGGACAGTTAACCAAGTTTACTATTTGGAGGTGTTGAAAAGGCTGCATGTAAAAGTTAGACGCCCTGAAATTTTAGCCGACAATTCATGGCTCTTGCATCATGACAATGCACCAGCTCACAGGGCACTGTGTGTGAGGGAGTTTTTAGCCAGTAAACAAATAACTGTATTGGAACACTCTCCCTACTCATCTGATCTGGGCCCCAATAACTTCTTCCTTTACCCAAAGATAAAGGAAATATTGAAAGGAAGACATTTTGATGACATTCAGGACATCAAGTGTAAAGGACAACAACTCTGATGGCCATTCCAGAAAAAGAGTTCCAAAATTGCTTTGAAGGGTGGACTAAGCACTGGTGATGGTGCATAGCTTCCCAAGGGGAGTATCTGGAAGGTAACCATTGTAATATTCAGCAATGAGTTATATAGCACTTTTTCTATAATAGGATGAGTTCGTGAACTTAATTGCTACAGCTCATATGTGGGTAGCAGATTATACACTAAAGAATGCTTAAGGCAGAGAACAGGGTAGGAAGATAATGTAATTTATGTGCCAGTGAATCAAATGTTTCTGATCCCCTCCACTGAGGTTTGACAACATATCCTCTCTGAGTTATCAGGAAAGGCAAAGCCTACCTGAATTGCAGGGATACACCAACCTCTGTCCATCATTAGCCTTGTATTTGATATTCCAGCTTTAATTACCTAGGCTACATTAGTCTTCAATAGCTGGAAATTTTCATGTTGACTTAAGAGACAAGTTAGTAATACCACGTTTCCCCGAAAATAAGACCTAACCGGAAAATACGCCTTAGCATGATTTTTCAGGATGACATCACCTGAACATAAGCCCTAATGTGTCTTTTGGAGCAAACATTAATATAAGTCTGGTCTTATTTTCAGGGTAGCATGGTATAATGATTTAGGTACCATTTAATTACACTAAAGCAGCGAGTTACCAAATGATATCCAAGAGACCTAAAAAGTTCATTCTCGTTTTAGAAGTGCCTATATTCATCCCAGGGTGTAGTTAATAAATGAAGGCAGTATTTTAATATTTTTATAAATTATGTAAAGAGTTAATATTTGTTGACAAATTTAGTGCAAAGAACTTTTGTTATAGCTTTGTTTGAGTATCACTTTTAAACATTAACTGTTAATGTTTTATCATGAATTTTTTGGTTGGCACATATTTTTCAAGCTAATAATTTGTTAATACAGTTTCATTGTGGGCCAAAAATGAATAATTATTACCCTCATGCTTATGATAGTATCTTACGGGCTAGACCAAGCCCTTGTAGCTCAATTTTTTTAAAAAACTTATTGGGGTGATAATTGTTAGTAAAATTACATAGATTTCGGTTGTACAATTCTGTATTACATCATCTATAAATCCCATTCTGTGTTCACCACCCAGAGTCAGTTCTCCTTCCATCACCATATATTTGATCCCTTTTACCCTCATCTCCCACCCCCTACCCCCCTTACCCTCTGGTAACCACTAAACTATTGTCTGTGTCTATGAGTTTTTGTTTCTCATTTGTTTGTCTTGTTCTTTTGTTGTTTTTGGTTTATATACCACATATCAGTGAAATCATATGATTCTTTGCTTTCTCTGTCTGACTTATTTCGCTTAGCATCATACTCTCAAGATCCATCCATGTTGTTACAAATGTTGCTATATCATCTTTTCTTACCGCTGAATAGTATTCCATTGTGTACATATACCACAACTTCTTTATCCATTAATCTATCGAAGGACATTTTGATTGTTTCCATGTCTTGGCCACTGTAAACAAAGCTGCAATGAACATTGGAACACACTTGTCTTTACAGATAAATGTTTTCAGATTTTTTTGGTAGATACCCAGGAGAGGGATTGCTAGGTCATATGGTAATTCGATTCTTAATTTTTTGAGGAACCTCCACACTGCCTGCCATAGCAGTTGCACCAGTCTGCATTCCCACCAACAGTGTATGAGGTTTCCTTTTTCTCCACAGCCTCTCCAACACTTGTTACTATTTGTCTTGTTGATGATAGCCATTCTGACTGGGGTGAGGTGTATCTCATTGTGGTTTTTATTTGCATTTCTCTGATGATTAGTGATGTTGAGTAGTTTTTCATATGTCTATTTGCCATTTGTATGTCTTCTTTGGAGAACTGTCTCTTCAGGTCGTCTGCCCATTTTTTAATTGGGTTGTTTGTTTTTTTGTTGTTGAGTTGCATGAGCTCCTTGTATATTTTGGATATTAATCCCTAATCGGAGGCACTGTTTGCAAAAAACTTCTGCCATTCAGTTCGTTGCCTCTTTATTTTGTTGATGGTTTCTTTTGCTGTGCAGAAGCTTTTAAGTTTCATATAGTCCCATTCCTTTATTTTAGCTTTTACTTCCATTGCCTTTGGAGTCAAAGTCATAAAATGCTCTTTGAACCCAAGGTCCATAAGTTTAGTACCTATGTTTTCTTCTATTCAGTTTATTGTGTCAGGTCTTACGCTTAAGTCTTTGATCCATTTTGAATTAATATTGATACATGGTGACAGATAGCAGTCCAGTTTCATTCTTTTGCACGTGGCTATCCAAGTCTCCCAGCACCATTTATTGAAGAGGCTGTCTTTCCTCCATTGTATGTTTTTAGCTTCTTTGTCAAAAATTATCTGTCCATATTTATGCGGTTTTATTTCTGGGTTCTCAATTCTATTCCATTGGTCTATGTGTCTGTTTTTCTGCCAATACCATGCTGTTTTGATTATTGTAGCCCTGTAGTACGAGCTAAAGTCAGGGAGTGTGATACCTCCAGTATTGTTCTTTTTTCTTAAGATTGCTTTCGCTAGCCGGGGTCTTTTGTAGTTCCAAACAAATCTAATGATTTTTTGTTCTATTTCTTTAAAAAAATGCCATTGGGATTTTGATGGGGAATGCATTAAATCTGTATATTGCTTAGGGTAATATGGACATTTTAACTATGTTGATTCTTCCAATCCATGAGAATGGAATGTCTTTCTATTTCTTTCTGTCTTCTTCAATTTCTTTCAAGAATGTCTTATAGTTTTCAGCATATAGATCCTTCACATCCTTGATTAAGTTTATTCCTAGGTATTTCATTCGTTTTGCTGCAATTGCAAAAGGAATTGCTTTTTGTATTTCTTTTTCTGAGATTTCATTGTTAGTATATAGGAATGCAATGCACTTTTGTACGTTTATTTTGTAGCCGGCAACTTTACTGTATTCATTGATTGTTTCTAATAGATTTTTGGTGGAGTCTTTAGAGTTTTCTATATATAGCATCATGTCATCTGCAAAGAGTAATAATTTAACTTCTTCATTCCCAATGTGGATGCCTTTTATTTCTTTCTCTTGCCTGATTGCTCTGGCAAGGACTTCCAACACTATGTTGAAAAGCAGAGGTGATAGGGGACAGCCCTGTCGTGTTCCTGAACGTAGTACAAAGGGCTTCAGTTTTTCACCATTAATTATGAGATTAGCTGAAGGCTTGTCATATATGGCCTTTATTATGTTAAGGTATTTTCCTTCTATACCTGTTTTATTAAGTGTTTAATCATAAATGGATGTTGTATCTTGTCAAATGCTTTTCCTGCATCAATTGATATAATTGTGTGATTTTTGTCCTTTATTTTATTTATGTGATGAAACTCATTGATGGATTTGTGGATGTTGAACCATCCTTGTGCCTCGGGGATGAACCCTACTTGGTCGTCATGAATAACCTTTTTAATGCATTGTTGTATTCGATGTGCTAGAATTTTGTTTAGGATTTTTGCATCTGTATTCATCAGAGATAGTGGTCTGTAGTTTTCTTTTTTTGTGTTGTCCTTACCAGGTTTTGGTATCAGGATAATGTTGGCCTCATAAAATGAGTTAGGGAGTACTGTCTCTTCTTCAATTTTTTGGAAGAGTTTGAGCAGGATTGGTATTAGATCCTCTTTGAAAGTTTGGTAGAATTCACTAGTGAAGCCATCTGGTCCCGTACTTTTGCTTTTGGGAAGGTTTTGGATGACTGATTCAATTTTGTTACTGGTGATCGGTCTGTTTAGATTTTCCAGTTCTTCATGGTTCAGCCTAGGAAGGCTATATGTTTCTAAGAACTTGTCCATTTCTTCTAGGTTATTGAATTTGGTGGCATATAGTCCTTCATAGTATTCTTGGATGATCCTTTGTGTTTCTGTGGTATCTGTGATAACTTCCCCCTTTTCATTTCTGATTTTGAAGTTAGTGTCTTCTCTCTTTTTATCTTAGTGAGCCTAGCCAAGGGTTTGTCAATTTTGTTAATCTTTTCAAAGAATGAGCTCTTTGTCACATTGATTTTTTCTATTGACTTTTTGTTCTATATTTCATTTAGTTTTGCTCTGATTTTTATTATTTCCTTTTTTCTGCTGAACTTGGAGTTTCATTTGTTCTCTTTTTCTAGTTCTTTAAGGTGTAACGTGAGGCTATTTATTTGAGATTTTTCTTGTTTCTTGAGATAGGCCTGTAATGATATAAATTTCTCTCTTAAAACTGCTTTTACTGCATCCCAAAACTTTGGTAGGATGTATTTTCGTTCTCATTTGTTTCTATGTATCTTTTGATCTCTCCTCTAATTTCTTCTTTGGCCTAGTTGTTCTTTAAAAGTATGTTGTTTAATCTCCATGTATTTGAGTTTTTTTGTGCTTTCGTTTTGCAGTTGATATCCAATTTCAACGTCTTGTGATCAGAGAATATGCTTGGTATGATTTCAATCTTCTTAAATTTGCTGATGTTGTTTTTATGTCCCAATATATGGTCTATCCTTGAGAATGTTCCATGTACACTAGGAAAAAATGTAGAGTCTGATGTTCTAGGATGAAGTTCTCTATAAATGTCAGTTATGTCCGTTTCATCTAATGTGTCATTTAGGGCTGCTATTTTGTTATTTATTTTCTGTTTCGATGATCTATCCATAGCTGTCAATAATGTATTTAGGTCCCCTAGTATAATTGTGTTTTGTTCAATTTCTCCTGTTAGTTCTGTTAGTAGTTGCTTGGTATATTTCAGTGCTCCCTGATTGGGGGCATAAATATTGATGACTGTTATGTCTTCTTGTTGTATAGTCCCCCTTACCATTATGAAATGTCCATCTTTGTCTCTTGTTACCTTTTTCACCCTGAAGTCTCTTTCATCTGATATCAGTATAGCTACACCTGATTTTCTCTGGGTACCATTTGCTTGGAGTGTCAATTTCCACCCTTTCACTTTGAGTCTATGCTTGTCCTTGTAGCTGAGATGTGTCTCTTGGAGACAGCATATGATTGGGTTTAGATTTTTGGTCCAATCTGCTACTCTGTGCCTTTTTATTGGTGAGTGCAGTCCATTTACATTTAAGGTGATTATTGATATTTGAGGATTTTGTATCATTCTATCTTTAGTTTTCTGGTAAGACTGTGTCTCCATGGTTTCTTTGCCTTTTTGTTGTTGTCTATTATTTCTGTGTGATGGTATTCTATGATGTTTCCCTTTGTTTCTTCTTTTATTACAGTGTATAGTTCAGTTCTGGGGTTTTTTTGAATGGTTACCCTTAAGTTTATGTAAAAGAAACTTTGATATTTAGAGTATTTCATTTTCTTCAGAATGCCTACTTTCTCCATTCCTTTATTCCAGTTTAGGCCTTTACTCTCCCCCTTTTTATGTTTTAGTTGCCACAAATTGTCCCTGTTGATGGTGGTCGAATAGCTCCTTTTGAATTTCTTGTAGTGCAGGTTGTGTATTAGAAAATTCCCTTAGCTTCTGTATGTCTGGAAAGGTCTTTGTTCCTCCTTCATATCTAAAGGATATTTTTGCTGGGTGTATTATTCTTGGCTCATAATTTCTCTCTTTCAATAGTTTGAATATTTGGTTCCACTCCCCCCTGGCTTGTAGAGTTTCTGCTGAGAAATCTGATGATAATCTAATGTGCTTTCCTTTGTAGGTTACTGTCTTCTTTTCCCTTGTTTCCTTGAGGATTCTTTCTTTGTTGTTGATTTTAGACAGCTTCAATACAATGTTCCTTGGAGAAGGCCTGTTGGGGTTGAGGCAATTAGGTGTTCTATTTGCTTCTTGGATTCGAGGATACAGTTCTTTCCACAAGTTTGGGAAGTTCTCATCGACTGTTTGTTTGAATATATTCTCTGTTCCCTTCTCTCTTTCTTCTCCCTCTGGTATGCCCATTATTCTTATATTGCTCTTTCTGATGGAGTCAGAAAGTTCTTGTAGTGTTCTTTCATTTCTTTTAAGTCTCAAGTCTCTTCTTTCCTCTATGTCATTTCCAGGTTTCTGTCTTCGATGTCACTGATTCTTTTCTCCGTCTGGTCACCTCTACTACCTTCGTTGGCTATTTCAGTCTTCATTTCTTCTATTGAATTCTTAATCTCCAGAAATTCTATTTGATTCTTTTTTAAAATTTCAATCTCTTTGGTAAAATGTTCATGTTGTTCTTTGATTGTGTTTCTGAGTTCATTAAACTGCTTTTCTGTGTTTTCTTGAATCTCATTGAGGTTTTTTCAGAACTGCAATCTTGAATTCTCTGTCATTTAAGTCACATATTTCCACATCTTTAAGTTCATTTTCTGGAGACTTTTCATTTTCTTTCTGAGCTCTCTTGTTGCCTTGGTTATTCATGGCAGTTAATGATTATTATTTCTCTTCCTAGACATCTACAGGAGTGGGTTCTGCAACAGGTTGATAGGAAGCAGTCTTTCTTTTGTTTTCCAGTGTGTGTTGGTAGAGTGTTTTATTTTCTCTCTGATTGCAGCCTTTTATTCTCTCTCACATTGTAGTGTTATGTTTTCTCTGCATTGTTCCAGCTTGTCACACAGTGGGGGGGGATTCCCTGGAAGGAGGGCTTCTCCTGTGTTAACAGTTCGCCTAGGTCATAGGGCGCCACATCCGAGTGTGAATGTGGAGAGGTTTTGAAGTTCCAAAGCTCTTCCTGCACCAGATTCCGAGCCCGTGTGTTTCAGCAGTTCTGTTTACTCCTCCAGGGATCCACCCTGATAGGTGGGTACAGGAGGGAGGTGAGTTGTGAGAATCGGCCCAGATCAATGGCATCGACCACCACCACAGCCAATCCTGCTTTCACAGCTCCCTCCCCTGTGCAGGAACTATTTGGACTGTGAATCTGTGTCTGCGGTCCACAGTTCTCAGACCTGCAAATGTTCTTTTCTTTTTATCTGACACGCTACTGTTCCACTTCTAGCACCAGGCAGGTGAGGGCGGGGCGAGCTCTGGGAGGGTAAGGAGGAGGCAGTTAGTTTCAATACCTAAGGCTTTCGTTCTCAGCTCGGCCATGATGGCTTACACCACCGTTTTCAGCCTTCTTCCCTCAGTCTTTGCTCTGAGGTCTCTGCCGTGAGCGTTGGGTTCAGTTGTGTTATATGCTGTCCCCTCAGCCCTGTGGGACATAAGCGGAGCCCTAGCAGTCCGAGTTCTTCCCTCTCCCACAGCTGCGGTAGTTCTGGGATGCAGTGAGCTCGGAGCACTGAGCCAGGTCTGTGTCCTGCACCCGTGCAGCTCCGCCTCTGCACTTCTCCATTGCCTCCTCCCCTACGCGCACGATTTGCCCACCTTTAGGTGAATTCAGTAGTGAGACTCTTCATCTTGCCTATCTGCTGTGCATGGAGTCCTCTGTGGAATTATAGTTTTTCAATGTGTTGTAAATTCCAAGGGAGATTTCCAGAGGCTCACCTCACGCCACCATTTTGATCATGTCCTTTGTAGCTCAATTAATAAACCTATTTTAAAATTGTCTAATGGTATATGAATTCTGCCCCTACTCCTTTCTGGAAACTTCAAGTGTATTCATTGAAATCTGAACCACAATGAAATATCACCTCACACCAGTTAGAATGACTATCATCAACAAGGCAAATAATATCAAGTGTTGGATAGACTGTGGAGGAAAAGGAACCCTCATACACTGTTGGTGGGAATACAGATTGATGCAGCTATTATAGGAGGCAGTGTGGAGATTTCTCAAAAAATTAAGAATAGAATTATCATATGACCCAGCAATCTCTCTCCTGAGTATCTACCCCAAAAATCTGAAAACATTTATCTGTAAAGATATATGTGCTCCATCCAATATTCATTGCAGCTTTATAAAGTTTCCTTCTATGGATGATCGGATAAAGAAGATGTGATATATATATATATATATATATATATATATATATATATATATATATACACACACACACACAATGGAATACTATTCTGCCATAAAAAAAGATAAAATAGTGCTCTTTGTGACCACATTGGTGGATCTTGAGATTATTATGCTGAGCGAAATAAGTCAGACAAAAAAAGTCGAGAACCATGTAATTCCATTGATATGCGGTATATAAAACTGAAAACAACAAAAGAACAGGACAAATAAATGAAGAAACAAAAACTCATAGACACAGACAATAGTTTAGTGGATACCAGAGGGTAAACGGGGAGGGTGGTGGTAGATGAGGGTAAAAGGGATCAAATATATGATGATAGAAAGAGAACTGACTCTGGGTCAATGTGATATGTATAGATGATGTGTTATAGAATTGTACACCTGAAATCCATGTAACTTTACTAACAATTGTCACCCCAAAAAACTTAATTAAAAAGAAAGAAAGAAAGAAATCTGCATGCTGCAAGTGGTTTGATTTGTGTCAGGCAAAGAGACAAAGTCTGTCAGAATAAAGTAAAGCAAATATAATTTTAAAACACATCTCTAATAATGAAAAATGTAGGCACAATTATTTATGCTATCCAAATTAATGCAATCCTATTATTTAATAACTCTTTTTGCACTTGATCATGTATCGATGCTGCCTTGATTATTTTGATTTTAGAATTTCATATATATAAAACACAGCTTTGAGGAACTACTATGTAATAGAAATTGAACCAATCTCAACGATTGGAAAAATAAGCATTCATTTGCTATTCACATGCCAGGCAGAAGTAATACATCCTCTTAGAGCTGCTCAGACCTTACGGTATGATAACAACTAGCCACATGTTTCTAATGAACACTTGAAATGTGTCTAGTCTGAATTGAGATGTGTTGTAATTTTACAATATACACTTTAGGATTTCAAAGACTTTGTAACAAATAGATAATGAAATTTTATTAATTTTTTTCACCCTTTACTTTTTTAATGTGTCCATTTGGAAATGTAAAGTTACATAATATGCGACTTACATTTTTTGAGTTGTCTGACTTCTTTTACATAATGCTGTGCTGGACCATCCTCTCTTCTCCATCATCCACATCATCCTTTTTTTCCATATATTATGAGATTTACTTCATAGTGTTTCAATCTATATATCAATAGTTATGTGGTATTATAATTGTTGAAATATAGTCTCAATTCCTTTTGGCAAAAATTATCACTTGCATGTGTTTTGCAAGTAGTAGACACTAAAGAAATGTTTTCTAAATTAATCTTGCTAGTGAATAAGACAGTGCATATTTTACATTCAAGTGATAAAGGATTTGTACAAATGTTTCAAATCCCTTTATTTTTCTAGTTAAGGAGGTATTTTCTGTATGAATCCTCCTCCTTTCTAAATATCTAACAAGGCTCATTCTGTGTATTCCTCTGACGATTGTCTGGATATTTGCTTTAATTACTGGAGAACAACTCATGCCAAATTAATTTCAATCCATGGATTCTGCAATCATGTATTAAGCACCTACTATGTGGCAGGCTCCATTTTAAGTGGTGCTCATAGAATAATGACCAAGAGAGGAAAATATCACTGCTTTCCAGGACTTAAATTCTAGATATAGTACACAGGGAAGGACAACAAAACAAATGATTTGATCTTAAGTGCTTCAACGACAATAAAATAAGAGAATAGCTTTAGCTCATAGGGAATTATTAGGGAAGGCATTTCTAATGAGTTCAGATTTGAACTGAGAACTCTGTAATGAAAAGGAATAGACACAGAATGATGTGGATGCAGACCCTTATAGATAGATGAAATAGTAATTGTAGGGGTTTGAATCATGAATAGGCTTGTCATGTATAAGGAATACCAAGGAAATCTGGTATTTCTATGTGGCTGGAGTTAGTAGATGAGAGTGAGTAGGGTAGGAAATGAGGTCAGGTAAGTAGACAATCCCAGTTCATGTACAGCCTTGTGCATAAGGTAAGCAGTTTGGATTATTTTATAAGGGCAACAGAAAGTCGTTGGAGTCTTTGGTATATGTGAGTGACTTGATGTTAAGTATATGGTTAATATATGACTCTGTTGCATAAACAATGTATTTTATTTTATTTATTTATTTTTTAAAAAAAATTATTGGGGAATATTGGGGAACAGTGTGTTTCTCCAGGGCCCATCAGCTCCAAATTGATGTCATTCAATCTAGTTGTGGAGGGCACAGGTCAGCTCCATGTCCAGTTGCTGTTTTCAATCTTTAGTTGCAGGAAGTGCAGCCCACCAACCCATGCGGGTATTGAACAGGCAACCTTGTTGTTGAGAGCTCCCGCTCTAACCAGCTGAGCCATCCAGCCGCCCAACAATGCATTTTAAGCAGTGGATATGATTTGTTAGAATCAGACAGACCATTTAGCAAGATGTTTCAGCACAACAAGTGAAAGAAGATGATGTCCTCCAAAAAGTAGTTTGCAGTGGATATGGGAAGCAGAGTCTGTGGATTTTTATATCATATTAATCTTTGCTCTATACATAGAATTTCTCATCTAGTAACCAATAATAGCTATTTTTGTTGAGTGTGTATTCCAAACTCTACTTAATACACTTTAAATATATGTATTATTTCAATTAATCTTTAATAACTTTATTAGGCAAGTACTATATTTTTTTTTCCATTTTACAGAGGAAATACTGAGTCTAAGAGTGTTTAATGAGTTATTTTCCTTATGTCAAGTTGTAAAGTTATTGGGATGGAATCCTCAGGCAATTTGAAACTATAGCACCGCTATTCTCATCAGTCATTTGCCAAAGAACTTACTGGATGAACACATTTAAGTCTGAGAAGCAGATTTAAAATTTATATACTGTGATTTACGAATGCTGAGAGGCAACTTCACATATTTTGTGCATGGCTTGGAGGACCGGAGGTACTATTTAGGCTTTCTCTCATCTGAACCGTGACATACTACAATTTCTTCTCTTTGTGGCCTGCCTTGTGTGCTGTAGGATCTCTGGTGAGGCACTGAGCTCTCGCAGTTATATGGGCCATTAGATATAGTCTCCCTCAAGTTCATAATTCTCCCTAAAAATATCTCACGTTTCCATATTCTCACAACAGGATCTTCCTTTTCTGTGAGTAAGATTCTAGAGGGTTAGATTCCTTAGTCCCTTTTCTGAATTTAACATATATGTCAGTGTATCCCTAAAGTTTTTAAATTTCTTCAGATTGTCCCATCCCCAAACAAAACAAAATAATACCTTAACCCTATATATGAAGTAAATTTTCTTCATACCATAGTCCATGTGAGTATTCTATGAGTAGACAACTTTCTGTATTCTACACTGTTTGGCAAGTTGTAGTATATTAGTTTCCTCTTCCTTAAGACCATGTTTAAAGTTCTTTTTTCAATTATTTTAAAAGTAAAAACTGAACAGTGATTTTTTTTCCCCCTCAGCTGAAGTAATAAATACCTATCCCTTAATGGCTTAATAGCTTGAGAAGTTCAGGGACAAATAGTAATAATAAATACTTTGAATTAAAAATGCATTGACCAGTGTTTCAAAATTCCTCCTGCACTTGAGTTTTGTGGCTCTCTTTCCCTGTTTTTCTTCTCTCTAAATGTTAGGGGATCAATGATTCTATTGTGTTTATTTGTATTTGAAATTTTCTCTTAGCTTTTATTGGTTACAATTTCTGTTTCTTTAAAACAGCCTGTCCCCACTACTGCAGAAGAAAGTGATATTGGAAAACACTATTTGTTTCCTGAGAGTTAATACTTGGGTGGCGGAAATAACCTGTCTCTCCATAATTTATATCCAACTCAGAGCTTTAGGGTCTAGATGCAAATATTAATATTGCCTACTACTTTCAATATCCTGGGAGCAAGGATGGACTTTTATCTGCTCTTGATGCTCTTATTAATGAATAATCTCTGTATGTTATCAAAAATTCTCTCCAATTCTACCTATAGGTTGATTCTAAGCTTGGAGCATTACTCACGGTTACCTGCAGTCACGATGTTCTGTAATTTCTTCTAAGTTTATTTCTACATAAAACTATTTTTATCAGCCTTCCATCTTTAGGAGGTACTCAAAACTACGGTTTGCTGGTGACATTTTGTCATTTTTCAAATGGTGCAATAGATTTATTCGTTTTGAAATACTTTTTTTCCAATAAAATTAGAGATAGGAGAAAGAAATTTGTATCCATTTTACAATCTTAATCCATTCTCCAAATAATTTTATTTTTATGTCCTAAAACACAAATTTGAAATTTTCTGTTGATTATTTAATATTGACTGCTTATAACTCCCAAGGTAATAGTTAAATTTATTAACACATTACATAAAGGCCTCATGATTTTCTTACCACTTGAGCTTAAACTCTTGTCAGTCTCACCCTTCCATCCTATGTTAGTTAGAGTAGACTATAGAGTTTATAATTCTTTAAATCAACATGCCCTGTCTCATCTTTTACAGCAGTATTTTTTGTCTGCTCTTTGCCTGACTTAAATTCTCTTTTGTTTATGACATAGCTAACTATAATGTCAATCTGACTTTATAGGATGAATTTTTTGACTTTTCTCTTAAGCTAATGAGATGATTTTTCTGTGCAATTTTAACATCTTAGGCATATATCTATTTCAAAACTTGTTATTACAATATGTTGTAATTTTTCACATAAATGTCTCCTTGCTAAGCTGTTAGCTCCTTAAACAAAGACTGTATCTTTATTGCCTTCATAATTTCAGTGCCTAGAGGCTTACAATATGTATGCTAAAACATTGCAGAGTAATTAAATAAACTATGACATAGTCACGGAATATTGTATATAGTTTAATAACATCAACATCAGAGTATATAATAATGAAAGGACATAGTAACAACTGCGTTCAGAAACACTGTATCATATTCATGTTAATCACAGATACATCACTTTTGGTCTTTACGGAGACAGAGAATAACTTTTGATCAAATCTTAAAAGCGTAATGTAATCATAGGAGTTGTACGTATTCACCAATTAGAATAGCCTAGACATCTTTTATTTCTATACATACGTTATCATAAAACTTATAACTTTCTCTGGAATATCTTTGAATTATTTATATAGGTTTTGTTAAAACAACACATATTTTAAGGTTTGAAATATTGCCTGATAAAAATCAATAATTTTTTCACTGATAAAGGTTACCATTTCCATTTTCTAAATAGCTATATATGATTTTCCCAATCAACTCTTTATTTAATTAACTTTATCTAAAATGTGTTTTCTTATTCTTACTAAAGGTTTAAATTTCTCATCTGCCAGCTAACCTCTTATCAAAGGAAATATATCTACTTATCTATTAACTAATATTAATCTTTAGTGAAAATAACAATTTTTAACAGTGATCACCAATACTTTAAAAGCTAAGGGGAAAGGCAAAATATGCCTGGATATTTTAAGGGCAAAAGTCTTTAAAATATAGACTATTTAGATACCACATATTAGTAATATATGGGAGTCCTTCCCCAGATCTATGAATAAAGTTCAGATTTCTAAGGCACTCAAATTCATTAAGCAAGTGATTGGCATCATCACGGTCAACATGAAACCTTCCACCTAAGTTTCACAGCATATGTATTTTAGATTTCACTGCCATCCATTAATAAAAAAATAACCATCTCAATTTTTTCGACTAAGCATTTCTCTACAATAAACATAATAGTATAAGATTAGTTTGTTCAGTTTGTCTGTCAAATTCAGAAGGTTAAACAAGTATCATAATTGGTAAATCTGAGCTTAATTTCAGATAACTGAGCTTATTAGAAATAGGTTTGTGTAAATAATAAACTTTTCATGGTGTCAGCACATATAAACCACATATTATGTGGTTTTATGCTGTCATGAAATATTTACTGTCAAGAAATAGATTTTTTTCTATTATAGTTTTGCAATGTCAGAGTTCTAGAGCAATTATTACATGCACATTCTCAGCCATAGTTTTAATATAAAGTTCACTACAGTTATAACAAAAGTCTTGGACAATATAAAAAGGAAAGGAGAACATGACACTGACGGCAGAGAAATTCAATGAAGTGTGGAGAGCCTACTTTACCCTGCTGGATGCTGAAGCTCTGTGTTGGGCAAAAAGAATTTTACCCAGAACACACATGATGAGATCTAACAGTTTTATAGTGTTTTTTCTGCACCCCGTTATGGTCTAAGTGCTTTTAGATGTCAATTCATTGTAATGATATTCAATTATAAAGTAAGAGTTGAAGTAAATATTTTTTCAGAGAAGTAAATTAATTTGCAGAGTTAGACAGCCAACTAAATTGTAGAGTCAAGAATTTGAAAAAGCCAGGGAGTCCATCTGCAGAAATTGCTCTCTTATCCCTTAAGCCACACTCTCCCTCCAATCTACAGATATAGTTTGCGTTAATAAAAGGAGAAAAAAACTAAGTATAAAAATCCTCACTGAAATGTATCCCTACTATCTAATTAAAAGGTTGGATAAAAGAAAATAAACAAATCAACTATTATACAATAATATTAGATTAGTTGAAACTTGGAACATAAATTAATAGGGAGACACAGTATATGTATATTTAAATACATTTATTTTAAAAGTCTAAAATTTCTTTCTTCCTAAATATAAATGCCACAGGATCATCATATGCTCTTGTTTCTTGCTCAGAAATGTGAAAGATATAACATATTTAATGATTTAACCTCTCTGAGAGTGAAGGAATTTGTCTATGTTTATATCATAATGAGTTATTATTCTACCTCAGAATATAAATTATAATTGAGAACTGAAATTATTGCATAAAATACAGAAATGTTTACCTTATCATCCTAAAGTAATTTTCAAAAAATCTCGTTCAGATGTCTATTGACCTAAGGGTTTATTTCCTTCCTCTAGACCAATGCTTTACAAACTTATATGTGGATGACATAAGTATTATAACTTATGTGTTATATGAGTGTATGTACACTGGGGTAACCTGGCAAAGATTTTGAGGCATCAATAGGTATTTCAGTAAGAAAACATATTTTACCTGCAACTATATTAATACAGAAAGAAAAGTGAAACACAAACTATTGAATGTGTTAAATATTGAATCAATAAACAATTTGCAAAAAAGTATTTAGAATTAAGAATATTTACATATTCACTGATCAAAAATCTTTTATAACAGGTTTATGCTTCAAATGCCTAAAAATCTTGATAAGTTCATTCATTAATACCCTTTCTTTAAAATGCAATTTTTGTGTAGCAAATGGAAGAAAATCAAAGTATAACTGATAAAATAGCAATAATGAATTAGTATAAACCTTACTTCACAAAGGAAAATACCTGGTTTGGACATTGTCAGGAAATATTAACATATATTCTAAACAGTTCTTGAATATTTTATTATATTCGAATGATGGTCAAGAGAATATAATTTAGCAATTAGTATGATTCAAATAAATTTTGAGTTGAAAAAATTCACATTGTTTTCAATTTCCTTTTAACTCATAATTTTTAGATAAAACTCTACTTTTGGCTACTGACCCATTATACTGTAAGACAAAGAAAATAGAAGAAATAAGCAGTGTTTTTGTAAAGCACGACTGTTTTGATGATGATGAAACTGGCATGGTTGATCCTAGTATTTTGATAGCATTTAAAATATAATTCAAATCTATAGGCAGTCTTGTATATAAGAGAACTTTTCTCTCCTTTTATATCCTCCTGTCATTGCAGCTTAATTATACACACACACACACACACACACACACACACACACACCTCGTTTCTCCATTAATTTACCTAGTTTTTCATAATATCTTATTTATATTCAAATTGTTGATATATTATTATGAATAATTTATTCACAATAATTTGAGGAATAATGTGGAGAATGCACAATGTTCTTCCAAACTCTTCTATTTGATATATCTGTTCTTTTCATTGAGCAACATGCAATAATTACTGTATATTCTTCAATCTGCAAGAAAAACATAGATTTAATAAACTTTAGGGTCATGTTCTGTCTCTCATTGACCCTCTACTGATAGGTTAACTAATATTGTCATGCGAAAGTGGCACCTTTTCTATTCCCTTTGATTCTTTGGTCCCAAACTTAACACTGACAATTTCATTATTATCATTATTGCCCTAGCCATGGGATATTCTGAAAATATAAGCTAATCAAAGTTTAATTAAAATTAGTCAATATTAGATTTGTGTTAAATTGATAATGCAAATATTCACATTTCATAAAATTTCTATTAACTTTCTAAATTTCATAAACATAAAATCATTCTCTGGAATACATAAAATCTAATGAAGCAAAAAGTAAACAAGCACAGAACAAACCTAGAAAGGGAAGCCAAACTAGAAAAATGGATTAGGAGCTTAAAGCTCTCTTTTAAAATTTGACTGGAAAAAATCAGAGAAAATTAGGTTTGTTATACATATATAACAACTTTAGAACTTATATTCTTCCATGTGACTGCATTGCATTATGCTTTCAGGGAAGATCATTTCCAGTTTAATCTCTATTAAATTTCAAAGCATCCAGTTGTTTTCCATGTCATCCTTATTTTCTCTTCCTATGACTTCATGTCTTTTTTTCATGCCCTCCATTTTTTACAAGGTTTCTACTGTTATATAACTGTAAAATATCATTACGTGGGTGAGGAATTGGAAAAGATTACCTCATGTTTCCTTAACAACTACAGGCCTATACTTAATTGACATTTTATTTGGATTTTCTATATCTATAGCTATATTCAATTGTAGATTGATACCTTTTCCTCCCTGAGAATGAATAAAATTGCTAGAGCAGGAAAGAGATGTCAAAAAGAATTTGTATCAAAGCAGTGCAAGAAACTCTAAAATGTACTCTACTATATAGATATCCAAGGAAAATGTAATTACTTCATTGTGGGGATAGAGCCAGGAGTGTAATTTCCAGGCTCTCGGCCTCGTGTGGAAAGATGCTGGCTCAGGTAGTAAATAGCCATCAACTGTGATTGGATGCCATCAGCTGTGGCTAGTTGGCCGTCAGCTGTAACCAGTGAGCCATTGGCCATGAATATAACTGCCGCGGCTACGCTAGCAGAACATGGGGGCTAGCAAGAAGATGGTGGCTGAGCCTGCAAGTGGCAGAGTGTGGATTGCAGATTGCAGAGAAGCGGATTGCTAGCAAGTGAGGTTGGTTGGCAGAGACAAGTGGATGGCGGGTTGCGGATAGTGTGGCCCCTGCCTCCTGTGTCTCCAACCCAGCCGCCAGCGAGACTATAGTGGTATGACTCCCCTATCTGTGACTCCGTGAGTGTTCCTTTTTGGCCTCACCACGTCCTGCGTTCTTATGTGGGGAGCGGGACCAGAGACCCCGCAGGCCATTCTGCATGACATTCATTCTGTGTGACATGAAGGGGAGGAGGACGACTGAGGGGAGTATAGTTTGTGTAACCTGCTGCACCAAAAGAGACAGAGAATCACATTGGTGGGTCAAGAAACGTGTGCTGTCTCTTTTGCCTTCTGGTCTCTCTAGATTTCTCATGTACCTGATCACTAAACATTTTCTGTCATGTGGTTCTATGGTCGGTATGTTGGAACTCATGGTTTTAGATGTTCTTAAAAGGGGACTAAGAAACAGAACCCTTCAACTTGTGACTTCTTCTTCATTCTATTTACCTTCTTTCTTGCCTCTTGGGAACCTGGCTTAGAAAGAGGAACACTGGACAGATAATTCTGATTACCTCTGGCATTCTGTTTTCTCCACACATGCCCAGCCTGGAAAAATAAGTTTTTCTTTTTGTTATTCTCTGTAGCCACTGGATACATACAATCCATATGCAATATATGATTTTTAGATTACTGAATAAATGCTAGGATTTGAATTTACAAGTTTGATACTTGATATGGAAGCCAAGGGAACCTTAGGGATAAGGATTAAAAAGGATTAAACATAATTGCTTTAATATACCAAAACATCATTTATTTACAGGTATAACCAGACTCACTTCTTAGGGATTGCTTGAGGCTTCACAGGAAGTTGACAATGAAACTTAAACTTCAGCTTGGTATTCTGATAGCATCTCATCTCATGATCTCATAATAATTCATATTATTGTTGCTGATTTTGTTGAAAGTTTTCTTGCTTCATTTAACTACTAGTACTACTCCAGACCTGCGAAAGCACATGAAATGGAGAAGAGTGTAGTTGGAATGTAAGCAGGGAATGGTTGTATAAGGCCTACTATTCCTTAGTAAGGATTTCGATTTTACAAAATTTTGAGCAAGTTAGTTAAGTGATCCAATTTATTCATGCTTGCCGTATGGGAAATACACTGTAGGGGTTAGACAGAAGTTATTACAATGATTTCATTCATTGAAAAACAGTGAGAAAAATAATGGCCAGACAAATGTAGAAATGATATAGGTTATAGAAAGTTGTGATTTTTCTAACATATATTTTGTAAAGAAGATATAGGTTTAGAATTGTGTGTATATTGTGGTGGAAATAAAGTATGGAAGGATTGCTTCAATATTTTTGCCCTGAGCAATGGAATGAATGATAGTGCCAATTGATTGGGAGTTAAGTTCAAATGAAGACATATTAAGATATTTGACATTCAAGTGGAGATATCAATTTAGATAACTGGATCTCAAAAAAATTACACAGCTTCTAAAATTATTTTTCTCTTAGGAAAGACTTAGACATATAATGGGAACTTGATTATTGACCCCAATTCTCAACTTAACCCTTAGTGGTACATGTAGTCATTTGAAAAATGAGTTTGAAAATGGTTTACTTTCTTTTTATTGGTAAAGTTATTTACATAAAAGGCTTATGAACAATTCCAGGAAAAAAAAAAAAGGACTATATGTTTCCTAAGAAACATGATTTTTTTTTAGTCATATATAGTTGTTTAAGAAGGAAAACCTGCATCAGAAAGACGCCACACTTTTTTTTTTTAATCTACAAACCTATTTGAAATCATTTTCAGTGGATTTTACCGGTATTTCAGAAAGCCAAAATTCGCAAAATGAAGAAATTAATTTACTTAGTAAGACTACATTTTTTTCTTAAACACAGATACAAGGTGTTATTGATTAATGAAAAAAAGGAATATACAGTTGTTGAATTGTACCATAAAAACCTTTTCAGAATAAGATATAGATACACATGATGCAGACACACAAAAAACATGTCTATATGTATATACCAGGGGGTGTCAAAAAAATGTATACACCTGACTTGTATTCATCTTTTGTTTATGAGTATATATCTAGTATTACAATTTTAACAGATTTTTTTCCTCTCTTGAAATGTATATACATTTTTTTGGCATCCTCTGTATATGTTTTGAAATGTAGATTTATTATCCTGGTATGGCGAGGTCAACAGATCAGGAAATGACAGTTTGCTATTAAAATGATAGTTTGTAATCCCCAGTTTCAAGGCCAAGATCAGTCGGAGGCAGAAGCAACAGGAAAGCAGGAGCAAGAGCCTTTATTGTGGTTTCCATAGGAAAGGCCAAGGGAAGGCAGGATAGGCAGATTTAGGCTCGTCTAGTTTTGAATAATTTTACTGGGTTTTGGAGTGTAAAGCCTATCTTGAATTACCGGATATGTGGCCTTGTGGTGAGAGTAGGGCAGGAAATAGTACCTGAACCAGCCAAAGCTCCATAAAGTAGGTAGTTGGCTAGTGTGGGCTATGGATTTGTTGGTCAACATATGAAAGGCACACTCCCAGGATAGTCCTTTGCTATCGACAGGAGTTAGTGAATCCTAGGAAAGGCAATCTCTCCAGGATCAGCCCAAATGTCAAAGCATCATAAAACACAGGGAAAAGAAAAAAAAAAAGATTAGCACAATATGTGTACATAATATACATGTTATGTTTATGTAGCTGGATATATATACTGGAAGTGCCAAAAATATGTATACACATTTTAAAAGATGTTATTTATGCTCAAGCAGTAGTTCGCCGTAATCAGAAATGTCTGGACGTTGATGGTAACCACTTTGAGCACCTCTTGTAATTGCAGAAGTCAAACATGATGTGTATTTATCTTTTGTTATTGGTATGTATTGAGTATTACAATTAATACGGTTTTATACTTTCTTAAAATGTGTATACATAGTTTTGACACCCTGTCGTGCGGGGTATCAGGTGGGGTCTCAGCTCCGGCTCCCCACACAAGAACACAGGATATGGTGAGGCCAAAAAGGAACACCCACAGGGCCATAGGTAGGGGAGTCATACCACTATAGTCTCACTGGAGGCTGGATTCACACGACGTGTGACCCGGTGTCTGCTTTTTTGCCAATCGACTGACTCCCTACCACAGCCGCGGCCAATTGGCTAACCGACTACAGCTGACGGCCATATATATATATATATATATATATATATATATATGTGTGTGTATACACACACACTTAAGGAGGCCACAGAATATGCAAACATATGTTTGAAGATTTATTTATTATGGCTTTCATAAGTTTATCTTTTAATCAACATATGCTTTCTTAGAATAAGGTATTTTTAAAGTCTCCATGAATATCAGTTGTCACAGGGAGTATTCAAAATAATCTGTATTGATTAATTAATAACAGTGGCAACATGAACATTTAAATGTAGTCACCTATCTATTTATATTTCTTTTATACCTATAGAATATAACATGACCTTTGAATATATTAGAAAAAAATGACGCTCACTTGGAAATGAAGTGAGTAGCACTAGAGAAATGCTGTTTGGAGGAGGAAAATGTAATTGTATGATGAGGATAATTTGTATATATGTACAATGTATGTACATACTTGTTTTTCAAAAGAACAGGGTATTTTTTTAAAAATTCTCTAGAACATTCATTTAAGAGGTTTTAAAGAATTCTGTAACCCTCGGAGAACTAACACAAACAAGACTTCTTAAATCTCAAGAAGTTTGGAAATCCTTTTGACTTTAGATCATAATAAGAGTTTGGGGTGCAAGACTCAGTCTTTCTTATTCTTCTGATGTCTCTTTGTTTCCATTCGTTAAATTGGCAGAGAAGAGTGAGCTTCTTCATTAACTAAAACTGAAATAGTATTAGAGTTCTACCTGAATGCTCAAATACATTTCCAATTATAATCCTACAAATAAAGCGTTGATATACACTTCTGTTTTCTAATATAGTAAGATATTCCAAATTTTAATCAAGACTATAATGTTTGCATTAGTGACTCAAAAACTTTGTTCCTATTTCTAAAAACCTTATTTTAAATACTTTTATCTTGAATGTTTATAAGCTTTAATATAATAACATTTATTATATAAATGCAGGCCAGAAGCTAAAAACATATCATTAAAATAACCATCACAAAACTCATTATTTAAAAACACTAATTTTTATTCTCTACTATAATTTAAATTTTCTTTCAAATATTTTCCTCACAAAAATGACTTTTCTAAGTGTGAAAAAAAATGAGGCATTAAAAATTAAAATGAAAGTTGGATTAAAAAAAAGTCACAACATTTTATTGAAAATAAAAAAGTTAATTTGTTACATATTTTAAAACAGGTTAAAACTATTGGAATTCTAAGTAATTTTTTTAATTAATTTTGCAAAATCCAGGAAGTTGAAGTGAGGTAGGTCAGAGCAATGCAATCCTCAAATCCCAAGCCTGTCATTATCTTCTCTAGACCAGGGATAACAAATAGATTTTAAATTAGATGCCAACTCTAATCTGATGGTACTTTCTGCCAACTATGCTGAATTGAAGGTATCCTCCGTCCTCTCTGATCACAGCTAAGTGTACTGTGATAGATAAGCACTTTGCCATGGGTGTGGGCGAGGAATACCTCTATACCAACCCAAGCATTTGTCATTTCTCCATTAACCAAAGCATAACAGAAGAACCAAGTGAGGACAGAGAGAGTCACCTCATACAGTACATGTTCATTGCAGCTTTATTCACGGTGGCCAAGACATGGAAACAGCCAGTGTCCTTCGATAGATAAATGGATAAAGAAGATGTGGTATATATACACAGTGGAATACTATTCAGCCATAAGAAAAGATGAAATAGTACCATTTGCGACAACATGGATTGATCTTGAGGTTATAATGCTAAGCGAAATAAGTCAGACAGAAAAAGTCGAGAACCATATGATTTCACTGATATATATGTGGGATATAAAACTGAAAACAACAAAAGAACAAGCAAACAAATAAACAAAAACTCATAGATACGGACAATAGTTTAGTGGTTTCCAGAGGGTAAGGGGGTGGGGGGTGGGAGATGAGGGTAAATGGGGTCAAATATACGGTGATGAAAGGAGAACTGACTCTGGGTGGTGAACACATAATGTGAGATATAGATGATGCATTACAGAATTGTACACGTGAAATCTATGTAACTTTACTAACAATTGTCACCCCAATAAGCTTTAATTTGAAGAAGAAGAAGAAGAAGAAGAAGAAGAAGAAGAAGAAGAAGAAGAAGAAGAAGAAGAAGAAGAAGAAGAAGAAGAAGAAGAAGAAGAAGAAGAAGAAGCTGAGCAGTGACATACTGAAGGTCTGTTTGCTCCTTCGTAAGGTGGTGATTACTGAAAAGTGAAACTGACATCAGGATAATATTAATTATTTTAAAATACATCAAATTTTAAAATAGTTGCTCCTATTTTAAATAGTTCCTATTTTAAAATAGAACTATGTTTTAATAGTTCCTGCTAGATACCAGGAACTATTATTTGTTAGCAACCCAAACATGAGTAAAATGTCTCTGACTGTGAGGCGTTTACAAGTGATAGAAACTATCAATAACCAGATAATCACAGTGTTACTGAGAGCTTGAAACAAACATCTATTTTCTTGCTCACATTGTCGCTACATTTCTTCAGAATCTGTGGGACTTTTCACAACTTTGCTGTATGTATCTTCTACATTCTGAAATAAAATAAAGAAGATCAACCCCAGAGACTTGGTGAAATAGCAACATGGCTGTTAAAGTTTTTGCTCAGAAGTGGTAGACTGTCACCTCTGCTTTCATTTCTTTGGCCAAAACAACAAATCATAGACCAAGTGAGATGTTACTATAGCAAAGCAATACACTCTCCCACAAGAAGGAACTGAAGTTACACAGCAACAATCAGGACTATATATGTATATATACATATACACATGTACGGAACTGTGAGGGTCAGGCTGTACATTATTATCGAGGACAATATTGGAGTACAACAATGTAGTCAGTGTAAATACCTCGTCAACTGCTTTTTGCCTTATTTTCCCATTCAACAGCTAATGTTACAATGAACATCCCAATATATGTCCCTTCATAGTCCTGCTTCAGAGTTTTACTGAGCTCTGTATGCAGGGGTAGAATTTTGTAGTCCGATTTTAATAACGTAATCTTATTTGAAATTCCAAATGACAGGTCACTTCTCTACATTTCTGTTGGCTTTTTCCTACTGTCTGAAATTGATAATGTAATAGTGTAAAGTCTTATGTCACATTTTAAACTGCCTGTTTATAGCTTTGTCAGTTTTCTTTTATTGGTGTTGTTCTTTTTTTGCTACTTATCAGAAGTACCTGTATATTATAAATGTTCAACATTGTCACTTTTAGACAGTATAATTATATTCTTCAAAAGTCATTTGTTAATTTTGTCATCCATAATCACATCTTTTACCTCACCCTCATCTCCAGGCAGCCACTGTATTATTCACTGTACTGGACCATGGCTCTCAAATCTAACTGCTGCCATTCATGCCCTCTGCCTTTACGTTAATTTAGTTGAGTATCATTTATTGATGGACCACTGTAGTAACTTTTTACAATTTTCCCTCATTCATACTTCCTTGATGTATTTTGCATAATACAACCAGAGTAATGGTCCTGTAATACATATAATATCATTTATTTAATGTTTACTTTTCACCAAACAGTATTTTAAGTTCTCTCTATATATTTACTAATGTAATTTTCAAAGCAACCATGTGAAATATGTACCATTAAGACTCTTAATTATATTCCAGCTGAGTAAACCAAGTTTGAGGCACAATGTAGCAAAATGATTAAAATTAAAGTCTCTAACGTCATATTGCTAGACACCACTATTTATTGTTTGTATAGTCTCTCAAATTAAATCCCTAATCACATCATCCTACAAGTGGATAATCATTCATGTTTTGGCATTACTTATAAGGAGTTCAAAAATCTTAATTTTGTTTATTATATTCTAGCCTCAACCTGTTGTATTTCTTCTTATTTCTGAAAAACGAATGTTAAGTGTTGCTTTCTCCTGACCCCATATTTTGTGTTTGTTCTTTTTATAGGGATTTCTCCCTTCTTTCCCAGATCCATCTGGCTAACATTTATTTCACATTCAGACATGAAAGAAGTCACTTTCTCTGGAAAGCTTCCTATGTATTCAGCAGTTGTTCCTGTTATATATCGTCATAGTATCTTTGAAATGTCATACCGTAGAGTTGATTTAACCTGATTTTAATTATCTGACTACCTTCCTTTCTGATATAGTAGGGTTTAAACTTTGTAAACATAAAGATCCTGTTTTATTGTTCACCTATGCCTGTCACATAATAAGCACTCAAGAAAATATTATGGCAAGAAACAAAAAAGGAAAGGAAGGAAGGAAGGAAAGAAGGAAAGAAGGAAAGAAGGAAAGAAGGAAGGACCTGTTAATCAGAACCAATTTCTAAAGTTATAGAAGTGATTTAAAAATTTCCTTGAATATATTCCATCATGGAAAAGAGGTATCCTAAAACAATAACAAAATCAATAACAACATAACTCCTACAGGAAAAAGGACAATGGGTGGTTATTAGGGTTAAGAGTAGGAAAATAGCTTGCTGCTGAAAGAGGCTTTCTATTTGAGAGTGCAAGCAGGTGTCTAGTAGAAGCCTGAATTGTGTCTTTCATATTCTGTTTGTCTGACCTGGTTAAAAGACATCTGTCAAGTGTGAGCAGGCCAAAGGATATCAGCATATGCCATTTTCAAATCGGGGATAGACTGACAAGATCAGTCCTGGTGGCTTGCCCTTGCCAACATTTTGTGAAACACATTCTTGTTTCTGTTTGGAGTCGCCACTGTCCAGCCTGTTGAGAGCCAGAGACTGGATAGATTCCACCTGGACTGCTATTCTGCTGTGCTTCCCATCAAATGTCAGGTCTTCTTATCTTCTTTTAACATCTCTCCCAACAGCCGAGTGAGAAATAACATAACACTGGCTATGCTGGTAATTCTTTAATTAACTTCTTGCTACTTTCAGACAAAACAATTATATTTAAAATGGAATGATTTATCTTCATGATTGACAAATCTGGTGATAAAAGGAATAACTTTTTTTTTTTTTTTTTTGGTCTATTGGCTCACAAAGAATACATATTCTGCAAATGCCAATGAGGAAAAGAAGGAAAGGAAACTAGATCCACCTGGCCATGTTTCAACCGATGAGAGTATCCTACCAGCCAAGATTTCCTACCTGCTCTGGATGTAAAATAAAATAATTGCTCACAAAAGAAAAATTTCCAGTCACTTGTTCTCAAGCTTGTATTTTTTTTTATAGTTTGACAAAAAAATGTTAGGCTATTTTGTTTTTTTTTTCCAGATTTATTGAGATATAACTGATATAGAACATTGTATGCTTAAGGTGTACAATGCAATGATTTGATACATGTTATCTACTGTCTATAGCTAAATGATTATCACAATAAGGCTAGATAACACATGCTTCACCTTACATAGTTACAGTTATTTTTGTGCATATGGTGAATATTTTTAAAATTTACTATCTCAGCAACTTCAAATATACAGTACAAGATTAATTATAGTCATTATGCTCTACATTACATCCCCGGAAACTAACTTTTAACTGGAAGTTTGTAGCCTTAAATATGTTTTTTGTTTTGTTTTTTTTTGATTTTTGGTCTGTTTGTTTTGCTATATTCTTTTCCTTCTTTTGGGGGAGGGATAATTTTTGGAACACCATTGGGAGGTCTTGCTAATTATGTGTGAATTTTTCATTCTTTATAAAAATTAATTCATTTCTAATTAATTTTGATATGGTTATGCTTATTCTTTTGGGCAATGCTTTCATGACATAAATCAAAACAATCTTCTACTAGACTGAAACCATCTGAAAGCAAGTGCATTGCAAATGAATAGCATAATTTAAGGCTGAAAAGCACATGATTATCTTGATACACCAGGAAGAAATACTTTATTCTACTCAAAATCCATTCTTGATTAAATTTGAATACAGCCACAACTCAATGCATTTTATATCATAATAATGTGTCAATATTCAACTAATAACAAACTACATAATTAAAATTTTGAAGAGAGAAATATTCTGTAGTTTCTAGCAAGTCCAATTTCAAACTATTGAGAAATAAGAAATACAAAAGTTATTTTTGTAGATGAAGTGTCTCCATAAAAATTCTAAAAGAAATAATTGAAATATAATGGAATATATAAAAATCACAATCCCTCACTCTGTTGAAACATTGAGCTTGTTTTCAAACTCAGAGGCCATCAACTGAAGAATAGATCTGGCTCTCTTGAGGAAGAATCTTCTATATTACCACAAATGTGTGTGTGTGTGTGTATTTTTCACCCCAGTCTTTGCCAAGAGAGTCATATAATATTTACCACAGTAAGGAAACACTGAGAAAGGGAATATCCAGCTACTCTGATGATTTGTAGATTCAGGGTTTTGTTCCTGAGACCCAAATGCTACCACAACCCTCTTGGAGTATACATATGTGGAGACTAGATGATACATATCAATCATCATGGTCCACTTTTTTTTTTTTTTAATACTTTGAATGCAGTGATCCTCAGGCCCATCTTGAGTTTATTTTTCTGAATCTTTAACCCTTGATATATTACTGTCTTTCAGGAGAATCGACCAGTCACATTGAGGCAAGTTGATTATGTTGGGCTCTTTCTCACTCAAAAGGAGTAGCAACAATTTGTGTTTACTGGGATTGTCACACATTCTGGAAATGAATTTCGCTTGGCTGTTCACATTGTTTTTGCCTGAGGACTTGAGGTCGTGGGACCACATATAACTATGGCCTCAGACCAAGGGAATCCCTTTACAATGAAGAGGAAACAATGACGGCTACACAATCATGGGATCGACTATTTCTTTCCATATGATGGATCTTTGAGGTAGTCTTTTAAAGGTTTAGAAAAAAACATTATCTTCATGAGAATACAGTGTGGAGATGGGGTACCCTGATATGTACGTTAAGCTAACAACTATTCATGCTGCTGTTTTTTGTTTGTTCGTTTCCAATAACTAAAATACATGAGTCTGGGAACCAAAAAAGTAGAAATAGGAATGCCCCTTTTCTTCATCATTTCCATAGATACTTTGGGGAGTTTGGAGGAATTGCAATTTTATAGTTTGTGGAATTAGAGTAAGTGCTTCCCAAAGGTAAAACATTTTCACCAGAGAACACAACGAGGAATCCAGAACATGAAACACTATATCTCCTGTCTCTTCAGTGTCAGCTTCTCAAGCTGATAGGTCAGAAGCCAAAGAAAAGATTTTCTATCCTGGAAGAGTCAATCACATGTTATTTACTTGATATAATAAAGTTACTGCTACATAGTCAGGAAAATGAAATGGACTGTCTAGAATCCAAGGACTATTGGGCCATTTACTTGTACTTCCATTCCTTGTGATAACAGTGAATTGGCAAGTGAAGTAGCCATCCAGTAATAAAAACAGGGTAATCAGAAAATCAGATTCCTCAGAGATTAAGGCCTAAATCACCTCACCAGGCAAGGTAACCTAAGCCAGTAAATAGAATGCTAGCCAGGAGAAATGGGACTTTAAAGCAATACAGGAGAAAAAATGATGAATACAAAATATGGTTTGGGGACTAGCTACTGCTATAGGAATAGCTTTTCTCATCATATTTCCAAGATCTTTTAGAGGTTGGTGCTATCACCTGGAAGCATGAGTACGGATTCTGTCTCCACATTGGGATCTCAGTGTGGAACATCAGTGAAATGGGATAACACAAGGGATGTCATAGCACATAGAATGGATGTCCCACAGCCCATCTTAGTTCATGAGTAACTGTGATAGATTTTTTTTCCCAGCACATAAAAAGCTTCCCAACGTAAGAGCATGTCTCCTCTCCTCTTCCTAAGAGCGTTTTTGAACTGAGAGGTTGTTTAGCAGCACCGTGTACTAACCCACAGAGAGGGGGTGCTAGCTCCCCGGAGTGTCAGAAAGCCCTGGCTCATTTCCCCCACAACGTTAGCTGCACATGAATGCACTGTGATAGCCATCTCTCCCTTCCTTGTCTCACACTCTTCATTTCCTCATAGGTGCTTTTTGGGATCACCTCCCAAATAAATGTTCTACATCTATTTTTATATCTCAGGGTCTTTTGAGGGGAACTCAAATAAAAAGTTGGGTAACAATAGTTAGCTATGTTGGAATGAATGTCCAGGGCCCCTTTAAGTATTGGTGCATTGACTCACCCAGCTGCTATTTAGGTTGGTTGCTAACAGCTCACAGCTGTTTGCCTTTGGAGCCTTTCCACTCTCTTCTCCCAACAGTTGTAAGCTACCTTGCCCTCGCCCGAGACGTCAGCAAATGACCTGGCTTCAAGGTAGGACAAACTCTATTTTATAATTTGTATTCTTGAGCCTCTTTATGGTATCAGAGTAAAGCTAGTGTTCAGAGGAGACAAATGTTGCTTGGTTAGTATTTTCCCTCATCCTTATCTTTCATACGCTCCTCAGGGCACTCACTCAAAAAAATCACTTGAATAGATGGAAGGAAAAATAAAATACTGTCACGGGCTTTGCATCCAGAGAAGCTGACCTAAAACACATAACATTACAGTTGGTAAGGCCCTTACATATGTGAGAACTCCAGGCACTAGACGGAGACTCCTTGGGCAGGAAGGATGAAAAGAGCTTAGAAGGGAACTAAGGACACTTAGAAATTGGTTCTGTGAGAAGGGGGATTATGTCTGCTATTCTAAAGCGTTAACCCTAAAGAGAGGCAGAGACCTAACCTCCAGAGAGATTTGAAGGATTAAAAAGCAGAGGAATTTCTGTGTATGTTTAGAAAGGTACAAGGCTCCAGGAGAAAATGCTGTGTGGTGCTAGTACAGGACCTTGGGTAAGATTTATTGAGTTTCTTGGGTGTGTATCCTTAGGAAAAAAAGATTTATCTGCACCCATGGGCAAAAAGTAAGAGGTGCTGATCTTACCCTTGTAGAGTTCTGTGTATCACAGCACGGAGTGGGAACTACAGAATGTTTTCTGTGTATATAAGAGTAAACAAAACATAACATAGAAAACCGCTAGACAGATCTAAAGAGACCTGATGGAATAGGATGACAAAGAACTTTACGACAGTGACCTATGTGAAATGAAAACTTAAACAGCAGAAGAAGTAATTGACGTCAATTTAGATGACAGCTGAGGATTATGTCTGGTTGTCTTTGCAAACAGTTGAAACATTCACCTTAATTCAGATGAAACTTTGGAGAAAAATACAAATTCTCTAATTTCCACTAAACTACAAAAGGAAGTTATTAACAGCCCATTATTTTAATCAAAGGTTTGCCATGCCATGAGATATATATTTTCTAATATTCTAATTTATGATGTAAATAGACACCAAATCAAGATTTAAATGGAAATAAAATCTAAATAAAATACTAAAATAAAATAAATAAATAAAATAAATAAATAAAATAAAATACTAAGATAAGGAAAGTGGCAAAATCTATTATTATAAAGCAGGTGATAGTAAACACACAAAAGAAGTGATAGCAAGGACAGCAAAACTTTGGGCAATATTTATAATAAATGTTTTTAGATATATATGCTCTCCAATGAGCAAATAGATATATTTCTGGAAAGTAAATGTTATTTAAAGTCTGCATAAACAAAACTTTTTCTCAACATTTATATTGTGATTTACTGTTTAAAATGTATATATATTTTTTCAATATTAGCTAATTGAATTCTTAGTATATTAATAGATAACATATCAGGCAGTTATTTACTTTTTTCCCAGCTGAGGAACTGGGACTTGATTGAAGTCAATGTAATTATACATGTGATTTGGTATAATTGTGAAATCTAACTCTTAAATTCACCTCTTTATATTCAATCTTCATTGGTCTTTACAATATACTATACTTCTTGCTTTTTTGTCATGTGACCTCTATGTTAGTGTAAATCACTTGGAAAAAATTATACAGTAGAGCAGGACCCATCCTTAAATAAATTTAGTCAGATTATACTAAAGGATATTGTAATAACTAACACAAAATAATTACACTTTGTTTTCCTTTGTAATTAAAAGTTTTGCTAGTTTGAATACAGCTCCATGGGAAATTTAGTTTTCTAAATTAAGGTTATTGTTACTCTGAGTTATTATAATAGGCTAAAGTTATATAAAAATATATGAACCCAAAAGCATATTTTAAACTAAATACCAATTAAGAACCAAACCAAAATAATAGAAAATCACTCTGTATAAAGAAGAGACATGTCAAGTTTCTTTGTTTTCATAAAGAAAAAGAAAATCAAGGATATTTTTACATGGAAGAGACTTTTGTGTTTCATCTAGCCTAACCACTTTATTTTAAAGATCAAGATGCAGAGATCATAAAGTTGAAATTGCTCATTTGCTTCTAAAGCTAGTTTATAGTATAATAGATTTAGAACCTCTCAGCTATAGAAGTGATGTATGCAATAGGCCAAAATGAGAATGAATGAGATTCTGAAATTTTTTAATGACTTGGACTTCAAGGTATTTGGTTTACTATTTGATGCTTCTTAAATAGTTATTAACTATTAACTAGTTAATAGTTAAATAAATTTTCTTACATTTAGTCAGATTGAATTATTATTAGTATGTATAATATCTTAAAATTACCACAAAGTGAAAACTGAGTATGGCAAAAATAAAGTCGAATCAATAACCACAAAGAACCAGATTTAAACAATGTTGTGAGAGTTCCAGAATGATTAGTGTAATATTATTTATAGTAGATTCATATTACCACACACTTATTGGAAACTATAACTTTAAAGTTTCTAAGCAGTATGATTTCATTATAAATAACATGAGCTTAATCATTTGACATTTAGAACAATTTCCAGAAGTAGCTCTTCAAATAACTTTTAATTTACAAGTTTATTTTCCATCTGAAATTACTTATCGTGTATAGGAAATAATTGATATGATTTTTAACACTGCAGTTATTTTAGACAATACTTGTAAGATGATTTTTGAATTATAGCTCACGGTATATTTTGCTTACCTGTTACTATTTGAGGCAGTGATAATCTTAACCTCCTTAAATTACCATATTTAGCTCTTGAATTATAAAGGCATTTAGTCCTGTACACTTAGGGTATAATAATAACTTGAATTGATAGTATATATCATAATCATAACTCAGTAGAATAAAAGAAATTTGACATAATTTGGTGCTTCACCAAACCTTAGAAAAAAGAGTATTAAGAGAAAACAAAAAAAAAGCAATGATTTTGGGTACTGATTTGAAAGTTTTGAAGTTTGTAAATATTAGAGGTTTAGAATTGCAATTCATGAATTTGTCGTATAGCAATTTCTCTGTGTGACAGAAACACAATATTTGATGGACTGCTTAAATCACTTCATTCACCACTGAACTGAAACTAAAAAGAAACATCTGTATGGTACATGACATGACTCAAACAATTCAAGAATAGAAATGAAGATGAAATGGATGATTCATCATATCATAACCAAAAAGTGAATTTATCCGTACAATATAATTATCTTAATTGGTGTTAGTTAAAAATGAGGCCTAAGTTTCCCAATTGCATTAAATTACTACTAGTTAATTATGGGAAAGTGCAGAGAAATTTAACCCCGACAAACATCACTGCACCTGCAGCTCTGCTTATATAAATTCATGCATTTGAAATATCGGCTTAAAGAGTTCTATCTTCTAAGAAAGAAATGATGTGGAAAAACTATTGTTTGGTGTGTTAGTGTACTAGTGTTTTGAAGGAGGTTTTCCTTCTGTATGTCACCATTTATTTTTTACATTCCTATGTTACTATATGCTCTGATGTAAGTGCTTTACACAAAAGTTTCCAAAAGCTATTAGGTCAAGACACTTATAAAATCATAGTATTTTGACCAAAAATAAATAAAACCCTTTTGCATTTAATGTGTGTTCTATTTGTTCTATTTGTTATTATTTATTTTTCTGATACCATTTGTTATTTTTAGACCTTTTGTTTTGATATAATTTCAGATTTTGAGAACATTTGCAAGAAAAATACAAAGAATTTTTATAAAACATTCATAAAGTGTTGCCAAATGTTAGCATTCACCACATTTCCTCTATCATTTTATCTCAATACATATATGTATGTTATTATTTGATCAGCGGTTTGAGAGTAGGTTGATACCCCTATTCTAAATAATTCAATTTGCATTTACTAAAACCAAGGACATTTTCTTATATAACACTGAAGAGATATAAATCAGGAACATTGATACAATCCTATTATCTAATCACTGGAACATTGTTTAGATGTCACATACTGTTCCAATAGTGTTCTTTTTTACAAAATGTTTCAGTATTTTTTTGTTTATTTCTAGTCCAAGACCCAATCCAGTATAACACATTGCATGTAGTTGTCACGTCTCTTTAGTTTTCTCTAATCTGAAACACTTTCTCAGATATTCTTAAGTCTTTCAGAACCTTGACATCTTTGAAAATTACAGGACAGCTATTTTGTAGAATTTCAGGCCACTTATTTTGTAAAATGCCCCTCAATTTGGCTTTGTCTGGTGTACACTCATGATTAGATTCAGGTTATGAAGTTTTGGCAGAAATATCACAAAAACGATGTTCTTCTATTCTTAGGACACATAGCAGGAAGCAATAACGTGGCATTTTAAAATATCCTAGCTTAAAGATAATTTTACTTTTGCCATCATTCTTGGCACAATCATTCTTAGTGTACAGAATATGTTGCTAAGCCATTAGATTGTTACTATTGAGAATTCAGAATTTTTATATTCTTTGATAGAGTAGATATTTACTGTTTTTCCTTTTGACATTTTTATTATTTCAGATTACATATTTGGAATTGATATTTATTAGCTGTGTTTTTTTTTTTCCTCTCTCTCAGCTTTTTCTAATTTTTCATTGAACTTGGCCTGATCAAGTGCTTCTGTTTTATAAAACTTACAAAATATTAGGATAAATTTCAGATAACCTAAACTTTCAAGAAATGTCTTGTGTCACGAATCTTGTGTTAAGAAATGTATTTTTCCTTGAATCTGTGAGTGGTATAATAATGTATCTCATTGAATGATGTGTAGATTGATAGAGGCATATCTCATTGAGTCATTCTACAGGTCACCGATTTGATCAAAGTGAACTGAATTCAAGAAAGTCATTTCTCTTTTATCCACAACAAATCACGTAGCAGCACTGCTGCAATGTAGTTGGTGTTTGAGATTACAACTGCCAACATCCTTTCAATTAGTTCCTTCTCATTGTGTAGCTGTAGGCCATATACAAAGTACTAAAGGTGATAACAAATTTGTCACTTGTTGTAAGGTAGCATTGACTTTTTGGTGCTATTTATGCTCTACAGCTTCAACAAAGGGATAGACAAACTAATTTCCAGCTAAGATGACATTATCGCTTAAAATTTGTGTCCTGACCTTTATTGGATCACTTTTCTCCCCTCCTCCTGAGAGCTTTTTTCCAGTAAGCCTCTCAAAAAAAAGCGAAAGAAACCCAGAAATCTCCTTCTTAGATTCCGTTTCTAAGAAACTTGACCTGAGAGAGTACATACCAGGAGTCATCGTAGGAAATAACTCCGGAGAATGTGGTTCTGGATGGCAAGGAGGATCTCATCACTGGTTGCAAGTAGAGTACTGACAATCTTTGGAATGCTCTAATAGTGTGTTTGCTAAGGCCTTATCCATGATGGACTGGAATAGGATACAGTGAAAAGAGGACGCACTGGCAATGCAATGTCTCAGGTGTTTGAGAGATACGAGAAAGAGAACAATTATAAGGACAGTAGAATTTGGTGGCTATTGCTAAGTGCTAATAATAAATTAATCGGAGAAAGTGATTGTCTCAGATCCATTGATCAACCATTTAAAGCAATTTGTGGAAGTCAGAATGCCTCCTTAGCGGTTTTTAAGAAAAACCTTATCTCCTGCAGCTAGTGGATGAAGATGGCCAGATAATCAGGCAGGACAGGACATAACTGTATAAGTGGTAGAAATTCAGAGATGACTGAATTCTCAGTCTAGAAGGATTACCTATTTCAGAGTCAACACCATGAGAGGAAAGGAAGGAGACAGGAGATTTTTGATAGATATGTAAGGAGATATGTACAAGGATCCTTTAATGCTTTGATGCCCCGCGTTAGAGGATAATGACAATACTTTGCTAAAACATTGTGGAAAGGTCTTAACTGATGTAATTTATTGGCTGGAAAATTCTCTCTCTCCTTAGGCTGTGTCCCACCTTCTCTCGTGGCCAGCAAACTAATAACTATGGCCAAGTCTCAGCATGACCAAACTGAGAGTGGATATTTTGGGGGTGCTGAATGAGGGGTGTGTGTGTGTGTGTGTGTGTGTACTTTAAAACTGGATAATGGTTTTTGTTAATATCTGAACACTCTCTTGTGACTTGGGATTTAATGCCCTAGGAAGAGTCCTTAGAGCCAGTTCTGATACACTACTGGGACCACCCCTGGAAACTAGAAAAATAGCAGTAGCTCACATTGAATAAAATGAAGCTTACAGAAATGTGGAGGCAGAGAGTGGAAGAAGGGCACAAAATCATAGAGAAATAGGTATACTGGAATGTAAGGCACAAGAAACCACCTGCCGTGTTTTTGTTTTTGTTTTTGTTTTTGTTTTTCTAGCCAGGAGTGGTAGGGAACTTCATTTACAATGGCTAGAATGACAACCTAATTGAGGGGAACACTGATGTCACAGAGGAGCTCAGTAGTGGATGTTCTGGACAGATGATGTGAAAAGGAGGAGATACTGTTGTAGAACTGGGTTCCCAATTCTAACTGGAGGTGATATGATTTCTGAATAGAAGTCAGATGGCAGCACTTTAACTGTACAGGCAAGGTGGACATCATTTTCTTTACTGGTAACAAAGCCAAAAGAACACGTCTGACCTAGGGGATGCTGCACAACCTCACCTTAACCCATTCGAGCCACTTTATGGCAAAAGAGGTGAGGCGGTGAGCATATGACCACGGGAGCCACTGGTTCTGCTATGTGCTACATTATGCAGATGCCTCTTTCCTGGTGTAGTATAGTAAATGGCGATGGTGGACCTCCAGCATCAATATGCCTTGTAAAGGTGGTGAATTTTGAGGGAATACATGGAGAAAGGAAGTACTGCATAATTGTGTATTTTGACATTTGAGTTATACAGGGGAAATAATAATTATAAAGACTTTAAAATTTAGTATCCACAGTCCAGTAGTGCTTTTCATACATTGAAGAGAGAAAATGACCAGCTCAGTTCAGTCAATTACTGATCCCTTCTTATTCTGGACACTGCTCAGACGTCCATCGCCTAGAGAGGCTACAAAATAACCATGGAGATTCACCTCTCAGATCTCACTTCAAGAGACCCTGCTATAGGGAACATAGCTAAATGACATTCTCTAGCTTTAGCACATTCTATTTATTGTGTATTCATACGAGTGCACTTCCACTAGACTACTTCTAACCAATGACTGAACACAGTGAGGGAACTAGAACTAAACTATTCTTGCTTGATACAGGATTCCCTTAACGGAGCACATTAAACTATTTCACATGAGACTGTAAGGAACTCAAGAATAATTATGCAAGAAAGATGATATTGTTTGTATTTGTGACTTTAATTTCTTCATTAGAGAAAAGGAGAAAGATGCATTTTATCTGAAATTTAGTATTTTTTTTAACATTATCTGATTCATATGTGTAGCGTATCAGGTAAATTTGGACAAACCAGTTGACTTCATGACATGTTCAATATGATAAGGGAACAAGACTAGGGGATAAGTTGTACACTTTGTCAAAATTGAAAACAATTTTCTATGTCCACTTTAATAAAATTTGTTTTCTTTTATATTTTAGTAAAGTATCTCTTAATGTCACTTAGCTCATGTTGGCTAATAAAGTGTTTCAAATCATCTATATCCTTCCTGGTTTTCTTCCTAATTGTTCTGTCAGTTGTTAAGAGAGAAATATTGAATTATCTGACTATAGCTATGAATTTTTCAGTTTCTCCTTGCAGTTCTTTCGGATTTTCTTCATGAATTTTGCACCTCTGTTCATAGGCATATGAAAATTTAGAATTGTGATGTATTCCTAATGGATTGACCTCTTTGTTATTATGAAATAAACTTCTCATCCTGGTCATATTCTTTCTTCTGAAATCTAATTTGTCTGATATTAATAGAGCCATCCCTTGGCTTCATTTGATTAATGTTAGCATTATATATCCTTTTTCATTTAATTGATTTTTTTCTTTATATTTAAGATGTGTTTCTTGCTGGCAGTCTGTAATTAGCTGGTGGTTATTTTATATCCAATCTTACAACCTCTGTATTTTAATTGGGGTATTTATATACCATTTCATTTTAATGCTATTATTATTATAACTTAGTTTAAACCTTCCATGTTGCTATTTATTGCTATATGACCCATTTGGTTTATTTTTCTGTGTGCTCTTTTCTGCTATCATTTGTATTAATTGAGAAGTTTCTATGATTTAATTTAATTTTATTCACACATTGGTGATAACTCTTTGCTTTGCAAGTTTTAGTAGTTGTTTTATGACTTATGGCATGTATCTTTAATTGATCACAGTCTACTTTAATACAATAGAACTATCCATATAGATTGAGTTTACAATAGATTAGTTTCTTTTCTACCCTTCCTAACTTTTGTGTTATTGTCATACATTTTATTTTTATATTTTCATTAACTTTACACTGTACTGTTATTATTTTTGTTTAAATAATACATTATATTTGAAGAGGTACAAAGTTAGCAAAATACCTTTTATACATATTACTGATTTTGTTTCCATTTCTAGTCTTTATTCCTTCATGAAGATCCATATTATCATTTTGTTTCCCATGTCTGAAAGACATTCTGTAAATTCTTGGATAGTGTGGTATGTTGGTGACTAATTCTGAAAAAGCATTAATTTTGCCTTTCTGTTTGAAATATATGTTTTCCTGGGTATACTATAGGTGGTTACATTATTCCCCCAGTCTTCTATTCTTTCAGTTCTTTAAAGATGTTGCATCATTGTCTTCTCACTTGCATCATATCTAATAAGACATTTACACTCATCTATATTTCTATTCTTCAGTACATAATGTACACTCTGGTTGCATTCAGATAATCTATTTACTGCTGCTTTTGATGAGTTTTATTAGGATGTCTTCCTATATCTTGATTTTATCTTTGATTTTCTTGGTGTCAGCTCAAATTTTCATCAACTTTGTACAACGTTCATATTTCTTCAAATGTTTTCCTATTTTATAATTCTTTAATTGTGTAATTCATTAACTACACATACATTAAAGCACTTGATGTGGTCCCAAAAATCACTGATGCTGTGTTCATTTTCTTCAAATTCTCTTTTCTGTGTTGATTATGGAAAATTTCTATTCCTACAACTTAAAGTTCACTAATTTTGTTTTCTACAGTCTAAACTTTACTTGATCCCAGCTAGTATAATTTTTTCTACTCACACATTAGAGTTCCATATCCAGAAGTTCAATTTGGATAATATTATATCTTCCATGTCTTTTCTTATTGGACATATAGAAATCAATTTTAATAATTCTTTTATTAATTAATTTAATTGACTTTTTAGTGTCCTTGTCTGGTAATTGTAACAGCTATGCTAAGTTTAGGTCAGTTTCTATCAATTGGTTTTTATGGCATTATAGACAAATTTGACTGGATGTTAGATGTCATAAATTCTACTTTGTTCAGTGCTAGATATGTTTTATTTCTACATATATTTTTGAGCTTTTGTCTGTGATGCAGTGAAGGTATACGGAACAAGTCTGGTATTTTAGTTCTTACTTTTAAGGTTTGCTATATACTCATAGAGCAGTGCTCAATCTAGGACTTATGATTCCCCACTGCTGAGCCAGTATCCCATGAATCTTGAGGTTTTTCCAGTATGTCTTATGGAAACGAATCGTTCCCATCTCAGTAACAGACACAGTTACCCCTAATTCTTTTGGATGGTCCTATCCCCAGCCTAAGGTTAATTTCCCTTTTATATGCATTATCAGTACTCAATGAAATGCTCCAGGGGTAACTTCAGCAGATCTCCTGAGGTCTCTCTGTGCATCAATACTGTGATCTCTCTGCACTCTTCAAATTAATATCCTCAATCAGAGAGCCTGTTAGTCTCCTCCTGGGCTTCTCTTTTCTGTGCTGCGTGCTTAAAACAATCTCAAAGGCAAGAAGCAGAGGTCATTGTTGGGCTCAATTAATTTGTTTCACATTAGGTACAAATTTTCATTGTCTGATGAAAAGTTTCTTGAGTTATTTCATATATTTTGTGCTTTTTGCCTATTATTATTTTAACAGCAATTTAGTTGTATTCACACATATAGGGCACTATAGTAGAATGAATCAAGAAAAATTTTCAAAATATAAATTGACTAAATTCATAAGAAACCTTTAAAATATTATTAAAAATCTCTCTATATACATATATGTACAATTTTATTCATAAAGGACAATCAAGTCATGATTACTTTCCTAGAAATATAAGAACAATTATTAACTAGGTGGTTATACAAATTCTCCTATTATAGTCACAGTGGTACTGAGGGGAACTCTAAGCAAATATTTGATATGAGGCTTACTTAAGGTTAAAAAATGCAGATAGTCTAAGCTAAGAGTCCATGAAAAATATGCAATTTAATTTGTTGAGTTTTTCACTATGTTTGATGTGGGTTTTACTTTGCATTCCTTACATTTAATCACTTTAAGAAAACATTATTTCATTAGATTAATTCCTTTCAAGTATTCATATATCTTAACTTTAGAAAGTATTTTCTGATTATATATCTAAATCCTAGCAAAATTGGAATGGAATTGAACTCTGAAGAAGTCCCAGGTTTTTGATACTGACATTAGGACAATATCAGGGCCACTATGGATTTTAGTGTATTCTAAGCAGTAAAAATATCTCGTGGATTCTACAAAGGACTTTCAAGTAAAGCAAATCCAAAAGGGTTATCTATCCACACAGAACGCTTGAAGCAGTTTTACATGTGTTTCAACACAGTTTTACGTGTTGAAGCAGTTTACATGTGTTTCAACAGTGGGTATTCCTTCTCCTCACACTAGGAAGTTAATGTTTTGAGGAAGATACTTGAAATAGAATCTTCTGTTCCATTCTTCTGCTTCTCTTATGACAGGCTGCTGAAGATAGTAAGCCAGCCAGCATCCCAAATTCTAAGATAATTTTACCTTTCTTCCATTCTACAATTTTTGTAATATATTTGTCACTTTAACTTATCACAAGGAATCTTATACTGATACATGCTTTTGTTCTTTTGTAATGTAGTTTTCTTTTGAACTACAGTAAACCTTTGGTGTAAGCCAAATATTTAAGGGGAGTTTTTTAGACATATTTCAGGGTCTTCCTTTACTACATGGCTTTCTCCTTCTGGGATTTCTCCCCTCACATTTGAGTGATGCTGAGATCCCTAATTATGTCTTATGATATCTCTAGACAGTGAAATAGTGGCTCCTTGAATTTAATGCTATCAAGAGAAAAATAATTAAAGATAAATCTAATTCAATGAGTTTGGTTTCCTTTCTCAAGAGTTAAATCACCTTCAAGTTTTTCCTGGTTTTGGCCCTTTGGCACTATGACTTTAAATCTTTTTTTTGTGTGTTAATATATGTATTTTTGTGTTTGTAATTGCTGCTTGAGCCCATTACAAACTGCTCCATGATTACCTGAACTGGATCTTTTAGAATTTTATTTATTTTATTATTTTACATGGGATAGTATGTTCCTTGTGGCCTAAATTAACATATGAGGAATTTTCATGATGTTATTTGTTTTGGAGCCTAAAGAGAGATTTCTGTGTGGTGATTCCAGTGTTTGAATAGCTATACTATAATTTAGAGCTGCTATTTTTCATAACCTCCCCAAAATAGGTGGGCACAGAGAATGTTGATTAGCTTTAGTTATTATAAACAATAAAGTCATTTAATGTATTGTGATTTAAAAAGGTGAATTGTAAAGCAAAATGTAAGGGATTGTGGTAGGCTAAAACTGTTGGAACACAAAAATTAATATCTTACTGAATAAAAAGATATATTGCTCAACATCCTTTATTTACTAGATATATGCATTAAATTAGTTCTATTTCACATCTGAGTGAAGGTTTTACTTTATTAATGAATTGTCTTGATGCTCAATGTGCACAGCTAAGCAGGACACACTCCATCACTAATCAAGTAAAATAAAGGTTAGTTTGTCAAGAGCAATTGTGAACCAGAAATGAACCTACTACTGACTGCCATTCTTGGCTGCAGGAAAAGTCTTTTTGAGAACAAGAAGTGGGGAAAGAAAATGTTTCCTGAAAGTTTGTACCACAGGCTTCCTGTAAGAATTTGCAAATATATTAGCATCATTGATATCAGGTTGGTGCAAAAGTAATTGCAGTCTAAAAGAATTGCAAAACCTCAATTACTTTTGCATCAGCCTAATATTATACAGAAGTAAAAAAATTATTCATTTTAATCTCTAGTGGTACCTCAAAAATAGTGCTCCTGGTGACCTGTGAAACATAAAAAGGAGGGTTTCTAGTAATTTAAAAGTCAGATATCTGATTGGATACCGTGGAGAAGAGAGCAGTAGTTATATTCCCAGAAATCAACTTCCAGAATGCAAACATGTCACGAGCTGGACCTGACCCTTATCTATTCAAAAGTGCCATCTATATCTGCCCTGAATGTTATAAACTGAATTCCAAGATTGGTTGGAGAATCCGTGTTAGAGTTACATATTAATTCTATACTAACAAAGGAAATATAATGAATTGCAGTTAGGTATTATAGATACATTTCTATAATTCACATACTTATGTTAAACAGAAACCAACTTTAGAAGCTATTTCACACAAATGAGACTGAATTTTAGGAGGGGTTACTATTTTATCGACAGTTCATCAAGTCTGTGTGACTTCTGTTTAGACTTTGTGGTTGTTAGTGATTCATACGTACTGTCCAGTGAGTCATAATTCCACAAGTAATGATGCCTGAGTGGTTCTATTTCTTCCATTTTAAGAAAGAAATAAACTATTAAATTTGTAGTACTCAATATATACCAATAACAAAAGATGAATACAAGTCATGTTTGACTTCTGCAATTATAAGTGGTTACATCAGCGTAATTATAAACAGTTTTTTCCTTTCTTAAAATGTGTATACATTTTTGTGGCACACTCTGTATATGTGTTTATATATTTTATATATTGAATTCATATAATTTAATATAATATATATTTAATTTAAATATATATATATTTAAAGTTTTGAAGGATAATGGTCAATTTTTAAGCTTACCTTTGTGTTTATACTGTACTTCAGTGTTATTCAGGTAAATCAATAAGGCAAGAGATATAAAGCAAAAGGATTTTAAGAAAGACATTCCAACTGGTTGTATACAGATATCACCATGTGTGTAGAAATTAGTATAGAATCTTCAAAATGCTATTAGAACTAATTAAGTGAATTTACTAATTTGTAGAATACAAGGTCAGTATATGAACTCAGCTTTATAAATTCATACACACACACGTGTGCACACACACACACACACACACACACACACACCCCTGGAAAATGACTTCAGTAAACCATCACTACTTAAATAGAATACACATAGCTTGGAATGAACCTGATAAAAGTTATGCAAGTCTTCTAGAGAGAACATTAGAATGTATGGTTGAGAAAAACTTAACCACAAATAAATGTAGAGATATACTGAATTCATGGACTGTAAGACAATATTTGTACGATATCCATTCTGCTAAATGAATCCATAATTTCAATGCAATTCCCTTAAAAATACAGGCAAGTATTTGGGAAAAATGGACAGGTGGTTTCTAAACTTGCATGGGGATGCAAAAATAAAAAAAAATAATGTAGAAATTCTAAGATACTTACAAAAAATGAAAAAAGGTGGAGGATTTTAAAATACCAGCTATCTAGTTTTTCTGTAAAGATAGAGCAATCGAGGTAATTTTTTAGAATTTATGTTTTATTTAGTTTACCTTTCTTAAGTAAGAATACAAATTTACAAGATTATGTTTTTATTGAAGAAAAAAAGATAATGCTATGATGTCATAAGAAAAACAAATAGATCAATAGAACGTAATAAATAACCCAGAATTAAAGACACACACACACACACACACACACACACACACACGTATATCAAGTGACACCTTTTACCCCGTTGTCAAGTCAAATCAATCAAAAAGGGTCTTTTGAGTAATTAAAACTATCTACTAGGTATTTTCATGGGAAAAACATAAACCATGTCACCTACTTCATCTGTACATTATAAAAATAATTTGAAATAGATAAACTTCATTATAGAAGACAATAAAAAATGTTAGAAGAAAACAGTCCGATATCTTCATGACATTGGGTTAAATTTTTTTAAACACTATATAGTGAACACTGATCATTAAAAAATAAATTTTATATCATCAAATTAAACATGTTTGCTACTTAAAAGACATCATTAACCAATCTATTATACAAGTCACAGGCTGGAAGAAAATATATGTAATACATATATTCTGTTAAGGAACTGGTACCCAGAATTACTCCTATAAATGCTCCTATCAATCTTCAATAAACAGCAACTATAATGAAAATTAGCAAAATTATGAATAGACACCTCACAAAAAAAGATATAAGACTATCCAATAAAATATGAAAACATGCTCATCATTATTTATTAAGGAAATGAAAAGCAACGCACAATAAGAGACCATTTTACACATACTAGAATAGCTAAAACCCAAAGTACTTAGGTGTTAACCACATGTTGGCAAGGATTGACAAAAGGAGATCTCTTGTATATTGATGGTGGGATAATAGTTACATGACCACTTTGTGGAAATCTGTTGTAATTAAAGTTAAATATACATCTTGGTTATCACCCTGCAATTACTCGTTTAGGTATTAACCACATAAATGTAAAAGAGTTAAAAATATTTGTACAGATGTATTCATGAGAACCAGTAACTGGAAACAACCCAAATCTTTATGAAAGAAAGAATAAAAACATTATGGTATATAGATGATATGGAATATTACTTAAGTAAAAAACAAATTATGGATAAATTCAACACCATAGATAAACTTTAAAAAAACACTATTTTGAAAAAGAGGAATCACACAAAACAAACACAGAATTTATTCACTTAGCAGGCAAAATTAGTAAATAATGAAAGGGGTCAGAAAGCTATTGACTCTGGAAGAGATGGAATCAACTTAAGAGGAGCTTGTGTTCTGGGGTGATGGAAATTTTTCTATATATAATTTTTGGAGGTGCTTATACAGGTGTTTACAATTGTTTATACTCATCAAACGATACATTTCTGTATATTATATTGGATGCATATTACAGATTCATTAAAAAAGCTATAAAAGAACTATTTTGTAAATTAAGTTTATACCACAGTTCTGGGAGCATACACAAACCTTATACCAACTCTCTGAACTTCTTATATGATTAGACAGTTGACAATTATTGTTATTTATTTTCAGTACAATGTCTGGGGTGGCAGGCAAATCACTAGGTTGTGCTTACAAAAAGCATATGTGAGTCCTGGAAAGCTCTGAACATGCGAAATTCGGTGTATAGGGTTTTTGTTATTATTTGGTTTTAGTTTTTAGTTTCTTTAAACAAAGGAAAGCTAGTGGTAAAAAAAAATATACGAGATTCAGTTTATAAATGTTGTATCTACTCTGTTTGTTTTGAAAAACCACATAGTTATACCTTTTATTCAGTTTATTTTATTTTCCACAGTTGACCACTTTTTCTGGGAAACTAGACAAATATAGCTGATAACCTTGAATGAAAGTTATATAGGCTGGCATTTATTACCTAAAAGCCATCTTTCATTGAATATATTCTTGTTTTAGACACTGTATCAGGTTCTGGGATTAGAAAATAATGTGGGTAGTTTAATAATATAATATAGATGAAAACTTCCTAGCAGTGAATTTTGCCCCTATTTACCATTCTTTTAGTTAAGATCATCTCGTCTGGCCCATTTACTAACTGTATTATTTCTTCTTTCATCAGGTTCAAAATATTTTTATCACATTTTAAAACCTGACTATATTGTCTCATCTCCCATTTAAATTCTCATCAAACAATTGAACATAATAGCCTGTGTATCTTCTTGGTGTTTCTACCTCATTTATGTTCTCTGGGCACCTTTCCACTTACCTTTCTCTTTCATTCTCTGTATCTGGAGTATTTCTTTATCCATCTGTTAAACTATCTAAGTCTTCCCTCCAGGATTGATTCTATCACAAAATTAAACTGCACCACCATCTGCTTCAAACAAATAAACAATAGAGAGTATACATTTGAATATATCATTAAATATTTAAAAATTATTTTTCTCATTTTACAAGGCCACATAGGGAAAAACCCAAAAACAAAACCATTAATTCTCATATCATTCACTGAATATCAAAATGCCAAATTTATCTTTTCTACTTTTAAAATGTACACTTTTTCCCAAACATAAATTTTATTATCAGGGTGTTTGTTCAGGTTATAAAAGTTTTATTTTATAATGTTATAAAGGTGTAATCATTTTCTAAGAAAGAAAGTATATCGTTACAGCTACACTACTTTAAAATTAAAGTTTGAGAGACTTAATGAAATATTTTGAGTTGTCCTCATTTCCAAGATAATATACACATGCACATAATTTGTAATCTTGATGGCTAAAATTGCATTTTATCTAGTATGCCTTATATTTTATTAAATTTCACACTGTGCAATTAATGGACCTAAACCACTTTGGGAATTAGTCATATAAGCATGTGTGTAAGTAAGTGTGCAGACCATGTAGTATCTTATTTCCAAGGGGCTAAATGATTAACCCCTTGGAAGTAAATTCACTTTGTTGGTATTTTCCAAGGGCTTAATTATTTCCAAATATTAAAAAAAAGACAGGTTTTGATCTATCTTTTAAGTCATGTTTATCAATGCGTAAAAGTGTATGTACCACCAACAAGAACATAAACACATCTACCGCAATCAACATCATCGTTATATACAATCAACATGTAGAAAGCAAGCTATAAATTGTCATGAGTTACTTGATTTACACTGAATAGACTCTGCCTTCTCATATTCCCTTCTTCCTGACCAACAGCTCAGTTATTGATATCTGATTTTGATGATAAAGATTATTTATTTCATCTTCCAATATTATGAGTAATTCATCCCATTATTATCTTTGGCTACATAATGAGACATTTGATTATGCAATATTTGACACGTTCTCTGAATCCTTTGAGCTTTAAATTATAGTGGGAAAGACACTCATTCAGCAAGTTAAGCACCTGTCATGCAGTAGAAAATGTGTTAGACACTAGGGGCATAGTTATAAGCAGTGGATTTTTTTTTCTGTTTTCGATATGTAAAAAATCTAATGTTTTACAATATTAATTAGAAAAATGAAAGTATTAAAGGTTATAGTAGCATAGCATTGGAAGGATTAGGAAAGGCCACATTGAAGAACATAGATTAATGAATGAGGACTAATGGTTATCCTTAAATATAAAAAAAGGTGAAGGATACAGGTAGAAAGGAAAGTACAGAAAGATGTAAGAAACAGCCTGGAATATTACAGGAATTGGAATTAGTTCCATATAATTAATAATATTACAGAAATTAGAATTAATTCCAAAATTAGCAATTTTGGTATCAATTCTGTTCATTTTTCCCCCCTAGATTAATTTCTGGTGCATTCATTTTATAGACTGCTGAGTCAGCTAAGGCTAATCCCTGGATTCTCTTGGTCCCTTCCTCATTCTTATAAAATTACCTTGATCATACACACCATAAGTTAATATAAAAATGATTACTGTTAAGCAGTATTTAAGGAGAAATATAGTCATATATATGTATATACTTGTATATGCATGTATATGCATATATATATGTATATAATTTCCATTAAATTACAAAAAAAGTTAAAATATTTTGCACTTTTAAATTTTAATATACAAGCCAGAGAATCACAATAGTAGACAAGAAACATAAGATGGAAATTCTAAAGGAGAGTCTCAAATGCACTTGAAAATGCAGTACTGACAAAGTAAAAAATTAAACTACTTAGAAAACATTCTTACATAATTTAGCTTCCAACATTTCCCTTTTGTATTTCTTTAATATTACTAAGAGTAGGTGAACACAATATGTGCTTCTTAATGTTAGTTTGTTGACTATTTCCATTATTGTGAAATAGAATGTGAGCCAAAGCCAACAACAACCTTTTCACAATTTAGTGTAAAACATCTCCCAGTACTGCTGACACTGGAGCGCAAACTTCTTCGCTCACACATTGGCTGAGACAGAGAAAACTCACATAAAATAACGCATTTCATGATGGGAATCAAAACAAGTAGTTATTAAATTATTCTTTTGCATAAATGAAAGAAAAGCATAAAAATTGAAGTATATATATCATCTTAAATATGATTTTTTAACAGGTAAAGTCATATCAGCAAGAAGGTTCCATGTTATTATTCATTAACATGCATTTATTAAGTACTTTGTGAGAACATGAAGATATGATAGGCTATATAGAGAAATTGACTTCAAAATAGACAATTTATTGTACAATATCTAGATACTGTCTTAGAAATGCTGTGAAATGAGAAATAGGGGTGTTTAATTTGATCTCTGTGGCCAGAAAAAGCATCAGAGAAGGCTAGGCAGATGGGCACACCCAATAACAGCATGTTTTCATTGGGGGAAATCACCTGCATAAAAATGAAAATAAAAGAATAACTGGTAAATGTTATTTGCAAAGCAAATGGATATCTCCATATAACTGACAATTTAATTTTGAAAAGTATTTTATTAATATCGACCATTGGTTCTTTAAAAATTTATATTTCTAATTCCCCTTTAAAGTCTAATAAAAATGATAGACACTGCTACACTGAACCTGACTTTGTTTAACCAGAGCCTCTCCACATACTACACCTGGCAGGCTCAAACTACTGCACAGGATGAAAAGCAAGATCACACGTTGTTCCCGTTATCCAAATAATATCCTCAGGCATCCCACCAACCTTGTTTAGTTGTTCAGAGTATTTGTTAGTTATTTTTGTGTATTTTACTTTGTATAAATGTTACTTTATCACCCTAAATAATTTTATTTGCTAATTTATATGTTTTCTTTAATATATTATGTAATATTTCTCATATATTAAAGTCTCCATAATAACTTTATTCAATATATTGTTTAATCCGTGTATTATTTTATCAATAAATATTTATTGCACATTTATGTGTTTACTTACCTGTCAGCTGAGCTGAAGAGAGCTCAGCTCAGCTGAAGAGAGTTACACTGCCAGGTGCAAGAGTAGTTGATAAAAACAACAAACCCAAATGAAAATTAATGGTTAAGGCTTTATCACTTACGGTGATAATACCGCGTGTTGTGGTGGTTATTACAGAGGACTAAGAGCTTATCCCTGATTCTCTGCTTGGAACCATGTTAGGTATTATTTTCAACAATCAACCTTCACAAGAGTTGGTTTCTTTGCTTTATTCTTATTACAAAAATCAAAAATTTATATTTTTGTAATCTTCTGTAAATGGGATCTGTTCCTTTAGAACTGACAACAATTGAAACATATTTGAATTTGCACTCTACTTTCCATTAGTGTTATTTTCAAGTTTTTTTGGTGTTTTGCTTCTTTTTCCCTCTTGGACACTTTCCCAGATTGTCTCCGATACACTCCTTTTGCATAACTACATTAACATTAATTACAGTAACAACTTCTGTTTCATTCATTCATTGATTCATTCAGTCACTTGATATTTCATGAACTTTACTATTGTTTGATACTGTGCTGAGGATTGGGAATACAAATGTGAAACTAAGGTACATGGCCCCTGAATAGTGAATTCTTTCTAGAGGTAAGTGAAAACAAAATATTAAATTAAAATATGATAATAAATCAAAAGTGATTTACCAAGTGTAATAATTTGCTATGACAAAACAAGCAAGGGGTTAGGATTGAAAGTTGTAGAATGTAGAATCCTGAGACTGAAATTTCCTTGCTTCATCTCAAATGGACTGCTTAGCAATTTGGTGTATGATGTGTACCGAGTTAGAGGAATTCGGTCTGCTATAACCTGCCAATGTTAGCCATACAATGAAAAGGAATGCATTAATTCTAAATCCTAACAAGTAGGAGTGTCATAATTCTTATATTGAAGTTATTTTAGAGCACAGCTCCCATTACTTTTCAGTTGTTTCCTGGAACAGGAAAAGGCAACGAAGCAAATTCAAATGTCTTTGTTTTCTAAAAGTTTCTAAAAGTTTAGCATTAGTTTCATAGAGTGGACTTGAGTTTTAGAAGAGGAATTCACATCTTGCAAGGCTTCCAGCCATGTTCTCATCTAGTCATCTGGCAAAATGACTTAGACAGCTATACACTAGTCACATTCATATGACCTTGAACACCATGATATCTTTAAAGAGAGTTGTGTTTTTTTTTTCTTTTTCCTCAACCTAATTCAGTATCCTGAGATGAATGAACGGGTATGTATTAATATATGACCCTCCTGCTAATGAACATTCAGATCCCTCAAGGCCTGGAACCAATTTGATAGTTGCCTGAGTATTATTCTCCAAGACTTCATTAACTGATATCATAATTTCCAAAGACTTAAATGATATTATTGGCAATTTTTCTGCCAAAGCATCATCCATTGGTATTCTGAATTGGGAATATTACTTCCCTGAGGACAAATTCTCAATGGATAATTGGCCATAGTATATGAAAATAATCATTCAAGGTCATTTTAAAATCAAAATATAATACTGCTCACGTCAGGTATTCTGATAACAAGAGAAAATGTAAGTGGCTTCTGTATCAGGTAGACTATATTTTTATTAATCACCATTTCTTTGTTAGTCTCTATTATAGGAATTTATTCTATTAAAATGTAAAATATAAAATATTTAATATTTACAACAATATAAATTGACAAGAGAAATGTAATATACCTACAGCTGTCATTAAACTAACTAAAGTACTGTGCAACATTTCAGATTGCTCAATTTAAAAATACTATTGCAAAATAAAAATACATTAATATATTAATATAAATACATATATATATATATATATATATATATATATATATATATAGTAAAAAGTCTAAAGTTCTAACCAACAACCCATTAGCCATCCTGAGGTACAAACACTATCCAGAGCCTGGAAAATTTTATGCCCATGAATGTTCTTTTTCAATCTTACTATATGTGTAAACATGTATGTGTGTATTCAAGAACACATATGTTTACATTTTCATTTTTATGGAGCTTTGCACATATAAGAAAAATTTTTAAAAGAACGTATGTATGTGTGTGTATTTAAAATGAACCTAAATGCTATCCTACTGGGCATATTTAGTACTTTATATTTTTAATTCAACATTGTGCTTTTCATTTTTTTCCATGTTAACGTGGAAATCTAGTATATTCATTCTAATTATTGTAATGTATTACATTATTTGAATGATCCTATTTATTCATTCCACAAATGAGCTGTTAGTGTTTCTGGTTTTTGTTCACACTTTTTCTTTTTTTCTTTTTTTTTTTTTTTTTTTTTACCATTACTTTCAGTGTGGAGTGAACATATTTTCACCTGTATCTTTGGGTATTGTGTGGCAATGCCTTTAGAGAAAATGCATACGAATAAAATTGTTGAGCATTCGAATATTCATGTCTATCTATAATCAATTTGACAAATGGACTTTGCATAAGAATGCTCCACTAAAACTGCATAAAAAGTTTTATTGTCTTTCATCCTAAACCCCTATTCCACACTACCTGATGAGTGTTTCTCTTTTATTTGCATTTTCCCTCAGTAGTATTGAGAATGAGCATATATTTTTTCCAACAGTATTCTTTCCTTGTTTTTCCTGTTATAATATCTTGTTCAATTTTCTTTTGAACTTTTGTGTTTTTATTTATAAGTATTCTTATCCATAAAAATGCTCATAATTGTTACAAAGCTTAAATCGACAACCCGATGTCATTTTATTCTCTTGGCTTTCCACTGACTGCTCCAACATGCTATTACTGCTTGTGATATCAGTTCACTGACACATAAAAGAGGAAGTGGGAAACTTGTATATCTGTCAACTTAGTAATATCCCTGTAAGAAGCTTTCCTAGGAACTATACCTTATGACTGACACGTATATCTTGTTGGCCACCATTTCTTTCACTTGTGCCAAAGGTTGTTTAAAGCAGAAAAGGCGTGAGTATTATGGCTCATGTCACATTGAAGGAACAGGCATCTGTCATAACAACAATATTGCCGTTAAAAAAAAACAACAATAAATATATACATATGCACACACAGATGATACACATACTCATTTAAACACTTAAAGATAACTCTCTCTGGTCTTCTTGTGTTGTAGTTTGGGTCATAAAAAAGTAATATTAATAATGTCTAATACCTCATTTTGATTACTATTTTAAAGAAGTATATTTGTGCAATATATATATGTTTATATAAACTAAATTTTAATTTGAAAATATCATGTCCACGTTTGAAATATATATCCCAGTTCCATTCTGCTATATAGCACTTTGGTCATAAACATAGTGAAGAAGGAGAAGGAAGAATGCGTATGAATCTATCCCTTTGGGTATTTCTTTACATTTGTTACCTGTGTCTAGATTCAGGTTCTCAAAACCCCTGCTTGGATATATGTAGGCATAATTTCTAAGTATGATATGTATAATTTCAATTTTCTGACTCTTTACTACTATTCCCACACATTATTCTCACCTTCTTAATACACACACACACTCACACACTCACACTCACACTACACTAGAACATCCCTTTTCACTATATTTGAACTCTACTGATCCCCAAATTAATGTTACACCTCTTTCTTTGCTATGTTGGGTTGGGTGATCTGAAAGGAATTCATGGGTCAGGCTCAATAAGTCATGTAAGAGAAGTCTCTTTCTTCTCTACATTCCTGGACTTCCTAGAACTTTTACTTTCAAATTTAGAATAGGAAAGAATCTCTTGAAGAACTGCATTAAAATGCACATCCTGGAATCTCAATACTATTTTTCCTACCACAGAGATTTTTTTTTTAATTATATGATTTCACTGATATGTGGTATATAAAACTGAAAACAACAAAGGAACAAGACAAACCACAGATATTTTGAATTAGTTTGACTTAGACTCTAAGTTGCAGAGGGAAGTCTCATCTTGTACACAGCAACTGGGCTTGCCTTTGAATTCCATCCATAGAAGATAAAAGAAAGTAAAGGGAGGAAAACTTCAAAAGTAATTTCTAAAGATTCCAAATGAAGAATTTGCCTAAAACCAATTTATAAGATAATTGCCAGCACCTACACACTCAAAGCTCCACCATTGATAATACAATGCTGCTCTGTTTTTACAGTCAATTTCCTTTCACCTCCTCATGGAAGGTGGAGTGATTTCTCAGGTTGTAGAGGATTGGATAAAGATAGAGGATGCATTTGAGCTTTCTTTAAAGGATAATTTATGTAGATAATAGCTAATTCTGGAACAATAAAATTCAAGTTATTTTACATAACAGTTTACATAAAAATAGGTTTATATGGGAATGTTATCCATTATATAAACTTTTTATTCTGCAATAACTGATTATGTAATATGAATGCTTTCCCTTGAAATATAATACAGACTGTGTACAAGGTCGCACAATTAAGTTCGCAAACTCATCCTAGAAAGAGTGCTACATACCTCATTTCTAAATATCACTAAAGTCACCTCAGAAGTACTCCTCTTGGGAAGCTATGTACCGATGCCAACAACTAGTCCACCCTTCAAAGCAATTTCGTAACTCTTTTTCTGTAATGGCCATCAGAGCTATCGTTATATTACCCTTGGTGTCCTGAATGTCATCAAAATGTCTTCCTTTTGCTATTTCCTTTATCTTCGGGTAAAGAAATAAGTCATTGGGGACCAGATCATGTGAGTAGGGAGGGTGTTCCAATACAGTTATTTGTTTACTGGCTCAAAACTCCCTTACAGATAGTGCTGTTTGATCTGCTGCATTGTGGTGATGCAAGAGCCATGAATTGTTGGCGAAAAGTTCAGGTCGCCTAACTTTTTCATGCAGCCTTTTCAGCACTTCCAAATAGTAAACTTAGTTAACTGTTTATCCAATTGGTACAAATTCATAATGAATAATCCCTCTGACATCAAAAAAGGTTAGCAACATAGTTGCAATAAGTTCCCAAACTTAATTGGCAGATCTCAATTTAATTTTTTGAAGTTCTATTTTCTATATAAATATATAAAATTTCAAAAGATAATATATTTAAATGACACAAGATTGTGAGCACTTTAAGCAAATTCTCCAAATTCTCAGATTATCAAATTCATATATTTAGATTATTTTAATTTATATTTTAATTAATATATATAATTTACATACTCATCTACAGACTCTCATGAAAAGTTTTAATGTATATTATAAAATTTCCCAAAAAATGTGTCAAATTCTTTTAATGAGTAGTAAGAATTTAGAAAGAAAACTATTTTTGTTAAATAGATATGTGAATCTTCACATTAAATCATGCTTATACATTAATTTATCATATTTTCATTTTTATTTTATAAAATATATCCTAACTTTATTTATCTTAAAATAAATCTTCATAGAGAAATTGAGAAACTTAAATTAGAAGAATTTTTAAATATGTTTGCCATTTGTTCTTCAGATAAAATACACACACACACACACACACACACACACACACACACAGTGAAGGTAATCATATAATAGTACATATTCACTTTTGACAAATCCTGGGAAAAATTGATGTAAAAGGTAGTAAGCCTCATGTGAATCTCATGTGAAAGCAGAACAGGTCATTCTAACATTAAGAACATATTAATAACTGCTTATTTATTGACTAATAACCTACTTGCCTATATTAATTTTAAGCATATTCTATTTTCTATTTAAATTCTTTTTACATTATGATGAAATACTATTACTCCCATTTTACAATGAAAAATTGAGACTCAGCAAAGTTCTATACCCAACCCGACTGGGTTAATATGCATTGAGGATGCACATCTGAAGAAGCCAGATTTTATTGTGGAATCTTCTTTGTTTTGCCCTAAGAATGACTCCCTATGATAATTTCATCTTCCTGTAATCATGTAAATTTTCCTCTAGATTATGGTAAGTTATTAAAATTATATAATTTTATGAACTTTTTCAAGACTTCCCACAAGTAATTTTTCCAAAAATAAACTTTAATATTTATTCAAACTGAATAAGTAATGATAGACAACACTGAAAAGAAAAAAAGGCAAGCAGTTTTATAGTACCAATTTATAAAACACATACTTTTCTATTTAAGAAAGCTTATAAAGATTAAAGATGATTCTCTCTAAAGTAAATGGCAATTTTTTTCTTCTTAATTATGTCACTACTTATTTACTTAAAAATAACTCTACAGTAAATATTAGATTACTTGGGTGTAGATGTTCTTGTGCTTTCATTCCTCTGAAAGCATCCACATATTTTAAACCAATTAAAATATACTTTATAGCATGTGTACACAAAAGTTAAATAATAGCCTGTATTTTATAATTTTTGTAGATTATAAAAATAACTCAAGGGACTTAACATAATTTTCCGGCTAGTCAAAAATTAGTTATAGACAGGAATGGCGGCAGCAGGGCGCACTATCTGAGTTCTCCTCCAGATCTTGTTGCAAACGGGAACTATAACCCATCGAGGAAATTTTCGCTCACCACACAATATTGTGGAGAGATTCGTGGATTGCTTGAAGCTAAGAAATTCTTGGGGATAAGCTAACTGGACGGAGCAAGGAGAGGAGGAGGAGAAGCGGCGTGGGAGCGCCCGGCCGGCAGTGGCGGGAGAGCCCAGCCCCCAGCGGAGCCTCAGCTGGCGGGGGCGAGGACCGAAAACCACGGAGCCGGGCAGGCGCGGGATCCCAGGCGGAGCGGAGAGCGCAGAGACCGGGGGTAGGCCCTTTCCCTGCGTCCCGCGGCTGATTTCTCCCGCCGGGAAGGCGGCGCGCCCTGCGGCGGACGGGGGGCGCAGTCTCCATATCTAGGCCCCTCCCCCCCGCCCTGCTCCCCCAATCCTACCCCGCCCTTCCAGAGACTGGGACTGGAAACCGCGGTGCAGCCCCGCTGTGCCGGGCGCGCAGAGCGCAGAGACCGGGAGGCGGGCGCTTTCCCTGCGTCCCGCGGCTGATTTCTCCCGCCGGGAAGGCGGCGCGCCCTGCGGCGGACGGGGGGCGCAGTCTCCATACCTGGGCCCCTCCCCCCCGTCCTGCCCTCCCAATCCTACCCCGCCCTTCCAGAGACTGGGACTGGAAACCGCGGTGCAGCCCCGCTGTGCCGGGCGCGCAGAGCGCAGAGACCGGGAGGCGGGCGCTTTCCCTGCGTCCCGCGGCTGATTTCTCCCGCCGGGAAGGCGGCGCGCCCTGCGGCGGACGGGGGGCGCAGTCTCCATACCTGGGCCCCTCCCCCCCGCCCTGCCCTCCCAATCTTACCCCGCCCTTCCAGAGACTGGGACTGGAAACCGCGGTGCAGCCCCGCTGTGCCGGGCGCGCAGAGCGCAGAGACCGGGAGGCGGGCGCTTTCCCTGCGTCCCGCGGCTGATTTCTCCCCCCGGGAAGGCGGTGCGCCCTGCGGCGGACGGGGGGCGCAGTCTCCATACCTGGGCCCCTCCCCCCCGCCCTGCCCTCCCAATCTTACCCCGCCCTTCCAGAGACTTAAACCGGCCCCTGAACTGAGAAGTGGTATCTAACGCCCACGCTTTGGGAAGCCTGACGGGCAGCCCTGACCCAGGCAGACTGGGCAGTGTGCGTGATTTTGGCTGCGCTAGGAGAGAAGAGACGCCTCCACCCCCAGCCACCACCTTTTCTGGCCTGCGGGAAGAGGGCGACGCACGGCTGTGCTGGGAGAGTGAAGACCCCTCCATCTCCAGCCCCCACCCTTCCTGGCTTGCCTAGGGTGGGGTGGGTGCAGCGGCCGAGACACACCCGGAGATCAGCAGTGAGGCAGGCGCAGCTCTGGGCTTTCAGCAGATCAGAAATCTCCTGCCCGCACTCACACACACACACTGAAGAGGTGCCTTAAGACTCAAGAGTTTTGGTCACATATCTGGTGGTGCCACTCTCAGTGTGCATTTGTGCAGGCAAGGGCAGAAACTGCACTGATATTGTAAAAACTATCATCCAGACCCCTCAGGCCCACGCTCTTAAGTCTGCAGTCCCAAAGTCTCTCTGGGCACCAGGTGACCGGCTCTGCCTGCGCAATAAGCAGGGGGCTCCTTGGTACAGCAGAGAACAACCTGGACATTGCTTGGTGGGCTTAGGCCGAGACTGTCGCTGCTTTTTGTATTGCTTTGTTTTGTCTTGTTTTGCTTTGTCTTTATATCTTTGATATCTTTGCCTCTGTCAAGTGGGGTTATCAGGTGGTTTTTGCATGTGAACGTATTTGATATTTTTCTTTGTTGTTGTTGTTGTTGTTGTGCTTGGTGATTTGCTTTGTTCTGAAACTGCCCTGCCAGGGCCCAGCTTGTGAGGCACGGTCAGCAGATCAGAAATCTCCCGCCCGCACCCATACACACACACTGAAGGAGTGCCCTAGGACTCACGAGCTCTGGACAAAGGACTGGTGGTGCTCCTCTCGGTGTGCATACGTGCGGACAAGGGCAGAAGCTGCACTGACTTTGTGGAGACTATCATCCAGACCCCTCAGGCCCACGCTTTTAAGTCTGCAGTCCCAAAGTCTCTCTGAGCACCAGGTGACCGGCTCTGCCTGCGCAATAAGCAGGGGGCTCTTTGGTACAGCAGAGGACAACCTGGTCATTGCTTGATGGGCTCAGGCCGAGACGGTCGCTGCTTTTTGTTTTGCTTTGTTTTGCTTTGCTTGGTTTTGTTTTGCTTTATCTTGTATCTTTGATATCTTTGCCTGTGTTGAGCGGGGGTTATCGGCTGTTTTTTTTTCTTTTTTTTTTTTTTTTTTCTTTTCTTCTTCTTTGCTGTTGTCGTTGCTGCTGTGCTTGGTGATTTGCCTTGTTCTGGGACTTCCCTGCCGGGGCCCAGCTTGGGTGGCACGGGACTCGGCATATCTGGGGGCCAACTCCAGACCAAATCGGAGTGCAGCCGGGGTTGACCTACAGGTCACATACCTAGAGGGGGTTCTCGGCAGGCTCTGGAGCCCATAGAGGCCAAATCACATTGGGGTGGTCAACCCTCACGCAGCAGAGTGCCCTGCGGGGGGCAGAGCCAAGTCTCACGGCAGGTCAGCCCAGGAGTTGACCCCACCTGCTCATTAGCGGGAAGCAATTAAAGATCTTCTTGAACGGGACAGTGTACACAACACAAGACTCACCTTTGGAGCACACGCAGAGGAGGACGACGTGGTGCGAGTCAAATATAAAGGACACATACTACACAAGATAACCTAGCAAGAACTAAGAACTCTAGGGGATCTACCTAATATATCAAAATAAACACAGTCAGCCAGAATGGGGAAACAAAGATACACGTCCCAAATAAAAGAACAGAAGAAGCTTCCACAACTGGAACCAAATGAAGCAGACGTAACCAACCTCTCAGAGACTGAGTTCAGAACACTGGTGATAAGAATGTTTAAGGAGCTTAGAGAAGACATAAAGAAGGATGTAGAAATCATAACAAACGAGCTTAGAGAAAACATAAAGAAGGATGTAGAAATCATAACGAAAACCAGTTGGAACTAAAGAACACAATTACCGAAATTAAGAACTCACTTGAAGGAATTACCAGCAGGCTAGATGAAGCAGAGGATCGAATCAGCGACTTAGAAGACAAGGTAGCAGAGATCACCCAAACGGAACAACAAAAAGAAAAAAGAATAAAAAACAATGAAGATGGCCTAAGAGACCTCTGGGATAACATCAAGCGCAACAACATGCGCATCAGAGGAATACCAGAAGGTGAAGAGAGCAAGCAAGGGATTGAGAACATATTTGAAGTAATAATGTCTGAAAACTCCCCAACCTGATGAAGGAAACCAACATACAAGTCCAGGAAGTGCAGAGAGTTCCAACCAGGATTAACCCAAACAGGTCCACACCAAGACACATTATAGTTAAAATGGCAAAGCTTAAAGACAAAGAGAGAATCCTAAAAGCAGCAAGAGAAAGACGGAGGGTTACATACAAGGGAACTCCCATAAGACTATCAAATGATTTTTCTACAGAAACATTGAAGGCCAGGAGGGAGTGGCAGGAGATACTTAAAGTGATGGAAAACAAAGGCCTACAACCTAGATTGCTTTATCCAGCAAGGCTATCATTTAAAGTTGATGGAGAGATAAAGAGCTTTCCAGAAAAAAATAAGCTAAAGGAATTTATTACCACCAAGCCAGCATTGCAAGAAATACTAAAAGGTCTTCTGTAAATAGGAGAAAGATCAAAACATCCTAACTACAAATTTAAAAATGGCAATATCTATGTACCTATCAATAATCACTTTAAATGTAAATGGATTAAATGCTCCAATCAAAAGACATAGGGTGGCTGACTGGATAAGACAGCAAGACCCTTGTATATGCTGTATACAAGAGACTCACCTCAGAACAAAAGACACACACAGGCTGAAAGTGAAGGGTTGGAGTAAGATATTTCATGCAAATGGAAACGAGAAAAAAGCTGGAGTTGCAATACTTATTTCTGACAAAATAGACTTTAAAATGAAGAACATACTAAAAGATAAAGATGGGCACTATATAATAATAAAGGGATCGATCCGACAAGAGGACATAACCCTAGTAAACATCTATGCACCCAACATAGGAGCACCTAAATATATAAAACAGGTACTGACTGACATAAAGGCAGAGATCAACAGTAACACTATTATAGTCGGGGACTTCAACACACCTCTGACCACAAGGGACAGGTCTTCCAGACAGAAAATCAATATGGAAACAACAGCCTTAAATGATACATTGGACCACTTGGATTTAATCGATATTTTCAGAACATTTCACCCCAATGCTGCAAAATACACCTTCTTCTCAAGCGCACATGGAACATTTTCCAAGATAGATCATATGTTAGGCCACAAAACAAGTCTTGATAAATTTAAGAAAATTGAAATCATACCAATTGTCTTCTCTGATCACAATGCTATGAAATTAGAAATGAACTACAGGAAAAAAACGGGAAGACACACCAATTCATGGAGGCTGAATAACTTATTACTAAATAATGAATGGGTCAAGCAGGAGATCAAGGAAGAAATCAAAAGATATTTCGAGATAAATGAAAATGAAAACACGACGACCCAAAATCTTTGGGATGCCGCGAAAGCAGTCCTAAGAGGGAAATTCATAGCTTTGCAGGCCTACCTAAAGAAACAAGAAACATCACTAATCAACAGTTTATCTTCACATTTAAGGGATCTGGAAAAAGAACAGCAAAATAAGCCCAAAGGGAACACAAGGAAGGAGATAATAAAGATCAGAGCAGAATTAAATGAAATAGAAACCAGAAAAACAATATACAAGATCAATGAATCCAAGAGTTGGTTCTTAGAGAAGATAAACAAAATCGACAAACCATTAGCCAGACTCATTAAAAAAAAGAGAGAGAGGACCCAAATTAATAAAATCAGAAACGAAAGAGGAGAAGTGACAACGGACACTGCAGAAATACAAAGAGTTTTAAGAAGTTACTATGAGCAACTATATGCCAACAAATTTGACAATTTGGAAGAAATGGACAATTTTCTAGAGGCGTACAACCTTCCAAGGCTAACTCAAGAAGAAACAGAAAACCTGAATAGACTGATTACCACCACGGAAATTGAATCAGTAATCAACAGTCTCCCAACAAACAAAAGCCCTGGACCAGATGGCTTTACAGGTGAATTTTACAAAGCGTTCAAAAAAGAATTATCACCAATTCTCCTCAAGCTCTTCCAAAAAATCCAGAAGGAGGGAAGACTCCCAAACACTTTTTACGAAGCCACTATCACCCTGATCCCAAAATTAGACAAAGACACCACAAAAAAAGAAAACTACAGGCCGATATCTTTAATGAACATAGATGCAAAAATCCTCAACAAAATATTAGCAAACAGAATTCAGCAATACATTAAAAAGATCATTCACCACGATCAAGTGGGATTCATTCCTGGTATGCAGGGGTGGTTCAACATCCGCAAATCTATTAATGTGATACACCACATTAACAAAATGAAAAATAAAAATCACATGATCATATCAATAGATGCAGAAAAAGCATTTGATAAAATTCAACAGCCATTTATGATAAAAACCCTTAAGAAAGTGGGAATAGAGGGATCTTATCTCAACATAATAAAGGCCATATATGACAAACCCACAGCTAACATCATACTCAATGGGGAAAAGCTAAAACCATTCCCCCTAAGATCAGGAACAAGGCAAGGATGCCCATTATCTCCGCTTCTATTCAACATAGTTCTGGAAGTTCTTGCCACAGCAATCAGACAAGAAAAAGAAATAAAAGGCATCCAGATTGGTAAGGAGGAAGTAAAGTTATCATTGTATGCAGATGATATGATACTATATATAGAGAACCCTAAAGACTCCGCCAAGAAGCTATTAGAGCTGATAGATGAATTTAGTAAAGTGGCAGGATACAAAATTAATATTCAGAAATCAGTTGCATTTGTATATACCAATAATAAAACATCAGAAGGAGAAATTAAAAAAACAATCCCATTTACAATCGCTCCAAAGACTATAAAATACCTGGGAATAAATTTAACCAAAGAAGTAAAAGATCTATACTCAGAAAATTATAAGACACTGATGAAAGGAATGAAGGAAGATATAAATAGATGGAAACACATATCATGTTCATGGATAGGAAGAATTAATATAATTAAAATGTCCATACTGCCTAAGGCAATATACATATTCAATGCAATTCCTATCAAACTGCCAACGTCGTTTTTCACAGAAATAGAACATATAATCCTAAAATTTATATGGGACCATAAAAGACCCCGAATAGCAAAGGCAATCTTGAGAAATAAGAACAAAGTGGGAGGTATAACAATACCTGACTTCAAATTATACTACAAGGCTACAGTAATCAAAACAGCATGGTACTGGCATAAAAACAGACACATAGATCAATGGAACAGAATAGAGAGTCCAGAAATAAATCCACGCCTATATGGCCATTTAATCTACGACAATGGAAGCAAGAATGTACGATGGAGTAATGACAGTCTATTCAATAAATGGTGCTGGGAAACCTGGACAGACACATGCAAAAAAATGAAGTTGGACCACCTCCTTACACCATATACAAAAATAAATTCAAAATGGCTTAAAGACTTAAATGTAAGGTCTGAAACCATAAAATACCTAGAAGAAAATATAGGAAGAAACTTCTCAGACATTACCCGGAGTAAGATTTTTACTGATATACACCCTCGCGCGAGGGAACTAAGAGAAAGAATAAACATGTGGGATTATATCAAACTAAAAAGTTTTTTCACAGCAAAGGAAACCATCAATAAACAAGAAGGGATCCTACTGAATGGGAAAAGATATTTGCCAGTGATATATCTGATAAGGGATTAATATCACAAATCTATGGAAAACTTACTCAACCCAACTCCAAAAAAAACAAACGATCCAATTAAAAAATGGGCAGAGGACTTGAAGAGACATTTTTCTGAAAAGGACATTCAGATGGCAAACAGACATATGAAGAAATGCTCAACCTCACTAACCATCAGAGAAATGCAAATAAAAACCACAATGAGATACCACCTCACCCCAGTCAGAATGGCTATCATCAATAAATCAACAAACAACAAGTGCTGGCACGGATGTGGAGAAAAGGGAACGCTTGTGCACTGTTGGTGGGACTGCAGACTGGTGCAGCCGCTATGGAAAACAGTATGGAGGTATCTCAAAATTCTGAAAATGGAACTACCTTATGATCCAGTAATTCCACTCCTAGGTATCTATCCGGAGAAATCCAGAACTTCAATTCAAAAATCTCTATGCACTCCTATGTTTATTGCAGCACTATACACAATAGCTAAGACATGGAAACAACCAAAATGCCCATCGGTAGATGATTGGATTAAGAAACTGTGGTACATTTATACAATGGAGTATTATGCAGCCATAAGGAAGAAAGAAATCTTACCATTTGCAACAACATGGATGGATCTAGAGAACATTATGTTAAGTGAAATAAGTCAGACAGAGAAAGATAAGTTCCATATGATCTCACTTATTTGCGGATTCTAAAGAAAAGAATAAGTGAATGAACTAATCAGAAACTGGGAGACAATGAGGAAAAACTGAGGGTTGCTAGATGGGCGGGGGGAGTGGGGGGTGGGGGGGAGGGTGAGGGGATTGGAGGGCAGTCGGTGACCACAGGATGGCCACGGGGTTTGAAAATTAATCTGGGGAACGTAATTTGGTGGTTACCAGAGCGTAAGGGGGTTGGGGGGTGGGGGATGAGGGTGAGGGGGATCAAATGTACGGTGATGGAAGGGGAGCAGTCTCTGGGTGGTGAACACACAGTGTGATTTATGGATGATGTGATTCAGAATTGCACAACTGAAATCTATGTAATTCTACTAACAATTGTCACCCCAATAAACTAAAAAAAAAAAAAAAAAAAAAAAAAAAAAATTAGTTATAATATTTTGTCTTTTATTTTCTGTTCTTTGATTGGTTTAATTTTGTTCCTAGCTTTTAATTTTTCATAAAACCTACAGGCAAGGTGAAAACATTAAAATAAGTAACCACATGTATACCCTTTTCCTTGATACAGCAGTTAACATTGGCTATCTTAACTTTATTCCTCTTTCTCTTTTTCTAAATATATCTCTGTTTACAGTATAGCTATATACTTGTTTATGGCTGAATCATTTAAATTAAGTTGCAAATATTGTGGCATGTCACTTTTATTTATCTTAATATGTATCTCTAAAGAAAAAGTACATTATTTTTCTTAACCACAATATACTTCAAGAATTTTAATTTAAAACAATAAAAGAATCTAATAATATTAAGTTATATTAAACTTTTCTAATTAACCTAACAATGTTCTTTATGCCTGGTTTATGGTTCTTTGTTTTGAATTCAGTATCTAACCAAGAACCATGAATTGTATTTAGTTGTTTTTTTTTCTCCTTTGCTATCTTTAATATCTCTTTTTAATCTATTTGAATCTCTGTTTTCTTTAATATCTTTTAAAACAGCATAGTTTCTTCAGGTCTCTGTCTTTTTTTGTCACTGATACCTTAGCGAGCTCAGGATTTTGTGTGTGGTGCATCTCCTAAATTGAATTTGTTTGATTATTATCTCCTTGTTCAGATTAATCGTCTTTTGTCAAGAGTACTATAAAAATGATGTTTCATTTTTAGTTCATCACATGAGTGAGATCATACAGTTATTTTGTAATATTATTGTAGATCTTACATTTGATTACTTGATTTATGGTGGTGTCCTCCATATTTCTTCATTGCAAATGTATATTTCTGTAATGTTATTTAGTAATCAGATAACTAAATATGTAGTTACTAAACTCATTGATTATGTCTAAGTGAACCAATTAATATATTGATGATTGGAAAAATGCCGATGTTCTATATATATATATCACTCCTTATACTTATATTGTGGGCATTTTTCTATATAGAAGAGTTTTTGTTCCTCTGCATTGTGTGTGTGTGTGTGTGTGTGTGTGTGTGTGTGTGTAAGTCACATGGACTTATTGCTTACTTTTTATTCAGTAAGTTATAACCTACTAACATGATTGCTATTTTCAACTAATTGTCCAAAATTTGGAAAGTGGGATTCCTTTAAAATGATTTTTATGTCAGTTGACATGATCTTCCAAGTTTTCAACAACAGTGAAAAAAACCCTCTACATTTAGAGTGGTATGGTATTTAGAAATCAAATTTTGATTAACTAGATCTAATTATTATATTGGGACAGGATTGTCGCCAGGCTCATCAGTGGACAGGGCTAATGGAAGTTACTGATAATAACTCCAATTCAAGCCAAACATCATGTTCTTTTCCTCCTTTTCTCTCCTTATTTGTATTTTCCACAGTAACAGACATAACCTTGCTATTCAATAACATCAATATATTTACTTATTTGCTGTACCTTGACCCCACATATCTGTAAAAAGGCAATGTGACTCAGTGCCCACATTTGCTGGGGTGGTGTTAGCAGGGCCCAATGGGAAACTCAATATGCATACCCCTAAGCCCTCATGCTAACCTCAATTGGAGTTGCCTACTTAAAGTGTTTAAATAGATCCAAATTACATTAGCAAGAAATTATTTAAAATATCAAGAAACAAATTTTAAAAATCAGCAAATAAATAGAAATTATAAACAAAAATTATTAAAAAATTAAAAAATTAAAAAAAAAATAAAGTAACTGAAAAACTCCTTGAATGTGTTCAATCCTAGAGTGGAGGTGGCATACTTAATAATCAATGAACTTGAGGTCATATCAATAAAATTTATTCAATATACGTAAAAGAGAATAATAGACAACCCCCCACCCCAAAAAGGTGGACAATCTTGAGGAATCTATGGAATTATGACAAAAGAGCTAATATTCATAGCATTGGAGTACAAGAGGAGAGGAAAGGAAAGGGTGCAATTGAACAAGTATTTGAATTTATATTCAAATACTTGAACAAGTTCAAGTGTTTGAACAAGTATTTGGTGCAATTTATGTCTTTTACCAAATTTAGGGAGAGTTTAGACACTAAACTCTCAAGGGAGACACTAAACTCTCAAGGGAGGGAGGAAGGAGGAGAGGAGAAAGAAATTACAGAATATAGATTAGTTACAGAGAAAAATTTTGCAGACAACCGTACCAAAGTGAGAAGTCAGAATAATTGTAGGGTCATAGTCTATGGGGATTAATGGAAAACAAATGTACTTACTTTTCTAAATGCGTATACAAATCCATGTAGTGGTTGACCATTTTTATCAAATGGACCTTCCTTCTCTACTGGAAATATGGAAGTATTATAAGGTGAAAACCCTTTTAAAATTCTCTTCTTTTTCTTCTTTTTTTTCTTTATAACTGGTTTTATTCCTTTTAATTGAGCTCTTGACAAAGGATATTGCTATGGCAGGTCTTCTTGGTAAAACATCTTTGTTGAGTCTATATCTTGAATTAACCTGGTATCAATATTCATTAGGGACTAAAGTACTACATGCAATTGTTTCTGCTTGTACTTATTTATATATACATCCATATCTACATCTGTATCTATATCTACCTATATCTATAATCTACATCTATATCTTTATATGTATCTATGTATCTTACTGAATCTGTTTCTCACTTCCTCTTGCCCACCGTACTTCATGCTATGGTAATCTTTTGGACCGTGACTTTTTGCTCCATCAATGGAGCAAAGTCTGCTAACTGCAGAATTCCATGCAACTGCCAGATGCAGAATTTCTTACCTGTGCACAACTCCATGTATGGGGCTGTAACCTGAAAACATGCTTCAGAGTACTTTTGCAATATTCTGGGGCTTAGGGAAAAGAAGCCTTTAAATTAACATTTGGATGACCCAGGAGTTTTGTGGTACTCAGTGGCATCAGGTGTTATAGCAATTCAAACAGTAGAAAGGGCTGTCTTTTCTTGCAATTATACAAGAAAAATGTAAATTATGTGACACTTTGGTTTCCATTCCCACGTTGACATTTATGAGCTTAAGACCTTGATGGCTTACCTTTTTCCAAGTGACCAGAGCAGCTACTTTCCATCCTATTGTCTTCATATAGGGGGAAAGGCTTTCACTAGTTTCTGTTATTCCCTGATCAGGTATCTTGGTCAAGTTTGCTTTCCTACTACAGGGTATAGACAAGGAACTCTTGGAAGTGGAAACTGAGCTAAGGCATGAAATGGACTCAGGGCTAGGCCATAAGATACAAAAACTTGTGCCATCAAACAGAGCAGGTAATTCATTACCAGGTAAAGAAATTGTGCCCTCATCCCTTTTTTTCAGGAAAATACACTAATGAAGGGAAACTACCTGTCTAAAAGACCGTCACCACCTTCTTCAAAAAGTCAACTTGAGGCAAGGAGAAATAAAGAGATACAGATATGATGGTGGAGTGCAGGGAAAAGAGACAGTAGAGAAAGGAGACGTCTGTGAAAGGAAAAGTTCTATTAATTCTCACATTTTCTCTTCCATTTTTTCAATATTTTCTTCTGACTATCCAAATCATTTAAAATTTTCTTTTTAGAATGATCTCCTATAAACATCAGTAATTAATTTGCTAGCAATGAACTCTAAGACCCCAGCAAACATATTAATTTATCCAAACTAAAAGAATTGTCCTAATGCCACTGAAAGACCAGATTCTCATACACTCATTCAAAACAAAAAACGACAGAAAGATAGCTTTTTAAGAGAAAGCCCTATGAGTAACATTCTTGGTTGTTCATATTTCTCAAGCATATGATGATCTTAATGGCATTTTAGAAACTATATTACGTATGCTTATTCAAGAATAAAATCTTGAATTTGGAGAGTGTTTCATCCAGCTAGTATTCCAAAAGAGCAGAGAGCTAGAAGGGAAACTTTTTATAATTTATGGCCTCTCACCTAACTGTTGTGTGGCCACAGATCTTCAGGTGGTCTGCTCGGTTCAGGGACTGTCAGACATCCACCTTCATCACAATAATTGTTGGGGAAATATAATTAAAAACAAAATTTTGTCTCAATCCAGGAAATCCCTGCACAAATACAGAAGGGAAATAAAACAATTTCATTACTGAATAAGCACTAAGCCAGGACGCAACATGCATCACAAACAATTCTCTAAGAGATTGTAAAGACAAAGCGATATCTCACCTTTAACATTGCCAAGCAGACATAACCCATTATGTACTTGTTTTCAAGATAAATAATAACTTGTCTCAAGAAAGAGGACTTGACAGCACCATTTGTCACACATAGTTTTTCCTAAATCCACATCATAATTAGAACAACCATCAGTGAGCTGGCTTTATCCAAAAGAAAAATAAACTTCTCATTTCTTTCTGACAAGAGGTAGTTTTGCAACTTAGAGCAAGGTGCTCACAAAAGTTAGGGTCCTACTCTCCCAAAGAAACTGAGATAGGGACCCTGTCTTCTTGAATACATTTCAAAGAGATGGCTCCCAGGTCTTTGAGAGAGACATCCCTGGGTCATAAAAAAAGGTCATAAAACTGGCAAGAGGCTTATTTAGGTCTTTAAAAGATTTGTGTATATTTCAAAGAGACAAATAAGCACTTCCCATTACCCATTACAAGTTTTCTAAAGTAAACGCTCTAAGAGAAGGCAGTCTCTTTCCTAATTTTCACTAGGAAAAATTAAGCTTCTTATTTTTAATTCGTATTTTCCTATACGATGGCAATACACAGGACATCTTTCTACTTCTGTGTTAGTCAGGGTATGCTAGCAGCAGTAACAAACAATTCCAAAATCTCAATGGTTTCACAAAACAAAGATACATCCCTTGTTCATGTAATATAGGAAAAATAGGTTTCTCGCAATACCATAATTCCTATTTCCAGGATGTCTGCCTCTAGATTCATTCAGCAAACACAAGGCAGAAAACACGAGAGATATCTCAAGATATTGGAAAAGGGGAATACATCTTATTGTGTTTTCTATATATTTCAGATTTGAATGCACATATTGTTTATGATGTTAAACATGATTTTATCTGAGAAACGTGCAAAAAAGTCAGACACAAAGAGGTACTCACTTTATGGTTTCACTTATAGAAACTCCATGGCCTGGCACAAATAACTGAAGGTGATAAAAATGACAGTGATTATCTGTGAAGCATGGAATGGGGAAGAAAGAACTATCTGAACTGAAGGAAATATTCCATACCTTGTTTTGAATGATGACTATACAGGTTACACAATTGACATAACTCACATAAAAATACCTGATATATGTCAATATATATAAATATTAATATCTGAATTTTGACCATTTATTTTAAAATAAAGCTGATTTCAATTTCTCCAGGATTTCTATTATTACATTTACATTTGGCTTTGTTTTATTTTTATGTAATAACCATGTGCTCCTTATAAGGTGATAAAGAGTTTAAATGCAGGTACTACGTTTTCTTTACTCTCCTTTCTTTTAACACTTGGTGTATGCTATATGTATCAAGTTCTCAATAAATATTTGCTCTAAGTTTGGATAATCATTTTTCTCATTGAAACTTAATATTTATTAAAAGTTTTCACAAAATACATGGACTTTCCACTCATTATTTTTTCCTCCATCATTCAATTTTTAGTTTATTTATTTTCTCTTTAAATATTTCTCGAGAATCTAGTGAATACCAAAGTCAGTTAGGGAGAGTTATACAATGGTGAATAAGACCAACATATAATTGTCCTGGTGGAATCCCATCTACAATAATCTTTTCCTGGTCACATTACCCTGTTTTTTGTTTGTTTTTGTCTTTCCATAGTGTGGAATTTTTTTTTTTTTTTTAAGATTTTATTGGGGAAGGGAAACAGGACTTTTTATTGGGGAACAGTGTGTACTTCCAGGACTTTTTTTTCCCAAGTCAAGTTGTTGTCCTTTCAATCTTAGTTGTGGAGGGTGCCGTTCAGCTTCAAGTTGTTGTCCTTTCAGTCTTAGTTATGGAGGGTGCAGCTCAGCTCCCCGTCCAGTTGCCATTGCTAGTTGCAGGGGGCGCACCATACTTTGTGGAGTCAAGGAATTGAACTGGCAACCTTGTGGTTGAGAGCCCACTGGCCCATGTGGGAATCCAACCGGCAGCCTTCGGAGTTAGGATCACGGAGCTCTAACCGCCTGAGCCACCGGGCTGGCCCTGGAAAATTTTTTAAATATCAGAACTCTAATTCGATATATTTTTAACTTCTGCTATAACTTTTGACATTTATTTTCCTTCTACCCCAGTCTTATACTAAGAAATGTCCAATTATGTTTGAAAGGCTTTAACAATTTTTTATAGATAAGCCCAACCTCCATAGATTGTAGAAGACTTTATGTACTATCCACAGAATTAAAAACAATCTATACATATCATTTTATTTTGAGAACACATCATTGTTCATAGGAAATATGGATATATCTCCAATTACCCTTACATGTACATGAAAAATTGTAGTAAACAAATCACATTCATACGACAGTAGTTTGTGCACTTTGATATGTTTACAGCTTTACCTGATTAAATTTAGAGCACAAAATTGTTTCCCATGGCAATTTATGTAACTGCAATTCTAACAAATAACCTGTTGGGAAGTAAAAAATATATATGACTGCAACATCTGAACCATGTATTTCACTCAGTTTTGAAGTTTAATTTACTCTAAGCCAAACAAGTCAACAATGTTGAACAGCTGTTAAAATGGCTAGCATATCCCAAGATCCATTAATTTAGGATCTTTATTGCAAAAACAAGTATGTATTAACGATTTTCATTTATCAGCATGACTCAAGTGTTATGATGAATTCTAAGCACTGTATTTCTGGAAGATGATGATCAAAATAATAAAGGTTTTGGAAACACTAGAAACCCACATAGCCCTTGGTCCAACTCTAAAACAGAGGGGGTGTCATCCACATGTCTTCCTGATGATGAGAGATACTAACTTTCTGAATCTCAGTGTAGTGTTATGTGATGATGGAATACCAATTTACATACATCTTGACTATAAAGGTATTCTTTTAAACTATGTTATTTATTCATTTCTTTATCAGGAAATTTTTTACAATGCAAAGTAATTCACCACATTCTAAAAGAAAGAAATTTGAATGCAAGAGAAATGTTGTTATATTATTTCAAAGGTAGTCTGTAAATATCTAAAGCAAAGTAGACAAGAACATTTATTCTGAAAGAGTGGGTTTTAAAAAAGCAACTGATCCAACATATGTACATATATTATTATATTTAAAGTACTATTTGGCCTAGATGTTCTGGGTGATTTAATCTCTGTTCTTGGACTATTAAATACATTTAAATTATTTTAGACAATCATTCTCCCTACTTGAAAATAATCAGCATTCTCTTTGAATGGCAAGTAAATTTCAAATTTGTAAAAGAAAGCCACAAATTCTTGTTGAGCTTTGATTCTTGTAATGTGAGGGAAAAGAGGAACCGGTCATGACTAAATTTCATGCTCTCGTGAACCTCAAAATAATTCACAGAATTATCAGGGAATTCATTCAATTTTTTTATTACCCAGCAATTGTAGTACAAGAGTAAGACAGATTAAAGAGACACATTTTAATATTAAGCCAAAATATGCTCTACATATTTAATGATGAATTTATTGCAAAATTACCTTAATATGCATATTTGACACATCATGTGTATATATATATATATATATATATATGTATGTATGTATGTATATCATATAAAATTATATAACTGTATTTGATACAAAATCTATAGCTTTCAATTAAACTAAAAAACTGCATTTAAAATGCGTTATATGTTAAAGTTATTTCTTGTATTTTATTTTTCTTTTGTAGAATTTATAATGATTTGGTACACCCAGTTTGATCCAGACATTTATGTAGCCAGATGGGTCGTTGTGTGCAAAGTTAAATTTGGGGAAGGACTTAAAATGTAGCCTGCACAATGTTTCTGTTTTGTGTGCCTCCTCTCCACCCCCATTCTTCTTTAAGCATCCAAATTCAGGAGGAAGTAAGTGGCCACTCAATCATTATTTTTTCCAGAATATATTCTCTTCCAGAAGCAGACAAAACAGTCAAAAGAGAGGGTGTGGAACAAGAAGCTATAAATGAAGAATAGAGTGGAAATTCCCCTAATACACTAACTTGGAGATAAGTTCAAAGTTTCAGTGAGATTCTGTATTCATGAGTGACAGAGAGAGTGGGGCGCTACTTTACAATTGACATGTAGGATAACCCACACACACAAAAATTGAATTGTATATTAAGACCTCCAAAAGGAAACAAAGGATATCTCATTCAGATACTCCTATACATTGGTGTCTAAGCACCTTTGTGGTAAGCATATACAAATAGTGTGCTTCCTCTGAACTGCACACATCTGTAGTTACCAGAAAAAAAAATATCTGAAATTTGACTGCTGTTCTAAACCTATGTAGTAAAGAGCGCCTGTGCATTTAATAAGTAGCATTATTTCCCCTTAACCTTTCTTATGTTTTTCTAGTTTTTATAAACAGGTATTTCCCTTAATTCTGCTTTTATAGTCCAGAGGCTCATTCAGTTTATGTGGTAAATCTCAGATAACTATTCTGGTATTTAATTTTCAACTCTTGCCACTGTCCTTTCCCCCTAACTCCTTGTATCTAATGTCTGTACTCTGCTACTTCAGAGCCTGGCTCAAGACTTATACCCAAAACAGTCTCCCATAAAACACATTTTTATAAATACATCAAACAAGATAACTGCTTCTTAAATAGCTCCTGACATAATACCAACATTCTACGTCATACCCATTGGAAAGCAGCCATTCCCAGATTAGACCTAAGTTGCTAAAAAAACGATATATAGATAATCACATTGGTGAGCAGTACGATGTAGAATTAGTTCCATCTTTTGTCTTTCCTAGACAAACTTCATTATTTAGTACTGTAAATGAAATTGAATGCATACATACCCTAAAATAATATATATATATATATATATATATATATATATATATATATATACAATCTTCATATGTTTTCTTTCCATAGTGACCAATCCTCAATTAAATTTTGTTGTCTCTGTATAGTCCTGAGTTAAAAAACACTTTCAGCTATTGTTGAAAAAATAGAAATCTTGCTTTGATGGACTTCACGTGGCTGTTTTAGGCAAGATTCTGGGATTTAGAATGCTTACAATCATTATGATATAAGTAGCATTTCTCCTAATTCTAAATTTGCCTAGAGCCAACCACAACTACTAATTCACTCAATCTTTCTTATGTGCAAATATATATATATATATATACAAGTGGACACTGGTCAACGTTGCTCAAGCAGTAGTTCACCAAAATCAGAAGTGTCTGGACGCTGATGGTAACCACTTTGAGCACCTCTTTTAATTGCAGAAGTCATACGTGACTTGTATTCATCTTTTGTTATCAGTATATATTGAGTATTACAATTTTAATACAGTTTTTCTTTCTTAAAATGTGTATACATTTTTTGGCACACTCTATATTTATATATCTGTCTACTCTATGCCATCCAAAATTATGGCCAATTTTTGTTCAATATATAGTGTTGTTTTTTTTTTTTTTAAATCAGATATTATATCTCCAAAACTTAAAACAAACACAGCTGGAAAAACTGTGAGTACACCATTTTTCTTTTAAACTTCTCAAAATGGCTGAGGCCACAGGGCAACAAACTAGCCTATTATCTAAAGAGAGACAGAATTCTATAGGAGAAGAGAACATGGATCTGGGGAAGATATAGCTGAACAAAATTAGTAAGAATTCAATCAAAACAGCAAGAAATAGGTACAGTGTGTACTGACAAGAGAGTGTGGACTATGTGGATGTTCAGATATAAGGGCGTTCTCATCAGCTTCCAAGAATCTTTTTTTTTTTTTTTTTTTTTTAATGCACCAGCTAAATATTCTGAGAAACATCATCATGATGCAGGCATGAGCTAGAAAAACAGGTACAGTAGACATAAAACTTTATCAGTGACCCTTATTCCTAATGTTCTATAAAATAAAAGCATCAACCTAGAGTGGCTAAGATGACAAAAACTGCTCCTTTCCAGGTACTGCTGAAAACCCATTGCAGCTGGAAGAATGGGACAGAAATAAACCTCTATTCCTAAGTACAGGCAGAAATAATTCTAGGCCTAAAACTACAGCTCACAGAACGAAAGGAGCACTGAGAAGTCTACAGCCAGGTGACCCCGGGGCACAGTGTCTATCTAATACTGATTTTCCATCCCAAAAATGGGGAATGATGTGACTCTTTGCTCCATACCCATACCATAAGGCTAGCAGGCATATACAAGTGAGAGCGAAAGAGCATTGCAAAGGGAAGACCTAAACCTTAATGTGAAACAGACATTGAGAAAAACTCTGTCATATCAGCTCCTGGCAAAATAAAGACTTAGCAGGAGAAATGTGTTTCCAGTGTAAACTTATTTATCTCATTCTTTAGTCTACATAAGATGTCCATATTTCTCCAATAAATTTAAATACATAAGAAAAGAAAAATGTACCATACTGACAAGAGACAATAAAGGACTAGACTCAGATATGACACATAGAATGGAATTGCCTTGTGAAAGGGAATTAAAAATAATGATATTAATATGTTGAAGGTTCTAATACAAATACAATGATAGGGGCGTGCCAAAGGGACATAGGAGCCAACTGAAAGAACTATCAATGGGCAAAGCTGGGACAAATTGTACAGTATAGAAGAGAGAGGAAGAACACTTTACAAGTGGAAAAATTTAACCAGCATCACCTCAGCCAGGAGATAAGGTCAACATCAACAGTCATAACCATATTCATATATGTACCCTTAATATGATGTGATAAAATGACACTTTCACCTTTTATCTTCCTCAAAGGAATCCACTGTCCCAATCTTGTTATGTAAAACACATCATGTAATTACCAATTTGGAGACATTTTATAAGATACCTGAGATATACTCCTTATAACTATCAAGGTAATGAAAAACAAGGGCAGTCTGAGAAACTTTTGCAAGTAAGAGGAGCTTAAGGAGACATGATGAATAAATATAGTGGACAATCCTCATTGGGATCCTGGAACAGAAAAAGACATTTGGTAAAAACGAACACAATCTGAATAAACGATGGAATCTACCTAATAATAATGAATTAGTATTGTATCATTAATTATAAAAAGAGTAGCAGATTAATGTAAGATGTTAATAATAGGGAAACTTGGCAGAAACTATATGGAATCTCTTTTACTATCTTTATGATTTTTCAGTGAATCTAAAACTGTTTAAAAAAAAATGAGCCAAAAATGCAGACAGACACATCAAAAAGTAAGAAAAAAGCAAATATCCTTTTCAAAAGATGATCAATCATGCAGGAAATTCTACTTAAAGAACTCTGAGTAATTCTGTTACCAACTAGAATGATAAAACAAAGACAATACCAAGTTTACTGAGGACAGAGAGTAACTGGCATTGCTCTTTATTTCTAGTATGATTACAAGTTGATACACCATTTTGGGAAAACAGTTTGGCAGTGCATTCATTTCCTAAACTTATTGTAACAAAGTATTACAAACCTGGTGGCTCAAAACAACAGAGATATATTCTTACAGTTCTCAAGATTAGAGATCTTGATAAATGAAGGTGTTGGCAGGGTTGATTCCTTCTGAGGGATCTGAGAGGGAAAATACGCATTATGTCTTTCTCCTAGCTTTTGGTGATTGCCCGCAATCTGTGGCATTCCCTGGGTTGTAAATCCATCACTCTCATCTCTGCCTCCATCCTCACATGGCACTCTTCCTGTATGTCCTCGTCCATATTTTTACTTTTTATAATGACACCAGTCATTGGAGTAGGGCCCACCCTAGTTATCTGATTTTAACCTTATTACCTCTATAATGACCCGATTTCCAAATAGGGTTATACTCTGAGGTACTGGGGGTTAGGGCTTCAACATATCTTTCTTCCGGGATACAGTTTAACGCCTAACAAGAATTTTCTTTAAAAAAATAAAAATAAATAAAAATAAAAAAGTATAGAAATGATTCCTGAAAGAACACTTGTACACTGGTAATTGGTGTAGCCACTATGGAAAACAGTATGGAGGTTCTTCAGAAAATTAAGAACAGAAGTACCATATGACCCAGCAATCTCTCTTCTGAGTATCCATGCCAAAAATATGAAAACATTTATCTATAAAAATATACGTACACTTCTGTTCATTGCAGCATTATTCACAGTGGCCAAGACATGGAAACAACCGAAGTGTCCTTCCATAAATGAATGGATGAAGAAGATGTGATATATATATTTATATATATATATATATATATATATATATATACACACACACACACACACACACACATATATATACACACACACACATATATGTGTATATATACATACATATATATGTGTGTATATATATATGTATGTATATATATACATACATACATATATATACACACACACATATATGTATATATACACATATATCTAATATTACTTGGCCATAAGATGAAATACTGCGATTTGTGACAACACGGATGGACCTTGAGAATATCATGCTAAGTGAAATAAGTCAGACAGAAAAAACTAAAAATCATATGATTTCACTCATATGTGAGATATAAAACTGAAAGCAACAAATAAACAAGACAAACAAAGAAATAAAACTTACACATCCAGATGACAGTTTAGTGCTTACCAGAACATTTATAAAAATAAAAAATAAATGAATGCATAAAGAAATAAATTACTGATTTTTCTAAAAATTAAAGTTAATTGGGGTGAAAATTGTTAGTAAAGTTACATAGGCTTCAGGTGTACAATTCTGTAATACATCATCTATATATCACATTATGTTTTCACCACCCAGAGTCAGTTCTCCTTCCATCACTGTATATTTGATCCCATTTACCGTCATCTACCACCCCCTCCCCCCTTACCCTCTGGGAACCACTAAACTATTGTCTGTGTCTATGAGTTTTTGTTTCTTCATTTTTCTGTCTTGTTCCTTTGTTGTTTTCAGTTTTATACACAACATTTCAGTGAAATCATACGGTTCTCTACTTTTTCTGTCTGATTTACTTCATATAGCATAATAATCTCAAGATCCATCCATGTTGTCACAAATGGCACTGTTTCATCTTATGACGGAATAGTATTCCATTGTGTATATATACCACATTCATTATCCAATCATTTATGGAAGGACACTTTGGTTGTTTCCATGTCTTGGCCATTGTAAATAAAGCTGCAATAGACATCAGAGCACATATATCTTTATGGATAAATGTTTTCAGATTTTTTGGGTAGATATCCAGAAGAGGAATTGCTAGGTCATATGGTAATTCTATTCTTAATTGTCTGAGGAACCTCCACACTGCAGACTGGTGCAGCCGCTATGGAAGGCAGTGTGATTCCCCACCCCCCAAAAAAAAGTAGAGATGCCATATAACCTATCAATCCCCCTCAAACCTACTTACCCAAGATAAATAAAATGTTAGTTTACATGAAAACTTGTTCATAAATAGTTACAGCAGCATTTATCAATAATCACTCGAAATAAGCTATAGCCCAGCTCTCCATTGACTGGTAAACGGATAAACCCTGGTAGATTTCCAAGCAGTACAATGAGACATGCTGCTGTTTCACAAAACAACATATTGGTGCTTCTTAAACGCATTTTACTAAGTCAAAGAAGCAAAATTCAAAAGAAGATATATTATCTGATTCCACATATATGACATATGGGAAAGGTAAAACTACAGGGTTGGAATACATCTCAGTATTTGCTAGAGGGTGTTGTTGGCCAAGGGGGTTTGCTACCTAGACACAACCTGAGCATGTTATGGTAATGGGACAGTTTTTTTGATGGCTGTGGTGGTGGATATATAGTTCTATGTCATTGTCAAAACCCATAGAACTCTATACCATAAGGAATGAGTTTTAATGTATGCTAATTTAAAAAACATCAACCGGGATTTATGTGGGGAGAGTATAGTCATAATGTCATAGTATGCTATGACAGATTAATCTAACATTATTAGAAATGAATCACATGACAATATGACGGAGATACAGAAGAGAAAACTAACTTAAGTAATTTTGAAAAGTAATATTTTGACTTCTTACTATAAGGCTAAAGGCAAAAAGAGAGTTAATCACAAATTCTATTATCTAGTTAGTATATATGAATATATGCTTCTCACAGAGTTGTGGGTTAGCAATCTTGAAATTATTTTATGTGTATTCTAAGGATAAACAAGGAAATATTTTATAGATTATGAGTAATAAAATTAGTAATAAATTATTTCTTATTTGATTAACAAGGCCCATGTGCAAATTAGATAAATAAAATAATTAGTCCATAAGTCTCAACAGTACATAAAACATATTTAGAGCAAGAATTTGGACTCAAAATCCTTTTGCTTGCAATATTTATAACTTTAAGTGAGATTTACTAGTACTCACAAACTAAAATATGTTGAGAAGTAGGTTTTATTAGTTAACAAACAAGCAATCAAATGGGAATATATCTATATATGGATTAATAAGGTGTTTGATTTTTCTGTCAGTTAAACTTGATGTGCAATAACTTGAGAGTCAGTAGAAATACTGAATTTGATTAGAAAAGAATTTTGTGACTGATTTAGCTTATTCATAGGCTAAAACACTGCACTTTTACTCTACTATTTTAAGACAATAAACAAGGTTCAAAAGTCTCAGAAAAAATTGTTGCCTGACTCCAAAATTAATCATTCTTAGTACAGTGTTTAATAAAGTATAGGAAATAAAAGTAAAATCTTTCTGCCAAGCATCAATAGACTCCAAAAAGAAAGGTTAATAATGTTCAATTTTTTTCATGGTAACTACCACACTAGTAAATAAATGAAACATGAATCCAGCATGCCAATATTATTATTGACTAAAATATGAATTGTAATAAAAGAAAAGGAGAGTTTTTAAAATGAGTAATTATGGAAAGGAAATTGTCCCTAGCTTTATTTTTTCTCTTTTATTTTAAACATGGGTTTCATTTTAACTATGGGAAACTCCATGCAGATGTGACATGAGGAAATATAACCATAGCTGTCACTGTGTGTTTGTATTGAAATAATAAAATTTGTTCATTTTAAAAATTACAAAACACATATCCAGATTCACTTAAGCTAGAGTAAGCACCCTCCATCCATTCTTTCCCAATGATTACTACAATTGCAGAACTCAGGCCAAATATAGAAGCAACTATCTGCAGACCCTGAAAAGCAAATAATTGCAGGCAAACTTGGAAGGGAAATTAAAATTCAAAGAACAACCAAAACAGTGATAAATTCCCTGTTCTAGTTTTTTTGTGTGTGTTTTCTTTCTTTTCTTTGTTGTTTTTGTTTTTTCTTTTTTTCCTTTTCATTCCATGTGTAATGCCAGACAGCCTGCATCCCAAAACTCCATAACTGACACAGAAGCATCCCTCTCCCTCTCCCTCTCCCTGCCCTCCTCCTTCTCCTTTTCTTCTGGCCTTAGTTCCAGGCAAGGCCCAGTAATGAAAGTATCCTCCCATAGTGGCTACAGTGGCATGGTGGTAGCAACGGCTATGGTGACAACGGGGGCCATGGAAGTACTAAAACTCAGAAATAAAATATTTCTCTTTGTCCAGGAGAAACGGATAAAGGGTCTCTTGTGGTCTGAAGAATATTGAGTGAAACCTCCTTTTTCCCCTCTCTTTTCTCTCACTGATCCATAGAGGGACATGCAAGGTCAGGAGGGGGAGATAAGCCCTATTTTCAGAAGCAGGAAAAGAAGACCCTAGCAGCAGGACAATATGATAGAATCATGGAGAGGAGAGGGCAGCATAGCAAGGACTGTGAAAAGAGAATTATGCTGTTGGCCATTAACCAGGGATAAGCCTGGCTCCTGGCTGGCACACGTGGGCAGAACACAATAAGAGGACAAATTCCAAAAGGCAAAATGGGTATAGCTGCTAAAATATCCCCAAAACTAAAATAAATAGAATATAGAACTTCTGGGTGACAAAAGATAATTTTTTTAGTTGACCCTGGGCAGTTGCTGGGCCATTTAATATTAGAAGCAAAGGTAATGTCTTGCTTGCTAGGAAAGAACAATTCTTTACCTAACATTCCATGACCCCTTACTCCTGGTCCAGCCCAATCTCAGCCACATTAAGGAAAACACCTAGTGTGCTGGAGTTCTTTGTGAAATGGAGTGGCTTTGGAATGTTGACCCCAAAGTCATTTTACCCAGGTAAGAAGAGGAAGGGAGAAATAGGTGCAGGAGTGGCTGAAAGAATGGAGGATTTGGGGGCATATAGAGAACAATAGCGTATAAAGGACAGAAAGAAAGGGGCACCTGAGCTCAGGCATTCTTTGGGAACTTGGAGTTACTAGGAGAGGAGGCAGCATGGACCTTGAAGAAAATACACACTCAAATACACGAAGGTCTGTGTAAGAGCACGGTGGAAAGTTCACAAACCCAACTGTCCGACTTTTGCGTGTGTGTGTGTGTGTGTGTGTGTATGTGTGTGTAAAATTACCTCAGCTATCCCTTATAAAATAGTCTTCCATTATATCCCGTATTTCCCTTCACTCCAGTACATGTAAGATAGGGTGTGAGCATGGTTCATGCTGGAGAAGGAAAAAGAAGCTAATGTGACCTTGTGGGTTGCACCATTTGGCCTAATTCAATGTGTTGTTTTTGCTTCTATATCTGAATGTACTTTGGGGATTAGTGTGTGATATATTTGTATTTCCTATTCCAGAACTGCCAGATGGGATAATTCTGATCAGGGAAAGGCTGCAAATAGAGAAGTGCTAGTGAAAACACCTCACCTGCCATTTGCTGTCAGTGAGTAGGTAAAGATTTAGTGCCTCTCTATCCTCTGAGTCCAGAGATTTCACTATATAGATGATTTTGTTGGAAAATCAGAAATCTCAGTTTCAGCAGCCTTGTCGGTGGTGTTAACACAGTTTCAGGGATGGCTGACAAAATTTACTCAGACAAAATTCAGGGTTCTGCTTGCCAAGTAAATTTTCTGGGGACAACGTGGGCAGATTCAAATGGTCAGTCTTTCCAGCAATCAAGAAAAATACTGCTCTCTCCATGGCCTCCTACCACAAAAGGTTATTTGGCACATTTTTGGACTTTTGGGGGGGTATTGGAGATAATACAGTTTTCTGTGATTAATGCTCTTGATGATTTGAAAGAATGGAGCTTCCACTGCTATCAGGAGGCAGCCAACTCACAGCCATCCCTCCTGAATGTGGGCTTCTGGCCTCTCTGATATGATTGAAACCCCCTTTGAATAGCAACTATTAACTTGCTATTGAACTCTTATCAAAATTCAATGCCTGACCCACGAAGGCTATAGGACTCTCCAGCTTGATATTACTATTTTGGTGTTGCTCAGCTGGAACTCACTGATTATCAAGACAAGACCAGACGAAGCTTAGCTTTTTATAAATTGGTAATTGCATATTCAATAACAAAGCTGTATAGCAGCTTTCCCACTAGGTTAATCCGTACACCTAGTACACTGCCTGAAGCAAAACAACCACCTCAGTTTAGCTCACGATTCTCCAAGAATCACCTACATGTCCGGGCCTGGGTCTTTGAGGGTTTGGTTAAGCTGATACTTGATGGCGTCTATTGGACTGCTCGGGCTGTTTAGCCTCAACACTAGCTATGTAGGACAAAAAGAGAACATTGTCACTTCCTTCAAAAGGCAGAACTTTGATTCCAGTGGCCTAGCTGTTCGGTGTGCCACTTGGAAAACTATAGACTGCCAGATGAATGGCACTCTTGTCCAGGGCTGCAAATGTAGAAACAAATTGCAGCTGACGATTGAAGTGTCGAGGTCACCCATCTTCCTACAGTAATGTTCCATTCTCTAAAATGACACCAACCACAAATAAGCTGCTAATTGAGCCTTAATTTAGGTTTTTAGTCAGAGGCTGTGACTACATGCCTGACTTGTGACTCCTGCTGAATGTTAATCCATTGATCCTACAGTGGGGGAGACGACATCACAAGGTTCTGGCAGATTGACTACATCAGAACTAATCCATGTCATTTTTTTGACTTTCTAGATCATTTGCACTCTTTCATAATCATAAAAGCTACTTAGCAACAGTCTGAAAGTCTGATTCTACCTCCCTCATCTTTACCTGATCTTAAACAGGGGAGTTTGGTCATTGAATGCACTGTGCCCGGGGATTATGTCTCCACTACGTCCTGGATAACGATGAGGACAAAGGGGTGGAAGAGGATATATTTTCAGCTGTAAAGTTAGGGAAACGGTCCACACAGAGCCACCCTCACTTCTGGCACTAACTACAAGTTCTGGTTACAAGTTCCAAAATGACGATGATGTTCAATAATTTGCTAGAAAGACTCACAAAAATCACTGAAAACTGTTTTGCTTGTGGCGGGCCAGCCGCCACAAATCGAACAGTACCTGAATGGGGGAGTGGGAATGAAAAAAGACACTCACACAAATGATGATGCGGCCCGTCTTCAGTGATCCTGAAGCACCGAGTTTACTTTCCTTTACCAATTTATACCACCTGTGTACGTGCAGCTTAACAATCACGAATGTGCATTACCTCATTGAGAGTAAAATTTTCAACTTTTACATATAAACTACAGACTCACTAAAACTTCCCCAAAGTCATTATCTCAATGACAAAGCCCACCAATTACCCTGATAATCATCAGTGATCTGTGTCCGGGAACTGGCCGTTCCCACCTCATTCCTCAGCAGCTTGCAAGCACCCTCCAATTGCAGACAGAGACAATGCCTCAGGAACTAAAACTGAGCCAGTCTGCAAGGCTTCAGAATAACAAGAAATCATGGCTCCCCACATTTGCTCACAGTTACAGTATACTATAGGGAAAGGATACAGATTAAAGTCAGCTGAGAGAAGAAATATTTAAGACAGTGTCCAGGAATATAGTAGCAAATATGAAAGCTTCTGGTCATCCTCTCCTGGTGGAGTCAGGACCGCATTACTTTTCCAGCATTAATATGTGACTATACATATGGAGTACTGTCAGCCAGGGAAGTTCACCTGAGCCTCAGTGTCCAGATTTTTTATTGCCGTACCATCATGTGGGCACAATTGATTGCCCACCGAGCTGATTATAGTCTCAAGTCACCAGTATCTCCAGAGAGCTCCTAACACTATGTGATCCAAACCCTCATCATAAATAACATTGTCACAACAAGGTTTGCCAGCCTCCACCCTAAATCACATTGTTATTCTGTCCAGTGTGACCCACAGCCTCTAGGCAAATAAGGCACTCTAATGGGGCATAATATTCTAAGGATTTAGAGATTAACTCTCAGGAGCTGAGGGCAAAGGCCAGACCTCTCTTAGGGTAAGACTAAATTCTTTAGTACATAGAAGTGATAGGGGTTAAAGGAGTTATATATGGATCTAGTTTGAACATTCATATTTTCTTCCTAATTCTTCCTGGTCATGATGCTTTTGTTCTTTTTGCTGACAATTCTAAGCTAACCTGGTTTATATATCTTCTAAATGACACTCAGCAAGAATGGTTCTAGGGGATTCAAACAATTTAGATTACATTTTATAAAGATGTTTTTATCGTTCTTGTAACTGATGCTTCCAGACAAAATGACTGGACATCCAGAATTTGAAGATTTAGTGGGAGGGTAATATCCTGTTTCCTGGGTGGGAACACATTAGATCACAAGAGATCCAGGGGATATGAGTTCTTGTTTTTCAGAACTATCCATGACTTGGGGAGCACAAGAATTGTAAAAACACTTTTGTTTTTTCCCCCAGAAATGCCATGTGCATTTTAAGGATTATACTTCAGTGTGAAAGCCAGGCATTAACTTGTGCCCTTCCTAAAAATGTGGTGAATTATACCTCAGGGAATGTTTGTAAGAAAAAGTTTTTTTTTTCCTTTTTCTTTTTTTGTTTTGTAATTAAAGTTTATTGGGGTGACAATTGTTAGTAAAGTTACATAGATTTCAGGTGTACAATTCTGTAATACATCATCTATAAATCCCATTGTGTGTTCACCACCCAGAGTCAGTTCTCCTTCCATCACCATATATTAGATCCCCCTTACCCTCATCTTCTACCCCCTTCCCCCCTTACCCTCTGGTAACCACTAAACTATTGTCTGTGTCTATGAGTTTCTGTTTCTCACTTGTTTTTCTTGTTTTTTTGTTGTTGTTGTTGTTGTTTTCTGTTTCTGTTGTTGTTGTTTGTTGTTTTATATACCACATATCAATGAAATCATGTGGTTCTCTGCTTTTTCTGTCTGACCTACTTGTAAGAAACCTTTAAATGTTTAAGCAAACACCAACTGTATCCTTGAAATCATTCCTATTGACTGGTCAGGTTTGTTAAAAAAGATAGAAATACCGTAAACTTCCTTTTTAAAGGGAATGGGGAGTCTCTGCCATCACTAATACTTTCTGCTCTACCTGAATAAATTCCTAAGTCAATACAAAAACATGTGGAGAATGAAACAGTATTCTAAGGCAGCCCATGATGGTTTATGGAAAGATAAACCAGTTGAGACTTTGGGGGAAATGGACAAAGTTAATATTGCAGAATGGTCTCATCCTGTAGCTGGGAGTCCTGTTGATAGTAGCATTACCTTAAATACTGGATATGACACATTGAATGGATTTGGTCCAGCCCCCGTTGGTCAGATTTCTCAGAAAGACTGGCACAGGGACATACGTAAAGGGAAATTTGCAAGAAGCAAAGATGGTGTAGAAAGAGTCATAAATATTATTGGGAGACAGTTATCCTTGGTTTCTTGGATTTCTGCATGACTTGTTGCACCTTTTGGTTCAGGATGTCTTTTCAAAGACCTTTCTATAACACACAGGCTTAAAAGATATATATATATATATATATATATATATATATATATATGGTCCTCAATCTTTATCCTCTTCAGGGCAAAGATAGAGCAGATTTACTAACAACACCCTTACAAGATTGTCAGTTTCATAAGCTCAGGTTTTCTTATCTGTCAAGCAAACCCATTGACTGTTGCGCATTTATCTGGGTCTGCCTCTGTCTCACCCCATGTGACGTTGGAGACAAGGTAAATAGATGCGCATGCTGTTTGCTGTTCTATGAACAATAAATTCCTTTTTCTCTGTCCCCAAGAACCATGTGTTTTGCCGGCATATATGAAAATATGGCAGGTAATATTTTTAGCTTATAAGAAGGTAAAATCTCATATCCTTTCCTTTTCCTAAAAAAGAGAACAAAACTGGAGGACTCACACTATCTGAATTTAAGATTTACTATACAAATATTGTAATGAGGACAATGTGATATTAGTGAAAGTTTAGACACAAAAATTAATAGGATAGAACATAGTACCCAGCAAAGGAACTCCATATATGTGGGTAATTTATCTTTAATTAAACGTTTAATTTTGAAATGGTTGTAGATTCCAATACAAAGAGATTGTATATATCTTTAATTCGGTTGTCCCAAATGATAACGTATTGTAAAATGATAGTCCAATATCACAACTACATTATTGACATTCATGCAGTCAAGATGCAGAACATTTCCATCTCCATAAGCTCTCCTCACGCTCCCCTTTTAGAATCGTATCCACTTCCCTCCCATCCCCACCCATTCTGCAACTCCTAGCAGCTACTATTCATTTCTCTATTGCTATAATTTTTGTCATTTCAAAATGCAATATAGATGGAATCATACGGTATGTTAACTATTTTGGATTGATTTCTTTTCACTCAACATAATTCTATGGAGATTTATCCAGGTTGTCACTTTATCAAAAGTTTCTTCCTTTTTATTACTGAGTAGTAGTCCATGAATGAACGTACCATTGTTTGTTTAACCATTCATCTGTTGGACATTTTTTTTCCATTGTTCTGCTATTATGAATCCTATAAGAATTCATGTAAAGGTTTTTGCCTGAAAATAAGGGTATTTAAATTTTTCTGGGATAAATGCTGAAGAGTGCAATTGCTTGGTCATATGGTAGTTGCATGTTTAGTTTTATAATAAACTGCCAAAATTATTTCAGAGTGCTTATTTTATGTTCTGTTAAACAATGTGCTATTGATTCAGTTTCTCTGAATCCTCATCAGCATTTATTGGTGGTATTATTATTATTATTATTATTATTATTATTTACATTAGCTATTCTAACGTGTGTAATAATATCTCATTATGATTTTAATTTGCATTTCCATATGCTAATGTGCCATTTCATGTACAATTTTCACATCTGTATAATCTCTTCAATAAAATATCTGTTCCTGGCTTTTGCCCATTTTCTTATTCACTTGTTGGAGATTTTTCCACTGTTGAGTTTGAGAGTCCTTTGCATATTCTGGATATAATTTTTGTTGGATATGAGGCTTAAAAATATTTTCTCTATATCTGCATCTTGTCTCTTCATTCTCTTAATGGATTCTTTCACATGACAAAGGCCAAGAAATCTTTGACTATGCCTATATTCCAAAGATTTTTCTCATGATTTTAATTATTTATTTTTTTGAAAAATTAAGAAAATCTTTTACAGAGCAGAGTTTATCAATATTTCCTTTTATGGATCTTGCTTTTGGAGTGTCAGGTCTAAGAATTTTTGCTTAGCATTACATCTGAAAGATGTTCTCCCAGGAATTTTACCCTAAATGTTTTATAATTTTACATTTTGTATTTAAGTTTAAGATTCATTTTGAATTATTATTTTTTTGTATCAGGTGTGAACTTAAGTCAAAGTTTATTACTTTGTCTATGATTATTCAATTGTTCTATCATAATTTGTTGAATAGAACATCATTCTTCCATTAAAATTTTTAGGACCTTTGTCAAAAATCAATTGAGGATATTTATGTAGGTCTATTTCTGTATTCTCTATTCTGTTCCATTAATTTATGTCTATCCTTCCACCAGTACCTGTCTTGATTATTGTAGTTCTGTAATTAGTTTTAAAATCAGGTAGAATCATTTCTTTCACTTAAGTCTCTTTATCAAAATTGTTTTAGCTATTCTAGTTTCTTTGCCTTTCCATATAAATTTTAGAAAAATTTCATCTATTTAATAAAAACCTTGCAAGGATTTTTACATGAATTGTATTTTGAGAGAATTGTCATCTTTACACTGTTGAGTTTTCCAGCCCATGTGTATGATATGCCTCTCCACTTATTTTAATCTACTTTAATTTCCTTTGTATTTATTATATAGTTTTCAGCATACATGTCTCCTATATATTTTGTTAGTTTTACACTTACATATTTCACTGTCTTTGAAGTAATTGTTAATGCAAATTATAATACTGGGTTTTTAATTTTGATATCAATTGTTAATTGCCAGTATATAGCATGCAGTTAATTTTTAGTATGTTTACCTTACAATCTAACTGAATTTATGTACTGTTTCTAGGTTTTCCTTCTCTCTCTCTCTCTCTCTCTCTCTCTCTCTCTCTCTTTCTCTCTCTCACTCTCTCTCTCTCTCCTTCCTTCCTTCCTTCCTTCCTTCCTTCCTTCCTTCCTTCCTTCCTTCCTTCCCTCTTCCTTCCTTCCTTGAGATTTCTTTGGATTATTTCCTAACATAGGGGACAGTTTCATTTTTGCATTTCTGGCCGGTGTGTGTGTTTTATTTCCTTTTTTGCCATAGTGTATTGACTAGAACTTCACTGCTGTTAAATAAGAAATGTTAAAAGTGAATATCCTTGCTTTGTTTCTGATCTTAGGGGAAAAACATTTAGTATTTCACCATTAAATATTATGATAACTATAGTCTTTCTGTAGGTGTTCTTTATTAATTTGAGAAAGATTCCCTTTGTTCCTGTTTTTCTGAGTGTTTTTTTTTGTTTGTTTGTTTACTTGTTTGTTTTCAATTGATATGATCATCTGATTTTCTTTCTTTAGCTTGTTAATTTTATAAATCACATTGACTGTTTTTCAAATTTGGAGCAGTCTTGCATCCCTAGAATAAACCCCACTTGTTCATGGCATAAAATTATATTCATATAACATTGATTTCTATTTGCTATTATTTGGTAAGAATTCCAAAGGATATTGCTTTGTTGATTTATTTTGTTTTGCTTGCTTATTGCACTGTGTTTACGCACTATTCAGATTATCTCTTTCATATTTGGTAAATTGAAGGAGTTTGTGATTTATTAGTAACTCATAAATTTTATCTAAGATATCAAATTTATATATGTTAATTTACTCAATGTACTCCCTTTTTATTTTTATGATACCTTCAGTATCTGATATTCTCTATTTTATTTCTGATATTCTGTTTCTTTCTTGATTTTCCCAATATTGGATGTCTATTTCTTCCCTTTTTTGTATCAATCTAACTAGAGGTTTGTCAACCTTTTCTGATCTTTTCAAATCACCACCTCTTTGTTTCATTGATTTTCTCTATTGCATTTGTCTTTTCAATTTTATTGATTTGTTTTCTTACATTGTTTATTTTATTCAGCTTGTTTTGGATTTATTTTTCTCTTTTTCTAGATTATTGAGATGGTAGTTTAGAGCACTCTTTTCTAATATTTGCATTTACTGCTATAATTATTTGTATACCACTATCACTGCTTTAATGCTGTTTTGCTGTTTTGTTTTTGTTTTTGTTTTCCATTTTCATTCAAGTCAATGTAGTTCTTGATTTCCCTTGAGACATCCTCTTTAACCCATGGATTTTTTTTGAAGTGTGTGTTTTGTTTCTAATTGTTTGGGCATTTATTTTATTGTTGTTAGTTTTCTGTTATTTAAGTTTGAATTTGCTGGATTTTGAGAACATCATTTGTATGCTTTCAATTATTTTACTTTTTTAAATGGTCCATGTTTTAGTGTATATTGTAGGTGCTTCAGAAATGGAGATTTTGACTATTTTGAATTACTCTGTAATAACTAATAGTTGGGTAAAAGCAGGAGTAAAAAGTTTTCCCACATCATTTATAATGATAAGAGGCTGAATCCTCCAAGAGATACAAATTTTAAATGTGTATGCACCAAACAATAAAGCTGCAACATATTCACAGCAAAATTAATATAAGTGAAAATGTGAATAAATGAAAATTTATAGTTGGATATTCAACACCTCTCTGTCAGTAGTTAATAGAACTAGGCATAATTAGCAAAAGTGTATTTATCAGGGTTCTCCACAGAAATTGAACTAACAAGATGTATAATATATAGAGAGGGAGAAAGAAAAGATTTTTTAAAGGAATTGGCTGAGTAATTATGGAGGCAGACTAGAAAAAAAAAATTGCAGTTTCAGTACAAGGTAGACTGCTGACAGAATTCCATCTTGCTGGTGGAGGGCAATCTTTGTTCTATTATAATTTTCAAGTGATTTGATGAGACCCACCCATAGTATGAAGATTAAACTATTTTACTCAAAGTCCAGTGATTTAAATGTTAATCAAATTCCACCACCACCACCACCACCACCCAAACTTTTACAAAAATATCCAGAATAATCTGCAATTGCCTATCCAAATTAAGTTGACACATAAAATTAACCATTACAAAGTGTATAGAATCACACACACACACACACACACACACACACACACACACACACTAAATTTGGTATTTCAAAATTGGTTTAAATTGCAGGTGTCTCTTACCCAACAGTTTAAAATTATGCATTTCACAGCTTATAGGTATCTGCTAAAGTTTATGATATTTAGAAAATGGGGTTCAAGCGGAATATAAAACCTTACCTCCCTTTATGTTTCTTTATTCTTCCCAGTTTAGAACATAAGTCTTAATATTTTCCTCTACAAATATTTAGAATACCCCAGTCTGTATTATATTTTTGCTTTAAATATGAACCAGAATTTATAAAATTCAAACAAAGGAAAGCTTCCCTAAGTTCTGCTTACAATATTTTTATTCTTTTCTATCCCAATATTCTTTCTCATATTGTTTCTTTTCTACTTAAAAACTTTCTTTAGCCATTCTTTTAGGATAAACATGCTGAGTGCAAATTGCCTTAGTTTTCCTCCATCTGAGAATTTATTGACTTCTCCTCATTCCCAGAGGATATTTTCACTGGATATAGGAAACCTCTGGATTGACAGGGTTTTTTGTTTGTTTTTTGTTTTTTGTTTGTTTGTTTGTTTCATGTGAAAACTATGGTGCTGCTGCTTTCTTTTCTCATGGTTGAGAAATCTACTTTCAATCATATAGTTTTCCCTCTATAGTTATTGTACCATTTTCTATGGCTGTTGTCATGATTCTTTTCTTTGTAATTAGTTTAAGTAGTTTAATTAGAATCTATTTTGGCATAGATTATTTTGTGTTTAGTCTGTTTGTAGTTCTTTCAGCTTCTTGAATCTGTACTTTTATGTCTTGACAAGTTTTTGATGTTCTCAGCTATTATATCTTCAAATACTTTTTCAACCTGAAACTCTTTCTCCTCTACTCCTGGGACTCTGATAAAATAAATAGTAGATCTGTCATTATATTCTCACAAGTCTCTGATGCTCTCTTAATTTTTTTGTAGTCTGTTTTACCTCTCTTGTTCATATTGTGTAATTTTAGTGTCCTATCTTTTAGTTCATTAATACTTTCTTTTGGCCATTCCTTCTGATATTAACCCATTCATTAAGCTTTTTAATTTGGATATTTTATGTTTCAGTTCTAAAATTTTTATTTTATTCTCTTATATTTTTTTTTCTATTTCTCTATTTAGACATTTGATTTCTTTCCCAACACTTATTTTTGTTTCAAGCATGTTTGTAATGACTCACTGAAGCATTTTAATCATGCATTTTAATCATGACTGATATAAAATATTTGTTAGATAATTCTGACATCTCTGCCATCTTGGTGTTAACATTTATTGTCTTTTTTTCTTTCATTTAGTTTGAGATATTCCTGGTTCTTGTATGATGAATGCTTTTATAAGGAAATTTGCACAGTTTTATACTGTTATGAGATTATGAGTCTTATTTAAATCTTCATTTAAAATAGCTGTCTCTAGTTCCACCCTGGCAGAGGAAAGGGGACTATATCATTACTGCCAGGTTACCTCAGTTGACACCTGAAAGGGGTTTCCTCATTATTGCTGGGATGGAGTGAATGTTGCAGCTCTCCCCATGGTCTCTACTGACACTGTGGGTAGAGTGGTCTTGTTTCCACTTATTACCAGGTAATTTTAAAACTCATAATTATCCACTAAGTCTCTTCTGACACTACTTTAGGATAGAAGGTTAAGGATGCCATTTTAGTACCAGTTTGGGGTGGATTTCTAGGCTACCCTCATAGTCTCCAATAACTATGCATCATGGGGAGAGGGTCTGTGGTGGAGCCAAGTTCTGGCTCTGTACTTGGCCTTTTCTGACATCACCCCAGCTGTGGTGTTAAAGAGACTAATTACAGCTTCATAAGGATAAATGTATAGGCTTTCCATTTAGCCTTCTGTGGTGTATATGAAACCTGGTATACTGTTTTTTATCTGCGATGTTTGGAAGAGTACAGTGGTTATTGTTTAAAACTTTTCTGTCTTCCTAGGCTGCATGCCTTTTTTGGAGTTTTTTTTATTTTTTAATCTGTGGTGATTTATTTTTTACAAAGATCAAATATGCTTCAATGGAGAAAGGATAGTCTTCTAATGAAATTGTGCTGGAATAACTGTTCAAAATAATATTTTTTGCATAAACATGTGTAAATAAATTCACATCCCTAAACATAAAATATAAAACTATAACATTTTTATTAAAAGCCTAGAGGAATAAAATTGTAAAATTGGGTTAGGCAACAAGTTCTTCAACAAAAATAAAAGCACAATCCATATGAGAAAATAATATAAAAATTGAACTTCATATGAACTTAAATATTTTGCTCTTTCATAACATTATTAAGAGAATGAAAAAAGTGACACAGCAGGAGATTACGTATGAAATCACTTATATATCAAATTATATAAATAAATTTTAGAACTATGTAGTAAGAAAACACCCCAACAAATAATTGAGCAGAAGATTTGTACGTACACTTTATGAAAATATTTATGCAGTTGGCAAATAAACGCATGAAAGGATGCTCAAAATCATTAGTCATTAGGACTATGCAGATAAGAACCATGATGCCACATCTATTAGACTGGCTAACATGATTAAAAGTAAAATAAAATAAAACTGACAACAACAAGTACTCTCAGAGTAATTTGAATCTTTATACATTGTTGATAGGGATGAAAGATGATAGAAACAGTTTGGCAGTTTCTAAAATGTTATACACTCACTCACATATGACCCAGCAATCCTATTGCTAGGAGTTCACCCTTGAGAAATGTCAACAAAGAATTTATTCACAAAATACCTGAACACACACACTTGTTTGTCACAGTCCAGACATGGAAACACTCCAGATGTTTGTCAGTAGGTGAACCAACTATGGAACATCCATACAATGGAATACTCATCTGCAATATAACAAATGAACTAACATATACAACATGGATAAATCTTAAATCCATGCCATGTGAAATAAGCCAGGCTTTAAAGGATACATGCTGTATTGTTTTAGTTTTGACATTCATCAAAAGTCATTGTAGCAATGAGAACAGATCAGTGGTTTGGAGTACCTTTTGACTACAATGAGGTAGCACAGGACTTTTGGGGGAAGTGATGAAAGAAGTGTTCTATATCCTAATGTTGCTGACGGTTTTACAATTTTGTGCTTGTGCAAACTCACAGAAGTGTACAACAAAAAGAAGAGTGTGGATGTAATGGAATGGATAAAAAAGATAAGATGATAGATAAAATAACAACACAGAAAACCAAATATTACATTTTGTTTCTACATGGCATTTATTTTTAATTGGATGACTATAAAAATAAGCAAACTGCTTATATTTTAGAAGAGAAGTCTTGTAATTTCACGTATATAGGTCCATAGTACTTAAATCTTTACTATTATGATATTCATTCCAGAATAAATCATCTAGACTTTAACTAGTAAAACATACCTCTTAGAATGATGTTTAAAATACCTCTTTCCTTTATGAAATCATAATTTAAAAGGATTTTGTCCTTGCCCTTATTTTCTAAATACACCATCCTATATGATTTTTTGAAAATATTAGTTAGATTGTTTCACTCCTTTGTCTAAATCTTTTCAATGGTTCCTCAAATCCTTCAAAGTAATGGCACAGTAATTAAAATGTTTTCTAAGGATCCTCATGACTTGGCTACTTTATTTCCTGCTACTTCCCCTTTCTCTTATTCCAAAGCAGCCACATCTCCTTTGAGTGTGTCAAACACAATAGGCCACCTCCTGGCTTTAGATCGTTTGCACTGTCTATCCCAAAAATCTAAATAATCTTCCTCCTGATGAGTATGGCTCACTCAAGTTCTTATGAAATGTTACTTTCTTAAGTAAATCTTAATTAAAATGATAACATTGTTACACGTACTGCCATACACTTGGCCTACTCTACGTGTATTTTTTTTTTTACTTATCACCTACCCTCTTTCTACATAATATATAATTTACTTCCTTAATTTTTTTCATTGATTATTTCCTTTCTCTTTTAAATTTAAGTTCTTCGACTGTAGGGATCTTTGTCTGTTTTGCTCACTGATATACGCAAAGCACCTAGAAAGTGAGCTAATGAAAGATATTAAATGGACACCTACTTGTAAAACCGCATGCAGTATCTACCTCTGTGGGTGTATCTGTGTGGCTAAGAATAGCAGTTTCTTTTTTGGTAAATAAATATAATTAAACATGTATTTTATAAAATTCTGAGAACAAATCCCCTCCTCAACTAGTGATTTGACTTAAAAGTTCTCTAACTTGAAGGTAAAGTAATAATAAATATAGAACACTGTTCCAGATGCAGGCTCGTGAATTCTGCCTTCAAAGCTTTGATCTTAAGGAATATACTGAACTCTGGAAAACTGATATTTCTCTTGTTATGATCTGTATGAAAGCAAGATCATTTTGTTTTTACTTGAACATTCATTAAGAAGTAAAAACAGTGGTATGCATAAGAATTTCAAAACTTTTTTTTTTTAATTAAAGTTTATTGGGTGACAATTTTATATGATTGAGATACATGGTGCCAGTAACTAAAACTTTATTTAGAAATGTCTGGGCTTGTAATGTAAAATACTCTCCTCGTGGTTGTACATATAATATTTCATCTCCACGGAGAAGCAAATTCTCATTCTGGAACTTTGAGATTTGGAGGAGCCAAAAGATAACTGAGGAAATAAACCAGCTAAATCCTTTTCAGTTTGCAGGAGGAGCTAAAACAGAAATAAAATGACTTGAAGGCAATTGTCTTCTTTTTCTGAGATTCATGTATTAAAATAATGGAAGCTCAAGAATAAGGAGATTATTTCTATAGGTAGGGCAAATGAAAAAGAAAACAGTTATTGCTTACATTGTAATATATCCCCAATGCTGAGAACAGCTAAAAGTTTCTCATTTATATTCCCTATTTAGAAACACCTGCTTCGGAAAGTTCTTTCAGCAAACCCATTTAGATTCAGGGTGAATACAAAGTTGTTATTACTCTCACTCACATCTTTACTTGAAAGCATGACATCAAATTGAAATTTTAAAATATTGAATAGCAATTATTGATACACTGTGCAGTTTTCAGAGTACTGATAGATTACAGGACTTTGTGGGCAGTATATTACTGTCAGATACTTTTAGATTAAGACTACAAAGACAACCAAATGCAATGGTGGTTTAAAAGCATAAGCATTTCGGAATATGGTAGATGTCACATGTCATGTATTTGCTTTTAAGCTTATTTTCGGCATTTTTCAAGAGTACAGAAGTTTTTCATTGCTCTGTGTCATCCAACTAATGCTTTTAAGGTAAGCAAAGACAGTGATTTCCTGGTTTACAAATATTGGAATATATAGTGTATCTGTGTATGTGCATATGTATGTATGTCTACACACCACCTAATTTAGTGTTATTGTAATATAATGATATCTTGCATGATTTGTCAAAATAGAAACAGGAATAATGCAATAGAATAAGAGAATAAGGATTTGGAACACTGAATTTAGGTAAAGGAAGAGCAAAATAATGTACAGCTGAAATATTTTCTGTATATAGTATTCTACTTTCACAGTTTAGCAGGGTTTACAATGTAGAAAGTGATTCATAAAGCAGAAATTGCTCTTGCTATGAAAATAAGCAACACTTCTGCTAAGACACCCTAGGAATAGTGATTGAAAGGGGAGCTGAGCTATTTTGTTGTGAAAATTCATGTTGCGTTTTGCAGAATTCTAATAGAGAAATACAAATTTAAAAATAACTCCCTAGACAACATCTTCACCTTGGATATCACAATAAAACTGAAATGAATGGAAAGTGTCTCTATATGTGTTAATTAGATTTGTCAGCACCCACTGTTCATCTTTATAGGGGTTCAGTGTCTACCAGGAATACCAAATTTCAACATTTGATGTATCAGTTTTGTTTCTTAATCTCTCACCTTAATTCTATTATTCTTTAGCCTGAGTTTTTTTCTTATTGTATTTGTGAATGTTGTTGATTCTGGAATACAGCTGGAAATTACTCTAACAAATGTAAGATGATTAAAATAGGCAGATATTATATTTTTACCTTACTTTATACTCTCTCCCTTGCTGTTTCAAAAAAAAAATCAAAACAATTTATTGGAAAAGCTCTTAATAGTCCCCCATTCTTATAAATCAAGTGCTTAAAAATTCATTATTGCCACAGTAAAGAAGATGATAATAAATGTGTGTGAATATATATAAATAAATTATATGAATGGATGGATATATTGATAGATATAGATCATGTAGTATTCATTTTCTTTTATTATATATAAATAACTTTTCTATGGGCAGAAGTAGGTTTTAAAAAATACAATTGAGTCAGTAAGTAAATGATGAATACACGTATTGTGAGTCTGGTTTTTCCAAAAACGGAGCCTTAAAAAAAAGAATTGTAGGTTTTACAGTCAAGAAGGCAGAAAAGTTAAAGGCTGTGCTTATGTTCTCTTATGATCACCTCATAATTACAACTAAACTACACAACAACCATTGAGAATTGCCTGAATTATAGCTGAACAGAACACTTACAACTAACAACATACAGAAAGAGCCACCTTGACACTGGTAGAGGGGCAGAGGTGCAGACTAGGCTAGTCTCACACCCACGTGTGGTGGTTAAAAATCAGGAAGGAAATCTCAGCTGAAGAGGTCCCCCAGAGGAACAAGTGGTTCCAGCCCCCACCAGCCTCCCCAACCCAAAGCTTGAGTGCTGGGAAGGGAAGTCTGCATAAATTCTGGAGATTGGAGCTGCATGAGACAGAGCCTGCTGGAGTCCCAGACATTCCTCTTAAAATGCCTGTCAATGAACTTACTCTATGATGGACTCTGTTGCTCTGAGCTCCAGTGTTGTTGCAATAGCTTGAAAGCCACCAGGGACATATGAGAAGGTACAAATTGTATGGTTTCAGGGCAAGAACTGGAGGGGCAGCTCTCTTTCAGACAGAAGTGCTGGCAGGAGGCATTGTTGCTTGCTTTGTTGTGCCCTTCCATTACCCAATGTGCAAACACAGACTGCAGTTATTGCTGAGTCTCCATCAACTTAGCTGACTGACACTGTTTGTCCCTTCCTGGTGATTTCCTGAGACCCTGACCTTCCCACCTTGCAGGCCCATCCAAGCCTTTTCCAGTGGCTTTTCCATAGAAACAGCCTGACTTGGCTCATGCTATGGATTTACCTAAAATCTCTCAAAGTTCACAAAACCCAAACAAGAACATCTGGCCTCAACATGCCCCATACCTCTTGCTAAGCAGTCCCAAGCCCTGCACTAATGGCAGCTGACCTCAGTTGGCAGCTTAGTGTCTGCCAGACATCTCTAATCACAGCACAGTTGGCATGCATCTAAAGACTTGCATTGTGGCTCATTCCATGTGCCAGGAAAATGACTCCAGCTGAACTTAGCCTGTGGCAGGGTCCCTCCCAGAAGATGCCAGGATCAGTATGCCCAGTGGCCTATTCAGACCAAGCTGGAGCACAACCTGGCTGCCTCTGAGGATAACACACCAGAACACTACTGTAGTGAATCCTGCTCCATAGGGTCAGCCCCTGCACCACAGCTCCTCCATTGTAGTCACTGCCAGTCCTTACAACAAATCAGCCCAAGAGTCAATGCCTCCTATTGATGTACAAACAGCAACCAAGCCTCAATTTCAACAGGAGGGCACATACATCCCACCAAAGAATGCACATGGAGCACCCAGCTCAGGTGACCAGGGAGACTATGACACTGGGCAACAAAAGACACCTTCTAAATAAAGCCTCTCAACAAGGAGATAAGGGAGATATGTCAGCCCCACCTCTTATAAAGAAACAAAAGCAGGGAGGCAGCCAAATGGGGAGACAAATAGACATATCTCAAATGAAAGAACAGAACAAAGCTCCAGAAAAAGAACTAAACAAAATGGAGACAAACAATCTACCAGACGAAGAGTTTAAAACACTGGTTATGAGGATGCTCAATGATCTCAGTGAAAACTTCAATAAAGAGATAGGAAACATAATGATGGAGATAGGAAACATAAGAGAAAAGAAGTCAGAAATGAAGAATATAATACCTGAAATAAAAAAATACATTAGAGGGAATCAATAGTACATTAGATGAAGCAGAGGTTTAAATCAGCAATTTAGAAGATAGGGTAGCAGAAAACACACAAACAAAACAGCAAAAAGAAAAATGAATCCAAAATAATGATGATAGTTTTAGAGGCCTCTGGGACAACATCAAGCCTACCAATATTTGCATCATAGGGGCACCAGAAGGAGAAGAAAGAGAGAAAGTAATCGAAAGCAAATCTGAAGAAATAATGATGGAAAACTTCCCTAACCTGGCAAAGAAAATACATGTACAAGCCCAGGAAGCACAGAGTCCCAAACAAGATGGACCCAAAGAGGCCCACACCAAGACACATCATAATTAAAATGCCAAAGTTTAAAGACAAAGACAGAATCTTAAAAGAAGCAAGAGAAAAGCAGTTGGGTATCTACAAGGGAGTTCTCATATGACTGTTCACTGGTTTTTCAACAGAAACTTTGTAGGCCAGGGGGACTGGCATAAAATATTCAAAGTGATAAAAAACAAGGACCTGCAATCAAGATTACTCTACCCAGCAAAGCTATCATTTAGAATTGAAAGGCAGATAAAGCGCTTCCCAGACAAGAAAAAGCTAAAAGAGTTCATCAACACCAAACCAGTATTACAAGAAATGTTAAAGGGACATCTTTAAGAAGATGAAGAAGAAAAAAAAGATAAAAAATATGAATAATAAACTACCTATCAACAAATAATTTAAATGCAAATGAATCAAATGCTTTAATCAAAAGACATAGGGTGACTGAATGAATAAGAAAACAAGACTCTTACAGATGCTACCTACAGGAGACTCACTTCAGATCAAAATACACACAACCTGAAAGTAAAAGGATGGAAAAATATATTTTATGGAAATGGAAATGAAAAAATCTGGAGTAGCAGTACTTTACCAGACAAAATAGACTTTAAAGCAAAGGCTATAACAAGAGACAAGAAGGATATAGTAAGCTCATTTCTGGGTATTTATCAGTTGGTATAAGACAGTGTAGTTAGTTATTGATAAAGAGTTTTATCAAACTGAAACAACTTCCAAGTAGTATCTTTAATGATACTCTGCCCTCTTTTACAAGGAACATATTTCTAATGATTTTATTTTCCTTTCATTTAATATAAACAGAATTAAATACTAAGTTGATTTTATTTTATTAACACAGACTATGCTTATTAATATAAACAGTAAACTTTTTTTATTTTTCTTAATTAAAAGAAATCCTCAAAAAATTAAGTGTAGAATTACCATATGATCTAGCAATACTGTTCCTGTGTATGTATCCAAAAAATCTGAAAGCATTTATCCATAAAGATATATGTACTCCAATGTTCATTGCAGCTTCATTTACAGTGGCCAAGACATGGAAACAACCAAAGTGTCATTCCATGATAGATGATTAGATAAAGATGTAGTATATATACACAATGGAATACTATTCTTCCATAAGGAAAGATGAAATACTGCCATTTGTGAAAACATAGATGGATCTTGAGATTATCGTGTTAAGTGAAATAAGTCAGACAGAAAAAGTCAAGAACAATATGATTTCACTCATATGTGGGATATAAAATTGAGAGCAACAAACAAACAAGACAAACAAATAAAGAAACAAAACTCATACACAGACAATAGTTTAGTGGTTACCAGAGGGTAAGAGGGCAAAGAGGATGGTAGAAAAGTTTAAAAGGGGTTAAATATATGGTGATGGAAAGAGAACTGACTGTGGGTGGTGAGCGCACAATGTGATATATAGGTGATATATTATAGAATTGTACACTGGAAACATACATAATTTGACTAACCAATTGTCAACCCAGTAAATTTAATCAAAGAAAAAGGAAATCCCAGTGTGTTTTAAATACTATGGTACATAATAAAACAAAACTGTGGGTAAAATACTGTGGGTAAAAAACTGTGGGTAAATAATTTCAGAATAACCCTGTGTATTATTATTTCTTTCTTTACTTTCCTACTTTCTTGGATCTTTATTTGTAAAATCTATTTTTAAAAAAATCAGTAGCAGTTTTCATTTTTACAGATGAGGGAATATAGATTATAATTTATGGCACCTTTGTATTGTCATTTTCATTGGGTGTCAAGCAAATAGAAGTTCTGAACTTAATTACAAAGTAGGGAACTTCATATTTGCTTCAACAGTACTCATAATAAATATAATTATGTCTCTGTCCTTCCTTGTAAATTTAGATTAAGAACTAGTACATCGCTATGTAAATACACTTGTAATACATTTATTATATGACATTTACACATGTCTTAAATCATTATTCTACCATGTATTATACACTATGGAGAAATGAAAAATTTTATTATCACCAAGAGATATGTAAGGTATGTTATATTTTAAATGCATATTTTCAACACTTTTAAAATACATTTAGTTATTTCACATACTGTTCTTTTAAGAAGTCAGGCAAATTTCAGTTACAAACATTAAACAAATATTAAAGGTTAATAATTGTAGTAATTATTTTAAAGATAAACTTAATCAGCATTGTACTTTCACATTATTTCTTTGCTAAGTCATTTAGTTAAGTGCAAAAATGGCAAAAATAAATCACAGTGTTCTTTAATTTCTATGTATTTGTGAATATTCCCGGTTTCCTCTTGTTACTGAGTTCTAGTTTCAAGTCTCTGTGGTTATAAAAGATATTTGTTATAACTTCAATCTTCTTGAATTTGCTAAGACTTGTTTTGTGGCCTAACGTGGTATATCTTAGAACTATACAGGTCATTATTCAGGGACCCAAATCAAATCAGAGTGTGCATTGGTTTTCCTGGTCAGATGAGGCCCCCAGTTTTGTCTGCAAATGTGGATACCATAGGCTGTTCAAGTGCCACTCTGTTGGATGGGCTGCATAGTTTCCTATGTGCTGCGGTTAGGTTACTCCATCAGGCAAGCTACTAATGAGCCAGGCTACTAATCATTTCCTGCCTCTGCACAGTGGGAGAAGCAGCTGGAAGGTCAGTAACGCTTTTTATTATCTTAACACAAACCAAGCTGGGTCTCAAGTTCCCTTGAGCAGGTACACTGGCTTTGAACCGGTACTCTGGCTTTATTCTGCAAACTATCAGCTCTGCCTGCATTCTCTCTGTTCATCTGATGGGCTACACACCTTCTAGGTGCTCCTGACGTTACTTCCGGTCAGATGTGTCTCTGCTGCAGAGGAGGCTGTTCCGTAGCTCCCTGCTTGTGTGGATAAGCCACACCTATAGAACTGGCAAAACACTTTGTTTGAGGATTTGAATCAAGCAAATATGCACCCCTCTGATTTCCATGATCAGAGTGTACCACTGACTTGATTCTGCAGATGAGCAAAACCACTGGTTGAAATTTCTACTTGGGTGCTGCAGGAATGAACTTGGTTTTCCAAGGCCTGTTGAAAACCTTGCTATCTTCTCAGTCACAGTCAGATTATCAGTGGTTGAGTCAAACATATTTGAAACCCACAATGCTGTGTGTTGGGAGGTTTGTTCCCACAGGTTCTCTTTTTCCACTGGAGGAGAAAGATGCTCAGGGGAAATGTCTTATGGTGCTGTGCTGGCCTGGGCGAGGGGCAATGCCTCAATGTGTAGCTATTCCTCTTACCCTACTGATGCATTTTGTCTTGGTCTCTGTGGTGCAGGGGAGTGTTTCATCCTCACCTCCATGTTCCAAGATTTGCTCCGTGGTCTTCTGATTTTGAATAGTGGTTGGATCTTCTTGTGAGAAGGAGTGAAATCAGGAATGCTCTATATCAACATCTTTGTGACATTACTATCTCAAGAACTTCTTTTAAAATTGTCACTTTGTCACTATTTATTTTGAATCATTTTTTTCATTACATGTTACATGTACATGGCAAAATTTCAACATTACAAATGTGTATGTAACAGATTATACCAGTTCCCCTCAATAAAGGAAAGTGTATTTACAAAATAATGGTATATATTTTCAGAAATGAGAAGCAAGTTTATGTATCTATTATCTATTTATTTAGGTAACTCTCTAGATCTACATACTAAAAGTTTGAATAAAATAGTATCCTAAAATAGATATGTTTATATAAGTTAATTTTTCACTTTATAATAAAATTTGAGTAATTTAAACGTGTGCTGATATGGATAAATCACATTACAGTTAATGACAACAAAATATCCCATCTTAATACACTACATTTCTGTAATTTACTACCACAAATAAGTCTACAATAATACAACATGTGTATTTGTAGGTATGTGTGTATCTGTATATGCACCAGTATATATCCGTATAACTATATAAGTAGTAATTGTTTTTAATAGTGTTTTGGTTAACAAGTTAAATTACAACCTAGATTTAAAAAGAAAAGAAGTTTTTGTGTAGTAATTATTTTAAAGATAAACTTAATCAGCATTGTACTTTCACATTAGTTCTTTGCTAAGTCATTTAGTTAAGTGCAAAAATGGCAAAAATAAATCAGAGTGTTCTTTAATTTGGTATGTATATGTATTCACTTACTTATGGAGAAGGGGGCTGAGAAAAAAGAAGATAAAATTAAATAGGTGACTAATGTCCTATTAAGCTTCAGCTTCATTATAAAATTTAAGTTTAAAGTCACCTGTTAAATATATACAGAAAATTAATCAAAGAATTTGAAAGTCAAATATGTAGTTTATCTATATATCACGTTGTGTGATTACAGAATTGTACACTTGAAAACTGTGTAACTTTACTAACGATTTCACTCCAATAAACTTTCATTAAAAAAAAAAAAACTGAAAAGGATAAAATTCAAATATAGTGATTTAGAACTCTCCCCAAAATATGTAGTTTTAGATATTTTAAGAAAATGAAGCAAAGAAAACTAAAACCACCAAAATGTAGGAAATATAAAACAAACAAATAAAATAATGACAAATAAACAATATAAAACAAAAGTAGATTTAAATCAGTATGCATATGAATGGCTTAAGTCCACTAATTAAAAGATAAAGCTTTTACTGGAATCCTACTGTCTCCTCTCAAAGGCTGTATGTTCTTGGCAGGACAAGATTTTAAAATTAAATGATGCCAAAAGTTTAACAATAAACAATGGGAAGATACACCAAATACATATACCACCATTAAAGTGGATATTATATTATTCCACTATCTTGGAATAGTTAATCAATATTTCACGATATATAGATTTGAAAGGAATAAAAAATTTTATATCAGTAAAAATCATTCTTTTCTCTCAAATTGCCAACCCCACTCCTGTGTCATTTTGATATAAACACATTAATAATCAGTTCCCTGTGTGCATTTTGCATTTTCTATATTTTCCCTGTTCTCAGACTTGGAAATAGTTATTTCTCTAAGTCGCATCTCTTCATTATGTTGGAGAATGGTTTTTAGAACTAAGACATGGGTGTTATGTGTACATATTACTTCAGGGAGGTCATTGTTTCTAGTTTATTTTCGGTATAAAAAAATAGAAATAGATATTTTAAATTATAACTTCATATTCTTACTTCTAAGTCAAACTTGGCAATAAAGCTATTATTCACTTATTAAACAGTTTTATGCTATAAAAACTAGTTCCCAATAAATGTAATATATTTATATATTTTCTTTATCCTATAATATACATTATAGGATGATTTGACATGTATTTATAATATATTTAATGCAGTTTAAAATAGTGCATTTAATGTATCTTAAAATTACATCATCAACATTACTACTAACAATAAACCTATTGAATGAAGTTTAAAACATCTTTGTAGTTCATTCTGTTCTTAAATATATACCCCTAAATCCATATAAGTCAGAGAACTGTGTAAAAGTTACAGTAAATATTATTTACTCTTTATGGCTTCATTATCAATTTAATATATAGAGAGATTTATTTTTTTTTTAGTGCTTGTGCTTAATTTTGCATTTATTTCCCCCAATTTTTAAGGGATTTTTTTAGTGAATTTCATGTATGGAAATGTAAAACAAATATGATTCAAAGTTAAAACCGTGTAAGTGTATCTGCTTTTCTGTATCATTTTCCTTGTTCTAAGTTTTCTATAAAATTAAATAGTTCATACTTCATTCTCGTTTCTTTTCAGAAATTAAACAAATACCAAACATGCCTATATAATCTCATTTACCTTCTTTCCTACAGAAAAGAAAGCAGTAGAACATAGTACTATATTGGCTCTTCTGCCCCCCACCCCCGCTCCAGCTCAGAGGTAACGCAATCTGACTTCATCAAATTCTTCCATATTCTTTCTCACAATAGAGTGATACTTCATTGTGCATATGACAGTACCACAATTTAGACTCTGGCATAATTGTTCTTTTACTCCCAATCTCCCTATAAAAATAACCAGAATAATTAGGGCTTTCATTAGTTAAGTTACTATTTTTTTTTTAAAGTATACATATACAGAAGTACACAAAAAAGACTCACACATATAATATGGGTCTCAATTATTACATACATGTGTGTATGAAACCTTTCTAAAGGATATAGTGGGTTCCATATCAGTGTTCAATATACCCTTCCTTAAGAAATAATGATAAAAAGCATGTCTATGTCAAAAATATTTCTTCTGGTCTGCTCTTGATCTTTAATGTTTCGCTGTCTTGTGAGAAAACAAATGTAATTCTTCCAGTATTGTTATTTCTAAGATCTTGTTTATACCTTGGCACAAAGCAAATTTTTCAGTTCTTCTATGGGTTGAAAGAGAACAACTGAAGACTCTCTTTATTCTTATATAATCATCTGTATTCTTTGCAAAGTGATCCACATCCTTCTGTTTCTACAATGTTCTTTGTCTATACTAAGAGAATGAGATGGAGGGTGAGAACAATCTTCTAACTGTGAGTTGTAACTAAAAATCAAACTTCATTTTCCTACCACTTACACTGTGCTAAATATGGTGGCATAATACAAGAAATAATTCTATAAATGTTTACAAGACTGTATTCAAGTGCCAACTCTACTCCTTACTGGCTGGGTTGTCTCAACCATTTTATTTTACCATTCTAATCTTTCATTGTCTACAACATAGAAATAATATAATAGAATGTTGGTTATTATATTTATATAGTAGTTTATGTATTATAATTATATTTATATAATAATATGGGGAGTAGAATGATTGTTATGATTCAATGAGATAATACATATGCATCACTTAGCACATGGTCTGACCATTAGGAAATGGACAATGTTAGAATTTATTTTTATGGTAGTTGTTTTATTAGTTATATTTAAAGCACTCTGTGAACTCTTTCTGTCAGTAATAGCCAGAAAGCAATGGATTAACTTCATGTTAGCATTTAGATGAACATGATTAACATGGAAATATTCATGACATAAATTTCATTGAAAAATAAGATGTAAATTTGCATATACTGTTCAATATAAAGATTAAAAATATATATTCAAATGTTATAAAGCATACCTAAGTAACATTGAGATGTATTTGATGGTAAAAATAATTATGATATTCTTCATCTTTATACTTTCCTATAGTGTATATTTTATTTAAATAATAGGTATTATTATAATATTACAATGAAATATAATAGGTAAATAAAAACTACCTAGAAAAATCATACCAAATTCTTCTAAATAATAAGCTTAGGAAATAATTCATCCTTTTCCTTCAAAATACAAACACCGTGGGTGCCAAAAATATCTATACACATGACTTGTATTCATCTTTTGTTATTGGTATATATTGAGTATTACAATATTAATACAGTTTTCCCCTTTCTTAAAATGTGTATACATTTTTTGGCACCCTCTATAGATTCTTAAATACTTAACCTATTACTTATGGAGAACAATAATACTCACTTGAATATTTTATATAACGTCAACTTAAGCAAAACTGTCATATTTCAAAGGGGTGTCTAAAGCATTTTAATAGGAAATAATAAAGGGTAACTGTTTGAGCCATCTAAATCATCTCCTCTTTGCTGACTGCATAATATTTATATTGATAGATGTCAGCTTCATAATGCAGTGAGAAGTTTGTAGCTTTCATTACTTGGATTTATAATAGTGTAAAACAGAGGCTTAAATTGTACTATGAGCCCTAAGAGCCGCTGGAAAAACGTACCAAAGGACAACTTTGTCAAACCCAGAAAGCTCAAGAGAAGCTTAGTGGAGTCAACAAAAAACATAAAAATTGAAGAGAGTGGAGACAAAAAATAAGAATAAAAAGAAAGAAAAGACTATTAAGAAGTAAAAATAATAAAAAGAAAGAAAAATAAAAAGAGGACTGCTAAACTTCCAGATACCTTCGGTGGCATTACATGTGGCTGTGGGAGAAGACAGCTGCATGTGAGCAAAAAATTGTTCAGAATATATGCAGAGTGTATAAATATCAACTACATGTGTTTTAGTGAATTCCTATTTATTTATCTTCGTAAGAATTATAAATTTATTTGATTTTCTTCAATTGCTAAACTTCCAATAATAAAGCAGAAGACACTGTGTTTTGTGTCTCTTAAATAATTTCCATGAAAACAAAATAGGTGAATATAAATTTTTGGTTAGTCTTTGTATCTTAAAACTTTAAAGATGAATGAAGATTATCATTTATATCATTTATTAGAGGAAACGAAGGTTCTAAAACATAAAAAATATTCCTTGAGGTAGAGAGGTAGAAGTAAATTATGAAGCAGACTGTGTTTCTCTGACTTGACAACAATCAGAATATCCTACGCAGTTGTCAGTGAGATATTTAAAAGAAAAAGAAAAAAAAAAAACTGAGTAAAAGTAAACCAATCCTTCTTCACTTTGGGGACAAAGGCATCATTATACTTAAAATAGACTCGATATTGTCTCTCTTTATTTTCAAATTTATTTAAACCACTCTGAAATATGACATGATGCCAATCATGGTGACAAGAGCTGATTGAGTAAATTTGCTTTACTCAAAATCTCGGGAGGTTAATGCTAATCTCACCTAAAAAAATACCCACACAGCAACATTTGAGTAGTATTTGTCCAAATATCTGGGTTCTTTGGCCAATCTGACACAAAATGAACATCACAATAACTCCATGCGTTGTTTTTTGTTTTGTTTAGCTAGTTTATGAAAAATATTGCAAGTAAACAGAAATTGGTATACAACTTTCAGATTTAAGCAACTACTTACTATTTCTTACCTACATATGGATGTACTCAATAACCTACTTTATAAAGTTTTGTTGTTCATGACTACTTCACTTCCAAAAATAACCAACAAAATCAAGGACATTGCACTAATTTTCCCCAATATACTTAATATGACTGGCCAACTTACTATTCTGATCATTGGAATACTACATTAATGAGGAATGACATAGACAGTATTCTGAAAGTTTTATTTCTTTTTTCAGTAATGAATATTATAAACCCTAATCATATGATTAGGATAATCTAATAAAAAGAGACACTATCTGTTTTTCCTTGCTGGAAATTGTCATTAATTATGAAGGACATTTTTCAGAGATGCCTAAATATCAAAAAATGCTGTTCAAAAACTGTGAAAACTTGTCTATTTTGTAAAAATAATTAGTCGAAAAACTCAAGTTAAACATTTAGGGACATCCATCTGATTACAATGGATGAAACTGTTTGCAACCAGCCTCTTCTAATAACTGTAATGACTATTTCCAAATATTTCCTAACAGGCGAAGCAGCACTGTTATCACTGAGAGAAGGAAAAACTGTCATCTGGCTCTATAATCTTAACTTTATGCCAGGGATACTTTCTGGTGTGTAGTAAGACAAAACAGACCAGAAATCACACTAGTTGAGGCCACAAAGATCAATGTTCATGTTATTGAGACAGTTGGACTTGATGGGGCAAAATACTGTAGAAGGAATTGTACAGTAAAGGGGCCCCAAAAATATCCACAGGATTCACACTTACTGTCTAGATAAATATTAAGCTGAGAAGTTATAGGAGGGTATTCTACAAGAGCAATTCTCCACAACCAAAGGGGAAAAAAAGAAAAGGAGAGAAAAGAAAACTACTACAGAAAGAAGAGATAATGGAGACCTGTGAGCTGAATGATTGTTTGGGTTTGGACAGAACTGCTAGACATTCCAACTCCCATGAGCCAGAGTAGAGACACCTTATTTTACCCCCAAGGCATTCAGTAAACTCCCATCAAGGCAATGCTTTAAGAATAAGACTTATGTAGTCCTAGAGGAAAAGTGACTGTAAACCTATCTCAGAAAATATAAAAAGAAGATCAAAACGATAAAACTCATCTGCAAGTTAACTAACTGCTAGAATAAAACTTCACCCTCATTGAAGACAACAAAACCCAAATATCAATAACCTAACATATGCAATGTCCAGCACAAAATAGCAAATTACTGAATTTAAAAAAAGCAGAAAAGCCAAGCAATAGACACAGAGTCAGATATGATGAGCATGAGAGATTTTGCTGGTATGGATTTTAAAATACTTTTACACTATGTTAAGGGATTAAATGTAAGTGGAATTAAATGAGAGTACAAATAAATACAGAAAAGTAAATGAAATATAAAATAAGAACCATATAAATGATTGGGCTGAAAATATGTTCATATAGAGCTAAAAAAATACATAAATTCCCATAAAAGAATTTAGATGAACTATTTCAGAATAAATGAAAACTGAACTTGAAACCACTTGAAACAAAACCTATCCAAATAAAATAAGGGAAAAAAGGCTTTAAAAATTGAACAAGGTATCAGTGAATTTAGGCAATGTCAAGACTTCTATCATATATATAATTACATTTCCTGATGAATAGGAAGATATACTAGGCAAAAACATTTTTTAAAAGAAATAATGGACAGTCTTTTTCCAATTTTGTGATATCTAGGAACCTAGTGATTTAAGCAGCTCAACAAACTTCAATCAAGTTAAAAACAAACTAATCAACCGATCAAAATATGTAGACAGATTATTGTCAAATTACTGAAGAACAATATTAATAGAAAATATTAAAAACAGCTAGAGAAAAAAGATACATTACATACCTAGGAACAAAAAATAAGGAATATTATTGACTTCTTACTTAAAACAATGCAAGCCCGAAGACAATGTTTCATGGGTCAAAGAAGACTGTTAATTAGGTTTCCTCATACAATAAAAAATATTCTTCAGAAAGTAAAGGAATTATAAATATAATTTTAGAGGAAAAAAAAACTGACAAAATTTGTGACCAGGAAACTTGGAGTGCAAATATATTAGAGATAGTTTTTAATGCAGAAAGAAAATCCCATAAAGAAATTTGGATGTAGGAAAAAAAAATGAACACTGTTTAATGACCTCTTAAAGCAAAGCAATAGTAATATATTGAGTGTAGGCTTTAATATGTTTGTAAACAAAATGTAAAATATATGTAAATCTACAAAGGAAGGCAAGGGTTAATGAATGTATGCTTTTTGAAGGTTTTCCTATTATACAGCAGGTCTTCAACTAATTTTGTTTAGATCAATATAATGTCGTTATAACATTGATAAGATGCCATAGGAACTTATCTCTTGTTTACATCAATTAGGTTAGGGTAAAATTGGTTTCATTATATGTCGTTTCACTTAAAGTCACAAAACCTTTCAATGTTAAATGAAGAAATATATTAATTTTATGTAGACTGCGATAAGTTTTGATTGGAAACTGTAATTCCTAGAGGCAGCACCCAAACAAATAAAGTAGTAAAACTAACAGAGTAAATGGAATATTTAAAATAAATTGAACTAATCCTAAAGAAGCAGAAATGGATAAAAAAAAAAGAAACAGCAAATCAATGAGACACATATAAAACAAACATAGTGTACTTAAATATAATAAGATCAATCATTATTTTAAACTTAAATAGACCATGCATTTCAATAAAATGCAGTAAGTTTTCATTGACATCCAAAAGCAAAGCTAACCTGTATGGTGTTTAAATATTTTCATTTTAAATAGAAAAACAGCTGAAGTAAAAGAATAAGGAAATATAAACCAGCAAACACTAATAGAAAGTTACCATAATTGTATTATTGATTATATTATTGTCAGGTAAAAGGGACAGAGTAATACTAAGGACAATTATCACAGATAGAGAGGTAAATTTCTTAATGAGGAAAGGATAAAATCATCAAGAACACATAACAATCCTAAAAAGCCTAATAATAGAGATCTAAGAAAATAAGTAAAAGCTGAGAAATTTAAACTGGAAATAGACTAAATTAATGTTATTTGAGAATTCCAACATCTTATTTATCAATAATTGTTAATAAAAAAAGAGAAGTAAAAAAATCAATGAGTTTAAAGAATATCTGGAAAATTCTTTGCAACAAAATTAATTGGTATTTATAAACACTCAAAAACAGAACACATTTGCAAATAAATCATTTACATAGACAGTGTGTATAGTGGTAATGATTAATGCATAAATCAATAAAAGAGGATAGTGAGTGAAGAAATAAACACAGACTTATAGGATGAATTTATTTTCTAGAAAGCACCAAGTTAGTTGAATGAAGAAAAGACAGTCTTTTGAATAAATGATGTTGACAAATTGAATATTTCTGTGGAAAAAAAATAAAAACAGCACTTCCTTACAAAAAATGGGCAAGTGAATTGAATAGACCACAAAAGAAGAATGACCAGTGTCTATTAAGCACATGAAAATATGCTCAAAATTAGTCACTTAGAAAATGCCAGTTAAAACCATAATAAGATAATAATATACAGTTACTAGATTTGCTAACCATCAAAATGCTTGACAGTACTAGTGTTGGTAAGGATGTGAAACAAACTAAACTTTCAGAGATTTCTGATTGAAATGCACAATGTACAGCCATCTAAACTCATGAATAAATGAACATACTGTGATATCCAAATATCACAGACTACTGCTTATCAATAAAAACAAATAACACATTTATACATCAAAAAGCATGAATGAATTCCAAAAAAACATATGCTGTTATAAAAAAGGAAACACAAAAAATTAATATTATGATATCATTTATATGAAATTTGGAAAAGGCAAAACTATAGGGACAGAAAGGAGATCAGTGGGGGGTCGGGGGGCGGGCAGAGGAGGCATGGATTGTGAGGGAACCCAATGATACATTTTAGTTGATTTGAAGTGTTTTATATCATGATTGAGGTGAAAATGACTATACACAATTGTCAAAATCATCAAACCATATACTTAAAAGGATGAAATTTATTCTAGGTTGTTTTTTTTTTTTTTATAATTTAATACTTGTTTTTCAGCTAAGACAAAGTTCATACATTCAGAACTTGAGATTATACTCCTTTTGCAAAAATTGAAGCTGGCTTTAGTTGATGCTTATCTCTCCTTTATTCTTTTACCATTTGCATGTACTTGGCTGCTGTATGCTTCCACCTAACTGTCAGCAATCACATCTTATCAAAAGCTGTACACTTAAGTCTGCCTGTCATGTTGTTTGTTTGTTTGTTTGCTTTTATTGTTTTGTAGTTTTAGCTAATTTCTGTAAAATAATATTTTAATATTTTTTGTAATTAACGTTTATTGGGGTGATAATGGTTAGTAAAGTTACAAAGGTTTCAGGTGTACAATTCTATAATACATCATCCATATATCACATTACACAATTACACCACCCAGAGTCAGTTCTCCTTGCATCACCATATATTTGATCCTGTTTACCCTCATCTACCACACCCTTACCCCTTACCCCCTGGTAACCACTAAACTTAAATATTTTTATTGAAGTATAGTTGGCATAAAATATACGAATTTCAGGTGTAATACATAATGATTCAACATTTATACACCATGTGATATGGTCACTACAGTAAGTCTAGTAACGAATTGTCACCGTGCAGTTATTATAATATTATTGATTATCATCCCTGTGTTGTACATTTCCATGGCTTATTTATTTTATAACTGAAAGTTTGTACCTCTTATTTCCTTTTAACTTTTTCCCCATCCCCCTACCTCCTCCTCTCTGGCAACCATCAGTTTGTTCTTTGTATCTCTAAATCTGATTTTGTTTTGTTTTGTTTGTTCATATACTATACGTTTATTTAGATTCCACATATAAATGAATGGTATTTGTCTTTCCCTGTCTGACTTATTTCATTCTGCATAATACCCTCTAGATGTATCCATGTTGTTGCAGATTGCAAGATTTCATTCTTTTCTATGGCTGAGTAATATTCAGTGTGTGTATGTGTGTGTGTCTGTGTGTGTGTGTGTGTGTGTGTGTGTGAAAAAGTTAGACAATTCCATTTGGGTGTGTGTGTGTGTGTGTGTGTGTGTATACATATATATCATGTCTTTTTTATCCATTCCTCTGTTGACGGACACCTATGTTGCTTCCATATATTGGCCATTGTAAATAATGCTGCAGTAAACATAGGGGTATATATATGTTTCCTAATTAGTGTTTTCATTCTCTTTCGGTAAATACCCAGAAATGGAATTGCTGGGTTGTATGTTAGTTGTTTTCTTGTTTGTTTGTTTAATTTTATGAGGAATCTCCACACTGTTTTCCATAGTGGCTGCACAAATTTACAGTCCCACCAACAAGGAAAAAGAGTTCCCTTTTCTCCATATCCTCACAAACACTAGTTGTTTGTTGACTTTTTGATAATAGTCATTTTGATGGGTGTGAAGTGTTATCTCATTGTGGTTTTGATTTGCATTCCCCTGATGATTAGTGATGCTAAACATATTTTCATATGTCTTTTGCCCATCTGTATGTCTTCTTTGGAGAAATGTCTAGTCAGGTTCTCTGCCAGTTTTTTAATTGCATTGTTTTTTGATGCCTGATCATGTTTAATCTGTTCTTCCAGGGGAAGTCAGCATCCCCTCATCCTTTTGATACCCAGTGACTCACAGATGTATGTGGAATATAAATATAAATATTCCAGCTCCACTACTTCTTGTCAGTCATTCTGAGTCAATACTACACTACAATTAAGTTCTCAAACTCATCCTAGAAAAAGTGCTACATACCTCATTGCTGAATATCACTATGGTCACCTTCAAAGTACTCCCCTTGGGAAGCTATGCACTGATGCCAGTTTGTAGTCCACCTTTCACAGAAATTTTGGAACTCTTTTTCTGGAATGGCCATCAGAGCTGTTGTCATATTACCCTTGATGTCCTGCATGTCATCAAAATGTCTTCCTTTCAATATTTCCTTTATCTTTGGGTAAAGAAAGAAGTCATTGGGGGCCAGATCGGGTGAGTAGGGAGGCTGTTCCAATACAGTGATTTGTTTACTGGCTAAAAATTCCCTCACAGACACTGCCTTGTGACCTGGTGCATTGTGGTGATACAGCAGCCATTAATTTTTGGCGAAAAAGTCAGGTTGTCTAACTTTTTCATGCAGCCTTTTCAGCACCTCCAAACAGTAAACTTGGTTATCTGTTTGTCCAGTTGGTACAAATTAATAATGATTAATTCCTCTGATATCAAAAAAGTTTAACACCATCATTGCAAACAAGTCTGTGACCTCAATCGTCAGACCTCGTATATCTAGACATCCCCTGCAAGATAGAACCAAAGTTTCTCTACAGAGAACTTTGCTTGCTCCTGTCTCTTGCTCCACATTCCCTACTTTCCTTCTGATTTTTGCTAGAAGGCTTCTTAATCAATTACTTACACACAAATATTCATCCTTGGATCCCCAGTGATACAATCTAACCTAAGACAAAAGAAAATCTTCTTTGGTTCTACAAGAATCTCCCAGTTAAAATAAAATAAAATAAAAAGTTACAACTGCAGGCATATAATTTTTAAAATAAAAATAAATTTTTATTGGGAGAAGTTTTTGTGGACTACAAAGACTCTCATGAAAACTTATGTCTTCTTTCATTTATATCAAACTGAAGTTATTTCCTGTTACAGAGGGTTCCCTCTGCATAATGCATGGGGAGGTGAGAAGGGTGAGTTACATACTCACGTCACCACCAGGGAGTACCTGAAGTGCACGCTCTATTTACAAGATCTAAAGTGACAGTGGAGGACTTGATTATTAAGCTGCTATATCTTAGTAAAGGTTTTCTGTGTTTTTAAAAATGTATTATTCTCTTCCCAATATGTTTCTATAAAAACTACATATTGAGATACAGTAGAGATATTGGTTATATTGAAGAACAGGGAATGTAGTGCATTGTGTATTGCAGGGATTTATTAAATATTTTTGATTAATTTTTTGTTGAACAGTAGTAAAATCTGGTTAAAGAGAAAAAATTTGACTAAAACCTTCTAGTAGAAATCTTTTAAGCAGGTAGATATTCATATTATTTATTACTTGAGCAATATTAATATGTTTTACATGGTTCTCAAGCTACAAATCAATATAATTTATCTAAGCAAATTGTAGGCACTGATACTCATAAGATGAGAAGGAGCAAGAAAGGAGCAAGGCTGCAATTTACTTGGTTGCTTGATTTCATTTGGATTGAAGCACTTTTTAAAAATTTTTTTACTTCAACCTAATATAGGGCAGAAAATCAACATAGGGTATGTTAGAGATTTTCTTGGTAAAAAAAAGCATGAAATATCTACATTTTATAAAATATCTTTCTTTTGAAAATTTTGTCTGTCACATTCGTATTTTCCAATGTTCCACTGGTATTTAAATAATTATTTTATATTAATGTGATAATTGACCAAAGAAGAAATAAATGGAGAATATTAAAATACCTCTACTTAGAAAGAGGAAATTACAACGAGTAGGGATATCTCTTTAAGTGAATACTAACCATAAAATTACCTTCTCTACTACTGGGAATATAATTAGAAATATACAGCGGATGCCCATGAGGTTTTCTGTTATGGATTCAAAACCCATAACCACAAGAAATAAAAGATAATATTGTGAAATGATCCCTGAATGGCATAGCGTGATGTTCAATTATGTGATGTGTTGGAGGTAAATAATTATGAAGTTGGTGATACCGACAATGTTGACAGCAGGCAAGGAGGGAGAAAGTGGGGAAGAAAAAGGTAGCAGTGGAGGAAAATGAAGCAGGGAGGGAGACTGATGAGGATAAAGTAAAAGGGGATATAACAATTGATGGGAGAAAAGCAAGAACAAAAAAGAAATAATTATTTTATGTAAACTTAGTTGAACACTTTAGTAATTACCTTATTGGTCCTTAAGAGTTTAGAATGTTACATTTAATGTCACTCAATATATTTTTCATTTTCTTAGCACATGTAAGAGGGTCTTTTTTTAAGTGAGGAACAGAAAAAACGTATTTAATAATTAAGATCCTAGTTTTAAAATGTCAATGTCATATGATACAGAAGTATATCTATGTCTCTATATCTCTATCTCTATATATCTCTGTCTCTGTCTCTGTCTCTCTCCATATATATATATATATATATATATATATATATATATATATATACACGTATATATAATGTACATACATTAATTCAGATACCCTTACATATATTCTTATCCATATGTATGTCTGTGCATTATATACAAAGAGAATCACACAAATTTTTCTATAATAAACTCTATTCTCCCCTCATTATTATTCAGAAAACCCATATAATTTTGCATATAGATTTTGAAAGAATTATTTATATTACTTGCAATGAAAACTGGATTTGGTAACTCTTCTTTCATTATTCTCATATATAGACAGTGTATAACTTCACCCTTAGCAATCTGTAGGATGCTTTTTTATTGCTTTTGGCATTGTTAATTGGAAGGTAAATTTCTTAGGAGTATAGACAATATGTGCCAACACAACAGGCAGAGAATAAATGATATATATGTCCGGTGGTAACCTTACAGGCAAAGTACTGGTAGATTAAGTCAAACCTAGAATAAGTAGCCTAAGGAGGTAATACAAATTTAAAAGTGGTAAAGCGCACTGGTAAATGACTATTTTTCAAGATAAATATACAACTAAGTTGGCAAGAGATACAAATACATATTAGAAGAAAACAATTTCTTATGAAATATGCAAAATATTCTGTTACTTTTTAAGTTGGCTTCTACAGTTAATTTATCTTCAGAGAGACTAGTATTTTCTCTGCATGGTTCAGTGACATAAACTTTACTGAATACAATGGGTAAGAAATGCTGGGTGTGTGGAAGATAATAAAGAAAAAAAAAGAAATGCTGTCAGTGCTCAATACTCTAAACATCAAGACAAATACAAAATTTAAATTCTCGGAGCCTGGGTATTCTTCCTCAGCAAAAATTTGATTGGGCATCATCAAGATATTGATCAATGTATCTACTTGGCCAAAGACCCAGCTACTCTGGGGATAGTTTTTGTTTTTGTTGTTGTTCTTACTAGGAAAGCTAACAGGTTTGTGGTTGAGTATCAAATATCTGAATAAGCAAGACGCATGTTCCTTTGCTGAAGTTCAGGCACTCTACAATTTTATTGCGTCCACATCGTATCTGTCAGATTCAGGTTACACTCGCAGTGTGACCTGTTTACTCCAGAGTCTATTCATCTGGAGGAGATTTTTCTCTCCACAGATGTAGAACTATCAGAAATTAAAACACATATTTAATCAGGTTCTGTCACAAAGTACAAATCTATCCTTAATTAATTGCAGAGTTTAAGACAAACCATTTTTATTCTATAAATGTTTAATATTGATATGTATTTACGCTTTGCAAAGGATAATAGTGGGACTTTTATGCAACTTACCTTCTTGTGTTTTTTTTATTGTATGTTAAGCCAAAATATACTCAGTATCTAATTCAAAATATTATAATGAATTACAATTCTATCAATTGTATTTTTCTTCTAGAAGATAAAAATATATTCTATAGAAATATATTTGGAAAAAAGTTTGTGCCATTTTAAACCCAATTCCAAAGGCAGAAAATTACTCAGAAAATTTTAAAGACTAGTCCCTAAAATGATATTCAAACAAAAATTATTCAAAAATTAAGGATTTATGTGTAGAACGAATGTGCTTATTCTATCACTTTTTAGAAGTATAGTGATTCTAAAAGTTGGCAAAGGATGCTATAAGCAAAAATTACAATCATAAACTGTGAAAGGGATTAAACATTAAATCTCCTATACAATCTAAATTTTCAGAAAGGCAGGGGAATGATTTGCCCAGAATATATAATAGACATATATGTTCACAGACATACACACACACACATGAATGAAAATGTTTACATACAATATTCTCTTTCTGTTTTTTTCTCTATTCTTTCCATAGAGTGGTACCACTTTCTTCATTTTCCTCTACGTAGAAATAATTCTAAGCACATAATTAGACTAGGAGAAAATATTTAAGGTATGTTTGAAAAATTATTTTGAAGAAAAAAATGTTTGAAAACAGCATTAATAATCAACATGTACTTATAATGTCTCAATAAATATCTTATGCCATTTTCCATTTTGATAGTAGGAATTTTTAAAATCTAAAATGTCAAATGTCATAGTTATGAAACATCCTTAATTGGGGAAAAAGATCTTGGCTGTTTCTTGTCTTAATATAAAATATTCTGAATAATTAAAATGTTTAATTTGAAAGAAAAAGTTGTTGAATGGTGGTAACATTCATACAGCATTCATGAATACATACATAATAGATGTCAAGCAGCAAAATAAAATACAGCAATTACTGTGCACTGTATTTTGACTACGATGCGTAGTAAGAGAAAAAATGGAGAAAACCTTTACTTAAGTATACATTAATAATGAACATTGTAAGAATCTATTAAATTAAATTTAACTTGGTTACTTTCTAAATTTCATTTTTATATAATGTCTCTTTAAAAAGCCTATTCAATGATTTACCCTCAAAGATAAAATGTTTTTTTCAGTTTATCACAATGTAATGTATTTGTTTATTATTTGTTTACAGCATATGAATTGTGCTTATGATCTGTATTAAAATAGCTATCACTAAATAGGCAGAGTTGTGTGATTGCTACTGGGTTATTAAAATGTATTAATAAACAAAGAAAATATATGTTGAATTTTCTAATGTTTGTATAAATTAAATTCATAACATAAATTACACAAAGAAACAAAATATCATCTAAGTTACTTTACCAATCAAATTTCTGGAGGTAGCATGGCAAAGCAGCTTCTGTAGTTATAAAATTCAATATAAATGTTCTCCTTCAGATCTTTATAATCAAGGAACTGTAGTAACAGATATGTGAAATATTGAGTTAAAATTATTTTCTAGAGATAATAAAAATTGCAACGGTATCATGCAATTCACAATATCACAATGATATCAACACTTAAGCCATACAGTACATTTTGTGTTTTTGTGTTATGTCGTTAAAAGTGTTATTTTTATGAAATAAGATTTTTTATGCTGTCAGATATGGGTAACATTAAATACTTTAAGGAAAATATTATGTAAAACAATGACTGTTTGTATATTTTGCCAAACATGTGGATAAAAATAAAAATAATAGTTAATCATGCAACTGTTATTAACTAGGTGGCAATTTGGTATCATGCAGACAAACCATCTGGTTGATTGACTCAAATTTCACTTTTCGTAGCTCTCTCCATATCATATAAATGTGTCAAGGATTCCGTATTTTTAAAAATCTGTCTGTGCTGTCATGCTTTAAAATACAGTGATGCCCAAAGTATACTTTATGACTCTGTATATAAAGTATTTTAAATATGTAATGAATATTTTATTGAGATTCTTTCTTGTTATTTTGCAGATATGATTCCTTAGAAAATTCATAGTTTTCTATTTTCTTATATTATATTCTGAGTATGTTTAATTCCTCTTCACTTCCTGCCTTGGACCCGACCCATAGGCATTGGTGGCTACGTTGATACTAAAATAGTTATACAGTTTCAATGACTGATTATTACTCACCATCAGTAGAGAATTAAAATTTATTTAATATACCTTAAAATATTTATCCTTCTAAATACTCTAGGAGACCTTTTATTTCTAGCATTTAATAGGCCTAATTATAAAATAATATATAATCATTATATATTTTATATATACATTTATGTATTATAAAATATTTTGCATATAATAATATTAACTATATTTTACATTATATATATTTATAAAATCAGGACCACAAATCAGAGAATATAAGATAAAACAATAGAATAGAGTTCAGCAGTAACACATTTGAGAAGTAACAAGTTAACTGCCTGAAAAATAGGTTTTGTTTGCACATGTATGCATGTGAGCTCCACACACACACACACACACACACACGCACGCACGCATTCCAGTTGTTAACCTATTTAGGCTAATATAATAGATATTATTTCAGAATATACTTTCACTTAAAATTTTGAGATTTTGCAGTAATATTTCTTTTGTAAATGTTACTCTTTACCTCAAAGGGAAACATTAAAGTTACAATTTCTAGGTGGACATAGAATGTTTAAAAATGTTTTTGAGTACATTGCATATTCTTTTACAAGAGTATTGGAGGCAGACTTTAAAATGTCACAGTAAAATGGACTTTCCATATAATACTCATTTTAATTTAGAAAGCCATTCCCTCCCTTTATTATCTGCATATTTTATATATCTGCCATTCTCCTCTAATAAGTATGCATTCCTTCTCATAAGGAATAGGTCTATGTCTTACTTATCTTTGCATCCCCTAGTAAAGTTTAGAGTAGTTGATGTAGATTTTATTAAATAAAAGAATACCACCCTGGTCTAGTTCAATTTATGTGTACAGATGGTAATCAGATATATCCTATTTCTTTGATTATTCCAGTTGCAATTAATGACTACTTGTTTTGGCACTCTACCTGTTTGAATTTATTTTGGAGCTAACACCGTTTCCACTATTTTGCTATTTTGCTATAACTGTTTTTAAACAGTAGATATTTACTATGTTTATTATTGATAAAAATCAAACAAAGGACACTATAACATAATAAAAACAAGATGGCATCTACTTTTTCATATATTGCATATATCGAATACCTAATAATTAAAGACTACCTTATTTTATTCATTTGGTGACTAATATTTAAAGTTAATTATCAATTTTAAAAAACATTTATGTTTTTGTATTTCTTCTATGGAACCTTTTTTTCATCAATATGATTTAACCACATATAATAATAGATAATCTAAATGACTTTTGTTATGGAAGTTCTCTTTCAGTGTTTTATAAATGGTAGTCTCTATACCATATTCCTCAGAATCAAATGAGGTTTCTTTTTATGAATAATAATATGAAACAGCTTATGGAGGGACATAAAAAAAAGATGAACTCAATAAATAAGTAAAAGAGGAATTTCAAGTTCAAAAAGGAGAAAATATGTTTAATATGTTTACCTATGCTACATATATTTAATATATATGTTACAGATATGTATATATTACATATATTTAATATATATAACATCAATACTATATGCTGTTCAATAAGTGAACAGCAGAAGCATGTAACATAATATACTTTTTATATTTTAGAGTAGTTTTAGGTTCACAGCAAAATTAAGAAGATGGTACAGAGATTTCACATATATCACCAATCCCCAAACATGCATAGTCTCCCCAATTATCAAATTCTTCAGCAGTGGTACCTACGTTACAATGGATGAACCTACATTGACACATCATTATCATACAAAGTTCATAATATACATTAGGGTTCACTATTAGCGTTGTTACATTTTGTGGGTTTGAACAAATGTATAATGACATGTATCCATTATTATAGTATCAGCATACTTTTACTGTCCTCAAAGTCCCTCATTCTCCACTGACTCATACTACCCCCAACATTACTCCACTAACCCCTGACAACCAGTGATCTTTTTACTGTCTCCATAGTTTTGCCTTTTCCAGAATGGCAAATAGTTGGAATCATACAGTGGGTAGCCTTTTCAGATTTGGCTTCTTTCATTTAGTGATATGCTTTTAAGGCTCATCCACATTTTTTTTCATGGCTTAATAGCTCATTTCTTCTTAGCAATGGATAATATTTTATTCTCTGCATGTGCCACAGTTTATCCATTCACCTACTGATGGACATCTTGATTGCTTCCAAACTTTGGCAATTACGAATAAAGCTATTTGTGTGCAGATTTTTGTATGGACATGTTTCCACTCCTTTGGGTAAATACCAAGGAGTATCATTATTAGATTATATAATAAGAGTATATTTAATTTTATAAGAAACTGCTGAACTGTCTTCCAAACTGGTTTTACCATTTTACATTCCCACCAGCAGTGAATGAGAGTTCCTATTGCTCTACATCTTTGTCAGCCTTTGGTGACATCAGTGTTCCAGATTTAGGTCATTCTAATAGTTATGTAGTAGTATCTCATCGTGCTTTAATTTGCATTTTCCTGTTGATATATGATGTGGAGCATCTTTTCATATATATATATATTTACCATCTGTATATCTTTATTGGTAAGTGTCTGTTAAGGTTTGTGGTCTATTTTTTTTAATTGGTTTGTTTATTTTCTAATTGTTGAGTTTTAAGAATCTTTGTAAATTTTGAATAACAGCTCTTTATTAAATGTGTCTTTTACAAATATTTTCTCCCAGTCTATGACTTGTCTTCTAATTGTGTTGACATTGCCTTTTGCAGAGCAGAATTTCTTAATTTTAATGAAGTCCAGTTCATCAATCATTTCTTTCATGGATTGTGTCTTTAGTGTTGCATCTAAGTAGTCTGCACTACATCCAAGGTCATCTAGGTTTTCCCCTTTGTTATCTTTTATACATTTTACAGTCTTGTGTCTTCTATTTAAGTATGTAATCCATTTGAGTTAATATTTGTAAAGGGTGTAAGATATGTGTCTAGATGCTTTTTTTTTTTTTTTTTTTTTGGCCTATGAATGTCCAGTTTAAGCACCATTTGTTGAAAAGACTGTCTTTGCTCCATTATATTGCCTGTACTCTTTTCTCAAAGATCAGTTGACTATATTTTTGTGAGTCTATTTTTGGACTCTTTATTTTATTTTGTTGATATAGTTGTCTATTGTTTCACCAAAATAATACTGTTTAATACATCTAGCTTTATGGTTAGTCTTGAAGTAGGGTAGTGTTAGTCCTTGAACTTTGTTCTTCTCCAATACTGTGTTTGCTATTCTGGGTCTTTTGCCTCTTCATACATATTTTAGAATAAGTTTGTCAATTATCATAAAATAACTTTCTGGGGTTTTGACTGTATTGCACTGAACCTATATTTCAAGTTAAGAAAAACTTGCATTTGACAATATCAACTCTTTCTATCCATAAACATGGTATATCTCTCCATTTATTTAGTTGTTTACTTTTGTTCATCCAACATTTTTGGTTTTCCTCCTACAAATCTTGTACATACTTTGTTAGATTTATATGTAAGGTATTTTATTTTGGGAAGTGTTCATGAAAATGATATTGTGTGTTTAATTTCAAATTCTACTTGTTAATTGCTGATATATAAGAACACACTTGACTTAACTACATAAACCTTGTATCCTGCAGTCTTGCTATAATCATTTATTTGTTCCAGGAGATCCTTTGTTAAAGCTTTCAGATTTTTACAAAATTATTAGTTCATCTGTGAACAAAGGCAGTTTTATTTCGACACCCCCCACCCCGCCATCTATATACACTTTGTTTTCTTTACTTGTCTTTTTGCATTAGTTAGAACTTTCAGGACAATAATGAAAAGGAGTGGTTAGAGGGACATCTTTGCCTTATTCCTGATCTTACTGGATTAGCTTTGAATTTCTCACCTTTAAGTATGTTATTTGTTATAGATGGGTTTTTTTGTGTGTGTAAATATTCTTTATTAGGTTGAGAAGTTCCCCTCTATTCTCAGTTTGCTGAGATTTTATCAAAAATAGGTTTTGGATTTTTGTCAAGTGTTGTTGTTTTTTGTTGTTGTTTTTTTTCATGTTTTTTTTTCCTGTATCTATTGATAGGAACACATGATTTCCTTTTTTAGCCTAAAGATTGATTTTTGAATATTGAACCATCCTTGCATAGGATAAATACCAGCATAATACACTTTTAAATAAATACTCACTATATATATTCACAATATTAATTGGAATATGAATGGATCATAAAAATGAGCTATTATTTGTACATTTACTATACCAAGGTGTTATGCTAAGCATGGTACACCCATATTTTAATCAATTTTTATTGTTAGCTTTTAATTAGTATCATTAGTTTCATGTAGGGTAATGAAACTGAGAGAAGTTTATTATTTGAAAAGGTTAAACTAAGAAATTTAATGTGAAGATGTTATTCAAATCCAAGAATTTTCTACTCTGTGTTAGATTGAAAGCATTAAGATTAAACTAGTCTGTTTTTATTATATTTGCACTTAAGTAACTTTCATGTCTTTTTATTTAAATATGCTAAATCACAAATAAACACACATACATGTGTGTGTATGTATGTGAATTAAGTTAAATACATACTTAAAAATAAAGATGATTTTAAATACATTTTTAGATACTATTTTAATAGAGTATGCTCAAGGAAACATTTACTGCTGCTGCTATTATTGTTGTTGTGTTAATAATACTATGGATACAATGAAAATAAATCTTCATTCCATTTGCAGTTTAAACTAATGATCTTTAAAGTCTCTGCCTCCAATTCTGATTTTCTCTCGTTTAGTAAAGATATGAATAATATCATATTGTTGAGATAAACATCTCTTTGCTAGGAAAGATAATGTCTTACTCTTATTTCCCTAGAATAATGACACTGTGTTTCCCCGAAAATAACACCTAACTGGAAAATAAGCCCTAGCATGGTTTTTCAGGATGACATCACCTGAATATGAGCCCTAATGCGTCTTTTGGAGTAAAACTTAATATAAGACCCGGTCTTATTTTCAGGAAAACATGGTATGTGCTGCAAAAAGCAACAATTTATGTTTAGAAATTAGAATATTTATTTTATGAAAAGAGCTTTCTTCATGCTATATATTGTAATAAAACTGTTTCAGTTCAAAAGCAATTTAAGTCAGTAACATATTGAATAGGAATTAAAGATTTATGATTCCATTAAAAGGTAATGTTATAGTTAATCCTTAATAATAAAACACTTCATAGAAGTTCAGTGTTAAACACAATGTAGAATACACGTATCAGTTTCCCCCGAATATTTACTGAGCTCTTGATTTTATAAAAAATATTGATGCTCAAATTTCAATAATATGTCAGACTTATTTTAGATCTGGTTGTGAAATTATTCTCTTTCTCTGCACTCTATAGGTGCAGAATACATTTTGTAGTATATGACATGTTTATATAGATAACTGTATGCCCTTTGAAAAATACTGTAAGGTTTCACTTCTTAAGCATTTAATTCTTAAAAGGATGGTGAATTTCTGGTCAAAATGATACAGTATACCTATGTGACAGTGCCCTTTCTTAGCTCCAAATGTATAAAAATGAAACATTATAAACATAGATAATTAAAAAGGCATAGCCAAGTTGAAAAAACAAAAATGAACAAAATGTACACAGTGTCGAAAGCCATAGGCCCTTGACCCATAAGTGTAAAATAAGGACCAAGGATTCTCCAGCATAATAAAGGGACAACCTGTGTACCATGTGAAATGGGAATAAGAGTCAGGCTCACTGCTTGAATGTAAGCATTGGCTGTCAAGCTATCTATCTCAGCAAATCAGGCTAGCAGTACCATTAAAGAACCATCTCTCCAACAGGATTGCCATTCTTAGCAAATAGAAATGCCAAATATATTGAGGTGTGTTTATACTAAAATATTTTCCAGTTTATCTTAAATTTAAACTTAACTGTATTTTTTATGGCAACTGTACTCCTGAAGTTATAGTTTAAAGAGATGTGTACAGCTTCAGAACTGGAAAAAAAAAAAAGAAAAAAAAAATGATGACAACTCTGTGTTTAAATTTCCCAATACAACCATAGAGTCAAAAGTCCCACAATTTTATTAATTTTAAGGCTATAAAATTTCATCATATGCTTCACATCCCAAGGACTAGTGGGAAAGGGAACAGGTACTAGCAAACTGTTGGTTAGGAGATAGTGAAAGAAAATCATAGCAAAAATAAAAAACATGTATATATTAAAAAAAAAAACTCATTTTCCATATGATACAATACACTAAGTTCCAAAATATAAAAGAAAAATGAATGCTAGCAAAATAAAAACACAAATCAACAAGTAGTGTGTAAACCTAAATGAAAATGATTTTATAAAATGATTTTTATAAAATGAAGATATTAACCTAAGCATGTTTGTGATGCTTAGTTATATGAAAAAATAAACGAAAAAAGCACTATGAAATAAAGAATAAGTTTATTACTTTGCAAAAAAATTGAAAATGTGTATGAAATAAAAACACTATAGTACAAACTAGGTAAGACCCAAATGAGGAAAGTCTTAGCAACTTGTCAGATATGACTAAGGAATTTGCCACTAATTGCATCCAAAATGTTAAGATGGTAGCATTGGCGTAATGTTGAGAATATCAATTGTATGACATGTGGAGACTCTATAATAGAATTTTAGATTTCAAATGAGAAAATATAAGGAATGTCAGATTGACAATATTTAAAGATATAATCAATGTAATTTTTTTGATAATTGCAATTTTTTGGTAGTTGTAAACTTTTGATAATGGAAGGAAAGATGAGTTCTATTTTTATGTTACATCTATGCTATAAAGGGTATATAAAATATATCTTTACCTATGCCTATCATATTAAATATTGCAGAAAAAAGAATAAAGGTTTTTTTTGTTTTGTTTTGAGGTACAAGTGGGAAGAGACTGTTCATTGGCAAACAAAATGAAATCAGCTTTTCCTTAAATTGACATACCAGATTTTTTAAACCAGCTACAGAGAATATCTGGAGAAATGCTGTAGAAAATGACTAACAATCTAGAATTTTAGCTTAACTCTAAATTAAAACCGAGGGTAAAATTAAAACCTTATTTTGACCTATGCAATGACCAAGGTCTAACAACAAGTTATAAAACATAAGTAGTATGTAAGTTCTCCTTTAGCAAGAATAAAAATGGATAGAAATACTGAATAGATTTTTAAAATTATTACAGGTAGACATAGAATTCAAGAGAACTATAATTTAGAAGTTGCAAGGAAACTATAGCTTTCTTATTGCCCTTTCAGAAAGCTCTCAAAATTAACAAGGATAAATCATTTGAAATGCCATTGATATATGTGCAACAATAATAAGAAATTTATGTATCCTGGCACTACATGATATGAGGAAATTCCGTTAAGTGGAGGCAGATTTAGATAATGGTTTGGAAAGATGTCAACAGAAGATAACCATGGCTGCGAACTTCACATGACTATGATTGAGGGGAATTCTCCAAATTATGTAACACAGCTTGAGATTCAACGTCAAACTTGCTTATTTGGAATAGGGGCTGTACAGTATGGCTAGCAGCAAAAATTTCCACTTTTTAACCTCGTTTGGCATGAAGAAGAAGCAGGAAGATGGCTACATGTGAGCAATTCCATTAGATAAGCCAAATTAGGAACCTTCCATTAGATAGGTTCCTCAGTGAGATAAGCTGGTGGAGAAGAACCATGTTGCACTGTGAGTAGCCGATAAGCAGGTGATATTGTCTGGAGGAATCTAGACTAAGATGCTATACTAAAATAGACACTCTTATTTCATAAATAAAATCTTTGTTATATTATAACATGACCCTGGTCCTCCTGATAAAATCTGGTTCAGGAAGTAATTACACCATTCAAACACAAGTACAATGCAAAATATCAAGCATAGGATCTATAAGATGTAAGGGAGAAAGAAAAGAAGGAGAAGGAGTAGGAGAAGGAGAAGAAGAAGTGGAGGAGGAGGAAGAAGAAGAGGAGGAGGAGTGGAGGAGGAGAAGGAGAAAAAAAAGAGAAGGAGGAGGAAGAGGAGGAGAAGGAGGAGGAGGAGAAGAAGAAAAAGAAGAAGAAGAAGAAGAAGAAGAAGTAGAAGAAGAAGAAGAAGAAGAAGAAGAAGAAGAAGAAGAAGAAGAAGAAGAAGAAGAAGATGAAAAAGAAGAAGAAAAGCCAAATAGTTAAATTTTAAACTCATCAGAAAAAAATTACTACAGAGAAATGTAATTGTGATTAAAAACTTTGTCATTACATTAAAAACATTGATAAATCAATATGTAATTTTACTTTTGTGAAATCAGAAATAAAACATACAAAAATGTCAGGAATAATATATCAAACTATAGGAATACACTGGCTGACCTCTGAGAAGAATCATAAGAGAAAAATCCATCTCAGAGAAAAAAGAAAAATTACATTAAAATAGCACAAAGAATGCAATATGGGACATGAAAAAGAAAAATGAGAAAAAAAAACTCACAAAATAAAAAATAAGTGTAAAAAGAACTAAAACAAGAAATTCAAGACAAGAAATTCAAACATTAATCAAAAAATATTGAAATGACCAAATGAAAGGACATACTGGGCCTTAGAAAAAATTAACAGTCATTAACTTAGAAATATCTCAATAAAGCTAACTGATTTCAAAGCTGATCAAATAATCCATTGACAGTGTAGCAAAATATCATTCTACTTATAAATACAAAACAAAACACTGGCCTAAGATTTTTCCACATCAACAATAAACCCTGAAAAGGACTGTAGCAATGCCTGCAAAGCCCTCAAAGAAAATAATATGAACCAATAATTTTATGAGCATACAAACTGTCATTTGAACATAAAACTAACAAATCTATATTGTCAAACATTCATGAACTCAAAGAAATCCTTCTTGAAGAGACTATTAGAAGACAACTTCCACCAGACAATAAATGGTGAAATAACTGCAAAGACATTGCAGTAGTACTGAATAAATTTCATTATGTGTTGTATTAGGCAGAATACAAATATGACTTCACACGACCCACATCCTTGTATAATACTGTCTCTTGAGTGTTGGGATGACTAAAACTTGCTTCAAACCAGTAGAATATAGCAACTTTTAGGAATATTATTTCTATGCTTCTGTTCAGTTACACAAGAGTGAGGGAACTTTGAGATGTTAGTAAGCTCTGTAATCAGTTTATCTTTTGTGAGCCTGATCACATCAGGTGAATCTACAAAAGAGGCCATAGGGGTAAGAGCCAGAAGTCAAAGACTCTCTGAACTTTATCCAACGACAAGGAAATGAAATTTGCAACAATACATTAAGTTAAAAGAGGATGACAAGTCCTTTGGTCAACACTGAAACAATTATCTCCTCTTTGTGCATGTTTGCAATAATTCATAATTATTAAACAAAGGTATAATGTGGTCAGATTAAATCAAACCAACATAGAAATGATTTGAATTAATGAGAGAAATACTGAAAATAGTTTTCTACTATATTTATCTTCTAATATTCTAATATAAAGTAGATTCTTGAACATCCATTCATATTCCTCAATATTTTCTCTTTTCCTTTCATCTTCCCCATTTTTTAAAATTTTGATCAGGCTATTAAATCTATGTGTTGTTTTTTTCAAACATGAATGGTTCTAATAATTTGGTCCTTGAATAACCATATTACATGTAAACCAGTTATAAAACAATTTTTTACATAAGTCAAATTCATAATTTAGAGTTTCATAATTAGCATCATTTTATAACAATGTATTATGACAGAAACACTGAGTTATGAAGAATTGAATTGATATATTGAATAGGAAAATGTGCTGGATGTTTATAGATTGATATGCTCAAGTTTCAGATGTTTTTGAATGTCTATGTGGAGAAAACATGATATCTTTGATGCTTCCAAAAGTTTCAAAGAAAATAAGTGCCTGATGTAAGGAAATGGGCACTTTGTGTTGACACACTGCTCCTGCCACATAAATATCTTTATCTGGTATCTCCTTAAGATTGCAAATATTGTTGAAAACAATGTGATATATAGATGATCTAGTACAGAATTGTACACTTGAGACCTGTGTAACTTTACTAACCACTGTCACCCCAATAAACTTTAATTAAAAAAAAAAGATTTCAATATAGTCATAGTCATTATTTGTTATCCTTCAGAGGAATATGGAATTTAAAATCATGTCAGAGCAGCTGTTCAAAGAAGCTACTTAAGTCGTGAGGGTTATTACTGGACAATCTCAGCATTATAATTGCATTACCATGTGCTGGAATATGATTTTGAAAAATGAGAAATACTCCATCAAGGCAAAGAATGACTTGCTGTTGGTTTCTGAATAACGCAGTGTGCCACATGTTAGGTTGGAAGAGATACAAGAATTTTATAATGATTATTGAAACCTCAGTAAGAAGTCTCATTAAAGCAAACTGTAGGATATCTGAAGTTTGATATGTAATTATCAAACAAGTGATAGACCCATTTTCTTTGACAAATGAAGAGATGAGTTTCAAGGGCATAAAATTCTCACACCTGGCTGTTACCAATGATAGTTCATTATCATTATTAATCATATCTTATTGATTTTGTTTATTTCCAGAACGAGTACAATTCTGGTGTCACTTACCCTATCTTTTAGCTGTGTCCTAGAAGTTGTGTGCATGTTTTCATTTTAATCATTGCAATTTAATTTTAAATATGCTAAGAAAATATTAGAATACAAACTACTACTGCTATAAATTATTATGAAAAGTAATAGCTCCTCTAAATAAAAAATAAACACTGCTTGATGTAATAATATTATAAATACATAGTTTTATGATATTTATAACAGAATTGTGACTCTATACTTTTTACATACAACTTCCATCAAAATGGTCAAGCCATTAACTTTGCTAGAGGTATTAACATTATTATATGTTCTAGTGTAGGCTATTTTTACAAGCATTCAAACTGGTTCAGATATTGCTTCTGTTTAGTAAATTCTATATTTTGGCATTTCCGAAAAAAAATCTATATCTATATCTATATCTATACCTATATCTAATCATCTATATCTATATATGGTGTATATATATATATATATAAAGCCTTTTATCTATATATCTCTTCCAAGGTAAGAAGAAATAATATGTAATTGCATATCAGGGTGACAATTTAAAATGACACTAAAGAACAATACTTCATATGTCCTTCCATATATATAGATATATGTTTTATATATATTTATACAGCCATATATATATACATATATACATATATTTGTGTATATATATGTATAGGTATGTGTGTGTTTATGTGTGTATGTATATATGTATATATGTATATATGTATAGATATACATATATAGATATAATATATGGAAATGTTTGTCCTTTCAATGTGTTTGTTAAATTTTGATCCATAAGTTCATCCAGCAGGGTAAGAGCTTTATTGAGGGTTCAGTGGAGAGAACGGACCCATTATAATTATTTCAAGCAGAAAAGAGCCTAATACAGGGAGAAAGTGCTTAAAGAATTGTTAGAAGAGGTGAGAAAGCAGAACCCAGAGAGTGGTTTGTAGATTTTGATGTGATGCCACGCAGTTGCCACTCAGAGATCAAAAAGTACCTGGGGCTCACTGCTGACCCCTAGCTGTTCCAAAGCCACAACACAGTCAAAAGTGAAGAAGGAATCTGGCCACTGCCAACTCAAGTCAGGTAAGGGTTACACAGGAGCCACCCCAGCTGCAAGAAGAAAAAAACCTCTGCCTTTCTTCCATTCCCAAATCTCTTCTGAGTGCATTTTATTGGAAAGACCTAAAGAACATCCAAAAATCTAGTGACAAGGGAGTCTGGCAAAAACACAGAAGATATAAGGAGTCAAGAAGAAATTAAAAAATTAAAAGATAATGGTAGGAGTGATTCTTTTCAACTCTAGAAGTTTAGGAAAACCGACTGAGAGTGAGGTTAATTTGTGCCTTTTCTTAAGGTTTAAGTAAGAATTGGAAAGATCATTATGAGCATAACACAGTGAATGTTCACAGCTGCAAAGTTATGAAAAGGCATAAGATGGTATAGTAAATTTAGTGTAATTGGAGTGTACATTGCATGTCAGGGGAAAAAAAAAAGAAGAACAGTCATACCGTGTTTTCCTGAAAATAAAACCGGGTCTTATATTAATTTTTGCTCCATTAGGGCTTCTTTTCAGGGTATGTCTTATTCTTTTCATGTACAACAATCTACATTTATTCAAATGCAGTCATGTCATCTTCTTCTGGAACATCATCATAATGTAGTATTAAATGTGTCCATCTGGCTGAGATCTTAACTGGGGCTTATTTTCGGGGTAGGTCTTATTTTCAGGGAAACGTGGTAAGTGATTTTGAAATCCTCAGGAAAGTTAACAAGGGCGTATCACAAACTGCAAAGGAGTTTTAACTTTGTCTCCATGGTGATTGAGGCTATCAGAAAGATGGCATGATCACTTTTGCCCTTTATCAAGGTGCATGGAGAGGACACATACTGGGATATAAAGAAAGAAAAAGAAATCCACTTCTACTATGTTTACAAACATTCCTGTGTTTGCAGAATTGATGACAATTTCTGCATAGACACAAAGAAGAGTTTGTGTATTCGTTAATTCACTGGACTATGTTGTTGTTGTTGTTTAGAACATATCTGTTTAGATCTACTGAGGATCTAAAGGCAGACCAGATAGATTCTTACTGTCAAAGAGTTAAGCCCGAAAATTGACTCAGTTTGAAATAACCTAAGCTAAAATATCAGACGGTGAGGACTTCATGGTTTTTATGGGTCTCTTACAATTATAGAGCATCTGGTAAATATTTATTTTCTGTGAAAAATATAATATTAAAAAGAAAACTGTGATCCTCAAAATTATTAAAATGATCATTCAATTAAAGAACTGATAATGCAATAAAACCAAAGAATACTAAATTACTTGTTTATTATTTCAAATCATCCTTTACTAAGAGAAAGTTAAGATGACAAAATAAAAAAATATTCTGAGAAAGGGAACTCATTTTACAATTCTAACTTTCTCCCACTAATCTGCTAATCCCTTCCCCCTACTTTCCTGTTGCTCTCCCTGTCTCACAGGCATGCACATTCCTTTTCCCAACTCCTCAGGCTGTAACGCTTGTCTGCTGAGTGGCTCTGAGGGACTTGCTCCAATCTAATAACTAGTAGCTGCTGGCTTCACCCCAACCAAGTTCTCATAACTGGGTTCCAAAGCTCCTTGTAGGATCAACTGAGGTATTTTTCACAATTACCTTTCAATTTGAGTTTTTTTCTCTCTCCATCTCAAGACATTCTTTGATAAATTTCTTACACACAAATCTCCCTCTTGGAGTTTTTGCCCTAGGAAATCTGACCAATGACTCAAAAACATACAAACATGTGAACATATATAGACATATCCACTTCTTAAACACACAAACATATACACACATACACACATGCCTGAGTTTTCCTTTCCTCTATGAGTATTTTTATTTATGCTGATAATGTGTTACCTTAGAGCCTTTCTCTGGCATATGACATGTCTTCATGATTGAATGCCCTCTTATGAGGCAATGATTGGAAAATAATGAGCACACAATAAGTACTGATGTTGAATGATAGTTTGAATGATGAAATAAAACCTGAATTAAATCAACCATCCTTTCTGTTTTCTACCTTGCCAAATATTTTTTTTTCAACATCTGGAACAGACCGTGCTGTTGAGTATGGTAGACTAGACACAAGCCACATGTGGCTACATAGACTTAAGTTTATATTAATTTAAGTTGAATAAAATTTAAAACATTAGTTTTTTACAGCCTCACTGGTCACATATCAAATGCACAAAAGCCACATGCGGCTTGCAGCTACAATATTGAACATTCAGGTTATAGAACATCCATCCCTTCATTGCTGAAAATTCTGTTGGGCTTGTTCATAGATCAAATGCTAAAGGAATACTGCCTTTTAGACATGATTTATTTTTAATGGAATTTTGCAAAATTTGAATGACTATTAACATATTGGGATCTCAAGAAAAAAAAAAAAAGCACCATTTCACACAAAGGTGCATCTCTGCCAATTAACTTTACATCCCAGTAATCCCCAGCATGTCAATGGCTTGGTTTCCCATCTATCTCTTAACCACTTCCCTTTGTTTTGAATTTGTTCATATAAGATAATACAATATAAATTAATTTCAAAATGAGACTGCAAATATTTGAAACTCGATGAAACTGCTGGACAGCTACTGGTTTGAGAAGATATGCACAGCCCTGTGCAAATGGGAATCTGGGAAAGAGTATATAAACATAAGTTGACATTAAGAATTTTTAGCTATTTAACTAGTTGGTTCATTGACTAATTGGTTCAGTTAAAAAATACTGAACCAGTTTCTATTATTTCCCAGACATTCTGGTTTCTACAAATAAAGCTGGAACAAAACAAACAAACACCCCGGTACTTGCTGGATCTCACAGTCATCAGGGAGAGGAAGGTTCTCTGCCCCTCAACAGAGAGAGGAACATCCCTGGTCATGGCAGGTGTTTGAGAAGATGGACATTAGGGACTTGACATGATATGCCTATGGGAAATAGTCTTAAAAACTCTAATGAATTCATTTTATGTGTCTGGCAAAGTAATCAATTTCTTAATTATGCTAAAAAATCTAAAATGAAGGGAAGAATGGCCTATATTTGCTATCAAAAATATTTGCCAAGAAAATTTGGGAAATAAAATGGCACAGAGTAAAACAGGAGGTTTCACTTCTGATACCAATTGGAATACCATTAATTTTGCAAACCTCTAAATAAAAGTTAAAGTATTTCGATTTTAAATTTCCATTTTCCATTTAATTTCATTTTGAAGATAGATATCTCAAGTATATATCTACTATTAAATTATGTCTTCACTTTAAAGTTGATGCATTTCATCTGACCTATTCTTGTATCAGTTACATCCAAAAGGTGATATAATTCTACATTACTGGGGTAGTGTGCACACATCTCTTACATAAACAAAATACACATTTTGTTACAGATAAATATATGTATTGATCTTCTTGTTGACCTTAGACCTGGGGCTGTAAAACATAAATGCAGTTCATTCTTTAATGTCCACCCTACTTATTCTAGACATTAAACACATGTCTGTACCAAGAATTGTTTAAACTTCTCAGTTCTCCTTCCCTTCTCTTAGTTCTTAATATTCAAAATAACCAACAATTATAATCTCACGTGACCTCCTTTTTTTGTTTTCTCTCTACCAATTACCATTTGCAAAGTGAGAATTGATAGAGGTATGTAAGATGCCTGAATGATAAATAGCTGAATGCTACATGAATGATGTATAGCTGCTGGCTTCATAATGTAAAATATATGCATACATATATAAATATATGTATATTTATAAGCGTGTAGGTATGTATATGTGTAAATATGTGTGTGTAGAGAAAGTATATAAATGTAATCTTTCTCCTCTCTTTAACCTCAACTTGATGCCAGTTATCAGTAATCTTTTTCTTGAAACAAAGAGTAGGTTTGAAAAATATTATTCTTGTCAATTTTTTCCTCTAATCAGTATAGTTTAACATATTTTTACATGGTATAAGTTCATAAAATAATGTGAGCAAATGAAAGAAGAAAGATAAAAAGAAAAATTATGTGCAAATTAAGATAGTCCATTTTTGAAAAAAAAGTACATGTTATTTTCATTACCTATATGTAATTTCCTCACTATAAAGACATTCTTAATCTTCAAGACACAATTGTGATATGTATTACATGATTCAAGAAGGATCAGAATATATGCTGTGGTGCCAAAAGAAAGTACACAAGTGGATACTTTGGTCAACGTTGCTCAAGCAGTAATTCGCCGTAGTCAAAGTGTCTGGACACTGATGGTAACCACTTTGAGCACCTCTTGTAATTGCAGAAGTCACACATGACTTGTGTTCATCTTTTGTTATAGGTATATATTGAGTATTACAATTTTAATAATTTTTTCCTTTCTTAAAATGTATATACATGTGTGTGTGTGTGTGTGTATATGATAGTCCATTTTAAAAAAAAAATACATATATACACATATATACACCAGCTGGACAATTACGTTTGTGAACTTGCTACCGTGCACTTACACAGTGGAAAGTTCGTGTACATAATTGTCTTACCTTTTGTATACATGTCTTCTGAGACATAAGCACAGATAACAATATGATTCAAAAAAGCTCAGAAGGACATGATTTTTAAAATAACAGAAACATGACAAAATTATAGCAGTACTGGAAACAATTAGGCAGATTGGGAAAACATATGTGAAAACCCTAATAAATGAAGAAAATTAGGATTGAGGAAAAGCTTGAGAATAAGGATAAGCATAGTACGTAAGAATGATTTGGACATAGAAGGGAATCCACTTATATTATTTGGTGTTCTCTGAAGAAACAGAATCAATAGAATAGGAGATAGATGATAGATAGATAGATAGATAGATAGATAGATAGATAGATAGATAGATAGATAGATAGATAGATAGATAGATAGATAAATTATAAGGGATTGGATCACACAGGTGTGAAGGTTAATTCCCATGATTTGCCATCTGCAAGCTGGAGCTCCAGGAAAGCCAGTGGTATAGCTCCTGTCCCAACCCAAAGGCCTGAGAACTGGGGGCTGATGGTGTAAGTCCTAATCTGAGTCCAAAAACCTCAGAACCAGAGCCCTGATATGCGAGAGTAGGGGAATATTGATGTCCCAGCTCAGGCAGAGAGAACAAATTCACTCTCCCTATGGCTTTTTGCTCTATTTGGGCCCTCAATAGATTGGATGATGCCCACCCACATTGGTGAGGATGATCTTCTTTACTCAGTCTGATGATCCAAACACCAATCTCTTCTGGAAACACTCTCATAGACACACCTAGAAGTAATGTTTTACAAGCTATCTGAGCATCACTTAACCCAGTGAAGTTGATATGTAAAATTAACCATTTGACCACATGTTTTTCTGAGTAAAGTAACATGCTCAGCTTTTTATTTAAACATTATAGAATGAGTCGGAATGCATCTCTAGTTTCTTATGTTTCCCATTTGACAAAGTCTAATGAATTCAGTTGAGTGAACTGCTTACTTTCCAATCTCCAGAGCAATGAGAGTGTCAATGATTTTAATAATATTTAGTGCTATAATAATTTGTTTTAGATGCTCATTTAGTGCTATAATAATTTGTTTTAGATGTTTACCAAGTTTTAATCAGAATCATGGGTTTCACTTTTAGCCAACCAATTATATGCATGTGATGGTAAGTGGAGGTACCAGAAATTGTAATTGAACTTATTAAATTCATAAGTGCAGATATACAGTTAAATGAGCATTCTCTTCCATAACTATTGATTGTGTTGGTATGATATGTTGGGCACTACATTAAGTGCTAGGGAAACAAATAAGGTAAGAGTGCATGTAAAAACACATCACAGTCTACTGGCTGAGAAAGTTTGAAATAAGGAATGTAATAAAACAATAGAAGGGAATCAATGCAGGGGCTACAGGGGAGTACGAGAGAGTCTCAGACCCAGGTTATTGGGTTAGTAAAGGTTCTCTAGCAGAAGTAATTTTTGAAATCAACTTATTCAGCTAACTAAGAAGTGGAGAAAATTAAGATTGTAGGAAACGAATGTGTAAAAGGAAAATGTGGCATATTTTGAGAAGAACAGGTAATTCAACATTGATGGAACTTGATTTTTTTCTCTGTTGAATAATTGGAAGAAAAACCTAACTGGAGAAGACAAGCAATAGAATATATCATTTTACTGAGATAGTAGGGCCTTATTATGGGGCTGGTGGGTATGAAAACAAAAGCAATAATTAGATGAATGACCATTAAACCACACCAAGTACTTATTATTATTATTATTTTTAATTGCATAGGAATAATGTGACTACAGTTGATAACACTGTATTGTATAATTGAAATTTGCTCAGAGTAGAACTTAAATGTTCTCACATACACAAACACTTAAGGATGTTTGGTGATGGATATGTTAATGAACTCGATGAAGTGATGCCATTGACAATGTGTACGTATATCAGCTCATCACATTGTATACTTTAAATATCTTACAATTTTGTCATTTATACCTCAAGAAAGCTGAAAAAATCAAAATCACAACGCAAAACAATAGTAAAACATACGCACACAAAGTGTGAGATAGAGTTTAAAATATTAATTCATCCTCCACAGAAAGACAAAACTAGGAATAGTTTTAAAATCCCAATATGACATTTACTTATTTATGCAATTAATTTACATGACTTCTTAATTTGAACAAAGTATTCATGATATAATTTTCCAATATTTATGTGTATATCAATGAACGCATAAACTGAATGGATGGATCTTGAGAATCAAACCCTTAAACATAATTTGAATGATATGTGTCAAGAGATTGTTTACAAGAGTGCAAGAGTGTATTCTAAATGTTATTTTAAAAAAATAGCACTTCAAAACATACAACTCTTAATTGTCAGCATCAATAAAATTAAATGATGTGCTGCTTAATTTAGTGACCATGTCAAAAATGATCATAATGAAGATAATAATAAAAAGAGAAAACACTATGCAAAATAAGGGTAAAACATGAGGATTTTTGAAAAGCTAAGACTGTTTAATGTGCATATAGCATCAAAAATGAGGGTGAGTAACAGAACATGACAATATGACTATAAAGAATGTCAGGGACAGCATCATAAAACTGATTATCATATAGTAAAATGAATCTATGATACATAACAAAATAAAACAAATTTCTATTTTTATTCTTAACATTTTAAAACATTTGTTTTGAAATATCTCACTATCAGCTAATAACCTACATAAAAAACATGAAGTTTAATTTACACATTTTTGTATTTCTGGTACCCAGCATGAGTCTCAGAATACAGCTTAACAGTCATTGAATGAAACAATTAACAAATGAACAAATAAGTGAAAGGGTATTATATGCTTGGTAGAATATAAAGAAACATAATTCATGGTGCTCTTATAAATAACTATGAGTGAAATACATGGAGAAAAACAATCTAGATAGACACAAATTGCCTTTCTTTGGGAATTTTACTTGTCTCTCACACAACACTCACTCCTCATTTTCCCATCCCAGGGATACAATTAACTATTGAATTGCTTAGGCTCTGCTTTGGAAATGAAACAGAATCCTGAAATTAATCTATTTATATAATTCTGAGTTCTGTACTATTGTTCCAGTGAAAAACAGCATTTCAAAATCAAATGTTAATTTAATTCAGAGTATATTACTTAAATCCTTCAAATCATTAAGTTGCTTGAACACAGTTAAGAAATAGGCAATGTGCTCAAACTAATTAGATGCAATTAGAACCTCAAAATTCCACATGTAAAAGCAATTTGAGTGACTGATAGCTGTGACAGTTGTGAGACTGGGGAAAACAAAAATAAGAACACAGTAGAATACACTCAAATATCAAACACACTCATAAGGTAAAGTATATTTTCCTATTTCCTATTAGTATTTTACAGTTGAAATTTGACATTTTTTAAATAACCAGTCCAAGAGGAAGTTCTGATTCACATTACCACTAGTTAATTTTCCATGGACCCTGACAAAGGGTCACCTGAAAATGTCAGACATCTAGACAAAAAAAAATTACTCAAGCTGCATAGATGCTCCCTTGTATAGTGTAAAGGGGAAAGCTGGAAGAGGTGAACATGCAAATATCTTCCCTGTAGGACAAAAAATGAATCACGAGAATTTTCTTTCCCCCTCACATATCTCTTTGAAAAGCCATAGAAATGTGCTTGCAAGAAATTGAGGTTTTCTAGCAGGATATTAACAGCAACAATAACAAAACCAACATATCTTTGCAATCCAAGGCTTGCTTCTTTATTTTAAAATGACATTTGACTTTTTTATTCTTTGTTTTCTTAGTTTAAAAAGGAATTACACTGTAAAAATATGCTGAAATGCACATTTTCACTTCCCTAAAACTTAGAAATACGATGCCTGTGATAGCTCTTTGCCTTTATGGAGATTTATGAAAATCTAGACACTTAGCACAGTTTTTCAGTCACCTTCAGAATTACTTTCAAAGAAGAGGTTCCTCAATGAGATTTTGTTCTCCCTAAAGTATTTATCATGAATTTGTTATGACCATCAGTTCAGCCAGTCTCTTCATAAAGCAGTCTGTAAATATAAGCCCGATTAAGAGTATACAGCTTATATTTCCAAATACCCTAATTCAAAACTTAATACAAATGAAAATAAAATTAAATGAAGGCTCAACCATATTCTGTTGTCTCATTGTAGTATATTACACTCAATCCATAATTATACACATTTTTCTCTTTCTTTCATAAGCAATCTTTATAGTGAAGCCATTTTTTTAGATACCTTGGTCTTGGCATCTTTCTGTAATATAAATGTCACTTTGAGAGAATCCTTACATTAAATCTTGACATCACATATACCACTAGAAAGTAAAACTAGACATTTCTGTATCTTGGGCATCATAAACCTGAAAGGATATTTCAGGTAGGTAATTCATTGCTACATTTCTCTTAAATACTATATTTTCCCCCATAATTAACTCTGCAAGACTCAGCGCTGGGTGGCATACTTAAACATTACATCTGCAGTGCTTTGGTGACTCAGAATGGCAGATTACATAACAGCCCTAAAGGGAGAAAAATATACGGAATCCAAATGCCTGAGAACCTGAAGACTATTGGTCATCTATCAAAGTCTTTTTTTTTACTGTTTTACTTTTTCCCTGATTCTCTGAGCTACGGGTACTTTTATGTCACAAACAACTTCTATATCTTGGTATTTCAGGCAAATTTCAGTCAGGGAAAATAGTTTTTTTGTTTGTTTGTTTTTCCCACTAGATTTTATTTTTAAGTTAAGATTTCTAAAGTATCTCAGACTTTTAAAAGATTGTCTGTACTTCACTGTTCTTCAAATGAGACAAAACAAATAGATTCCTTGAATCTATTTGTGGCTTCCTGTTTTGAAAACCACTAAATGTCAGTCAAATTTATTCAGAAAATACTGCTCAAAATAAAATAAATATAATTGGTTGACAGGGACAGAAAAAAGTCACAAAGTAGTAATTATATTAAACTCATATAGTGCTTCTTCTGCCAAATGTATTTAATAATCTAGTCATAATTTTAAAAATATTCATAATTATTTGTTTATAACTAATTTTGAATCATTTTGGATTTTTTACTTAGATTTCTCAAGGACAAAGATAGAACATAATTATTTATAAACATAAAAATAATCCTCTCCATTGTATGTTTTTGGCTTCTTTGTCGAAAATTATCTTTCCATGTTTATGTGGGTTAATTTCTGAGTTCTCAATTATATTCCTTTAGTCTGTCTGTGTGTTTTTCTGCCATTACCATACTGTTTTCATTATTGTTGCCTGTCATACAAACTGAAGTCAAGCAGTGTGATATCTCCAGCATTGTTCTTTTTTCTTAGGATTGCTTTGGCTATTCACTGTCTTTTGTGGTTCCATGCAAATCTGATTTTTTTGTTCTATTTCTTTAAAAAATGCCATTGAGATTTTGATGGGTATTGCATTAAATCTGTATATCGCTTTGGGTAATATGGCCATTTTAACTATGTTGATTCTTTCAATCCATGAACACAGAATGTCTTTCTATTTCTTTGTGTCTTCTTCAATTTCTTTTAAAAATGTCTTATAGTTTTCAGTATAAAGATAGCCTCTTCAATAAATGGTGCTGGGAGAATTGGAAAGCCAAGTGCAAAAGAATGAAACTAGACTGCTATCTGTCACTGTATACCAAAATTAACTTAAAATATATTAAAAACCTAAACATAAAACCTGAAACAATAACCTGCGTAGAAGAAAACATAGGTACTAAACTTATGGACCATGGGTTCAAAGAGCATTTTATGAATTTTACTTCAAAGACAACGGAAGTAAAAGCTAAAATAAATGAATAGGACTATATCAAAATAAAAAGCTTCTGCACAGCAAAAGAAAACATCAACAAAATAAACAGGCAACCAACCAAATGGGAGAAGAATTTTGCAAACAATGCCTCCAAAAACAGGCTACTATCCAAAATATATAAGGAACTCATACAACTCAACAACAAAAACACAGACCATCCAATTAAGAAATGGGCACAGGACCCGAGAGACATTTCTCCAAAGAGGACATACAAATGGTCAATAGACATATGAAAAATGTTCAACGTCACTAATCATCAGAGAAATACAAATAAAAATCACAACGAGATATTACACACCAGTTAGAATGGCTGTCATCAACAAGACAAATAATAACAAGTGTTGGAAAGGCTGTGGACAAAAAGGAACCCTCATACACTACCGGTGGGAATGCAGATTGGTGTAGCTGCTATGGAAGGCAGTGTGGAAGTTCCTCCAAAAATTAAGAATAGAATTACCATATGACCCAGCAATCCCGCTCCTGGGTATCTACCCCAAAAATCTGAAAACATTTATCTGTAAAGATATATGTGCTCCAGTGTTTATTGCAGCTTTATTTACGGTGGCCAAGACATGGAAACAACCAAAGTGTCCTCCGATAGATGATTGGATAAAGAAGATGTGGTATATGTACACAATGGAATACTATTCTGCCATAAGAAAAGATGAAATAATGCCATTTGCCACAACATAGATGGTTCTTGAGATTATTATGCTAACCGAAATAAATCAGACAGAAAAAGTCGAAGACTATATGATTTCACTGATATGTGGTATATAAAACTGAAAACAATAAAAGAACAAGACAAACTAATGAAAAAAAACAAAAACTCAACGACACAGACAATAGTTTAGTGGTTACCAGAGGGTAAGGGGGGACATGGGTGGTGGATGAAGGTAAAGGGGATCAAATATATGGTGATGGAAAGAACTGATTCTGGGTGGTAAACACAAAATGTGATATATAGATGATGTATTGCAGAATTGTACGCCTGAAATCTATATAACTTTACTAACAATTGTCACCCCAATAAACTTTAAAAAAGAATAATAATAATCCTCGAAATATCCTCTATAAAACTGGACACAAAATCTTTCTTTCACCATTTAAGCCTCTTATTCTCTAATTCACTATTATTGTTAAACTGAAAATCTGTGATAGACCTTCATCACCCACCCAGATTAAAGATCAAATGTACCATGGCATGGGAAGACACTCTCTTTGGACACCTTCTCACGATGTCCTCATATGATCCTTTCTCTTATGTCTCTTTTGTGTGTCCGTATTTCCTCTACTTATAAGTCACCAGCAGATTAGATTAAGACTCATCCATATGAACTCATTTAAACTTATTTTTTTTTTTATCTCTTTAAAGGGCTTATCTCCAAATAGGTCACATTATGAGGTACTAGGGGTTAGGGCTTCAACATGTGAATTTGACAGAGTTAGGGGAGGACTCAGCTCAACCCATAATACAACCCTTCTGTAATTATATGCTTTTCTTTTTCCAAATTAGGAAATGACTTTTTCCATAAAACTACCATGTTCAAAAGAGACTAGTTACAAAAATGCAAAATGGAACAAAACAAAAAGTTCCTAGTTTAATGGTTGTAGGAAGAGATTGAATATTTTTAAATTAAATTTATTGGGTGACAATTAAATTTATTGCTTAGTAAAACTACATGGTTTCAAGAGTGCATTTCTATAATACATCATATATATATATATATATATATATATATATATATATATATATATATATATATCACATTGTGTGCTCACCACCCAGTCAGTTTTCCTTCTATTACCATACATTTGACCCCCTTTACCATCTTCTACCGTCCCCTCTTACCCTCTGGTAAATACTAAACTGTTCTGTCTCTATGAGTTTTTGTTTTTTTATTTCTTTGTCTTGTATGTTTTTTGCTTTCAGTTTTGTATCCCACATATGAGTGAAGTCATATGGTTCTCAAATTTTTCTGTCTGACTTATTTCTCTTAGCATAATAATCTCAAGATCCATCCATGTTGTTGCAAATGGCAGTATTTCATCTTTTCTTATGGCAGAGTAATATTCCATTGTGTGTGTGTGTGTGTGTGTGTGTGTGTGTATATACACACATATATATATATATACATATATATATACGTATATATATATATACACAAAATATTTGTGTGTGTGTATATATATATATATATATATATATATATATATATATTACATCTTCTTTATCCAATTATCTGTTGAAGGAGACTTTCTAAATGATATTCAATTAGAGTTGAAAAATCAAACAGAGTAAAACACATTGATATACCTTAAAATAGTCTAATAAAATTTGAATGAAACACATATAAAAAAGGAATTTAGCTCTCTGAATTATTTTGTTAGTGAACTGGTTGAAATAGGCACCACAAATATTGTTTCACATTTCAGATAAAATGAAGAGACACGTTAGCAATCCTTAAGAATACGATGAGATCATTTTTAGCAGATAATATAGCATGCTCCTTGACAACATTTAGAATATGACAACACATTCCTAGAAATTTCAGGAAAACAAATTAAATTTGTGGTCTTTAACCATAAAGAATCTGACCATGATTTCAGTGGGCTGGGGTCTTAGCTTCTGTCTTTATTCATTCTTAGCATTTCCCTCATGTTGTATTTGCTCTATTAACTGATTTGTTATAACACTATATTATGAATCTTAAGAAAATAAATGCTTAGAAATTTAATCTATGTCTTCTTTATTTTTAGTGTTATATGTGTATTACTTTCTATCCAGGACTCACTGACATTAATATCTATTATGACTATATTTTTTCACTAGCTTTGCTAGAATGCCTATGATTAGGACATACTGGGAAATATCTTTCACCAATATTCTCCAAGTATATACCTTAGGAAAATATGAATCACATCAGGGAGTGAGTAACAATGCAAGAAAACATAAGAATATTATTCCTTAATTTGCTAAATTTTGTTATTGCTATAGTCAGAGATCTCTGTATTACTAAGCTTCACATTGGAGATTCATTGATCACAAAGAAAAAAAATACACAACACTGCTAATAAGAGTTCTTTCTTCAATAAAGAATTAATTTCCCAGGTGTACTAAAGAAGGAAACATTACAGGGATATACAGAGATATCCTTATTTAATAGGTTATCTAGTGACACCAGATTTCTCACTGGTGTATATATTGATCTAGAATTCAATAACCACCTGCACACCTTCCCTTGGTCCAATACTAGCCATGACATGGAATGAAGATAGACATCCATGGTCATCAAGCTGAAGTTCTGGACTGGCTGAGAAAACAAATAAAGAAAAATTTTCATATAGTTAATTTTTCCTTAAGCACTATAGAGTAATAAAAATGTGCAAAATTTATCAGGTGACTCAGTAACTATACAAATAATACAACTTTTTTTTTGCCTTTTTACTTTTTTTTTGCTGGAGTTCATTTATATTAAAAAAAAAAAAAAGGAAAAACTCAGCAGTCTCTGGGTGACACATTTAAGGTAGCATCCTCCACTCAAACTTCACTCTGTCACCACTTTATTCTCTAGTTGCTCAAAAATTATCTTATTTTCCTCTGACTAGTTCTTGGCTCTCTTAGAATAATGTGTTTAAGTCAACCTAATTCTTCCCCTTGTCCTAGGTATAAACACTATTCTTACATATCCATTCCCAACTGCATTTCTCAGTATATCCCTGAAGACACTCCTAGCCATTATTATGAGGTGTGATCAAAATATAAGGTGAATGTTTAAATAAATAAAAAAATTACAGTAAAAGACACATTGTCATTAATCTCCCTCAAAATACTCCCCCTCACTTGAAAGATGCTTTTCCCATTGTTCTTGCCACTTTCTGAAGCAGTTCTGGAAGAACTTCTTTCGTGAGTGTCTTTACTTCATCCTTCATCATGATAACACTCTGTGTCACACATCACTACTGGTACGGCAATTTCTGTCAAATAAAAACATTATGGTGTTTCTCATTCACTTTATTCACTGGATCTGGCAACGTGTGACTTCTGGCTCTTCCCCAAAGTCAAAATGACCATGAAAGGAAAACGTTTTGAATCAATTCAGGACATCTAGGCAGTCACGGCAGTGCAACTAAAGACACTCACAAAAAAGGACTTCCAGAACTGCTTCAGAAAGTGGCAAGAATGATGGGACAATTGTGTTTTGAAGCTAGGGGGAGTATTTTGAGGGGGATTAATAGCAATATGCCTTTTACTGTAATATTTTTTTTAATTTAAACATTAACCGTATTTTTTTATCACACCTTATATACTGACTTAAACTTATCACTTGTCTCATTCACCAAACTGAAGTTGCTTAGATCCCAGGTCCTACATAGAATGTTTCTTAAATTATAGTGGTAACTATTCACTATTGCTGCAACCATAACCAATTGCAAGTGACCATACAATCGTACTCATGTGCTTTATTCAATTTTTCAATATTCATTTCAATAGCTATGCAACATGTGAATTGTCTTCTTAAATATCAGTGTTTTACTGACATCTGCCATTTTAAGCTGATATAAAACTCTGTTTCCTACACCACCAGATTTTTACACAGCCATGATTATCACTCAGTTTTCTTATTCAATATTTTGATAACTTCATTTTTTGTTTATAGAGTTTTCCACTCCTCAAGAAAATGTTTTTCTGTTAACAATATTCCTTATGCTCATCATCACCAATAATCAGCTGATGCTAATACTATTTCTCTTTATTTTCTACATTCCTCAGTTTTATTGCATCTTTAAGAAAGATATTTGGTGGAATAGTTGCAGTGATCCATGCAGACAGTATGGTAAATATAGAAGTTGCATTGCTACTAGCATTTCACTATTAACCTATCATTAGCTATCTCTGGAGCAGTGGAAATTTTTGTATTCAACATCAATAAAATATATATATTTGCAAAGGTATATGAAAATGCTGTTTTCTTAAGGTATTTCAAAGATATTTGATGAAACTAATAGTTGGCACTAATATGAAGAAATGAGAACATGATTTTGAATGATTATTCCCATTAAAATATATATCATATATATCACACACTGGAATTCAATATAATGTTTAGTATGACTTTCTTTTTTTGAAATTGAGGCAAGTAAACTATTTCAGTAGATAGCAAAAACAAAATATGTATTATTGAGATAATTTAATTAAAATACTGAAATTCTTTAAGAATTGAAAATATATTAAAGACTTAGTGGGGAAATTTCTACTCACAAGAGCTATATATGACCATGACATTTGGAGAAAGGGGTTCAAGTTATATATTTGTATTCCATGTGTTTTAATTCAGTTTCTTTAAAAATATGTTGCTATTACAGATGTTTTTGGAGATACTTTTAAACTCTAAAATAATTAAAAATAGTACTTTTTGTTCTTGGGTCTTAACAGTCAGAAATTTTGTATGTGTGTTCATTCCTACCTATAACACATCACAATAAAAAAAAAGGCCATGTCAGTTTAACAATGAATTCTAACAAAACATCACTGAATTCACACCACTGAAAATATCAACCAAAGAATAACAAAGTGAACAGCAAAAAAGTACATTTTTTAAAAAAATGAGGTACTTAGAAAATTCTTCACATTTCTAACTTTTTTTGTCAGCAATGATTCATACTCGGTAACCATTTTTATACAAGAAAAAGCTTCAGAAAATTATTTCTATATTTGAAAAATAGGTATTTCTCTCTATTAAAAAATAAAGTCAACATTATTCCAAAAGTACATTTTAGATTGAACATACATCTGACAAGCAAGATCACGAACTTGTTGCAACGATGTTGCTAACCATTTTTGATATCAAAGGGATTATTCATTATGAATTTGTACCACCTGGACAAACAGTTAACCAAATTTAGTATTTGGAAGTGCTGAAAAGGTTGCATAAAAAAGTTAGATGACCTGAACTTTTCACCAACAATCCGTGGCTTTTATATCACAACAATGCACCAGCTCACAAGGCACTGTCTGTGAGGGAGTTTTTAGCCAGTAAACAAATAACTGTATTGAACACCCTCCCTATTTACCTGATCTGGCCCCCAAAAACTTCTTTCTTTACCCAAAAATAAAAGAAATAGTGAAAGGAAGACATTTTGATGACATTTAGGACATCAAGGGTAATATGATAACAGCTATGATGGCCATTCCAGACAAAGAGTTTCAAAATTGCTCTGAAGCAGGTGCTGGCATCAGTGCTGGCTTCACAAGGGGAGTACTATGAAGGTGGCCGTAGTTATACTCAGCAATGAGGTATGTAGCACTTTTTCTAGGATGATTCACAAACTTAATTGTCAGACCTCATACATTGGAAAACAAGGCTAATTAATCTATTAGTAAACAAATCTTATATTGAAAGTGTTGTCAAATATAGACACAATGATGGAAGTAGTTTCACAAGACCTTGAATAAGAGATTTTACTTTATAAATACTTTCAGATTGATATCCTTGTTTGATCATATTCATGACTGTTGGGAATGACTGAACAATTAATTGCTCAAAACCATATTGAAGCTTAAAATAGAACAGAAACACAATCTCTGTCAATCCTATGTTCACAGAACTTTTTTTTTCCAGATAATTGAACCCAAGAAACTATAACTAAATGAAAGTTAAGGCAGAATTACCAATTTACAGCTAAAAACTGAGAAGTTCTGGAGAGAGGAGTGATGTAGGTGGAATCCTCCAACCTACATCCTGCCACCTGAATACTTCAAGGATAATTTCAAACATATGCATAGACAGAAATAAAAATGTAAACAATCAATATGCCAGGGACAATTAAATTAGTTACGCTTTAGAAGAAAAAAGATTTTGAGTTTAGTTTTCCAAAGGGGAGAAAATGATTAAACAAAAAAGGCTTAACCATTCAAGTTTTTGGAATGATCTACATTTTAATAGAGCAATGATATAAAAAGATATACAGAATTGTTTTCGTCAGTCAAATTTCATAATTATAGATGCATTTTAAGTAAAGAAGATAAAGAAACGTCAAATTCCAGTATTTTTTTTTTTTTTTTATTTTCTTAGATATTCCTTCAGAGAGTGGTTATCCGGTTATCAGGGTGAAATTATCTATCTATCTATCTATCTACCTACCTACCTATCATCTATTTCCCCAAGTACTTTACTAATTATCTAACACATGAATTCTGACTAGCCCATGATACTGGTTTAATACAAATTGTCATTCCTTCTACCTATAATGCAGTCGTTTATATTCTATTCTTTGTCCCACTACTGCTGACCTATTGCCACAATAACCATTTTAACTGCCTGAAACATCTGTTGTGATGCAAATAGTTTTATTCTGCCTTCGTTATCTATTTTCTATATTTTTGTATTAAATTTTCAGAAATTGCTTGGTAGAGAAAACAGTCCTTGAAACAAAGACATCATAATTGTTTATCTCTTTAAGTCATAATATTATTATTTTTTTTCTTTATAGAAATCTCAATAGTTACCAGCATTGGTAGTCTGACCACATTAGTAAAAACACAATTTTTTCTTGCCCTGGAATTTTACTGTTGCTACATTTACATGAAAAATGCTCTACGATGCTTTGGTTAATATCTTCTCAGATAATTTTTAAAAGAGTGCTTCTGCAGAAGTAAGCACTTGTCCTCTTCTTTATAAAACCAACAAATGATTCGGCCTTCTTCCTGCTATCTACTATTATGATCAGCAAGTCCATTTGCATGCATAAAATATAACCCTGGTTGAACTAAAATCAGCTTGGTATTTAGCAACTTATATTTCACATATAAAAACATATTTGACTAATTCATATTTCAAGAAGGTTTATGGTACACTCACCAGCCTTCCTATTGTAAACAATTATAATGTTGGAATAACATATTTTTAAAAGGAAATCTCATAAATGTAAAGATAAGTTGATAAGAAAGTAGAGATGTATTAGCTCAAAAACTAGGTGAATCTAGGAACTAGGAAAGGCAAGCTGAGCACTGAAACTGAGGTTGTATTAGTCATATCACGTAAATTTGAGCTTTGTTGACCACATCAGGGCATAAAAGACAAAGCCTGGCCAGAGAGCAGGCTTCGAGAATATTAATGTTTTATATCTGAATCTGGGTATTAGTTACACATGATTTCGACATTTTTCTTCTTTATACCATACCCATTTCTTTTACAAGTTCTTTAGCATATATGCTATGTTTCACAATTCACAGTTTAAAATACTTATAACACAATATTAGTAATAAGCAACCTAACATCTCTTTGTCAGTGCAATGTACAACTTTAATAATATGCAAACCAAAATGTTAGGTATCTTCCATCTATACAATTTACATAACTTGTCAAAATCATTACATTTGTTATTCAACTGAAAGTCATATTAGTCGCTGCTTCTTACATCTGATTTTGAGCAATCGTGTATGAAATATAAATCCTTTAATTTTATAATTCTGACTCTTTTTTGTCATTTGTATGCCTGTTGCCATTATTAATACTATCTTGTATTTTAATCTCAGCTCTCCTGCTAAATAGGCAAACACAGTTCTTAATTTATGCCTTTGCCATCAACTCCAAACGATAGCATAATAACAATAAAAATAGACAATCTATGGGTTAGTTGCTACCGTTTTCTTTCTTAAATAATATTTTTGCAGTTACTTAAAATAGTAATAACAAAGAATTATTTGGCATAAATGACTCTTAAAACTGGACTGAAGGTTATATAAAAACAAAGCATCTAAAAGAGTCCAATTCCTTGTGAATGCATAAAGACCAGAAGATACCCTATAGAGTCTTTGGAAATAGATATCAAGCTTTGGGCAATTGTTTTGAAAAGGATTCCCCTCAAGGAAAAAAAAAAAAGTCAATGTTATGGGTACCCCAAAGCTGACTGTACCAAAACATGCCTGGTTCTGAACTTTTGATTTCAAACCCTGAAGACATATTTGCTTCTTCTTCTTGGTAATTCTTACTCTCAGAGATAAGTGACTCCACTTAGCACAATCCAAACTAGCTATGTTTGCTCTTCTGAAAAGAACCTTGTTACATCTCTGAGTCTGGTTTATCCTCTCCTTTTACCTCAATGTCAAGATTTTTTTTTTTTTATTGTTGTTTTACCATCGATAAACCCTTTTCTGCCCCTCCACTATACCTAGCATAATCTAATACTTCTTCATATTTTATATAAAAGCTAGTTTAGTCTTACGATTCATATATAAACTCAGAAGAACTTTAAATATTCTGGTACATGTATCAGATTTGCTTCTTTGTCCGTAACATTTTATTAAATTTTATAATTAGAATACATTGTATTTTAGGGTGAGAATTTACTAAATTACTTTACTCATTGCAGTATTTGGGAAAGTAGATATTGATAGGAGGAAAAAAATGTATGCTGGGGACAGTGTAGATTAAATGGTAGCTTCATTCTTATTAAGATTGCCTAAATCCTCACCTATTGCCCTCAAGCTTTTCTTTAAAAATGTAATAAAACTAAAAAAAAAAAATTTCAAACAGCTATATTTTCAGCCTCAGAATTTTCAATATACCTAATGGCCAACAGATCTAATGTTGTACATCAGATTTCTCAGGAAAGGCTGCTCCCCTGCAGATGGTTAGGTCTGGTGCAGAGATATTCTGATTCGCTTTGCCTAGGTCAGGAGTTTTCTAGTTTAAGGGCACACTAGAAACACCTATAGAAGTGGATCTGAATTATAGTCCTTAGACCAGCAGTTTTAGTATCACCTGATAATTTTTTAAAATCCAAATTCTTAGGTTCCACATCATACCTACTAGGAAACTCTGGAGATAGGGTTCAGCAATCTGTATTTTAAGAACTTTCCAAATGATTCTAATGCATGTGAAAGTGTGAGAAACATTGAAATAAACTGTTCTCCCTGTGATCACTCATGCCCTTGCTGCAGGCTAAAACTTTCAGAGATAGATCTTTTGTGTAAAGCAGAATAAACATCTAAAGCCACACAGTGTAGTGATTAGCAGAATAATGTTTGGACCTGATCTGGCATGTTGTAGGATTCTTCAAATGGTTGAATCTTCCTTACCACATGTTCTAACATCTGTAGAAGAGGGATACTAAAGATAATATCAAAGATAGATATAAATAAGGATTAAAGAATCCTTATTAATATGTTTAATATTAATAAGAATCAAAGAATAAGGATCAAAGAACTAATATTTTTGAACTCTTAGTAGAGTGGCCTACAAACAAAACAATCAATAAAATGATAGTGATGGATGATATTATCATAGATTTGGGTAATTGCATCTTTTATTGTTAATATAAGAAATTATTTTCACAGTTATTAGTATTGGATGTATTTTTGGCTTTGACATTCTAATGATAGTCCTAGTTTATGAAATAATATTCACTAACATTCACTATTGCATAATTCTTTGTGATGAAAGGGGGATGTGGACATCTAATTTTATATAGTTTCTTATTTCACTTCATAGGTTGTTAGATGAATAAAACCATACTTTTCAAAGTTTTGAGGCAACAATTCTAAAAAGTATAATTTTTTATTTAAGTATATTAGAGTGACATTGGTTAATAAAATTATATAGGTTTCAAGTGTGCATTTCTGTAATACACCATCTATATATTACATTGTGTGCTCACCACCTAGAGTCAGTTCTCCTTCCATCACCATATATTTGATCCCTTTTACCCTCATCTACCATCCTCCTCCCTCCCTACCCTCTGGTAACCACTAAACCGTTATCTGTTCTATGAGTTTTTGTTTGTTTGTCTTGATTGATTGTTGCTTTCATTTTATTTCCCACATATGAGTGAAATTATATACTTCTCTCCTCTAAAAAGGATAATTAATTTGGTCAACCAGTATGTAAGTATATGTGTACATAACTTAAATAAAATATTAGAAAATAATACTATATGTGAGTTATTCTGATGTTATATTCTATATATCCTCTATATTAATTTCTAGTATATTTTCTTAAATATTTCTAGTATATTTTCTTAAATATACTAGAAATTAATATATAGAATATATAGAATATAATATATTCTGTTACTATCCCCACATAATTATTATAAATAATATGAAGAATCTATATTAAGCCAATCATAATTTAGTCAAAATACTTACCCCCTGATATTTTGTCCAATAATACATACAGTTGATTGTTCTCTTCTTTGTTTTTCCACAGCTCTTCATAATTTAATTATAATATTTGTGACATTGCATTATATCTATTTAGGTTTCTATCCCACATACTATTACCAAATAAATTGAGTTATTCTAAAATACAAGCCATTCACCCTACCTAGTATAAAATGTCCTTTGAATGTAAGCATGGTATCACTGCTTAGATTATAGACACAAACACTGTTTCTGGTTCAAATGGTTAGAAATTAGTAAAATGTTTAACATATGAATGGGTGGTAATGTATTATTGTTTCATACATTAGAATTTGTTTTCTCCTATAAGGAGTATAATTAAAATGTGCACTAAAAGAGTACATTTTCAACGTAGTCAGGGAGAGGATTTCAAACTTTCATGGACCATATTATATGTTAGCTTTTTCTCTTGTGATTTATACATTGATGTTACTGTTAAAACATCATTACTTTGTTGATTACATAGATCCTTTATTAAGATTTATTATTATCATTAGCATGAAAGGACTGATTACAATCTTTCTTTTGTAGTCAGATATATTTGTATTTCCCTTTATGTTGTTCAAAAACGTACCAGAGGATTTTCCAAGCATTGACGTGTTAAATATGTGTCAATTTTCATAAGTACTGTATCTTTTTTGATAAAGATCAGAAGGTTTTTTCTATTTTTCTACATTAAACATTTGCAAACACAAATTCACCTGGTTGTCTATACCTCATTGTAACATTTCAGTTTACCAACCTAGTCAAACACATATACTCAATAAGAGTATTCAGAAACTATCTTCTGTAGAGCAATGTGATGTACTTTTTTACAAAACCATGATCTTCATACTTATTTCCTTCATGAGTAGTGATGTGATGAGGAAAAAATAACCTTTTCTGGCTAACTGCCCAGTGAATTCTCCACTCAGACACTAAAGGCAGCTTTGATTGTGTTTTGATGTTTTCACTAATCCATTACTGTATTAACTTGATGGCAGCCAAAACATACGTTTGTGATCTCATTTTTCACCAGCAGTTTTTTCCACTCAATCAGACATGTACACAAATATCCAAAGGACAGAGAAATGCTTTTAACTGAAGCAAATCTCTTAGGAATAGTGTCATGCAAGAACCTCTTTTTGAAAGATTATAGTCGGCTGTTTGTGCCTAGCATTTTTTCCCTTAGTGAATAACATTAAAATTAATGCCAGAAAGAAAAGGTGCATTATGAACAAATGGTTCAACTATGCCAAATGTACCCATATTGCTAAAGCTTGAACAGTAATTGTATCTTTTTTGATAAAGACCAAAAGGTTTTTTTGCCATCTGTTTGCTGTAACCGAGTATTAATATGCTACAGCTGTCCTTTTGAATTAGCATTAAGGAATATTTCTTACTGATGTCATGGAAGGGCAAACTTGTGTCTTTTTCAGAAAAAGAGAATCTAAATCAGAGTTGTCTTTACCTGGTTCTCTTTTATAGTTCACAACTATAATTCTGCTTTACTTCAGATGCTAAAAAATTAAATTATAGCATAAATCTAGATATTGTTATTGCCAAAAATAAAATCGAGCAAACAAAAAAAATTTTAAGAATCCTCTTTTTGATTATGTCCTTTCAGTTTACAGAAATTATGCAATAAAGTTGAAATTCTCACTTTATAGTGAGGCCCAATATTGGACATCAAATAGTAATCTTCAGTGATCATGTACGATATTCACACTTGGCACCAAAAGACCTCTTGCTTTTTCCAAAAATAAATCAGTCTTCAAAATTCAAAACCACAATGAGATATCAGCTCACATGTATTAGAAAGCTATTATCAAAATTACAAGAAATAACAAGTGTTGAAGAGGACGCGGAGAAAAGGGAAACCTCATACACTATTAGTGACATTGTAAATTGGGCAGCCACTGTGGAAAAGAGTATGGAGATTCCTTAAAAATTTAAGAATACAGCTACCAAATAATTTGTCAATTTTTCTTCTTGGTATTTATCCAAAGAAATTCAAAATACTAATTTTATATATATATATATAGTCAATGGACACTTACGTTGTTTCCATATCTTGGCTATTATAAATAATGCTGCCATGAACATAGGGATACCTATATCTTTTTGAAGCAGTGGTTTCATATTCTTTGGATAAATAACATTGTTGGATCATATGATAGTTCTATTCTTAATTTTTATAATAACCACACACACATAATGGAACACTACTCAGCCATAAAAAAGATGAAATATTTTCATTTGCAACAACATGGATGGACCTAGAGGGTATTATGCTAAGTGAAACAAGCCAGATTTAAAAGAACAAAAACTGTATGATTTCACTAATGTGGAATATAAAACAAAAAAGTAAGAAATGAACTAACAAAACAAACCAAAAACAAACCCATTGATACAGCGGAATGGTGGTTATCAGATGGGAAGAGAAAGGGAAAATTGGGTAAAAAGGGTCAAATGTATGGTAATGGAAGGAAACTAGACTTTTGGTGGTAAGCATGCAGTACAGTATACAGATATCAAATTATAATGTATATATACCTGACATTTATATAACATTGTTAACTGATGTTACTCAATAATAAAAAAAAAATTCCACTACGATGGAAATGCCAAAAACATGTTTAACCTTTAAAATAACATCCAAAGTATAAATATAATTGCACAGTGTGACTACTTTATGGAATGAAAACTTTTTTAAAATGTTGATTAGCTGAATATTCTACCTCACTCACCTCTCTAATGATTTTTCAGCATCAAACAAAACTTGCAATAACAGAAAATCGCTGAGTTAAGAAAGAAAAATAACTTCCTCTGATGTTTGCAATAACAGAACAAATTCTGATATGGAACATCTTATGGTCCTGTGTAAAGGCTATAATTTCCCAAATTCTTTTGCCATGATGAAATTTCCTTAAAATTCTAGTCAAAGTATGTTCACCAAAAATCAGAATACTCGTTTTTCAAAAATAATTCATAATTTCTGTATTTCCACTAGTTTCTAACAGAAATTCCATAATAACGTTTTCAAAAGTAAATCTACCTAATTAAATATTTCACAGGTGAGGTGTAAGATCAATGACTTCTAATCTTTATAAGGAATTCAGATTGAATATTTGTTATCCAAGTTGATTTCAACCAGTTATTTATAATTGAGAATGAAATGTGTAAACTAATAGTAAAATAAAATGATTTACTATTAATATGAAAATGATGAAATGAATACATCTATAAATATTTACTTATTCACTTTATATAATGAAAAAGTCAATTTTTACACGTATATGTTGGAGGGAAAACATTACTAAAAAATTATATAATGCACATGACCCTATACCCCACACATATACAGTCATGCTATTGAAAAATATATATTAATGCTGCTTTATTTTTATTACTGATTTCATAATAGTTCAAATTTATTCAAATCATTAAAATTTGATTTGTATTTATCAAAGGTTTATTCCTCATTACAAAAGGAGATTTCAGCTCCAATTTGTACAATTATTTGATCTGCATTTTTCTGAAAGTGTTTCCTTTATTTCTAAATACATTTTACCAATGCTAATTTTAATTTGATCTTATGCATTCATGGATAGGAATTTACTTTCTTTAGATGATCATTAAATTTCTAAAATATGTTCAATTTAATATTTTCCAGCATTTTCTTCTGTCAATACAATTATGCATGTCCTCTCTCCTTTGCACTGTGTCTATTTCACTCTCTGTAAAAAAATATGAATAATCTTGTTTTGAATTAAATATTAATGGATATTTAATTAGCAGAATGTTTCTGTTAAGTATCCTTTAGGCTTTACCAAAAACAATGAGAGTTATATGGTTGAAAAATATACATTCTCATCCTTTCTATGGGGATGAAATAAACTTCTAGGTTATTGTCTAACAGGAAGGAATGTGATCCCCAATGTACTAAGTTCTTTTGGAGACCAGGGAACAGGAAGCCACCCTGTAAGGAGGCATGTCACAGAGATAGTTTTAGAGGGCGATTTCAAAAGCGTCATTGAAATTTTAATTGCTCACTGGAGAAAGAAATAAAGAAACAAAAATGGTATTGCAGTTTGAGGGACTGATATAAAACTATGGACTCTGCCACTGTATAATATCTGCAACTCCAAGTGTTAGAATATGTATACGGAGTTTTATATTTTCCTCTACACACATCAACTTTCCCGTATTAAAACCCTATTTTCTAATATTCAAGTATTACATGCTGCTTGTCCCACTCCTCTCACTACTATGCTTATCTTTCGTACACAGTCTAACTTACCCATGCCCTTCTTAAAGTATGAACTTTAAAACCAGACACAATGTGTCATGTGATTAGATCAGATTTGACTGTATAGTAAGGCTGTTCCTTCTCTTAATATGGATGTCATAATCAACTGGTACTAATACGTATTTTAATCATTTTATTAGCTGTATTACTCAAACATATCTTCAGGAAAATTTGAAGGTGTTATTTTTCACTTGTTACCCTTCTCTGCCACCTGGTATTCGACCAGGTGTCACCACTTGCAGATTACTTTTATACATAATTTGAATTTCTTGCTGCTCAATTTGATTTTGTATAATTTCATTCTCTATAGCAGCATTACTATATGCTTGGCATGTTTTTCTAATTTTTTAAAGATATTCTTGTGCATATTATAAAAAAAGTATATGGTTAAGCTATTAAATTCTATTTAAAGATAATAATCAAAGACTCAATAGAGAACACCCACAGGATTAACTCAGTCTTTCAATCAACGTAAATTAAATTTCCAGTAATGACAAAGGCACTGCTTTGTAGGTACTCCCTTAAACTTAAACATTGATTTATCAAAATCTTTTTTTCTGTGTAAAAATCTTGATCTATTAATTTTGTAATTTTATGTTTAAATATGAACTTCATGAAATGTGAATTGTAAATCACTGTTCTGTTTGTTCCAATAACAGTTATGTTACTTAACTGTTTAACAAAACTAAATATTTAAATAAATATAAAATATGTACAATATATTCTATAGAGATATACTGGTACCATGTAGAAATTGAACTTCCAAGAAATAGTTTTCATATGCTTCTGTTCTTTTAAATAATTTTATTCAATTTCTTTTTTCCCATTTGGTGTAGATGAAAGAATAAAATTAGAAGTGAATATTACTGGCTTCCTTGTATGTTCTGTCACACTGCAAAGATTAGGACTTTTTTTCCCTCTCAACCTATTCGTATTATAATGGTATCACAAAAGAATTCATTTCATAAACCATTTCTTTGTCAAAATGTAGTTCTTAGTAGCAAACTGTTATTTTTAACAGACTTTCTTTTTTTTTTTTTTTTCTATGTCTGGAAAGTCATATCTGACTTCCTATTAGAAAATTTCTCTTAGCACCTTTTCGGCATACAGTCAAAATTTAGTTGATGACTGTCTCCCTAAATCTTTTCCTCCATCTAAAGGCAGATTTCTGAATTCAGATAGAATAAGAATTTTTTTCACTTCCTATTTCTGAATTGTTTGGTAATAATCCAGGAGCTCTGAAAGGCAGAAGAATTTCACTCACTCCTTCCCACTAGCAGAAAAACGGACACTATGTTAAATTTAGAAGGCATTTTTGAAAACAAACAAACATAAATCTCATTTCCAATTAATGGGTTTAAGAAATTAAGTGAAAAGAAATATATTGAGCTATTCTGCATCTAGCAAAGCCTTTGCATCTTGGTGTTAGGATCAATATTGATGTGTATAAATTATTACTATATAATCTTTGCTCCAAGTTTACAAAGCCAGTGTTCCTTTTCATATCAAAGAAGGCATTTGTACTTTGCTTAATTGAAAATTACTAATCACTTTAAATTTGTCTCTCAAACATTTACTCTTATCATCGTCTGTTGTTTTTTTAATGAAATAATTTAGAACACCTGTGTATGCCAAAGTTGTTGTTAATGAAGCAGTGAAAACAACACAATCATACAGAAGAACAAGTAAACTATTTCATATCATTACTGATATCATAAAAAGGTGTGAAGAAGCACAGACAAACTTCTGATTAAATTATTCTAGCATAAAATCTCTTTACTCTAATTCTCTTTTCCTTCCTTTCAGCATGAATAGGGATTGCAAATCACTCTATCTACATGCAATCAAAACATTGTTCTTAAGTAAAAACATAAAACACCCAATCGATTCACTTAATAACATATAATAAACAACCAAAATATAATTAAATTAAATTTGCATGTGACATTTCACAAATTCCTTCAGATATTTTCATCCAAAGTGTTTAATAGAAACTTCTACTTAATTGAATTATGCTGTTAAAATTTGAATTTTTTAAATGGAATCTAATTAGCTAATGGCAATAAATAATAAATACCACAGGTAAATTCTGTTCATTCCATCATGATCAGAAAACTTTGTAGTATGCTCCTTCTCTCATCATGAGGCTATAGCATATGACATCCTAGAAGTGACACTTCTAGCAACACCATATGTTTTAACCATCTGGATAATGGTGGGTCATGTGAGGGATGCATACTTTTCCTTAATTTCAAAGCAGAAACTTACAGACTTTGTGAAGTAATTACCATTAATTCAAATCAAATTTACTGACAAGTTGGTGGGAAAAAGTATGTGATGCTATTTGGTACTTGCATTTATATAGTAACAAAAAAAATAATTAACAAAGCAGTTTTATGCATTTAATAAATGACATGTTAGAAATTTGAGGTTCACAAACTCCAGTTTTGTTTAGCTGTTTTTGGTAATTTAAAATTTCTTAAATATTATTTGAGGACTTGATAAGTTTTGATGACATCCTTGGAACAACTGAAAATTATTAAAATATTAGCATATTTAGCACAAAATTTCATAATTAAATTATTAATATTTCTTCATGACATGATTTTTACTTGTATATTTTCACAGTTCATTGTTTTAAGTGATATTTTATTAACTTATTCTTGTATAATTATTCTTGTATTAAAGAATAACAGAATAATTATACAAATGGAAAATATATTTACATAAGGAAGGAAAATATTTTTGTATGAAATAAACTGCATATATCTATGTGTCAATGTCATAATATCAAAAATTGATTTTCTATGAAATGTTTAAATGTTTTATTTAAAATAATGGATCTTGTCACATGATAGAAACAATTCCAGTCAAATCAGTTAATTAGTATCTCTTAAAGTCATTTAATGTGCTGTCATCCCTGTAGTTACTGTATGGCTGTTGATACATAACTAATATGATTTTGATTGATTGAAAGATACTACCTGTCAAACAAACCTGGCAGAAACAAAGTTAAGAAAAGAAAGGAATAAAAGTGTCCTACTTCAGCGAAGCAGCTCAGAACTTGACGATGCCAAAGGGGCAGATATCCATTTAAAACAAGTAATCTCAATTTCAACTGAAAGAGTGAACTGTATTTTATAAATCATAAAAGGATAAAATAAAAATGGTTAAAGACATAAAAATAATGGTTGAATACAGAGTAAAAGAAAGGGTTGAGAGATATATTGTGTATGATGTCCAAATTTAGGAATAATTTAATTGGACTATGATCACGCTAATGCATTTTAAACTATCTAGGATGAAATAATGTCAACTATATATTAAATTAGGAGGAGAGAATTAGCCCAAACATAGGTATTAGTACAATATTTGGTAAGGTAAAGCAAATCTGTATGGTTGTATTGGACATCTTAAGGACATAATGTAAAGCTGACCACCTCCCATATCTGTTTCTTGATGTCATGTTAGTTTTACATTTTCTTTCTTTATAGACATTGCTAATTTGAACACAGGTATACTTGTATAATTGCTCCCAGCATAGTCAAGCTGATCATTTCTATTGCAATGTGAAACTGTGACAATAAGATAGCCTGACAGTATCTATTTGTGGCACAAATTAAAATATATGAAGCTGTCTCCAGTGTGGGAGGCATATTCTATGTCATATCTATGTCAAAAATGTAATGTCAATATTATAACGTGTCACCTATCTATCAGTTTCCACATGTCTGTGCAGGTCAAAATAATTATGAATAACCTGATAGAAGTGAATATTCTGGATGAGCTCCAACAGATCTAATCTTAGCCCAACTTTCGTCTCATGCCCCTTTGCCCCTTTCAATGGTCATAACTAGAAAAACTGGCTGCTGCTTTAGTAATCATAAATTCATACTAATATTCATATCATATTGCAATACTACACAGTTTAGAATGGTTGGTGAAATGCAAGGCAAGCTATTTAATTTGTGAGGCCTAGTGTAAAATAAAAATATGAGATTCCTTGTTAGAAAAGCAGGGGGAATTGCTGTTGAGGGTAATAAATACAAAGCTTTTTCCATTCTTTCATGATCTGGCTCTCAAATTGTAATTGTGATTTTTGTTTCCTGTTTAATATCATTTTAGGTAAAGAAAAATAAAATTTTAAATCATTAGCATGAGTTTTACCATCATCATTATATTGTGTACTGGCAGTATTAAAATCTCTGAAATTACACAATTGATATTTTATAGCTCACATAGCCAAATGTATTTCATATGAACAGAGGAAACACTGCAGGAATCTAATTCAACTGCTTTATTTTACTTCTTGATAAACGTACATTCTACCAACACTGTCTTTGGCTCACTGATAGGTAAGGAAGAACCCATCTTTTCCCTTTCTTTTATGTCATCATTTTCAGTGTACATATTTGGCTAAAACAGTGAAGTAAAGTGAATAGGAAAAGACTATAATAGGACCCTTTGACTATGTTTCTTAAGACACCATGGCCTTCTTCAGTCTTCAAAAGTAATTTCTGGTCCAAACGGAAAGTGTGACTCTCAGGGCTCTCATTGCTCTCGCTTACATGGATGTAGATGAGACACGGTTACTTTGACTTGCTTTGAGTGACACAAAACTCCCATGCATTTGGGTCTTCCAGAATTCTGTGCTCGTGGAACATCACGAACTATATATGTAAATGGGATGAGAAGGAATGGTGGTTATGTGAATTGTATGTATCTTCTCTGCTCACATGTATGATTTATCATTATGTCAGTCTTCACTTAAAAGTTACAAATTCAAAGATCAAATTATTAAGAATTTCAATATGGTAACTACAAAGTATTAAGGCAAGTGTGGGGTGCTTCTGAATGCAAGGTCCTGAGTGACAATATAGGTCACATACCTAGAAAGCTGGCACTGGTCAAATACCAGACTCTTTCTTGAAGTCCCGATAGGCATATTCCCCCCAGATTTTGGTGTCTTTTGCATAATACATTCATGGTTATCATTTAACTTTTGAAGTCTGAATAATCCAGTGCATCTAGACCCTTTAAGAGTTGTTCAGAGAAATGTTTGGTCAAAGCTCACCATAATTCTTCATGTGAGAATGACTAGATACTCTTAAAAAAAATCTACATAATATATATTTTGTTAATGTCTTTCGTAGAGTTGAAATATTATGCTCCATCATACATACATGCATATACACAGGTAAAAAGCAAAATTATTTAAAGTGAATATTAACACAAATTTTTTTAATTGCTTAATATGTTCAAAAAAATACTCAATGGGATTTAACTGAAAGGAGTTATTGATAAGTAAAGAAATAAATGTAAGGCAATGTAAATTCTAGAATAAGCATAGCATATTGACTAGAATAAGCATAGCCAACAACACTAAACAATGCCAACAACCTAACTCATCAGTTACTCTGTCAAACACAAGGAGATATAAGAGTGCTTTAAATCTTAAAAGTTAGTTAAAGAAGAACGCTGGCTGTTTCTCAAGGATCAACTGAATGATGAATGTGCAGATTTCTATTTGCAATCACATCCCAAATGCTGATATATGTCAACAAACAAGTAAAACAGATGTTATCCAAGTTGCCTATGGAGCCAAGAACAGATGGGCTGGTTGTGTTGTGTGAGAGCAAAAATGCACCTAGGCTGTGATCTAACAAAATGAATTTCCACTGACCAAACATATTTTATAGTAAGACAAAAATGATTTGAAAAGGAAGACAATGAAGAAAGTTTGGAGCTGACAAAGCTGTTTAGCTGTGGTGAAAAAGAAAGAACTGATGTACTGTGCAAAATCTACAGTGACAGAAGGGAAAAAACATTCACAACTGACTTTATATGAAATCAATATTAAGTATTTGTAAAACATTTAACAAGCAATAATCTGTTCATTACAAAACACGTTTTCCTGATAAACATTCTAGGACAGAAAAACAAAGTAATCGTAATTACCACAACTCCTGTCTATACTCAATTTGTCTCAGCCTATGTAATTGACCTACATAAATTATCAATAGACACACTAAAGCTAATTTGTGCTTTAAAAAACAAACAAACTTGCAATAGTGTAGCTTTTTGGAAAATCTAAAAGGCATGAATATTATGCGTACCCATTTTCAACATTTTCATACATTAAAATAAAATAAATTAGGAATCAAAGACAGAAAGGACATTATCCATCTTAATTCTACAAAGAGCCTACAAAGAACCCCCACACCAAAGGCAGCAAGCCTCCCAAGTCATCATCAACTATGCTTATTTATATAATGCCCTAAAATGCCCTGAAATTACATTTCTCACACCTTTTCCTGTCCTCATGCTCCCAAATATAGTCCTCTCTGGAGATTAGGATTTGTCACCAACAAACTCCCTGTATCCTTGTTCTGCCTTTTCAGTATTACAACCACTTTCTTTCACTGGTAGAATCCTGAGGGTCTGCTTCTAATGTGGACAAGAAAACTACTGGACCCAACCCCTGTATCCCACAGATATTAACTAAAAAAGTCTGGAAAAATACTAGGAAATCACTTACCTGAATGCCCTAAAGACAAGATAAAACAAGAAGAAAAAGATCTAGAAGAGAACGGAAACTAGGGAAAAAGGAATAGCACAGAGTGAGTTATTTATTTTTAAGGCTTTAACCTGAGGATAGATAAGATGAAGTCAAGGCCAACACTGCATCTAAAACTGATAAAAATCCTAGTCTTGTGGCCAGATGAAGCAGGATACCAACTTGGAAATAATCATAGCCCCTGAAATGTGAGGAGGGATCTTAGAAAAGTGAATTGTAAAGGTGGGGAGACCCAGATTCTGTATATAAATTCTGCCCAATTATCTGGCTGACTAGAAGCATGCATTCAAAGAGCAGACTGAGATTTGATAACTAAACTGAGGAAATTATGAATAAAATGCATTCAGCTACAAGCAGTGATTGAGATGGAGAAATGCAGGTCTAACTGACGTTTCTGAAATATACTGTCCATATATAGGCAATTTAGAATGTGCACATACTTATTTTCTGTTTTTCATATATCCATATAATGCTTCTCATTAATAGGCTTTGAATTATTTTCTGTGGTTGATAAGTTTATATAGTATATTTACAAGTGACTTTATTGTTTTAATCCATAAATCATAAACTTTCTATGTTCAAAGTATAGTTCTATACATTTTAAAATCATTTAAAAATGTGAAGATTTCACAAGATACATACTTCTTGTTGGGCAATCAAGGCATACATCGATGACCAAAATAAATAATTAACAGCTAAATAAACAGCCAAAATGGAGAAACAGAGACAGAAAGATATTTTAAAGTCTTTATGTGCAGTTATAAAAATAAATAATATTGAAAACATCCCAAACTGGGGGGAATATGAGAGAAGCACATAAATTTATCAATATCGGTACAGTTAATTTTACATTAATGATCTGTACCATCCTCCCAAACTATCTTAAAAGAATGTGTTAGGCAAACTAACGTTATAAAGTAATTCAATACTTCTATAGATAAATCTGTAATTATGTAACAATGAAGATACACATATAAGCTGGGCACATACATAAATTACCCATATGTACACCAACATATACTCATATTTCTGGCTCTACAAACATATTAGACAGCTAAAAAGAGAGTTATTTCTTGTTTCTAATTAGTCAGTTCATGTTAAAGGTTTTGTAAACTTAATGTACTTATTTTCTTGGGATAAAGTTTAGTAATCCCTGCAAGAATTGGTGTTACTCTATAAATCCACTGAGAGTACCCTCTCTTACTTTTACAACAAAGAGTCTTATGTCTAGTGTGATAAAACTTGACAACGAATAACTGTTACATGAACTACTTAAAAGTCTTATTTCATCTGGTACATCATACACAAAGTATTGCCTGTTAAAGAAAGGATTATGAAAGAAGGAAAAAAGAAAAGAAAGAAAAGGGACAGGAAGAGGAAAGGAGACAGTAAAGGAGGGAGTGAAGAAGATTGAATATTGGTATTTATTTATTGGTATTGAGTTAATGCTAGTGTACTTCCAAAAATAATAGCCTTCCAATGAAAAAAAAATGATTTTGCCTTTAATGTATATTTTAAATGAGAATTTATAGTAGACAAAGCTACGGACCACGTTCAAATGGCAAGCCAGTTAATCATCACTTATTTCTTTAGATTTCACAATTAATTTCAATGGCTAAGAAAGCAAGCAATTGTTTTTGTCAGCCAGATTTGAGTTGGAAAGAGATTATATACTCTCTCTAATCTCTGAAACAGTATTAAATTTGGTTTCCTAAGATTTACAAATGAGCTGAATACAAGTTAAACTGGAGCTGAATACAAGTTATACTGAAGCTCAATACAATTTAAATGACAGTTGAAAGTGCCAGCTACAGGTTTTCTGTTGCCTAAATAAATCAGTAACCTTATAACAGGTACTACTTGCACTTTTCAAAGGCCAAATAGCATTACTTCACAATCGGTATGATTTTTCGCTCCAGTAAAATTTACAATTTTGTTTTTCAAGTGCAGATTTGTACGAGCACTTAAAAAGATAGTGTTCAAAGCTATTTTTCACCATATAATCTTCTTGATTGAGGGTTACCTTTAGCTCTTTTAAACTCTGTATCTTGAAAGATTCAGTCATTAGGAAGGTGTTGAAAACTTTTAAAATTTAATTTGTCAAGATAACATACTAATGATTTTTCATCTTACAATGTCTACCCTAATTTTAGAAATTTGGTGGAAAATTCACACGCAATACAAGCAATGTGGGTTTATCATGGTCTTGGAAGCCTTTCGGTTTGAATCATTCTTTCTCCAGCTATAAAATAGAGCTAGATGAAAGGTGAAGAAAACTTGACAACTTCTGAGCATGTGCTGTCAGCTATTTTGCTGAGGATTTTTCATATGACGCCCACAAATTTTTTCCATGATATGTGTCAATACTCACTGCACTCCCATTGTTTTATTAGCAGAGATAAGTATTTTTAAACCAATATCTTCCCAATTTTCTAAGTCCAAATGCTTTGCATCATACCAAGCTACCTCCAGGAAGGAATATCACTATTAGAATGTCTCTTGTTTTTCTGTTTGTATTAGTTTAAAGTCTGTTTTTATATGTTGAAAATATTATATCTCAATAAATACTATCAATTTATATAATAAATAGTCTCAATAAATACTATCAATAAATAATATCGATTTAATATCACTGAATGAAACACAGAATATATTAGAAAAAAACATGAAAAGGATAGAGATCAAATTTATGGCATGACACAGAATTTATATATATTACAAAAGCAAAACTTTTATAATAGAAAAGTGAAACAAGCTTCTCACATTTTAACAACACCATAAGACCCCCAAATAGTTCTGTTCTGTCATTTAATTTGGCATGTGTGTATCAACACTTTTACCACTGTAAATGATAGCTGGGTAAAGGATTTAAAATAGCGTTGACAAATTTCAGAATTCCTGATTGCTAGAGGTCTAAGTAGTAAATAAATCTAAGTAGAAGCACAAGGAAATAGTTATTAAAAGTAATGAAGGGTCAAGGTCTGGCGTTTACTATTCTTAAGTATTTTGCTAGATTAAATTAGATATTATGCCTTAACCATTGTTGGCATAAATAAACACCACCAGAAATTTAATTTACTAAAGATCATTAATGTTTACAAATCATAATTTATTTTAAAAAATATATATGTATAAAAATAAATAAGATTCTAAATTTATTTATCAGCTGTACTTGAACGTCCAATTAAAAAGATTGCTTCTCTCATTCATTCAACCAGTTCAGGCCTGAAATTGAGCCAGAAACTGTTATATGCCCTGGAGATTCAATATGAAAGCCATCTGCTGTCAAGGAGAGTGCGGTCTGTGGGAAACAATGCAATTAATGAGGAAAAAATATTAAGTACCACATCCTGTGATGATTTCTATAGAGAAAAAAGACAAAGGGTTATGGGTGTATCTCAGAAGAAATTTGAGTTTTTAATTTCTGTGTTAACTCTCAATTATTTCAAACTTTCTTGTATATTTTATTTGAAAGTGCTTTTGTCATCTTTTTTCCACATGTCCTTGAGATTGCCAGAGGACCTACTACATTTTGAGATTAAGAGTTAATCATGAAACCAGAGATAATTTAGATTTATATCTGGCCAATAGAAAGATACTTGAAAAGTTTTGTTGGGAGTGTGTTATTTAATGCATCCAACAAAAATACTGAATATATTTGGGGTCCATTATGGAAAAATAAATTTTATTGTATTTTAAGATTCAACAAGTTATTTAATATTTACAGCAACAACAATGGCTGCCATTTATTGAGTATCTGACATGGGTCTGTGTGTCAGGCACTCTGCTACGATCCTTATTGCATGTGTGTACACACAGACACACACACACACACACTAATATGAGATCATATAAGCACACACATGAGAAAATGCCTATCACAGCAATACTGTAAGTTAGACATTATTATCTCTATTTCAGTGATGAGGACATTGATGTTTGGGAGGCTAGGTTGTTTGCTTAAGATAACTTAGTTCTAAAGTTGTCAAGCTAAGATTTAAACTCAAGTTTTGCAAAAAAAAAAAAAAAAAAAAAAAAAATCCACGTTCCTTTCCATTACATTATGCCAATGTTCTTTTTTAAACATTATTGTTATGACATAACCAATATAATCTGAATTTCTGTTTTTGGTCTCATTTTATATTTATATTCCTGACCTATTCCTTTGGCTCTAAATTTATATATTTGATTACACTACACTCAAAATTCTACCTGGAAAACTATAGGAATCACAGACAATAAGTTCAAATCCAATCTCATTCTAAGTCTCCTCTGCTTCCACCCCTACATTTATTCTTACTCCAGTCTTCCCCATTCTAAAGTGAACTGAATTCTTCTAGTTGCTTATGCCAAAATTTGTGAAATCATTCTTGAATTCTCTCTCACACCTCATGTCAATTCTAAATAAAAATAATTTCAGATCTCTCTTAAAAATCTGTCTTGAATCTGACAACTTCCCTTTATCTCTGTCAACTGACCTAAACTCAACCATCATCATTATCATCCAGGCCACACTATACATCCCTTGATTTATCTCTCCCGTTGTGTTACCCTTAGTCAGGTCACTTCTTAGTATTTAGAGGGATCCTACCACTGGCCTCCTGGTCACTGATGCACTCCTTACCATTCACTTTGCTCATCCTCATTGGTCACCTGGCTTTCCTTGCTCATACAAAACATGCTCAAGCTTCATGGAACTTATATTTTCTTCTCTGTCTTCCTAGAGCACTCATCTCTCTGACATATAGATGGCTGCTCCCTGAATTTTTCCAACCTCTGTTGAAAAATTACTGTTATAGAGGACTCATTTATAAAATGGCACCACTCTGTATAAAATATATTTTGACTATATGAATTATTTGAAAAAAAATTATAATTATTCTATGACTTCAACTACTCTGGATCAGGCCAATTTTCCTTGCAAGATTTTGTTTCACATTGGAGGTTCCTCCTATAATAGACAGTGCCTTGACCGATACACTGTACAAATACATGTCTATTAGACAGGTCTCATGTCACTGGAAAATAAGCTAAAAGGGTCCCAAAGTATTCAACATTTATCTGGATTATCTTTGAATAATCATGGCAGTGGATAATTTCTGCAGCTAGAATTGGAATATTTTCTTTTTTAAAACGTATTTATTTTTCTCAGTTATATTGACATTCAATATTATTTCATATTAGCTTCAGGTGTACAGGATAATGATTAGAAATTTATATAATTTATGCATCCATCCCCGATTAGTCTAGTACCCACTTGGCATACATAGCTGTTGCAATATTATTGACTATGTTCTCTATGGTATACTTTACATCCCTGTGACTATTTCATAACTACAGATTTGTATTTCTTAATCGCTTCACCTTTTTCATCCATTCCCCGAAGCCACTCCCCTCTGGCAACCATTAGTCTGTTCTCTGTATCCATGAGTCCATTTCTGCTCTGTTTGCTCATTTGTTTTGTTCCTTAGATTCCACATATAAGTGAGATCACATGGCATTTGTCCTTCTCAGTCTGATTTATTTCACTTGACAAAGTACCCTCTAGGTCCATCCATGTTGTCGCAAAGAGTAAGATTTCATTCTTTTTTAAAGCGAAGTAATATTTCTTTGTATATATGTACCAACTCTTCTTTATGCTTTCATCTATTGTTGGGCACTTAGGTTGCTTCCATATTTTGGTTATTGTAAATAACACTGCAGTGAACATAGTGGTGCATATATCTTTTCGAATTACTGTTCTAAATTTCTTCAGATAAATACTCAAAACTGGAATTTCTGGGTCTTATGGTAGTTCTATTTTTAATTTTTTGAGGAACCCCCATACTGTTTTCCATAGGGGCTGCATCAATTAGCAATCCCACTACAGTGCCTGGGGGTTCCCTTTTCTCTGCATCCTCTCCAATACTTGTTGTTGATTTGTTAATGATAACCGAATGGCAGGTGTGAGATGATATCTCATCCTGGTCTTAATATGCAATTCTCTGATAATTAGTGACACTGGGAAACTTTTCATATGTCTATTGGCCATCTGTATGTCCTCTTTGGAGAAATGGCTATTCAGATTCTCTGCCCATTTTTCAATTGGATTGTTTGTTCTTTGGTGTTGTGTTATATGAGTTCTTTATAATTTTGGATATTAACCCCTTATCAGATGTATCATTGGCAAATAACTTCTCCCATTCTGTGGGATTTTCTTTTATTTTGTTGGTGGTTTCTTTTGCAAAAGGTTTTGTAAAAACTTTTTAGGTTGATGTAATTCGTTTGTTTATTTTTTGTTTGTTTGTTTCCTTTGCTCGAGGAAATAGGTCAGAAACAATATTACTAACGGGAATGTCAGAGAGCTTACTGCCTATGTTTTCTTCTAGGAGTTTTATGGTTTGGGGTTTTACATTTAAGTGTTTAATCCATTTTGAGTTCATTCTTGCATACAGAATACAAAGGTGGTCCAGTTTCTTTCTTTCTTCCTTTTCTTTTTCGTTTTGTTTTGTTTTGTTTTTGCATGTATTTGTCCAGTTTTTCCAATACCATTTATTGAATAGACTGTCTTTAACCTACTATATATTCTGGCCTCATTTGTCATAGATTAAATAACTATACAGACATGGGGTTATTTCTAGGATCGCTATTCTGTTCCATTGATCGACGTGTCTATTTTTATGCCAGTATCATGTTGTTTTGATTACTGTAGTCTTATAACATAGTTTCACATCTGGTAGTGCGATACCTCCAAATTCATGCTTATTTGTCAAGATTGCTTTGGCTATTCGGGGTCTTTTGGGGGTCCATGTAAAGTTTATGATTATTTGTTCTACTTATGTGAAAAATGCTGTTGGTAATTTGATAGGAATTACCTTGAATCTATAGATTGCTTTGGGTGGTGTGGACATTTTAACAATTTTAATTCTTCTTATTCATGAGCAAGGTATATGCTTCCATTTGTTTGTATCTGCTTCAGTTTATTTCTTCAGTGTCTTATAGTTTTCTGAGTAAAGGTCTTTTTTTTTTTTTTTTTACCTCCTTGGTTAAATTTATTCCTAGCTATTTTATTTTTAAAGCACTTGTAAATGGGATTGTTTTCTTAATTTCTCTTTCTGATAGTTGGCTATTGGTGTATAAAAATGCAACTGATTTATGAATATTAATTTTGTATTCTGCTACTTTACTGAATTCATTTATCAGTTTTAATAGTTTTGGTGAAATTATTAGGGTTCTCTCTCTATATATAGTATGATGTCACCTGCAAATAGTGAATTTTATTATTTCTTTTCCAATATGGATGCCTTTATTGTTTTTCTTGTCTGACTTTTATGGCTAGGACTTCGAATACTATGTTTAATAAAAGTTGTAAAAATGGACACTCTTGTCTTGTTCCTGATCTTAAGGAAAAAACTTTAAGATTTTCCTTGTTGAGTATAATGTTAGCTGTAGGTTTGTCGTACGTGACCTTTATTATGTTGAGCTATTTTCCTCTATTCCCACTTTGCTGAGAGTTTTTATCATAAATGGATTCTGGTTGGTCAAATGTTTTTTCTGTATCTATTGATATGATCATATGATTTTTATCTCTCATTGTCTTTATGTGGTATATCACATTAATTGATTTGCAGATATTAAACCAACCTTCTATCCTAGGAATAAAACCCACTTGATTATGCTATGTGATCTTTTTAATATATTATTGAATTTTGTATGCTAATATTTTGTTGCGAATTTTTGCATCTATGTTCATCAGGGATATCAGCCTATAATTTTTATTATTTTGTAACATCTTAATCTGGTTTTAAAATCAGGGTACTTGTGGCCTCATAAAATGAGCTCGGGAGCTTTCCCTCCTCTTGAATTTTTTGGCATAGTTTGAGAATAGGTGGTAAAATTCACCTATGAAGCAATCTGGTCCAGGACTTTTGTTTGTTGGGAGTTTTTTGATTACTGATTTGATTTTGTTTGTAGTAATCGCTCTGTTCATATTTTCTGTTTCTTCTTGATTCAGTCTTGGAAAACTGTATGTTTCTAGTAATTTATCCATTTCTTCAAGACTGTCCAATTTGTTGGTAAATAATTGTTTGTAGTATGTTCTTATAATCCTTTGTATTTCTGTGGTGTCTGTTGTCACTTCTCTTTCATTTCTAATTTTATTTTGGTCCTCTCCCTTTTTTTCTTGATTAGTCTGGTTAAAGGTTTATCAATTATGTTTATCTTTTCAAAGAATGAGCTCTTGGTTTCATTGATCTTTTGCATTGTTTTTTAAAACTGTTTTTTTTTTTTTTTTTCCACCCTAATGTTTATTATGTCCTTCTTTCTACTCTCTTTGGGTTTCTTTGCTGTTCTTCTTCTAGTTACTTTAAGTGTAAGTTTAGCTTGTTTATTTGAGATACATCTCTGGGTAGGCCTGTATTGCTATAAATTTCCCCCTTAGGACTGCATTTGCTGTGTCTCAAAGATTTTGGGTCTTTGTGTTATTAGATTGGTGTAAAAGTAATTGTAGTTTTTGCAATTATTTTTAACCTTTTAAACCGTGATTACTTTTGCACCAACCTAATATTTTTATTTGTCTCAAGATATCTTTTGATTGTTTTCCTTTGATCTCATTGTTGATCCATTCATTATTTAGCAGCATGTTATTTAGCCCCCATGTGTTTTTTATTTTTTCCTTGTAATTCATTTCTAGTTTCATATCATTGTGGTCAGAGAACACAGTTGATATATTTCAATCTTCTTAAATTTACTGAGTCTTGTTCTCTGGCCTTACACGTGGTCTATCTTGAAAAATGGTCCAAGTGAACTTGAAAAGAATGTATATTCTGCTAGTTTGAGGTGAAATGCTCTAAAAATATGAAATCCATTTGGCCTAGTGAGTCATTTAAGGCTGCAGTTTCCCTGTTGATTTTTTGTCTGGTAGATCCATCCATTGCTGGTGTTAAAGTCCTCTGCTATGATTGTATTACTGTCTCTTTCAACCTTTATGTCAGTCAATGTTCACTTTACATATTTACCGTGTTTCCCCAAAAATAAGACCTAGCTAATGTTAATTTTTGCTCCAAAAGACGCATTAGAGCTCATTGTATGGCTAGGTCTTATTTTCAGGGAAACAGGGTAGGTACTCCTATGGTGGGAGGATAATTGTTTACAAATGTTATATTCTGTTGGATTGATCGTATTATCATTATGTAATGTCCCTCTTTGTTTCTTATTACAGTCTTTGTCTGATGTAAGTATTGCTATGCCAGCATTTTTTCATTTCCATTTGCATAAAGTATATTTTTCCATCCTTTTACTTTCAGTGTGTGTGTGTCTTTTGATCGAAGTTCTTCTTTTGTGTACTGCATATGTAAGGGTCTTGTTTGCTTTGTCATTCAAACACCCTATGTCTTTTTTTTTTAGGTTTTATTTACTTGCAAATAGTTTTTTTTTTAGTTAGACATTTATGATTTATATCCCTCACACAGTGACAACCCTCCTCCCCCCATCCACTACCCCTCTGACATCACACACAGCCATTACATTTCCACTGTCTCTATTCCTAATGCTGTACTCCTCTTCTTGTAAATATATATATATATATATATATAAATGTATATATATATATATACATTGTATATATATATATATATAGTTGGCATTCATTATTGTTCAACTTCAGCTTCGGGTGTATAGTACAGTGATCAGGCATCTACACCATCTCTGAGGTGGTCTCCCTAGTGAGACAAGTGGGTATCCATTGGATACCCTACAAAATCTTTACAACATTATTGATTACATTCCCCAAATTGACTTTCATTTTCCCGTGACACCAAGACACATCATAATTAAAATGCCAAAGATTAAAGACAAAGAGAGAATCCTAAAAGCAGCAAGAGAAAAGCAACTAGTTACTTACAAGGTGGCTTCCATAAGATTGTCAGCTGATGTCTCAACAGAAACTTTGCAGACCAGAAAGGATTGGCACAAAATATTTAGTGATGAATTCTATGCCTAGCATTACAAATTTAAATTTAATTCAAAGGATCTTGCTTCAAACTATATGGCATAGACATCACAGAAAATATACATGTGTAAATAATTCATATATGTATATATATTTAAGAAAGAATGCCATGCAGTTTTAGACTCTCTATCCAAACCTTATTCTATCTTTCAACCTATGGAATAGATAAAAAAACAGTAACAGAAATAATTTCACATGTTTTCCATTTATAAATTGATCAATACTTTCATGTTGAGTTTTTAGTATGTGTCAGATATTAAGGAGGAGAGCAAACTAAAATTGGTCAACAACAAATCATCAAGGAAAGATTTCTTCATTATAGGAATAATCACAGAAAGTACGCTCTCATTTATATTGGCATAGTACTTTATGAACACATAGTTTATAGAATCTGTTTTCAAGGTAGATAGGAAGGGAAATAAGATTAATGAAACTAAAGCAAGCAGGTAGCAAAACGTTTATAAGTCCATATCAAATAAATCATAGGGAAAGATCAACTTTTTTACAATGCCCTCATTAAATGGTCATAGCTGTTAAAATGATAAATAACTACCATTAAGTACAAGTGGAAGTATAAAATATGTAACATAAAGGACTTGGCAAACAACATATTATTTATTTCAGAGGTATGTATTAAAATAAAACATATGAGTGTCAAGGTATAAAGTTCAAAAAATAAGTGCATTTGTTTATTCCACCAAAAGTTCTGCATACCTATCAGAATATGACATTCTCTAGTCATTACCAACATAATATAAATTTATAGAGGATAGATAGATACATAGAGATTAATAGATAGATAGATAGATAGATACATACATACATAGATACATAGATACATAGATACATAGATACATAGATACATAGATACATAGATAGATGGATATAATAACTATTTGGATGTCAATGGGATTTGAACTATTTTTTTTTTTAAATGATGGTAGTGTGAGGAGAAGAAAAAAGAAAGATAAAGAAAATAAAAAGAGGAGGAGGAGGAGAAAAGAAGAAAACAGAAGGAAAAAGACGACAAACATCAGATGTATAATACAGAAATCTAGTTCTAGATTCACTATTGAACAGTTCATTATCTAGGAAAGGTAATTCAACTTCTTTGGATCTCAGTTTCTTTATATGCAAAATGAGGACTTAGGCACAGAATAACTAAAGTACTAAATTTAAGAAGTAGGATAATTTTAATTAAGTTAAATTTATACAAATATGTAGATTATATAAATTTTGCTTTGTCAAATATCTTGTTTTAATTTTAATAGTTTGTATTTAAAACATTATGCTTTTTCAGAAAGTTGTCCACAAAATTGTTCATATTTTATTTGCTGATAAAAAATATACACTTTATTAAGCCTATGTAAAATTTCCACAAATTTTTGAAATCTTTATCATATTCCAGTATTAATATTCATCCTAAAACCAAGATGCAATGGCTTTGCTAGACTTCTAATCCATTAATTGCTTAAAATCACAAGCTCTTTTAAGTTGTATGTAATGGGACCATGACATAATTATATATAGCTTTTTGTTCTTCCTAGATTTTAAAATTGATCTTTATTCTAATTAATGTTTATTACATTCTTGATTTTTTTTGTCATACTATCTCTTAAATCCAATTAACTTTAGTTAGAGTCCTCCTCACCATAGTCCATTATCATTCTGTTCAAACTGAGCAGGTTGCTCTCTAGGACTGATGCAATTTGGGTTCCTTATCCAAGGAATAGTCTCTACTGCTTTCGTAGAATGTATGCTCTAAAGTCTATGTCTTCTTTTTCTGTACTTACCTCTCAGTCACTATCAACTCCCCTGTATCAAATTCTCAAATAACTTCTTAAGATAGGTCTATTGACTATTTGTCATCCACGGCTGTCCTGGAGGAGGAAGTTTCACCCTTTCCTAGATTTGAAATCTTCCCTCTTCATGGTTTATACTTCTATTTTGATACATATACTTCAATGAAACTAATTAAAAATATATTGGAGGTAGGGCCGGCCCAGTGGCTTAGGCAGTTGGGAGCTCCATGCTTCTAACTTCAAAGGCTGCCAGTTCGATTCCCACATGGGCCAGTGGGCTCTCAATCACAAGGTTGCCAGTTCGCTTCCTCGAGTCCCACAAGGGATGGTGGGCTGTGCCCCCTGCAACTGGCAACGGCAACTGGACCTGGAGCTGAGCCGCGCCCTCCACAACTAAGACTGAAAAGGACAACAACTTGACTTGGAAAAAAGTCCTGGAAGTACACACTGTTCCCCAATAAAGTCCTGCTCCCCTTTCCCAATAATTAGATAAATATAGTAAATGTAGTATTTCCCTGTTTGACAATTGCATCAGTTATCTAATAAAACACTAAAAATTTGCTGGCTTAAAAAGAAATGATTTCATTTCTCAGGATTCTTTGAGCCAGAAATTTGTGCAGTTGAAAGAAGAGATGGATAAAACATCTATGTTCCATATAGTGTCTTATTGGGCCTAGGAGATTTCAAAAGGTTTAACTCATATAACTGGAGCCTTTACTATAAGTGGTTGTAAAAAACTATAACTATTTTACAAATGTATTCCTAATAATTTTGCTCTAAAATACTATTTATTTACTTTAAAATATGTAATTATTTACCAATACAGGTGATTTTATCTTGTTTATTATGATTTTGAATTTTATTTTCTTGGGCCACTTTGTCTTCAGTTGTGGTAATAAGAAGCAAAATAATAAAAATCAACCAGAATTTTGGAAAAATTATCAAAATTACCTTTTCCAATCCCCAGAAATTAACTAAGGTTTGCAAAAATCTGCAAACATTGTGGTATTTTAATTTGCTCTATTCCCAGCCTTGCAACCATGGTAGCAACGAAAATAAGCACTGTAGCAGCAACTAGAGGAGGCAGAATAGTTTTGCAACACTCTAAAAACCTCAATCCCCAGACAATCCTGACAATTTTACCTATTTGGAAGCTCCCTGGAAAAGCCCAATTCATAGGATTTGTCTTTATTTGATCTTACTCAAAGCTCACTCAGTAAGAAAGAAAAAATCCCCAGAGCATTTGATGAAAATAATCAATAACAATGTCTAACATCATAAATTCCTTGCCAAAAAATGTAAAAGAAAAATCTGAAAAATGAAATAACCATAGGGACCTTTAAAATTCTGAGATATCATTGTGCACATCTAGGTAGCCACATTTAACTGAAAGAAAATCTAAAACCTCTTGCTAACATTGATGCACTGCACAAAGAAATAAAGTCTAAAGCAATTGAAAACTGCAGAACTGTTGAAGCTGGAAAACTTATTAGTACATAGAATGCAGAAAATCTCTGAATAATCATTGGCTGACAGATAAATGAACTATGCTGAGACTCTAGTGGTCTGAATAGACAAAAAATACAGAAAAATACAGACTATGGACTTCACATAATGAAAAAATGATGTCACAAAATTAATAGTATCACCACTCCAAAGACAACAACAAACAGCACCAAGAATAAACCTTATGGGGAAGGATATTCTGACTTTCAGAGTCTACATTATACTGTTTATCACATTCAGTTTTTAACAAAACATATAAAATATACAAATAAACAGGAAAATACAACCCATACACAAGAAAAATAGCAATCAATAAAAACTGTCTTTGAGGTAGTCAGGTGTTTGTCTTACTAGGAAAAAAAATTAAACCATTTACATAAATATATTCAAAGATCTAAAGAAGTCATGTTTAAAAACCTTTTAAAAAGTGTGAGAATACTAACTCACAATTAAGAATATAAATAAATAAATAAATAAATAAATAAATAAATAATTATTTTTAAAAACTCAAATAGAAGTTACACAGTTGAAAACACAACTGAAATGAAAAACTCATTGAAAGTGCTAAATGGTTTTTGAACTGACAGAATAAGCAATCAATAAGCTTAAAGATAGGTTAATTGAGATTATATAGGTTGAGTATCATAAAGAAAACAGAATGAAGAAAAATAAACACAAACTCAGAAATCTGTACGGCACCATCACATATACCAATATATTCATAATAGGAGTCTAAAATAAAAGGAGAGGGAAAGAGGAAGAAAAAATACTTGAAGAAATATGAAAGTTAAAACTTCTTAAATTTGATGAAAAACATTAATCTACACATGCAAGAAATAAACTCAACTAATATAAACTCAAAGACATCCATACCTTGACACAGCATAGTCAAATTTCAAAAGCCAAAGACACAGCTAGCCTTCAGAACTATGAGAAAAAAGTTCTATTGTTTAAGCCACCCAGTCTGTGGTATTTTGTTATGGCAGTTTGAGCTGACATACTATGGAATGAGAGTGATGAAGTAAATGATTTCTAACAATGACTTCACATCAGAGAATATCATCATATAATAATGAGAGTATGTCATTAAAGAGCATCGTGAAGTAGGCGTAGCAAAAAAAAAAAAAAAATGTATCCTCATCACCTATTTCTAAATCACAGAGGTGATATTATACTTCAAATAAGAAACTATTTCAAGGAAAATATCAGGATGACAGTTCTTCTTTTATGATGATAGCTTCAACAAGAAAAATTGTGACAGTGAGATTATTTCAAAAATAAAATTAGTAAAAAAGAAATCTCATCTAACTCATGAAAATGTACTCGATGAGAGAAAATCTTTCTCTCCTCAATAGAAATATTTCAATAATCCAGAAAAATTTAGGTGAAACCATATTTTGCCATGTATGAAACACACTTTTCTTTTTCAAAATTTGTGTGGGAAAAATAAGGATGCACATTATCCATGGGTAGTAATAATTCCGTATTTATATATTTTTAATTCTTGTATTTATGCTTATGAGTTAAAAGTGTAATAATAAATAAATAAATGCTAAAATTCCTTTATAATACAAAAACGAGTACCTAAATATAAAGAAATTAAAATTTGAATTAAAAAATTAAAATAAAAGTTTTTTCCCCCCTAAAAGTTTGGGCCGAAAATGTGAGCACATATTATACATGGCAAAATACAGTATCTAACTCAGGTTTTTAATAATAGTCATGGGGATATTATATTTAATAATATATTTAATATTATATTTAACATGGGGATAACATATTTAATATATTATATTATATTTAATATATAAAACTAGAGTAAGAAAATTTAAAAGGAAAAAAATCTGAGTTTCAGTTAAAATTGCTTGGAGATGAAAATGACATTTTTAAAAAAAATTACAGTAGTCCCTCCCTTATCCACGATTTTGGTTCCCACAGTTTCAGTTACCCATAGTCAATTGTAGTTCGAAAAGAATTACATGGGTAATTCCAGAAATGAACATATCATATGTTTTAAGTTGAGGTCCTTCTGAGTAGCATGATGAAACCTCACACAATCCTGCTTTGTCCTGCCTGGGATGTGAATGATCCCTTTGTCCAGCATATCCCCACTATATGTGCTACCCACGTAGTCACTTATTAGCCCTCTAGGTTATCAGATCAACTTTCACTGTATTGAAGTATTTGTGTTCATAGTATACATAGTAGCTTAATGTTATGTAACAGTACCTAATCATTCACCTCACTCAGCTCATCATATAGTCATTGTATCATGTCACATCATCATCAGAAGAAAGGTGGTTACAGTACAGTAAGATATTTTGAGAGAGAGATACCATATTTACATAACTTACTACTATATATTTTTATAATTGTTTTAATTATTATTAATTACTGTTAAACTTTACTGTGCCTAACTTATAAATTAAACTTTGTCATAAGGACATATGTATAGGAAAAAACATAGTGTATAGGGTGTTCAATACTATCTGCAGTTTCAGTCATCTACTGGGGTCTTGGAACATATCCTCTGTGGATAAAGTGGGACTACTGTACAAGTGATAATGAAAGCAACAAAATATTGCATGTGCAGAAAAAAATATCATGTAAAAATGATGAAAAATTTGAGATATTCTCCTAGAAATAAGATAACTAAGATAAAGCAAAAAATAAAAAAACAATTAAAATAAAACATTAACAACAATGACAACAACAAAACACCAACAAAACTAAAACTGTGAGGACAGGTCCAGAAGATAACCTTTGTTTACAATATAATTAGATTCAAAAGAGAAATTCTAGAACTAATGTAAAGGAAACAATAATAAGAGACTTCATATGTTAAGAAATACCAAATTTTGAATGTAGGCAAAAAATAATAAATACATGTTTACCTATAACATAGTCTAATATGTTAGACTTCGGTCTCAATTACCTCAAGACCAAAAATAGACAAAAAAATTATAAGGAAAGGAATTACAGGCTTCTGGTCAAGATTGTAGAATAAGTAAATGTTGTGTTTACTTCCTCTCATGACCACATCAAAATTACAACTAAACTAAAGAAAAACCACTTTTGAGAATCGCTTGAAGTCTAGCTGAACAGATGTTCTATAACTAAGGACATACAGAAGAAGTCATGTCCAGACTGACAGGAGGGGTGGAGTCGCAGAGTGGGCTGTTTCTCACCCTCATGTGGTGGTTAAGTCAGGAATGACATCTTGGCTGCTGAGGTTCCCCTGAGAATCAAGGGGTTCCAGGACCACACCAGCCTCTCAGTCTCAGTGTTACAGTGCCAGAAAGAGAAGTTGTCATAATTTCTGGCTGTGAAAACCGGTGGAGATTGTGGCTGAGTGAGACAAGGTCAGCTGCAGTTCTAGGTGGTCTCCTTAAAGGGCCAGTACAAGGACGTAGTTGTTCTGAGCTACAGCACTGGGACAACAGCTCAAAAGGCACCAGGGACATATGGGAGTAAAACTGAATTGTCTGGCTTCAGGGTGTGGGTTAGAGGAGATGCTTTCTCCTAGACAGAAGTGCTGGCAGAAGCCATTGTTCCTTTGTTGAACCTTCCCCAACCCAGCAGGCACATGCAGACACTGGCAGGTACCATATCTGGCTAACACCATTCCCCTGGAGGTTCTCTGAGACCCTGCTCTACCCAAATTCTGGGCCCACTAAAGGTGCTTCCAGTGGCTTTTTCATACAAATGTCCTGTCTTGGCTCTTTCTGCAGACTTCCCTAAAATCTCTCAAAAGTTCATAAACCCCAAACAAGCATCATCTGGACTTGGAATGCCCTCTACTTCTTGCTAATAGCCACCAACCCAGCACTAATAACAGTCAATCTCAGTTTGCTGCTCAGTCTCTCCTAGAGAACTCCAAGTCCCGCACAAGTGGCAACCATATGCACATCACTTTGTAGCTGTGGCCCTGGGCACAAGTGGCCCTGGGCAGGGGACTGTCAGCAGCTGAACTTGTCCTGCAACAGAGTCCTTCCAAAGAGGTCCCAGAACAAACACACCTGCTGACCACCTTCAGACAACACCAGAGCACCACCCATCCACCTTCACAAATGACACATGCAGAGAGCAGAATCGTCAGGCACCAGAACCCACTAAAGAAAACCTGCTCCATAGGGTTAGCCCTTGCACAACAGTTCTTCCATTGTAGTCATGGCTTGTCTTCACAACCAATGAGCTCCAGGGTCAATCTACCTAACAATGTGTAAACAAGGCTCTACTACAACAGAAGTGCACATACAACCCACACAAGTGATACACCTGGAGCACCCAGGTCAAGTGACCAAAGAGACTGTGCCACTGAGCCCCACAGGACATCTACAATATAAGGCCACTCTACCAAGACAGGGAGACATAGCAACTCTACCTAATACACAGAAGAAAAACCCCTGTTTGGCAGCCAAAATGGGGAAACAAAGAAACATGTCACAAATGAAAGACTAGACCAAAGCTCCAGAAAAAGAATTAAACAAAATAGAGACGAGCTATCTATCAGATGCAGAGTTCAAATAACTGCTTATCAGGATACTCAGTGATCTCAGGGAGAACTTCAACAAAGAGATAGGAAATATAAAAATGGAGATAGAAAACATAAGAAATAACCAGTCAGTAATGAAGAATACAATAACTGAAATAAAGAGTACATTAGAAGGAATCAATAATAGATTAGATGAAGCAGAGCATTGAAAGAGCAATCTGGAAGACAAGGTAGCAGAAAACATCCAATCAGAACAACAAAAAGAAAAAAGAATCCAAAAAATGAGGATAATTTAAGGGGCCTCTGGGACAACATCAAGCATACCAACATTTGCAACATAGGGGTATCAGAAGGAGAAGAGAGAAAACAAGGGATTCTGAACACATTTGAAGAAATAATGACGGAAAACCTTCCTAACCTAGCAAAGGAAATAGACATACAAGTTTAGAAAGCACAGAGAGTCCCAAACAAGATAACCCAAATAGGCCACACCACGGCACGTCCTAATTATAATGCCAAAGGTTAAAGACAAAGAGTAAATCCTAAAAGCAAGAGAAAGGCAACTAGTTACTTACAAGGTGGCTCCCATAAGATTGTCAGCTGATTTCTCAACAGAAACTGCACGTCAGAAAGAATTGGCACAAAATATTCAAAGTGATGAAAAGCAAAGACCTACAACCAAGATTCCTGTACCCAGCAAAGCTATCATTTAGAGTTGTCAACAGATAAAAAGCTTCCCAGACAAGAAAAAGCTAAAGGATTTCATCACCATCAAACCAGTATTACATGAAATGTTAAAGAAATATTATTTTTAAAAAAAGGAAAAACATAAATACATAAATAAAATGGCAATATCTATGAGTACATATACATCAATGAGTACTTTAAGTGTAAGTGGATTAAATGATCCAATCAAAAGACATATAGGGTTGGTAAGTAGATAAGAAAATAATACCCTTAGATGTGCTGCCTATAAGAGACTCACTTCAGATTGAAAGAGACACACAGACTGAAAGTGAAGGGATGGAAAAAAGATATTTCATCAAAATGAAAACAAAAACAATTAAAAACTGGGTTAGCAATGCTTACTCTAGACAAAATATACTTTGAAACAAAATCTATAATGGGAAAAAAGACCCAGTAATCCCACGTCTGGGTATTCATCCAAAGAAACCCAAAATACTACTTCAAAGGGACACGTGCATCCATATGTTCGTTGTAGATTTATTTACAATAGCTGATATGGAGGCAACCTGGATGTCCAAAAATAGATGAATGGACAAAGAAGAGGTGGAACATACATACAATGGAATATTACTAAGCCATAAAAAAGAATGAAATCAAGTCAGAAAAAGAAAAAAATGCCATATGATTTCATTTATATGCGGAATCTAAAGAAGAAAATAAATGAACAAACAATACAGAAACAAACTCATAGACACATAGAATATTTTGATGGTTGACAAATAGGAGGGGCTTGGGAAGATAGGTGAAAAGGGGGAAGGAATTAAGAAATACAAATCAAGAGTTACAAAATAGTCATGGGGATGTAAAATATAGCATAGAGAATATAGTAAATCATATTGTAATAACTATGTATGGCATTAGATGGGTACTACATTTATCAGGGTGATCACTTCATATGTTATATAAATGTATAATCCATATGTTGTACACCTGAAATTAATATAATATTGTATGTGAACTGTAATTGAAAAATAAAAATATTTAAAAAAGGACGTACAGACCTATATCCTTTCTACATATAGATGTAAAAATCCTCAACAAAATATTACTAAATTTATTCCAGCAATATATGGAATTGCATGCTATAACCAAGTGGGTTTCATCCAAAGAATACATGATTCTGTTACATATGAAAATCAATGTAGTCAACCATTTCAACAGAACAACAACTACATGCTCATCTCAGTAAATGCAAAATGACATTTGACAAAGTTGAATACTCTTTCATGACTGAAAACACTAGAAAAAACTAGGAGTGAAAATGAATTCTTAAAACTGATAAAGGACATCAAAAAATTCACAGCTAACATCATCTTAATGTTGAAAGACTGAATGCTTTCTAAGATTAGGAAGAATACAAAAGATACCCTTACTTGCCACTTCTATTCAATATTGTAATAGAAGTTCTTCCCAAGGCTATTAGAGCAACAACAATAACAACAAAAAGCATCCAATTTAAAAGGAGGAAATAATACTTTATCTGTAGATGACATAATCTCACATGTAGAAAATTATAAGGTATTCACACACATACAAAAAAACATATATATTAGAAGTAACAAACAAATTCCATAAGATTATGGAATATGAGATCAATATACAAAACCCTTTTTATTTTCATGGACTACAATGGACAATCCAAAAACAAAATTAAGGAATCAATTAATTTATAAAATCATCAAAATACTAAAATACTTAGAGATAAATGTAACAAAAGGAGTGTAAGAATTGTACACGGAGAATTACCAAGCATCAATGAAAGAAATTTAATAAAACCAAAATAATTGGAAAAACATTGTATGTTGATAAATTGGAAGACAGTGTTTTTAAGGTGTCTATACTCCCCCAATTGATTTACATATTTAGTACAATCACTGACAAAAATCAATTGTAATTTTTGCAGACATTACAAATTGATTCTAAAATTCAAATGGAAATGGAAGGGATCTAGAAGAGCCACAATAATCTTGAAAAAGAAAAATGTTAGAGGATTCATACTTTCTTATTTTAAAACTTTCTATAAAACTACAATAATTTGATTTGGTACCAGCACAAGAAGAGACATGTAGAAATATGGAATAGAATTGAGAATTCAGAAGGAAAAAATATCCTAACATTTATGACCAATTGACTTTTGACGAGGTTGCCAAAATAACTCAATAGGGAAAGAATTTTCCTTTCAACAAGTGATGCTAGGGCAATTGGAGAGTCACATGTAAAATAATTAGGTCTCTTACAGAAATTAACTCTAAATAGATCATAGGCATAAATTTTAGAGGTAAAACTATAAAACTCTTAGAAGGAAACATAAGAGGAATTCTTTGTGATCTTGGTTTAGGTAATGGTTTCTTAGATATGACACCACAAGCACATATGACAAAATAAAAATACTTAAATTGAACTACATCAAAATTTAAAAGGTTGTGCTGCAAATAATACCATATGAAAGAGAAAGAAACTCTAAAGGCATATCTGCAACTTATTTATCTAATAATGGACTATTATTCAGAATATTTTAAAAAGCACTAACAAATCAGTAATATAAAAGAAAAGTAAGCCAGTTAATAAATGAAAACATTTGTACAGACTTTTCTTCAGAGATAATATACAAATGACTATGTATATGAAATCATTATCAATGTTATTAGCCATTAGGGAAATGAAAATCAGCAGCATGAGATACCACTTCACACTTACATGGATGACTACAATAAAAAAGATAAATAAAAGTGTTGGCAAGGATGTAGAACTATTTAAACCCTCATACATCACTGGTGGAATGTAAAATAATTCTAGACTTTGGGAAAAATAATTTGGTATTTTCTCCAAATGTTAAACATAGCTACCCTATGACCCAGCAATCCCACTCCTTGGTGTGTATACCAAAAAGAAGTAAAAATATTCACCAAAAAAGTGTTCCTGATTTTTCATGGCAGCATTTTTTTAATAGCCCAAAACTGAAAATAACCCAAATATCCATCAACTAAGGGTTGAATAAACATTGTGGCAGATCCCTATAATGAAATATTATTTCACTTTAAAAAATAATAAAGTACAGGTACATGTTACAACATGGGTAAAACTTGAAATAAGCTAAAAGAAACCAGTTACAAATATCACGTTACATAATTTCATTTATATAAAAAAGTTAAGATAGGAAAATATGTATGCATAGAAAGAAGATTAGTATTTGCGTAGATGGGGAACAGAGGAAGTGATTGCTAATGGGTAGATACTTTAAGGAGAGTGATGAAAATGTTCTAAACTATATTGTGGTAATGATTGCATAAGTCTTCTTAGAATATACTAAAATCATTGAATTGTACATTTTTAATGGTTGAATTTTATGGTATGTAAATTTTATGGTAGAAGTGTTGAAAATTATATGAAATTATAATACTGTTATTAAAACTTAATGTTCCTATTAAATATACCAATATACTTATAAGTAATATATCCAACACTTATAAGTAATAACCCTCATACCATTCGTTAAAAATAATGTTTAAACAAAGTTAAACTAATTGAAATGACTTCAGTTAAAAGGTAAACTGGGACATATTAAAATTTTTAAGTTTATTTGAGCAAAAATCAATTCAAATCAGCAGCATACAATCTAGCAGAAAGAGAGGAGCTCCATCACCATATATTTGGTAACTTTTATCCTCATCTAGTACCCCTCTCTCCCCTTACCCTCTGGTAACCACTAAACTTTTTTCTGTGTCTATGAGTTTTTATCATTCAGTAATAAAACTATTAACAACACACACACACACGCACACACACACACGAAAAAAAGAAGAAGAAGAACAAGAAAAAGAAAAGAAAGGAACTCCAAGGAGTTGTACAAATAAAAACTTTTACAGCCAGGAAAGAATGGGTACAAAGAACTTAAACTATGCAAAAATGCAGATTGGTTCTTGCAATGTTACTTTCCTTTAAGGAATAGCGGGGGTCTATCAGGCAAATTACTTACTGGTACTAATCAGGCACTTCCTGATTGACTGGTTTAAGATGCCACCTCTGAGACAGCCAAAATTGTATTTAAGTCTTGGTTTTATGACATGGAGCTTAGCATAAGTGACTCCATTTTGTGCCTGTTGTCTTGTTTTTTAACATTCTATAAATATTTCCATCTCTCTCTCTCTCCCTTACCCCGAGACTCTTTCATTTTTTATTGTGATAGCATTAAATGTGTAATAGTGACAAAAACCTAGAAAAATAGCTTAATCCTTTGTCACACTCACTTTTGTTTGAGGTTTGGAATTTAGAAAAATAGCATTTTATTACATTGTATATTTTAAATTTTTATAAGTTACAATATATTATTTGAAAATGTGTGTAATGTTGATTCAATATGATGAATTTAAAAGTAATTTAGTCTGAATGTCTAATACAAAATTTATATAATAAAGAATATCACAAAATATCTTCTCACTAGAAATTGAATTTAACTCGAAGCTATCAAATCTTTTAAAGTAAATTACACACCTTAGATTTTTCCCGTTTGTTCTTCTAAAGCTCTAATATATAGAACAAGAAAATAAAATTTCGATTAACATTGCTTTTATATTCATTCTGCTGCTTCATTCTGAATTTAATAAGATGAAATGAGAGAGAATATAGTGTTGGGAGAGGTAATTCTGATGCTGTCCCAAACATTTTCACTTTCATAGTGAGACTTGTTCATTTATCTGTTGTCTGAGAGGCTTAATCATCTCTAATGAATTCTGGTGGTATTTTGGGTTAATAGACTTTCTTCTTTTTATTAAGCTTTTATAAATTTTACAGGTTTTCAAAATAACTAGGTTACATTTATTCACACATATGTCCAAATAATGATTCATTTTGCTTTGTTCATTGATGACTGTAATAGGAATGTATTTTTAAATTACTCTGTGTTTTCTGGGACATTAGTATGTCCCAGTTGCTCAAGTGAAATGTGGCCAGGTATATTGCGTTTTGTCTAGAGACCAAAGGCCGTACTAAATGGAAAGCAGCAGTCTGATCCTCATGATTACAGCTTCCAATCTTGCAAAAGGATGGAGGGGAAAAAAGAAAAGGGAAAAGACAAAAAACAGAAGAAACACAATAGGGAAGGAGAGAGAGAGAGAGAGAGAGAGAGAGAGAGAGAGAGAGAGAGAGAGAGAGAGAGAGAGAGAGAGAGAGAGAGAGAGACACGCTGGAGGCAGAGTTGCAGAGAGGGTCAGGGAGGAGCAAAGATATACATAAATACAATGATCACAATTCCAAATGAATTTAAACATAAATTTACATGGATGTAGAGAAGATGTTACATTATAAAGAAAGGGAGAGGCAGATCATCCCATTTGCCTCAACTAGAAGCATATTTTACTGAAATTTTGCTCCAAAAGAAATTTAAAAACAAAAGAAACACAAAATTAGATTTTTAAGATTTTATCTATCTAGAAGTAAGTATTCGTGTAAAATTGTTTCTGCTGAGTAGTGTAACGATTGATCATTACTGATAAAAACCAAGACAGCATTTCAAGGGATAAATAACACTATTTCACTGACACTTTTCCTATCTTAGCTTTTCTTTCTTTGAGAACGTAATTTTACCATACCTGAGTTCTTTCAGCTTTGTGTTGTTTAATTTTGGCAAAACTCTATCGCTACCATTTTTCGTAACCATATCTGATTTAATTTCAGAAATAAGAAAGAGATGGAATAAACACAACCCACAGTACATGTTTGTTACAAAATAAATAGAACTGAATTATGTGCCACATCTCCACTGAACTGTGCACGAGTATGAGAAACATTTGCTGTAAACCACAATAAGCACAGTTCACAACTGAATATCAATGTAGTTATAAGTAATTTAGGAGAATATATTCATAACTTAGTCCTAGGTACATGAAAACTGTTTGATTCGAGTCATAAACCGTGAATACTTATTAAATAATTCTGGTTACAGTTCATTAGTCCTGAAGTAATCTACATTAAATTTTACTCAGAGGAATGCAGATTTATATTAACTTACAAGAGGAAAAAATAAATGATAAAAGGAAAGGGTATTTTGGATAAATTTTTGCTTAAATGACCATATGTGTTGTTAATTTGAAAATAAATAATTCATGAACAAAATGGAAGATTAAACCTTACAGAGATTTTGAATGAATTTACAGCTTTAAAAGAATGACCAAGAAATTAAACAGCCATTGTTAAAGTCTTTTATACATAATAGGTTAGACACAAAAACACTTTTTGGATAAAGGTCCAGGAATGCAGGAAGGAATGTCCTGAAATTCCTGAACAGAAACACAGGCATTGAATGATTGACATTCAATAGAAAGGCAACCAAGGTGGTTTTGACTTTCCCTTTTTGTACAGATTAATGTCCTTAATTATTCTTCCATGTTCGTTCTGAAATTACTACTCAATTTTCATAGCAGAGTAGATACAGTTTCATTTTGTACAGTTTCACTGTCTGTTCAGTTTCACTTTCTCCATAAATAAAATAGCCAAGTGATATGCTCCTACCTGACCTTGTTTTGTTAGACCATCAATCTGTATCAGAACACTTTTAGTTTTCCACTGTCCCTGATCTAATGTCTGAAAGGTTTTTGCTGACTTTAGCAACAGAAGAGAGACTTTAACTCTGAGACACAGAAATAAAATGCAGGAAGAGACTAATAGAGATTCAGCACAAGGGTAAATTAAAACTGACAGTTGAGAAATATCAACAGCAGTAATATTATTTTTATATATTGATTGAACTTAAATAATAAAAGAGACACAAATCAATTAAAAAATTAAATTTAGTAAGTAAAAAATTATGCATGTTTTCAGAAAAGGAAAATGAGACTTAGAAAATTTGAATCATTTGCCCATCATCACAAAGTGACGCGGTGATACTAGGAAAGGGACCTAATTATAGATCTTTTGATATCAAATAGTTTGTTCCTTTCCAAAATACATTTTGAGAGGAAAACAAAAATATATGGGTATAATTTTCATGTCTTTTTTCTCTTGGGCATGTTATAATTTTGCCTTCATTTCTGAGATAACTTTGTCTTTTCTTCCATTTATTTTCCTTATTTTAATTAATTCTTGTTTATTTCCTTCATAATGTAAATCTTGGTCCTACTTTTAAATGTAGCATCCATATTTTATTTTTAATAATATCTCTAGACCTGTGTTAGCAAACACTTTTTCAGAGTGCTTTAGTTTGTTTTTAATTCAGCTTTTCAAGGAAAATTTCATTTGAATTGTTTTAATTCTTAATTAAATTGAGAATTTGTTTTCTTACATTTGTTTTGTATAGATGAGTAATACTTTTGTCTACTGATGTTCTTTAAAGGACTTAAGGGCAACGTCTTCTGTTAGTCTTGCAAAGAATAGTTTTCCAGTCGATAGCTTTGGGTTTTTATTGTCATTATTGTTGTTTTGGTAAGTTGATGATTGCTATGTCCTTGGTTCTCTTTTTTCTTAGAGTTTCCTAAGTATTATCCTCCTCTTCATTGTTTTTCCTTTCACTATCTGGTCTCCTTCTTTACCCCAGTAGTAATGCTTTCTAAAGATTTCCTCAAGCTCCCTACATTTTAAAATCCTTTCCCTTTATAGTTGTACTAATCTACCAGGACTTCTTTACTGTATTTGCACATGAAGGAGGATTTTTCCTTCATGAGGCTCAACCTATATTCTCTGTTCCCCCTCTTTCTTCCAAGCAATATTGACAATATACTCATGTACTTTATTCAATATTGTTGTAAACTGATATTGCAGAAATGCAAACATAGTTATTTGCTTCATCATTTTTCCCCATATATGGTTCTTTTAGTGTTTGTGTTTAGTGTTTTGAAAAACACAAAGTTTATTGTTGTTTCTACTGTTTATGTTAGACATATACTTTACATTGATTATTCAGACTAGCATTTTGTAGTGTTAATCTTGTTATAAGGTTGATAGTGAACACATTAAAATAATTTCTTGTGTAAAGGAAGTATTTTTATAATCAGAATTCAGATAGAGCTATTCAGTGTCATTTCAAGGTACATAGATTGAAACAAGAATACAGTTTTTAGAAGAATAACTAATGAAAATAAAATTATACTAACTGTACCTTGTATTAGAAAAGACTATTATGTAGCTGAGTAATGTATGCTTGGTCTTACTTGTTGTTCAGAAAAACACTAATTTTTTGGAAAATCAAATGTAACTACTATAAAAGTAGGCAACGGGTCACAAAACACAAATGAAGCAATGCGAATCTTATCTAAAGGGTAAAAAGAGCTTTAAAATTTTAATTTATTACTGATTTACAATACTCACACAGGTAATATTATTTTTTCTTAATCTATAAGTGACAAATTAGGAATTCATCTTTATTGGTATAAATAAAACTGACATGGAAATCAGTGAAAAATATTTTTTTCATGCTTTACTGTGAAATTTTATGGTTTGATATCTTGTTAAAGTATTTGATTCAAGATAGGCTTAAAACTTTTAATGAGATGGAAAATAAATTTATGTATCAGTAAAATACTTTCAGTCTTATGTAAAATACTAACCATCCACAACATACTATTGGATATTCAACACAGAACAAAAAATGTGGCAATACTAAAGACTCAACATAACCAAAAGCTATAATTTCATTTATTTATTTATTTATTTATCTATTTATGATTGTTTTGTTTTAATGAAAGGCATAGTTTATGTTTTTCTAAACTCGTTTAAGTCTAATGATTACTTCCGGCTATGACTCATTAAAAAGAAAGATTATGCCTATAAAATATAACAAGGTGAGACATCATCATTAAGAAAGTCTATTATCTTTGTCACGGTTCTAATGCTGAGGACCGACTAAAATTTTAAGAAATGTAATTATATTAATAAATGTAATTATATAAATTATCCTTCTTTATGGAATTTGAAAAAAATTAATTATTCCTAGCTAGAAAGTATAAAACCTGAATATTTCAACTCATATTAGAATGAAATTGAGTGCACTTGAGAAAATTATGACAAGTTACTGACAAAATTCAAATTTAAATTAGGAACCAAATTAAAAGGCACTCAAGTGCCTTGTACAAGGTCAGACAAACTCATCCTAGAAAAAGTGTTACATACCTCATTGCTGAATATCACTACAGTTACCTTCTAAGTACTCCCCTTAGGAAACTATGCACTATGCCAGCACCTAGTCCACCCTTCAAAAGCAATTTCGGAACTCTTTCTGAAATGGCCATCAGAGCTGTCTTATCCTTGATTTCTGGAATGTCATCAAAATGTCTTCCTTTCAATATTTGAAAGAAATCATTGGGGGCCAGATCAGGTGAGTAGGGAGGGTGTTCCAGTTATTTGTTTACTGGCTAAAAACTCCCTCATAAGCAGTGCCATGTGTGCTGGTGCATTGTCATGATGCAAGAGCCATGAATTGTTGGAGAAAAGTTCAGATCCTGTAACTTCTTCACCCAGCCTTTTCAGCACTTCCAAATAGTAAACTTAGTTAACTGTTTTTCCATTTGGTACAAATTCATAGTGAATAATCCCTCTGATATCAAAAAAGTTTAGCAACATCGTTGAAACAAGTTCTGCAATTGAATTGTCTGACCTCATATGCATATTAAACCAAATAGTTCATTGAGCATAAGTACTACTTTGTTTCTTTATATTAGTCTCTTGGTGATTGATAGAATATAAAATGGCATTTGTAGCCATTCCTACCAAGGAGCCTTTTCTAAGATGTAACGCTTTGTATATATGCCAAATATAAAGTGTGGATTTGCTATAAAACTCACAAACTCAACATTGGTGAAGAGAAATAATAGTCTCCTTGGGATACCTTTTAGAAAATAAATATTTTAAGCTTTATTATACAGAGATAATCTTGAGTTCTATAGTATCCCAGAATTGACTTTTTGCATTATTTCCACTTTCTAGAGTTCTTTTCTTTTCCTGGTTTCCATCAGACCCATTTTGTGAAAGGTAAACATTGTATGTATGGTTTACATATCCTCTCAGTATTATAGGATATTAGATTTCCTGCTACATTAAAATAGGAAAGAAGTGTCATGACATTGGTCTTGGCAACAATTTCTTGGATATAAGACCAAAAGGCAAAAAAAGCAAAAATAGACAAATGTGACTACATAAAAATAAAAAGCTTCTTCACAGCAAAGGAAATAATTAACAGAGTGAAAAGGTAACATATGGAATGGGAAAATACATTTGCAAACTCTATACCTGATAAGAGGTTAATATCCAAAATATATAAAGAACTCCAATAATTCCATAGCAAAACAAAACAAACAACAAAACCCACAAACTACCAATAAAAAATAAGCAAAGGACTTGAATAGACATTTCTCCAAAGATGTACAAATGTCCAGCATCTATATATAAAGGTAAAGGTGCTCAACATTACTAATCAAACCCATAATGAGATATCATGTTATACCTGTTAAGATGGCCATTAATAGAAGGAGAAGAAGGAAGAGGAAGAGGAGGAAGAGAGGAAAAGGAGGAGGAGGAGAAGGAGGAGGAGGAGGAGGAGGAGGAGGAAGAGGAGGAAGAGGAGGAGGAGGAGGAAGAAAAAGAACAAGGAGAAGGAGAAAAGTGTTGGGAGGATGTGGATATACTGGAACCCTTATACACTGTTGGTGGGAATGTAAATGGTACAGTTGCTATGGAGAACAGTATAAAGATTCCTCAAAAATTAAAAATAGAATTACCATATCATCCAGAAATCCCACTTCTGGGTGTATATCCAAAAGAATTAAAATCATGGTCTTGAATATTTCATTTTCCTGTTAACTACAGCAATATTCACAAATACCAAAATATAGAAACAACCTAAATATTCATCAGTGGATAAATGGATAATGTCTTTTCAGCCATAAAAAGAAGGAAATCCTGTTTTCATATTCTGTATCCCTTGCACCGGCAAGATTTGAGAGAATTAGAATATAGCTACTTCATTGATGATATTTTTTGATAGATTAAGGTTTTTTTATGGCTTACAAATAATTCCCATTCATTGCCACTGATTCTTCAAATGTAGGATAGTTGGTGAAGACTTTCATTATCTCAGATCAAAGGAATAGCTGTATAATTACTGCTGTTGGAGCTTCAGGATATCCTGAGATCTATCTTTAATCAGACTTTGACCTTATACACTAACACAGACTTGATTCCATTCTTTGGACATGTTTTTAGACTCAGTTCTCCTTTTAGACCCTATTTGTAGTTCATCTTGTCACTTCAAACTTAACTTCAATTGTTTTGCTTTCCAGACACAACCTATTGCAGATGTATAAGCCTTGCTGGCATTTTTCTCCATTCATTTCATCCTCCTGAATTATGCCTCTTCTTCAATCCCCACTGATTTGTCTTAACGCTGCCATCTCTGAAACTGGCAGAAGAAAATCAGGAGACTTTTGTCTAAGGACCATTTATAGAGACTGTGGCACTAATTGGTGGGATCTTGGAGAGTGGCAGAAACCCAGTTAGTAAGAAACTGGAGAGAAAAGGTCAAAATAATACCACGAACAAAACTGACAAGTCTAACTTGCTTAGTACTAAAGTAAGGATTCTTATGGCTACAAAGATTACAATAACATAGAAGCAGGCTCTTAACAGAGTGTTGAATAAAAATATAATATTTTACGTAAGTGTGATTTACATGGTATCCCGCTGGAGCATGGTTTGACAAGGGTGTGAAGACATCTCTGTGCCTGTGAAGAGAACAGGCAGAGGTGTAATTGTCTCCATTTGACTCATGAGGAGGCAGAGAACATAGTTGTCTGTTTTGAGACAAGAACGATGTTTTTAAGCACAGCTATTTATATTCCCTACATCATTGTTGTATATATCCAAATGTTTTCATTACAATGCCAGTCACAGGGAAATCGAGTTATCTTATAAACTTGCAGACTATCTAAATATTCATAAAAGAAAGTAATTTGCTAGCAATGTTTATTTGAAGTAATCTATAAAGACAATTTTTCCCCCACATCTACAATCAATAAATCAGATACTACGTAATGCCTTTGGTAGCTGTGATTGATTCATTGATTTTTCAATGTTCTAACATTCCTTTAAAACTACTACATTAACTCTATAAAGTTTCCTTTTCAATTAGGTCTATTACATTTTACTGAAGCTACATGAATTGGTTTTAACTTCTGAGTATACTCTTTTCCCAGAAAGCAGTTAGAAGAAAAAAATTCTGGGTATTTAATGTAAGTTGCAATAATTACGAACTACATGCTGTTATGAAATGCCCTCTGCTCCTGACCTAGTATGTTAATTAGTAATATCTTGAGTCTTCACATATTTCATGTGGGTAGAAAATTAATTCTGACTATTTTAGTTTAATCTAATTCTAGACTATTTTGAAATGATGTTTCTAAGTACATATGCCACTAAAAATTTACTGTTATCTTTTAAAAATCTTTATATTCTGGTTTTATTAGTATTATGTATCTGCTATTACTGTGAAGTTGATATAAAATGATCTCTCTACATTATAGTCTGTCTTGAGAATTAAATCTTAGCCCTTCACATTTTAATAATAGCTTTGAGTCTTAACCTGGATTTTAATATGCACCAACAGAATAATTCTTAGTTCTGAGAAAGTAACAATACACTGAAATATTTCATAAAATATATTTCTTTTGTGTACTTATGAAATCATTTTAACCTAACTCATGGAGATAAGCTTCCATGTTAATTCTAATTTTTAATATTACTGTTCAAATAATTCAATGATATATGTCCAATTCTTGGAACTTGGTCCACTGAAAAATTTGAAACTAATCTAAATCCTAAACTAGAAACACAAATATTAGGATATTTTACTTCCTTATGCCTTTTATATTGTTATCCTTCTTAACATACCATTATTTCAAAGAAATAAATAGAACTAAAGCACAAATGTTATTTGATTAACTTCGTGCATAAAGATAATGACTGTTTTATTATAACAAAACATAGATAAATTTACATTTACATCCTTCCTCATATTTGAATAGTGTTACTTTATGAAACATAGCTGTGTTTACAAAGTTCATAGTAGTTAATTTCTGGTTCCAAGAAAACTGCTTTGATTTGTGTTGACTTTCAAAGACTTTCTTCAGGCTAATATCTGAGACCCCTACCAGCTGATACCATGTAAAAAATATACAAATACTTTGGACAGCAACACAAGAATACCAAGATATAATCAATGTGATGCTCTTAAATCTTAATGTAAAATATTCTCCTAGTAAGTGTTAACCTGATCTAAATGTCCTACTTAGAGTGAGAAAATATTCCTAAATGTTAATTCCCAAATGTTAGTTACTATAAGAAGTTTCAAAGACTTTTATAATGTTTTAACTTTAATGTAATAAAGACACACACATTTCATTTATGTTGTATTTCATTTATGTATACTCATTTGGCTTGAATTTTTTATGTCTTAAGAAATGTATGCTTTACTAAGATTAAAGTAATTGTAGTCAATTGATTATCAAGGTATCAATCCATATAACAACCTTTACTGATATTAAATAATGATGATTTAAATTTTTACTTTGACTCAAAAGTTTGAAGCTTGTTGCACAAGTTATTCATAGAATGAATAACTTAACAGATATCTAAATAAATCCTGCCAAGTACACAAAATGAACATGAAAAGAACATAAAACTGTATCTTTACCAGAATATTAAAAAGGCATAAACTATGATCATTAAAGGACATAGAATATAATTCTTAATGCAAAGATTTTAAAAACAAAAAGTCAATCCCCTCTTATCTCAATTTTACTCATTAACTAACACAGTATATTCTGAATTTTAATTATACTTCTTCTACCAATATCTCACAATACAACTATCGCTACTCTGGGGTCTGACATTAAAAATTTTCCAATCAATTAATTGATCAACTCAGCAAATCTTCAAAAGCTCAATATAACTTTCTTCACTTGAAATAAAGTAAACTTGGCATCACAATAAAATGAAATATAAACAGACTATATCCAGATGTTCAATAATTAAGATGCAAGATGGTTGATCTGCAGAAAAGGTATATGATATGTACTTTGACTCAGAAAATTTAGAATGGTTAGAATAAAATCAAGGGACCCAAGGAAATTATCAATATGAAAGCTACAGTGATTTATTTTTACCCCAGCCAATACCTGGAGCATTCTATGGATAGTACAGCAATCAAATGGACCAATAGAAATGTCATTAGTGGCTTTGCACTCATGCTCTACTAATGAAAACTGACATAAAGACGGATAGTATGCAAAAGGGTCATAAACATTTAAAATCTAAATTGGACAAATTAGCAGAGAAAGTTAATAATCTGGAAACACCAATCCATGGCCCAAAGGAACAAACTGCTAGCATTGATTGAGTCATTACACGAAGCTCAAAGGGAATGATACACTCTAAAAATTTTGCAACAGTGGGAGAGAAAAGCAGGTAAAGTTTTGTGAGTTTAACTAGAAACCAATGAGAACTGTACATGCTCCATAAACTTCAAATTTACCTCAGAGGATAGAAAAAACAACCAGGTAGCCTGCTTGAAAAATGATGATTCCAAAGTCTTTAAATTGAATGGAAGAAGCAGTTAGTTAATTCCTCATGAAAGAACGTGACTGAGCACCAACACTCTGGGTTTTTTGTTTGTTTGTTCGCTTTCCCCCCTGGTTTTCAGGAAAAGTTCTATATGTTTCTAAATTGACAATCGTACAATGAACTAAAGTGATTTCCAAATTACTTTCCATAAATATTAGTGCAAATAGTTTCCTCTCCTGTATGATTTTCACAGTATAATAGAAATCCAGGAAAATTAATTAATGTAGTAACAAATGGACAAAATAAAAATGGATCTGCCCTTGTAAATAGACTTTATTATTTTTTAATTTTTTTTGTATCATTTTAATTTATCCTTGATTCTAGACTTTAAAAATTCTCAAAGAGTCCCCAAATATTACGCGGATCATGTTCAGATATTCAAATTAATTGAGACTGAGGAGTTGGCATTTGAAAAATGGACTTCATCGAAAAGCCCTCTTTTTGGACCATGCTTTAAATTCACACACAAAAATATCTATTTATTGTATAGTCCTTCTTCAGAACATTCTTTGCTCTACTCAGTTCTTCCCCTATTTGGCAACATTGTTAAACACTTAAAATAGTCTGGAACTCAGAGAAAAAAATCTGTATAATGTAACATGTGATAGGAGATGGGTTCTTGGAACAGAAGCGACTACATTCTGCATGCTAGAATTCACTGACACTGGAACTTCTGATACAGTAAGAGTATTGAGGACATATCAGAAGAGACAATCAGAAGCTGGTAAGGTATATATTAGGTAAATCTATAAGTTAACCTTTGTTCCACACTTGTTCCCCTCTAAAGTGTCATATCAATACATTTTTGACAGAAGATCAACAGGAACGACTAATTAGAGTAGCTTAACTAGTAAGATCAGAGGTACATGGCCAGACTAACCAACAGGACTGTTCTGGGTGCCACTAAAAACAAAACAAAGCAAAACAAAACTGAATCACAGTAAAAAAGCTGGACCATGAAAATATTCAGTAACAAATATTTTAGGTGAATTTCAGGTATTTTCCTTCATCTGACCAATCAATGTTTAAGTTAATAGATTGGTTTCCCTGAGTACTTGACATTGCTTGTGTCACCACCTCTAGATGATTGATTGAGTTTGTTTGGTATGTTTGGGTCCTGTAATGGTAAAGCCAAGCTATTTGGGGATATTCTATTTCTTATTGTAGACATCGATGTTTTACGTATAGAAATATATGTTGTAAAAAAATAAACCCAAAAGAGTATCGCATTTTGCCTTGTATAACGTGCTCTGGGTATAATGCACAGCCACATGTTTGCCCCAAACTTTCAGGGGAAAAAAATATTTTGTTCTAATTTTTTAATTTAATTTTTTTTCATTATGAAATGTTCCCTTTTATTTCTAATAATGATTCTTGCTTTAAAGTCTACTCTTTCTGTTTTTACTACAACTACTGCCAGCTTTCCTTTAGTTAATATGTGCATGATATTTCTTTTTTTATTTTTTGAAGTTTATTGGGGTGACAATTGTTAGTAAAGTTACATAGATTTCAGCTGTACAATTCTGTACTACATCATCTATATATATCACATTGTGTGTTCACCACCCAGAGTCAGTTCTCTTTCTATCACCATATATTTGATCCCATTTACCCTTATCTACCAACCCCTCTCCCTGCGTATCTGCTGGTAACCACTAAACTATTGTCTATGTCTATGAGTTTTTGTTTCTTCATTTTTTTGTCTTGTTCTTTTGTTGTTTTCAGTTCTATATACCACATATCAGTGAAATTATATAGTTCTCGACTTTTTCTGTCTGACTTATTTCGCTTAGCATAACAATCTCAAAATCCATCCATGTTGTCGCAAATCGTATCATTTCATCTTTTCTATGGCAGAATAGTATTCCATTGTGTATATATATATATCACATCTTCTTTATCCAATCATCTATCGAAGGACACTTTGGTTGTTTCCATGTCTTGGCCACCATAAATAAAGCTACAATGAACATTGGAGCACATATATATTTACAGACAAATGTTTTCAGATTTTGGGGTAGATACCCAGGAGAGGGTTTGCTGGGTCATATGGTAATTCTATTCTTAATTTTTTGAGAACTTACACACTGCCTTCCATAATGACTACACCAGTCTGCATTCCCACCAACTAGTGTATGAAGTTTCCTTTTTCTCCACAGCCTCTCCAACTTATTATTTGTCTTGATGATAGCCATTATAACTGGTGGGAGGTGATATCTCATTGTGGTTTTTATTTGCATTTCTCTGGTGATTAGTGTTGTTGAGCATTTTTTTTTTATGTCTATTGGCCGTTTGTATGTCTCCTTTGGAGAAATGTCTATTCAAATCTTCTGCCCATTCATTAATTGGATTTTTGGGTGTTTTTTGTTGTTGTTGTTGTTGTTGAGTTGTATGAGTTCCTTATATATTTTAGATATTAGCCCCTTATCGGAGATGTTGTTTGCAAAAATCTTCTCCCATTTGGTTGGTTGCCTTTTTATTTTGTTGATGGTTTCTTTTGCTGTGCAGAAGCTTTTTAGCTTGATATAGTCCCATTCATTTATTTTAGCTTTTACTTCCCTTGCCTTTGAAGTCAAATTCATAAAATCCTCTCTGAACCCAAGGTCCATAAGTTTAGTACCTATGTTTTCTTCTATGCAGCTTATTGTTTCAGGTCTTATGTTTAGGTCTTTGATCCATTTTGAGTTAATTTTGGTACACAGTGACTGATAGCAGTCTAGTTTCATTCTTTTGCACTTGGCTTTCTAATTCTCCCAGCACCATTTATTGAAGAGGCTGTCTTTTCTCCATTGTATGTTTTTGGCTTCTTTGTCGAAAATCATCTGTCCATATTTATGTGGCTTTATTTCTGGGTTCTCAATTCTATTCCATTGGCCTGTGTGTCTGTTTTTCTGCCAATACCATATTGTTTTGATTATTGTTGCCCTGTAGTACAAACTGAAGTTAGGGAGTGTGATACCTCCAGCATTGTTCTTTTTTCTTAGGATTGCTTTGGCTATTCAGGGTCTTTTGTGGTTCCATACAAATCTGATGATTTTTTGTTGTATTTCTTTAAAAAATGTCATTGGTGTTTTGATGGGGTAATTCAAATTTTTATTTGTTTACATTTAAGTACTTGTTTTTTGTATTATAAAGGAATTTTGGCATTATTTTTTAACATATTATGGTACAAGAAATTTTATGTACCGGTAACAAATTTACAATATTTACACCTCATAGAAGGCCAAGAACTCTTTATCGTTGCAAGGTTGTTGTAAGTTCAACAAAACTGATTATTGTATACCAGGGTATTATTTTTTCATACAGATATCGTTATTGATTTCTAGAGTTACACTTTTAACTCATAAGCATAAATAAAAGAATTAAAAACATTGATATACATGCAGAATTAATACTAGCCATGTAGAATGCACATCCTTATTTTTCCCTCACAAATTTGGGAAAAATTTGCATATTACACATGGCAAAATACGGTAAATATCACTCTTTTAGTAAAGAGTTTATGTCTTATATTTAAAATGTAATGAATACTCAAATATAATTTAATACAGAGAAAAGTAGAGAAAAGAGAAATAAAAATTTCTACATCCCCCAAATCAGAGACAAACACTGATTGTCAGAGTCAACAAATTTGTGTATTTTCCATTGTTTTGTCAATGTATTGATGTATATAGTATACATATATGTATATATTATTCTAATTATTATTTTATTATATTTTAAAATGGGCATGGTATGTCAATTTATTTTCACCTAGATAGTTGTATAAATATATAAACTAGAGAATGGTAGCCTTATGAAAGAGACCAGACTCATATGCTTCAAATAAATGACCTTTTTTTGCAAGCACAGGAAACATAACCTCACAGGGAATGTATAATCATTCAAATTCAAGCACGGAGAAGCTTGGTTTAACCTGCTGGTGATTTCTTCATAGATAAAAATAATAAACATTCCAATTAAATGTGTAAATATAATTTGTGGGATAGGGAAATCATTCAATGGACACAACAACAAAAATGTGTCATAAATCTCTTTAGAAACATTTTTATATACTAGCAAGTGATTAGACATTACAGTGATTAGTTGAAAAATTTCTACTTAGCAATACTTTATTACATTTGTATTTTTATGACATATTCTTGAAAGTAAAGATACATCTATTCTTCTATCAACAATTTGTCTTACTTATGATTCTACCACTATTCCATTAATATTAATTCCCTTAGCTGCCTTTAAAAGCAAAACAACATTTCAAAGTGTGTGCATGGTTTGAGACAGATGGATAATACAAACAAACATATAAAAAAGTTGGGAATGCACTCTACTATTATGCTTCATCTTCTGAATCAAATAAGGATTTTTTTTTTATTTAAAAATAGTAAGACAAAGATTGACAAGGAATTTAAACCCTGAGATGTTCAGGTAACACATATGAGAGCACCTAGATCTCCAGTCCCCAAACCATGACTACTTCTAATATGAGGTACCAAGCAAACTTTTAGATACGTGGCTGAACTACCTTGAGTATGTTTGAAAAAATTGTCTGTCCCGTAAATCTCCATAATCATTATGCTACTAACTTTACCAAAGCTGTTTGTGAAAGCTATATTTTATTTCATTGTAAATGGTTATTCTGTTCATTATAACAAAACAAATTAACATACTTTTCAGATTTGAAAGAAAAAAGACATCATAGACACAAAATCACAGAGATGTTTTTCTAACCTTCCTGTAACTTACAACAGCATGGTATTTACCTAAGAGTTAGAATGTTAGTGCAGGAAGGATATCCAGTTACTCTAGGTTTAGTTAATCATGGCACTGAAAATTAGCTTTTAATATAGAAAATACGTCTGACCTAGTGTTTTAGGCTCTTAAAATACTCAGAGTAATTTCAATGATGTATAATATTATATCCAGAGGACAATTTTATGAAGCACTTAAACACAAAGAATGCAAAATTACATTAACATTATCTCTTCTTTCTTGTCTGTAGTCATAATTTAATTTGATCTTTATGAAACAAAAGAAAAATTATTTATGCATATGAACAAAGCAAAATCCCCAAAAGGAAAGATAAATAATTGATAAGCTGTTTTCCTATGAAAGAGTGATGAGAAAATGCCATATGGTTTGTTGATGGGACCTGAGTTAGAAAGCTTCAAATTCTTTTCAAAGAAAACACATTTCTTATAATAAATGCATGTAACACTAGTTGTTTAGTTTATGGTACAAATAAATTAAAGAACTCCAATCTTGGGGAATCTGTAATTTAGTAACCAATTGATATAACTGAACATATGCATTTTATATTTTACTTGTTCTCCTAAGTATTTTTAAAATAAACATGTTGATAAATAAATGTGAATCCTTTTTTTTCCAATTTTTCACTCTACTACAAGCTGTTAGCATTATTGTCAAACTTTATTTTGTTTAACAAAAAGAAAATGCTTTGCATGTCCTGTGTATGTATGTCTGTCTGTCTGTATGTGTGTATAAATAAGAATTCTTTGATAAAGAGACAAAATAGAAACAACTTTATAAGTTTCACTCATCATTTAAATCTAACTCTTTTAAGAGTTGGACATGGGCAAGTGTTTCTGTCCTTCATAATTAATGTAATGAATGCTAATTTTTATTTACTATCTTAACTAAATAGTGTGCATCACATGTGTTGATCAATAAAGCAAACATTTATAAAATTATCTCCAGCTATAATAACATGTGGACTTTCCCTTATTATGTGGAAGTATAGACCTATCTCAAAGCCAAAGTCAAAGTGTAAAGTGTTCTCTTGCTAACCTGGAAAGATATGATTAAAGTGTGCATTAAAAGGAGGTAGGACCAACTTGATTAAGAACAAAAATTTAAGAGTAATAATTTTCAGGTTGAATCTCTACGTTTTGAGGCATAAGCCTGAAGAAAAGCCCAGCTATTTATTCTAAACTTATTATTTTGGAATAAAAGCTGAGCGATAAAAGCTTATTAATTATATGACACTAAAGTGCATACATCAAAAAAGTTCATCATCATCTCCAGCTCATCAGTTTGAGTAGCTATTGGGGAAAGGCAATGACTATCTCTTTTAACAAAAAATAATAGGGTTGGTCTCAATTTTTTTAGAAGAAAAATAAACTATTCATTAAATAATTCTGGAAAAAATGATTACAACAAAGGCAAAACACAACTCTAAAATTTAGCTTATAACTTATTCCTTACCCAAACAGAGAAAGGCATGCCAGTAGCTATTAAATATTTAGTTTCTCAAGAAAGTAAGACCAAATAAAAATGTAATATTGATTTCTAAATATCATAATTGATAGATATTTTATAGAACCATTTGAGATTTACAGAAAAATTAAGAAGATATACAGAGTTTGCAATATCCCTGTACTCAGTTTCCCCTATTATCATTTTACGTTAGTAGGTGTACATTTGTTACAGTTAATGAACCAACAATGATGCATTATTATTAACTAACCTCCATAGATTATTCGGATTTCCTTAGTTTTTAACTTAATTTCCTTTTTTGTTCCATAACCGCATTGAAGATAGCACATTACGTTTACTTTTCATGCCTACCTTAGACCCCTCTTTGCTATAACACTCAGACATTTCCTCATTTTTTATAACCTTGACAGTTTTCTGGAGTACTGATCAGGTATATTGTAAGAGTCACCTCCAGTGGAATTTGTCTAATGTTTTTCTCACTATTAGACTGGAGTTATAAATTTTGAGGATAAAGATTGAGGAAGTAAAGTGCCTTTTTCATTATATTATACCAAGAGCATGTACTATTAGCCTGATTTGTGTTGTTGATATTGACTCTGTGATCTGACTGAAGAATGTTTGTATGGTTTCACTATAAAGTAACTCGCTGAACCTCCTGTGCGTATTTCACTCTTTGGATGGCAGTCTCTGTGCACAACCCTCACTTAAAGAATCACAAGTTATGCTCCTTCTTCTATAGGGTGAAGTATCCACATGAATTATTTGGAAGTTTTCAGTATGGGAGGTTTTTTGTTCTTTCACCATTTATTGATTTATTCAACCATTTATTTATACCAATATGGACTGATGGATATTTATTTTATATTTTTGGTTATAATCCAATACTATTTTATGTATTTTTTTGCTGAATTTGTTTCAGTTTTAGTCCTTGGATGTCCTTTCAGGTAGCTTCTCTGTTTTTTAGACTTATATCCAGTTGCATTTTCGTTCTGTGTTTTTCTTTTTTGATCACTTTCTCATGTTTAGCACAACATGCTCCCGATTCATCTTGTACGTTTACCTTAGTCTTAGAATCAGGTATCCAAGCTTCCTTTTATTGAAGGATGGTATTAGAAAACCAAGATTTGGGATGCTAAGTGTTCTAATTATCACCAAGGTGCCCTATTTTTAGGCCCTCTCATCTGACAGAGCAAATAAATACGGACGAATAATAATCCATGTATTTAGACATATCTATCATTATTTTACATGCAACCATCTATAACTATATTAAGCTACACACTTGTTCTTACTGGTGTCTCCAATTTTAATCTATTACCACATAGATAATTCCAGCTCCTCCCCTTGCTTATCTGTAAATTCCTACTCCAAAAATGTTATACCTGGCTCCCACCATCTGCATTCAATTTACTTAATTTCTTAATTTTTGTATTATGTACACCATTATCTGAATTGTTAACCCATATCCACATGGGAAACAAATTTATCAGCTAGACTACAGTGCTTATAGTTCCTTTAGCCTTTAGTCTAACATCTTCCAGTCATTTCTAAAGTGACTTAGATTAGTACCTCTTGTACTTACTCCCTCAGTGATGTTGTTTAGTGAATCTGTAACACAGCAAGAATCTCTTGTTAAAGAGTGCTTTTCTTCCGCTTATCTCTAGAACACTTAAATGATTTTTTTTTTGAATTGGCACTCATTATAGTTCACACTTTGTGTATTAATAATGGAGTTTTACAAATGCGTAATGCTGTGTATTCATCCTTATAGTATCTCACAGAATAGTTTCACCACCCTAAAAATCCTTGGTACCCACTGATATTTTAATGTCTATAGTTTTACCTCTTCCAGAATGTCACATACTTAGAATCATACAATATAAAGCCAATTCAGATTGGCTTCTTTTCTTTAGCAATATGCATCTAAATTTCCTATATATCTACTCTTGGTTTGATAGCCCATTTATTTTTATTATTGAATACTATTCCATTATATGTATATATCACAGTTTGTTTACCCATTTTCCTATCAGAAAACATCTTGATTACTTTGAGTCTTAAGTGATTATGAACAATCCAACCAACATTGATGCATGGATTTTTGTTTAGCTATAGGTTAAGCAAGACAAATTTAATACACATTCTTAATATTATTTCCCTCTGAAACACCAATAAACAACACAAAGTCTAAGAGAAAAGACAAGAAAATGGCAGCAAAAACTATTGGAAGGTTTAAAGCAGATAGGCAAGTAGTAGCTGACTTAGCAGACCAGAAAGAACTTGAAATATAAGGCAGCAGGAGAAATGCAGGTGGCAAAGCCTTACTTGAACCTTAGAAAGCCCAGATATGATGACTTTTGCTAATTAAACCAGGGTTTAAATAGAGCTGGTATGATTGAACGTCTATTGGAATATGGGCTTCAATTTTTCATTAAAACCTTTTATATTTAAAAATACTAAAACCTAAACATACTTAAATTCTATAGGAATTCATAGTTATAAAAAGTTATAGAAAACTTACAAAAGCATTTATTTTTGGACAAAGCACAGTTAGTGACTATATAATATGAAGATGACTTTCTACTCTTACCCTTACACTTCTACCATATTGGAAATTTTTATGGGGATATATTAATTTAATTACACAAGTAATGTATTTACAAAGATTAAATCTTGCCAGTATTCATAATTTTGGAAGTAAGTTTCAATTCTCTCTACTGAAATTTCAGGGATTGAACTTTTAAAGCTTGTATTTCTTCTACTAAATAATAATATAAAGATATATGCCATTATTTCTGAGTACAGTGAATGTTTCTTAATGTTTGGCTTATGATTATCAAACATAGAAGCTTATGTTATAATGTGGTATCCAGAATCCCCTTGCTATGGACTTAAGGTTTGTGTCACCTCAAAATTCATATGTTGAAACCCTAAAGCCCAATGTGATGGTATCTCTTAGTGAGGTAAGTAGGGTTAGGTTAGGTCATGAGGGTAGAGTCCCTATAGTTCTTATTAAAAAAAAAATAGGAAGAAACACTAGATATCTGTGTGTGTGCACTCACTAAAGAAAGACCATGTGAGGATACAACTATAAAAAGGACCGTCACCAAGAACCCAACTATATGGCATCCTGATCTTGACTTCCAGCCCCCAGAACTGTGAGAAATAAATATTGTTTGAGCCACCCAATCTATGAGGTTTGTTATAGCAGCTCTAGTTGACTAAGGCATCCATTTAATCACAGACTTGTCCCAGTTGATTGAAGGTATTGTTAGCATATACCCGTTTTCTGTCAACCTCTTCAATGATGTTCACTAGTAGAGGAAGCCACTTTGACCAAGGTCACACCGTTTCTGGGGTAGGGTACATCCTAGGACTGATTGATACTGGGTTATGAAATCCTATGCATCTCAATCTACCTTGTGACAACTATGAAGAACAGTTTTATCCCTAGAGATCCTTGTGAAGTTTTAGGCTGGTATCAGAGCTTGAATTTTCTATCTGTCCTGTCCTACTTCCTTTCCTTCCTTTCATTAACTTTTGATCCCAAGGATATGCTTGCAGAATAACTCCCACTTATTTTGGAGCCCAACCTTCATAAACTTTAAAAAGGTGAAGTATGTTTTTCATGTGTATAAGAATCTTTTGCTACTGATTATTTTTTCTTCTATTTAGACTGTGCTTTTTTAATGTTATAAAATCACAAGTTAATATTTTATGGATCATCAGAACCCAATAAAAAATATTCTCGTTTATTAAATTTGTGTCTCTCAAAGTAAGTTAAAATTTTAGAACAATAATAACTTGGTCGTACTCGCTCTGTCTTAGGTGTTAAAATATAAACTAATCAGCAATGAGCCTTGACTGAGATAAAGTAGGAATACACACTTTAAGATTCCTGAATCTAGATTGAGGAGGTTGCCAATAATATAATGACCCCTATCCTCTCTAGCTTTTACAAACCAGGAGAGAGGAAACCCATGAAGCTCAAAAAATACTCCAGGAAGAACCTCTACATTACATTCTCAAAATTACATATCCTTAAAATTATATCAAACTTTGGAAGTTTTTTGGCATGGAACAAGAGCTGAGTTATCCAATGTACACAATTGGTGCTATTTAAACTTTTCTTATATTTTTACACACTCACTAAATAAACGTTTATCTTTTTTAAGTACCCAGTGTCAAAATGTTCTTAACACAATTATTTTTCACAGGTGACTAAATGGCCTTAATGTTCCCCTACATATGAATACATTTTAGAAAGGCTTTTTCCTGATTCTAGGCCCCTGACCTCCTTTTTCTTAGAGCATTTATTTTAGAACATGTGTAATCATACATTCTTTCTCTAACCCCTTTCAAAAGCTGTCTTGCTAGTTTTGTAACCTAGAAGTGTCTTTTTCAAGGACCTTAGATCCATCCCTTTGAAATATAACCGTCAGGGAAAATAAGGCCTGTATCTTCCAGTCTCTGTGGGAAGATAGAAGGCCAATTCAATGGGTGTCAATTAGAAAACACAATTGGCCTAATTACAGAAAACAACATTTCTAAGCTCAAGAAAAAAATTCAGTGTTCTCCACATATCTCAGCAACTAACCTCACAAGCAGAAATCTCCCACAGGAAGGCTAACCTGACACCTGTGAAAGAAAAAAGGAAGACCAGATGTAGGGAGAATATCCTACTTCAGCACTCTTTTGAGAAAATCTTACAAGGCTGATGGATACTCTTCCAGCCAACTACCTGTAAGGATCCCTACTATACTTAAACGTTGCTGAAAGTTGCCCAAAGAAAATGTGATCTTGGGGTATGTATACGGTTGTTCCAAAAATCCTAGGTATACACTTTCAGATGTTTATTTCTAGGTACTTTGAGAATCTATAGCTTACTGTCAGATCATATTATTTTCCTGTGAGTTATTGCTGCAGGGAGCAAATTTTATAGCTTTTTGAAAGTTGATCTATTCTTTGCCAAATTTGTTGATTTCTAATATTAGCCATAGTGATCTGATAGATTTCCATGTACACAATCACATCATTGGTTAATAATTATAGGCTTTATGACCAACCACTACCCCCTTTAAATCTCTGTAAATCTTACTTCTTTTTAAAGGGACTCACTCTTCTAGAACTATTTTACAGAAGTGTGTATTCAATGATACAGTGATAATGAGGGAAGCAATCATCCATTACGGGAAATCCACTAGAGATAAGAGCATCAACAAAAACTTTTCCCTAAAGAATCTTTTATCTTCTCTGAATATTTTCTATATATGTCCCAAATCTTCTGCCTACCAAAGGACTTCTCATGGCTTTTCCTTAGTCCTTCAGATCTATATAATTTTCCATCTCTTATACTGTATTTCCAGAGTTAGATAGGGAAAAATGTTAACAACCTATGATAACTTATCATTTAACCCCCTATTAAAAATATTATAAAACCATTGCATTTAAAATAATGCAGTAAAGACATCTGTTTTAGCTGTCACTTGTAAATTGTCATTTCTGTCTTTATAACACAAAAAAAGATGGGTAAACTGAACATCAACTTTTCTTATACCAACCAGAGAAGTAACTTCTCAGGGCAAACCACTACCACGAAATCTGGAGAAAGAATTGCATCCAGAGACATTCAGCAACCAAGTCTGCTTATCTGGAGCAAATGCCATTGTAGTCATAAACTGGTAGAAACACTTAAGTACTAATTTTTATGAATTGTTGGCAGTTGAATGTGGACCAGCATAAGAAAAAGAAACCCCAGGTGGCCTCTGTCTTAAAAGAATCCCCTCAGTTTCATGGAGTTTCTTTCAAGAACCCTACAGCTGGTTCTGACTATGAAAATTGGATAAAGATTCTTCCAAGGCTCTGGCAAAGGGAGAGGGAAAGTAACCATTGTGAAACACACATATGCCTTCCCCAATAAAAAAAAAAAAAAAAGAAAAAAGAAAAAAAGACCTGTTCTCTAGAGCAAAGGTCTTTGCCTGAATAAAATTCTGAAACCTCACGCTAGCTGGAAGAAAAGAATTTCTCCCCACTCCAAGCCTCTCCAGCCTTTCTATGACATATAAGTAAAGGTGAAGGGATAGTCAACAGTGACCAAAGCTTCAAGGAAATAGATTTTAATGGTGAATCCAAGAAGGGAATATAAGAGGGAAAATGAAAAAGATTCCTTAAGATTGGATAACGTTTGTGAAAGTCAGGTCTTGGGATACAAGCTACTGACAGACAGAAACTTCATAGGAAGATTATAGAACACATTCTTTCCATGCATGACTACTACACCAACATAGTATTTAAGTTAATATAATAAAAGTATAATAACAGCAGATTTCAGCTAAAAGAGTTTCAAGACACAAATTTTATGAAAAGGAGCACCTACTGGTTTAAAGAACATTATAGCAACAACTGAAACTTGAAAGGGCCCTAAAGATGACATGATAGTCATGGATCATTGTTGATTTCCTGATTTTGATGACTGTATTATGGACATTTAGGACAATATACTTATTTGCAAGAAGTTTATACTATAGTATTCACGGGAGATGAGACATCATATCAGAAACGGTCTCAAACGTTTCAAGAAAAAAAATGGTGCTATTTTTACAGCATTAACATAAGTTTAAACTTATTGCAAAGTATGAAGAAAAATATGAATGTTGAGTTTGAGTAGAATAATATCAGGAATCAACAAATTGTTGTGCATGTCATCTTTAAAATGCTAATAGTAAATATTCTTTCAAGGTTCTAATTCTTAAAGAGAACAGCAAGACTAAGTTACCAAACATTCACTGAGCACTTACAGTATGAATTGTCTCAGGAAGTTCAGGGCACTGCTCCCACCTCAAGGTCACTCCTGAGTTCCACGTCCCCCACTCACCTCAGATGCTGAGTCCTCAGCAGGCTATGCTGCCAGGGAGCTTCCACTGGCTTGTTCTTGTCTTGTACATTTATACTGATATCCTGGGTTTTCCAGAAAAAAAATAACCCACTGGCTCTTTTAAGAGCAGCCCCGTTTTCAAAACACACTGGCTGTTAACCCAAAGGCTGTTGATTTGGAAGGGGGCAGCTGCCTTCGAACTGCTTGTTTGCCCCACTTGTTATCTAACAAGAAGATCAGAAACAAATGGAGACCACCAGCCTTGATAATTCCCTGAGTAGACAAAACCGATTTAGCTTAATTTAGCTTAGCTTGCAAGACTGACTTTACCTGGGTCATTTCTTGCTTATGCCTCTGAAAATCGTGAGCAAAACTTGAACTATTTCCCAAGGTGGACACAAGGTAACTACTGACCAATTACCTACCATTTAAGAAAATTCTAATATTATAAACCATCGCTATGAAGAATAAAGAGTCATTATCTCCTCGTTGTTTAAGCTGCTTTAGAATAACGTACACCTGAGCCTCATTTCATGTTTTGGTCTGAGTGCTACTGGTTCACAAACGTTTTGTGTGTTCACAGTAAATTTTTACTAATTACTACTTTGGTGATTCATTAGTTTTATTTAGGCTATTTCTGAACTTTCGATATAAGGAACAAACATTATTCTAATGTACCTGTCTTGTCGGGGCAGTGGCTTTACTCCCTATATTGCAAAATCCTGAGAAACTTGAGTCCACCTGCCTGTCCTCACCACGAGGAACATGGGAGCCATTTACACTGAAGGTGGCTCACAAAGCTGAGAAAACTGACGTGCCCTCTGGTGTTTTTTTTTTTTTTTTCTTTGTTTTCTCTTCCAATTTGTGCTCCTTTGTCCTCATTTTTCACCCTTATCATGAGAAATTTAGGTATGGAGAATTGAGGCAAGGCCGTGATAGTGGTCTGTGTTGACATTTATCCACCCTCACTCTCCTCATCACAATCCTTGTGCATCCCCACCACCAAGACTGAAGCCAGAATAGAAGCAAGAATTGTCTGGCCCCACCTCTGTTCTGTGGAGCCAGCTTAGGGCTTGCTGCTCGCTTCCAAACAGCAAAACGTATTCCAACAAGAACCTTCATGTTGGCAGCAAGACCTGTCTCCATAGCCTCCATCAGAGAGATTCAGCTGGGTTCCAGTGACCTGCCTGGGTCCAAGCCTGCCTATGTTAGAGCCTCTGGGTTTCTGGAGAAAAGAGTATTTTACTTTGATAGAAAGATGGCAAGAAATTTAAAGACAGACAGGGATTTATTATCATTATTATTTAAGATTTGTTAATAACCTCTAACTATGGATTTGCCACTTTCTTTTTCTTTTTTGAAATATGTGAATGTTTTTCTTTGTTATTTACATACATCGTCTCTTATTTAAGAAATTTTCCATACCCCAGAAAGTTCCCAAGTTGTGTTTTTTTTTTTTTTTTTTTTTTTTTTAATTTAAAGACATTTTTTTCTTTAGAGCAGTTTTAGAGCAAACTGAGAGGAAGATACAGTGATTTCCCACATACACCGCGTACCCACACATCCATATCCTCTCCACTATCATTATCTCCTCCAAAGGGGTACATTTGTTACAACTGATGAACTTACACTGACACATAATTATCACCCAAAGTCCATAGTTTACATTAGGGTTCACTCTTTGTGTTGTACGTTCTATAGGTTTAGCCAAATATAAATAACATATAGCTATCATTATAATACCACAGAGTAAGTTTATTTTCACTGCCCTGAAAATCCTCTGCTATACCTATTCATCTCTCTCTGCCCTCCGAGTTGTGTTTTTCACATTAAAGTCTTTAATCCACCTGTAATTAATTCGTGTGTGCGATGATTTTGAGATCCTTCTTCCTTTGCTCTACACCACCACTTCTCTCATAGATCAAGGTTCCATATGTGTGTGGGCCTATTTGTTTCTTGTTTTCCCCATCAGTATATTTGTTTATTCTGTGCTAATACCTCATTATCTTAATGAGTAAAGCTTTATTTTTTATTTTTTCTGTTTTCTTTTTTAAAGATTTTTTTAAAAATGCAGCTAACATACAATATTATGTTAGTTTCAGAAGTACACCATAGTTATTCAACACTTATATACTTAAAGAAGTGATCACCATGATAAGTTCAGCAACCATCTGACACTGTACCATGCTATCATAATACTACTGACTATATTCCCTATGCTGCACATTACATTTTCATGACATTTCTTTCATACCTGAAATTTTGGACTTCTTATTCCCCTTCACCTTTCACCCCCTTTTTAAATTTGTCAATTACAGTTGACATTCAATATCATTTTATATTAATTTCAGGTGTACAACATAGTAGCTAGACATTTATATAATTTAAGAAGTGATCCTCCTGACTAGTCTAGTACCTACCTGTCACTGTACATAGTCTTTACCATATCATTGACTATATTCCCTATGCTTTACTTTACATCCTAATGACTATTTTGTAACTGCCAATTTGTACTTCTTAATCCTTTCACCTTTTCCACTTTCTCCGCCACCCCCTCCCAAATATCACCCCAACAAATCTAGTACCCATCTGACACTATACGTAGTTATTACAATATTATTAACAATATTCCTTATGCTATATCCTACATCCCATATCTACTTAGTAACAACCAGTTTGTCTCCTTAATCCCTTCCCACTTTTTACCCACACCCCCAACACCCTTCCCATCTGGCAACCATCAAAATGTTCTCTGTATCTGACTTTGTTTCTGTTTCGTTTGTTAACTTTTTTCTTAGATTCCACATATAAGCAAAATAACATTGCATATATCTTTCTCTGTCTGTCGTGCTCCACTCAACATAATACCCTCCAAGTCCAACCGTGCTGCTGCAGATGGCAAGAACCCATACCCTTCTATGGCCAAGCAATATTCCACTATATATATACTACCTCTTTTTAATCCATTAATCCATTGATGGATACGCAGGCTGCCTGCACATCTTGGCTATTGTAACAGTGTTGCAATGAACATAGACATGCATACGTCCCCTTGAAGTAACATTTTGGGTTTCTTCAGATAAAGACCCTGAAGTAGAATTACTGGATTCTTCATTGTCTCTTCTTATATCCTTTGTTTTAAAGTCTATTTCATCTGATATAAGTATTGCTACTTCAGCCTTGTTTGTTTGTTTCCATTTCCATGAAATATCTTTTCCCATCCCTTTACTTTCTATCTGCGTATGTCTTTCAATCTGATGTGAATCTCTTGTAGGCAGCATATGTAAGGGTTTTGTATTATTATCCATTCAGCCACTCTATGTCTTTTGATTGGAGCATTTAATCTATTTACATTGAAAGTAATTGTTGATAGATATGTAGCTATTGCCATTTTATTATTCATATTTTTTATTTTATTTTATTTCATTTTTTCTGTCTTAAAGAAGTCCCTCTAACATTTCTTGTATTGCTGATTTGGTGGTGATGAATTCCTTTAGCTTTTTCTTGTCTGGAAAGCACTTTACCTGTCATTTGCTTTTAATAGATAGCCTTGGTGGGTAGAGTAGTCTTGGTTATAGGTCCTTGCTTTTTATCACGTTTAATATTTTGTGCCAATCCCTTCTGGGCTTCAAAGTGTCTGTTGAGAAATCAGCTGCCAGCTTTGTGGGAGCTCCCATATAGGTTACTAGTTTCCTTTCTCTTGCTGCTTTTAGGATGTTCTCTTTGTCTTTAGCCTTTGTCATTTTAATTATAATGTGTCTAGGTGTGGGCCTGTTTGGGTTCATCCTGTGCTTTCTGAACTTGTATGTCTATTTCTTCACCAGGTTAGAAAAGTTTTTAGTCATTATTTCTTCAAATTAGGTTCTCAGTCTCTTGCTGCTCTCTTCTCCTTCTGGTACTCCTATAAGGCAAATGTTATTGTGCTTGATGTTATCCCAGAGGTCTCTTAAACTCTTCTCATTATTTTGGATTCTTTATTCTCTTTGCTGTTTAGATTGGGTGTTTTCTGCTACCTTGTCTTCCAAATCGCTGATTTGATCCTCTGCTTCATCTAGTCTGCTGGTGATTCCTTCTAGTGCATTCTTCATTTCAGTTGTTGTATTCTTCACTTCTGACTGATTCTTTTTTTTATGGTTTCTGTGTCTCTTTTTTATGCTTGTTATCTCTTTGTTGAAGTTCTCACTTCATTCTTTGAGCATCCTTATAACCATAGTTTGGAATACTGTCTCTGATGGGTTGCTTGCCTCCATTCTTTTCAGTTCTTTTTTTGGATTTTTCTCCTATTCTTTCATTTGGGACACATTTCTATATATATATCCTCATTTTGGCTGTCTCTCTGTGTTTGTTTCTATATATATTAGGTAGATCTTTATGTCCCCCAGTCTTGGCCTGGTGTCCTTATGTAGCAGGTTTCCAGTAGCACAATCTCCCTGGTCACCTGCTGTGGGTGCTCCAGGAGTTTCCCTTGTCTGAGTTGTGTGTGTCCTCCTGTTTTATTTGAACGTTGATTGCTGTTGACACATCAGTGGGTGGGATTGACCCTCAGGTTGACTGGCTGTGAGGTTGGGCCATGTCCACAGCTTTTGGGCTGCTGTGCAGGGGGCTTCACCTCACTGAGTGGGATTTGCCCCAGTGAGCTTTGGTGCCTGTTGAGACCACCCTTTGTGTGTACCTCTTGTGGGCTAATTGGGCAGTGTTCTGCTGTGGTCTGAAGCCAACCTACAAGTATGTTTGTTCTGGGACCTCTTGGGAGGGGCTCCCATGCAAGATTAGGTCATCCACTGCCTGTGACTATTCAGGAGCTACCTGGTAGGAGTTACAAAGTGATCTGCCATTGTTTGCTGCCTGTGCTAAACCTGGAGGAACTTGGGACAGGCTATGAACCAAGGACATCTACAACCAAGCCTGGAATAGCTCTGCAAAAAACCAGGACACTCCAAGGCCTTTGCCACCTGCTGTCTCCCTTAAGGTTCAGCTGCTGATAGAGCCTCACGTGGTATGCAAATTGGGAGAGGCAGGGTTTCAGGGAGTCATTAGAGTGAGAAGAGTTATGATCACCATATTAATGTAAATTCTGTTTGGTAACAGTGCTGAGACTGGAGCTACTCAGGAAAAGTCTCTTAGCAAACCAAAGCCAGTTGCTGCCTGCTGGGGGTCTGCCAGACTCTGTCAGTTTTCTAAGAAAGAGTACAATGTGGGCAGGGCTGGATGCTCACAGAGATGGAGACGGTGTCCCAGTGTTGGGGAAGTGAATGGGGCAGAGTCCCAGTGAGTCAGCAGGGAGAAGCAGTGGAGCTCACCACACCAATCAGATTCAGATTTTGCCTTGGTGGGGGCGGGTTCAACACAGGAAAGATGGTGCCTGTCTGCTGGCTGCACAAGAGAAGGACTTCACACGGGGAAAACATCCACTGCCCTCCAGTCCTCCCCTTGCAGCCACACAGCTCAGTCTGCCCCTCCCCCCCCCATTTGTCATTGATGCCTCCCAACTCACTACCCCTTCACCAGAGCCCAAGGTGAGTGCCTGTGAGATAATGAGTCTGTGCATGGGCTATTTAAGAGGACATCTGGGTATCCTGCAGCCTTTCATCTCACCTGAATGGTCTGGATACCCACTGTTTTTCACAGACAGATGTTGTGGGGGCTCCTCTTCCAGGCACCAAAACTCCAGGCTGGAGAGTCTGGCTTGGGAGACTGGGGTCCCTTGCTCCTCTTGGGGGAACTTTCATGACTGTGATATCCCTTTTAGTTCTCAACTGCCACACAGAGTTTTGGGGTCTGTTCTGCGTCTCCGCTCCTCCCACAAATCTCAATGTGACTTCTTTATATTTTAGACATAGGACTTCTGTTCTGCTAGACTTCAGACTGTTCTGCAGGTTAATTGTTCTATAATTTAGTTGTAATTTTAATGTGTTCATGGAAGGACACAAGCACCGTGTTTATCTCCTCTTCCATCTTGGATCTCTTTGATTTGCCACTTTCTTTAAATGTTCAGTTCCTTTGAAGATGTCTTCTGAACATGTGTGTGCACTGAGCAAGTTTGTCCATTTACTTTTGGGCCTAAATCATTATCAGCCTGCAAAAAGAAATTTGATATCATCTTGATTTTTATTACCAGAGAATCAGCCCGGGTAGGATTGATGAGAAAGTGGTTTCTAGGCACCAAAATCAACTGTATTTGTTTTTTGTTTTGTTTTTTGATGGAGAGGGGTAGTTTGTAATTTCACTTAAATTATCTTCAACAGTTGCAAAAGTTGCACTATCCAAAACAATGAATCTGTACTTTTATGGCTGGTGTTAATTGATACTCTGATAGTTCTTAATGCCTCTATAAATTTGTGGAATTTTTTGTTTTCATAGATAATTGATGGATTATAATGTGATTATATTATTTATTAAATTTGTACATTTTTATTTAGATATAGTTGAAATATAACATTATATTGTTTCCAGGTGTACAACAAAATGATTCAATATTTGTAAATATTGCAAAATGATCACCACGATACCTCTAGTAAACATCCATCATAATAGTCATATCTTTTTTATACTTGTGACAAAATTTTTAAGATTTACTGTCTTAGGAACTTTCAAATATACAACTCAATATTATTAACTATAGTCTCCATGCTGTACATCCACATGACTTACTTAATTTATAGCTTGGAGTTCGTACTTTTTAACCTCCTTCCATCCTCCCCACAACAATAAATCTGTTCTCTGTGCCAATGACCTCAGATCATTTTTTTTCTTTTTGTTTATTTTTTTTTGATTCTACATATATTTGAGATCATTTTGTATGAGTCTTTGTCTTATTTCATTTAGCATAATACACTCAACATCAATACATGTTGTCTCAAATGGCAAGATTTCCTTCTTTTAATATCCCATTGTGTATATACATTCTTTTTTATCCTTTCACCCATCAGTGAACATCTTTGATTTATTTTGAGTTGGTTTTTGAGTATAGTGTAAGTTAGGGGTCCATTTTCAGTTTTTTGCATGTGGCTGTCCACTCTTTTCAACACCATTTATTGAAGAGATCATCCTTTCCTCATTCTATATTCTTGGCCCCTTCTGTTATTTAATTGATCTTGTATGGGTGAGTTTATTTCTAGGCTTTCTAATCTTTCAATTGATCTAAGTCTGTTTTTATGTAAATACCATATCATTTTGATTACTGTAGCATTGTAATATAGTTTGAAATTAGGAAGCATGATACCTCCAGACACATCTTTCTCAAGATCACTTTGGTTATTCAAGGTCTTTTATAGTTCCATACAAATTTCATGATTGTTTATTATTTTCTGTGAAAATTTTCATTGAAATTTGGATAGGTATTGCATTTAATCTATAGTTTGCTTTATGTAGAATGGACATTTTAGCAGTATTAATCCTTCTAATTCATGAGTACAAAATATCTTTCCATTTATTTATATCTTCAATTTATTTCATCAACGTCTTATAGTTTTTAGTGTATAGATCTTTCACTTCCTTGATTAAATTTTCTTACTGGTTGACTCTTTTTGATGCCATTTTAAATGGGATTGTTTTCTTAATTTCTCTTTCTGCTAGTTTATTATGAGTGTATAGAAAGTGAAGAGTTTTTTTTTGGATATTAATTTCTTTGTATTCTGCAGCTTTACTGAATTCATTTATTAGTTTTAAAAGTTTTGGGGCTTTGGGGAAGGAGTCTAGGGTTTTCTATATATAATAACATGTCATCTGCAAATAGTGACAGTTTTAATTTTTTTTTTTTTTTCTGATTTGAATGCTTTTTATTTCCTTTTCTTGCCTAATTCCTCTGGGTAGGACTTCAAATACTATGTGGAATAAAAGTAGCAAGATCGGGCATTCTTATCTTGTTCCTGATCTTATTAGCTTGATGTAAAAGTAAAGGTTAAAAATGTGGTCTAAAAGGTTAAAAATAAATGCAAAAACCACAATTACCTTTGCCCCAACCTAATACAAGAAAAGCTTTCAGCTTTCACCATTGAGTATGATGTTAGTTGTGGGCTTATCCTATATAGCATTTAGTTAACATCCTTTAGCTTTCCATTATTTATAATACAAGTCGTATGCACAAAACATTTAATTGTCAAACATAACACTACTGCATGTAGTCACTGACAAGTTTTTGTTTACCTAAATTGTATTTTTCTTTTTGATTTATTGTATTACATAAGCAATTAATTAAGTCAAATCTCCTCAGATATTCACTTTGATTGAAAACCATTGCTATTAGATTTTAAAGTATTTCTTTTTAAAAGACTTAATTTACTTATAATTAATCAGTTGTAAAGCCACTGATTCTACAAAGATAACTCAAAATATATTCATTAACTCATGTAATATAATCCTTAATCTTGTATTCTGTTTGTAATTATTAAAATATCTTTGAAAAATACTGGTTTGTTCAGGAAAAATATTTTACTAAAATTTTTAACATTTACTTCAATATCAGATAATATTTTGATGTTGAACAACAGAATAGAAAATTGTTTAGTAAATTGCTTCAGACAAATTTAGAAATAATAGTGAAATTCAGAAGGTATGCTGTGGCATGACTCAAGTAACACAGAATATGGACTCAGGAAAGGCAGATTTAATTCCAATTCTATTGCTGCTTTTGTGACCTTAGGCAAGTTATGTCGTCTCATTTAATCTTAGTCACCACATCTCTTGTGTAAGAGTTTTAATGTGACATCTAAAATCCTATCCAGTTGTAATAATTTAATACGTGTACTCTATGTGATAATTTCTAAACTTAAATTTATATACTAACTATATCTCACATCAAATACACTCTCTTTTGGTATTTAGATTAGTTTTATGACACTTAAAATTTATTTTAAACACATCATAGTCATAGTTGTGCTGTTATAATTATAATATGCCATCAAGTTATCATCAAGAGAATTATGGCCAAATATGGTAGGTCAGCATATAGGAGCACTGATGGATAAAGATTCCCTAATGTGATTCCTTCAAATCACAATGTCAGTTATGTTATAGAGTACTGCTTTTCTGCAGTACGTAGAGCAAGTTACTATCTGAACATAAAGGTTCTCTGAAGGTTGAACTAACATTTTATTTTGAAATAATTATTATTTAATCCAGACACAGCTCATCTGTTATATGTATAGGAAAGATTTCTGCTAACTGCTCATTTCTGCAGAGACTGGATGCTGTGCCCAGGACGAGGAGGGGGTCATTTAATGTTCCAATAATGGAAGCGTTGTGTGGATATAGTTGATGCTGTCTAATGTACCTTGAAATATGCCCTGAAGTAGATTTCTATTACTAGAGCCAAGGAGTTGCAAGAAAATGGATCTTAGTTTTAAGCAAATTAAAAATCCCATACCACTTCAATTCATTAGCAAAAAGCATGTTGACTGTTAAGATGAAAAATACGTAGATTTCCAATGTGAAGCAAAATGCATGTTAATGACCTCAGGTTGGTGGTAGTTAAGTTAATTAAGGTACTAGTGGCACTCTTGATATACAAGAAAATCTCATGGCACATGGTGATAGAAATATAACATGAACTTAAATTAGCTACAAGTCAAAATGATATTGTTCACTCTTCAAAAATATTGAAAAGAGTGTTAATTTTAAAGGTTGAATATTTTTTTTTAATTAAAGTTTATTGGGGTGACAATTGTTAGTAAAGTTACATAGTTTTCAGGTGTATAATTCTGTAGTACATCATCTATATATCACATTTCTAAAAGGAAGCTTATAGTAGCCAAAGTGACAAGCCTAGCTCATCAGGATAATCATAAACTATACATTTTACTTTTGGCACCAAAGACAACTCACTAGTCATGATATGTTTACCTTTCAAAATATCCACCTTTAAGTGATTAGTAATGAAAGTCTGTGCAATTGCAACCACTAAAATTCTTTTTGGCTCTACTTTTGAGATATCTCTAAAATCCAAGTACATCTTATCATGTATACTTGGTCCTGCTCTGCTGCCATCTGCTGTCTTTCTCATGTGGATTAATGTGCTATATCCTACCTACCGGGCTTCTCTTCTAGTTTTGTCCACATGCCTCCCACATGCTGATTCCACATTCAATATAGAAGCCAGAGTTATTTTAAAAAACATATTAGATCTTGTCACTCTGTTTGAAACACCGTTGGTTCTTTCCATTCTATTCAGAGAAAAAAAGTCAAACCCCTTTGCTAGCCTCTCGAAGATGATGATATGACCCTATTACCTCTCTGATTTATATTTCTCTTACTCTGCCCTGTTCACTCTGCTCCAGTTACAGGAGCTTACACGCTGTCCCTCGTTTGCACCAGACAATCTCTCAAACCGAGGGCTTTTTTTCTACCTGTTCCCTGTCCTCAGAACACATTTTCCAGATTTTTGTATGACTAACTCCCCAAGAAACTTCATGTTTTTGTTTGATAAGACTTGCCCTCATTAACCTATTTAATTTTTCAAACTGCTCACCTATCATATTCACAATTCCACCACTATTCTATTTTTGTTAACCACTCCTCTTATCACCATCTTACATTCCATATGGTATACTACTTATTATGCATATTGGTTATCGTCTGTCTCTCTTGGACTAGAAAAGGGATATTTGCAGCAGTGTGCTGGTAAATTGGCTCTTAAAAAAAAGATCTCATTTGAATTGTTTGCATGATTTTTATGCTATAAATATTCCACTGATTGCAGTCAATAAATGGCTCACAACCATCCTAAATAATTAACAATTTTTTTTTTTTGTTCACCAATATATCCCAAGAGATTGTTACATTCACATCTAGTGACAGATTTACATATGAGTTTATACAGCAATTTAGCAAGTTAAATTTTTGGCCGTGTCTTAAAATTAAGTCTAACATAGCCAGAAATAAATCAGTAATTTCTGTTCACTTATATCAAATTGAAAAAAATTAATCTCTAGCTAAATATTTTAATGATAGTAGGAAAGTAATAATAGAAATTATCTTCAGTCCTTAGGTTCGTAAATACTTGCATGTTTCTTAATTTTATAAATAATCAACATTCCATGCATCATATTTTCCATATGGGAAGCATTCACTGCTATGCTTTACAATCCACTGCACTATTTACAAACTTCATAAGATAAAACCTCATTCTCAAATTATCTCTCATTAAAATTACTTTATTTTTTTTATAGACAGTAATAAATAATTACCATCATGAATGCCTTTCATACTTTTCAAAGCAATGATTAAATCCCTTTTCAGATTCTTGATCTTGATCTGCATGTTAAAAATTAGCCTTTACACCAATTATTTTTAATCTACTCTGGGATTTGTTTTCCTGATGTTATTTCAGTTTTTTTTGTTTATTTGTTTGTTTTTACACAAATTAAAGATAGGCAGAATAGATAGATATAAAGTATACATATATTATATAGAGTTATAAAATTAAGTTGAATGACATGCCTATTATTATTTAATATAATTAACTATTTTTTCTGAGAAAGAAAATGCCACATGAATGACAAAATCAGAAAAAAAAGTGATATTTCAGATTTTAAGCAAAACATCTCTTAAAACATGTTTTAAGAGCCAATAACTTTTTTGAAGACAGCTTCTTACCCCACTGAAATTAAGCTAAATGTGCCCAATAATGATTTTATGTACAACACATCCTAAATCTTAAACAGATTATCCCAATCTCACAGGCAAAATTGTATGGATCACTGGTCTTGCCTTTGGGTAATCTGTAAAATGACTGACTATCTATGCATGTTCCCTGTGGTCCTGACAAGAGAACAGCCTACATATACATACATAATAAAATAACAGATAAAACAAGTAACAAAAACATGGACACAGCATTTTATTAGGATAAATTTCTGAAGATTATGTGCAATAATAACAACAAACAGTACTGTTAGCTATTTAAGTGCATCATCTTATATATCTCTCACAATTTGCCTGTTTTTAAAATTCCAGGAGTCCTGTAATTTCTAATCAATTTAAGAAGTAAATTTATGGGTTATTAAATCAACTTAATGGTCATAAACATCACTTAAGAGAATAAAATGGAATAGAGGAAATGAAACATAAAGGATAAAAAATATGAGAATGAAATGTCAATAGTAAGGTTTACCCCCTTTTCATTAAACATTTTTAGTCTCTGTGTGTGTGTGTGTGTGTGTGTGTGTGTGTGTGTGTGTGTGTTTTACCTGGAAAATATATTTCTTTCCTTGAGTCAGTAGTCAAACAGTTTTAATATCACTACTTTAAGGTACAGATCTAGGAGTGGATTAGTCATGAAGTTGGAACATTTTAAACTATATTATATGTTTTATTATGTGTACAATTTACCATCTCACTAAAAATATATACTAATTCTGATTACTTCATAATTTCTCCAACACTTGCTATTGAGGATTTATTATTGCTATACTGTTAGGTTAAATATTAATTGATTGTGGTTTCTCAATTTGTACTTCACCCTTACGCAGAATGCTGAGCATAAAATTTTTATTGGATTGTGCTTCATTTTCTCTATGTTCTTTAATATATATATTTTTCATTATTAGGAGTTCTTTAAATATCTAGGTATACTTAGATACCTTGGGTATACTTAGGTAGCTTTTACTCAATTATATATGTTGTAATTATTTTCTCTTAATTTTATCTTTTTACTTTATAATGCCAAATGATAAACATACATAACTAATTAAATACAATTGAATTCATGAGAATCTTCTCTGTTAAAGGCATTTTCATATTTTTAAAGAAATTTTTATATCATGTGGCCATAAACATATGCTATATATTTTTTCTAAATATTTTATCCTTTCCCTTTACATTTATTCTTTAATTCACTCTGGAATTTTTATTTTATTTTATATTTTATTTATATGGTTCAATTATTTATATGATTCAATATGGTTCAATTTAAGTCTCATATTTCACTATTTTTTCACAAACTTCTAAATGATTAAATGAAAAATTTGGTTTTTTTCCAGGTTGCAAATCAAGCTCTGTCAATAATTATTATCTATTCTTATATACATGGATCTCTTTGGTAGTTTAATGTATATTCCTTGCATCTAATCATTTGCAATATCATCTATTCCTTTGCCACTCTCTTAATTACTATGATGATATGTTAAGCATTAATATTTTGTCCTGGTACTTAACCTGGTGGGATTTTTTTTAAATTTAGTTTTATTTCATTCTTGTTATTAATTTATTTTTTAAACTTTTTGTGCTCAAAGTACATGGCCGCTATGATACCAATTTATATTTTATGTTATATATTTTATTTTGCCTTATGGTCAAGTGTATGCGATTTTTCCAACATTTTGATCTTTATCTCCCACAGCAAAAAGAATATATATCCTAGTTTGCTCAAAATTCCTATAAATCCTGGATAAATGAAAACAAAGCTTTCTTGAAATGCTAACTTTTTGTATCCTAGGCACTTCACTTAAACAAATTAATTAACCTTTGTAATCTTTAGTTTCCTCATACAAAAATTAGATAAATAAAGGTTGTAATGCCATGTGGTTGTTTTGGCATTTAAAATTAGCTAATACATGCCTAAATAATGCCCCGTCTGCCCGACCAGCAGCAGTGGTCTCTCATAACTTCCAAGCATAAATTCTCATGACCCAGTTATTGTGTACTGCCTAGCAGGACATTACATAGGACATTAGTTGTGGAACAGCTTCAGATCAGAGAAGCAGTCAGCCCTGGAGTTGACTTCAGCTTTCCTTTCAGGAGTATGTAAGTAGCCTGTCAGCAACACTTAACGTATGTTGATAGCTCCCATTTTCCACTGCGACTGCATCCAAGGAATACCAATTAGTCATTACCTGATTATCCAGGCGATATAGATATTTAGTCAGATATATAAATCTTAAACAGATTATCAACCATGTTGGATCTAGTATAGGTCAATTCTTAACAATTTCTTGAGTTATTGTTTCAAAGAGAATGTAGGGAATTAATTTCTTAGACATCATCTCTGTAGCTGAAGGATAGGCCGCAGAACCAGTTGTTACTCATTTTCCCCCCCATATTCAGCTTCTAGCTGAGTATTTATATATACCAAGTCTCCATAAATTAGTTAGTATTGTTACTAACTAATAAATTTAGTAATTTTGTATGTTTTCTGTTTGAAATGTAAAGCGTGAAATAAAAGCAATATCATATTTTTATTTTAAAGCAATTGAGGAATTGTATTCCTAGCTGTATAGTGGAAAAGTTCCTCTGAAGATGATTTTAATATGGCTAGCTCCTGGATAAACTGAAATAAACATGATTTTATTGTATTGTTAAGTTCACAGTAAGGGAGAGATCAAGGGTCCTTATAAAGAAAGGAAGAAAGGGAGAACAAAAGCAAAGAAAAAAGGAGAGGTGGAAGGAAGAAAGGAAAGAGGGAAGGGTACAAAAGCAAGAAAAAAGAAGAGGAAAGAGAAGGGGAAGGAAATGGGAAAAAATGGAAAAGAAGTAACAATGAGCTGGACCAAGAATAATGACACTCTAGAAACAAACATTTTCAGTTCTCTGTGGGATCAGGAGACTGACCACTTGAGACCATCACAAGTGAGAGAAACTGAATTTGAGTTTCCTATATGAAATCAACAGCCCAGTGAAAACTAGGTTTGTCTCAACTCATTAACACAGTTTGGATCCTATTTAAAGTATATTTAAATGCTTCCTATTTGGTGTTAAGATTTCTCAGTTTAAACGCGTATATACTCACAGATTAGATTCAACATAATAAAATAAACAAGAAAAGGAGCCACCATTAGTAAAAGTCAGAAAAATATACAGAAAATATTTAGGTCAAAGATTTTAAATAATTAATTTATAATATTAAGTTAGTATGTTTAATATGTTTAAAGAAATAAAAGAAGAAATGTAAGTAGTGAAGTTAACAACATATAATTAAAAATATTAAACATTTAGAAATGAGTAATGTATTTCTGAAAAGTAAAAAACAGTGTTTTTTTTTTTTCAATTAAAGTTTATTGGGTGACAATAGTTAATAAAATTTCATAGGTTTCAAGTGCACAATTCTGTAATATATCATCTATATATCACATTGTGTGTTCACTATCCAGAGTAAGTTCTCTTTCCATCACCATATATTTGATGCCATTTACTCTTATGTACCGCTCCCCTCTACCCTGACACTCTGGTAACCACTAAACTATTGACCATGTCTATGAGTTTTTTGTTTCTTCATTTGTTTGTCTTGTTCCTTTGTTGTTTTCAGTTTTATATCCCACATATCAGTGAAATCATATGGTTCTCGACTTTTTCTGTCTGATTTGTTTCACTTAGCATAATAATCTTAAGAGCCATCCATGTTGTGACAAATGGCACTGTTTTCTTATGGCAGAATAATATTCCATTGTGTATGTATACCACACCTTCTTTATCAAATCGTCTATCAAAGGACACTTCAGTTGTTTCCATGTCTTGGCCACTGTAAATAAAGCTGCAATGAACATCAGAGCACATATGTCTTTACAGATAAATGTTTTCAGATTATTTTGGGTAGATACCCAGGAGAGGGATTGCTGGGTCATCTGGTAATTCTATTCTTTATTTTTTGAGGAACCTCCACACTGCCTTCCATAGCAGCTGTACCAATTTGCAATCCCACCTCACACCAGTTAGAATGGCTATCATCAACAGACAAATAATAACAAGTATTGGAGAGGCTGTGGAGAAAAAGGAACCCTCATACACTATTGGTGGGTAAAGTAAAAATTTAATCGATGGGTTTAAAAGAAGACTATACCAGCTGATGAAAGAATCAGACATTATGTGTAATGTACCACAGAGAAATAAAAAGATGGAATATATTAAGGAGAGGTCAAAAGACACAGAGGTGAGAATAGAAGGTCTACAATACATCAAACAAATGTAAAAATCAAAATCTAAAACTTTTATAAAAATAAGGGATATCTTTATGACGATGGGGTTAGAGAAGGTTTTCTTAAACAAGACATAAAAAGCTAACTCAAAAAAAGAAAACCTCTTGTTCAAAGGACATCAAAAAGAAAAGATAAATCACAAAATGGGAAAAATTTTAAATGAATGTATTTTCAATGGGATTTTATCCTAAGAATATGAAGAACTCAAACCAAATAATTTTCAATAGAAAAATAATAATTTACTGAAAAATTTGACAAGATCATGTTAAGAAGTATCTCAGACAAAAATAAAACAAGAAAATAAATAGGAAACTAACAAATCTAATTAATAATTAAAGAAGTGCAAACTAACAGTATGATAGGATATCAATTTAAGTCCATTGGATTAGCAATAACCAGTAAATCCACAATGCCACGAGCAAGCAAATATATGAGAGATGGGTATTTTTAATGTAATTGTATTGGAATCAATTCTGAAAACAGTATAGCATCACTGCTTAAAATTGAAAATACAGAAGCTCCCTTAATTTAGTAATTCAATTTCTATGTAAGTACCCTAAAGAATGTCTTGTAGACATGTTATCAAGAGACTTTTTAAGAACACACCTGGCCATCTTGCTTAAATTAGTAAACAAATAAACAAAAACAAAATGGAAAAATAAAAATGGAAGCAACTCAAAAGTGTAAGAATACAAAAAAATGAATAAAAAGTAATGTTATAATCAAAATGACATATTTACATTAAATTTTAATGATTCATAGCGACATACAACATCATAGATGAATAATTGACATTTAATGTTGAATGAAAAATCAAGTAACATAGGACAATTCAGACTCAGATATCATTTTTTAAAGCTCAAGAAAATAAAATAAAAACTACATTTTCTTTTGGACTCATACATAGTTTATCATTGAGGTTTAGAAAGAAACACAGAAACTTATGCATGGAGGACAGAAACAGATTAATACAGGGCATTAAAGGCTTACAGAATCCCACGAAGTGTGACAAAGCAAAGGCAGGGAGAATTGCACTGACCTGAGAATATTAGGAGGCTGCAAAAAATCTCAGGAAAGACTTAATTTAATTGGCTACTAAACACATCAATAGATGATTTATATTAAAATACATACATGCTGATCAAAATCCTCCTCTTCTCTTTGGAGATGGATGGGGTTTACTTCTGTCTTGCAAATATTACATGCTTCACAATATGAAAATCTAACCATAAAATGCTATTGGCAGTTGTATCAGGAAACATAGTTCAAGGTTTCTTTCCAATGAGACAGGCAAAACATAAAAACTGGTGAAATTGATGCTGTGTTGTAAAAAGATAATCTGGCACAACATGTTTTTTAAAAAATTAAACCAGTGCTTAATACAAAATTCAGGATTTTTCTTACCTCTGTGTAACATGGGGAAAATTGGAGGAACACATATATAGGTAGGCATTAATAATGTACTGGTATTTACATCGGGTGATACTTATTTCTATGATTCAGAACTTTCACTTACATTACATATCCATTTTAATGAATAAAACGTAAAATTACAAAATTTTAAAGACTGAAAAATATTTGATTTAAATATTCAAAATCGAAACTATACTACTGAATTATAAGTACATAGATTTAATTTGCTTTAGGGATAAATATTGTAAATAGCATCAGCACATATTTTAAAGACAAATATTTATGAAGTATTATATATGAATATATTAAGAAAGTGTTGTTTAAAAGTGTCCCATTTGAATGGAAAGATACACAAACAAATTACATTCTTTTTCTGCTCTGCTAAACATATTAATAATTACATTTTCTTTGTATCTCCACTTAGTTCCTTTTCTTGGGAAAAAAATTGATTGTTCCTAGAAACAAAGAAATATTGTTTCTTAGAAAAATCTTATTAAAAAGCAGTTAGCATGTTTAATAAAGAAATTCAGGTATTAATAACATTGTTTTTTCACAATAATATTATAGTTAATGGTACACATATTAAATTTCTTTTAGCTTATGTAAGATGCTTCCTTACTCCCTTCAAGCCACCAGACATAATAGGTAATTTCTGCCATATTGCTATTTCATAATTACCTAGAAATTAAAAAAAAAATAATATCTCTATTTTATAAAATTATAGTTATAGAATATATAAAAGAAAATCCAAGGGGATGTTAAAAAGCTTATTAAGACTTCCTGAAAACCAATTAAAATGGAATAATAATCATAGTAAGAAATTATCTTAATAATTAAACAACTTCTAGTTATAAAAATACTAATTATTTTAATAAACCCAAAGGACAAAAGCAAATGTATTGTCATTTTGAGATAATAGAACAAATTGTCATTGTTTTTAAATGGTAAACTATTGGTTTACCTTATAAGCAGAGAGAATCAGGATTGATATCGTGAGTATGAAATATTTCCTTCCAATAAAAATATATACTTATATTTTCATTTATATTTTTATATGTATGAGATATTTATTAAAATATTTCAGCAGATTTCCAAAAATCCATATTACTTGAAAAGTGTTATAAAACAAAGGCCTTAATTTTTTAAAAAAATACATGAAATATATGCTATTTCAATCAAACAGGCAGGCATCTGAAAAAAATGATTTTTCACTAGCCAAAACAAAACTAAACTCAGCTAAAACATCTTCATTTCTTTGGGTTTCACATACGCACACACACACACACACACACACACTCAGAGAGTGCCAAAAAATGTACACACATTTAAAAAAAGGAAAAAACTGTATTTAAATTACTCTGATGCACTTAGAGCACCTCTTATAATTGCAGAAGTCAAGTGTGACTTGTATTCATCTTTTGTTATCGGTATATATTGAGTATTACAATTTTAATACAGTTTTTTCCTTTCTTAAAATGTGTATACATTTTTGGCACCCTGTGTGTATACACACACACACACACACATATGTGTGTGTGTGTGTGTGTGTGTGTGTGTGTGCATAATTTACCTGACAAGATTTTAGCTATTAAAAGATGACAGATTCTATAGTGGAAAAGAAAAAAGAGAATAAAGAAAAACTGTTCGAACAACAGCTACTGCATAGCTATTCTCTGTTCACTTCTCATACTGAGTCCTTTTCATTTGCTGAACAAATAGTCAATTGTTGGTGGAATGAGTAGAGAGGTATTTAACAGTGCCAGCTACTACCACCTGCGGAAACTAATTAAATGTGATTATAAGGTAGTGAAAAGGTAGCAACATTATCATAGCCACTCCAAAATTCTTGGTTTGAGAGAGTGCCCAGAATTCCAGGCCATTCAACCAACAAAGACAAATTGTTCAACTCATACAGAAGGTATCTGAAGTAATTTATTTTGACCAGTGCTTTTTTGGCTCCTTATGGCATCAGGTAAACTAGTCAATTCATTATGTTTAATCTGATATCAGGTAATTTAAACCAGCATGGAAGTCAAATCAACTGCTATAATCCAACTTACTAGATATAATTTTTTTCTATAAAAAAGATTTGTTTTATCCTGGAAGATGGAACATATGCCATTTAAAGTATAAATTAGTCTCCTAAAGTAATTTGTATGATAAGACATTCAAATTTTTCAGTCTTGCAAAACAGTTCTAAATGAGTAGGGGTATCAGTATAAAGTTGTTAATCCCTCTAAATGTAAAGCAGAGCCCATTCAAACCAAAGCAATCCATTACTTTGTCAATATTACCTAATGTGACATTACCTGATGGGCACTGAAAATAGAGTCCTCAGAGAAACATGAAATGGAAATAATTCCAGAAATGGTAATCAGGTTGGCAGTCTTTCAGTCAATTCTCTTTTTTTATGTGTATGGAACTATAATTAATACTTCTAATGATTGAGTTTGGGATTGCCAATACAACATTAAAAAATATAAATAAATAAAAATATAAGGGAATTAAGGGAATCATTTTATGAATTCAAACAAAAAAAAAGAAAAAGAAAACAACAACATCTAAAAATGGAGAACAAAGAGTTCTTTTAAACCTAAGTTATCTAGGTAATTGCCTTGATTCTTTGTGGGCAATACCATATTAAGAAGGTGTACATGTTAAAGGAGAAACAGTTATTGCTGCTATTGGAGATAGAGAAGATCAGCATAAATATGTGAAGATAATTCCACATAATTACTCAACTGTATATCCATTTATGAAACAGCAAATTTATTAGCACATTAGATAAATAATCCCTGTGACTGTTGAAATAAGTTTTAAAATGCAACAGACAAACTGGATGCTAGACAAAGATATGTATGTTATATATTTAATGAGACAGACAAGTCATTTGCAAAGAAGGAAAAAAGGTGGGAACGAAGGAAGGAGGGTGAGTGGGGATGGCAAGAAGGAAAAGTGGAATGAAGGGTTTAAGATAACTTCATTTTAATTGTAGGTCCACAATAAATACTACGATGCCTGACAGCTTTTTAATTAAATGACTAAAAATGAGGCTTAGCCTCTAAAAAATATTACTCAAAAAGAGATTTTTTTAACTACTGATATATACAAAATGTTCCATGTACACTCTTTTTCTGTGTGATTTCTATGAGATATTGTCCTAAGAGATCAGGCATATAATACATCTAATACAGGCATATAATACATATAATACATCTTAAGCTCCACTTTTCAGACTCTTAGATTTGTATAAGTTGATAATGGAATGGAATTAAAGGGCATGAGAAGCTGGAATAGAACTTTGCTTTTTAGCCTGACATTCTAGGAATCTCCCCCCACCCCCGCTCTTGCTTTTTCATACACACATTTATTTATATAATTGGGATCCTGCATGAAATTTGAAATAAATTTGAATTCTACTTTTGCCAATTGATATTGCAGTGTATTTTCCCAGGTAACCATTTTTTTTCCCAAAGTAAAGTGTCATTTTGTTAAAATCCTTGCTATTTAATATTCTGTATTTGTACATGACTGTTTTTTTAGTTGTAGGTGGACATGTACCTTTTTATAGAGTAGCAATTAAAAACAACAACGTCACAGAGACCTAAATAAAGTAACTGCTTGTAGGAACCCAGCGAGAAAGAGGCAGTGAGTAGAAAGCATTTGCTGAAAGTTGTGTCCATTAATTCTTTTTTTAAAATTTATTGGGGTGACAATTGTTAGTAAAATTACATAGATTTCAGGTGTACAATTCTGTATTACATCATCTATAATTCTTTGAGAGCTGTCCTTTGAGAATACTCAATGCTGGTAGCTCCTCAATCGCATGGTTCGCAGGAAGCAGAGCAATTGTAAGTCTGGGATGAAATCTTTCTGCTCCAGCAGGAAAGGCAAACCCTAGACATTTATCGAGGGGGAAAGGACAATAATTAATGGACACAGAGCAATTTTAATAATTACAGCTACAGTGATGTCACTTAAAGACATAATTAGCACATGAGTAACAAAAACATAGGACAAACACTTGCTTATAAATACACTGTACTTTTACCACCCACTTTATAACTATATATGTGTTTTCTGGCATGGCATGTTTTATTGCTCCATTGTTTGTGACAACACTTATTTTCTGGTTTCCCTCTTTAAAAGTTAGGGAATTCTTCAGAATTCTTCATAACTTCTGAAGAGGTCTTTAGGTTTTGAATTTCAAACACTAACTGAGATAAAGGGTTTTCTCTTAAATAATGAAAGGCTCTCAACAATCTGTAATCACATCAGAAAGAGGACAGCTGCCACCAAGAGAATAGTTCAGAACTTCCTTTTCTCAGAAATATTTCTTCTTATGGAGGGATTCCCAAAGTTTTAGGAAAGCTTTTCATGGTACAGAGGGGCATCTTCAGTTCTTTAATGTTAAATATGTTTAATTTGGGAAACTTATTAGAACAGAACCATTTTAATTTGTATACTTTTTAGTATGTATGCTTTGCTTAATAAAAAGCCTTATTTAATATTAGGTTTATGCAAAAGTAATTGCAGTTTAGAAGATTAAAAATAATTGTAAAAACCACAATTACTTTTGCACCAACCTAATAAAATTCGTTATGTAAGACACTGTTTGATCCCATTCTGATAATAAACTAAAATCCTGGCGGAATTCTTGGCATTACTTGGCTGTTCTGTCTGATATGGACTCCCAGAGGAAGAAATAGTACTTTTCCAGAACTCGGAAGGTCCCCTGGTGGCTTAACTAAGCTTATTATATTACTATAAGTGGCTTTACACATTTCCAAAGTAGCCAGTAACCTGACTTCAAAAGTATGTATTAATTTGCCTATTCTTGAATTATATAAATGGAAATATACAGTGATATGCTTTGTGTCTGACCTATTTAATGAAACATATTTGTAATATTTATCCGTGCTGTAACCTGTAGTAGCCAATTGATTTTTCTCATTGTTGTATTATTTTCCGTTGTATGAAGAAACCACATTATATTTACCATTTAGCTGAGGATGAAGGTCTGGTTTATTATAAACAGTGCTATTTATTATTTACCATCTGAAGTAGTTTATTAGGTCAGTCTTAACAAAATATCAGACTGGGTAGCTTAAACAACAGAAATATATTACTCACTCTTCTGCAGGCTGGAAGTCCAAAATCCAGTTGTCAGCTAGTTTTATTTCTTCTGAGACCTGTCTCTATGTCTTGCAGATATGTCCTCATCTGCTATATCCTCACATGTCTTTTATTCTGTGCATGTACATGCTGATGTCACTCTCTCTTCAGGAACCCAGTCATATTGGATTAAACCCCACTTTTGTGACTTCATTTAATCTAATCATCTCTTTGAAGGACCCATCTCCAAATGTGGTCACATTAGGGGTTAAGTCTTCAACATATGAATGGGGGGGGTACAATTTAGTTCATAACACTATCACAATATATTAGTTTTAGTTTTCTAGAATTTTTTGATAAATCATATAGCATTTACTCTATTTTGTCTGTCTTGTTTTAGCTAGCATAATTATTTGGAAATTTGTTTATATATAGTACTTCAAAAATTCATTATTTTTATTGATTAGTAATATTTTATTATGTGTAGTATTTTACATAGTAGTATTTTATTATATTTTATTATGTTTTATTATATTGATATACCACAGTTTATTTACCTGTTATTGGATATTTCTAGTTTCAATTCTCACAAATAAAGCTACTGGAAATGTTTATGTACAATTATTGTAAATATATATAATAAATTGTAATTTAAAAAGATACATAATTTCATTTCTCTTGTGAAAATATGTAGGAGTAAAAATGATTCTATCACGTGGTAGATGTATTTTAACATTTCAAGAAATTGACAAGATGTTTTCCATAGTGAGTCTACCGTTTTACATTACTATCAGCAATACATGAATATTTCAAATCTATCATCTCCTTGCCAACACTTGATATGGTCAGAATACTTGAACCATTTCAATAACTGTGGGATGGTATCTCATTATAGTATCGATTTGCATTTCCTTAAATGCATAATATGAATAATACGTTAAGCATTGATTTATGTAAATGTTTGCCATCCACATATCTTTGGTTAATTATCTGTTCAAAGATGTCGTCCCTTTAAAAATATTTTGTTTAACAGTTCTTTATAAATTTCAGATTTAATAGATTCCTTATTCTAGTTCTTTATCACAGATCTGACTCATGAATAATTTTTTTCCATTCTGTGGTATGTCTTTATATACTTTTCACACTATCTTTTAAAGAGCAGAAGGTTTTAATCTTGGTAAAGTTCAAACCATTCTTTTCTGGACCATATCTTGTGTATTATATATCAGAAATGTTTGCCAAATGCAAACTGACATATTACTTCCAGAAGTTACATAGTTTTTAAGTTATACATTTATATTTGTGATCCATTTTGAGTTAACTTAGTATATGGTATTAAGTCTGTACCAAAACTCATATTTTACAAATGGATGTCAAATCGTTCCAGTACCATTTGTTGAAAAAAATATACTTTCTCTATTTAAGTTGCTTTGAATGTTTGTTACAAATAAGTCATCTATCTATCTTTGGTTGTATTTCTGAACTCTATATTCTGTTCCATTATCTATATGTCTATCTTAATACCATTTCCATAGTATAGTGATTACTGCAGCTTTATAATAAGTCTTAAAGTCAGGTAGTGTTGAGTACTCCATTTTTATTCTTCTTTATCAAAATAGTTTGGCTAATATAGGTTCTGTGGATTTCCAGAAAAAATCTAGAATCAGTTTCTAATTTTTTTACAAAATTCTGCAGAGTTTGGACTGTAATTTTATTGAATCTATAGATAAGTTTGGAGATAATTGATATATGAACTATATGTAGTCCTTTGATCCATGAACATCTTATAACTTCCAATTAATTTAATCTTCGTTAACTTCTAATAACAACATTTTATCATTTTCAGTATAGATGAATAAGAAGGTATATTTTACCAATAATTATATATGGAAATGGAAATCTATGTAAGTGAATATCACATACTTATGATTATACTACGTTGTTTGAAAAGACACACATATGTAGGAATATAAGTGAAGTGAAGGCATATTATACAATTTTGAAGTTTAAAGAATTTTATCGAGTTTAAATTCATTATACAAGAAAGAGAAACAGACATTTGTGGGATTATTATCTCTTAGTTGATGGTTTTCAATGTGACATGTTTTTTGCACCTCTGAAATCCCGTACATTTCAAATCTCCTTGAACATTCCAATAACAAGAACATATTTAATTTTTTTTAAATGTGGGAACTAAAATTTCAGTACCCACTTGACCCATTATTTTTTGTCAAATAGCAATTTATGAAATAAAACTCATTAAAACAAAAGCACATGTACTGCTTTTCACTATACATTGTGATATCATTTGATTTATAGTTTTGAGAAAGAAATGAATGCCTTGAGACAAAGTTTTGCTAGTTAAAAAAATAGTTAGGCTACACTGGTACTTAGTAAGGAATAGTGTTTTAATTACTTAGCATGAACTTGAGGTGTGTTGCCTAAAAAAAGGTGACGGTCATGTTCCTGGTGATTAGAAAATTTTCCTGCAAATTTCTGAAAACCATCAGTTTTTGAGGTAGTTAATGAATACTCATACTGAGTCTGAAACTGAAAAAAAGTTCTATAAAGCAGTAGAAAATAATACTTATACCTTGTCAATAAGAAGTGTGTATTTATGGGAGAAATACCATATACTCCAATGGAACAATTAGGAGTGGCATAAGTTTGAATGTAATTATGCTAAGTTGTTTGGAGAAATTAGCATGAAATTGGTCTAGAGTGAAGACCAGTGCATTGTGACTGGAAAGGTGAGTTCTACAAAGCAATGCTAGTTAAAATTAAGAGAATGCCATTGCTGAGTTAATTCTTTGCTCTTTTCAGATTAGTTTTACCACTCTGAGCTATCCTAGCTCACTCAAGTCTTCTAATTATGTTCATAGGAAGAAAGAAGCTAAAATGTTAATTTATGATGGTGTGATACTTATTCAAAAGTCTAACAGGGTTATAGTGTATGGAAAATTAAAATGAAATTTCCCTTGCCCTGTGTTAAAATTCTTGTTCATGTGAACTGACATTAAAAAATGAAAGTAAAACCTTTTGGGAGAAGTTAATTACACATTTCTTCCTACACCTTTCCTGTCAGATATTTTCTTATCATCATGTATATTCTTAGAGTTTTTAGGCATTTTATGAAAAATTTTCTATCCTTAGTTCTTCTAGGAAGATGGCTTTTGGCTGTGTGTTCAATGCATAAACATTGTACACTTCCACTTTTGGTTCTTTCCAGATAGCTCATAACAAAACAGTTTATCCACTGAGAAGAACTATATAGCTGGATAAAGTAGGAAAAAAAAAAGTAGTTTTGAAAACATCTGAAGAGAACTTCTGTGACTGTCAGAATTTGAGGGGTCATAAGCCAGGAAGAAAGGAAAGTTCTTGAACCAAAATATTGTACTTGCTCAAGTATTCCCTTTGAGTAATTTGCTAACTCTAAAGTGGAATGTAACACTCACACACTTCATTTCTGACACCAGATGTGTAGGTTTTGTTCCACACTGACCAGTTCTCTGACACAAGCTGGGTATTCTACAATTCAATTGAATTCTCACATTAACCAGAGTCTGTGCCAACACCATCAATTAAAAGCTCAGTCCCACAAGACTGTCCCCCAAACCTCCCACTTCAGATGCCCTTTGCAAGTAATAGGTCCCCAGGTTATCCACAACTTCTCTCCAACTTGGTTACCAATCAGAGGTTCCCATCACCCTCTTCTTAGGTTCTGTGATTTGATAATGACTCACAGAACCCAGGAAAACCATTTACTTACTATTACCAATGTATTACAAAGGATATAATAAATGATACAGATGAACTGTCACATGAAGAAATACATAGTTTGAGGTCCAAAAGTTCTCAAACCCAGGAGCTGTGTCCCATGAATTTGGGATATGCCACCCTCCAGGCATGTGATTGTGTTCACCAACCCATTACCTCTCTGAATCCCATACTTTAGGGATTTTTATGGAAGCTTCATAATGTTGGCATGATCTATTGTTAACTAATTTCCAGTCCTCTTCCCCCTTAAAAAGATGGGGAGTAGGGCTGAAAGATGCAAGTTTATAATCATGACTTGACCTTTCTAATGACCAGCCCCATCCAACTGTTGTTTCATTAGAACAAAAGACACTCTTATTACCCAGGAAATTACAAGGGTCGAGGAGCTCCATACCAGGAACTCAAGTCAAAGGTCAAATATTAGCAGAAACCAGGAGAAGAGATCACATTTCTCATTATCTCACAGGCAAGAAGCCTAAAGATTGACTTGGCAACAGACAGGACTTACAGAGTCAAGAGTCTAGAAAACAGAAGGAATAGAAAATTAACCCCAATTCTGTGCACTAATCCTCTTCCCAAACATTTGTAATTCCTAAACTGTGCATGGTGAAAAACTAAGAAGATCATCAGAATGTGACAAGAAAGACTGAATGGCACTTTTGTTATTCCTATAGTATGGGAGAAAAAAAAAGGAGAAAAGTGAAGAAGTAGCCTTAGTAAAATTTACAGGTTCTCAGTGTGGGACCCCTCAAGATCTGCAACCTAAGATTAAGTTCAAATCAGAGGTAGAACAAGGTTTACAAAGTTTGACACCTTGACTCAAGCCATTTTAGTCTGGAATGGATTGAAGATCTCTTCCTACTGACTAACAGAGGACAGGGTGAGAAAGAAAAAAATATCATCCAGCGCCTCTGTGATCTTTCATACAAATGTTTGGCATGCAAAAAAACATTGCTGGGTATACTAAGTAAAAAAAAAAAAAAAAAAAAAATCAGGAAAAAATAAGACAGGAGGAATAGATACATGAGAAGATCCAAATGTTGGAAATATTACAAATTGACTTTAATATTCCCAAATGATAATGGCATGTGTCAATTATTTTTAGTTTAGCCACAATATTCAGTGAAAGAAAGCACCGCATATACCAGAAACCCAGAAAATAGACCTGTACATTTGATATGAGGATGCAAAAAGGGAAAGGTATAAATGGAAATGGTGGATCACCCTTCAATTTTATGTCCTTTATAAAAGGTAACCTTATGATAACCTTGCTTCCCCTTACAGCAAGTAGAACTGCATATGGATGTGTTGTGATGGAAATGAACCTTGTGGAAATAAGACTTATCTTCATAGGGCTGGCATTTTCAGTGGCTTGTTTTTTTAAAACAATCAGGGGTCCAAATGACACTCAGAGAATTAGCTTGGCATAGTAGGTAATGCGGCGAGTGTAGTTTATGTTGAGAATCAGCCCTAATGCTTTTTGCCTTCACAGCTAGCTTCTTTTTTATCAGAACACGCGTAGCTTCTATAGGTTCCCAAGGTTTTTACATTAGGAACTGCTGTTTTCGGATGTCATCGTCTTTATTTTGAAAAATCCATCAGGGATTACAATTACTGTTATCTTTGGTGGTCTCTCTTATTAGAGAGGTAAATAAATCACAGCCTATATTTTATTTATTTGTTTATTCTCTCTCTCTCTCTCTCTCTCTCTCTCTCTCTCTCTCTCTCTCTCTCTCTCTCTCTCTCTCTCTCTCTCTCCCCTTCCCTCCATTGGAATATACAATTCAGGAATATTTAGTTTTCAATATCTGGAACACACTATGCCAGGCACAGAGAATTTGTTAAATACATACCTGTAAATCATTCCATCGATCAGAAATTCTTTCTTTGACCTATATAGCATACTGACCAGTACAAGCTTGTTTTTTTATTGGATACATTTTTTAAAAAACTGAAACCACCATATACTTTGAGACTTGCTTATTAACATAACTTTTTCATTTTCAGTAGCAGACAAATATGAATATATTGACCAAAAAGTCCTAAAACAAATGTAAACATTTAAACTGTCTAAAGTCTGCCTTCACGGCTCAATAATCATCTACAAAACTTTAAGAAATATACCAGTAAGTTCCATGCTCCTAAAACTTAGAAGTAGTTATCTTATTAATATCACACAAAGGCCTGTGATTTTAAGCTTTATAAAATTTACCAAAAAAAAAAAATGAATTTTTGCTTTTCATAAGCAAAAAAAACCCAAAGTACTTCTCCATAGGCAAATTTCATATTTGTCACATGCACAAGAGATATCACAATATTTTCACATTTATAATTTTATGTGATCTTCAAAGCATTTTAAGGTACAAATAGATATGATTATCCCCATTTTAAAATTCAAAAATTAAACAGAGAAATATAAGTGCTATTCTAATGTCAGATAGATGATAAGGTTCAAATTTGGAAATAATGTAGCTTTTTCTTAGTTACATTTAACAATATATAATACACTGTTTCGTAGTTTCAGTTTTTCAGCAAAAAGGATAACAGCTGCCTACTGTTTTGTAACATACTGTATATGTAGAAAATTAGTACTCATATATTTTATTCCATGGCTATTACTTTCTTGATTTTCATGGCAATGTAATGACATCCTGAATTTGCTTTGTGATCAAATGGTAAAATTCTAAGTGAATTAAATAACATTGCTCTGTAAAGGCATTCAGAAACTTCAGAGCAGTAGATTAATATAACAAAAATTTAAATATAGACAGTTTCTGATACACATTTACTCTATAATGTTCCTTTGAACTGCACCATGACAAAAAAAAGTGTGATACAATATAGATCATATTTTCCCATAGGACAACTTATAATTGGAGGTGCAATTCCTGACTTAGGCATGATAGTGTTATAGAATAAATTGCAGTACCTAATTTTTTTTCTAATAATGCAGAACAGTAAAATTTCATTCCAAATATTAAAATATGCAGTTTCTGGTGTTTGGTACATGTCCAATAAATGTTGAATATGATGAAATTGATCACCAATCTATGCTCAGAAGTTAGTATATTAAATTGCAACTCCATGTTTCATCACAAATTTTACCTAAAATGATCTGCATCAATAACAAATATTGGCATATAATTTGACTGATTGTATGCAGTTACACTTTCAGTTTTAAATATTTATTAAATTGCAATGTATATATTGTAGTGCACTCATTTTATGTAATGTTTGATAAGTTTTGATATATATGTGTGTGTGTGTGTGTATATATATATATATATATATATATATATATATATATATATATATAGTCACACAAGCACTACCTTAATCTAGATATACAATACTTTAGTCAATCTAAATATTTTTTTCAATTCCCTAACTATCTTCAACCCCAGGTAAACACTGGTCTGTTTTTTGTCACTATATATTCATTTTACTGGTTTTAAAATTTCGTATAAATGGAATCATACAAGTGCATCCTTTTCGGTCTTACATCTTTTCCTTACTAAGATGACATTTCTGGCCCCATTTATGGTTTCATCTATGTTTCTGAGTATATTACTTGTTTAGTCATTTACAAGTATATTTACTAAGTATATACAATTTGTTTATACATTTAATGTTGATGACTATTTAGTCATTTCAGTTTTTGACTATTATGGATAAACCTGCTGTGCATATTGTGTACAAGACTCTGTGTGGACATATGGTTTCATTTCTCTTGAGAAATACCTAGGAGTGGAATTACTGGGTCTTAATGGTAAGTATAGATCAATCTTTGTAAGAAATTGCCAAACTGCTTTCCAAAGTGGCTGAGTCACTTTATACTCCCACAAATAGTATATGAGGATCTCAATTTCTCCACAGTGTCACTAACATTTGGTATTACTGGATTTTTAAATTTTAGACAGTGTGAAGTGTGTTGCAATACTTCATAGTGTTCTTAATTTTATTTCCCTGAAGACTAACGATGTGGAATAGCTATTTAAGTACTTTTTGGCAATTTGTATATCATCTTTAGGAAATTGATTGTTCAAATCTTTCACCAATTTTAAAATTCAGACTTTTTTATTATGCAATTATAAATGTTCTTCATATTTTGTATATCAGCCCTATGTCAGATATATAAGATGTGCATTGATGTGTGTGTATGTGTGTGCATGTGTATGTATGCATGTATTTGCTGTTTTCTTTTGCTTTGTGACTTACTTGGATTTCTGTTATAATTTTTATAAATGTCTATAATTGAAAAAATTTTATATTTATGGCTTTTCACGTTCTATCTAAATATCATTTGCAATCTCAAGGTCGTAATGGAATAGTCCTATAATTTCTTCTAATTTGTTTTATAGTTTTAGCATTTGTTATTAAGTCTAATATCCAGTAACTATTTAAGTTAACTTTTAGTTAACTTATACACTTTAAGTTAACTTTTTGTGTATGTAATTTTAATTTTACTTGCCTTCTATTTTCTAGTGTTGTCTTTATATGTTCCAACTTCACTAAGTGAAATAAGTCAGACAGAAAAAGTCAAGAACCTTATGATTTTACTCATATATGGGATATACTCATAAAACTGAAAGCAACAAACAAACAAGAAACAAAAAATCATAGACACAGACAACAGTTTAGTGGTTACCAGAGGGTACATGGATCATATTGAAAGTCCTCTAGGATCAATGCTAAGAATACCTCTCTTTACTTAAAAACGATACTAGCAATGATCTTCCTTCCTCACCGCCTTCATATCTTTTGAATATATAATCTAGTTGTATTTATCAGCAACATGTCGTAAAATTCTAACCGCGATAGTATGCACAATAGACAATGTTCTTAAAAAGTAACTATTTTAATATGTATATTGTGAAGGAAAAAGAGGAATTCTCATTAACTCTAATTTTATATGCAGAAGAGAGAAACAGCAAAGATCTGTCAATTATGTGTCTGATTTTATATCCATTATATAATGAGATAATCTAAGTTAAACATATAATTGCACACTTTGGCTGAATTCACTAATCGCATTAAATACTTAAATAACAATCCTTTAGCTTTATCTATACTTTAAAGACAGAGTCAAGGGTTTTATTTCCTGAATCTAAAGGTCTAACATTGTCCTTTGAAGGTTTAGGCTTCTGGAATATTAAAGTTTTTTCATGTAGATCTTGCAGTTAAGCAAACACAAGTATGGATAATTTATATTTTTCAGTAATCCGTTTCCTTCTCCTCATATGCATACTTCAGCATTATTTCTTCCTCTAATATTTTATTGAACAAATTTACATAGGAAATAAGATTCCATGCATTTCTTTGCCTTGTCTATTTATTACTAAATCAAATTTTAATGTTTTATTAACATTTCAGTTTGGAAATCTGAAATATTTTCTAGTGTATATGATGGGAAGACCATTACAATAAACATTAATCATCAAAGTTAGGCATAAAATTTATGAAATTAATATAACCCTAAATCCTAATGGCACTTTTCATTTATTGAATATCAGTGCAAAACCAGAACTTTTCTAATTGCTTTATCTTAGCTCATTTAATATTTACAAAGTTTCCTCAAGATAGGCATTTTTCCCATTTTATAGGTAAGTTTCAAGTGTTTTAAATAATTTTTAGTAAATCATTTTAAATAAAGTGTACTAGGTTATACAGTTATTCACCTTGTAATTCAGCACTCTATTAAAAAGTACACTTTGTTGAACATTTTATTACATTACATTGCACAATTTTAGCAAATTACATTTGTGTGTAACTTTCTTTAATCTTTTGAAATAATTTTTTAATATTTTTAGTTACAGTTAACATACAATATCATATTATTTTCAGGTGTACAACATAGTGATTAGACATGTATATAATTTACAATGTGATCCCCCAATATATTTAGTACCCATCTGACACCACACATAGTATTACATTATTGTTGATTAAATTCCTTTTGTTGTACTTTACATAACTATTTCGCAACTACCAATTTGTGCTTCTTAATCCCATCCCCCTTTTGACCCTGTCCCCCAACCCCATCTCATCTGGCAATCCTCAAAATATTCTCGGTATCTATGAGTTTGTTTTCATTTTGTTTGTTTGTTTGTTTTGTTCTTTAGAGTCCACATATAAGTGAAATCATATGACATTTGTTTTTCTCTGACTTATTCCGCTCAGCATAATACCCTCTAGGTCCATCCATGTTGTTGCAAATGGCAACACTTCATTCTTTTTTATGGCTGAGTAATATTCCGTTGTAAATATGCACCATCTCTTCTTTGTCCTTTCATCCATTGATGGACACCCACGTTGCCTCCACATCTTGCCTACTGTAAGTAATGTTGCAATGAACATATGGATGCACATATCCTTTTGGAGTAGTGTTTCAGGTTTCTTTGGGTAAATACCCAGAAATAGGATTACTGAGTCCTTCTTTTTCTCTTTCTATAGATTTTGTTTAAAGTCTACTTTGTCTGGTGAAAGTATCTCTATCCCAGCTTTGTTCTTCATTTCCATTTTCATGAAATATGTTTTTCCATCTTGTTGCTTTTAGGCTGTGTGTCTGTCTTTCGATCTAGTCTCTTGTAAGCAGCATATGTAAGGGTCCTGTTTTCTTATACATTCAGCCACTTTACATATTTTGATTGGAGCATTTAATGCATTTACATATAAAGTACTTATTGATAGATATGTAGTTACTGCCATTTTGTGATTTATATTTTTTTATCTTTTCTATCTCTCTTCTCCTCCTCCTCCTCCTCCTGCTCCTCCTCCTCCTCCTCTTCCTCCTCCTTCTTTGTCCCTTTGCCATTTCTTATAATACTGGTTTGGTGGTGATAAACTCCTTTAGCTTTTTCTAGTCTGGGAAGCTCTTTATCTCTCCTTCAATTCTAAATGATAGCCTTGCTGGGCAGAAGAATCTTGGTTGTAGGTCCTTGTTTTATATCACTTTGAATATTCCATGCCAATCCTTTCTGGACTGTAAAGTTTTTGCTGAGAAATCTACTGATAATCTTATGGGATCTACCTTGTTGGTAACTAACTGCTTTTCTCTTGTCACTGTTAAGATTCTTTCTTTGTCTTTAACCTTTGGCATTTTAATTATGATGTCTCTTGATGTGGGCCTCTTTGAGTTCATCTTGTTTGGGGCTCTCTGTACTTCCTGGGCTTGTATGTCTATTTCCTTTGCTCGGTTAGAAAGGTTTTCTGTATTTCTTCAAATAACGTTTCAATTCCTTGCTCTCTCTCTTCTCCTTCTGGTACCCCTATGATGTGAATGTTGGTGCACTTGATGTTATCCCAGAAGCCCCTTATACTATCCTCATTTTTTGGATTAACTTTTTTCTTTTTGCTGTTCTGTTTGGGTTTTTTTTTTTTTTTTCATGCTACTTTCTCTTCCAAATTACTGATTCAGTCCTCTGCTTTATCTAATCTATTATTGATTCCCTCTAATGTTCTTTATTTCAGTTATTACATTCTTCATTTTTCCTGGTTATTTATTACGTTTTCTATCTCCATTTCTATTTTTCCTACCTCTTAATTGAAGTCCTCCCTGAGATCATTGAGCATCATTTTGACCAGTGTTTTGAACTCTGCATCTGGTAGATTGCTTATTTCCATTTTGTTTAGTTCTTTTTCTGGAACGTTGTTCTGGTTGTTCATTTGGGGCATGTTTCTTTGTCTTCCCATTTTGACTGCCTCTTTGTGTTTGTTTCTATGCATGAGGTAGAACTGCTATGTCTCCCAATGTTAACAGAGTAGACTTATATAGTATGTTGTCCAGTTGGGCCCAGTATAACAGTTTTTCTGGTCTCCTGAGCCAGGTGCTGTAGATATGTCTCCTGTGTGGGTTGTGTGTGCCCTTTTGATGCAGTTGAGACTTGACTGTTGTTTGCACATCAATGGGAAGGATTGACCTTTGAGCTGATTGGTTGTGAGGACTGACTGTAACTACAGTGGAGGAGCTATTGTGCAGAGGCTGACCCAATGGAGCAGGGTTTGTTTTAGCAGGGATCTGTGCTTGCCTAGTCAGCCCTTTGGATGTGTCATCTGTGAAGTCACTTAGGTGGTGTGCCAGGTCAGTCTGAAGTGTGCCGGTCCCAGGGCCCACTGGGAGGAGCCCTGAAGCAGTCCAATTTCAGCTGCAGCCTGTGCCTTGCGCAGGGCTACCTAGAATGAGCTACAATGAAATCCACTATGACTGCAAACTGTGCAGAGCTTGGAGCCTACTGGGAGGGGCTAAGCTGTGGACTGAGACTGGCTGCTTCTAGTGCTGGGAGTGGGGTTGCTTACCAAATGGTATGTGACATGCCCAGGCCAGATGTTGCTTATTTGTGGTTTGTGAACCTTTGAAAGATTTTAGGTATGTCTGCAGCATGAGCCAAGACAGGCCATTTGTATGGGAAAGGAACTGGAAGCAGCTGGGTGGGCCTACCAGTTAGGTAGAATGAGGTCTCAGGGAATCATCAGGGCAGGGCAAAGAGTTTTAGTCAGGTTGAAAGATACTCAGTTATGGAGCCCACCTGCATCTGCACGCTGGGTGGAGGGAGGGCTCAACAAAGGAACAATGGCTTCTTCTAGCACTTTTGTATGGGATAAAGCTGCCCCTCCATCCCTCGACCTGGAGCCAGACTGTTCAGTTACTCCCTATATGTCCCTGGTGACTTTTGAGCTGCTGCCCCAGCGCTAGCACTCAGAGTGAGGGAATCCATCAGTATGTAAGTCCATGTGCATGGTTTTTAAGAGGAATACCTGGGATTCCTGCAGCCTTTTGTTTCACTCAGTCACAATCCTTGCTGGTTTTCATAGCCAGAAATTGTGGGGACTTTTCTTTCCAGTCCTGGAACTCTGTGCTGGGAAGCGTAGTGTGAGGCTGGGACCACTTGCTCCCCAGGGGGTCCACTATAGCTAAGATATCCATCCCAATTTTTAACTGCCACATGTGGGTTTGGGACCAGCCCATTCTGCATGTCTATGTCTCTGCCTTGCCTACCAGTCTTGCCTTGGCATCTGTATATCCTCAGTTTTAGGACTTCTGCTCATTTAGACTTCAGGTGATTTTCAGTGATGGTTGTTGTACAGTTAAATTGCGATTTTGATGTGGTTGTGAGATGATGTACTGTGGGGACAGAGTCCCAGAGAGCAGTTTCCAGGCTCTTGACCTCACGTGGAAAGGAGCTGGCTCGGTTATTAGATGGCCATCAGTTGTTACTGGTTAGCAATCAGCCACTAATATAAATGTCGTGGCTACGCTACTGGGTTAGTTGTTTCGTTGGCAGAGAAGCGGACAGCAGATTGCGGATCGTGTAGCTCCTGCTTCCTGTGTCTTCAACCTAGTCGCCAGCGAGTATATAGTGGTATGAATCCCCATCAGCGGTTCCATTGGTGTTCCTTTTTGGCCTCACCATATCCTGTGTTCTTGTGCGGGAAGTGGGAGCTGAGATCCTGCATTACATGCACACACAGCATTTTCCTACTCTACAATCTTGCCTGGTAAATCTCTTTAACTTTTTTAAACTATAGAAATATGAATGTTAATATTACTTCCTTCAAGCACATATGGATAAAATTATCTTTCCTTATTATCTTTGAGATGGAATTGGGAACTTTTAACAGAAATTTAAAAAACTAGAATTTTACCCAAAGAAAAGTGTTAAAGTACATGACAATTTCAAGTAATAAGAATGGATTCTTGATACACAAATACAAAGTGGATAATCTCTGACAACTGTGAAATTCTGTTCCTGGTATTTAAGAGGAAGAATCAGGTTTGACTCCAAAAGAGGGATGTAACGTGTGGATTTAACAGGCTCTTGACAATTGTTTGTGTAATCACCAAGAATGATTTTTCCAAAGGAACTTAAACAGAAACACAGTAAAGCAATGTTGATCCCATCATGAATTAGAAGAGAAAGAAACAAGTGTATCAATCTCTTGAAAAGGTACCATTGGATTTCACGCTGTAGTATTGTTCATATCAGGTTTGTTATACAACACATTTCAAAATAATCTTGTAAATTGTCTAATCCCTAAACACAGAGAAGTTATGCTGGGAGGTACGAATGCTGAAACAACTTACGTATAGCATGTCAGTCTCAAGGAGAACTATCAACAGACATCAGACATTTCTTCATATGACTGACATCATTATTTATAGAAGATAGCAAATCTGGCAAAAGAGATGTGGGACACAGCTCCAATTATACTTTAGCACAGTGTTTGGCCAGTAGCCTGTAACAACAATGGTAAAAGCAATTGAAAGTCATGTTTATTTCCATGATTGAAAGCAAAACACAAAGACAATCAAAGAACTAACAACATCAACAACAAAAATCATAGTATAATAAAATTTCTCAGCAAAGTTAAAATTGTAAAAAAAATTACTCAAGAGAAGAAAAATGGTAACAGCACAACATTAAATATACATTTTTCTAAAACATTAAAATTATAGGTAGTATATTTCCATGTACAGTCACAGTTTTCACCTTTTATATTACCTTTCATTTAAATTATGGACATGATTAAAATGTATGTAATAGAATATTTGCTTAAGCAAGTAGATTTCCATATTTTACCACAAGATCCTTCTAGAGAGTAGTTCGATTTATGTGACAATTACATCTCTAGAGAATAACACAATTTTAAAACCTAGTGGGGAAAAAAAGGTCTGTTAGTGTAAACGTATTACACGTTCAAAGGGAAATTTATGTTATTTATCTAATCCAAAGGTAAACCAAATAAACTTGCTATCAACAAGCTCTGCCTGGATTTCAACTGAACTTCAGATTAATCTTCTTTATAATGATCTATTTATTATTTTAAATCCTTTGATTTTTAGGCTTGTATAATATTTAGGAAGACTATATTTATTCAGTTGTCTCACAATTTAATTCCCTCTTCTCCGCTTATGTTCTCTCTGTTTTGCCAGAATTAGATAATTTTATTCCAAGTCAAATCAGAGACATCATCTTCTATATTTGAGTGTCTGCCTTGAAGAGCAGAGGCACTTATATTTTAAATTTTCATTACTTCTCATTTTCCTAATGCCTCACGTTTCCCACAAACACATTGTGTTCTCCCTGGGTGCTCCTCCCATATGGCCCCCTGTATAGCATGCTGCACCTCTCTCTTCTGAGACTGGTGAGTATAATGCCTTTCTCTCACTTTCATATGCCTCTCCGTAGTGTTATTCTGCACATATCTGACTGATTATTTAAAAATATACATATCTTTATATAACATATCCATTCCTTACATCACAATTGGCGAGGAGGATAATGATCTATGTCAGGGATGGAAAACCTCACTAAGGTGCCATTGGACTTATTATGATTTTCTTGTCGGCTCTTCCAATTGGGTTCTATCATTTGGGAGGGTCTCTATCCTGCTGGTGTTCCTGTGTGTTCCTGTGTGCTGCTTTGTATTGCTTTATATTGTTCCTTCTGTGTGCTGCCAAGACTCCCCACCCTGAAGTATAAATCTTGTCCCAACCCCAGCAGAACACCCAAGGATTCTGTTTCCCAGCTGTAATTCTGGCAAGGTTGTGGGGGGAGTCATCTTATCTCACCTCAAGACACAGAGCCTCTGGATAGATTGGCTATTATTTCAGTGCCCTACCAGGAACCCTCACTTAGATTAATTAGGGGAGAACCCCTGTCAGTGGTGTCTTGGTTAAGGTATTACATAGTTGCATGGAGCACTGAGTGTTAGCCCAGAAAACAGATAGGGTAGGTGTGTACTAGAGTATGGGCTGGGTGAACCTTTCCACACCACTCAGTGTGTCTTTATGTGACACTTATGAAGGAAAAGTACTGCTACCTTCCCATTTGGTGTCAGGATTGTCCCTTCCCTTGAGAGTCCGTGATGTTGCCCAGATGTGTCGATGCTACTGGCTGGCAGCCCCTTCTCTGCTGCATCCTTGCTGCTGTCCCCCAAAGGGGATCTGAGATGGGGTATCTCAGATACCACCCATGAAGATTTCAAAAAGGGAAAGGTCACTTTAATCTGGCGCCCTTCAAACACCTGAGGGGGCTTCTCAGCTCATTGAGATTATACATCTTCTGGTTAATGTGTTTGGTCACTTGTAAGTGTTGCTACCTATTGATATACCAAGAGTCTCCTCCTTAAAATTAAATTGTCACACACACACACACACACACACACACACACACACACACACACAAATGAAAGGCAAAGTTGAGGCCACTATTTATCTCCTGGATGTAGACCCCAGCCCCCCTAAGGTTGATTGGGGCACTTAAAGAGGAAGTCTGTCACTCAACAGGCACTACTTGGGACACCAGGAGATTGTCAGAGAAGATTCAAGGGGTGGGGGGGAGGAGCCACCTAGAGATACAGTTTTCACTAAAAGATTTTTCTTAAGACAAAAAGAAAATGGGGAGGGGGAAGGAAAGCGACTGATTATCCTTGTGGTGTGGCATCCCAGAAAGAGGCTACTGCTAAGACACACGTTAGCTAGTGCTGAGGTCCCTTCCTCTTCTCCCTTTTCCTCTTAGCAGCCAGAAACAACAACTGAAATTTACAGTTTTTGGTGGCTAAAAGCCAGAGAGAGAGAGAGAGAGAGAGAGAGAGAGAGAGAGAGAGAAGGAAAGAAGGAAGGAAGGAAGGAAGCAAGGAAGGAAGGAAGGAAGGAAGGAAGGAAGGAAGGAAGGAAGGAAGGAAAGGAAGGAGGAAGGAAGGGAAGAAGGAAGGAAAGAAAGAAGAAAGAAAGGAAGAAAGAAAAAGGAACTTTAAACTTTATGTACTGAGTAAATGTTAGATCTATTAAATATAAGACCAGCACTAAATAACTGATTTAAAAAACAGACCCTTAGATACAAGGGAAGGAAATAGAAGGTAATTAAATAAATTGTATTTAATTATATATAATATATAATAAATAGTATATATATATATATATATATATATATATATATATATAATATAACTAATTTAAAACAAATTTTCGTAATTTGATACAATTAGAAATAAAAATTTATATACTAAGTGTATATGCCAAAATAATTAATATGACAAAAGATAGAAAGAAAATTGTCTATGTTCTGTAAAACTTATAATCTAACTTAACTTTTGTATTTGTTAAAATTCATCAATTGACAAACTTCATGGACTTAATCAATACTGAGGCTCAAGTTATAATTATACTTAGGGATCCACTAAATTTAAACATGTACCCTTATAATCTTAAGAAAGTAACTAAATATAAAATGGATATGCCTCACATTAACTCTAACCTTGCCTAAATTTCCCTTGGTCACAATATCTGGATTCCTGATGCAAAACAGTACCCCTCTTGGCCTCATGCTGTATGCCAAAAAAAGACTGGCTACCTAATGCACTTTCCTGAAAAGAGAGGCTCTCATGGACCCTGAGCCTGTGGTCTTCCACACACAGTTTCCTATACTGTTTCGGGTCACAGAAACAGTACTCCACAAGCTTGGCACTGCTACGGAAGCCTCCCTAAGACAGGATGGACCCAAATTTGGGCCTGTCCACCTTCAGGAGAAGGTGACTTCCCTTGTCCTCAATCCCTTCCCAGATGTCAAGATGTTGAAGGAGGTCCCCACTCCCCCAAAGCCTTTGGCTACCTGAGGAGCCCCGTGAGATTAACTGAGTGAACAACAATGGAAGCTTATGGCCTATACACATGACACTGCTAAACATCATATGATGGAGCTAAGGGAATGTTGCTGCTTTCCATCCCTTAGCCTGAACTTCCCTAACAAAGGGAAGGATCCAAGAAACAATGTACTCGGCCAAACTTCAGACAGTCACCTTAGCACTGGATGCTCTGGCCAACATGGCCTCATTTTTACATTTATTATTGCCTAAAAATTGGACTATTGCCTAAAAATTGTCCCCTTCAGAGTAAAAACGAAAAAAAGAAGAAAAAAAAGAAAAACCTCTGGGAATGACTTGCCTCACAGATACTCAAAATATAAATCAAAATCATACATGCCTCTTGCTACACTAGGACCACAATACAGGACACACTTTGTAATACCTTACATAAGGAGTATTAGGGCGCTCCTATTTCCTTCGGAATTATAGACATTGCTGGTAGTACCCAAGATACACACTTCACTTATTAAAATACGCAATGTTGTATTGCCTTGGAAAAGGCAGTCAATATAAATTTTATGTCCCTAAGAGATTCTAAATATTAATAGCTAATTTATCTAATAGCTATATAATGGTCTACTAAGGATTCTGTACCCAATTGCAATGTGTGAGGGAGTTTTCCCCACATCACCTAGTAATTCTCAGACAACAGCTAGGTGTCCTCCTACAATTCAATTCAATTCAAATCTATACAGAGATAGCATCAGGTTCCACAGGTTAAGGGTTCAGTCCTACATGACTACCCCCCATTTTAGATGCCAATCACAAACCCAGGTTATTGTCTGTGCTTCTGATTCTCCTATAAATCAGAAGTTCCCAGGACCCCCTCCTTGGATTTGATTAATTTGCTCATGTATCTTAGATAAACCAGTTTAATCACTAGATTACCAGTTTATTACAAAGGATATCAGTGGATACGAATTAACAGCTAGATGAAGAGATATCCTGAAAAAAGTCACATCTGTCCTTAGGATGTTTGTAGCTCAGGTAGGTGGCATGTGAATGTGTTCTGCTTCACCATCTTGGAAGCTCTCTGAACACCCTCCTTTTGGGTTATATTGAGGCTTCATTAAATAGGTATAATTGATTAAATAATTGGCCATTGGTGATTGATTCAACTTCCAGCCCCTCTTCCCTTCCCAGAAATCAGGGGGTGATACTACATTTTCAACTCTATCTTTCGTGGTTTGTTCTCTTGGCAACTAGACCCCATCTTAAGGTGAAGTCCAAAAGTCACCTCATTAACATAACAAGAGACATCTTTTAGCTCTCACCCCTTAGGAAATCCCAAGAATTTTAGGAGCTCTGTGCCAGAAACAAGGACAAAGACTAAATGCATATATTTATTATTATATATCACAATGTCAAACTCCTCAAACAACTGTTTTTTATAATTTCAGTCTAACCAATAAACCTCCAAAATTATCCTGTCCCAGAAAGTTTCTATATTACTCTCATCCCATACGACTGGAGGCAGGATCAAGTATGCATACTCTCCTGGATCTCATTAACCATAGATTTTCCCGCAGCCCAGGAAGCTACTCATTTGATATGAAACCCATTTGAATTAAACTCTCACTAAAAGAAAAACTGAAAAACCTTGTCAGGTGCAGATTCACACCATTCTTTTGACTGTTGGTCTTGTTGCTGCTGGTCTGGGTACTTTCATTAGTTTACAATCAAGAGTCCCATATCAACTCCAGTGAGATATCCCAGTTGCACATCTCAGATGACATTAGTCTGGCTCAAAATCTCACTGGAGTTGGCATTGCCTGATATAACATCATCCCAACCCAAGACCTCACTGTTGGAGATGCCTTCTCCTCCTATGTTAGTGATGACTTCACCTCTTACATGAAAACCACCGCCTCAGCGACTCCCATCACTACCTCTCCTAAGGCACAAATTGAACACAGGACACATTTGCTTTTCTTCCTGAACTCACTGTCTGCCTAACCCATGATCCTTATATACTTCTTGCTCTCTGCCAATACATACATCTGCTTACTTAAAGAGAAATTTCATATAGGTCACTAAAATGAATGGAGATCATTCTCCCCAGGAAGTACCTAGTCTTAACCTTGACCTTCTGCAGAGAGGACCACCCATTCTCTGATGCCTTTTCCTACTATCCCCCTCCAGCTTTCCACCATAAACTCTCACATTGTCTCTCCATCCATGAGCGCAACAACCACTCTCTCCCTTTGTTTAAACACTACACCACATTCTCAGAGGTACATTATATGCTAAATATTGTCACCTTTGGGTTTTTATATTGGCTCACACTCACAGACATAGCACCATATATGTTTCTCTTTGCTGACTCTCAACAATGTTTTTCCTAATGTAACCACACCCATTGGGGATTCCCATAGTTCTTTATCCACTGGGAACCTCCTTGTTTACATCAATACCAAGATACCAGAAAAAACAGGTCATATTTATTCCTATCTTAATAGAACTTGCCATAGCCATTGTAACCTCCACCATTAGCATCAGTACAGCAGCCTCTGTAAAAAAAAATCAAATCATAACTGCCAATCAGCACATTTTGGCAACCCTTTCAGGTCGTATTCAAAGACTACACAAAATATTGTCTCTTATACAACAAGCTTATGAGTCTTCAGTCCAAATGGTAAATGGATAACAAACTGGATCTTAAATACATACTAACAAGGGAGGGGGCGGTTTGTGCCATTCATTGTACCTCCCGCTGTATGTACACAATTAACTCTGGACAGATTTAGGCCAAATGATGATGAATAGGCAGAGAGGTAGAGACCTTTCATAACATAACTGCAACCTTCCAACACATTCCCTTAAAATCAGAGATGCCTGACCTGGTTTCTTGCCTATGGCCCTTAAAGTGGAATACCTAGTGGCAGATGGGTTCCAAGCCCTCGTCAAATGCCTAGTTGGATTCTTCCTTGTCACCTTTATCAAAGTTTGCCATTGGTAGCTAAGTCAAGCTGTCCCACTCACCTTTAACACCTCCATTGCCCAGGTGACAAGCGATATCCATCCCAAAACTGAGGTTGAGGTACATAGGATGTTTGGTATTATAGATTTTGAAAACTTCACATTTTCTTAATGCTTCAACATCCCTACAAACAGGCTGTGAATAACCCACCCAGGTGACCACATGCACCAACGTGATCATTCTGTAATTCTAAAACTATGCTGAAGTAAAACTTAATTGTAAACAATCTAATGTGAAACCACTCTAAAGATATTTAAATACTAACAAAAATTAAGTTACAAATTGTAGAAGAAAAATTATTTCTAGTTAGAAGACATAGGAGTATTAACTAGTAACTGAAGGGAAATAAAAGAGAAGGCATTTGACATGGCCAATTTTAATATATATTTGGCCTACTATAAAATGTCATTATTTATATAAAGTTTAAAAATGTCACTGTTTATGCATAGTCACTATTTATATAAAGATATCACCAAATAGTTCTAAGGAAATATATCTTTAAAATTAATTGTTGAATATAGTATTAGAAAGTTAATTTCAATATCTATTTTCTCCTATGTCTTGTTTCTTTTTATTACTGTGTCCATTTGTAATATTTTTATTTTATTTTAGGAAGAAATAAGTTTTGTAATCATCTTCCAGAATTCTGTGAGAAAGACTACCTTACCGTCAGAAATATGCTTAAATTTCACTTTTATTTCTATTCCACAGAAAAGTCAGGTTATACATAGTTCCTGATCTATCTCTCTTCCTCTCAGTTTTTTTGTTTTCCTCTTTCTCTTTCTCATTGGGGAAAAAGTCTAAGATTGCACTCAATTAGAGAATAAATAGATCTATACTCTAGAAAGTTTTAGCATAAGCCTTACAGATTGTTGCACTTATTTTGAATTTTCTTTGTAAAAGCAACTAGACTGTAATCTCAAGGCACTCTTCTAGGAATAAACTATCTCATCAACACAATGCTTTCCATTAACAGTAAAAATAAGCTGGAGGGAAAGGAAATGGTAGACAAGCAAAATTACTTGCCAAAGAAATGTTTTCAAAAATGAACACCAAGCCAAAATTAGATGGTTGCACAGCTCTTTCAATTATAAAGTTAGGTCAAGAGGAAGAAAATAAACGCCCCTTGCTCTGCTTGTTTTAAATAACATGCAAAATTTACACTCAGCCCAAACTGTAACAACTAGGAGGAACAGTACCTGCTAGGTAACGACCTGTACAACTGATAAGTTCATCAAGTTTCCTTATGTGCATTTGTAATTCCTTTAAAATTCTAATGTAACATGCCTGTTTCTCTTTAGTTTCCATGATCTTCTCTTTACAAAAATTTCATTTTATGGCATTTCCAAAAGAGCATGTGTGATTTTCTAAAGTCAATGGCCTTGATAAAAAAACCTCAATATAAAAGTATTAAGTAGTCTAATTTGGAACAGATGAATGCATTAGTCATTTGGAACATTTGTTCAATAATTTTCCAGGACACATTTCTACTCACTTTGAAGCAATGATCAACACATCACTAATTGAATGGTGCTGTGGAGTTGAAAATTCCAGTGAACAGTCTATTGGCTTTTTTGTGATTGTAACTTTTAAATTAACTTCATGAGTGGGTAGGGAGCATAAAGATTACTGTCAAATACAGTGTAAAATACTACCTGTGTTGCCCAATGTTTGTTTTTGTCTCTTTATTTTTCTAAAATGATATTATTCATCCAATCAAGGAAATTTCATGCAAACTGATGCATTATTTTATATATTATATATGATATCAAGGAATTATTTATATGTTAAGTTTCAAATTTAACACAAACAGTATTTCTTGCATATATAAAGTCATACGGTAGACTTATTTTGGTGTGATATCCATGAAACTGAAGGAATAATTTGTTTCTTAAATGTATGTTTATATTGCTCGGACAATTTCATCAATGGTTGGTTTTAAATTAGTTATCTTGAATCTAGAGTTACATGATCCTCTTATTGCTTGAATTTTACAAGCAACTATGTACCATTTTCTTTTATACGAGACAACTAGCATCAGTCAATCCTGCCATGGACCGATCATCATGGTGGAATAAAACTCATGACTGATTTGTACATATAAATGTTATGACAACAAAGAAAATGCCCTTTAAGAAAATTGCCAATAATTTTGACTAATTATAAACATTTGCAGGAATTGGATTTTAGATTAGTATTCAAACAAGCAAAACTGATTGAGTTACTAAGGTATGCTGTTACAGAATGTTCTTTTATTTAATCTATTATGTTGCCTAAGACTATGAATCCTGCACTATTTTATACAGAGAAGGCTCTGCATGTTGTCTGCATATTTCGTGGGAAGCTTATATGCCATTTTATTCCTAGAGTTAATTTGTGTACTAGGATCCTGGGGTAATGAGGAAAGCTAGTTGATGGGGCTTTAAGGGCTTTGAAATCTATTAAGCTTATGTGAAAATTTGGAGTGAATATTTTGAAGAATAACCGAGGCCATTTTACAACAGAAATGCAAAGTGAATCTTTATCTTCTGGCTTTCGACAGGATGAGTTCAATCCCACAATGTGTCCCATGGCTTCTGTGTACCTCTGAGGAAGCTGAGGAAAATCTCTGCTGTGTACTTCCACTTCTATCTTGATTGCTGCTCTAACCAATCCTCTAGTTAAGATGTGTTAGCCAGGGTTTTTATAATCCAACAGGACTGGGTTTGCATATTTACTAACTCCAGGAATACAAGTGATTTCCTGAAAACCCCAGATTTCACTTCCTTTTGCTAGTTTTTTGTCTTAAATTTCAGTTTGTCATGTTTAACTCATATGATTGTCATAAAGACTAAATGTAGTAATATAAGTTCTTGCCATTGTACCTTTTCAATAATTTAGAAGTAGCTACTAGACTATTAGGGATAAAAATTTTGTCTTAAACATATTAATGCCATAAATATATTACAATATATTCATCATTCCAAATTATTACATTCATAAGGTAATAATAGTAATAACCTCATATTATTGCCTAAGTAATATTTCAAAATGTTACCAAGTTATCACTCTAAATTTTTCTTGTTTTTTTTTTTTTATTTTGTTAAAACCAGTTATTTCCTAAACTTTATAAAATAGATCTCTCCAAAAGGTAACTTGCTTTCTCCTTACTCCCAATCCTAATTAGTAGCTTTAGTATAGTGGCGTTGCTGTCTGCATGATTTTCCTCTTCATTAACAAGTAGTGTGTATGGAAAGTGTAAGTGGTTATTTGACCTTATAGATGAAGTTTGGGTTTTGGTCCAGGTGTTAATTGTAGTAAGTTATAAGACCCTATCAACTTAAAATGAGATTTAATTAAACAAAATATTTCATGCTGTTGCTTTTTATAAAAGGCATTTCATGAGAAGCAGTTTTTTCTCTTCCTTAATCCATTATATAAAGCAGGAAAAGCAAAATGTTTTGTGTAGACCACATGTTTTTGTGAATGTCTTTATCATTTGGTATGTAATGCTTTTAATATTCAGATAAATCAAATATGCATTAAAATAGTCATTTAAAAACAAATTTTACTGGTTAAGATGGTAGAGTAAACACTGTGATCACCTCCTCTCACAACCACATCAAAATTACAACTAAATGGCAGAACAACAATCAGAGGATCACCTGAAGTCTAACTAAACCAAAGTCCTACAACTAAAGGCATACAGAAGAAGCCAACTTGATACTGGTAGGAGGAGCAAAGACACAGAATGGGCTGGTGCCACACCTGCATGGAACCATTAAAAATCAGGAGGGATAGCTCAGCTGCAGAGGTTCCCCCACCCCTGAGGAGCAAGGGGTCCCAGCCCCACACCAGACTACCCAACCCAGAGTTTCAGTGCCTGGGAGAGAAGTCCCTAAACTTCTGGCTGTGAAAACCAGTGATTGTGGCTGAGTAAGATGAGAGTATCTGCAGTACCCAGCAATACACTTATAGGGCCCACACACAAACTTACTACTGAAGGACTCACTTACTCTGAGCTCCATACTGGGGCAGCAGCTAGAAAAGAGCCAGGGATATATAGACAGGGAGAAACTGAGTTGTTTGACTCAGGATGAGGACTGGAAGAGCTGGTGAAAGCCATTATTTGTTTGTTGAGCCCTCTCCCCTCCTGGCATACAGACAGAGGCAGGCACTATATCTGAGTCTCCATATCAACCTTGATAATACCATTTGTTCACCCCATCCTGGTGTTTCCCTGAGACCCCACCCCATCCAATGTTTGGGCCCACCCAAGCCACTTCCAGTGGCTTTTCCATACAAACGGCCTGCCTTGTCCCATGCTTGCAGACTTTCCTAAAATTTCTCAAAGCTTCACAAAATAGAATAAAGCAGCAGCTGTCTTAGGCATGTCCTGCACCTCTAACTGAATAGTCCTAAGCCTGGTACTAGGGACAGCCAGCCTTGTTTTGTGGCTTGGCCTGTCAAGGCACCTCCAAGCACAGCACAGATGGCAGCCATCTGCAGATTGTCTTTTGGCTCATTTGGTGGCCCAGGGCAGGGCACAAGCTGCTGCTGCACTTGTCCTGCAGTGTGTCCTCTTCCAGGAGATTACAGGTCTGGTGCACCCAGTGGGATCAAGCTTGAGCATCACTTGACTACCTCCAAAGATGATACACCCAAAAAGAAAACTGGGTAGGCACCAGAGCCCTGCTAAAGTGAATCCTGCTCCGTAGGATCAGCCCCTGCACAATAGCTCCTTGACTGTAGTCAGAGCCAGTCCTAACAACCAATCAGCCTAAGGGTCAATCCCTACCACTGAAGTGCCAGCAACTTCAGGGCTCAACTACAATAGGAGAGCACACACAGCCTGGAGCACACAGCTCTGGTGACCAGGAAGACTGTGTCACTGGGCCCCACAGGACACCTACTACATAAGGCCACTCTACTAAGACCGGAGTCATAACAGTCCTACCTAATACATAGAAACAAACATAGGGAGATAGCCAAATGGGGAGACAAAAAAACATGTCCTGGATAAAAGACCAGAATAAAGCTCCAGAAAAAGAACTAAATGAAATGGAGACAAACAATCTACCAGATATAGAGTTCAAAACACTGGTTATTAGGATGCTCAGTGACTTCAGTGAGAACTTCGACAAAAACATAGGAAACATAAAAACTAGAGATAGAAAAGATAAAAAAACAACAAGTCAGAAATAAAGAATACAATAACTGAAATGAAAAATTAGAGGGAATTTACAGTAGATTAGACGAAGCAGAGGATTGAATCAGTGATTTAGAAGACAAGGTAGCAAAAAACACCAAATCAGAACAGCAAAAAGGAAACCGAATCCAAAAAATGAAGACAGTTTAAGGGACCTCTGGCACCACATCAAGCATATTAACATTTGCATCGTATGGGTACCAGAAGGAGAAGAGATAGAGCAAGGAATTTAAAACCTATTTGAAGAAATAATGACTGAAAACTTCCCTAACCTGACAAAGGAAATGGATGTTCAAGCCCAGGAAACACAGACAGTCCCAAACTCATGAACCCAAAGTGGCCCACGCTGAGAAACATCATAATTAAAATGTCAAAAGTTAAAAACAAAGGGAGAATTTTAAAATCAGCAAGAGAAAAGAAGTTAGTTATCTACAAGGGAGCTTCCATAAACTGTCTGCTGATTTCTCAACAGAAACTTTTCAGGCCAGAAGGGATTGGCACAAAGTATTGAAAGTGATGAAAAACAAGGACCTACAATCAAGATTACTCTATCCAGTAAACCTATCATTTAAAATTGAAGGACAGAGATTCCCAGACAAGAAAAAGCTAAAACTGTTAATCACCAGCCCCAAACCAGTATTGCAAGGAACGTTAGAGGGGCTTCTTTAAGATGAAAAAATATAAAAGATCCAAAATAAGAATAATAAAATGGCAATAACTACATATCTATCAACAATCACTTTAAATGTAAGTGGATTAAATGCTTCAGGCAAAAGACATAGGGTAGCTGAATGGATATGAAAACAAGACCCATACATGTACTGCCTACAACAGACTCACTTCAGATTGAAAGATGCATAGGGACTGAAAGTAAAAGGATAGAAAGCTATTTCATATAAACGGAAACAAACAAAAAGCTGAGGTATCAATTCTTACAGACTAAATAAACTTTAAAATAAAGATATAACAAGAGACAAAGAGGTACCCAGTAATCCCACTTCCAGGTATGTATCTGATGAAACCCAAAACACTACATTGAAGGGATATGTGCATCCATGTGTTCATTGCACTTTTTTTTTTTTTTTACCATGGCCAAGTATGAAGATAACCTGAAGATAAACAAACAAATGAAACAGAAACAAACTCATAGACGCAAGTACATTTTGATGGTTGTCAGATGGAAGAGGTTTAGCAGATGGGTGAAAAAGCAGAAAGGATTAAGAAGTAAAAATTGGTTGTTACACTGTAGTCATGTAGGGTGTAGAATAAGGGATATAGTCAATAATATTGTAATAACTATGCATGTTGTCAGATAGATAGATACTAGATTTATCGGGATGATAGATGGGAGGGAGTTTGGGGAACAGGGTGAAAAAGGTGAAGGAACGAAGAAGTAGAAATTGGTAGTTACAAAATCATCATGGGGATGTGAGGTAAAGCATAGGGAATATAGTCAGTAATATGGCAATAAGTATGCATAGTGCCAGGTGGGTACTAGACTAGTCAGGAGGATCACTTATTAAATTATATAAAAGTCTAACCAATACACCTAAATTAATATAAATTAACATAAAATAATTACCTAAATTATATAAAATATACCTAAATTAATATAAAATAATATTGAGTGTCAAATATAATTGAAAAATATAAAAAGGGGGGGAAAGTGAAGGGGACTAAGAGGTTTAAATTTCCAAGTATAAAACTCGTCACGGGGATGTAATGTCCAGCATAGGGAATATAGTCAATAATATTGTGATAGTATGTTATGGAGTCAGATGGTTGCTGGCCTTATGGTGATCGCCTGTTTAGCTGTGTATATAGATTTCTATGTATATAGAAACTAATATAATACTGTATGTTAGCTATATTTTAATAAAATTCCTAAAAATAAACACATTTTAAAGTATAAACATCCTTCCACATGCTTCAGCATTCTAGCCATCTTTGCACTGAGATTGTTAATCAACAAAATAAGAATAGTAATATTTAAATATAGACTTTCATATAATTATAAATTAATATTACATAAAAATGGGTGCAATTACAGATAAAGTAATGTGATTGCTTTTCTTTATCCAACACTTTCAATAAAGTGTGAAGAAAAACAGCTTGTAAGCCTTTAGTGATGTGACAATCATCCCTAAATATGAGAACCCATGGTGGTTTTTCACAGTTGCTTTTAGCAGTTATCCTTCTGTAAAAATTACTTGCAAGCAGATTTTCATATATAAGTAAAGCTAAAAAAGTCATATTCGTTGTTTTACTTTTTCTCAGCATATGTTAGAGTTGAGTGGTAAAGGCATTTTCCCAAATGATAAATTGAATATATATATATATATATATATATATATATAATATATATATATATGTATATGTATATGTGTATATATACATATATATATATATATATATTCAATTTAATATATATTATTCCCAAAAAATTTGGGTGCCATTCACCCATAGAAAATTTGTGGGTAAAATACTCGGTTTACTAAATAATTTTTAATAATTTTATTTCCCTTTTGGCTAATATATAAAATAAGTGTTTGTTATTTGACTTATCCCACTACCCCACTAGTATTTTACTGCTTTTGAAAAATCATTTTCTCTATATTTTTTTCAATCTAAATCATTTACTTATAAATTCTATCTTTCAAAATGCCCACAGTACTCAGTAAGTCTAAAGTTCTCCCATTTTATAAAGGTGAGGTATGCCATTTGGTAAGCCAAAATCAGAATTCATAATACAGTGCCAATCCCCTGAAATTTCAAACTGAACGTTGCTTATTTGGGGGACTTTACCTCAATCATTTACACACTGGGAGACACACTAGCTGTGTGGTATCAGTGAGGTTACTTAACCTCACTATACTTCTGTTTTCACTTTGGTAAAATGAGGATTCCTCACAGTATCATTATAGGAATATAAGGAGTTAAAATTAAAAAAAAAAATACAATAGTACACAGAAAATAATAAGTCTAAGGATATTAGGATATTTATAACATATATGTAGAGTGTAATGACTACTTATAAAAGAAATGTATCTCTGTCTACCACACAGGTTAAGAAATTAATTATAACAAATATCTTAGAAAACTCCCATGTTCTTGCCTCAAATCCTACCCTTTTTCTTTCTTCCAAGAGCTTGATAACTACTCCTAACACTGTGTTTATCATTTGCATGCTTTTCTTTATACGTTTACTGTGCACATATGCATCTATTATGCAGTATATATGAATAATATATTGCTTAATTGATCACATGTTTGAAATTTCATACATGGACTAATAGAGTATGTGCAAAAGAAATTAAATTGGATTGGGAAAGCTCTATGTTTATTTCCAGGATCCCCTGGAAGTCTGACTGACTTCAAGTCACCAAAAGGAGGAGTGGGTTAACTAACTAATGATTTGTAATGTTCTGCTTAACGTCTAAAACTCCTGTGGCAGCACCCAAGCCCAGCTATTTATTGATGGCTATACCAGTCTGTGTTCTTCAGAAAAACAGACAAAAATAGATTATATGGAAATGTGAATAGTCTAAACAGTAATTGAAATACAGAAATTTTCAGAGTTAATTACGAAAACAGAGAACCCAACTGTATATTTTGTACCAGAAACCCATTTTAAATATAAAAACTCTGATAGATTCAGAGTAAAGAATAGGGCATGTTTAACAGTACTTAAAAAAACCCGGAGTAACTATATTGATTTCAGACAAAGCAGATTCCAGAAAAAGAAAGATCCTCAGGTATAAAAAGGGGAATTAAATAACCAGTTCTCCAAGAATACATAACAACACTAAATGACTATGACCCTAACAACAGCGTCACATTTTTTAAGATGTTGAAACTAAATTGTTTCAGAAGTATCAGCTTTGACATATATTAACTGTGACTCAAATATGATAAGTAGAATGGAATCTAATTGCTTAAAATTAGCTTTTCAAAAATTTAATAACTTGAAAACTCTAATAAAAAATAAAATATTAACATTACAGATACACCTAGATCCATTCTTTCTCTACTTAAATCATCTACACCACTAACTGACTTTGTCTAAAAAAACATGGTTTTATATGATCTCCTGACTAGATTCTGTAGTTATATTGCATTTATCAGCCAAAGTTAAAGATATATAGTTACTTCATAGATGCATTATTATTGCTATATTTTGGAAGAAGTCATTTGAGATAATTACTTTTTCTTACCTTGTTTCTTCAGGATAATTTTATTGAATATTGCAATCAGAAAAGACAAAGAATAAATTTGTATTCTGTATCACCCTAGAACAATCAGCTGGTGAATAGTTTGCCTAATGAGGCAGTTATGACACTCAGAAGATTCCCTGGAATCAAGGTTATTTGGGTTTTTTAAAATAACTTCACAATCTCTTTTTCATGCACTTGGGTACGGGATCACAAAATATTACAATTTAACATGATCTCATTCTGTTCTTTAAAATCTTTTTGAAACATATATTTAATTCTTTTTTAGGATTTGAGATGCAACAAACATTTTCCAAACTTACAAAATAAGAAAAAAAAAAAAAAAGAAAGAAGTCTCTCTACTTTAAAATCAATGTCCATGCATTCCCTTTTATATTAGAAGTGGTACTTTGATTAGTACTCAAACTACACACTAAACAATTGTTCCATCACAGAATTACTTTTATTTAGACTTTTCGTACTGGCAATAATCATCACATTACATGCACACTTCATAGTCATCATGTAGAAGAATGTTTCTTAGTGTTATCTGGAGTTCTGTTAAAAACACACCCACATACATTCTTTTTAGATAAGTCTATAATGGGAGGTTATTTTGATGTACAGTGAAACATAAAATAAAATTTCTGTTTTTATCTAATCCTAACATATGTAAAATAATTTGAGGAGCTTATATGTACCAAGATTATATAAATAATACAAATACAAAGTGGTTAAAACATAGTAGTTAGTAAATAAATGTAACCAAATATTATATTTACAGGAGGTCAGAAGATGACAGCAATAATGAGGAGATTCTAAAGGTCAATTTATGTAGAAATAGAAGTATTCCATGCAGCATGTATAAAAGAGCAGGCAAGAAAATTGACTAAAAGGTCACAATATTTCAGGACAAGAGAAAATAGAGGAATAATTTCTGCTTTCAACTGTCTGAAATTCTAGATTGAAATTTAAAAGGATAGCTGAAATATCCAAATCAATCTGTCTGAAGCAAAAGTTATCTCTGTCCAAATATGCCTTTCTTACTGCCCTTCCTTTTCCTAATAACAGTCCTACCATAAGTTTAGACAGATATACAGTGTCACAATCACCTTTGTTTTCTCCCTTTTCTTAACTCAGAAGTTACTAAGGCTACCTTCTCAATTTCTTGCCATGACTCATTTCACCTGTGACCAACGGGTCACCTATACTAACTTGTGTCTGAGTCCCATACTTATGTAAATTGACTTCACTTTTTTCCATATATTTACATGCAATATTCCATATCTGCAAATGCAAAGCTTTCTATTTTTCACTTTCCCTGAATATTTTCCATTTACTCTAATCTTTTTGTAACTTGGGGAGGGTAAGTTGCGTTTGTGCTTCACACCACTTGATAACCACTTTAGAGAGTATATGGCATATTGTACAAACTAAAACATTTATTAAATGAAGAAAAAGATCAAACAAAATATATAACTTATCAAATATACAAAAATATATCAATAATATCTGACTATCTTCAAATATTTATATGTAGTAGTAGTAATTGGAAAATAATTATTTTAAGTATAAATCAATTATTTCATAGATAACAAAAGAGATGTTTGTTCAATTCAGCTAATATTCTATATGTAGTTATTTAATTTAGTATATTACACTTAAAATTGAAAACAATATGATCTGTGAACATACAGAATATCAGTGGCATAATAATTTAAAATTGCTTTTGTGGACCAGTCTGAGTGTCTAATCACAATTATAACATTGTTTTCAGCAGAAAAAGAAAATACAGAGAGTTAAAACTGAAGCAAAAAACAAAAACTTTCTTCCTTTCTCCAATTCTAATTATTTTGGTGACAATTATTTGGCTCATGGGGAATAGTTCCTATTGTATACCAAAAGCCAACCCCTCTCCTCAATACTTTTGCTCAAATGAGAGATCAGAAGCCTTTAAGGAAATAATTTATGCACATGAAAAGGCATATAATGTTTTAAAATCTAGAATAAAATGTGTATTTAAATAAATATATATGAATATCTGATTGCACTTGAACATTCTTTAAAACAATTATGACTCAGTTTGAATATTATTTCAGGTGATGATATTTTATAAACACATTTTTAAATTACATTTTCAGACACATACTAGCATTATGTCTCCAAAAATTGTAAATAAGAGCAACATTTTTGGATTTAAGTCTATTACTAGAAAAGAAACTCATAAATTTACTTATGAATGAAAGCAAATTTTATGGTTTATATTAAGGTCATTTCTTATTAGGTATAAATGTTTCCCCCCAAATATACTAAACTGACTTAATTTTGAACTAATGCTCTAAGAAGATATGGACAATTATAAATGAAAGAATAATTGTTAACCAGAAAAGAATTTTCATTATTCTGGTTTTATTTTTATCTGACTATTGAGTACACGTGTGAACATGTCTAATTAAAACATAGATATTTTAAATTAAAGATAAAAGAGCTTCAGTTAAAAGTTTAACAATAATTATGTGGGCTTTCATAAAGTTTCTTTGTATTAAGGGAATCAAATTGTGCCACAAAAGATGCAAAGGAGAGTCCATTAGACTGTACGAGTATACATATGGGTAGGTACTTGTTTTCTAGGTTGTAAAGAACATTATTTTTTTAAGTCCTCATTGAGATATTTTGATATTCCATGTAAATCTCTTAGAGTCCCATTTTTCTGGCGTCATTGTAGAAGTGTACAAATATCTGGTAGAAGTATAAATTTATATTTTTCTATTACATGGTTAAAGTTTATGGTACAATTAGCATGAAATTTAAACAAGAAAAGTCAAAAAGTCCTAATGATGTTTATAGATTGAAATTGCTTTATTTCCATATTTTCCTGTTTATTGCAACTCTTGTGGAATATCTTTTCAAAGTCAAAAAAAAAACAAAAACTGTATTATTAGCGTGGGACTACATGCATAGTCAGTTTAAACCGGTTATGCTGACCAGTAAACTTTGCCATTTTTATGGCAAAATGTTAATTGAATTTTTGACAATTTTTGACACAAATGCATGTTCTCAAATCCCTGAACGCTGTTTACAAGAACCTGAAAAATACGTTTGTTTAAATAAGTTTTGCTTCTGCCTCTTATTCTCTTTTAAATTATGGTTGAAAGTTATAATAGGTTTTCACTAACTAGAGAATCATTTTCACAACAGTAAATTATTATTACTCAATCAGAGACATCAAGCTAAATATATTGTATTTCATCTGTTTTTCTTCTTCACCCAGGTAATTATTTAATTTATTAAAAAAATATTTTTGCAAATTTAGTGGTAATAGAGTGCAAATATTTTCTTTCCCAAGACTCTCACAACAATTTTTGAAAGTTTTTATGTTTCATACATCTAAAAACTTTTCTTATTCAGCATTTTCTATAGTCTTCTTAATTTAGTGGAAAAGTGTTGTGAGCACCTGTGAAGGACAGTCGCCACATTTTCAGTCTATTCCTGAAAGTCAAGGAGACCTGTTAATCCTTCGGCAGAGCCCTACGTCCCTGTATGGTATTTGTGATGACAGTGGGGAACAAAGTCCTGGCACACAGGTTCAGATAGAGTGAGTAACACAGCTTTATTTGGGAGCCAATGTCCCTCCAGAGGCCAATGCTCTGGCAAGCACAGAAGGTTATACAGAATAGAATAGAATTTAATAACGAACCAAGTCCCAGAGTCAATTGAGGTGGTGAAGGTCCCTGGTCCCGGAAAGATGACTGAGCCCACGACAGGTCTGAGTCCAGCTGGTCTTGCAAGGAAGAACTTCGGAGAGTCCCGGAGTATCAGGGCTTGCCCCTCACAGATGACTGTGTCAGATAGTGTCTCAGCAAGAGTCTTGCGGAGGGTCTTAGCCGAGTGCCCAGTGAGACTGCTCACAGCATTGCTCTGGAGTTCTGCTTTTATCCTCTTTTCCTTCCTTGGACTTGTTTACTTCTTAGGTGATAACCAAAAGTTGTTTGCCAGGAGTTTTTTACCTCTTAGATGAGAAGTTGTTTGGTAAATGTGTTTATTACTCAATTTTGTTATGCTCAGTTTCACACAAAAACATGTTTTTTTTTTTTTACTTTACTCTCATCAGTCTCAAACATATGTGGCCATAGTCCTGTCCCTACTAGGAAACAACTTGTTTTGCAAACCTCAATCCAACATATATAATACATTTTTATATGCTCTATACAAAAAGGCGTCTGCATTTATTTCCATACCTAGAAATTTCTCAGTTCCTGCTGCTAGGTTTCTGCTTTCAATATTGCGGGCCCTCAATGAAGAAAGTAGTTTATAACTAATATTTGTTCTCCTTCAGGGAACTAATCCAAAGAGCAGAAATTTGAGCTTACCCCTGGGGGAAAAATGAGTTTACTTCTATTCATCTTAACCTTTAAACCAAAGAAAATTTCAGTGGCTGGTGGCATAATAGCAGAGGACTATTTCAATTGTCTAGTCTTGCTATTTTGTTGTCTTTTCCTCATAATTTCTTACATTAGTCTCCATTGAATGTGCTTTTAAATAGTTTCACAGCATGCTAAGTATAAGTTTTAAAAGTTTTAATTTAATTCTAGGCTGAAGAGACTGTAAAAATTATACAATTTTATGACAGTTTTAAACCTGTTACATTCTCAAAATCATTATTCTCAGTAGTTATGGCTATTGTTTGTACTACAATAAAAATAATGAAGCTTCCTGTTTCAGCTCAAACATGTAAAAACCATGAATGATGTCACAGTATGGTTAAATAAGGAAAAGCTGGACAAACGGAAAATCAATGACTTTTCTTGACCCATTAAAGAATTTAATTTACACAGCAAACTGCTACCTTGAAATCTGAAGAGACAGGCAAATCCAGAGTCACAGCTGAGACCAGCTTCCCTAAAGCAGAAGCTGTTTGAATCATAAACTGGCAGGAAGGCTTAAATAGTTCTTCCTAAGCTAATGTCTGAGTGTGGACTCAAATGAAAGTGAGAAAGTATTGGGGGCTACAATCTTGGGAGGGTCCCCACACTTTCATGCTTTTCCTACCAGATTCACAAAGTGAAAAGCTGAGAAAGATCCCACCATGGCTCTGGAGAATGGGAGGAAGAGTGACCAAGTTGTGAAACATTCCCAGAGGATGCTATACAGTCAAGTCCTACTCCTCGGGGAACAAAACTTTACAAAACATTATTCAACCTGGGGAGAGGAAACTTCTCTCCCTGTAGGTCCCTCTAGCCTTCCTGCCTGGACAAAGGTGAGAGGGGATAAGTAACACTTGTGAACGTCACAGCCTAGGCACACATGCCCATGAAAAGACTGAGGTTTAATTATAGGACTATGGACTGTTTCCTGTTCTTTGTACCTCACCCTCACACCACCAGGGCTCCAGTAAATAATAGTGGATTACAGCTAAGTGAAGTAAAAGGTACAATGTCTATTAAAGGGGTTCTTAGAGAAATCCAAAGGCAAGAGAGGAAGCAAAATAAGAACACCAGAGGAATTCAGGCATCAGGCACTTACAGCTACAAGAAACATTGAACATCCAGCCAGAATAACATAAAACTACATACTAAAGTTTTCAACAAAAATTACAAGGCATGCTAAAAAGCAAATTCAGCATGAAGAGAGAAAGCAAACTTCAGAAACAGATTCAGATATGACACAGATGTTAAGATTATCAGACAGGGAATTTAATAAACTACGATTGATATACTACAGGCTGTAATGGGGGAAAAGCAGAAAATATGCAACAACAGATAGATGATGTAAGTAGAAAGGTATAAATTGTAAGGACTAACATGAGGAAATAATAGAAATCAAAAGCACTATAACAAATTAAAAGTGTTTTTGATGGATTCATCAGCAAACTTCACAGAGGAAAAAAAAAATCAATGGGCTTGAATATAGGTCACTAGAAACTTCCCAAAATAAAGGAAGCAGAAAGAAAATTTTTTTTTTTTTAAATCACAGAATATTTAGGAATTGTGTGACAATTTCAAAAGTTGTAACATTCAAAGTCAAGAAAGATAACAGCAAAACATTATATCAAATGCAAACTGAAGGAAACCAAGACAAACAAAATCTTGAAAGATGGTAGAGAATTAAAACATCCTATTTATGTAGAACAAGGAAAGTGGAATTATCAGAAAGAGACAAGTGAAAAAAAAAGAGTCTAGTGCAACATTTAAAAGAAGAAGTGTTAAAAAAAGAAAAACCCAGAATTTTATATCCAGTTGAATTATACTTTAAAGTGAAGGAAACATAAAGACTTTCTCATATAAGCAAGCAAACAAACAGGGAATTCTATGTCAATGACATGCCAAAAAGAAAGAAAAAATCTGAAGATGTTTCTCAGGAAGAGGAAAAGAATATCAATCAGCAACTCAGATCTACATAAAGAAAGCAAGTGCATCAGAGAATTAGAAGATGAGACAAAGACTGGAGGGAATATTTGCAAAAGACACAGATGATAAAAGAATGTTTTCCAATATATACAAAGAACTCTTAAAACTGAACAATAAGAAAACAAACAACCTGATTTTAAAAGATGCCAAAGATTTTAACAGACCAAAGATATATAGATGGCAAACAAATACATGAAAAGATTTTTTATATCCTGTCATCAGGGAAATGCAAATTGAAACAACAATGAGATACCACCAGACAACTATTAGAATGCCCAAAATCCAGATCACTGGCGACACCAAATGCTCATGAGTGTGTGGAGTCACAGAAACTCTCTTTTATTGCTGGTGGCAATAATAAATGGTTCAGCCACTTTGGAAGACAGTTTAACATTTTTTTTTTTTTTTACAAACCTAAACACACTCTTGCAATACAATTCAGCCATTTTGCTTTTTTGTGTTTGCTCAATTGAGTTGAAAACTTATATACACATTAAAATCCGTGCACAGATGTTAATAGAAGATTTATTTGTAATTGATAAAATCTGAAAGCAACCAAAATGTCTTTCAGTAAGTAAACGGGTAAACTGGTACATCCAGACAATGGAATATTATTCAGTACTACAAACAAAATGAGGAACCAAGCCATCAAAAGACATGGAGGAAATTTAAATGCATATTGCTAAGCGAGAGAAGTAAATCTACAAAGGCTACATACTATATGATTTCAACTATTTGATATTCTGGGAAAGGCAAAACCATGAAAACAAAAAGGTCAGGGTTGTCAGGACTTAGGGAGGAGTAGAAGGATGAATAGGTGGATTACAGAGGATTTCTAGGGCAGTGAAAATACTCTGTATGATACTGTAATGGTAGATAAATGTCATTATATATTTTTCCAAACACACAGAATGCACAATACCAAGATTGAACTCTAATGTAAATATGGACTTTGGGTGATAATGATGTGTCTGTTGTAACAATGTACCACTCTTGTGGCAGCTGTTGGTGATGAGGGAGGAGTCAGGACAGAAGATATCCAGGAAATCTCTGTACCTTCTGCTCCATTTTGCTGTGAACCTATAACTTAGCTAGACACTAAAATCAATTAAAATATATATATATATATGTGTGTGTGTGTATATATATATATATACATATTTACGTATATATGTATATGTGTGTATATATATGTATTATGTGTGTATATATATGTATATATATACATATATATATATACACACACACACATACATATCAAACAGTCTTCCTATAGTGCATATAGAAAATTATGCTAAGTTAGGTAGCTCTGAAAATGATCAGAATCTGTATGAGTAGAGCTAAAGGCAAATGTACATAAGCGTTGAATTGGGCCTCAAACTATATCAAACTACGTTGACACCTTGCAGTTGGTTATTTTGTATCTGAAATCTCTATTAAATCTTAGATTTGTGTCACCACGCAGCAGCCTAACCGTTTGTTTCCTTGTATGTGCCCCCAAAGAAAGGAGAGTCTGTAAGACGGATCCTTTCAGGGACTTTGCTAAACCTTTGTGTTTGCACCTTATGCCTCCCTTTTTGGTCCCAGAAAGATGGCTGGTCAGCCAATGACAGGTACGACTTTCCACGAGGAAAGCAATCTAAGACAGGCGGAGCCGAGTGGGGACCAACAGGAGAACCCACGGGGTTCATAGAGGTGGGCACAGCCCCCCACCTTCCCCAGGCTAAGGAAAGCCTCAGCCTCTATGGCTGCATTCCTTACCAAAACCTGCAAGGGTAGTGATTCAATGATGTGCTCTCCATCTATTCATATGCGAATAGGTTTTGTCCCTTTGGGAAGTTGAGACTTATGGCCCAGCTGCCTGCAGGCAAGGGTGATTGGATTGAATCAGTTTCCTATTATGGTGTATGGAATTCACAGATCATGAGATTGACAATTTTTATCTCCTTTCCTTCCCCACCTAACTAATAAAAGCTAATGCACAGGCCCGATTAGGCTCCCCAGTCCAGACCATTAGGCTGCTAGTCCCTTGGCCCCGCTTAACTCTATTCATGGCTACTGTCTTTTCTTAACCCTGTGCCGCCCTCCTTGCTCCTCACAACCCTCGTCATGCTGGACGCGACAGATTTGCCCATATAACCCCATCATAGACAGGGTCCCTTGTACTATAAGGTTTCCCTCAATCCAGATATTTGTTGATTGCCTTCTTTTGATTTTATACTACGTACTAAAATTTGACCTGGCTACTTTAGCCTACAGTGGTTATAATTTTTCCTGTGGTGTTAAAACAGAATTTTCTATTAAGGGACAGATTGTGAATATTTTTGACCAGAAGATCTCTGTCACAACTACTCAATTTTGCTATACAATATGTAAATGAAAAAAATAGAGTTATTAGCCAATAAAGCCTTATTTGCAAAACCAGATTACAGAGGATATTTGGCCCATGGTCCTGTTTGCTGACTTCTGATTTATATCATGGATTTAGTATGTGGCTGTTAAAACAAATTTACACTAATAACATAGTTATTAAACATATATTTGTACATAGGTTGCTTCCAAATCTTGGCTATTGTAAATAGTGCTACAGTGAACATACGGGTGGATATATCTTTTCAAATTAGTGTTTTTGTTTTCGTCAGATAAATACACAGAAGTGGAATTGTTGGGTCATAAGGTAGTTCTATTTTTATATTTTGAGGAACCTCCATACTATTTTCCATAGAGGCTGCACCAATCTGCAATCCCACCAACAGTGCCTAAGGATTCCCTTTTCTCTACATCCCGGCCCACACTTGTTGTTTGTTGATTTATTGATGATAGCCACTCTGACAAGAGTGATGAGATATCTCATTGTGGTTTTAATTTGTATTTCTTTGGTGATTAGTGAGGTAGAGCATTTTTTCATGTGGAAACGTTTGAGATATTGCAAGAATTACCGAAATGTGACACAGACACGAAGTGAGCAAATGCTGTTGGAAAAGGTACCCATAGACTTGCTTGAAGCAGGGTTGTCACAAGCCTTCAGTTTTTAAAGAACACAATTATCTGTGAAGCACAATAAAGTGAAGCACAATAAAATGAAGTATACCTACACAATAAAAACAATCTCACATAACTGTAGCTGGGATCACGAGGATTAGTAAATCATCCAATTCGACTAAATCTCGATATTAACAGTGATGTTAAATACAACCAACATAATGTGCAGCATAGTTATATATATAGCTAATATAACATAGTTATATGTAACTAGGTTGTACATTATAAAGGTTGTAGTTAATATCACTGTTAATATCGAGATTTAGTTGATATGTGTGTGTGTGTGTGTGTGTGTGTGTGTGTGTGTGTATATATATGTATATATATATGCCATAAGTAACCAGAAGGACTAATAATGCAAGGGATTAAGGGAATGGACTGGGTTTTTCCACTTTATAAGAAGACTGAGTACACTTCCCTCTTTACTAATAAAGTTTACTAATATTATTTCAAATGTTAACTGCTTGAGTTATTTTACTTCATCATAAATCCAAATGACCGTATATGCCTATGTTTTTCTTTTTTTTTTTTTCTGGACCCTCTATTCTGTTTCATTGCTCTGTATGTCTATTCCTACCCAGTACCACACTGTTTTGATTACCAAGGCTGTTTAAAAGGGCTTGATATGCAGTAGAACAATTCCCCACCTTTATTTTTTTGTCCAAAAGTGTTATGCCTATAGGCCTTTGGATTTCACTATAAATTAAAATTGGCTTGTCAATTTCTACAAAGCAAACAATATAGAATTTTACTAAAAATAAAAAAAAACATGGTGGAATTGTCAGTTGAATTGCATTGAAATTATTGATAAATTTTCGGTAAAATTACATTTTCACAGTAAGGAATCTTTCAAACAATGATTATGCTATAGCTGAGGAACGTTTTAGGTCTTCCTAATTATTTATCAATTTGTTTCATTGTTTTCCACATAAACATTTTTGGACAGCCTTTCTTAGATTTAGTCCTAAATATTTGATTTTTTTATGTTACATTTTCAGGAACTTTGTTGACATATAATTGATATACAAAGAACTGCACATATTTAATGCACACATTTAATAAATGCAATTTGATGAATTCCGACATATGCAAATACCCATCACCACAGTCAAATAACCATCACCACAGTCAAGGTATCAACCGTATCCAACACCTCCCAAAGTTTTCTTATGTTCTTTTGTGTGTGTATATGTGTGTATTAAGAATATTTAATATGAAATCTACCCCTTTCGCAAATATTGAAGTGCACAATACCATACCATTAACTACAGTCACTACGTACTACAGCAGACCTCTAGAATTTATTCTTGTAGCATAAATGAAATTTTATACCCTTAGAACAACTCTCTATTTTCCCCATTTCCCAGCTCCTGGCAACCACTCTAGTATTCTCTATTTCCATGAGTTTGACTATTTTAGATACCTTATAGAAGTGGAATCAAGCAGTATTTTTCTTGTGCAACTGGCATATTTCACCTAGCATAATGCCCTCTAGATTCATCAAAATCATCACAAATGATGAGATTTATGCCTTTTTGAGGCTCAATAATGTTTCATTGTAGGCCTATGTATCTACCACATTTTTTTGTCCATTCATCTATCATAGATACCTGGGTTGTTTTTGGCTATTGTGAATAATGCCCAATGAATGTGGAAGTTCAGATATGTTTTCAAGATCCTTACTTTAATTATCCTGGATAAATACCCAGAAGTAGGATTTCTGGATCATATGGTAGTTCTATTTTAAATGTTTTTGAGCAAACTCAAACCATTTTTCATAGCTGCTGCATCATTTTACTTTATGTGATTGTAAAATATACAAGGGAATAGACACATGTTAATCTGCCATTTTAATGACAGAAGTCCAAAGCACCATTTTAATAGCTACTACTCATAATTTAAGATCTTTATCTTTCATCTGTTGGAGAATATTTTCTTAGAAAAGATATCATGACACTCATGCAGTTATAAGATGAACATATGAGGTCTGACAATTTTAAGTTTGTGAACTTGTTGCAACGATGTTGCTAACTTTTTTTTTGATATGAGAGGGATTATTCACTATGAATTTGTACCAACTAGACAGTTAACCAAGTTTACTATTTGGAAATGCTGAAAAGGCTGCATGAAAAAGTTAGACAACCTGAACTTTTCACCAACAATTCATGGCTCTAGCGTCATAACAATGCACCAGCTCACAGGGCACTTGTCTGTGGGAGTTTTTAGCCAGCAAACAAATAACTATATTGGAACACCCTCCCTACTCACCTGATCTGCCCCCAATGACTTCTTTCTTTATCCGAAGATAAAGGAAATATTGAAAGGAAGACATTTTGATGACATTCAGGACATCAGGGTAATACGATGATAGCTCTGATGGCCATTCCAGAAAAACAGTTCTAAGATTGCTCGGAAGGGTGGACTAGGTGCTGGCATCGTTGCATAGCTTCCCAAGGCGGGGTACTTTGAAGGTGACTGTAGTGATATTCAGCAATGAGGTGTGTAGCACTTGTTCTAGGATGAGTTTGCAAACTTGATTGTCCAACCTCGTATATCAACCACTTTATTTAACTCATTAAATATTGTTTCAAAGAAAATTCAATGGATGCACATAAATAGATAATCATGAAAGCTGAAATGAATTTTCAAATAGTTGCAAAAGAGGTCGATATCCACAGATTAATACTTAATTGCATTTCACATAATTTGATTGTATTTTTATAGAAAAGTGTAATATGCATTATTATCAATCTCTACAGTTACAATCTTATAAAATATTTCAAAGACAATGAAAAGTGGTGAAAAACCTGAGGTGCATTATACAGAACAACTAATAATCTCTTTTGCCAATTTTGGTATTGTTCAATTTTTCCTGAAATATCTGCATATGGAAACAGGTTAGGCTTTCCAATTATCACATTAGAATTTTAATATTAACACTTGGGTTTCTGCTGTTCATAGCATATAAATTTGCTATGCTCCCTAAACCTCTGCTTGTTCAAAGCTGTTGTTTCTGACACTTTGCCAAGTCTCCAATGATTTGATTATCAATTCTTATGACAGTCTTTTCCCCAAGTGGCGGGCCCCAAATATCATGTCTCCAAAATGTTCATAGAATAATTCCTGCTAACAGAAAACCTTAGTACTCTTTTAGCCTTCCAATTTGCATGCACACCATTTCTCCAACACATATTCAACTTCTGGTGTTGGTTTATGTCAATCCAATTGCGTTTGGGATAACTTAATTACCATTGTGGCCAGTGAGTCCATTTTTAGTCACCCAGTGAGAGGCTCTGTATGTGTTTTGACCTTTGGATATTTTTTCTGCTGCTGGATTCATTCAACTGAAATAACACTCCCCAACACCTTGTTAGCATATATCAACTCCAATATATGGTCATTCATAGGACATAGTTTCATTCATTTATTGAGTAAAGTGCACAGATCTTAAAAGAACAATTGGGTGCATTTTCACACGTGTATAAATTCATGTAACCACGATCTAAGTCAAATGAGAAACATTTAGAGTATCTCAGAGAGCTCTCATATGCCCTCATCCAGTCACCTGATCAAGCAGAATTAATTGTAAAGATGATCTTTTTCCCCATTTCACTGTCTTGGGCTTCTGCTGTGCTTCTTAAACTTCTACTTGTTCAACGTTGTTGTTTCTGACAACTTTTCCTTTTCCGCACTTCACTGCCTAAATCAGATGACAATGCACATATAGGCAGTATCTATATTACTAATCTGTTTTATTGGTATATTTATTTGTTTTGACAGTTGTACCACATTGTTTTAAATAATATAACTTTCTTTGAGATTGATAGCTAGTAGCATCAATCCTTCAAATTTGTCCTTTTAGTAAGTGATTGCCTTCATTTTTTTGAGCTGTTTTGAAAATCTTTATTGAGCTTGCTGCAAATCCATATAATAATTTGGGGGGAATTGATATTTTTACAATATTGTACGTTCTTATCAATATACACAATATTTCCCTTCATTTATCTAGGTCTTATTAATTTTTTTCTCAATCATGTTTTCTAGTTTCAGTGTAGAAATCTTGAAAGTATTTCATTAATGGTATCCCTTGGGATTTGCAAATGTAAATGTTATCATTTTAATATTATGTTTCCATCATGTTTTCTATAAATGCAGTGTTTGAAGAGTACAAATTTAGAATTGTTATTCATTTCCCTTGGATGTATCCTGGTGGCCAATAGTAGCATTACCAGTTTTTCTTTGTTTGGTGTATTCATACAATATATCTTTTCCATTCCTTTGCTTTCAAACTTTGTATCCTTGTAGTTAAAGTATATATTTTATAAACATCATATTGTTGCATTTTTAGTTTAATCATTTTGTCTTTTTATGTTTATTTTTCCAGTCTGACAATCTTTGTTTCATGGTGGCCTATTACATCAATTAATAATATCTTCAGGTTTAGATCTACCACCTCACTTTGTTATCTATTTAGGGCACTAGTTTTTTCCCCTTTATTTCTCATTTTTTGCTTTCTTTTGTATCCATGAGGCATTTTCGTATGATTTTAATTTTCTCATCTATTATTTTTACGTTCTCAATCCCTAGTTACTCCTTTAGTTGTTACTCTAAAGATTACGAAGTTTTTTTGTTTTGTTTTGTTTTTAACATTTTCTGAGCAATGACAGAAACTTATAACAGTTTAACTTTTCTCCTTCATACTTTTTGTGCTATTGTTAATGTGCAGGAGAATTTAGAAAGCAGGCCTGAAGCTGCTATCTTTAGAAGGGCCTACTTGGCTAGCATCTGGAATGCTCCCTAACTGATAAGTTGTCTCTCTGTGCCTACAGTGTGATTTATAGTAACATCTGCTTTCCTCTGAGAATCCAGTAGTTGAGCTAAGTATGCCCACATGAAGAGCTCTTGATAAAAAACCTAAACTCTTAGTCTCAAATAGGTCTCCCTGGGCAGAAATATTATACGATGTTGCTGTATTTTCTCTGCTGTAGGGATGGTACTCTCCTTGTGAGCTCTCGTTGGAGGAAGAAAGTATAGAAAGCCTGCACATGAATTGCTCCAGACTCTGCTTATGTGTTTGCCCTTACTGACCCAGCTGTTCTAGCATTGCTGTTACTATGTTGCTGCATTTCTGTAATAAATCTGAGCCATGGGGCGAACTGTATGCTGAGTCTGTGAGTCCTTCTAGTGAATTACTGTACATGTGGATGGTCTTCGGAGACTCCCCCCAAAAAAACAACAAAACAAAAAACAATTGAGGGTTACTAGATGGGCAGGAGGGGTGGGGGGTGGGGGGGAGAGTGAGGGGATTGGAGGGCAGTTGGTGACCTCAGGATGGCCATGGGTTTGAAAATTAATCTGGGGAACGTAATTTGGTGGTTATCAGAGGGTAAGGGGGTTGGGGGGTGGGGGATGAGGGTGAGGGGGATCAAATGTATGGTGATGGAAGGGGAGCTGACTCTGGGTGGTGAACACACAGTGTGATTTATAGATGATGTGATACAGAATTGTACACCTGAAATCTATGTAATTTTACTAACAATTGTCACCCCAATAAATTTTAAAAAAAAACAAAAAACAAAAAAAACAATTGCTATATACTCTAGTTGCACTTCGTAATACTTTAATCATCATTTACTCAAAGAGTCATTGTGTTTCACCCTTCCTTTGTACTTTCATATATTTTCTATGGATCCATCTGGCATCATTTTTCTTTTGCCAGAACTCTCTTTAGTAGTCCCTTAATACATATCTATTCTCTTAGTTTTTGTTTTTTTCAGAAAATGTTATTATTTTACCTTTATTTAAGAAAAATATATTTGCTAGGTATAAGATTCTAAGCTAGCAGATTTTTTTCCAGCACTGTTAAAACTAATGGTAATTTCTCTCCAATAGTTTTTAAGGTTTCTTTTTGTCTTTATTAGCAGTTTGCTTATGATGAACTTATACGTGGTTTCCTTTATATTTATCCTGTTTGGGGTTTAAAAACATATATCGAATCAGTAGTTTGATAAATTCCATCAGCTTTTGAAAAATCATTACCCAGTATTTTTTAAATGTTTATTTTGTCTTGTAACTCTCTCTGTTCTCCCTTTAATATTGCAATTACACATATGTGAGAACTTTTTCCCATGTCCCTTATGTCTTTATACCCTTTTTGATATTTTTCATAATTTGTTGTTCTATTCTTATATTAGGATTCTATTGACCATATAAATGTAAATTCTCTGTATTTGTATTACTTCCTATTAATGAACAGTGTCTTCATGGGCTATAAATTCACATTTAGAGTCTCACTTTTTTTTTAAATAAATCTCTCACTTTAGAATTGATTTCCCTTGATTTTGTTTTTCCTTAACAGATTATGATTAATTTTTCATAAATATAAACATGATATTTGAAATGCCCATTATTTCTTTATAAACATTTCCAAATATTTTTTATTTTCATTTTATTCTTAATCATTTTTTTCACTGATTAGGAAATATTAATTTTCTTATATAAAAGAAAGATTAATAAATGATTATTATTTTCAACTAACTGAAAATACCAAAAAAATTATATATTTCTTTTAATTGTCAGCTTTGAACATTCAAATGCATTTATACAATTCTCTGCAATGATCTATTCTTAATTAGAAAATGAATGTTGTATGAGTATATTAATTAACTGAGATAAAAGTTGGCATTTCTCATCTGAAATACCCACATAGTCAAAAAGAAGTATATGATATATGAGATAATACAGATCGGTTACTAAAAACTAGTCTTTTAAAAAAGCTTTAAGCTTTCTGTTTTATATCTGCACTAAATGGATGGAGTAATTTTACAGATAACCTTGGACAAATATGATGACTTTGATCATCCGATTTCTCCTAGTTTATAATATTCAATGCCTACAAAAAATGCAATGATTACCACCCCCCTTTTTTTTTTTTTTCATGGACATAAGCTATTTATATACCTCCTATAGGAACTGCAATCTGCAATCCATTTTGGGGGCTTTGTGATTAAAAGTATAATCAGTCTTCACTCTCAAGTTCCTATCATTTTATTGATGAGACAAATTTTCATAGTAATATACATTTTCAATTATATAAACCTTTTTACCACAAAAATATATGATTTACACTTTTTGAAATGAAATGCAAGCTATTTCCTAAAAAATGACTAAATCAAAAATACTTAGATTATGAAGTACATGAAATTTACAATCTACATTGTAAAAATAAGAGCCTAATAATTGATTTACAAAAATATTTATCATAAAACAACTGAAATAAGCCTATATAAACAAAACATAGAAGAATAGCAAACAACAAGAAAAAGCCTCAAACTCACTCAAATTTCATATAATTTAAGCCAAATTGTAGAAAAACAACAATGCTAATACTGTATCTTATGCTATTGCTCTGTGGGAACACATTCCTTACTCCCCTTGAACTCTGATGTCTCATCTCATGGGATATTCCTCTCACTCTGCTCTGTCTTTGACTCCCGCTAGCAGTCCATGAACCATCATGTAGGTACCCTCTTCATCTCAGTCGGCTTCTGACACTTATGACGGCCTGTCCCTTACCCCTAACTCCTTGTGAGTGCATCATTTGCTTTGTCTGTCCTTACAACCCTCAGGTTGGACACCACACCATGCAGAAGACTTTCTGACTTTACTAAATCTCTGACCTCCATACACAAAGCTGCCTTTCCAAGTAGACACAACCTTCCTCACTCCGCTTGAGGCTTGCTGTCTGCGTTGGGCATTGTCATCATTTGCAAATGTCTTTCTTGGCCTTGTTACATTCTGACCTAGGAATCTGAGATATCATGACCTCCTCCAACTCAGTATGGTCAGCTACCTTGCATGGCTTTACCTAATATCTTTAGAACTGAATCCTTTTTGATTAGATGATAGTAATATATTAATACTAATTTCCTGATTTTGATGGTTGTATTGTGAGTATGTAGAAGAATGTCCTTATTTAAATGAATTATATACTAAAGCATTTGTGGATGATAGGCACCATCTTTGCAACTTGATCTCAAATGGCTCAAGGGAATTGAAAGAAGATGGGGAAGGCTTTACTAAACGAAAAAAATAAAAAATATGAGACAGATGTGACGATCAAAATAATATGATAGTTTTTCAGGAACAAAATAAATAAAATTATTCAATTTCCAGAGGCTTTTTGCCTGGCATTTTAACCCTGTGCAACTTAAGATGTCAGATTCATAAATGTCTTGAGGGAAAAACCTCAACATGTTAGGCCTCAAAAACTGCCAATTTTATATCTTCTGCCCCATATAACCACTAAAATTTCTGCTGTTTTCTCTCTTCCTCAGCAGCAACAATCTAACTAGGCAATATCTGAATTTCCAGCCTCTAACTTTGAGTATTCAAATAAATTCAAACTGTGCCTTTTCTGTAATTGTTACTGCACCTCTGAATAACCAGCTACAAACCTTCAGCTCATCCCGCTGTAGTTCTCACTTCCCCTTAGGTCTCATCTCTCCATAGGTCACCCCTCAGGTCAATGTTGCTTTATTAGCTCTTTGATGTCTCTAAACAGACAACTTTCATGGAGAAGTTTGGTTTTAAGTTCTTTTTCAGTGGTAACGATGTTCTCCTTTGGTCACTCCATACAACCTAAAAGTGGAAGTCCCATTTTCTAGAAGTTTTATCTCATTTTCGCCCATATAAACTTGGCTTCTTAATGATTCCAGTACTACAATACTTTATGAATCACAATACAAATTAATTGTCTCCAATATCGTGCCTTTCAGATAGATGGAAAATTTTGTAAAATCAAAAGATAACATACATCAAACTTCACTTATAATGTGATACTAAAGCATCTTTTTTGGGAATGAAAGGGATCAGTCTTCATATTGCTTCTATGAAATGTACATGTTTAGAATAAAATGGAAGTAAGTTAGTGTAGTGCATATCTTACTGGCAGTATATTAAAAGCAGTGTTCTCGTCTTCGATTTAAAAAAATAAATGATTTACATACTTATTGTATCTCAGTTTGGTTCATCTCTCTCTCTCGGGGTTGCCCAGTTTAGTAAAATATAATTAATAAATAGACACATACAAAATATCCAGTCAAATTTGAATTTTAAATTGAAAAAGGTATAATTTCTCACGGGATATGTATGTATGGGTAGTATACATACATGAAATGATTGGGCCATACTTAAATTTTTAAAATGTACTTTGTAACTAAAATTCAAATTTATCTGAGTGTCCTGTACTTTATCTGGCAAACCTACTCCCTCCTTAAGGTCAGAAATATGTGTGGGTCAGAGGAAACCAGTTTTGTGAGGATAATGTGTGATTCAAAGTCAATTTACACATTAATAGAAAAAGACAGAAAAAGCTGATAGTTAATAAACCCAAATAATAGAGATGAACAAAAAGAATAAAAAAGCCATTGTGGAGAACACAGTGGGATTTCCAAAGCTTTATGGATCAATAACTTGTCAGGAAAACACTAAGAAAAAAAAGTTTACTGTAGCTAACACAACGTGAAAGCATGCTTTTGATGTCTAATTCCAAGTCTTGTGTCATATTAGGGTTGTTTAAATATACTTTAGTAAAAGCAGGAACAAGTTCCCAAGGGCAACCTAATTTAACACTCATAGATGCAAACAAATGAGAACATAAACTGGTGTGAGTATGAATGGGCAGAAGTAAAAGCAATTTCTGTAAGGTTGTAGCATGTAAATTACCTGAAGTTCCAAAATAAAATACAGCTAACTTAGTTGATGGGCATTTTAACTGACTTGTTTGTTTTTCATTAGCTATGCTAAATTACAAGGTTGTGACTTCTTTTAGTCTGTTAAATAAAGGCATTTTGTATCAAATAACTTGGTACTAGAGGCCAATTTAGGTGAATCCATAAGAATTAGTTTCTATTTATGGTGCCATAGTTTGTAAGACTTTAAAACCAACATTCACAGAAAAGTCTGATTTTGAGCTCTATTCTTGGGAATACACCAATGATTGTTTTCTATATTCTCAAGAAATTATAATTTCATAAACACTTTACCTTCTTTATACTTATTTTTTTCCAATTTTATTTATTTTATGAAGTTTTGAATTTCCTATGGCTCATTTTCTAATTGTTTTCCTCACTATTATAGTTTCAAATCTCAACATACCCCTATATATTAACAAGTGAATGTTCCTTCCAACTTACCCAGAAAATATACTGGCATGAAATTCCCATCTCATCTTTCTCTTCAACTGAAAATATACATATAATAAAATCCTTTTCACTCTCTCACACTTTTATGCTCTGCATAATTTCCTCCAGAGGTGAATGAACGTGGGACAGTTAAAAGGTGTAAGGTATAACGTATAAGTTGTAGTAAGTGCTAACCTTTTTTTTTGGTAGTATATGTAATGTGCTTTCCTATACATTATCATATGTAACAGAAACATGTGAAATTGACTATTATATTCATATGAGAAACTAAATATTACAGTTTAAGTGACTTGCACGAAGTCACACTGAAAAAAATTAAATTTGAATTGTGGATAATTTCAAATACTTAAACTTACTCAGAGATCCCTGACCACTGAGTATAAAACTAACAGTCAAAAATGTTAAATTTAACTAAATTGAAATGAGACTTCACAACCCCCCTATTAGAGAGGGAAAGTTGTCATGTAAATGAAGGTAAAGAATATTGTCCTAACAGAACTCTAGTTCTATGTATTTTATATTAAGTTTTATTCTGCAACTGTGCAAAGACCAAGTTATTCATTAATTCAATTATATCCATTTATTTGCTCATCAGTCATGATTGAACATGTAAAATATGTAAGATGTCTGAATAGAATACATATTTGCCTCTTGAGAGGATAGTGGGAAGAGAGAAGGTTAAGGAATTTACTCTGAAAGATACTTCTCTAGCCTTGACAATGTCTGTCATGTCAAGAACGTATCCATACACGGGCAGGTAGCCACAATTAAGAGTAGTGAGAAAAGATAATACCAATGTGTTAAGCTTTGATCTATAAAAAATGGAGATCAAACTAATAAGTTAATGTACCAAATATGAAAAGCTGAATTCTTTCACTTCCAGGACATTGTACTTGCTGTTTCTGCTGCCTGGAATTCTTCCTCCTCGCATATAGGTGGTTCTTTCCTTTCCCTTTTCCAGGTCAGAGATTTAACATCTGCTAAAATTGTGGTTACCACCTCCATAGTTATCTCCCTTCTCTATAACAATCATTATCTCACACAGGCACATTTACTTTTTATTGTTATTATTTTTTATTGTCTGTCTCTTGTATAAAAGCTCTATAAGCACATGTTTTTTGTCTTCTTGTATTTACGACTATTGTATCAGCATTTTGAAAACTGTCTAGTATAACATAGTAGCTCAATAACAATTTAAGTTAATTAATATTTTAGAGCAGAGGAGGGATTGCAAGCCTTAAAAAAATAATTCAAGGGGTGGTGGGTTAGCTCAGTTGGTTAGTGTGGTACTAATAACAACAAGGTTGCCAATTCGAACCCCGCATGGGCCACTGTGAGCTATGCCCTCCTTAAAAAAATATAAATAAATAATAATAATAATAATAATAATTCAAAAGAAATTCAAAGGAAATTATGATGTTCCATTTAAAATTCCCCAAAAAGAGATTCTCAAGTAGTTGATCCCAAGTAGTCCGAAAACTGTTTCAATTATAAGAATAGTCAGGTTTTAATGGCATTTCCATTCACCTCATTGATGAGGGAATGATTCCTGCTCTAGGGTTCTGGGGATGGCCAAACACATAACACACAGCAGTGAAAAGATTAGATTGACAGAATATATACTCACAGCCCAAGGAAGGAGGACAACAAATACCACACTGTGGGAGGCAAGCTTTGGAGTACCGAGAAGGTGAGGTACTACATTTAGTTTCTCTTAGTGTAGTACCAAGAGAGTGAGGTACCCCAGGAGGATGTGATTGGCTTGTTTGAATAATCTGCTGGGCTGCCTGGGTACTGAAACCCCCTCCTCAGGAATGAACAGGAACTCTGTTTTGTCCCTTTAATAAGGCGGGCTGTTTGGCTAGGGAAGCTCATCTGCAGGAGCAGAATGGGAAGGAGGACTTGTGGTTTGGTCATTCGAGGACCCTCCTCTTTCATCAGGTAGCAAGACAGCACATGTTATCGGCCTTGAATTTAGTCTTTACACAACAAGCTGATACAATAAGCTTCTTATGTTTTTGTATATATTGTGCTTTACCTTCAGGGTAGGAGACATTCCAGGACAGGATGGGAGGATCAAATTTAGTGCCCATTGTTGGGTTATTGTCAACAGTGGATTTTTCATGGCCAATAATCCGCCATGAATATGTCACAGTTGCCTGCTATTAACTTAGACTTGAGGATGAGGGAGGGAAAAAGGAAAAGGAACCTTAACAACTAATTTTTTTTTTAATTTCTGCAACTTTTCTTATAGAGAATAAATGTTATTTCATATACAAAGAAAAAAAAGCAAGTCGTCCTCAGACTTATTTTTAACACATAAAGTTAGAAGAAATCTAACAACAGTTTTGAATTTTTAGAGTTGAAAACAAGTTTCACCCACAAATTCTAAATCCAAAAGATTTATTTTTTGTGATGAAAATATAAAATTACATATATTAATGTTTTAGAAAATATAATTTCTGTTTCTATAATAACTACTTGAAAATGGTATTCTGATAAAATAGATATCAATCAAAATAACCAGGTAAAAAATACGGAGAAATAAGTTATTCAATGGAGGATACTGAATAATGAAATGAGTTAGATATAGAATAATATCAATGATTACAAAACAATGAAAAAAATTTTTATGAAGGAATAATATCTATCATTATATTATTTAACAAAGAAAGGAAAGAGAAAACTAAGTTTGCCAGTTTAAGCATTTTACAGGGGACATGGTCAATACACATATGTAAAAGTTCAGTTATATTTGAATAATTTAAGCAGGTTTAAAGGTATATATAAAATACGGACTTATAGATATATTCAGACATTCATTATTATACATTGTCATTTATATGCACACAAATATGAGCTTATAATACACACTCACATTCCTGAAATAAATATACCTCAATATTCACATCTACATATCTTGGTATAGGATTATAGATCATTTCATTTTTGACATTATAGCTTTGTGCACTTCCTGCACACATTTCAATAAGAAACACGTTTCAATTTTACAAGCAGAAAAACAGCTTTATCTGCATTTTTAAAGAATTCTTGCAAATATTTTTAAAAAGAAATGCTTTATTTGTTGCCTCAATTTTTGTTCAAGTTCCCTCTGCTTGAGTTCTTAAATCTGTTGGGAAGAGGGCTTACTGATTATGCCCCTGATGGAAATGTTCTTGGTGTAAGGTCAATATTATTCTCTTCATCATTCCTTGTCTCTTTGATCATTGGATCCCACAGGAGAATCTCTCCCCACTTCTACTTCTCCAAGACCCCCCAAATACATATAACTGTAACTTTTAAAATGTGTTTTCAAAGTTCCAAGAGCTGTTGCCATTACTTAGTGGCAGCTAAGGGGACTTGGGGATAATGAACGGTTAAGAAGAATAGGAAGTATTTGCAGCTGAAAGGAGCTGACTCAGGATCTCTAAGGAATAATTGCTTTTCCAAAGACTCTCCTTTCTCCCTCTCATGTTTTCTTGCGTGCCTTGGTGCTTAGCTCTGAGATGCCTATTTTAACAAAACGTGTTACTTTCACAGTTTGTACATTGTGAGAAGTGCTTCTCACGATGAGAACTTTACTGCATCGCTGTGCGTGGAAGTTTCAAAAATAAAAAAATTAAGATAAGTAAGCACTGTCTCAAATATCTTTGAAACTCTTGCTCTTTCTCATCTTCATTTTTTAATAAAAAACACTGTGGTCATAAAAAGACTGACATACCTATAAGGTTTTACTAAAGTCAACATGCTGTGTTAGCCAATAATTAACTTACAATTATATGATCCATTTTATACAGAGTATAAATAAACTTTCTTTGGCATCATTTGCTTCTTAATTTATTGCCTGTCCACTCAATAATTAGTAAAACAAAATGTATCTCAATTCAGTTCCAGGTTATATGGCCAAAGTGCCTCTGTAATATTACAGGGTCAAAAAAAGCCGTATAATAGGAGAAAGGAGGAAGACTTACAGATGCAGAATTCAGGATTTTTTTTAGAAACTATTTACTCTATATCTAGTATTTATTAGCATCAATTGTGAGGCACCATATTACAATTCTAAAGATGATCTCTCAGGTACCTTGGGCCTCTGATTCACCTGGAAACTTCCTACAATTCTGAACTCAAATGTACCCAGAAAACTGATACTTGTTCTATAATTTAATATGAGTAAAGGTCAGAATTATTGTTAGGGTGACAGTAAAATGAGATGTTCCATATAAAAGCCCTTTTTGCCATGTTAAGGTATTTTTCTCCATTTGAAGGAATAAAAAATAATTATACCAATAATCCATATTGGCCAGGCCAATACTCTCTTGTCTACAGGACTTGAAATGCTCAACCACATAAAGAGATGAGCAAGATAAAATACACTACGTATTACCTCTGTCAATATGACAATAACAAACTTCTCTGCTCCCCATCAGCTTCTAAACTCTCATTCCCATCTGTCCAATACATGAATTTAGCTGATTAGCCTTCCTTTCTCCCCAATCTCTTTCTCACTTTATTCCCTGGAATGTCTACTCATTTACTTCACATCTGTTCCTTAAATTACATATTTCCCCCCTCTGATATACAATTTCCTTCAGTCTTTTCCATGGAAAGCTATTTTTTTCCCACATGCCATATATCTTAAATTTGAGACCATGACTGTTATCCTTTTTACTCTCCATATTGCTTCCAGACCATTATTTCTTCTCTGCCTTTGGAATTCTCAACATTATGTTATATACTTGCTCTAAACTTCCTCTTTGTGATCCTCAATTAAAGTCTCACATATTGTTTCCTTTGTTACCGACTTTACCAGCTAGCCCATAATACTCAAATTCACTCCATTCCTCTCTATGATACTTCAATACCCTTTGTATATCTCATCTTACTCCTTTAGCTCCTAACGTATTCAACGCCGAAGAATTTTTTTCTTTACCCTCTCATGGTCACACTGTGCATGTTGTCATTATCACAAACTGAAATATCTCTTGAATATCTCTTGAAACGTCCTCCTATAACATTTTTCCAACATCAATAAGAAGTCAAATATATTGACTTTGTAGATCTTGCTATGTTATGTTTAGCAAGTTATTTAACTTCTCTATGTCTTCATTCCCTTGTCTTTAGATGAACATAATAATACCTTTCTCATAGAATTGATGTGAGGAATAAATTAAATCAATCATATAAACAATTTAAACAATTAAATTGCTTTAAACAATTTCTAGAACATAGCAGATGTGCATTAAATATTAGCAATCACTATTATTAATATCACGACAACTTTCTAATCTTAACTATCATTTTAGTATTGTTTTCTCTCTTATTTTATTTCATGATCCCTATCTTCAAATGGCCACTCTCTGCCACCCAGAACACTTTTATTTTCCTGGTAAATATGCTCTTCCAATAGTACAAAGTCAATTTTATTCTATTACAACATTTCTCAAATATCTTGCTCCCATCTCAGTATCAGCTGTGTGTCTGAAAAAAAAAAAAAACACAAGAGAAGTTACCATCAAATTTATAACAGATCTAGAGCTGCGGGGATATGTATTTTTTTTCCTCCATTCCGTCATTTGTCTACTATGTTCTATTTATTTCCGTATTAGAGACTTCACCTCTTTTGTAACTATCTCTTCTGAATCTTTCCACTTCCTAATGGAAGCATACCTACACTGATTCAACAACCTCCAGTATAGAACTAGAAGACAAAATACTTTCAAGGACTAGGAGAAAGAATTATTTTTCTAAATATGATGAGGCCAAATGTAGGATAAGCAGCGATGGAAAACACCACAAGCCTGAGCGTACGAGTACAAGACACACAAACACACTACATTTAATTGTTTGAACACTGCTATCTACAAAATATATTTGAAAGGCAAACTCACCCTGTTGATGGCCCATTTGTAAGGTTTCCCACAAGGCTCCATAATGGTTATTTTCATTTTAGGGCTGGATTCATGGAGAAGAGTTACTTAAGACTGTATTCCTCTAAGTTCAGTCTTCAACCAGTGGTAAATGACCTACTTTCTTTCTTAAGTCAGTTGAAAGGGGGCATGTGGAGGTCAATGTTTCTCTCAACTATAGCCAATATACCTTAGACTTTTGTCTAAGACTGGCTCAGAGTTAAGCCTCACCCTCCTTTGCAAGTCCAAAGCCACATTCCCATCATCCAAGTGAGGACATCTTTCCAGAGACATCCACCAGAATCCACAGTCTCCCTTCAGCCTCCCAATAATCTTTTGCATAGACTATGTTGAATGACTATCGTGGACCTAACTGCAATAAAAATTGAAAAGTGTGTCTTCCTTGATAAAAATATAGAAAAAGATGAGGGAACTGGGGACACTGAGGAAGGTTTTTAAATCAGAGTTGCTTTCATTGGTATTGATGGAGTCTCAGGGGTTCCCAAGGATGCACCATTGGTGTTTGGCAGAGAAAGGTAACAGGAAAGAAAGGTGGTGCGGAGTCTATTGGAATTCCATCTCATTAACCATGTATTGGGGTATCTCACAGGGTTTGTTTCAAGAAAGGTTTCTGCTGCTAAGTTTTGGAAACCATGAACATGTATTATATTCAATAAATCATTCATTTTTAATGTAACATTGATGTCAGTTGTCCAGGAGTAAATAACCTTAAGGAAGGAGTTCACATTTCATCATTACTCCTTTGATCCTGTTTAGAGATTTTAATGTTTAGCTGTATATCTGGTGTTGCAAAGGGAAATACTGTTGACCTACATTGTTTGTCTAAGTTATTGAACACATCTCAGGTTGGCATTTTGCACGGCTGTAACTTTAAAGTTGTTATTTCACAAAAATCTTTAAAAAATAGATGTCTTCTCCATTATACATTTTTTGTAAAGGTTAAGTGCACAGTGTTTTACTTTTAAGGTGATTCTTGAATTGATAGCAGAGTTACTCCCTTTTCATAGAGATGTCACCCATAATACATGGTTCATTAAAAAATGGCCTATGGTCTTTTTCACTCTTAATGCCTTCCTTTGGTATTTTAAATAAAAACCTATGCTTGATTCCATCACCTGGAAAATTCATTGTTGTTGACTTTTATAGGTAAAAAATAAGCATTATAATTTACCTATTTGCAGCCCACCTGAAATGATTTATTTTTCTATAAAAATTAAGTCAATCACTTGTTGAAGTTTATAAACGCATGCTTCTGAATGTCTACATTTAACCTATCACAAAAGGTGACTCAGGACAGAGTATATATGCTCTTCATCTTCCATAATGTGAAAATCTGTATGCTAGCTAATTGCTTATAGTTCAGAGGACATTGGAATGCATTATAAGGAGTGGTTTACTTCTTTCATAAAGTACAATCAAATGAAATATTATAAAACTATGTGAGTAGTATATAGATTTATTGTGAAGATTCCTGTTCCTCAATCAAGTAGTGATTTTAAAATTACACACACACACACACAAACACACACTCTTTTAAATAAATGATTTTCAGTACTTTGGAGCTCAACCTTAATATGCAATAACACATTGACTTCAGAGTTTCCCAATAATCCTAGGTTTGTGTCAGATGATGTCTTATTTAGGTCCTGGAAATGAACACAAATAAATACATTTACCAAAGTATATTGATATTAAATGGTCTAAATGAAGCTATTTTGTTTTTTTGTTCCTGACAATAATGAAAAAAACAAAAACCCTATCTTTTGAACATCACACCTACATATTTGTGTGTCATTTTAATATTGTCATCTATTTTTCTCTTTTAATCACTGATTTACCCAACTGTGCTAATTTAGACTTGTGTCACTGTGAAACAAGGGTAGATAAGAGTAGTGATGCTTTCCAGACTCTGTCATTACTTAAATAGTAAATGTAAATTTTGGTTAGTTTAACATTCTTAAAGTATAATTTTTAATTAGTGAAAATATCAGTGCAAACTATATCTCCTTACATGTGAGCATAAGAAAGTAAGCAAACTTCTATAATTTCCTTACCAGTTGTTTATCCTTTCCTTTTACTTGCTTTTCTCTATTCAAAATATTTGATACTGCAAGGAATCTTTCATGTTTCCCTGCGAGGAACTATGGGGAGTTTCTGAGCAAAGTGGACATAATTTCTTCTCTAAAATATTATATTTTTGAAAATGTTGACTGACAATGAGTATGTATCATTTTTGTAAACACAACAACAAATATTATTAAAAACTTGTGTTTTACATAGTGTAGACAGCTATGCTCTCACCCTTTGGGCTTTTGTTATACTCAGCCAGATCATCCCCTATTCAAAACTACAGGTTTTCTCTCCAAACTCCCAGTGCAAGGTGAAAGCTAATTGACTTGATACTTTGTACTCTCTAAGCAAAGTATTTGCATGGTTAAATGCAATTCTGGAAAAGAGAGGATAAAAACCACATTATGTTTAAACTTTAAGAATTGCAAGTCTTTATTTTTCATTACTATTACATACAGGAGAGAGAATATTAGTGTTGGTTTCACATATACTTTTCAATTGGGTGATGTACATCAGAAATAACATTTCAATTATATCAGCTACAATGAGCTTCATAAAGAACCTTGCCTGTTTGTTTAACTGAGTTGAAGCTGTTCTGATAAATCTTTCCTAACCAAACAGCTGAAATTTTATTGCTTTTTCACTTTTCTTAAATGGTTTTCACACCAAGTCTCATCTCATCCTAGTAATGGAAGTAGGACTCTATATATTTCAGTTTTCCTTCAAGAAAGCTTAAAATTCTTAAAATGGTAAACTTAAGTAGGGTTGAAATATTACGGGTTTAATTTAATCACTCAATTTTATCCTTTCTGTTCACAAACTCCTTGATTGCAAAAAGCAATATATTTTTACTAGAAATAAACTCTCCTATAATGACTCCAAAGTAACACTGATCAGCCAACATTGTTCCTCAGAACAAAGGCTCATACTTGAAATAAGTACACTTATGAAAAATTATATTTAAAAAAGTATCCAGAGAAATATATAAAATCTTAGAAAAACCCGTTCAGGATCAAATCAGTCATTGAATCTTCCCTGCCCAGATGATGCAGCTCTTTAAACAGACTGAAATGCAGAGAAAATCTTTTGAACAAGACAAAATAAATTAATTTACAGATTTCATTAAAACAACATATCCTAAAAAAAACTTGAGGTAAATCCCAAGCTATTTTAAATTATTAGATGTTGGTCAAACATCTCTATATTCAAACAAAATTTTGGTACCCATTTGACAAAATATATAATGACAAAAATTCTAGACCAGGAGCTAGAAAACATTGGATTTAGCTATCAATTGATATAAACATAGAACTGTGGGACTCAATTTATACTGTTTGTTAAAAATCTGTCATTTCTATGCTTCTGTTAAATTTAGTATGTACATATTATTTACATAAGTATAGCCAGAGGAACTGAACAATGATTCTAAATGTATGTTTATTTTGGTGAGCAATTGCATTTGTATATGGATACTATTCAGCCTCGAGCAAACTCCTATCACTTACTATTCTTTGTACACAAAAATGAACAAGAATCAGCACATCAATTATAGACTCTGAAAAATTAATCTTGATTTCTAAATCTAGTTATTTTTAGGATTGAAACTGGTAATATTGAATGTAGTAAATTAAATATTTTGCCATAGCCAAATAATATGTTTCCCAGCATAAATCTGTTATCATACCTCTTCCTAAAGCAGATTTTCTGAAATTATCAGAGATGAAATAAATGGTTAAAGTATATAATACACACCTCAGTGTTAGTTATAATAACAAAAAGGATTTACTTTTCCTATTAGAGAATTGTTAAAAAGATTGCAGTATGTCCATATCATGGGATAATTTGTAGGCATTAAAATAATGTTTTTGAATCATGTTTAGTGGTGTGGGAATGTCAACAGTATACTGTTAAAAAGATAAAGAATGAAAACTTAACACATAATATGATTTAATTGTGTATGAGTGTGTGTACATGCAAATACACTGAACTTGTGATAGGATTATAATTTCCTTATAGTATTCCTAAACTTTCTACATGTTTTTGTTTTATTACAAATCTTCAACTGGTAGTTAGCTGAGTATTAGGGAATTCGGTTGGAGCAAAAAAACAGCAAAGAACATAGTCATAATTCCGCTGGAGGTGCACAGGGATGTCCAACAGAGAACTCGACCTGGAGCAGTGGTGTGACCAGATTCTTGTCTCCACGCAAGAAACAATTCAAGAGAGAGACATATACAAGAAAGCACAAGGAGTTTATTGAAACAAAAGTACACATTTGAGAGTGGAGAGCAGGTGAACTCAGAGATGGGTTGCACGGAGGAAATCCCAACAAGGGATGTCTCTTAGGGGTGGGAATTGGTGAGTTCCCATTGGCATAGCTCATCTGTCTCCTCACAGGAGGTGGGACCCTTAGTTTCCCACTTTTTCTTCCTTATTTGATTTCTCTGGAACTGTCATGGTGTCAGGTACATGATGAGAGTCATGTAATTGCAATGCAAATGAGATTATAATGACAATATAATCAGCTAATGGTTAGGTCTGGGTCATAGGGATCTGCCCAGCTGGATGAAACTGGTTCTTGTTTTCCTCCAACTGCAGGTGTTGGATGAGGTTGCTTGTTACTTATAAAACCAGGGAGGTACCTCATGTAGTATCCTGGAGATGGTGGTCAGTTTTCTAGGCTATTTATCCTGCCTCAATAAGAAGGAAAGAGGTGAGGTGAAAAATGTGTAGCAGTGGTCCTTATCAGGATGTGGGGAAACCATGACACATTCTGGCAAATTGTGAACAATTCCTTTGGGAAATCAGTGATGGTAAGAAGAGTAATATAAAAACTGAAAATTCTGCATTTACTCAGTTTGGGGGCTTAGATAACATCAGTTACATACAATTCAAAATGGTGCCCCCTGAATGCAGGACAACCTGAACTCATGCAGATTGCACAAAAATCATAGAGTCATTTTGGTTGGCACCAGACTAAGCCCAAAGCAAATTGCTTGGAACATATTGTAATATTTTTTCCATTAGAGTAATCTAATTTATGAAAGTTGGAATGTTATATTATTTCATTTCATAGCCACCCTTTATTCTCTACTGACTGAATAACAAGGCTTTTTGTCCCTAAATCATGACCAATAACTACTAACTGCAGTTATTTTTCTGGTTATTCCAATTTAAAAAAAAAAAGTTACAATACTATACAAGAAGACATGATTTAATCGTGGACTACATTTGACATATTTAAAGTAAAGTTAGTCTGAAAATATATTATGATGTCTGTGATGCCCAGTTTTAAAGGCTGCCAAATCTCAGTGAGCTCATCATACACTAGGACATACCCTTTCAACCACAAACGTGGAGAACCTTACTAATTCCTTCATCTAGTAGTGGACAGATTCTAGAGAATACGTTCCTGTTACTGGCAATCAAATGAAATTAAATTATGTTTGATAGCAAATTTATTCATAAACCTGAGTCAAGGATCTCTTAAGAATTTAGAGCACTCTCTGTTAGCTCTATTCAGAAAATAAGTTCATATACAAGATGATTACTTTAAACATACAAAATGGAGCAAACACGATTGCAGATTTTCAATCATGATTTTAAAACAAAAGAAAACAAAAACATTAGAATAGACATTTGTTACCAGGAAAACTTAGCATTTGAATTTTGCTGCGTAAAGAACAAACCATTCTTTCTATAAAATCCACGAGCTTCCTGTCTTCAAAATTCCCTGATTAAAAATTATAGCACATCATTTATTTTATTCTCTAATTTCTACATTCTAGAATATGCTCTCTGTCCTAATGTTCAATCATCATTCCTCAGAGTTTCTTGAGTGAAGACGCTGATGTTAATTTAAATTTTATTCAGTTTTTCTCCTGTCTGAGCCACTATATTCACTTTTGACTATTTTCAGGTCCTTTGAACATCTGTAATATTTTTTCTCTTACTTCTTTTATTGCATCATAATATATTTATACCAAGAATGAAGTATATGAGTAATTTGGTAACAAATTAGATTTATTTAGTATACTTTTATTTATTTTATAAAACACATTGATTGATTCACAGGCAGAACAGGAAAGTTCATATAAAATAATATTTTTAGCTCCTATCCTTTACACGGCACATTCACCTAAAAATGTTATTAATATCAATGCAACACCATAGTCTAACTCCATTTTACATATTTGAGAGCTGATATTTTTCAAGCCCCACCTTTTATCTCCCTTGCTATGGTCTAACAGTTTGTGTCCCCTCAATATTCATGTTGAAATTCTTAACCCCAAATATAGTGGTATTAGAAGTGGTGCCTTTTGGAGCTCTTTAAGTCATCCCGGTGGAGCCCTCATGGATGGGATTAGTGCCCTTGGAAAAGAGACCTCACTGAGCTCCCTCGCCCCTTGCACCCAGTGAGCAACACAGCAAGAAGGTGCTGGCTATAAACTAGGAAGTGATCCCCTTCCCGACTATGCTGGCACCCTGATCTCAGACTTCCAGCCTCCAGAACTTGAGAAATATATTTCTGTTTTTTGTAAGCCACCCAATCTATGGTACTTTGTTGTTGGAACTCGAACCAACTAAGACATCCCTTCTGCTTCACATCTGGGCAAACTGATAAGAAAGCTATGGGCTCTCTTCTTTGGCTCTAAAGGAAAATTCAAACCTTACCAAACCTGGCTTACTAGTGGAAACTTTGTCCTAGGTACTCTTTAGCTGAACTCACTCTCTCTGTCTCACTCATACCATCCTCGACTTACTTGTGTTGCGCTATTTTCCCCAGGTTTCCATTTTAAGTAATAAACTTTGCTTCAAATTCTCTCGGTGCATAGACTATCATCAGGCGCAACATTTAATTTATTAATTGAGAGGGACCTAGCTCACCTTCGAGTGTGATCACAAAATAAATGCTTAAATAGCTGTGCTTTTTCTCTGTGTTTAGATTTCAGTGCTGTGCTAATTACAAAAGTAGAAAATATCAAGAATCTAGAAAAGGAGAAGTTGCTCCTATTTTTCACAAGGTCACACAAGGGCTCTGAATTCACCTAAAACAGATCTATTATTGCCCATTTTTCCTATCATTTTAGCACTGTAGATAGAAATTTAGAAGGATAGCATCATACCTATATTTGGTGTAAGCTTTTGTATTAAACCAAAGAAAGTATGAAAATATAGTATTCTACTAAGTGAAACAATTTCACTTTTAGATTTATAATAATAACCCAATGGAGGTATTATTAAATCACATATTCTCTGTATTTCATAAAAAGAAGACCCCCCCAAAAACAATTCAAATAAATCTATAACTGAATTCTAAAGGAGTTCAAATAATTGATGAGGTTACTTTTATTTATTTTTAATTACAATTTATTGGGACGACGACAGTTAGTAAAATTACATAGGTTTTAAGTGTACAATTCTGTAATACATCATTTATATATCACATTGTATGTTCACCACCCTCAGTTAGTTCTTCCATCATCATATATCTGACCCCATTTACCCTCATCTAGCACCCCCCACACCCTGTGGTAACCACTAAATTATTGTCTGTGTTTATGAGTTTTTGTTTCTTTATTTTTTCGTCTTGTTCTTTTGTTGCTTTCAATTATTTATCCTGCATATCAGTGAAATCCTATGGTTCTCAACTTTTTCTGACATTTCGCTTAGCATAAGAATAGAATTACCATATGTCCCAGCAATCCCTCTCCTGGGTATATACCCAAAAAATCTGAAAATATTTACCCATAAAGATATATGTGCTCTGATGTTCACTGCAGCTTTATTTACAATGACCAAGACATGCAAACAACTAAAGTGTCTTTTGATAGATGATTGGATAAAGAAGCTATGGTATATATACACAATGGAATACTATTCTGGCTTAAGAAAAGATGAAATAGTACCATTGCGACAACATGGATGGATTTTGAGATAAGGTTACTTTTAAAAAATTTACTAATGGTAGAGGAGAGTAAAGGGGGTCAAATATATGGTGATAGAAGAAAAACTGACTCTGGGTGGTAAACACACAATGCATTACATAGATGATGTATTATAGAATTGTACACTTGAAACCTGTATAATTTTACTAAAGAATGTCACCACAATAAATTTAATAAAAACAAATTTAAAAATTACTGAGGTTTTCAACAAGTTATAGATAAAGAAAATTTATCAGATATCTAATAGTCTAAGAACTTCTAAATTTTGGATTTGTAATCATATATAAGACTATTCATTAAAGTAGGATCCATAGATTCATATTACTTTTTATTTTTATTGTGATTAGAGGTATAAATCAGCACACTTTACATAATTTTTATGTATTTTTCTCCACTTAAAAGTATTAATATTTATGACAGCTATATATTAAGAATAAATTAAAATAATATAGTAGTTTCCTTATTACTTGTCATGTGAAGATCTAGAAAATAATTCTTCCAACCCATTTCCCCACTTCCATATTGACTTAGAAGATTCTGTTGTCTTTTTGAATGAAATTTTAAAATGGATTTTTGACCTGCTTTTGTTTTCCATTTAAAATTATATCTGACATATGGAATTTCATATTAAATCCCTTCCTTTTTTTTACATATTCTATCACTGTAATTATTCAAATAGCTTTTCAAATCCAATGCTCAAGTTGGTGCTTGGCATAATTCTGTGGCAAAATTGTGACTTAGTCATTAACTCTGAGAAGATGTGTGGAACAGGTTTGTTTATTGATTCTAAATCTATACGTATATATGTAAAGAAAATATATTACATTATACTTGACAAAAGTCTTGAAATAAGACACACCAAAGAATCACAAGTTTTTAGTGAAAGGAGAATGAAAAGTATGGAGTCAATACAGTAAATGTTTTACTTCTCTATTGTTATGGTGTTTTTTCCTTTGGAAGATTAGTCCCCATTCAATGTACTTCTTTGTTGTCTTACCAAACATTTACCATATTTTCCAAAAACTTCAATCATTTTGACCCTGTTTTAGGACTTCAAACTTTTAAAAAAATGTTTTAACCTGTTACTTTTTAGCTGTTGAATTAGGGAGCTGTTTCTTTGACTACAGTATTTTATTTACATCAGATGAAAAAAACGCAAGACTAAATTGTCAGGGTACCTGAATTTTCAATTTACATCTTGTCTGAACTAGCTTCATTATTCAGAGGCATCAGATTGTTTTCACTTGCATAACGGATAACAAAAGAGATTTTATCTAGAGACTCTGTCATCTTAAAAATTCTACGGTTAAGTTAGGCATGATTTCTTCTCCACACATGCATTTCAGATTATAATGTTTCTCTAAGGGATAGAAAGAAATAGAAACTATAAGCAGCATTTCTTTTTTATGTTAAATCTTGCATTCTGGCTAAACAGTAATCATTTCTGTCTTTAGGGAAAATGCCATCTTTTCTCTTATTCTTGAGTTGACCACTTTAGATAAAACTTGATGTAGTTTAAGTCCTCATAAACAATGTGTCTTTGCTTTATTACTAATTAGTAACAACTTCAAATAGAAATCTATCAAGTTCAAAGTTGTTAATGATTTACCAGAAAAGGAGTACTTTTTAAGGAAATTTTCAAAGAGCAAATTTTTAAAATCAGCTACTGTCACCACAACATTTCACTGAGTTTCTTCTTATTAATTAATTACATGTGCGACAAAAGAAAATAATTCATAAAAGTGATTAAGACCTCCTCAGTACTCTTAGGGAAAGGAAAATATGTTTCGTCTGTTGCCTTGGTTTTTGTTTGTTTGTTTCTTTCTTTCTTTCTTTTAATTTTCTTTTCAGATCTAGAGCAGAAAATGTTTGAAAGAAGGCTGCTTTTAAATCCCATGGTTTGGTTGTTTAGAACATCGAGACACTTTAGAAGAGCCTGTTGGTTTTCCAAGACGAGTTAAAAATAAAGATTTGTGTTTAGAGAATTGAAGGAGACAATGTTAATGTACAAGTTTTGATCGCTGAAAATTGAGAAGGAAGGTTGGAGATCCTGAAAGTGAGGAGGACGGCCAGTAAACACTGGTGAGGGGGAGTGACACATCAGAGGGGCAGAGGGGCTTCCTCATCTTTGTTCTGAGGCTATAGTTTCCATGAGACTCCCTGTGGCTAAGCTTTGCACAGCAGCTGTGGTGACAATGTGGACATGATCACCTTTAAATGGGTCATCAAGATCAGGGCAAGGAGGAACCATACTATTAATGCTGCAATTTTAAAAGTAGACCCTCCACCATTTTCCTCACACTGCATGAGCCCCTGGTTCTGATATTTTACAATGAATAGATAGAGATTTCATGACAATGACAATGACAAATACTGGCTTCTTGCTTGTATTATTAAGTAGTTCAAGTTGAATTTAAAATAATTTAGAATAATTACAAATATGGCATTTGCTATCTAATTGTCCTATAATAATTTATAGATTCTACACACACACACACACACACACACACACACACACACCCCAACATCATTTCCTCTGTGACAGGCAGTGCAATAAGCATGAGGGATATACCATTCAAGAGGAAAGAGAAGGCCCTATTTTCATGAAACTTTATTCTATTGAGAGAGAAGGGGGAAAGAAAATCAAAATATAAAATATCCTCATATAGTGTTAAGTGCTATGAGAGCAATGAAATAAATTCCTTTGACAGAATTATTCAGCAGTGAAGATGGACAGGCCCACGGAAGAGATGCCACGTGATCTGTGGCCCGAGTGATGAGAAGAGGCGAGCTATAGGAATGCCAAGGAAAAAACAATCAAGGAGAAAAAACAAATGAATAGACACTGAGTGGGAGCATGTCCACATTTTAAGAATTGAACGCATAAATTCTAAAGTGGCTTCAGGAATATTATCTCCCATAAGATATCTTCTTTCATTATAAGATGCCTTACGTTTCCTGGATGGATATAATTGATTTCAGGCTTTTCACATGGGATTGTTAATACCTCCTGTCCTATTTTTGGCTGAGTAGAGAGAAGCATGTTTCTTCAGTGTTTCTCTGGTAGCTTAAATTATAGGAGGTCATGAGGTGTCAGGAAGAACATCCGAATTCTAGAAAACATAAATAAAGGAAAAGAAAACGTTGACATTTACAAGAGTGATTAGGCTATGATGAGATATGACATTTAAATAAATAAGAGGCAAATCCTTTCAAAATATATTTATGTTCATCCAGGAACCAAATTTAGTAGTAATATTAAACTTAAGCAAAATTCTTTAAAGAAAAGGAAAGAAAAACTTTCACTCATTAAATAACTTCCTTTACATTACATAAAATCTAAGTCAAAGAGAAAAGGAAGGATAAAAGTCAAGATAAAACAATATTTGAATAGAGCCACTGGAGGAGGAGACATCAAATTTTTCATTAATTATCAAAATGTGTTACTAAGTAATGCTAACCCTTTTCTTATTTTTAATACTTCACCACCTTTCTAGAGAAAACAAAGAACAAAACATTTACTAATGTATCTTGGATATCTTGTTTATGTATTATATCTTTCTCGCCTAACTTCTCTAGACCATATATACACCTAATTATATTAAAATATCCTTGCAATTACCTTTATATATAAATAAGCGCTCTATGAAATACACAAAGTATAACATTTGTGATACTATTATCTGATGTTCTTACACGTGTTTTCTCAAATTCTGGATCCTTGGAATTTCTAGAAAATCAGGGTAAAGATTTCTCTCACATCAGTCAAATTAATGCTTCCCTTAAGAAAAAAAGTAGCGAATTTGACAGAGATCCAATCTCAAGTATGCAACTCAATGAAATACTTATTTTATTTTTAATTGTTGTAAAATAGATATGACATAAAATTTACCATTTTAACCATTCTTAAACCTACAGTTCAGTAATAAGTACATTCAAATCGTTGTGCAACTAGTCTCCAGAACATTTTTCATCTTACACAATTAAAACTCTACACTCATCAAACAACTCCCCATTCTTCCCTCCCCCAGCCTCTGGCAACCAGCATTCTACCTTCTGTTTCTATGAATTTTACTGCTCTAGGTACCTTATGTAAGTGAAATCATATTTGTCTTTTTATAAATGGCTTATTTCACTTAGCATAATATTCTCAAGTTCATCCATGTTCTAGCATATGCCAGAATTGTCTTTTTAAGGCTGAATAATAATAGTCCATTGTGTGTGTATATATATATATATATATATATATAGATAGATAGATAGATAGATAGATAGATAGACAGATAAACAAATGTAATATATATATATATATATTACATTTGTTTATCCATTCATCCATTGATGGACATTTGGTCTGCCACCATTTTTTGGCCATTGTGAATAATGCAGCTCTAAACATGGGTGCACAAATATCTCTTTGAGACCCTGCTTTCATTTCTTTTGGTTGTACATATAAAAGTGAAATTGTTGGATTATATGATAATCTATTTTTAATATTTTGAGAAACTGACATACGTTTTTCTGTAGTGGCTATACCATTTTATATTCCCACGGACAGTGCACAAGTTTTCCAATTTCTATACATTTTTTGCCAACATTTGTTATCTTCTGTTGTTATTTTGTTGTTTTGAAGTGGTCATCCTAATGGGTGTGCAGCGGTATCTCACGGTTCTGACTTACATTTCCCTAATGATTTGTAATGTGGAGCATCTTTTCATGTGTTTATTGGCCATTTGTGTATCTTGTTTGGAGAAATGTGTATTCAAGTCCTTTGCCCATTAGTTAATTGGGGTGTTGTTTTTTTTTTTGTTTTTTTTTTTTGTCCTCTTTTAAAATTTCTTTTATATTTTCTGGATATTAACCCCTTATCAAGTTATATGATTTATATCTTTATCAGATATATGATTTTCAAATATTTCTCCCATTTTGTGGATTGCCTCTGTTAATTGTATCTTTTGATGTGTGGAAATTTTTAATTTTGATGTAACCCTATTTATCTCTTTTCCTTTTGCTGCTTGTGTTATTGTTGTCATATGCAAGAAATCATGGCCAAATACAGTATCATCAGGTTTTTCCCTTATGTGTCCTCTACAGAGCTTTATAGATTTAGCTCTCAGATTTAGGTTTTTGATCCATTTTAAATTAATTTTTCTATAAGTTATAAGGGTCCAGCTTCATATGTTTGCATGTGGATATCCAGTTTTCCCAAAACCACTTATTGGAGAGTTTTAGTTTTTCATTGACTACTCTCAGCACACTTGTCAAAAATCATTCTATATATGCAAGTGAAATAGTTTTAATTACATATAAATTATATTTTTGTCTCAAGTAATTTGTATCACTGATTAATGTGTTCAAATTATGCCAAAATCTAAATAATGAAAAGTGAGGCATACCACTTTTAAAAATATTATGCACATCGTAAAGTGATACTTTTTCCCCACAGTATATTTTTTCTAGTGTATTTTGAAACTTAAAGCTGATGCCATGTTTTACAGATTAATGGGATGACTAAATCCATTTTCAAACCAAATTAAAATTTTAGCATACTTTGTATTTCAGAAAATATCAATGTGAATGACAAAAGAAATATTACCTTTGTAGAATAAAATTTACTGGGATAACCAAATAAAAGGAGAAATTTTATACTAGTTTCCATGTTTCTCTAGGAGGTGATTGTGATAAATTAATAGGGCATTCTGAGGATCTTGAAACCTGAAATCTCAGTTGTCTGCTGTTTATTGGTATCTGTCTTCAGTACAGATTACAGGCTCACTTATCACAACTTTCAGAAAAGTGCTATTCCTATGCTACTCTATTTCAGCATATTAGTAAATTACATGACACCCTCATCATCTAATGCATGAATGCATTTATGGTGAACTGAGAGTCCACATGATTGATTCAGGCTAGAGTTAATAGAATCTGAGTCATGTGCAAGGTTGCATGAGCCAATATTCTAAGATGAAACCACAGTCAACAGGAGAGAAGCAAGCTCCAGGTGGCGTTCATCTGAAGGGAATGGTGAAAAGATTAAATTCAGGAAATGAATAAAGTCCTGATATCTCATACTAAAATAGGGAAATATAAGTAGCTGAAATATAACCAGTATGACAAAGGCTATCTAGAAGTCCCTAGGACCTTCACTATACTTGGGGTGTAAACCAAGAATGATTAACACACTGGGAAATATTATAGTTTTAGGAATATGAAAATTAGGATAAGATAGAAGTAGGGAAAAGAGAGCGACAATAATAAAAATTAGGATGGAAATCATCACACATACACACAGACATGATGTTAGACAATAAGGAAACCTAAAGCAGCAAAGGAATAAATAACATGGTGAGAAAAAAAAGTTACAATTTTAGGTAGGGTGGTGGACAGGAAAACCTCTCTGTGAAGGTATTCCTGAGTTAAGACCTGAAAGATGTAATGGACCCAACAATGAGCTTAGACTTGTGCCTGTGATGAGCATTTCAGACAAAGAAAACAGCAAGTGCAAAATCTCTAGGCAAAGAATGCCTTGTATAATGGAGGAAGAGTATAGATACCTATGTGGCTAAAACTAAATGAGCAAGAATGAGACAAGTAGATGATGAGCCTGAATAGGAAATGAATACCTAATCATAGAAAGTCTCTTTGAGGATTCATGCTTGAGTAATGTGGGAAACCACTGGTGTGTTCTGAACAGAAAGGTAGCATAATGTTATATTTGAATGTGGTACTCTTGCTGCATTGTTGAGAATATGGCTGATCATTTAATTATGTTTCCACTGTTCAAGTTACAATATCATAGACATTTCAGAGACAGAGTAAGTTCATTAAAATAATTTATGATACTAGACAAACAGACTTCTAGACACATGAGAGAGTATGGAAAAGATAATCTGTGTCAGCAACTGTCTACACAGATTTGATAAAAGATGTCAGCCCAATGTGAAATTCAGTTCAATGGGAATATATGACTACCTAACAAGTCATATTTTTACCTAAAGCTTAGCCTAACCTATCAGTTAAAATGAGATTGAAAATAATTGAATGCTAATGTACTTTCAGGGGAGATTTTCTATCATCAAGCATTTCACTGGCAATAAAATTTTGAGTGAAAAGAGAAAAATTCATTTTTAGAGAAAAACATTAGCGGACATAAAAAATCATAAATATGTGCTAAAACTTCTCTATCCTACCATCTGGGAAATTATAAAGTTCATTTTACATAAATTTTATTGCAGGTGGTAGTGCTGAAAACTGTTGGCATTCTATTAGCTTTAAGAGCAATAAATGGTACATTCACAGAGCTTAGGAAATATGCAGAAATATAAGCATGCTGTTTATTTATAGTCATATCTATAATTTGCTTTAGTTTACAATTGTATGAAAACAGATGTTAGAGATAGGTGTCTACTGAAACACCACACTGCATCACGTATGACTAAAATATAATTTCTTCATAAAAATAAAAGTTCTGGAATAAAATGTAGAGTTGCTCTAAATTCATATGATCCTTTTAATATTGAGCTGTTAATATTCATTGACTTATAGTTGTTTTCAGATTTCTTATTGATTCCCTTACTGCTTGTGCTGAGCCATCTGTGATAAACTTAGATTTATTTATAAAAACACCTTCCACTTGGTTAGAGACAATCAGAATTTAGGCTGTAATGGCATTTCATACCTCTTTTTGATATCTGTGGACAAGGAAGTCTCAAGTTGACCTTCATGTACCTATTTAAGGAAGGCTATTATTGAACTGCTGTACTTGATAAGGTGATTTAATTCAACAGAATAGTAAAACTGAAGAAGAGGACAATCATATTTGAAAAAGGGTAGGCTTATTCATCCAACAGGAAATAGAGAAGAGGAAAGCAATATAGAGATAATGTGTTCATTTAGCACAAGGTGAAAAGAGCTTGAAAGAGTGGCATTGGTTCAAAATCCTTCAAAAACAAAATTTTTGTATTAATTTATATGTAGAAAAAGACAAACCCCATCAATTTCTACACTACATTGTATGTAGTAGGTAACCGGTCACTACTGAGCAAGTGACGAAGTGGTATTACATTTGAGATTTCTATTAGATATTTTCTGGTCAAGATGGCAGAGTAGGTAAATATTGTGCTTGCCTCCTCTCATGACCACATAAAAATTACATCTAAACTACAGAACAACCATTATTGAGAATCACCTAAAGTCTAGCTGAACTAAAGTCCTACAACTGAAGAAATACAGAAGCCAACTCGAGACTGGTAGGACGGGCAGAGATGCTGACTAGGATGGCCCCACACCCATGTGTGACCATTAAAAATAAGAAGGGATATCTTGGCGGCAGAGGGACCCCCTGGAGGAGCAAAGGGTCCCAAACCAGGCTCCTCAGTCTAGGGTTCCATGGCTGGGGAAAGAAGTCCCCATAACTTCTTTCTGATAAAACCAGCAGAGATTGTGGCTGAGTGAGACAGAGGGTAGCTAGAGACCCAGGCACTCCTCTCAAATGGTTCATTCATGGACTTCCTCACTGATGCACCAACTTTGGGGCAGCAGCTCAAAAGCTGCCAGGTACACGCAAGGAGGAACTGACTTGTCTGCCTTCAGGGTGAGGGCTGAAGGAGCAGATTTTTCCCAAAGAGAAGTGCTGGCAAAATCCATTGTTTCTTTGTTGAATCCTACCCCTTCCAGCATGCAGACGCAGGCTGGTGCCTTATCTGAGTTTCCATCAAACTGGTGATTCCATGAGACCCCATCCCACCAATTTGTGTGCCCACCCAAGCTGCTTATAGTGGCTTTTCCATACAAACAGACTGTCTTGGCTCATGCTGCAGATTTTCCTAAAATCTCTCAAAGGTTCTCAAAAGCCAAACAAGCAGCACAAGTCTTTCTAGGGTCTTAGCACTCCATTTGAAATTAAAGTGCAATAATTGAATGAAGATTAAGAAAAGAAAAAGTTACATTAATCTTCCCTTTGCTTCTTTTTTTTAGAATAATAAACCAATACCTTATTATTTTTTTTTTTTTGCTGAAAATAATAGATATAACAGTAAATACTAGGGAGCTTCCAGAAATTAAAAAACAAACAAACATAAATTATAGTCCTAACGATAGTTAATTCAGTGTAGAGGGTTCCAATCTTCTCAAGAAAATATTTTTCATAGGTGTGGCCAATAGTCACCCACTAAATTAAAACTTTTTATCCTTAATTTACCCATCTCTTAAATTATCCCATTCATTTAATGAATGTCAGCAAAGGCAACAATTTCATGTTAGTGTCTTAGTATAAAGAGGAGTAATGCCTTTCAGGAAATATCTTCTAGGAAACAACTACAACACAGCAAAAGGCAAGTACTCTTATATCGTCATGGAGATAAATAAAACATAGTATGGTAGCAAAGAAGGAAGGTAGGTTAAAAACAGACTTTTATTGTCTCTTGGTGGGGTTTAGAAATTAATTGACTGATGGCAACTTTCCCAGAGAAATGCTATTGAACCAGAATTTAGATTATGGCATTATAACAAGTAGGTGAAAATTTAGGTAAGCAAGACATTGAAAGGAATCAGAGAAAAATGAGACAGTCCCAGGAAAGAATGATGATTTAATTGGCAGTAATCTTAAAATATTAAAGGCACCCACACTCCTTGCTGGCAAATAATTTGGAAAACATTTTTTCTACAAATTCTCATTCAACTAGTTAAAAGTTAATAAAGGGAATGTATATTTTGCTATTTTACTAATATATATGCATACAATATAAACAAATTTCCGGAGAATTTTTATTCTATTCAATGTATATTTAGTTATAAATAAATTGATTTGATATAGGGAATTTTCTTGTTGATTATTACAGGGTCTGAATATTCCTGGATTTCTTCCAGCCTACAATATATCTGGAATCACCTTAATATTCAGACCCACAATTTATCAGCGACCCTCAGTCACCACCTTATCCCATGTTCAATAGTACCCATTAATAAAAAATGTTCAAAACTCATAAAAAGGAAAATTTGATTGCATATCCTTTCAATATCATACTAGAAGACTGCCTAAGAAAATCTCCTAAGGGTTAATTGACTAGAAAAATCTAAGTTTGTTTGACTTGTATTTGCTATTGAGTAGAAAGCTAACTCTACAGTAATGGTGAATTTGTAGAGAACTGATAATGTGAAAATGATTCTTCATCTGGTAGAGAAGATATTTCTAAGGATTGTGGTCTAATTCCCACTGAAGACAATGGCCAGTTTGTTTCTCTTTGAGCAATCTTATTCTACAATTCTTTGTTCTTCCTTTATATTCTGATTTAAACCAGGATGTTTGTGCTGCTGACTACACGCTCAAAAAGTTAAGTAGATTTTTAGCTGTATACTAAGTACTTATATAATAATCATATTATGATACATATTAATGATACTTTCTATCATGTATATTGCAACCAATTTCCAAAGCAACCATTCAACCCTCAGTTCTACAGCACTAATTGTGGACCAAAGCGTATGATTGGGTTGCTACTGAAAAAGAAGCACGAGGTTCAGACCACACTGGAATGGGGACAGGGAGATCCGTCAGGGCTCCATCATAGGACTCTGCAGACAGTGAAGAAACTGGGCCTGGGGTACATGAACTCATAATGACATTCTCCTGACCGTAGTTCTGGTTAATATTATCCTTATTTTATTAATGAGAATTACTGTGCTGCTCTTCTCTATTAGACTTCCTCCAAAATTACCTAAGATACGATAGAATATTTCTGGCCTCAGAATTATCTGATATCCTTCAGTGGCCTCACCAGTCTCCTTCAACACCCAGTAACAAATGAGGAATTGTCTTTTAAAGAAGTTATAAAAGTGGCCATGTCAGGCCATTTTAGAGCTCAAAACACAAGAATTTTTGGATGAATTAATTGCTGCCAAAGGGTTCAGTCTGCATCAGTTTTGATTGTAAGCACATTTAAACTGTTATGAGCCATTGAGTTATTAGACACCAGTGAGAGTTCCTAAATATCTGCCTTTTGTTAATTTTTTAGTGTTTCTGCTTGGAACGCAATTCCAGTTTAGATTTCATTTTGGTGATCCATGCATAGGAGCCAGCAAAATTCCTAAGTGGGAAGTAGGATTCACTAGACCCCAAAAGTCCTACTAAATACTTAGAATTTTAAAAAAATATATTGGTGAGGTTAGAAAACTATAATTGTTTTTCATATTTTCACAGATACCCCTGGTTGCTTTAGCACACATAGTTACCCCAAATTTCACAAAATGGGTTGAACCTTGATGCTTAGCTGTATTCTCCAGCCAGAATTTTTTGTCACTTAACTTATTGTGCACTTATTTCCACGAGGAATCAGTAATCATGGCATCACCAATGCAGTGCATTCACTTATACTTAATGAGTTTCAGATCCAGGTACCTTTAATATCAGATTAAGACTGTACTGGTGATTTCAAATACCTCGCCTCAAGACCATAAAGATATAATAATGTATGTATATCATTCATGGATTTACAACCATGTACCTTTTGCTAGCTCCAAGCTTTTTTTGCAGACTTCATTAATACTTCCATTAAAATTTTATTCGGATACTTGTGGATAAAAAAAAAAAAATTGTGGCAAGATACAAAACAAAGTATCAGTATCTGTTTCAACTTGAAAAATAAAGTTAGGGGGAGAAAAGTTATCATCATCTTGCTTGGTCAAGAATTAAACCCAGTAATTGAGGCAGTTTGGTGTAAACAAAAAAATATAAAAAATGAGTTTCAAAATCTGACATAGGTGAGTTTCTATCTTGTTTACATCACTTAGAAACTATGTAATATCAAGAAAGTTAATTGAACTATCTTCATCTACAAGCTATATTCATTACTTTGTTTTCATGTAAAAAAAGTGGTTGATAATACATCTTACCTTGTAAGGGTACTCTAAGAACTAGAGAGAATTTCTGGAAAGTGTGTGTTCTAATTCAGTAGACACCCTCCCAAAAGCTTGGCATTATTAATAAAGTAAGATAATACTCATCTCACTTTACTGAGATAAAATAAAATAGACTAATTAGAAATAATTACTTGGTGGATTGAGGTAAATAACCAGCAAGCCTATTGTTACAGTTTTTAACAAGACAGAATCAATTGGATGTTTTAATCAAATAGATGCATATTATGTCAGATTATGTCAGTATCCAAATGACAAAGTTGAATACTAAACTCTTGGTCATATTTTAAGCCAAAGAGGTGTATTTTAGGTACATGAATTGGTTTTAAATTGTGGCATTTTAGTATTTTATTATGACCTTATACAAATTACATAAGATCTTGAAACTTGGCACAAATATTTCAAAAGTAATATTTATACAGACTGATCTTTGTCTTTTAGGGGCTTATTCATCGTACTATTGCTACTCTTCACTCCTGTTGACCACCTGTACCATCTTCTGCATAACTAGGTTAGTTCTTTACACCAGAATATCTGCTCCTGATTTAGGATGTTTCAGTAAAAGCATGCTGGTAGCAAACTGACATTTCTGAAATTACATTGAACACAGACTTATTTTCAATAATATTGTTTCAAAATATTTTACTAGCATGAAAATTTATACTGAAATTTATATTATAATTTTCAACAGTTAACGGATTTATTTTGTGTTTTCAAACTATAACAATGCATTATGTACACAAACCCCTACTGAAGTATCTACTGTCACTAAAAGTTATTTATCAGGATTATCTCTAAACATACTAATATTTTTAATGTGTTGCTATCATATCATGATATAGTTTTTAATAAGATAGAAATTTACATACAAATGAATGAAAATATGAAAGAATGCATTTAAAATTATGAGTATATTTCTCCCTTTTCAAACAGCTAATAATTTTATAGGGATACAAAACAAAGAAAAATAAAAGGGTAAAGGAAGAAAAGATATTTGGAAAATAAAATTTATCATTAAAAACATCAAATTAAAAAAAATGCTAGGAATAGTAACAGAAAACATGAACTTATATCCCCAGGACTAATTTCTTCCAAATCCCTTTCTATCTCCTTTATTTCCTAAGGAAATGAATCATCTGTCATTTGATTTGGAAAGACTGATATAGAATTTCATATAAGTAAGAAGTCATAAACTTCTACATGTTCAGAGAAGAGTGTTGTAAATTCAAGTCGTGGAAGACCCCAGAGGCTGGGTCGCTCCCAAATTGGAGAGCTCCCAAGAAGGGTCTCTGAGTCTGAGAGCCACATGTAAGTGCCATATCAGTCTCAGCCTCCCCATGGAATACCTTTAGGCAGTTCTCTGATGGAAAGAAAGGCAGCAACCTTCACACGGTCACATGGCACTCCCAGTTCTCTGGGGAAGGGGATCAGTGCCCCTTATGTTATCAAACCAAAGGCAAAAACATCTCTTTATAGTCTTCTTAGATGGAGAAAATGTCACAATGAACTAGAGATTTAGGAGGCAGGGAGACAGAATAAGCACTGACTGATCTGCTGTTGCTATACTAATTTCATTTACAAATACATGAAAAGCATAAAATTTAGTCTCTGCTTTCATGAACCTCACATTCAAGAGAAAAGATAAACCCCCATGAAACAAGTATTCAAGTTCTACTGTGATCAACAGAGAAAAATTAGACATATATAAGATAATATATATATGTGAAAAATAAAGTTAATCTGTCTTCAGATTAAATGTTTCTTAGTCTTCAGATTTCAAATACTTGAAGCATGCTGAGAAGGGTTTAGAAAAAGAAAAAATGGTTTTCTGACTTTTAGTGAAAATTATGAATGGGAAAATACACTATGCATAATGACATCTATTTTGCTTTTATTTGGGAGCAATTAATTCAAACACATAGTCTATTAATCAGTCAATTCAACACGGAAAGATTTTATCTCAGCACAAACTTCTTTTCAGTCCTCCATCGGTGACTGTAAATAGAAGTCAGCCAAGATTTCAGCATACTGTATATGCAAAGAAGCGCTATCCAACTGTAATTTGTGTGGTTTCACTTCCAAAGGAACCAGAAAAAAAAATCGCATCCACACTATAACTTTCAGTATTTGGCACTGAGCAATCTTTCAGATTTCTGAACAAGAAAGGGACATTTTATTAAGAACAGAAAATGAAAACTGGTTTTCAATTTCGTCAGAAAGGAAAAGTGAAATTATTGATTTATAAAACAGAAAAAAGATTGATTCAATACTAATGGCCAAACTATGACTGAAAAAACAGATCAAATACTATTTTCAAATACTAATTATATTCAAATAAAATTTGCACTGTGATAAGTTAATACAAAATTTATTTAATAGAAATTTAATGTGTACAATATAACCATGGTTATAACAAATGAGTAAGAAAGGCTTTTCTTCTGTCTTTCCCAAAATAAGGTTTGTAAGAGTATTTATTTCAAAGTGAAGCAGAAGTCTTTATAGAAAGAAAGAGGGGGAGGTGGAGAAAAGGAGGGAGGAGAGCAGAAAGAGAGACAAAAAGAAGGAAAGAAGGAGCTAATTGAGAAAGAGAGAAAACAATGTTTGAGTTTCAAACAATATAGTATGAAGTTAGTGTTTTCTATAAAACGATAAAATTTACGATACCTTGGATATTACTGTAGACATAGTATTACCCCATAAATATTTACTGATTTTTTTACTTTATCATAGTATGCCTTGATCTGTTTTTTCATGAATAAGTGGTACTGGAAATGTCCCATGGGATGTATGCATTGCCATCCAAAGAAAAGTGTATTTTGTTCAATAGAAATGACGTAACCTATTTGCTTCATTTAATTCTGTATCCCTAATGTCAAAACTAGGCATGATACATAGTAGCTGGTCAAAAAAATTGTTAAATGAATGAATCAGTTAAGTTTAGAAAATAATGTGTAGTAAATCTCTCCTTTAAGACATAACCTTTAAATATATATATATATATATATATATATATATATATATATATATATATTTCGATTTCTATATTTATATTTGTAATATAAATTACATTCTGTTAACTTGTGTCCCAGAAATTTTTCTTTCTTTTCTGTGATTCAGTTCTTAGTTCCTATATGACTTACATGACCAAAACAGTTCATTTCAGTGATTCCCGAGGATCTCTCCTAATTTAAGATCATCCTATGATTCAGAATCACTGTTTCATAATCCGAAAGTGCCTAACTGAGGTCCTGATTGTCTCTGGGACATCTATCATCCCTGTCTATCCATATGGTCTTCAAGTCCAATGGTTTTTTTTGCTGCTCCTGCAAGGTCTCTGGTTATGTGCGGTGGCTAGTCCTGATTTCTATACATGAGGGACATAGAAGTTGCAATATAGGTAGAAGTGCTCATGAATTTATCTTGAAACTGGATTTGCATACTTGACATTTTTTTTTAAATTCTAATTGTGTGTTTATTTGGCAAGACTTTAAGGGAGCTGATGGAAATTGTTATGAAGTCACTAATATTCTGCTCAGGCCCTTTCTCAGCCACAACTCTGTTGCTACTGAATCTCCACTATTGCTCGAGGCTCAGAATCTTTCTGTATTTCTTTGCCATGGTTAGTGCCTAGTAATCTTTTGGAAGGCCTGTGATTTCATCTCTTTAGATTCATCAGATTCTGCTCTGGTAAGTATGAACAAGGAATTCTTTGCTATCATAATCTAAAGGAATCTCACTCAAGACAAGATAAAATTATTCTCCCTCTTTTTGTTTTTGCAAAATACATTTTTTATGCCAAACCTTCTTTATGTTATGGCCCTTTAATTATATGGAGGCCCTAAGCTTTTGGAAAGATTTACCAAATATTTATGTACTTTTATTTATTTATTTTTTTTTCACTGTGTAACCTATAACTTTACCTGGAACCTGCTTGAATGCAAAAGAAAAAAAATGGGAATAAAAGTTACAATAGTCTTAGGCTATTCAGGCTGCTACAACAAAATACCACAGACTGAGTAGTTTATAAACAGAAATTTATTTCTCACAGTTTGGAGGCTGGAAGTCCAAGTTTAGGGTGCCAGCATGGTTGGGTGAAAGCCTTGGGTTGCAGGTTTCTCCTTGTATCCTCTCATGGAGGAAAGGGTGAGGAGTTTCTCTGGGCCTCTTTAATAGGGACACTAATCCCATCCTTGAGGAACCTCCCCTTATATCTTAATCACCCCCAAAGGCCCCACCTCCTAATACCATCATACAATCACCTTTGGGGTTAAGATTTCAGCATATTAAATTTGGGGGGGCACAAACATTCAGATCATAACACTATAACAAAATATCTCCCAAGCCATTTATATTAAAGGCTTAGCATAAAGAAACTTGGTAACATACTTTAATCAATAGAATCCAAATTTCTTCAAGCAAGAAATACTTCATCCTTTCTAGTCTTTCATATTAACAGCCTGTGTGCCCAAGAGTGCTGTAAAACACCCTTTGGAACGCTTATTTAGGTACTGACAAAGATTGAAGTGTGAATATACAGATTGAGGTATAAAGAACCACACCTCATCACTGGTAGTTATGAGGTTACTAATAGGAGATAAGAGGAATGTAAAAATAAGGATTTGTTTAGTTTAGAGAAAGTGACAGATGATGACAGTCACCAAGTACAAAATGAATAATTATGGAGAATGGAAAACTATTGCTTTTCCTTCTCACTGAGGAAAAGAAATGAGCAAATATCGAAGCAAGAATTTGGTTGAGCAAAAGTAGATTGCTCATTATAAAATGTTCAACTATTACAGCAGATCACAAAAAAAGAGAAAGATATACAGGATTTTAACTCCCAGAGAACTTTAATGGCAAGATGGGAAAGTTTCTTCACTAACAAATGTACAACTCAGTCTATATGTACTGAATAGTAAAAAAATAAAGATAATAATGTGCCCAAATTGCACTTTTTTCCCTTTTAATCTACCAACTAGAAATACCCTACTATTTCCTTTCCACACCCTTATGTTATGGTCATTTAGCTGAAACTTAAGTTCTAATTTAAGTTTAGAGAAAACCTCTACCTTAGAAGAGAAACAAGTCCTTTGGTCACAAAGGGTAGGTTGTTTGTTTGTTTGTTTAGGGCCAAAATCAAATAATATCTGTTGTAGTTATCTTACAGCTGTCATTCCAACATTCTTCATATATGTCATTCTCTTTCTGCCAAAATAATTTTTCTTGAGTTCCTGACACTATTTACTGATGCCTGATCTGCTGATTTTATTTTTTCTTAGAACGCTCTAGTCATATCTAAATTATCTGATTTATTAAATCATTGCATGGCATAGGAGGTGCCTATGAACTAGTTGGCAAATTGGTTCCAAGATTTCTTGCTTTATCAGATCTGAAATTGACCTCTAAGATTCTTTACCAATTGCTCCTACCCTCCATTCTCTCCTATATCTGAACCTGAAATGTCAAAACTTTTTTTCTTTCTTTTTTCCCCCCATACATTATTATATGCCAGCAACTCAAACTTAGGCTTTTACCATATCCTAATTCTTAGAACAATACCTGGTGCAGAATAGGCTTTTGTTTCCTCCAAAATAAGACCTAGCCAGACAATCAGCTCTAATGTGTCTTTTGGAGCAAAAATTAATATAAGACCCAGTATTATATTATATTATATTATATTATATTATATTATATTATATTATAGACCTGGTCTTATAGTAAAATAAGACTGGGTCTTATATTAATTTTTGCTCCAAAAGATATATTACAGCTGATTGTCTGGCTAGTTCTTATTTTTGGGGAAACATGGTAAATGTTTCTTTAAGGAAGGAATGACTGTGTGAGTGAAGGAATAAAATTGGGGCCTATTTTAACAGGGCTGTCTGTTCCTGCAGTTTTTGGATCAATGTAGAAAGAAACAGTCAATAGTGTTAGGAAAATTGGAGTTATGAGTAGAATGATGAATGGACTGATCATGGACATACTTTAATATTTTGAAATCTGGAAATGTAACTAGATATTCTTCTCTGAGAAAACTCTACTTAACTTGAAAAGATCAGAGGCAGGTATTCTGTAAGGTATTGTATCTGAAAAGGAAACTACTGGGTGACAGAACTGGAGAGGAAGGAAGGATGAGTTAAGTTAGTGGTGGCTTGTCAATTTGTTCATGTTTAATACTGTGATGGTACAGCATTAAAAGTCAGATACTAAAAAATAAGGGCCATTGCTCTAATAATGAAGACCTTACTTTTGGATATTCAATACCTGTTCTTAAAACATATTGCTCCTAAACAGGTAATAGTCCATGATTTGTACATTAATTGTTATCTCCTCTCCTAGGCCACCAAACACTCCCTAAAATCATACTCCTGCCATTTTTCCCTGATGATCAAAAGTAACTTTGGATGATGTGTGAAATAAAGTAGGTGCTCAAAATATACAGGTAGCCATTTTCCTAATTGATGTAAGTAAGTCTCTACTTGCTTCAAAATTTACTACTTACATAGTTTTTCTAATTCTTCTTAATTTCATGCATTCTTTTTCTTTTAAGATATTGATGTAAACAGTGGAATGTCTTTTCTCTGTTGAGAAATGAGGATCCAAGTTGGAAATCACTGAAGACAGAAATTTGTGAAAATTGTATTTGATACAATTTTTGATACAGCCTAGATTATACAATAGTAACCATGAAGTTTAATGTTCAGATTTTAAAGATTTCAATCATAAGTTTTTCTCACAGTGAGACTTGCAAAAATAATTATAAAAAAAAAATTTAAAAATCTCTTACTAACTACTATTTTTCTGTAAAATGTGATTTGCAAAAGTTATTTTTCTAAATTCTATTTAGTACTTACTGAAATTTTCAAATGAGGAAATTTGGTATTTGGGGTACATTTTATCTATATTTTATTTAAAGAACTATGAGCAGCATCTATTCATCTACCATGAAAAATTAAAAGAAAATGATAAAAAATTTCACATAGTTCTGAACTTTAAATATAATAAAATATCTCAGAAAAATAAAGTTATGTACTTGTGTGATTCAAATATTATAATTAAACAGATATTTTGCTCATGCTAGAAAATATATGTTTTATAATTATAAAATAATATCACATTTTCAATAGGAACCAAATCAAAAACTTCTAAGTATCAGGTAACGTAAGTGCTCAGCAAATTTCAGAAATATGCCATAGGATTTTTACAAAAACTGTCTTTTAACTGGGATATCTACCCAAGAATATTAAGAGGAAGAGTCGGATAAAAAGGTATTTAAATATTGTACAATAGCACTTTTGATTTAATTCTTATAACTTCCCTATGAACCCTGAATACATGAGATTGGAAAGATGTCTAAAATATGAATTTTCAAAATATTCTTTGAGATAAGCTGAAAGGAGCAGAAATAACAATCCAGGACTATAAATATCACCTTCTTTTATCCTGTTCACTGTCTGGAGTATAAAAAAACACATTGATTTTTGTATAGGCATGGCTTTATGAATAGATGAAATAGGTGACGTGAATGGAGGGATACTGAGGTTAGTCAGTGTCCATTAAATACTCTTCCACAAATCTAGATGCTACCCATTGAAACATGTAAGTTCTCTTCCATGCGATTCTCCCATAAAATACAAACATTTATAGGCGTTTTAAATAATAATATTTATTACTAGTAGTACTCATACTGATAATTATTATGACAATGGCTAAACACTTTATAGTATTTACACTGTTCTAAGCACTTCACAGATATGAGTTAATTTAATCTTCACAATAAATCTAGGAGGACACATTAGTGTAGTCCCAATTTTACAGACACAAACGCTGAAATGCAAAGATGTTAACTTGTTCAAGGTCACACATTTATCATTAACGAAGCCAGAATATATTATATGAAATTCCTCTACTGTGTCAGAAATCACTCAGAATCACATTTCTCCTAAGGTACACAATGGACCCCACTATGGACATGTTATGTATCCAGGAGAGGAAGTATACATACATGAGGGAGTGAGATAGGAAATATGAATAAAAATGGTGCATTACTGATGAAGAAAACTAAAACAATTCAAGAAAGGAAGAAAGATTTAATGAGAGGCTTTAGCTACTTCAGGGCTTTTATTTACAACTTTAGCTTTAATCATTTTTCTAAATTTAATTTATATGAAATACTGTGTGTTCAAAATGTTTTTACTCATCAACGAAAAATGAAATGTTAATGCCATTTTTTGCTCCCTATTTATATCTAAAAGTTACATCTCCAATTTCCAAGAAAGTGTTTATCGTTATTGTTGATTAAAACGCCTTCAAATGAGTAAATATACTTATTCAACAAGTAAGCAAATGTTGTTGCCATAGCTTCTGTAAATCTTGTGTAAGTGTGTCACAAATCCTTCTGACAGATTTAGTTCTCTGCCATACTAAAGCGTATTTATTGCAGTTTCTTTTTCCAAAACACTAGTCAATATTTCTTGGATGGTTCTTCCCAGAAGTACCCTTTGGGAATTGATTGTAAAAGAAAATTCAAACCAAAGTCCAACTGGTTGATCTAAAATTGGCACTTACCTTGGGCTCTCCAAAAAAAAAAAATATTTTTTGGCAGAGATTTGCAGTGAATTATCCTACATAAATCCATTCATTTACTGTCCTTCCTTTTTATAATCAACATTAGCTTACAATATAAAAATAATCAAAGGATTAGAGGTTGATGATTTCCAACTAATAATAGCTAATATACATGGAGCATGTTCCAGGTAGTCTCTTACAAAAGTTAGGTGTTATTATTATCATTGCCATTTTATGAATGAAGAACCTGAGCTAAAAAGACGTTAAGCTACCCAAGTGAAGGTTACGCAGTTGTTCAGTAGCACAGCTGGGGTTCGATCCTAAATAGCCACATACCTAAATTCTTCTACATTATGGAGATGAATAATTGTGAATGATCATTTACATGGGATCAACAGAACTATCTCAAAGTCCTTGGAAATTAAAAAAAAAAATGTGATGTTTTGCAATAAGTCTCTAGTTTAACATTTGGTATTAGCAAATATGTCATGTCAGGATATAATAATAAAGTGTAAAAAAATGATGAAGAATTGAATGAACCTCATGTTTTTCCTTGTTGTTATTGTTGTTCCTAGTAACTACTTATATACATAACCACCACCACAATCAAGACATAAAATATATCTACCCATCATTATAGGGTTTCTTCATAACCCCTTCCAGTCAACATCCACTTCTCATAGGCAACCATTGCTTTGGTTTCTTACGCTGTCAGATTATTTCACCTGTTCTTGAATTTCATATAAAAGAGATCATATGGTATATGACTTCTTTTAGCTAAATAATATTTTTGAGTTTCATCTGTGCTTCTTGTATGTTAGTATTTATTCTTCTTTAAAAAATTATTTTCTCTTCTTTTGTTTTCATTGCTGAGTTTCATTCCATTGGATGAATATACTATCCTTTGTTTTTCGATCTTGGCCAATCAGGTGTTCTCTCTCAGGATATAAAATCCTGTTGAATTAACACAAAGATATAGTCAAAGTAGAGATTTTTCACAGTGACAGCATTGAGAGAGACCAGAGGCAGCAAGAATCTGATGATAGTGATACGTACATAGAATGGGATCCAAACACACAATTTCCGTTGTGTGATCTTACCTACAATCCTTGCTCCCTAGGTTTCCTTAGTTCTGGTCCATTTTCCTAGACTGAGTCTCCAGCTTTTGCATGAGTTCTCAGAGCTTCTTGATAGCCTTCCAATCAGGTTTCTGGTAAATATAGCAAAACTGCTCTCTATTGCTTGCCACCGAGAAACTTTATTGGTCAACTCAATTTCCTTCAATACCTTAAGATTTACAAGTCCAACACTTTCCTGTTATGCATAGCCTGAGGTGACAAAAATTTAAAAGTTTTAATCCTAGCACTAAAAGTAGTAACTGACAAAGTGGTTACATTTCTTTGTCACTGGATCAATGATTAATTTTAATTCAGAAAGGTATCAAAGTTCAGGACTATGAACTTTTTGAAGTATTTATTTACTTATTCATTCATCAAAAATAAGTGAGTACAAAACTACTGATTAAGAAAAATATTCACTGTGTGTTTTGGAGTAAATGCTGATATCCATATGATCAAATTATATAAAAGAGGTTTGTGGATTTTTATACCTATATTAAGATACTGTTTTCAAAAATAAAAACAATATCTGTATAGGATAGTGATAATTTTGAAAAATCATACTGTTAGATTTTTGTCTGTTTTCCACAATAAATATGTTTCCTTAAAAATCAGAGAAAAAAGACATTTTATACAACTAAATCAGTATCATGATCCAATCACTATTTTGTTCTCTTGATATTTTAAAAAAGATATGGTTGTACCACTATATGTAATATATTTTAGCTAAAGAGAAAGAGAGATAAACAAGCAAATAATACAAGATGATTTTTTTTAGTGCAGACAAATATTCTACACAAGCATGCTTAGAAGTAGGTAACATTTCTGTCAGTAGAAAAGAAGCTTCAGATAGAAGGAAATATTGTCATTCTTCCTGGAAGAAGGCACAGTGACATTACATGTTTCCAGGGAATGGAATGTGGCTGAAGTGTTAAGTGTGTTGGAAGAAGTGGAAAAACAGAAGGTTGGGACAGAAATTAGGCCTTAGAAATTTCACTTCTATACTATAAATTTATTTCCCAAACTTCCAAAAACAAAAAAAAAGAATCTCAACTTGGGTTGAAGCTGCGTTATAATATCTTGAATGCAGTGAATCCCCTTTTAACAAAGCAAGAGCTGCTTTTGGTGCTTAACAGTTTCTAGAGAGTTTTCCTGACTCTATTGATTTTTATTTTAACAGTTCACTTGTATTAATGACAACTGGTATTGAGTACATGTTTTTCGGAACAATCTATTTCAATGTAAGAAGTTATTGATGTAAGAACAATATTAAATAATAGCATGAGTGGCACTGAGATTTGGTAAAATAGCAAAGGCATTATATTAGCTGAGGTTTGGGAAGTTTAAAATGACTAATTTAACAAAATGAAGTAATTGAACAATTTGAGGTTTTGATTAGGAAACAGTTTTCCCAAATTTATATGTGCAATCCAATTCCTTTAAATTAAGTCATATATTTTCAATAAGGTTTCAGTTTTTCTTCTCCTTCATAATCATAGTTATGATTGAAGATGCATGATGTAGTGGAAAGAGAAGCAATCGTGGAATCAAGGTCTCTATTCTCTGATTATTTCTGAATATTCGTCGAGCTGGGCTCTGCCATTCACTATGAGACCTCCAGCAAGTACCTCAACATCTCATAATTGCTCCCTCCCTTCATACTTTCTCTTTTCTTCAAAAGGATTTCTTTAAAAGCATGTAGATAAATAAAGACACTGGATTTATTGTTAATTTTCAGTCCATGATTTGAGATTTCCAAAGATTCTGGGATGGTAGAGATTAAGAGTTTAGCAACAAGGATAAAGAACTATTCTCTATCTCTTCTACTCCCTTTCAACCTGAACAGTTCCTCTATTTATGCATTTTAAAGATTGTATTAGATGAATGTGCCTTGAATTAAATTCGAAAGCTTTTGAATTAGATTTTTTTTCAAAAATCTTAACTAACTTAAAGAAAAAATATATATATATGTATATATATATATATATGTATATATATATACATATATATATATATAGAGAGAGAGAGAGAGAGATTCCTTATCTCTTTTCATACTATTTTAAACTACGAAGTCTAATAAAATATCTTTACTGTTGGTATAATTAGCATAATATATAATTTAAATGATTGTAACACATAATGAGTGTACTCACTCTTAAAATGTGTCGGCTTATTTCTTAGGAAAGAATGGGCTACATACAGGTCATAATATAACTTTTTTTTTTTCTGGATTTCACAGTTTGTTCCTGGAAAATGATTGCTGAGCTGCCTAGTTAAGTAAACTTTCCAGTAAAATCAGAGAAAACATGTGCATAGTTGATACTAAAAGGCAATTTTTTTTCCCCTCAGATTTTTCATGTAGGACAAAAAGAATCGTATTGAAAAGGCTCACTATCAGTACTATCAGTAAAGTAAAGCAATTGAAACAGATTCAGAATCATTTTACAGAGTTTTAAAAAATAAAATGTAGCTTGGCTTATCTGCAGAACAAATCTATTTAAATTCAATAGGACACTTATCTCTTTCTTTCCCCAAGTCTATATTGTTGGATACTCAGTAGAGTAGTATATAGCAATTACTGTCATATTAAAATGACAAAATTTAGCTTCTAAAAGGGTTAGAGGACTTGGATAGGAAAACAACAACAAAAAAAAGTTTTAAAAACACAGACATACAATGCAAAGCCATTCACCGTTCATTCCTGAACACAGGAGAATTTAAAGATGCATTAAAGAATCTGAGTGTAGATTTTACCATCATTTATGGCAGGCGTCTAGGGAAATAGTAAGATTTTGGTTTCATTTTCACCTTAGCATAAATAATAAGACTCTTCAGATAAAAAGTATGTTTATATAATGTAATTATTTAATAAAGGTTTCACGTTTTTAAATACATTTTATTTTTTAAACAGTTTCAAAATTACAGGAAAAAAGAACAAGAAGATAGCACAAAGAACTCTCATATACCTTCTCACTGAGTTTCCCTATTATTAACATCTTACATTATCATGGTATATTTGTTACAATTAATAAACCAACATGATATGCTACTACTACGTACGTACTTTATTCAAATTTTCTTAGTTTTTATCTAAAATCTTTTTCTGTTCCAGGCTACCACATTACATTTGCTTGTTATGTCTGCTAAGGCTTTTCGTGGCTGTGACAGTTTCAAGACTTTCCCCCTTTTTTGTGTGATTTTGTAGGATTTTGCAGGATGCCTTCTGTTGGAATTTGATGTTTTTCTCATAATCAGACTGGGTTATGATTTACTGGGAGGAAGACCATAGCTGTAAGGTGTCATTTTTAGCACATCATATCCAGACTACATACTAGCAACATGATTTATCACTGTTGATATTGACCTTGATCCCTTTGTTGGGATAGGGATAACTCTCAAGTTATTCTTTTTACCCTCCATGTTTTCCTACTGTACTGGAAGGAAGACACCACACACAGCTCACTCTTACAGAGTGGGGATATATGCTCCTTCTCCTTGAGGGTGAAGTATCTGCATAGCTTATATGGAATTATTCTACAAGATATATTTGTCTTTTCTCTTCCAGTTATTTATTTATAAATTTATTTGTATCAGTATGAATTTACAGATACTTACCATATTCTTTTGCTTATAATCCAATACTATTTTATTACTTAAATTGTTCCAGTTTTGGCCATTGGAAGCTCCAACTGGCTTTTGTTTCCTTTCACATAACCCCAAAAGTGTACATACTATATTTTTCTTATCGAGCATTTCCTTAATGTCTGGCAATCCAAGATGCTCCAGGTTCATCTTGTATTATTCCTACCCCAGTTCTAGAATCAGACATTTCTCCAAAAAGGTCTTGGTTCCTTTTATTGGACAATAGTGTTAGAAACCAAGCTATGTGCATTGGTGTGCACACTGCTACTGGAGTGTTAATATTTCCAGGGTTTCTTAGCTGACACAGCAAGGAAATACACCTGTGTATACTAATCTGTACATATACAAAAAGTCCTTGAATAGCATTGTTTCTTTCTAAGTCATTTCACTATAACTTCAATTGAGATGCCAGAACCTTAACTCTCAATAGTTCATGGTAAAGTAGGTTTTGTTATACATCATTTCATTTAAAGTCATAGAACCTATCGATGACATTGAGGACTTATTGTACATGTATATATAAATATTTTACATGTAAATACCTATATTAAGTTGTGAAATCAGATTGTCTTCAACGTTAGTGCATTACCTCATGAATCATTCCAGCCTTCTCTCCTTGCTTATCTGCAAACTCTGTCAAACTGTGAGAAACGTGGCTCCCACAATCTGCCATCTCTTTCCTTAGTTATTTATTTCCAGTACACAAAGATAGAAATGTCAGACTTGTTAACCTGTGGACCCTTGAAAGCAGCCTTTTCTAACCACAGTATGCTTACGTGCAGCTCCTTTACCTTTAGTATTGCAGATCCCACTCATTTCCAGAGTTGCTCTAGTGCTGAAACTTTTCCTCCATCCCATTTGGTGAGTTTGTTTCATGTATTTACAATACAGTTACGTTGTTCTGTCACATTCTGCATTCCATCCTGTGATCTCCCACCTCCTAAAAGATTTCTTTTTAATTTGCATACATTAAGCTATATCCTGTAAAGTTTTATGGGTTTTGATAAATGCATATTGTCTTTTATCTACCATTACTTTATACAGAATAGTTTCACCACTTAAAAATCCCCTGGGTTTCACCTGTTCACCATCCGCACTTTCTCCAGAGTCTACAGCAACCACAAATTTTTATCGTCTCTATAGTTTTGCCTTTTTGATGTGTCATATAATTGGGATCATAAAACATGTAGACTTTTCAGACTAGCTTTGAACCTTTGAAATATGCATTTAGGTACATCTATATCTTTGCATGCTTGATAGCGTATATATTTCATCTCTGACTAACATACTATTGTATGGCTGCACTGCACTTTGTTTCTTCATTCACTTACTGAAAAGCAACCTGGTTGCTTTTAATTATTGGTGTTTAAGAATTAAGATTGTACAAACATTCTTGTGCAGGTTTTGTGTGGACTTATGTTTTCAAATGTTTTTCTGTATGACAAGGAACACGATTAACAAGACTCTATGGTAAGACTTTCCTAAGAAACCACCAATCTGTTTTCCAAAGTGGCTGGGCCCTTTAGCGTCCCCAACAACATTGAGATCTTCCCTTGCTCTAAGTCCTTCCCTAGGATTGGTATATGATAAACAGAATAATTGCCCTTCAGTCTATGTGAGATAAAACGTTTATAAAATATTTTACAATGGAGAGTAGGCTTTTGTTATGGAAAACATACCTAGTGTATTTCATGATGGTTACTATTTTCATCCTTCTGTCCTTGGTTTTTCTTAACTCTTTACCTTGAGAACCTGGCGGGGGTCCCTGGGAGTAAACCCATGAAAGTGTAGGGGACTCCTAAGACTGGGGCTTCCAGAAGTTTCTTACTTTCATGCTGAAGTGCTCCTATCAGTGTATGACTCCGGTGGCTTTTTGTCTAAGTCATCTGTGTTTGGCTGTGATTTTGAGTATTTTTTATTTACCTGTCTCTCCAAATTCCTGCAGGGTGGTTTATACCATGACCTCATTTCTCTAATGGGTCAAGAAAGATCATTAATTTTTGGTTTGTTCAGCTTTTATCTTGTTATAAGGATAGAGGTGACTACTTTCAATCTCTTACCATGTAGAACCTGGAATTGATGTCAGCTTCAAATTATATTTCTTTTTGTTGTTCATTTAGAATGCACTTTCTGAAATTCTGTGGTCAGTTTAAGTCCACTGAGTCATTTTTCTTTTTCATCACAAAAATCTCTCTTAACTCTACTACTCTTTTTTCAAACACATAATGCCATGAATCTTCCCACACATCTTTAATTCATTTTCAGGGCAAAGTGCCCTGAGTTATGCATTCAAAGAATCACTTAATACCCTGTGCCTCAGTTTCCTAATCTCTGAAATAAAGGGTATAATCTTGAATATTATGCTAAATTATCTGTAAATTTCCTTCCATGACTAATATTCTACATGAAGTTGCGTGTAAGGCAAACTTTTGATAGTAGAATCACAGTTTAATTTTTTTATTAGTTTCAGGTTTACAAAACAACATAATGATTAGATATTTACATCCCTCAAAAATGATAACCCCACAAAGTCTACTACCCACCTGACACCATACAATACCATTAACTATATTCCCTATGCTGTACTTTACATCCCATGGCTATATATATAGTTGACATTGAATATTATTTTATATTAGTTTCAGGTGTACAGTGCAGTGGTTAAACATTTATATAATCTATGAAGTGATGTCCCCAATAAGTCCATATACATCTGACACCATACATAGTTTTAACAACATTATTGACTATATTCCCTATACTGTATTTCACCTCCTCATGACTATTTTGTGAATACCAATTTGTACTTCCTAACCCTTCACCTTTCTCACCCATCTCCCCAACCTCCCTTTTATCTACCAACCATCTGTATGTTCTTTGTATCTATGAGTCTGTTTCTGTTTTGTTTGCTCATTTATTCTGTTCTGTAGACTCCACATATTAGAGAGATCATCTGGTATTTGTCTTTCTCAGTCTGACTTATTTCACTTAGCATAATATACTCTAGGTCCATCCATGTTGTGGCAAATGGTAATATTTCATTCTTTTTTAAGGCAGGGTAATACTCTGTTGTATAAAGGTACCACAATTTCTTTATCTAATCATCTATTGATGGGCATTTCAGTTGTTTCCATATCTTCGCTATTGTGAATGGCGCTGCAGTAAACATAGGGGTGCACATATTTTTTCGAATTAGTGTTTTGGATTTCCTTGGATAAATACCCAGGAATGGAATTGCTGGGTCACAAGGGAGTTCTATTTTTAATATTTTGATGGACCTCCATACTGTTTTCCATAGTGGCTGCACCAATTTACAATCCCACCAACAGTGTATAAAGGTTCCTTTTCTCCACATCCTTGCCAGCACTTGTCGTTCATTGATTTATTGGTGATAATCATTCTGACAGGAGTGAGGTTGTACCTCATTGTAGTTTTTATTTGCATTTCGCAGATGATTAGTGACACTGAGCATCTTTTCATGTGTCTATTGGCCATCGGTATGTCCTCTGGAGAAATGTCTGTTCAGACCCTTTGCCCATTTTTTAATTGGATTGTTTGTTTTTTTGATGTTGTATGAGGTTTTAGTTTGTTTATTTGTTTTTTTATTGATTTTGGATATTAACCCCTTAGCAGATGTATTATTGGCAAATATCTTCTCCTATTTAGTAGGATGTCTTTTTGTTTTGTTGATAATTTCCTTTGCTGTGCAAAATCTTCTAGTTTGATGCAGTTCCATTTGTTTATATTTTCTTTTGTTTCTCTTTCCCGAGGAGCTATAGCAGTAAACGTATTACTAAGAGTAATGTCTGAGAGTTTATTTACTATATTTGCTTCTAAGAGTTTTATGGCTTCAGGTCTTACATTTAAATCTTTAATCCATTTTGAGTTTAGTCTTGTATATAGTGTAAGAAGGTGGTCCAGTTTCATTTTTTTGCATGTATGTGTCCTATTGAAGAGATTGTCTTACTGCAATGTAAATTCTTCCTTCTTTGGTCATAGATTAAATGACCTTATAGTCATGGATTTATTTCTGGGGTCTGTATTCTGTTCCATTGATCTATCTATGTGTCTGTTTTTATGCCAATATCATGCTGTTTTGATTACTGTGGTCTTGTAGTATAATTTGATATCAGGTGGCATGATAGCTCCAGCTTTGTTTTTGTTTTTCAGGATTGCCATGGGTATTTAGAGGGTTTTTTTTTTTTTTGGTTACATAATTTTAGGATTATTTGTTCTACTTCTGTGAAAAATGCCATTGATGTTTTGGTGGGGATTGCATTGAATTTATAGATTGCTTTGGGTAGTATGGACATTTTAACTATATTAATTCTTCTGATCCATAAGCGTGGTATATGTTTCCATTTATTTGTATCTTCTTAAATTTCTCTCTTCAGTGTGGAATAATTCTCTGAATACAGGTCTTTTACTTCCTTGGTTAAAATTATTCCTAAGTATGTTATTTTATGCAAATGTAAACAGAATTGCTTTTTTTAAATTTCTCTTTCTGATAGTTTCTTATTGGCTTATACAAACGCAACAGATTTCTGAACGTTAATTTTGTATCCTGCTACTTTCCTAAATTCGTTTATCAATTCTCATAGTTTTTTGGTGGAATCTTTTGGGTTTTCTCTATATAGTATCATGTCATCTGCAAATGACTGTTTTACTTCTTCCTTTCCCCTTTGGATGTCTTTTATTTCTTTTTCTTGTCTGATTGATGTGGCTAGGACTTCCAGTACTATGTTGAATAAAAGTGGGCATCCTTGTCTTGTTCCTGATCTTAAGGGAAATGCTTTTAGCTTTTTCCCATTAAGAATGATACTAGCTGTGAGTTTGCCATAGATGGCCTTCATTATGTTGAGATATGTTACCTCTATCCCCATTTTGCTGAGAGTTGTTTATCATAAATGCATGCTGCATTTCATCAAATGCTTTTTCTTCATCTATGGACATGACTGTAAGACTTTTATTTTGCATTTTATTTATGTGGTGTAATGTATCATGTTAAATTGATTTGTGGATATTGAACCAACCTTTTATACCAAAAATGAATTCTGCTTGATCATGGTGTGTGACCTTTTTAATGTATTGCTGAATTAGGTTTGTAAATATTTTGTTGAAGATTTTTGCTTCTATGTTTATTAAGGATATCATCCTATAGTTTTCATTGTTTGTAGTATCTTTACTTGGGTTTGAAATCATGTGGCCTAATAAAATGAGCTTGAGAGCTTTCCCCTCCTTTTGGTTTTTCGGAATCGTTTCAAGAGAACAGATGTAAATTCTTTTTTGACTGTTTGGTAAAATTCACCTGTGAAGCCATATAGTCCAGGATTTTTGTTTGTTAAGAGCTTTTTAATTACTGATTCAACTTCACTGTAGTAATTGGTATGTTCAAATTTTCTGTATTTTCTTAATTAAGCCTTGATATAATGTATGCTTCTAGGACTTTATCCATTTCTTCCAGATTGTCCAATTTGTTAGCTTATCATTTCTCATAGTACTTTCTTAAAGTATCTTTTTATATTTCTTTGGTGTTCATCGTCACTTCTCCTCTTTTATTTCTGATTTTATTTATTTGTGTCCTCTCTCTGTTTTTCTTGATGAGTCTAGTTAAAGGTTTGTCAGTTTTATTTGTTTATTTATTTTTAAAAAAGCTATTGGTTTCATTGTACATTTGTGGGGGTTTTTTTGGTTTGTTTGTTTTTTTGTCCCTGTTTTGTTTATTTTGCTCTGATCTTTATTAGTTTGTTCCCTGTGCTCACTCTGGCTTTGTTTGCTGTTCTTTTTCCAGTTTGGTTAGGTGTAAAGTTACACTGTTTATTTGAGATTTTTCTTATTTCTTCAGGCAGGCCTGCATTGGTATGAATTTCCCTCTTATGACTGCTTTCACTGTGTCCCATAGATTTGGGTTCATTGGGGTTTCATATTTATTTGTCTCAAGGTATCTTTTGATTTCTTCCTTGACCTCATTGTTGACCCATTCATTATTTAGTAGCATATTATTCAGCCTGCATGTGTTTGTGTGTTTTTCAGCTTTTACCTTGTAAATTTATTTCTAGTTTCATGCCATTGTGGTCAGAGAAGGCTCTTGATATGATTTCAAGCTTCTTAAATTTATTAAGACCTGTTTTCTGGCCTAATATGCGGTCTATCTTGGAAAATGTTCCACATGCATTTAGAAATAATGTATAATCTGCTGCTTTGGGGTGAAGTGCTCTAAAAATATCAATTAAATCCATGTGTTCTAGAGTGTTATTTAAGCCCTCTGTTTCCATGTTGATTTTCTGTCTGGAAGATCTGTCCATTCGTGTCAGTGGAGTGTTAAAATTCCCTACTATGATTGTGTTACTGTTGATCTCTGCCTTTATGTTGGTCAATATTTGCTTTATATATTTAGGTGTTTCTTTGTTGTATGCACCAATGATTACTAGGATGATATTTTCTTGTTATGTTGATCCCTTTATTATTATGTAATATACTTCCTTGTCTCTTACTGTGTTTCCCCAAAAATAAGACCGGTCTTATATTAATTTTTGCTCCATTAGCAAAAATTATTTTCAGGGGATGTCTTATTTTTTCATGTCCAACAATCTACATTTATTCAAATACAGTCATGTAATCTTCTTCTGGAACCTCGTCATTACGTACTAAATGCTTCAGTCTGGCTGAGATATTAACTGAGGCTTATTTTTGGGATAGGTCTTATTTTCTGGGAAACACTGTACTCTTCATTGAAAGTCTATTTTTTCTGATATAAATATGCTACCCCAGCTTTGTTCTCATTTCCATTTACATGAAGTATCTTTTTCTATCCCTTTACTCTCAGTCTGTGTGTGTCTTTCAATCTGAGGTGGGTCTCTTGTAGACAACACATGCATTGGTGTTGTTTTCTTATCCATTCAGCTACCCTATGTCTTATGATTGGAGCATTTGATCCATTTACATTTAAAATGATTATTGATAGATACATAGTTATTGCCATTTTATTATTCGTATTTTTTATTTTCATTTATTTGTTTATTTTTTTGCTTTCCTCTGCTTAAAGTTCTTTTAACATTTCTTGTAATACAGGCTTGGTGGTAATGAATTCCTTTAGTTTTTTTTTGTTTTGTTTTTTTTGGGGGGAAACTCTTTATTTCTGCTTCAATTTTTAAATGATAGCCTTGCTGGGTAGAGTAGTCTTGGTTTTAGGCACTTGTTTTCCATTACTTTACATATTTCCTGTCATTCCCTTACAGCCTGCAAAGTTTCTGTTGAAAAATTTGCTGATAGTCTTATGGAAGCTCCTTTGTAAGTAACTACTTGTCTTTCTCTTGCTGATTTTAGGATTCTCTCTTTGTCTTTAAACTTTTCTATATTAATTATGATGTGTCTTGGTGTCAACCTGTTTGGGTTCATCTTGTTTGGGACACTGTGCTTTCTGGGCTTGTATGTCTATTTCCTTCACTGGGTTAGGGAAGTTTTCAGTCATTATTTCTTCAAATACAATCTCGGTTCCTTGCTCTCTTTCTTCTTCTTCCTGTACCCCTATGATGTGAATGTTGTTATACTTGATGTTGTCCCACAGGTCCCTTAATTTTCCTTAATTTTTTTAAAATTATTTTTTATTGTTGTTCAAGTGTGTTTTCAGCTACCTTATCTTCTAAATCACTGATTCAATCCTCTGCTGTTGATTCCTTATAGTGTGTTCTTCATTTCAGTTGTTATATTTTTTCTGACTTCTTCTTTTTATGATTTCTGTGTTTTTTGTTGTTTGTTTGTTTGTTTGTTGTTTTGTTTTGTTTTTTATCCATACTGTCTTTGTGGAAATTCTCACAAAGTTCCTTAAACATTCTCATAAACCAGTGTTTTAAACTCTGTCTCTGGCAGGTTGATTGCATCCATTTTATTTAGTTTTACTTCTGAAGGTTACTCCTGTTCTTTAATTTAGGACATTTTGTTTTTGTTTCTGCATTCTGGCAGCTTCTCTGTGTTTACTTCTGTGTATTAGATAGATCTCTTATATCTCTTAGTCTTTGCTGGGAGGCCTTATGTAATATGTATTCTGTGTGGTCCAATGGCACAGTCTCCTGATGTCCTGTGCATGTGTTCCAGGAGTGTCCTTTTAGTGTGTTGTGTGTGTTCTTCTGTTAACGCTTCTTTAGTTAATGCTTGATTGCTTTTGGCATGTCAGTGGGTGAGATTGGCTTCCAGTGTGACTGACTGTGAGGATTGGCTATGACCACAGTGTATGAGCTGCTGTGTGGGGTTAACCCTTCAGAGAAGGATTTAAACCCATGGGCTCTTGGGCCTGTTGAGACCACCCTTTGGGTGTGTCACTTGTGGGGCTAATCAGGTAGTGCTCTGGTGTGGTCTGAAGCTGGCCTCTGGGTATATAGTTTTTGGTGCCTTTTCGGAGGAGCTCTCACGCAGGCCAAGTTCAGCCTTCTTTGTGACCAGCCTATGGCTACCTGGTAGGAGCCACAAAATTATATGTGGTTGGCTGCTGCCTGTGCTGGACCTGAAGATGCATATGGATGGCCTTGCTATGAACAGAGGCTGTCTGCCACCAGTGTTGGGTCTGAGGCAGCTTAGAAAAAGTCCCAGGGGCACCTAGGTCTAGTGCCACCTACCTGCTGCCCATAAGGCACATCCATTGAAAGAGCCTCCTTAGATGTTTGAGCCAGGCTGGTGTTGAGAGTGCCCTCGGTGATACAGTACTACCTGGGTGGGGCAGGGTCCCAGGGAGTCATGAAACATGGCTAGTCATTTTTACAAAGTTGATGAAGATTCAATTTTCACACCAGTGCCTGGCCTGTGACCATTACACAAAATGCCTTTAGAATATCACATCCAGCTACCTTTGCCTCAAGCTTGCAAATTGACGAAGGGTGCCCAAGAGAGGTTGTAGCACAGGTTTTGGGTCACTGCCCACCACCTAAAAGTCTGTGGGCTGCTTCAGTCCAACCACTGCTATAAAAGGCTTCTGAAGCTTGTGGGCTGGACCAGTCATCCAGGTGCTGAGAGTGTCTCTGGCAATGTAGCTCTAGGTGGGTGGGATGGGGTTCCAGGGAGATATGGGGTGTGGGCGGTAGTTTTTACAAAGTTAATGCATTTTTGTTTCTTGCATCAGTGCTGAGACCATGACCACTTCACAAAAACATCCTAAGTACACAGCCTCAGGCTGATAGGTCCCAGTGAGCCACCAAAGAGAGGCTGCTGCACAGGTTTTGGGTCACTGCCCAACACCAAAAGCCTGCCACAGGCTTTCTGCTTGTGTAAAAGGCTTCCATAGCTTGTAGGGTGGGACTGAGTGTTCAGTAATCAAGAGCATTTTAGGCGACGTAGTACTAGCTGTGCAGGGCAGGGACCCAGGGCATCACTAAGATGGTGCATACACACTGATTTTACCAGACCAATGCAATCTCAGATTTGTCTTTTTGGAGGAGTGCTCAACATAGCAAAGATTGTGGTATCCTGTGGGCTACATGAGTCCAGCTCCACACAGGGATGGGGTGACTGTCCCTCTAGCCCTCTCTCTGAAGCCACACAACTCAGTCTTTCCCCATATATCTCTGGTGCATCTTGAGTTCCCACCTCTCCACCATAGACCACATGAGTGTTTGCAAGTGAGTCTGTGTGTGGTTTTTCAGGAGGGCATCTGGGTTTCCAGCTGCCTTCCATCTCACCAGGAGAGGAAGACAGAGTCTTCATTGATTTTCACTGCCAGATGTTGTGGCAAATCCCTTTTCTGGCACAGGACCCCTGGGCTGGGGAGCCCGGTGTGGGGCTGGGACCTCTCTCTCTTTCAGGGGGACCTCTGCCATCAAGGTGTCCCTCCCAGTGTTCATCCACTGTCTGTGGGTTTGGGGTTAGCCCATTTTGCTTCTCTGCCCCTCCTACCTGTCTTGATGTGGCCCTCTTCTTTGTATCTTTAGTTATAGGTGTGAATTCTGTTCAGCTAATCTTCAGATGATTCTTAAGGTTGATTGTTCTATAATTTATTTGTTATTTTCGTGTGATCCTGGGATACAATAGGTGTAGCGTTTATCTAATCTGCCATCTTGGACCTTCCCAGTTTAATATTTTAAAGCAATGATTCTCAAAATGCAGTTACTAAACTATTAGCATCAGCATTATCTGGGAGCTTTTTAGAAACACAAGTTCTTGGGCCCCACATAAGAACTAAGGAATCGGGAATTCTGCAGGGGGTAATCAAGATCTGTGTTTAAATAAGCCCTATGGGTGATTCAGATGCAAGCTATATTTGAGAACTACTGCATTAAGATGATATATTCTTTTACATAATCCTACTCTAAATTTTTGGTAAATTAAATAATTGCAATTAATTTATATTTATTATTTCTATCTATTTCAGCTTTCAAAGCAACATTATATGTTTATTTATAAATATAACCTTTTAATAGTATAATTTAGTTTCTGTAAGAGTCTGGGATTGTAGGTAGATGGATCATTTAGCAGATATATAAATTCAGTTGTGAGCATTTGTCATTATAAGAAGGAGTGGAACAATAATGTTACAGGGCTTCATGAGCATGATTTTTTAAATGAATTTGTAGTAAATGTTTCAAATTTGAACTACCGCGTTGACACATGTAAATGTAAATCAGGATAAATGATCATTTATGACTCTTTCATGCTATTAGATTTTATAAATGTGAATACAACTGAAACATATTTTTCCCTAATAAGCTCAAGGGCTTATTTTTATTTTATTCTTTAGTTTTGGATGGTAATCATTTGAATAACGTTTTGTTTGGCCACACATAAATCATCCCATATTTTTCCTTTCATCTGTTCCTACTTTTTTTCACTATACATAGATCAACATTTCTTCCAAGAATACATGATTTTCTCAGGTGATAAAGTTTTAAAAAAGTAACATGAATGCTTTTTGTAGAGCTAACAAGTGTTAACGTTTAATATCAGCTAAATGATTTGTAACCTGCAAGCAAATAATTTTTGACAAGGTTAGATTCTTGATAAATTTAGGTGGATGTTGAGAAGGATAAAGAAGTCAAGATTTTCCACAACAGATCCTATTGTGACTCCCTTACAAAACAATCATTTGTATCCTATTATTCAAAAGTAAATCCATCTCTTACCCTACGTCTGCACTAATGATTTGCTATAAAAATCATCGTATAGGCAGGAAACAATTATCAAGACTGTGTTCTCAGTTTGACTCAAAGAACACCTGGAACAGAACTGTTATGTTTACTAAATATGCAGATTTCAAGGTTAGACCAATAAAATCAAAATGTAAAAATTTGGAACCCAAGTATTGACTCAGAAACCTAGAGAAGCTCTGGATTCTGTTAAGAAGTAAAGTCATTTTTTAAAAAATCTATTGAAAACATTTGGAGAGAATTATTATTGGTCTGCTGTAGCAAATACTATTTCTTTACTGTCAAAAAGGTAACAGATCTCCTGAATAGACTGATTTATTAAAGTTCTATTAATACATATGTTACTATATTAATTGTAATGATGTCCCAATATAAAATTTAAATAATTTTCATGAGATATAATTCTGAATATTTAATCTGCAACATAGATAGTATGTAAAGTATTGAGTAAATACTGGTTCATCTCTCCAAAGACATATAATACACTGGGGAATATTTCCTTTAAAGTAAAACTTAAAATTATACTAAATATAATCACTTTATTTTTGAGTATCAGGCAACAGTAAACCTAAGTTAGGAAGCAGTGACATATAAAAAGTAACCCTGATTTTTCAGTCCTTTCAATTTATTTTCTTTGTGTATGAGGGAAACTAAAGTATTTTTAAGACTGACTAGTTTCATGATCTTTTAATCTTGTGTCATAGGGATGGTTGCATGTGGCAACGACAGCTAAATTAAGAGGCACTGTTTGCTTTTAAGGCCTCATTGATTTTTCCACATCTGTTTTATGTGTCACAACGACTAAAACAATGCTTTGTTAGCAAAAGAGTGAATCAAAAGCTATGGTAAAATTTACAGTAAGAAAACATTGACCTGAAAATAAAAAGCTGGTAGTGTTCATTTCAATACTTAGAACAATTTCTGGACTATATTAGAAGTTCAATAGATGTTGTCAAATAAAAAAAATAATAATACAATTAAATATACAATCAATTACTTAATTAACAGAATATTTACATTAGATACGATTATAAAAATAAATACACTAAGACGTAAAATGAGTGAAGAAACAGACTTTATTTACAATAATTTCTAAACCAAATAAGTGAAAGATAATACATTTCAAAATTTGATTCTATGCCTGACAGGATAATATCTCAACTGATAGATTCAGAGAAAATTGAAAAAGAGCAACTCTTACGGGGGCTCATGACTAACTGACTTTGTTTCTTCTTGGAAGGGTAGCTCTATCTTTGGCTAATCATTGATTAAATAGTTAATTCTTAGATAGCAGCCATTAAGAAAATAGGCAGTAAATTATATTTGGTCCAACCCTTGTTCTAGACGGTGAAAGTAAATAAAGACATGCTTTCCAAAAGCACAGTCCAGGGGGATTGAAAGAAGGAAAGATTTTGAATAACAGAAAGATGCATTATAAGAGACTGAAAAGTATTATGAAAGATGGGGTAAAATTAGAAATAAAAGTACCTCTAGTTTATGTAGAGACTGGGACAGAAAACAAATATAACCACATAATATAATTCTAAACATTGAAAAGATAAAAATTAAGGTAACAGTTAAATATAATGTAAAACATCCACCTACCATGAAAAATGCATCCACATTGACAAATTTTAAAATACTAAGATTTTTCTATATGTAAGTAAAATATAAAGACAAATTTAATTATTATAATACATATAGTATGCTCTGCTTGTTGTCTAACAATGTTATTAAATAAGTAATAAAATAAATAAATATCCATTTAAGTTATATATTATACAAAATATATTTTTGTCTTCATTTTAACAAAATTAATAATTATGTAGTTATAATTGTTCACATTTGGATTCACTTAACAAAAATGTAAATATTTAAAATAAAATGTATTTGTATTTGAATATACAAATTTATAATTCCTTTTTTTAAAAAATAAATATCCCATTTATCAACTCAAAATCATTTTTATGTATTTATTCAAAGAATTATTTTACTTCTTACATGTTTGAAATTGTAAGCATTTAAAAGATACAATTTTAGTTGAGCTATATCTCTATTTTTTTAAAAAAAGTACGCAACTAATGCCAACATTTTAAATGTTTAAAAATTTAAAATTTTTTGAATGATTTTATATAAATAAAACAATACAGTTTTAGCATCGAGAGTCCATTTGGTTGTTACTTTAACAGTTACTGTAAAGAACTGTTAATAAATTTAAGGTAAGTAACATGTATAGACAAATTTAGGAGTAACGAAGTAATATTGCAATATATCCTACAGTTGCCAGATACAGTTTTGGTGTGTTACATTAATGCATATTACTTCCATAAACAATAATTGGAACATAAAATAAGCAAGAAAATGGACACCTCACACAACTGAAAAATAATGCTGGGTTATATAGGGCTTTCAGCTATCTGAAAGGAAAAATTTAACTAATAAATATATTACTTTCTAACTTAAAAATTCCACTAAATACAAACAATTTTATTTGTCAATCACATCTGAACAAAGCTGGAAAAAGATAAATGTAACAGTTTAAACTTATTTTAGGGGAAAAAAAAAAGATTATTCTGTCCAAATCCTCTCTCAACTTAAAACATTGTCTGTCTCTGGCATTGATGGCGGCACCACCTGCAACATTTCAAGACTTTTAGATGCAATCAACTTTTCTTTCAAAGATATAATGCAAGTGATATGGAAAAGATTTTTTTTTGGATCGTTAGTCACCATGAAGCAGATTAAAGTAGAACTGATAATTAGGATTAGTATTATTAATATGCTCCACTAGAAGTTCATATATTTAAATATTTTAGTCCATTTCACATAAAATTTTGTTTATTAATGTTTTGGTGAAAGGAAAATATGGTATTCCTTAAAGTTGTTCATAAATAATATCTCTTCTTCCAATGTAAGCAACGTTGAGTTAGGCAAGACCATTATGACTTGCTGTAGCCAATGCAATAACAGCGGAATTCACATGTAACTTTCAAGTGTAAATATTTGTGTCAGCTTGCAATTCATCAAATCTCTTTTTCTTACCATAGTAACTGGCATTCCAGATGGTAGAAGCCGCATCCCCTGCATTATTGATTGAAATGGGATTAGAGCAGAGTCCCCAGACAATTCACAATGAACATGCAATGTAAATGATAAATAAATATTATTATCCACTTCTGCATAACCTAGCCTATTTTGTTTGGAACTGAGGAAGATTTCTAATACCCACATCATTAGAATTTTGCTTCAATAGAAAATTTATATGAATACAAGAAATATGGTCATGTACTTACTGACGTTATTGATTCATTATCCTGCCAAATAAAACAAAGATAATTTAAATCATGTAATATTTATAAATATACATATCAATATTTGTCAAGAAATATTTTGTTTTATTAAATTTAAGAAAGCACAGAACAAATGTCCATTCCATGCCTCCAAAGCATCTTTCAAAGATTCTGCAAATACACAATTAAGTGGTTATTACCTGGCTCCTTAAAATTTTATATTTTTCAGAACTTTCCATTTAGACCATGTTTGTGTGTGTGTGTGTGTGTGTGTGTGTGTGTGTGTTTGTGTTTTAAATTATGGTAAAAGGAGCAAAAGGGGGCATACAACAAATTTAAAAACACTTATCATCTAGAAAATAACTTAAGTCAATTGTAATTTTAAAATGAGTGCCTTGGATTTACAAAGTTTGGGGTTACCATCTAAACCTATTTGACAATATCTAATAATACTTTTTTGCAAGTCTCTTTTCATGTTTCACTCTTTCAGATAATATAAAATACCTGACAATACAAAAATATTTGACAATAAAAACTAAGTATAATTTAATGATAATTATTTTGAAATTTAATTTTCAGCAGCAATTATTTAAATGAATTATTCCACTTCATATATATTCTCAAAAGTCACTTCATTCAACAATTACCAGCAATGTAGACTGATTTCATCTGATTGACATACATTTGGAATATTTTTTCTCAAGTTTAGGATATTAGAAACAATTATTTTCCGTTTTTTTATGATTGAAAAATCCATATTTTTAAAAAAGATTGTTTTTCACATTTTCTAGATATTTTGTGTACTAGAATAGTGACTATTGACAAACATAGACCCTGTAAAGTGCAAGACAAACCTCTGCTAGATGCCAAGTGAAGCACCAAACAGAACAAAGGTCGGGCAGACTTTAAATTATAACTGGAATTCACTTTAGAGATATATATACTTTTCCTTTTACCTCTTTGATCTCTTGGTCTTTGCACCCTTTATGTATAGAATTACATTGAATAGTTCCTGATTTCTCTTCATGACCGAGAAACCCTTTGAAATGACCTCTCTACCTTTTTATACTCGAAATGCACTGAGATACTGAAAATACAACTTTCCCATGATACTTGAGGTCAAGTTATACAGAAGTTTGCTAGGAAACTAAATCTCAGAATTTTTTAGTCTGCCACTCCCCTTTCTTTAGATTGTGCATGACCCAATGGACTTGTCCCTCTAAGAAAACTGGTGAATGTCCTTGTTCCAATTCCAGTGGTGCCTACCCAGAAATTCAGTGTAGCAGGCTCCATTAAAACAAATATGTGACATCTGAACCCTTGGATATGGAAGGACACAAATAAATTAAAAACCACCAACATGATTAAAATTTGCACCACTTCTGTTAAATCTCTTATGTTAGTTAATAGCTTCATCATAACCTCAAACTAAAAACTTTAGAATCATATTGAACTATTTATTATTTCTACCCCATCCAATCAGTTAGCATTTATTCTGCCCCAGCAGAGTTTCTTGAAATTGCCCTACCCTTTTTCAACCACACTGCCATTCCTTTGATTTAGACCCTTCAGTATTTTTCCTCACCTATCATGCTCAATTACTCTGTTTCCTCTACCTGCAAGAAACCAACACCCCCATTCATATTTCACACTGATGCCGGAGTTCTTTTTCTAAAAGGAAAATAAAATTTATAAACTTTATGCAAAAACGTTTATGTTGACTCTCAATTTGCTATGTTCAAAATAAAAATTACAATTTTAATTCTGACCTACAATATTATTTACTAGTGAACTCCATACCTTCTTTCGTATATGTGCTGCCGAAGCAAGCATGCCATATCTACTTTCAATTTCATCTTTTTCCAGGTCTATATGTTCTTATACTCTATTCCCTTAATCTTGCTGTTCCTCAAACATTTTTTAATGTTTCTGAGCATTTCCCTGGAAATAATTTGATTAGTCAGGTTAAATCCTAGTCATCCTTCAAAAACAAGTTTAAACATTAATCCCCAAATCTCTGCCTCTTCTTTAACTTCATAGAATTTTATACTTGTCTCATTGTAATTTATACTTTGCTTTCACAACTGTACCTACCACTATATCATGATCTCATCAAGGACAGAGACCATGTTATAGTATTACACATCCTTGTCCATAATAAGAAACTAAAAAAAAAAGAAAAAAAGTGTATTGTTAGTTTAATTATGGGCCCAATTCATAGAGAGTCCTGATTATGAATATTCTGTCCCACTCTTCCTATGATATGCATTTACCATAAATTCATATATTTTAGAGTCCAAAGATAGAATAAACATAAGTGCATTAATTTTAAAACTAATATTTAAATGTTGAGATGTTTGATTCAGGATGTAAGTGTAAGCTGATGAAGTCTGAGAGGGTTCCACGTCAATCGTTGCATGTTTTCCCATCACAACTAATTTTAATGCAATAAAAATGTCTGCTTGGTTGTTTACAAGCAACTGGGGGCTTCAATTCCTTCATCCAGATCCACTAGAGACTCTAGATGAAGTAGTAGAATAAACATTTTAATGAATAAATAATTAACACACAATTAAAAAGTTATTAAAACAGACTAGCATTAGCTATCTGTGTGTTGTAGGTCTCATAGGTCTTCTGCAGATAAGCATTTAATACTTTTACTTTTATTATTAATCTTGGTTAATGGCATTTTTAGTTTTAAGTAAGATAATTTTTATATTATTATTTCTCTTAAGATCAAACAGTTTATAATGCCATGCAAACTAAATTGCCTAATTTTTGTGTATAGATTTTTAGAGCATTATAGCTGAATTATTTTTATGTTTCACTTTTAAAAATATTTCTAGATGAGACGTTACCAATCATTACAAGTGCAGTATTCTCATGAAATATCTTGCAGTTGGTCCTTGGGCGGTGATAAGCTTATTGTCCCAGAAATTCTGGAATATAGTGAACAAATCAGATGATTCCCAATGCTTACCACTTTAATTTCTTGAATAACTCTTAACAACATAGTTTATCAGGGCTTCTCATGTAACTCTATTTTTTCCTATGCTACTATGACAAATTTAGAAGTCTCCCAAGTACTTGTCCAAATTCTAATGTCTGTTTTTTTAAATCATTAATGACACTCTCCTTAAAGTAAGTTTCAGACTTCCCAAAAACGCAAAAGAAATTATTTGGATACAACTATTTGAATGCTCCATGCCTTCATTCACTTAAAAAGTTGTCGTGATTCAGGGAATAATTCTAAAATGCTCCATCAATCACCTCATATCCCAAAGAAAATGTTATATTTTTTTCTTAAAGAATTAATCCAGTTTTCAAATCATTGGGGTCGAATTGCTAGGGAAATTTGTTATTTTATTTTCTTGAGCAAATGTGTGTATCTTTTAAAAGAAAAAAGATATACTCCCATAAGTCCATTTACACACACACACACACACACACACACGAAGTAAAATGTTACAGCATGATTGGGAAACACTTGCAATTGTGAAATACAACATTTTTCCATTTTGTCATTGTCATGAAGTATTAAATAAGACACTACGAAGATTATCAAAACTTCTAGCTGGCACTTTGATATCCTTCCTTATTTTTGTTTTACTGTTATAAGTATGGATGTAAAACTCCCAAGAGTTTTAAGGAAATCATTTGGCAATTGATAAATAATTTCTTTTTTTTTACCATCCCTTTGTTATTTACATCAATGATTCCAAATTATCTTTTTTAAATTCAATTATATTATGACAATCGACTCATTGTATATGTATTTATAAAAGTTATTAATAATGAATGGTATTATTGATAATCTATGATATACAAGTATTAAAAACTGGATATTTAAGACTTATTTTCTCTAGTATAAATGTTTCATTGTTTTCAACTACTTTTACTGTATTAGCACCTACCTACATAGTAAAATAAGATAAAAACCCATCTATATGAAGTGTAAATTTTTAGGTGTATTGTGAATAAGTGTTTTGTAATAATACCTTGGAAGCATTAGAGTTCATATTTCTTTGTTCTTCCTTATATTAACTCATACTGAAAGTGAAATTTGAAATTCAAAATGAAAATATGTACATATATAAATACATAGAAAAGTATGTATTCTCTTAACAATTTCTATAACATTTTTTACTTGAATTAATTGAGATATTATTTTTGATAAACTATTTAGGACATGTACCTAAGTTAAAGAGAAACAAAGGTGACTACTAAAGGGAGGGAAAAATTAGTAAAAATTGAACACAGAGAGGATCAGAGTAACAGAGATGGAATTAACAAGGCAGCAAGAAAGAAAGTGGGGCTTTGAGATGAGAAAAAATGGGAGAGAAAAGCTAAGGACAGAGGACCTTGTGAGAAAACAGAAATATCAAAATTTGTATGTTTTTCACTTTGAGTGTATTTTTGAGGCTTTTATTTTTATTTTTCTGTCAAAGCTTTTTTTCCTTTTTTAATTTTACCTCTAGAAAATTCTATATTTCCTACTGATACATGTGTGAGTAGAATTTAGAACAAAGAAGACTAGCTAACATAAGCTGACGCATGTGGCACTCTCCTCTTGTACAAATGTTGGATGTATGATTACCACATGTGGGATACAATTAGAAAACAGAAGTGGGTAATATCAAAAATCATCATGTATAAGGGAAAGAAAATAGGTTCTGGATTAAATAACTAGGTTGAAATTCCAATAATGCTATTGGTGGCTGTTAGACCTTGGAAAATCATTTTCTTTTTATGACGTTTATAAATCATAAACTTCTTCTAAAATTAATCAAAACTTAATTTTACGCGTGTAGAAAAGAGGAATAGTAATACATAACTCATAGGGTTGTTGTGAAGATTAAAATGAAGTATATGAAGACACCGGAACATTGCCTGGTACATTGTTTGTCAATAAATGCATATTCCTTTCCTAATTCTAAAATCAAACAAAGAAAAGCAAGTCAATATTTATTATTTTTTTATGATTTTTATCAGTTTCAGGTGTATAAAAGCAACTTACTAATTAGACATTCACTCTCCTCATAAAGTGATAACCCCTCCAAGCCTACTACCCATATGACATCGTATAGCTGTTATGATATTGACTATATTCCCTATGCTGTACTTTACATCCCGTGACTATACATATATATATATACACACATATATTTAACTATAGTTGGCATTCAATATTATTCTACATCAGTTTTTTTTTTAATAAAAGATTGCCAGATAACTCTCATAAAGTTCTATGAAAATTCATACTGGTTTATCAAACTGTGACTGAAAGTGAGTGATCACAACTGTTCGGTAAATACACAGATGCTGTGTATTTTCCTGTCGACATTTTTATTCACAAAATGGAATATATAACTAGAATAATTCCTTTCATAGAACTTCCTTTTGGGAACTTTTTATGTACAAACTTTCATTTGGAAAAGGTTTTCTTTTGTCATGATGCACTTACATATGCTAATTTGGAGGGATCTGGGTAAGTTTAACCATATGGAAGGAGCAGATGTGCCCATTCGTATGCTAGTAGATTAGGTCTGTAGATAGCAGGGTATCAAAACTGATGTGAACAGGTAGGCAATTTTATCCGCTCTACTGAATTATCTAAACAGAGAGAGTAAAAACATGAACCTATTTTTGCATTACTATTACTACTGTTATTGTTTTTCTTTGATTGGGAATATTGTTGATATTGTTTTAATTTGATTAGGGAAACTAATGAAGTTTACCCTTCACTCACACCAGCTTCCTGCCCTGAGACATTTATCAGAGATTAGAGTAAGGAGAAGAACACCACAATTTTGCTGAGATTGGAAGACAAGAGATCAAAACTCAGGGCCTGAAGCAACTGGAATTTTAAGGACAGAATACAGAGAATGACATCTAGAAATCCATTTATGTGTGCCATGGTTTTGGATAAATAATAATTGCATATCACAGGGTAAGACCCAAATGTGACTTTTTAAAAAAGGGCAAATACCAAAGAGCTATAAACTGAAAAGCTCCTGAAACTTGCAAAGGCTTTGGAAAAGTTCCAGTTTGAAAGAATCAGAAATAATAGACCACATTGAGCTCTCAGCTTTCGTGGCGATGTCATGTCGTATTTCAGGAGTATAACTAAACTGTCCTGAGAGTCTAGTCTAGACTCACACTAATAAAATTTATAAATGAGATTTGAAAAAACTCAAGCTGCGCCACAAATACATTTACTGCTGACCAAAATAAAACTAAACATTCTTAGAAGAAAACAACAAGGTTCAGGTGTTCAACCATAAAATTTATATTGTCCAGCATCCAATAAAAACTTATTAGGTAGGAAAATATCATCTATGATCAGGAAAAAAAATCAGTAAATATAAGAGAACAGAAATGATGAATATAATGTAATTATCAAACATGATCTTAAAAGCAGCTATGAGTCAGGAATTGTGGATGAAGATCAAATATACTCATATACGAGAAAAATATTTTGGTCATCTGAACAACCAAATATATTTTCTTATAAATCACAATATCACAGTCTACTCCCTTGTCTTCAAACACAGATCATAAAAGTCATAAAGCATCGGCATATTCCCAGAATCTTATTCTGTCATTAAGAACTATCCAATCCATCATCATATCATATGGAAATGTCTCCCAGGGTGAGTACACTCAGGTATGTAGACTTCTATTTGAACTTGTGAGGTTCCAAAAGCAAGAGTGGTTTCAGCAATACAGGGCTTCACCCTTTCTGACATCTGGTATAATTGAGCTAAGAGACAATATTATCTCTTTCTCTGAGCCTCTTTCAAGATGTTAATGTAATATTGGATATTTCTTATTACATACCCATTTATTCATCAGTTTACCCACAGTTACTATTTTTCCTTCTCTCCATTTATACCCAAACTTTTCTACCTTAGGAAGGGACATTAGGTTCACCACTATGCTGGTCTATACTGCTGGCAGCAATATGAGTCCAGCAAGTGCATTCCCGGTCCATTACCCTTCACACAGGAACAAATTGCAGGATTATCTTTACCATCACAAAATACAGCAGCAATCACTGTCAGCCCCAATTTTGTCAGAAGGGGTAAAAAACACATCTGGCCCCACGAGGACCTTAGGAAGTCCGACACAAAAGTTAAAAATATAGTTATAGTTTCTTGCTAGGAATCATCATTGTTTATAGCCCTTATAGTTTCAGCCTTGGTCCTGTGACCAATTTATCAAGTAGGGAAAAAAAAATTGAGGTGATGTGGGGAAGAAAGAATGCCACTATCCTCCCCCACCTGCTCTTCCTCCGATATATCAGAAAAACAGGGAAATCTATCCCGTGGGGACACTCCTTTACCCGCCTCAAGTTCATGCTGAGTTTGAGCACACACTCCCGAGGGCATGTAAGCCAGCCCTTCATTCCTTTATCTGCCTCCATCATTGATAGCAAATGTTTCAGTTGCCCTTTCCAATTCTCTATTAAAACAATTACTCTGGGGATGATATCTCTGTGCCCACTTTTGGACATTATGGGCTGTAATGTGTGTTGCTTGGTCTGCAGAAATGATGCTCAGCCATCCAAACTGGTGCAATATTTTCTGTTCAGCTTCTTTCACAATCCTCTGAGATTTGTATCTACCATTGGGTAAGCCATGCCCATTCCAGAGTCAGTGTCCCTTCCTGTCAAGACCATTTGTAAACCCTCCAGAGCTACCAGCGTCATCTGACTCGCCAGCTATGCTCAGGGCCTTCCCATCAGGGAATCTGCTATCTTCAGTCTCTGTCTCTTTTGCTGCCAGATAGAACTATTCTTATTGACATTTTGAGTCTCAGAGGATGCAAGAAAACTATGTCTAGATTCAGCTCATCTTTACACTGCTGCAGACACCCGTCTATTCATTTCATTGACCCAAGTGACCATCTCAAGGGAGCGCATAGGGATATCTGCTTGCTGATTCTAACCACCTTCCAAACCTAGAATGGAGTTCTTCTGATGGGCATCAACACGTCCTATTTTAATGCACCCCTCAAATTGCAATAGGGCCATGCCTCTATTTAACAGGTCAGGTTTCCATTGTGCTCCTGTGAGACCATATAGCCAGGCCATTTGGCCACTGTGCATGGGTCAGTAAAAACTCAAACATAGGAGCTTTTATCACTATTCAATTCTTTCATCACTGCTAGGAAAACAGCATGCATTTAAGCCCAAAAGAGCTGACCTGTGTTTACTTTCTTCAATTAGAATCTTTCTATCTATTGATCTTAACACAGCAGCTTTCCAAACAGGATGTTGTCCATTCACCTTGGAACTGCCATCCACAAACCAAACAGCTCTTTGTCGACAGTTGAGAGCTGTTTACAGGATGCTGTCCGAGTAACAGTTGAATCCATCATCACGCACCTCCGGAGTCAGTCCTAGGGGAAAAGCCTTCCGACCTCTCCTATATCTCTTCCTTGCATTTCCTAGGCAACATGATCTTGTATAAACCATTTCCTTTTTATCATGGAACTCTTCTGGTCACTGCCGTCCCCATAGAGCATTCTTCTGACAACACCCAAGACATTGTAGGTATTTCGGGTTTCAAGATCATTTTATGTCCTTTCGTCATAAGAATAGCTTCGATTAATAATGTCGGAGAACAAGGTAGTAAATGCCCTTCAAATAGAAATTCTCTATTTGAAAGCCCCAGTAGTCATTGGATACCAAAACCCATTGTGAAACCCCAGTAGTCATTACTATGTGGTGCTCAGAGGCTCTTGTCATAAGCACCAGACTAGGCTCCAAATAGGCTATTGCAGAGAGAATTTGTCCCACCAGCACTCCAGCTTCTATTCTACACTCTGTGGGCTCAGGCAATCTTACTGGTTCTCATTTAGCATTTCCAATTATTACTGCTTGAAGGGGGGATTTATATGTCCTCTGTTTTACAATGTTAGATAGGGGAAATGTTCCCCAATCAGATACAATTTCCATCCCTGTAATACAATCAGGTAAAACAGATGCAACCATTTCACATAATGCCTGTTCAAACATTCCAATTCTGCTACAAATGTTAACCTTAATTCCATCAACTCTTAAATTTGTAACTGTTGTCTCCATTAAGACTTCACCAAAAGGTTTTGGTTTTACAATACTGGATAAGGGAAGTGTTCCCCAGCTATACATAACATTCATTCTCAATAATGAATTCAGGTAAAGGAGACACAACTTCTTAACATAAAACCTGCTTAAACATTCCAACTTTCACAATTCTGTCAACCGTTACATTTTTACATTCTCTCAGTCTAATTATAGCCTGAGTCGGGGTTTCACAATGGATTTTGGTACCACAATTTCGCTGGCCAATCATGTGCAAACGACTTTGGGTCCCCACAAAGGGTCCAGACAAGGGTCCTGAGCCCTTTCACCAAACTTTAACTTGATTAATCTGCCTAACTCAAGCAATTGCTGCTCAGGTTTCTCACCAATTTTTGCCTTCTGACTTTAAAATTTTCTCCAAACTGAGGTAAATAAAGTGGATTTGTTTGGGTCTCTTTAATGTTGGGGAACTAGCAGAGAGTTCCTTTGGCCCACCCAACCTTACGTAGTGCTGCAATAAAACCTTTGTTTTATCAGCATCAATGTCCATTTTATTCCTCCCTTTTGTTAGTAAACACCTAAGATTTCCACCCTGCTGAAATGAGTCCAGTGACTTCCCTTTCCGTTTCTTCTTTGTTCTGCCCCTTTTAGTATCTGCTTGATTCATATTATTTCTCAATAACAATTTTAAAATTTACCTTATTGGGAAGAGTCCCTTGGTACTCCCATTGGACTCTCCCCATTCCCTTGTTAAATAACCTAAAGTTTTTATTAGCAAATGTAAAATCAATAAAGGGAAGCTGAGATAGCAAATCTGATAAGGCTTCTAGAACTGTTCAGTTTTGTAGCAGTAGTTACAGAGGGTTTCCATGCAATGGGTGCCCTCTTAATCATTGCATTTACCATAACCTGGGTAATGGGCATATTCAATGGGTGAATATCCTGGTCTTCATAAAGCCAGTCCCACATGGCTTGCATACAAAACACATCAGCTGCTTCATTTGAGATGTTTCATTTGGCATTTACTGAGGGAATCTGGCAGTCCTTAGGGAAAACAGATCTATGGTAGCTTTTATCCAGTTCACCAAGCTGTGTGTACCCTTAGTAATAATCTCCCTTGTGCCTGGATCATATAAAACCACTTGTGATTGTTTCCTAGTGAGCTGTGGGTCCTTATCCACCCAAACATGCTCTTCCACCATGCAGCATTCAAAACCCAAGACACAGGTCCCAAATTCATTCCTCTCACCGTCCATTTCAGCAGAGGTTTCTCAGGACACTGATGATACTGATCTACAAAACGAAACGACTCCTTGATACTATACCCTCTGGTTTCAGTCATTTGTGGGTTTTGCCCTCACCCTATATTGATTACCTTCTTGGTGACCAGAGGTCTTACAGGTACTTTTTGTTGCCCCTGCATAATCAATAAATGAATGGATAAAGAAGGTGTGGTACATATATAAAATTGAATGTTATTTAGCAATAAAAAAGGATGAAATCTTTCCATTTGCAACAACATGGATGGACTTAGAGGGTATTATGCTAAGTGAAATAAGTCAGACAGAGAAAGACAGATTCCTCATGATTTCACTTATATGTGAAATCTGAAAAACAAAACAGACAAAACAAAAATAGGCTCGTAGATTCAGAGAACAAATTGATGGTTGGCAGAAGGGCGGGGGATTGAGGGTGGTGAAAAAGAAGAAGGGAAATAAGAGTACAAATTGCCAGTTATAAAATAGATGTGATGCAGACGCGATGGACAGTGCAGGGAATATACTTAATAATATCTTAATAACTTTGTACAGTGATACATGGTTACTAGACTTATTGTGATGATCACATTGTAAGGTATGTAAGTGTCAAATCATTATGTTGTACACCTGAAACTAATATAATACTAAATGTCAAATATTTTTCAATTAAAATAAAAACATTTTATCCTTTAACGCAAAACCATTCTAATGTTCAGTAAGATTTATAACAAATGTTTTTTTTCAAAAAAATCATATGACCTTAATAGGACAGAGGACAGAAAAAACATACAAATATATTTTTAATATTTTTATTTTATTATCTTTTTTAAATCAATAAAGCAGAATAGAGAACCCAGATATAAAGACACACTTATGTGGTCAAGTATTTACAACAAAACAGCCAAGAATGTATGTACAATGGGGAAAAGACAGTCTCTTTAATAAATGGTGTTGGGAAAAATGGACAACCACATATAAAAGAATGAAATTGGACCCATATCTTATACCATACACAAAAATCAACTCAAAAGGATTAAAGACTTAAATATAAGACCTGAAACCATAATATTCTTAGAAGAAAATATATGGGGTAAGTTCTCTGATGTCAGTCTTGGTAATGATTTTTTTTGGATTTGATGCCAAAAATAAAGGCAACAAAAGCAAAAATAAACAAGTAGAACTATGTCAAACTGAAAAGTTGCACAGCAAAGAAAACCATCAACAAAATGAAAAGGCAACCTACCAAATGGGAGAAATTATTTGCAAATCATATATCTGATAAGGGATAAATACCAAAAATATATAAAGTCATACAACTCAATAGCAAAGTAAATAAATAAATACATAAATGAACAATCCAATGGTAATTTTTTTTCTTTTTAATTTCAGGTGAAGTAGTATAGTGTTTTTTGAAGGTACAGTGTGATAAATTTAAAATATATATCATAAACCATGGATAAAACCTGACAATAAAAGAAATAGAAATATAGCTATTAATGAATGCAGGATTAAAATTAAATACTGAAGCATAATTCAAAAAATTCAGAGAAAAAATAAAATGAAAACTTGTATTTGAAATAAAAATCTCAGCAGGTTTCATTTTTTGTAGAAATTAACAAGATGATTCTAAAATGTTTCTGGAAATGTAAAAAATAAAATACTCACACAAAAACACAAAATAAATAAGAAAAACAAAGTTGGAAGAAAATCTGTGCTACCTATTTCAGGATTTACCATACGACTATACAAGTTGTGGTAGATAGAAGCCCCCTCAAAAACACCCATATTCTATCCTTGGAACCTGGAATATGGTATCTTACATGGCAAAGATGAAGCCACAGAGGGAATTAAGTTTGCTAATCAATTGACCTTGCAATGGAGGATTAGACTGGATTATCTGGCTAGGCCCAAAATGAGCACAAGGATCCTTATAAATTAAAAAGAGAAGCAAAAGAGAGAGAACCAGAGACATAATAGTGTTACCACAGGCAGAAAGAATAGGGCTGCGGGGAGAGAGGGGGAGGAAAGGAAGAAGGAGGTGAGGAGAGACAAAGGAGGAAGGAGATAATATCATTCTTAAGAAAAAGTGCAGCTACCCTACGTGCCAGAACCAGATTTTGGTGGCGGAGAGCAGACCCAGGACTCCATCTTGTCCCACAAGGTGAACTTTAGCTAATTCTAATGTATTATAATATTATTAGCATTACAGTTAGGAAAAATCTCCACCCCCTGTGCCATCTGTTCCTATCCAGCCAAATATGGACAAAAATCCCTTCTCCCCAGGGGAACGAGTGGTCAGCGAGGACTCACCGAGGAACGCCTATAACACCACTCCTAAATCTTGAATATTTCATGCTCTCATTTTTAGTAAAATAAATTCCAACATCTGATTGTTCTTCGGGGCAGCTGCTCTTCTTTGGGCCTGCCCACTCGTGCCACCCTTGTGAGTGTACTATCCTTTTAATAAATCTGCTGCTTCCTTGGCTTATTCAGTGCGTCCTTGAATTCTTTCCTGTGGCGTACACCAAGAACCTTTCACCAGCAACAATAGCGTGAGAAGGACTCTGCTGGATTTGAAGATGGAGGGAATGGTCGTGAGCAAAGGAATGAGTGACTTCTAGAAGCTGTCAGAGACATGAAAACAGATTCTACTTTGTAATGTAGAAGAAAGGCAGTTCAGCTGACACCTTGATTTTTGCTGAATGAGACCTATTTTGGACTTCCGATATCCAGAATTATAAAATGATGAATGTGTATAGTTTTAAGCCATTAAATTTTGGGTAATGTATTACTCCATCAATAGAAAAATCATAATCTAGATAGCTTACCATTTGCTTAAGGATAGACATATAAAGCGATGGGGAAAAAAGAATCTAGAAATAGATCCACATTTATCTGCTCAATTGAATTTTGACAAATCTGCCAAGAAAAACAAATGGTGAGAGAATAGTCTTTCATACGGAAAAATAATTAACTTTGATCCTTACATCACACAGTAGTACATAAAAATTAACTCATAATGAACCATAAACCTAAATATAAAGGCTAAAACTATAAAACTTCTTCAAATAAACACAAAAGAATATCTCCATAAACTTGAGAAAGGCCATGGTTTCTTAGAAAGTAAACAAAAAGTACTTTCATTAAGAGAAAAATACAAAAAGCATGAAACATACTTAATCAAAATTAAATATTCATAATCTTCAAAAGACATAGGGAAGGAAGTACATAGGCAAGCCACAGACTCAAGGAAAATGTTGGTGATATATCAATCTGACAAAGGACTTATATCCATAATATACACAGAAGATTTTTAATTCAAAAGAGTAAGTTAATGGTGTACAAATGTTCATAATTATTCATTCATAATAGCAAAATATAGAAACAAACCTAAAACCCGTCAACTGGTAAATGGATAAATTAAGGCATATGCATGCAATGGAATAGGATTCTGCAATAAATATAATGAACTTGTGATATATACAACAAAGATGAATCTCAAAACATAATGAGAAAAATAAACCAGGTACAACCAGGCACAAACCACATGCATACCACATGTTTTCATTTTATATGAATTTCTCAACTGGTCAAATTAGTCCATATTTCTGACACACATCAGAAAAGTGTTGCCTAAGGTGGAAGTCAGGGTGGATTGACTGCATCAGGGAATGAGAGAACTTTACAGAGTTATAGAAACATTCTAGAGTTTGATTGCCGTGGTAGTTTTAAAGTGCATACATTTGTCAAAACTTCCTGAACTGTAATCTTAAAGCAACTATTTTATTGTATGAAATTTATATGTCTTATATTAGTACACTTATAATAGTTCACTTATTCAAAAAGTGAATTAAACATGTTAATCAGTTGTCATACCGTGTTTCCCCAAAAATAAGACCTAGCTGGACAATCAGCTCCAATGTGTCTTTTGGAGCAAAAATTAATATAAGACCCAGTATTATATTATATTATATTATATTATATTATATTATATTATATTATATTATATTATAGACACGGTCTTATATTATAGTAAAATAAGATCGGGTCTTATATTAATTTTTGTTCCAAAAGACACATTAGAGCTGATTGTCCAGCTAGATCTTATTTTGGGGAAAACACGGTGTAGCACCAATAGTGTTTGATAAGCATCAAATATAAAGCCCCTCGGTTTTAACTCTTACAAAAGTGTAAATAAGTCACAGACAGACTTCCTCTATGGAGCCCTTCCGCTATGAAAACATTATAATGCAGAGTCCATATCTTTTGATTTAATGAGGCCTGGGTTCAAATCTTGCCACTCTTTCTGACTGAATAAACAAACACTAAAATTGCATGAGTCTCAGTTTTTTTCAAGTATAGAAGTTGAATAATAATGCTTGCCCTGAAGCGTTGTTTTAAGTATAGAGGTTATCTCTTACCCTTATCTATTTCACTTCAAATTTCTGAGATGGGCAAGTCCTGGACTGCATTAAGTTACGTTGCAGGAGATCAAGACACCAAATTGGATCTCATTAGAACAAAACTCTATATTTTCTCTTCCAATTACCTGAGATCGGGAATAATGTCAACTTTTTCTTTTTCATTTTTTTTTTTTTGAGATGGAATAGGAATTAAATGATTAAATGTCTAGGAGACTGAAAGGAGTCAAATCTTCTTCATTTGTGCCTTAAAAGAGAACAGAAAAGTCAAGCTCAGCGTTCTTTTATCTGTTTCTCCCAATATTAAAAAAAAAAAAAATGGGGAGGGGGGAGGAAAATCAAAAAGAATAGACTCACATAATGTGCTCTCTTGCTTGAGAGGTAGTACCTTCCATTTTTGGAAGAAAATTGGGGCCAGGATAAGACCCAGAAAAGGGGGCAGTAATTGGAACTGCCCTCTCAGACTTGGCAGAAGTTTAGACTTCCAGGAAGATGAGTAAAAAAAAAAATAAAATGAAATAAAATAAAGGCACAATTCCTTTGTTTGTCAATTTAAGAAAGAAAATATAGATTGTGGGGGAAAAAACCAGCCAGGAATCAAGATGGCCCATTTCACTGGAAAGTCTCATCAGGAAACTGGTTTGCGTACATTGGTAGAGAGACGTAAAAGGTCATTAAAGCAAAAAGGAAATTGAATAAGAACTAGCCCAGTGCCTAATTAGCTGTGCAATAAATATGACTTCCTTCTCCCCCTGTCCTACTTGTTTTTTGTCATCTCTCTGCAACTCCCAAGAACATAAATCAGAGAGACAGCCAATGGGGACAGGAGGAAACATTATGGTTTCTGATGTGTGAGGGAGGAGGCACCCCAACATCAGACGTTGGGTAATCACATTTTGGTTTCTCATTTGTGCTTTGGAGCTGTGCTTTCAAACCAGGAAGCTGGAAGTTGAAGCCCACGGTTTGTAAACATGAAAAAAATAAAAACATTTCAATATATTGACATTTAAGTAGCAGAGCTCAGAGACGAATCCTTTCTTTCATAATAGATTCCTAAAGGTTCTCAGTTAAGAATAAATCACTGATAAATCTCAGGAAGCCTTGCTCAATTCCCAACTCTCACCATTGTTCCAGTTCAATTTGGTTTGGGGTAGAAATGATTTTGAGATCACACTGGTCTTTAAAATGTTTCAAAATGTGATCAAATAGTTGCAACTTGAAGACTGGGGGGAGGATTTTATTATTTTGCTCCCCCTTCATTATGTTTACCTCTTACTAAAATGCAAACAAATGATAGAAATAAAGTTTCAAACATGCCAATACATTTTCCCCTTTTGAAAAAGAAATTGGATATTGTTACTATTAGAAAAGTAGGAAGGAATCTTCGTTTATTTTGCTAAGTTAATAACCTTTAGAAAGATTGTGGTGTCACCTTCAAAGCCACAGTACAACATAAATAATACCCTGCTGTTTTCACCTCATTTGTGTAATGCCACTTACTAAGTGTATTGAAAAAAATGATGCAATAGTTCCGTAAACATGTTGACATCACCTAAAGTGCACAGCTGTTCTGTTCAAAGAAAGAAAATATTCATTCATTATCCAAAATTTTATTGAAAACTAATGCACAAGGCCTTTGTGGGAAATTATTTTGCTTTTGACAATTTATAGTTAAGTACAGATACCAAAAAAATTGACTAAAACAACAGTCTCCATAAAAATTATTTCTAAATACTGTACCTATGTTAATAATAGGTGCTTATCAGAAAAAAGCAATTATGCTATTTTACTTCTGCAGATTTTTTTGCCCTATGCTTTCTGATGGCATTACACTTTTTTAACAAGCCCTAATTACAGAGGCAATTAGCGAAAATTACATAAGGGTTGTTATGAATATAAGTAATGGTGATATAATCATTAAATTTGATTATTTTTAAACTCATTTTAGCTAATTATTCATTTAATATTATATGAATTTTCCTAGATTACACATCCATGTAACTGTAAGCAATTTATATAGTAATACTCAATTTTTTTCTTATGGTTATAAATGAATTGATTTGTTATTTTGGTTGATTTTCTTTGGAGACATTCATTTTAAACACATTATTCAGAAGAAATGATAAATTAGAGTGTCTTAAAGAGTAGAGCACACATGAAATATGAAAGGGAGTATTAAATATTCTAGATGAGCTGAGAATTTAATTTTTTACATTTAATCAATTGTCAGCATTTATAATATCTTTAGCTATAATAATATCTCCACGAGTAAAATGAGCTACCTAATTTTTATTCAGTGAGTTTTATTTTTTCAGATTCTGCCTTATTCATTGAGAAAATGGAAACTAAATTTGAGCAAGGTTCTAGTTATATGAGGGTCAGTTATGAAGAGCAAAAACAGGTCCTGGTTGTATTGAGGTGCAAACCTCAGAGTCATTTGCAAAATCTGAACATCTGCAACAAGTTCTAGCGGAATGAAATTCAAATAAGATCAATAATATTACAAGAGGATGAACAAAATATAGTCTCAAGGTATTACTGCTTAGGAAGATAATGTAGCAGAGTGTGATGTGCAGAATTATACTTGGAAAAAGTTGCTATTTCCATAGTCCAGACTGACTCCTGTCCATTTTAAATTCTGTACCTGACAGAGTAAATGTTCAGTTCTCAATAAATAAGTGAACTGTAATGACTTGGCAGATATTTCGTCCATTGTAGTTACAGCTGAGGAAACTTGGGAGAGAAAATACAGCAGATGCAGGGGATAAGTAATGTAAGAATGTTTCTCATAGTGGAGGAAGAGGCCCTGGAGAATCCACTCGTAAGGAAACAGCATTTAAGCTCGAATGTGGAGACATCATGTTTTATATATATGTTCATCTATTAAATGTTTAGTTAGTGGTCAATATGTAGTCAATGGTTATGTTTTGTTGGCATCCTCATTAATATAGTCACTTTTTTTCCTCTCTTTTTCAAATTTACACGGAAAACAAACAAAACAAGAAAGGCATTCGTAGAAATTTCACTCAAAATTCAGATATTTTCTACATTAAGTTTGGATTTTGAGATTCAAAACTCTTCCTGGGCAATGTCATTTACATACAAACGAAAATCACTTTTTTCTGAAATTCTTCACTATAACTTTCTTCTGCTGTGAACTCTGTCGCAGAATCAGTAAATCAGTGTGTAATTTTAAGTCGCCCTTTGAGTTCTACACTTCTGAGATTCTATTTTGAGTTTTAACTTGAATTTCTATTTAGAATTAGAATGTGAAAGGACTTGCTGCTTGTGGAAATGGGTCCAAATAAATGTGTTCTATATGGTTATTATGGAACATATATTATACCTTAATTAAATAGTGTGTGTTTTGCTAAAAAAAATTCTTGCAGTAGTGAATATTGAAGAGTTAACAAAAGAATATAAAGTTACATTTATTGTCCTAGAGAATAAAACCAGGACCAAGATTTGGAAAACAGAGTTAATAAATTTCCACTCAACATAAGGAAGAACTTTTGGTAATGAAAACTATCCAAGCATAGTAAAGGCTGCATCTCAAGTAGTCAGTTTCCTGTCATTGGAATTACTCAAGCAGAAGCCAGATATATGACTATCATTTGGGGATGGTGTGCATGTGGTGAGAAGTGAGATTATGTGACCTTTAAGGTCCCTTCAAACCCTGTTATAATTATAAGATGTCTGATTGAAAGTAGTTTAGCATACACACGGTGATGCTAAAATATCAACATAGTCAAATTCAGAGAGAGTAAATTGAAGATATCATTGTGATTGGGGAAAACAAGTATATTGCTTGCAGTCACAGGGAAAGACACTGCAATGAATCAGTTCTTGGCATAAAGGAGACACAATGATTTAGTGCTTCAGCCTCAGTCCATATGGAGTTACTTATCAAATGGCAGCAAATTGCTGTGAAGCATGCTAGAATGAATCTGCTGCCCACTACACAAACAACGTATAATGTCACTGTCAAGTGCAGAATGCTTGCTTCTACATGTAACAGAAAACCAATGACACAGTGATTCCCTACCTCCCATCACCGTTTTCATTGCAGAGCCTGGCTAAACTCTGCTTTCAGTTGTAAAATGAAAAGGGAGACTGACATTAGGACTCAACCATATTAAAAATTCAAATTTAAATAGCAGTGTTCTTTGGCTTTTACAGTGTCAACAATGATCTGGCAGAGGTATAGAATAAAACTGAGAGGACCTTTCAAATCTACAAGACACCCTTGTCTATGCAGACCTGTGTTCGGAGAGGCTTACCAGACATAAATGAGCTTTCTTGTTTTTGGCTTCTGGTTGGAATCTGAGGGCGGGGAGGGTCTGGCAGGGATGTGGAGGGAGCAAATAGAGAGAAACCAGGTTAATTATCACCCTAGCTTCCTTCCTGCAAGGTTGGCTTCACTTGATTGAGTACATGACCTAGGGTTCCAGTTCCTGTAAGATGGCTCTCTCCCCTTAGCCTCTGTCTCTGGTTCCAGGTAACTTCCTTCCCTCCCTCTTTGGGCCAAGGGAAGGAAGAGAACCTCACCATTACTGTTAGTAACTCTAGGGCACTACAGTTGTACCTTCCTCTCCATTTTCTTCCAGCTCTCAGATGAATGCTCTTGGTGACTTGTTCCCTATACTACAAGCTCTGTTTGGTCACTTAGGCTTTCGCACATGTTTTAGGTAAAGTCTTACCTCCCATATTGCCTAATAAAAATACACTGAAGAATTTCAAAACCATGTGCTATATTATATTATTTGTAACCAGTGTATTCCAGTTACATATTTAAATTTTTGACAGTTCTTTAAAATCATAAATACTAGCACAGCTCTTAGTTTAAAACATGATACAGTGTGGGGAACTGTCCCACAATTGCAGAACAGGAAGTTGATTGATCATTCTGTATTCATGGTACAATTACACAAGTGGGTCCATGTGTATATTATTTTCAATTCTGGCTAATAATGACCAATTTCATTATTTTTCATTAGACTAACAATATAATTTTCTCCAATAGTATTTCATAAACTATCTAAACAGTTTGAGCCTGGCATAAGAAATACAAAATATATGTTAAAATTTCTTATTTAATACATTCTGTATTGGTTTAGATAGTGTCCCTCTCCACCGCCCCCCACCAAAAACATTCAAGTCTTAATTGGAGCCTCAGAATATGAACTTATTTGAAAAAAAAGACCTTGGTAGATGTCATTAGTTAGGTTAAGATGAGGTCATACTGGAGCAGGGTGGATCCTAAATGCAGTATGACTAGTGTTCCTATAATAAGAGAAGAGACACAGACACAGACACAGAAAGAAGGCTTTGTTAAGATAGAGGGAAGAAAACATGCGAAGACAGAGGCAGACACTGGAGTCATACATCTACTAGGCAGTGAACGTCAAGGATGGCCAGCAACCACCAGAAGGTAGAAAGAGGCAAAGAGAGAACTTCCTCTAGAGCATTTAGGGAGGGCAAGGCCCTGCTGATAACTTGATTTGGTACTTTTATCCTTCAAAACTGTGAAGGAATAAATTCCTGTTGCTTAAACCACACAGTTTGTGGTACTTTGTTATACCACCCTAGGAAACTAATATATATGCCTATTTAATATAAATTGTTGCCATGCCTGTTTCTAAAAAAAAAAAAACTAATTTAAAAGAAATCTGTAATTTTAGACTTGTGATTAACTTTTATTTTCAGTATAACATATCTAATTTAGTGTTTTCTCAGCATGCAAAAGGAAAAAAACAATTTTTTTAAATATACATTAATTTTGTTTGTTATTCAAACTGATAATCACATGTCACGATTTTTGGTAAAATAAGTCATATTTACATGACTTCAAATGATTTCACATTTAGGAATATAGGCATTTAAAATCCAAGCCACATTCCTTACATACACAAATAAGCCTGACTATACTTCAAGTTATTAGGAAGAAGATTGTTTCATAAAACACTTTATATAGAAAAAACATGTTATTGTTCTATTTATTTAAAAATTAAGAACAATACGTAAAATATAAATCATTCAATAGATTGCATGTTTTTTAGATTTAGTCAAGCTTAATTTACTTTGACTTTTTAAACTTATTCCATCATTTCAATGTGCAATAACAGAATATTAAAACCCATCAATTACAAAAATTCTTGAAAACAATTAAGGTTTCTTTGTTGCATTAACTATTAATTACTACTGAAGCAATAAATGTCTGGCATTAATGTTATAACAACAATGCTATTTTGAGGTTAATTTTTCTATAGTAGCATGGAAATTAATAACAATAACAAAAACAAAAACAGATTTCATTATTTGACCTGAGATAGCAAAGAGTAACCACAGATTCTTAATTAAGTCTATGAGGGATTTAAAAAAAAAAAAAAAAAAAGGAAGCAAATAAACATGTGGTCATACTAAAATACATTTACTGATTATTGAGCTATAAATACCAATTATATAATTTATCTGGCTGGTGATCTCAATTGATGAGTACATGATACTAGTGAAATTAACGTCCTTATGAGTCGGTTATCTCTCCCTTACTATTCATTTTTCAATATATGCATTTGGTTTAAAGAGGACAAGGAAAGAAATTCCATTAAGGAAAGAAAAAAGGATAAGCAAGGAAACTCATCAAAACTCCTAGAAAACTCTTTTCATATAACAAACATTTATTGTACATTAGATTTATTATAGGCAGCATTCAAGAGGTGTGAACAAACAATATGGTGAATGTTTAAATAAAATTATTATAGTAAAATACACCTTGCCATTATCACACTCAAAATACTCCCCTTGCTTCAAACAGACTTATCCCATCGTTCTTGCCACTTTCTGAAGCAGTTCTGTAAATCCTCTTTCATGAGTGTCTTTAGTTATGCTGTCATGGCTGCCTCGATGTTCTGAATTGATTCAAAATGTTTACCTTTCATGGTCATTTTGACTTCGGGGAAGAGCCAGAAGTCTCACGGGGCCAGATCCAGTGAATAAGGTGGATGAAGTCACACCATAATGTTTTTGTTTGACAGAAATTGCTGAACCAGAAGCAATGCGTGGCATGGAGCCTTTATGTTGTGATCAACAAATACGGTGAATGCTGCTGACAAGTCCATCCAACAGAAAGGCAGGGATCTTCAATATGAGAATCCCCGTATTGAACTTTAGTAACAGTGTGTGACAAGTTTCAACTTGTTTGGTGGAGTCAGGTGTGAGCTATGGTTGAGAGAAGGTGTTTTTTAAAGTGTGCCATAAATCATCCCCCGTCATGACAATGCTCCATGTTACACATCACTTCTGGTATATGTCAATTTCTATCAAATAAAAACATTACAGTATATCCTCATCCTCCTTATTCACCGGATCTGACACTGTGTGACTTCTGGCTCTTCCCCAAAGTCAAAATGATTCAGGACATGGAGGCAGCCATGACAGTGCAACTAAAGACACTCAGAAAAGAGGACTTCCAGAACTGCTATAGAAAGTGGCAAAAACAATGGGATAAGTGTGTTGAAAAGGGGTGGATTCTGAGGGGGATTTATGGCAATATGTTTTTTACTGTAATAACATTTTATTCATTTAAATATTCACCGTAATTTTTTTATCACACCTTGTACATGTGGCAACCAAGGAGGTATGCTACATATATCTGTCGTTTGGAAAATCTGCAAGAGAGAATATATCACTGCTTATTCAAATTAACCAAAGCATTCACTCCAAAGCCTCTGGAAACTTTCATTTAAGTCTGAAACTATATTTTCTTAAACTTTTTTTTTTCCACTCTCCTTTCACAAGTGTCAAACCTGTGTCATGGTCTGAAAGCAGTCCCATATTCTCTTGCCCCCACAGGTGTTCCCACAATAAATTCTTGGCTCACTAGTCCCATCTTGGCAGATCTTCTTGTAGGACCAAAACTGACACACTAGGATACTGAAGAATTTCTAGTCTAACAGAAGTATAAGATATGCAAATAGGTGAATATAAAGCAATTATTTATGTATCTTTAAAATATTTTGTGGACAGATTGCTCAGACAATAAAGAGATGTCATCTTGGGGATCAGAAAACAGTTAACATTTGAACCTGCTATTTATAGGTGTCTATGAATGGATAAAAGTAAATATAGAACCTATGTAGGTAGTTAGCTTTTTTGGCTCTGTACCACCTAAGTTCCTCCTACTTTCAGATTCCCTGTGCCTTATTTACATTTCAGGTCAAATTGGTTAATGCTAGTGAGGAGTATGTCATACAGAGAGAGAGACAGAAGCACAAAGTATTCCAGGTACGAGGAATAACATCCTCAAAGAGAGGAGCTATAAAAGAGTGAAAGCATTATGGAGAGTAGTGAGAAGTTCAGAGTGCAAAGAGTGCAGATTTTATTCTGGTTTACATTTTACTTACTTGGTTTGTCCTTTAAAATTGTGAGGCTTGTCTTTATGATGTCAGCCTGGCACCCATGTTTTCAATGACCAGGTGTATACAGTTGACAATTTGCAAATGTACACTGCCAGTCCAAGTCTCTCCCCTGAGCTCCAGCTGCTTCTGTATCTCTCCACCTGTTTATAAGCATATTAATTTTTTCATGCCCCATACAATTTTCCACCCCATTCTCTGTCTCCCTTAGCTTACCAATACAGCTAAACATCTGTCTTCATCAATATCCATGAACTTCCTCTAGCACAGGCCAGAAGCTGAGGAACCATCTTGGACTTTTTCTCTTTTCCTATCATTATGATGCCCAGTCCAATTGAGTAATTTACCAAGTGGTATTGATTCTTTAATTCTTTCAAACCCAACCCTTCTCCTTATCCTCACAATTATCACCCTAATCCAGAATCGAGTTTTCTCTTATCTGAGTTGTTACACAAATAACATTACTGATCCTTCTGTCTCTGTTCATTTCCACTTAATACTTTCTCTACAACTACAAAGTCTAAAATAGACATCTGATTATATTAATGTCCCATTTGAAATTCTTTAATGGATTTGGTATAAAATATAAACTTTTTCCTTATTGAAGATATTTCATTATCTTTTATATTTCTGTTAATTTTTATGCCTTTATTATTTTTTACATCTCTCAACCTCATTCCCAAAATGCACATGTGTACACATGCACACACGTGTACATACAACACACATACACACATGCAACGTGTGCACACATGCAACTCCTGTCAATTTCCAGGTCATTTTTTTCTTTGTTTTCTTTCTGTAATTTAAAATTAGTTTCTACTGTCTGGACTGTCCTTTACACCCTCTTTGCAGGTGACTCCCTTAATCATCCTTGAGGGAGCATGTTTTTCTTATCTAAATGCAAAAACATTCCTTAAAAATTATCTGTGGAACCTGTGGTCACTCATAAAATATCATCAAGTTAAGCTTGGTGGTAACTGATATAAAGAAAAAAAAGAGAAATAACTGAAAGGAAAGCAAAATGTTACATCAATAAGTCAACTCTGACTTCTGAAATAATTTCCAGTCTCAGTAAGATTCCGATGTATACAGATAGATCTATTTTTAAATGATTTTAATGTTTTAATGTTAAAACAGTTAATGTTTTGAATCTCTTTTTAAATGCCATCATAAAAAACATTGAGACAATTTTTAGACTCAAACTTAGGATGAAAAACTAAAGCCTTTAGATATCAATAAACAGTTAAATGGGTGGTCAAGAACATACTGGGTTATTTTGTAGTGGGACAACATCTGTAAAAATAACAACTTGAGTCACTGTTGAGGTAGCGAATTTAATGTAACAGCAGAGACACAGTGACAGTTTGATGTGAAAAAATCCATCAACCCACATGGTTTGTGTGACACTCAGTCTATGAAGTTACTTTAACCTATCTATCCAATGGAAATTTTGTGAACTCAGGCAACCAATGTTTTGAGCTTTATAATAAAATGGCAGAAAAGAAAAAATATATATATATTATTTTGAATCACTCAATGATACATCAATTTTCAGTTTCCATGATTTAATAAAGTAACAAGAATGCACAACCCAATAATGTTGATACTATTCTGAGGTGAAAAATAAGCTCTGTGGATCTTCAAAGCAAGGGGAGGACCTAGAATATGAGAAACATGAAGTATTCCTTCTTATTTTCACTTTACGCATCTGCTTTAAAAAGACGTCTGATACAGTTAGATAGCACTCTAATTTCAAATGTTGAAAAGTAGCTCCATATGAAATTTCACTCATTTATTGAAAAACAGTGTGATGAATAATATTGTGACAGACACTATATCATATATATATATATGTATATATATATATATGCATGTATATACACACACATATATATATAACAATACAAAATATCTATATTAAGGAGAGATAGTTAAAAAACATAACTGTGATTGCAAGAGCTAATTGCTTATTGTGAATACCAACAACTAAAATATAATGTCCTGTGATTGAGAGATAATAAGTGCAAACCTGAAACATGACCTCTGAACCCAGAATGCTTAAGTTTGAATCCTGATACTTTCACCTAATATGTAGCTTTATACAAATTACTCAAACACTAACTGCTCTTTCACATTTATAAAATGGAGGAAAATAATTGTACCTACCACATACAAAGGGTGCTAAAAAGATTAAATTAAGATAATACAAGTTGCTGAAAACAAAGCTTAGCATATGATAATAAGGTGCTCAATTATTGTTAGCTATGATTAATATTTGTGTAAAAAGATGAACAATAGGGATTTAGAGATGGAAGTCTTTAAGCACAGATTTAGGGCTGCCTAACTCTCCTTAGGGAGAAATAGTTTGAAAATAATTTCCAGGGAAATTGCTGCTTCTCTTGAAATCTTGAAAAATTAGTAGTAATTTCCCAGGATGATAGCTGAGCAAATATTTCAGCAGAGGGGGCAATATAAGAGGTCTGAAAATTAAGTTCAGGAACTCATCCTAGAAAAAGTGCTACATACCTCATTGCTGAATATCACTACCGTCACCTTCGAAGTACTCCCCTTGGGAAGCTATGCACTGATGCCAGTGCCTAGTCCACCCTTCAAAGCAATTTTGGAACTCTTTCTGGAATGGCCATCATAGCTGTCCTCATATTACTCTTGACGTCCTGAATGTCATCAAAATGTCTTCCTTTCAATATTTCCCTTATCTTTGGGTAAAGAAAGAAGTCATTGCGGGCCAGATCAGGTGAGTAGGGAGAGTGTTCCAATACAGTAATTTGTTTACTGGCTAAAAACTCCCTCATCAATATTGCCATGTGAGCTGGGGCATTGTTGTGATGCAAGAGCCAAGAATTATTGGCAAAAAGTTCAGGTCGTCTAACTTTTTCTCGTAGCCTTTTCAGTATTTCCAAATAGTAAACTTGGTTAACTGTTTATCTAGTTGGTACAAATTCATAATGAAGAATCCCTCTGAAATTAAAAAAAAAAAAGGTTAACGTTGCTGCGACAAGTTTGTAAACTTAATTGTTAGACCTTATGTGCAAAGGTAAATATGTGAGCGTTTGGAAAATGGTAATAATTATAGTAAAAACTCTTAAAAGTAAAGCCATCTAAGCCATTTACCCAAATTAAATGATAACCTTCTCTTTATGGAAAAATACTGACTAGTACTCACAACATGCTAAATGCTCATAACTAGGTAAACCACACTCTAGTATACTCATATACATATACTTTTTTCTACATTTTAAGTTGTATCATTGAAAACTGTTGGTTTTTCTTTTTTAATTCTGTTTATGCTACTTGCAATTATCATGTTAATTATGTAATGAAAATATACTTAAACCTACCAAATGAGTTCAAAATAAATGGTTCGTATGATAAATAAATTGAATAATTTGTAAATACTTGACAAAGGTGTATCATTTAAAATTTTACTGTTAAATTGGGTATGAAAAGATAATAGTCACATACTGGAAAATTAATCATAAACATCTAGAATAAATATGGAAAACTGTCTTCAAAATTTTTGCTGTACTTTGGGGAAAGCCAAAACTGGAATATCTAGATTTTTCTCTGATGAAAATTCAAAAGGAAGGCAATAACGAACTGCAATTAGCAATTCCACAAAGGAAAAGACAACAACCCTACAGCAAACATTTGGCAAATGACTATTTATATATATGGTTTATGTTAAAATGCAATGTTCACAATGCTTATGCATGGTTTTAAAATTATTTCTTGCTTTACCAGATATTTTTAATTAAATACTACTAGTCTAGATCGTTTATGATCAGGTAGTTTAAATTATAACCTGGTTTGCTCAAAATGGCATGTGCCTATTGAAAATTGGTGAAAAATTAAGCTAGGTAAACTAGGTAAAATTATGAAGTATCATTTATGCTTTTCTGAAAGCACTGCCCAGAACTTTATAAACACAAAGACTGATTGTTAATAATAAGATGTATTTCTGGATTGATAAACACTTTCATCAGTTCTCAAATAAACCCTTCAATTTATATAGTTTTCCAGGACAAATGTAAATTATTCCCATTTTCTGAATGATGAAATAAAGTTTATAGAATATCTGAAGTAAAACACAGGTTTTTGTTTTATGGGAACTTTTCATAAGTACTTGCCCCAGTCCTGTGATCCTACACATTTTTTTTTTTTTAATTCAGCGTACTAATTACCCACTGTGTGATATATTTCCCGATGTCTCCGGATTTAGTCAATTATACCTCTATTTCCCCATAGTATTGTTAAAGGGTTTCTATTAAGTCACAAGGTAGGATTATTTCCTACTCTTTGTTGAAACACACACATCACTCCCAGATTATGAGCTATTCAAAGGCACTCCAATATCTTGCACAACATGTTCCAAGAGAATACTGGCAATAAATATTCGGCTAGGCTGACCCAAGAGCTGGATAAAACACTTCTAAAACCTTCTAAAATACAAGTTTTTATTACATTACTCTTCTGTTCAAACACACCATATTTTCTCATTGTCTGTACAGGATAAAAACCAATTACATTTTTTTGATTTCTAGTTTAAATATAAAATGCTGCCACTAGGTTTATCAGGCCAAATTTCTTGCTGTAATCCCAAGTGAATGCCTTCATTTGAACGACGTTTATATCCTCGCTGTTTTTCTCATGTCTTTTAGGATCCTGAGCTTTAATTCACAACTTTTTCTTATGACCTACATATAGGTGTCCTTACTAGGCCACTTTCCTTTTCATTACCTGCATTTTCCTTTCTCTTTTAGTCTATACTGAGACATTTCTCATGTATACGTTTCCCTGTGTCAGGAGCTCTGCTGAACTCAAGAGCGCTGAGTTACCCGGTGTGGAAAGATCTGATTAAGACAAGAAGTCAAAATGCAAGTAACAAAAGGCCTTTACATACTTATCATGATAGGCTAACCCAGAAGAAGTGCTGACTTCCCTGATCCATTTTCTACCATGGAATGGCACCAGTGGAGATGGTCTCACTGCAGAGGGAGCTGAAAACAAGAGACTGCAGTTCTATGGACTCATGGGGGTTTAGGGTGGGGAGAGGGGTAGGGACTAGAAGTGCAAAACTCCTGAGCACTGAGTCAGAGGGGAGGAAAAAGTGTCCTCAAGTTTCCCTGCTTTCACCCCCAACTGTAAGGAGGTCTTGGCAGAGGCACCCGAGGACGGCTCCCATAAAGATGTCTCGAAATGAAGGCATCTGGGCTAGGAATGCAGCCATGCACAAGAGGATAGCACGAGGGAGCCTGAGTCCTTGACTGCAACTCCCTTCAGAGACTGCGAGGCACTGGCTGTGCACAAGCCTGGTGTGGGGAGTTCAGCTTTCCTGCGTTACGCCCACCAGCTAAATTGTCTATGTTCAAGCCTGAGATATCACACAGAGCATTTTAGACTGCAGCTGGATTTCTTTATGAATGTTTTTGTTGTTGTCTAGGTAGACTTTTCTCATAGGAGAATATTTTAAATTGTTAATTCAGTGGCAAAAATAATGTTAGTCAGCTTTACTTTGACATTTTAATAGGTAAATTGAAAGTTTATATAAGTAAACTCAAGAATTCCATTATAAGAAGGCATCCTCTGGCCATCTTCTATTCAACTTTGTGTCTCAAGAAAAAGGGTTTTGTTTTGTTTTTTCTTCATTTTTCAATAGGGTTCAAAATATTTAGATGGAGAATTTCATCTTGGTTTCTTTCTGTCACAGCCTCAGCCTTAAATATATTATGCAGCACTTCAAAACACCTAAAGAGAATGGCAAATCTTCTCCGACTCACAGACACATAATGTTTTTATTGATTACGTTGTTCTTAATTTAGTTTTGTTTGTAATTAAATGGTAGTAAAACTTCAGAAATAATGTTTCATGTTTAAATAAGTTACATAGTCATTTTTTAGAAGAAAAAATTTCATATCTGTAAGATTTGATTGTGATTGAGAGATTTCTGTCATCATTCTTTGTTTTGTTATAATCTCCACAGCATTTATCACATATAATTTGCATGTTGTAAATGCTTAATAAATTCTGATTTTTTTTATATACTTGGGTTATATTTCTGATCTGCCTAAAAATGCCCCTTTAATGGTATCATATTGTCCCTGAATTAAGTATGAGAAATTTAGATTTATATTTGGGATCAGCTAAAAATTTAACAACACAAAGCCTACTTTTATCTATTGGGGATTAGTCATCACCATACAAGTTGAATGTATCTTTATATATTTTGCTCTTTTCAAATTGCCTGAGCATTTCAGAGAAAAACTAACAAATCAGTATATTTCTTAAAGAAACAAAACTGTAAAAATAGTCTTGTCAACTTACCAAGATTCTTTTAAAACTCTTTTAAGAGCTAAATTACTACAAGCTAATTTTATGGTAGATGAAACAGTCACATCAAATGAAGTAAATCATTTTTTTCCTTTGACAGAAATTCCTTTTAAGTTCTTATCTAATGAAAAGATTTCATGAACACAAAGTACATCCATCAATTCCGCCTTCTGAAAAAACTAAACCTGCAGTGCTTAGAAAAATTATTTTAAAGATCAGGGAAATGTAAGATCAAATTTCAAGAGAATCTCTATTATGTTCGGCACTGAAAGGCAATTGCGTTACTGGTGATATCAATTTTTTGAATAGTTGAAAAGGAATTAGAATTTCCCATTCTCATGACATGTAACAAAAGAGAAAGCTAGGTCTGATGTACAACAATTACGAACCAATATTGGCAGTCTAGGTATTTAGAGGGGCTTTGCTTTGGTCAGTGTCTATCCTGGACTGGTTTTTTAAAAATACGTCTGATATTACTTCTCCCCAGGGAAAAGTTCAAATAAAGTGTTTCTGCTAGATTTTTGCACCTTCATGAGGAATGTTATCTTGTTATTATATGAGAATATATAGGATTTTCTTGCACTTAAGTTTAAACTTTTGGTTTCATGAGTTCCATCTTTTCTTGTGTACTCATCTCTTCTTACACAATGTCCAGTGCAATTTCACAAAACCAGTTAGACATCAGAAATACAAGGGTAATCTTTTCTTAATTGCAATGGGACCATAAGGGTAAAATTATGTTTAAATTATTTAAGTTACATTTACACATTCTCTATCTACGCAATTATCATGATGTGACTTAAGTACACTCAGAATCCCATTTGAAGTGTAGAGCATGTGTGGATTAATCATTAGGTCACTGTGCATTCTTTACTAATTTATACAGTGCCCCAGTGTCATCTTTAGGCCATTACTCAAGCATGTCTTCTAAAAGACCTAGAAAAGCCAACATAATACTAAAGAAGATTTGGAGCACTCACTACTGCATTTCAAGATTTACTAGAAAGCTACAGCAATCAAGACAGCATAATGTTTGTGAAAGAATCAACATATATATCAAAGGAACAGACTATAGTGCCCAGAAATAGACTCACACAAATTTCATGAAGATAGTCAGCTGGTCTTTGGCAGAGGTGCAAGGCAATTTAAACTGAGAAATTGTCACAACCAAGTAAAACCTAAGCCGACATAATGATTAAATGTGGTATCTTGGATGGGATCCTGAAACAGATCAAGGATATTGAGTTAAAACTAAGAAAATCCGAATAAAATACATAATTTAGCCAATAATAAAGTATTAATATCGGTTAGTTAAATTTAACTAATGTACTATATTAATGCTAAAAATTAAAAAAGGGGGAAGTGTGTTTGGGTTTAATGGGAAGTCTGTGCTATCTTCACAAATTTTCTCTAAATCTAAAGCTGTTTAAAACAATAAAAGGTTTATTTTAAAAACCTGATAAGTGCATGAGAAAATCCAGTTTTTATTCTGTTCTCCCTCTATAACCTGTGCTTTAGAGTAAAAGGTTTCTCTTTGTAGAATGATTCCAGTTTTTGAATTAAGTAATATAAAATTAGAATGTCACCATTTTATAACACTTAATGAAACAATAGATTTAATAATTAGTGTCTGTTAACATCTCAGAAAGAGTCCAAAGCAATTACTATGTAGTTCCTGATAGAATTACTTCCATATAGTGTTACGCTTGACTAAACATTGAAAAAAAAAATCCAATGTCTAAGTAGCAATTTATAGGCAATATAGCAGATCCAAATATCAATTTACAAGGAAAAATATGAAATACATACATAAAAATAAAATATTTATGAAACAAAAATATGCATAAAATATACAGGATATAGGCGTGAGTTAAATTACAGCATGAGGATACAACAAAAAGGAAGAAATTCAGATTGTGAGGACTCTATGGAAAATATGACATGACTACTTCAACAAAATGTACAAAGAGAAGAAAAGTTGTTAGGGAAGAATCTATAGATAAAAGAAATTTTAGAGGTATATCAATCAATTCCCATGTTTAAAGTTGAGATTCTGAATCAAATAAACAATTCTTAACCATGTATAAGTAAATAAAACAAATAAACATCAAATAAAAAGTATATATACACACACTTATAAAACAATTGAGTAAATTTGAGCACTGACTAGGTACTTGATGATATTAAGTTGAGCTACAGGTAAAAAATGTTGGCATACCTGAGATTTTATGTCAAATATCCAATTAGTATTGAATTGTTCTATAAACAGCCATTGTTTAGCAGCAGTAATGATATATAGCAGCCTTGTTATTTAAAAATATTGCAGACAATAATTGCTGAAATTTTATGATGAGTACACGTGGATTTGTTATATTATTCTTTATATTTTATAAATGTGTAAACTTTTCAAAATTATGTTTAGAAATTAATGAATAAAGTGTAATTTTTTAAATGGCCTTTATGATAATTTATTCATACATTTTCTATTATTGCTAACTTCCATAGCATAATAATTAACTCTGATTAAAATAGAATCTGACTTCTGTATAAACTGGTTAGTGAAAATAGTTTAATGCATTCACAACATATCTATACACACAGACACACATTTATACAAAAATAGTTTAAAAAAGAAAACATGCTATTTGATTTTTAGATAAATTAAGAAAGATTCTAGAAAAATAATAACTAAATGTGGAAAAATTCTTATAATTTGGTGATATTTCTTCAAATATTTGCTTCTGGTCATTTTATCATTTGACTTCTTCTGTATCAACATATATCAAGCTGTTACCAAGAATCCAATATTATTATTTATTATTAGAAATTATATTTTCCTAATATTTATTCTTCTCCTCCAGCAGTCCAACTCATGCCTTTTCATTTTCCCTTTTGACACCTCTTTTTATGTGTTTCTTGAACATTAATCTTCTTCAGCACTAGTCTCGATCTTTCGTCTTCTCTTTTTATAGTCTTGTCCCCCAGGCCCAATATTTACAATTCCCTGTACAGTTAATAAGTGCCAATAAACTAATGGGTCCCAAATCCATATGATCAGCACAAATGTTGTTCATGACCTCTAAACTCCTCTAAATAGCATCTCTTGAGATGCTTTTGGAAGCTGCTAACCAGTCTTAAATGTCTTATTATTCTATTGATGGAGAAACCAAAGATAAATAAGTTCTTTTCATATATATATACATATGTATATATATATAATGTATATATAATATATAATATATATGCACATATAATACATATAATATATACATTATATATAATATATACATATAATATATATTAGAAAATATATACATATATTTTCTAACATATATAATATATTTTCTAATATATGCATGCATATATTTTCTAACATATATAATATATAATATACAACATATATATTTTTTCTTATATATATTCTGTATATATATAATATATGTTATATATTATATATATATATAAAAAACATGCTCTGAAATAAAATCAATTATCTAAAACAATTTTCTTAAATGTGTGTGTGTGTGTGGTGGCTAAGTAGCAATAAACTTTAAAAAGCATACTATGTTCAAATTAATTTAGTAAGCATTATATAATAAATTATTTCTTTGTTCTTTATACTGACCATCGACATAGCAAAGATTCAGACATATCTTGTAGTGAAGATAACACTTAAGTTTGGGTTCTGGTAAAGATGGTGGAGCAGGTAAATGCTGTGCTTGCTTGCTCGCATGACCACTTTAAGCTTACAACTAAATTTTTAAAAATTATAGAACAGTCAATCTACAGACACATCTGAAGATTAGCTAAACAGCGGTTCTATCATTAAGGGTATAAAGAAGAAGCCACGTTGAGACTGATAAAAGGGGCAGAGACTCAAAACGGGCTGGTTCCACACCCATATGTGGCCGGTGAGAATCAGGAGAGATATCTTGGTTTTAGAGGTCACCCCTGAAGAGTGAGGAGTCCCAGCACCACACCAGGCTCCCCAGCCTGGAGCACCAGTGATGGAAAGAGACGCCCCACAACATTTGGCAGAGAAAATCAGTGGGGAATTCCATCTATCTGGGTGAGGTGGAAGGTTGTGAGAAACTCAAGTGTTCTTAAAGGACCAGTGCACAGTCTCTCTCACTCCAGACACTCACTCTGGGACAGCAGCTTCCGAGGAGCCAGAGACAGATAGGGAGAGACTAAGTTAAGTGGCTGTAGGGTAAGGGTCTGGAGCGGCAGTTGCTATTGTTTCTGTGTTGAGCCCTCCTCCTGAGTTCCTGAGTAGCCAGCTGGCAGACGCCATATTTCCTGTATTGAGCCCTCCCTCAACACAGCTATGTCTGAATTTTCATTGGCTTGGTGCAATCCACTGACTCCACCCTGATGACTCCCTAAGACCTCGCCCCACCCAACTTTCACACTATATGAGGCTTTTTTGGCAGCCAGTGTGCAGCCGGTGTTTGCCACTTGCTTGAACAACTTACCAGAGTCCTCGGCCCAGGTGGGCCTAGCTGGCTTCAGAGTTCTCTGAGTCTTTTGAGTGGCCTCAGGCTAAGCAGTGTCTCCAAATCTGAATCTACATGAACTCGCTGAAAATCACTTGTCTCACCCTGATGACTCCCTGAGAGCCTGCTTCAAACAATTTGTGTACTGCCTGAGATTTTCAGCAGCTGGAATTTGTGGGCAACCAACAGATGGTGGCAAGCTGTGGGGTGCCCTGGGCCACTTGTTGAGCTGCCCTACCCCCGGCAATGGTGGCAGCCATCTCAGTTTGCATTGTGGCCTCTCCTGCACACCTCCAGATCCAGCAAAGGCAGCTACCAACTGTGGATAGCTTTATAGCTCCTACCAGGTTGCCACTGGCCAGTCACAGACAGTGGCTGACCTTGGCCTGCATGGGAGCCCCTTCAAAAAGGCCCCCAAACCAAAATACCCAGTGGTTTCAGACCACAGGTTTTAGACCACAGCAGAGCACCACCCCAATAGCCACACAATCAGTATACCCAAAGGGTGCTTTTGGCAGGTATCACAGGTCACGGTGTAGAATTTTGCTTCATGGAGTCAACCCCCACACAACATCTTATATGCTATGGTTGTAACTAATCCTCACACCCAGTAAGCCTGAGGATCAATCCTACCCATTGACATGTCAACAATAATCAATGCTCAAATACAGCAGGAGGGCACATAAACCCACACAAGGGACACTCCATATAAATTTTAGAATTATTTGTTCTAGTTGTGTGAAAACTACCATTGGTATTTTGATAAGGATTTCATTAAATCTGTGAGGTCTGAGAATTAAGTTCTTGAACAAGTTGCAATGATGTTGATAATCTTTCTTTCTATTAGAAGGATTATTCACTAGGAATTTGTACCAACTGGACAAACAGTTAACCAAGTTTTCTATTTGGAAGTGCAGAAAATGCTGCATGAAAAAGTTAGACAACCTGAACGTTTCATCAACAATTCATGGCTCTTGCATCAGGACAATGCACCAGCTCAATATGACACTGTCTGTGAGGGAGTTTTTAGCCAGTAAACAAATAACTGTATTGGAACATCCTCTTTTCTCACCTGTTCTGGGCCCCAATAACTTTTTCCTTTACCCGAAGATAAAGGAAATATTGAAAGGAAGATATTTTGATGACATTCAGGACTTCCAGGGTAATAGGACGACAGATCTGATGGCCATTCCATAAAAAGAGTTCCAGAATTGCGTTGAAGGGTAGACTAGGTGCTGGCATTGGTGCGTAGCTTCTCAAGGGTAGTACCTTGAAGGTGACGGTAGCAATATTCAGAAATGAGATATGTAGTACTTTCTCTAGGATGAGTTCACGAACTTTATTGTCAGACTTCATATATATTGCATTGGCTATTATGGACACTTTAACTGTATTAATTCTTCTGATCCATGAGCATGGTATATGTTTCCATTTATTTGTATCTTCTTTATCTCTTTAGTGTCTTATAATTTTATGAGTACAGTTCTTTTACTTCCTTGGTTAAATTTATTCCTAGGTATTTTTTTGATGCAATTTTAAATAGGACAGTTATCTTAATTACTCTTTCTGATAGTTTGTTATTGGTGTATAAAAATGAAACTGATTTCTGAATACTAATTTTGTATCCTGCTACATTACTGAATTCATTGATCAGTTCTAATATTTTTTGGTGGTTTCTTTGGGGTTTTCTATATTTAGTACCATGTCATCTGTAAATAATGACAGTTTTTCTTCTTCCTTTCCAATTTGGATGCCTTTTATATTTTTTTTTGTCTGAATGCTGTGGCTATGACTTCCAGTATTATGTTAAATAAAAGTAAGGTAATGATCAGCAAAATATAAAGCATCCTACTGAATGGGAGAAGAAATTTGATATGAGGTTAATCACCAAAATTTATAAAGAACTCTTACAATTCAGCACCATAAAAAACAAATAATCCATTTAAAAAATGGGCAGACGACCTGAATAGCATTTCTCCAGAGAACATACAGATGGCCAATAGGCATGGGAAAAGATGCTCAATGTCACTATTCATCAGAGAAATGCAAATTAAAACCACAATGAGATATCACCTCACATTTGTCAGAATGGCTAATATCAAGAAAATGTTGGTGAGGATGTGGAGAAAAGGGAAATATTATGCACTGTTGGTGGGAATTGTAAAATGGGCCAGCCATTGTGAAAAAACTGTATGGAGGTTCCTCAAAAAAAATTTAAAATAACACTACCTTATGACTCAGCAATTCCATTTCTGGGCATTTCTCTGAAGAAATTGAAAACACTAATTTGAAAAGATATATGTACCCCTCTGTTCATTGCACCATTATTTACAATAGCCAAGACATGGAAACAATCTAAGTGACCATCAATAGATAATTTGATAAAGAAGAAGTGAGCCATACATACAGTGGAAAATTACTTGGCCATAAAAAAGAATGGAATCTTACCGTTTGTGACAATGTGGATGGACCTGGAAGGTATCAGGCTAAGTGAAATAAGTCAAACAGAGAATGACAAATACCATGTAATTTCATTTTATATCTGCTATCGAAAAAACAAAAGAAACAAACAAACAAAGCAGAAACAGACTCATAGATACAGATTACAAAATGATGGCTGCTGAATGGGAAGGGGTTTAGGGGGCTGGGTGAAAAAGGCGAAGGGATTAAGAAGTACAAATTAGTAGTTATGAAATTTTTAAAAAGATAATAGTTTAATTTTGTTTTACTCAGTATTTTCCAATCTTAACCACATAATATTTTCCAATGATATAACACATTTTGAAATCTAAGAAACTGGGATTTTATGGAACACACTCTTGTAAACCTTTGTCTAGGCTTTAACTCTCCTTTGAAAGGACCTCCACAGAGAAGCCAACTAGTCTCTACTATTTCTGTTGTCTTTCAATTGGTGGCAGCAGACACAGTAAAATCTCCATTGATATTTCAACTCGAAAATATCTGGGGCTCACTTGGAAAGAAATGGGTTCTTCTGTTTTTTAACGGAAGATTCAAATGGATTCTGCTTCTGCTAATTTTTATGAAATACTTGCTTGGTTTATGCAACAAAATAAGGAAGAAATATGTAAATGGATTTTTAATGTCAAAAGTGAGAAACCACATACAAGTAAAAATGTGGAAGAACATATGACCTTTATTGGAATACAATAAATATTTTAAAATTTCTCTAACATATTTAATTAAATGAGGATTTTTATCTGCCTTTGTCCTATTGCTTTAATTTTTCTTTTTCGTGGGAATTTAGACATATGAAATATGATTTCACATTCCTTTTGTCTTATGGAGAACATCCAGTTTTCCCCTTTGGGGTTAAGTAGAGAAGAAAAATGGAAGTAGTATTTTTATTTTTATATTTTTTTTTAAGAAGCATCATCATGGATTCATAGTGCAATCTTATTTTTTGATTTGATTTCTAATGTAGTTTAACTTTGTAGTTATGGATATTTGCATATTACAAGAGAAGTGTTAGAAGAAATTATTATTTTCTAGAACTAGTAGCTTCTGCCTGTTATTGCCATACAATTACAAGTTTGTTACAAGAAAATTAATTCCCAAGGTTTTCCTCAATTGTTTCTTTTGCATTTAATCAAAATTTTCCAAATCCTAACATTAGAGGAATAAATGGGAGTAAGCCATCAAATTACTGACATCAATGAGGATATATATCACACTTCCAAAAAGTATAAATAGTTACATTAAATAGTTTCACATAAAAGCTAGATCAAATAATTTAGTTGCATAAAAAAGGTAAAACCAATTTAAAAATCTCATATGAAAAAATGTGTTTTATTTCTGTTAAAGGAGGCACATCCATATCTATAAATAGGTAAAAACTCTTACAGCATTAAACTCCACAGTGAAAATATTGTTTAAACTGGTACTCCTAGGAAATCTGTCATTACTTTTTTTCCCTTAGAGTTCCCATGGAAACTTGAAGAGAAGGTGATGAAAAGGAACAAGATAAAGAGTAAGAATAGAAAGATAACATTTATAGTATACGGTATATGTTTTCGGTAGATATGGTGGCAGTACCTAAATAAGTTATGGTGACACTATTTTTGGTGACAACTTAAGTTGAGAAAAAGCAGAACCACCCGGTGGATGCTATTTAATAAGTAACAACTTATGTTTTTTAGTCTGAGTAATTTTAAAATGGCAAAACAAGACAGGTGGTTAAATAGAAATAGATTGATAGAATTGACTTGTTTTGCACAGTAACAATATTTGTTTAAATTTAGATGAAATAATTTTAAGTTGTTAATAACAAAAAAAAATGTTTATCTGCATCTTTTCTATTTGGGCCACACTATATTACACATAATTAGAAAGCAAGTAAAATAAATATCATGATTTTTATTTTGAAAAAATAAAATATCATGAAATTCCAATGATTTTTGGAAATTTTCAAAGCTACTTTATCCTTATTATACTTATCTTTTTCTAACTCTTAAATCATATCACTTTTACTTTCAACTTCCAATTTCTTCTGTGCCTAAGTTGGAAGAGTATGCATTCCTGTCTGTAATTGTGTATGTCTACCCACGTTTTGTCCTTTGGAACTTTATGCTGAGCAGAGAACATGAATGTTTAAATGTAATAAAATGAGAGGAGAAAGACATCTCTCTTGATGATCAAAACCCTTACATTTACTTTTGACCTAGAGATTCCACGTTATATTAAATTGATGTATTCAGAAATATGTTTGTGGCATAGCAACCATATGCCAAACATGGTGTTATTTACTGAAAATAATGTTGTGAGAAATGAGTATGCCTTCCCATTCCCACAAGGAACTTACAGCATAGTGAGGGAGACGGCCATTTAACAAAAAGTAAGTGCACAAATATTTAATTAAAACTACACAAGCTTTTTATCAGGGCAATCTAATTTACTCTGAAGGAAGACTTGCTTGAAGTAATATTTGAGCTGTGTCCTGAAGGATAAATGGGAATTAGCTAGTGAAGAATGGGAGGGAATTTTTCTTGCCTGCCTGCTTTCTGAAGCATGGCATTTTTAATGGAGACCAAACCTATTCCCAAGTGAAGATCAGGTATGCACTTCAAACATTCTTGAGACAGACTTTCAATGCAACTGAAGAATAAATAAGTGATTGATATTTTATATTTTAGGGAGAGAAAACATGAATTTTGGTAGTGAAGGTTGGAGTAAAAGAACCTTAAGATATCAGTTGAAGGAAGTGAAAAAAAGGAACATAGTGAGAAAAAAGGTGCAGATATTCAATTGAGTTCACTTCAATAAATGCTAAGCTAGGCATTGTGTTGACAACACTAACACATCATATATGAGTTTCTAGTTCTCGGTGTCTTAGAATCTATTATGGAGGTTGTACAATAAATAGACCTTGTTCATTCATATGGTAAGTACAAATGAAGAGGACTGAGCAGGATGACAAGAGAACCATAAAAGACACACTCACAGTTCTTTCCAGAGTTTTAAAGAATGTTCCTAAAACTGAGATCATCTCAGCTGAGCCTAACACAAATTCTGGGGGTGGTTATGATGAAATTTGCCTATTTTGCGTTTTCCCAGCATTGATTAAATTCCAATATCCTCTCTACCCCCCTCTCTTTTTTTAAACCCACTTTCTAGCAGGCTCTGTGGAAATGTAGTTCCTTGGAATAATAAAGAGCTGACTTTGTTTAGGAGCATTTGGGTAATTTCTGCTTTTCACCCTGGACAAGGATGTGGCCTTGCTGGTAGCGAGTTTAAGAATCAGGAATGTCTAGTATTGGTAATCATTCCTATAAATGGAAGTATCTAGACTTTTAGTGCAAATTATTTCAAATGGTTGCTATACACTTCAGTGTAAAAGGACAGTGACTTAGTAAAAAATTGACTTATTTCTTAATTCTAGCAGGAATATGTTTCCATCAACATCAACAGCATAACTTTCAGAAATCACAAGCAGTTATTCTTTCCCTTTATGGTGAGTTGCCTTTTATTAAGTCCCATATATTTAATTAAATATATTGTCAGTATGTGTATGTGAGGGGGTGGGGAGTCGTGGGTCTTCCTCAAAATTTATAACAACTTGCAATCTGAAATTTCATGAGCTTGATGCATATGTCTTCTAATCTGCATCCATTCATTTACCAAATGTTGACTAGATGACTACTATACACCTGAAACTATTTTGACTAGTATGAAATCGTGATTTATAATAACAAATATATATTTGGCTTTTGTCCCTATTTCTGGCCATCCTGAGAATATCCTAAGAATTGAGAGCAATAAAGTGGCCTTTTGTTATGTTAAAGAGGTAGTTTTTGGAAAATTCTTAGGTCACCTAAGGATGTGGGTTGGTAGCCAGAGAAATCAACCCTGTGATTGGAGGATTCCAACTTTCAGTGCCCCGTCCACCTCCAGAGCGAGGAGAGGGGCTGGAGATTGAGTTCAGTCGCCAACGGGCAATGACTTAACCATTCAAGCTTATGTAATAAAGCCTCCATTAAAACCCAAAAGGACAGGGTTCAGAGAGCTCCCAGGTTGGGGAACCAGAATGTTTCCATGTGCCATTAGGATGGGCTTAAAACTCCATGAGGACAGAAGCTCCTTTGTTCTGGACCATGTCCTGTGTATCTCTTCATCTGGTTATTGATTCATATCCTTAAATATCCTTTGTAATAATCTAGTCATCTAGTAAGTAAGTGAGTGTCCCGAGTTCTGTGAACTGTTCTAGCAAGTTAATCAAATCCAAGGAGGGGCTTGTGGGAACCTCTGATTTATAGCCAGTCAGTGAAAAGTACAGGTAACAACCTACCTTGCAACTAGCATCTGAAGTCCAATGATATTATTGTGGGAATCTCCAATTTGTAGCCAGGAGGTCAGAAGCACAACCTGGGCTTACGATTGGTGTCTGAAATGTAGAATGGTCTTGTGGGAATGAGCCCTTAACCTATAGAATATGATGCTATCTCAGGGTAGATAGTGTTAGAATTGAATTGAATTGTAGCACATCCAGCTAGTGTGGAAGCATTACTTAATGACATGGGAAACCCCTCCCCACCAACTGAAGGTGGGAAAGAAATAGTAAAGTATAATCAATCATATAGTATCAATATATGTATACTACCTGAGCTAGGTGAACAAATACTATCCTAGGGGATACAGATGGACAAATATTAACTATAATAGACAAGTGCAATTTTATGATAGTGGAAGTACAGTGTTATTATAGTACTTAGAAAGACTTACAGCATAAGGGATAAATCTTAAATGAAGGGATATCTAGGCTGGGATTTGAAACAAAGTAAAAAACCATGAGTTACACAGACAAAGATTGCTGTGGGAGTCAGGGAAAACGATGCTCTAAATGAAGAAAATATTATGTGCCAAGACCAACAGTGGAGAATAAGACATTAGAAAAACTACAAAAGTCTGGTGAAGCTTGTAAAATGCAAGAGCTAGGTATGAAGGAGAGTAATGGAAGAGAGTTAAATAGAATAAAATATCCTCAAAGCCTTGTATTCCACATTAATAAACTGGAATCCCTACTGCAGTAATGTGGAGTCATTCCAGTGTTTAAAATTATGAAATGCTATAATCATGTTTAAATTTTACAACCATAACTCTGGCTACAGTGTAAAGTATTCTTTGGTCAGGAGAACAATTTGGCCAGCAGTCCAAACGAAATTTGCTGATGGCCTGAACTGTGGGAAAGTTGTTGCAAAATAAAGGGGAAAAAAGTTGATTTATATTCCTCATATTCTTTAGGTTTAACTTATCCTTACATAATTTTACATGTTTGAGGAGAATAACTATTATGTTTCAGAAATAATAAAAGTTCTTGATAGCCTTATAACAGCAAACTCTTTCAGGTTTTTTCTCAACTGTAAATTGGGAAAATACTACTACTATAAATGATGTAAATAGTACTAGTTTTGCTCTTAATAGATCATAGAGGAGCCTGTATTTAAATATTTCCTCAAAGTATATTACAACACGTAAATGCCAAGATTAAGGGTAAGGTCTTTTCTGGAAAAATAAAAAGTGTCATCATAAATAATATGCATCATTGACTATGAAAGAGGAACTACAATCTAAGGAATATGAATAAAATTAGTGGCACACAGAGTAGAAAGGTAAATTAAGACCAGTTTGTAGATAATCTTGATACCAGTCAGAAAATGTTCACTTATTCTTATAGACAATTAGTATCCAGTGGATTTTTTTGAGACAAGTATGTAGTGTGCTTACTGCAGGAGAAATGTTTCTCAGCTATAAAAGGAGAAAGGTTTTCTAGAAAGTTGGGCTACTGTTCTGGAGAATGATAGGTAAGAGTATTGAGGGTGTGTTTTAAATAAAGGGTGTGAGAGCATTGAAAGTGATTGTTGAAACTTAGTGATTTAACAGTGGTTTGTGAGACCAATGGGAAGCCAGGACTTTGCTAAATCTTCCTTGTTTTTATTCCCTAAGAAAGAGTAAGGGGAATAACAATCATGATCTTTGGGACAACCAAATACAAGAATCTTGTTCTTCACCAGGACGTTCCTATGGGTCTGTGTCAAAGACTTAGGACTTCACATGAGAAATACTCAAAGAAAACCTGTTCTGGGAAACGTGGATGTCATGAGGAAAGTCAGATACCAAAACAGACAATTGGAAAAAAATGCAATAAACTAAGCCAAGTTCTAAATATACCTGAAAAGGGAGACAAAATCCAAATAACCCCATTACTTCCAACTTATTTTAAATTTTAAAAAAGCCAATACCATGCTGCTTTGATTATTGTCACTTTGTAATATAATTTGGAATCAGCAAGTGTGATGTCTCTGGCTTTGTTCTTTTTCCTCTTTTCCTGCTTTGGCTGTTTAGGGTCTTTTGTGGTTCCTGTACAAGTTAGATGATTTTTTGCTCTATTTCTTTTTTAAAAAATGCCATTGGGATTTTGATGAGGATTGCATTAAATCTGTATATTGCTTTGGGTAACAAGGCCATTTTAACCATAACTATGTTGATTATTCCAATCCGTGAATACAAAATACCTTTCCATTTCTTTGTGTCTTCTTCAATTTCTTTTAATAATGTTTTTTAGTTTTCAGACACAGAGACCAAGGGATCAGAATTGAAATCACAGAAATAAATCCACGTATATATGGGCAAATAATTTTCAACAAAGGAGCCAAAAACATGCAGTGGAGAGAAGAAAGCCTCTTCAATAAAGGGTGTTGGGGCAATTTGAAAGTCACAGACAAAAGAATGAAACTAGACTTCAATTTGTCACCATACACCAAAACTAACTTAAAATAGATCAAAGACCTATATATAAGACCTGAGATAATAAAATACATAGAAGAAAATATAGATATTAAACTTATGGACCTTGGTTTTAGAGAAGAATTTATGAATTTGACATCAGGGGCTAGGGAAGTAAAAGCAAAAATAAATGAATAAGATTATATCAAATTAAAAAGCCTCTGCACAACAAAATAAACCATTAAAAAAAAAAAAAAACCAAACAAAGGAAACCAACCAAATGGGAGATGATATTGGCAAATAGCACTTCCGATAAGAGACTAATATCCAAAATATGTAAAAAAAAATCATAGAACTCAACAACAAAAAGACAAACAGTCCAATTAAAAAATGGGCAGAAGACCTGAATAGACATTTCTCCAAAGAGGACATACAGGTTGCCAACAGACATATGAAAAAATGTTCAACATCACTAATCATCAGGGAAATGCAAATCAAAACAACAATGAGATATCACCTCGCATCTGTTAGAATGGCTATCATCACCAGGACTAGTAATAACAAGTGTTGGAGGGGTTGTGGAGAAAAAGGAACCCTCATACACTGCTGGTGGGAATGTAAATTGGTACAGCCACTATGGAAAACAGTACGGAAATTCCTCAAAAAATTAAGAATAAAAGTAACACATGACCCAGCAATCCCTATTATGGACATCTACCCCCCAAAAATATGAAAACATTTGTCCATAAAGGTATATGTACCCCAATGTTCATTGCAGCTTTATTCATGGTGACCAAGACTGAAAAGAACTGAAGTGTCCTTTACTGAAGTTTCCTTTACTGAAGTGTCCTGTGATAGATGATTGGAAAGATGTGAGATACACACATACACACACACACACACACACACCATGGAATACTACTCAGCCATAAGAAAAAATAAAATACTGTCATTTGCAAAAACATTCATGGATCTTGAGAATATAATGCTAAATAAAATAAGTCAGACAGAGAAAGTCAAGAACCATATGATTTCATTCACATGTGGGATATAAAACTGAAAGCAACAAATGCACAAATAAGACAAACAAACAAAAACTCATGGACACATATAACAGTGGTTACTAGAGGAAAAAAGGGGTGGGAGAGGGTAGAAAAGGGTAAAGGAGGTCAAGTATATGGAGACGGAAGAGGATTTGACTTTGGGTCGTGTACACACAAGGCAATATATAAATGATGTATTATAGAATTGTACACTAGAAACCTACAAAGTTTTATTAACCAATAGCACCCAAATAAGTTTAGTGAAATTTTTAAAAAGGAAATAATACAAATTTTAACCATTACATTAAACATCTGGAAATGACATTAAAGTCAGTTTCTTTTTGAGTCTTCACAATGTTCCCATTATATAGTATATTTTAAATTTGATTGTGATTTGGGGTTGTTTCAATGTCTGAATTCTGTAACACTCATTGCAATTATGATCAGTTTGATTTCAGTTGGATGAATCATAAAATGCAACCACTGTTAATCTTTTGCTTTTAGCTTAATAATACGTCTGATACCTTATGAGTAAATCATTCTAGTATTTTCAGTGTTTCCCATCTTGAAATGATCTTTATTCTTGTCCCTCTATAGCAGTAATATAGACAACACTGTGCAATTTAGCAGAAAACATTTGCACCTTCAGATTATAGATATTTTTACACTTTTTAAAATATTCCAGTTTGGTATAATTTTTCTAGTTTTTAATAAACTACAAAAACTAATTTTAACAATACAATTTTAAAGTCTGAGGCTTAATTTAGGGACATTCTATGATATGTAAGAAAATCTTGAACTATAAAAAAGAAAACACAAGGCAAAAGAAAAAAAACTGTATACCTAAAAGAAAGAAAAAAAAAAGTTGCACCAATTCAGCAGACATATGTTTTATTTATTTTTTAATATTATTTGAGGTTTTACATAAAATGTTGTATGCTTTCTCTTTTAAAAAGAGTGTCCTATTAAAAACAACAGCAACAAAACCTATCAAAAGATTGAGGTTAGCTTGGTCAACTTTATTCCTCCCTTGGATATTAATGGAAGCTCAAAGATAGCACTGCCATTTAGCCAAAGGGGAGAAACATTTACAAGAGGACCAAGGTTAAAACATAAACCAGTCTTACATTTGTGACACCTTGGTAGTGAAATCTGTTACCTTAATCCCAGTAGAAATGCTCTTGTAATCATTTACAAATCCAAATACATCCACCTCAGTTCATTCAGCAAATGGGAGATAAAAAGGAAGGCAATGTTTACTCATGACCCCTTTGGCAGCATTTCTTAAATAATTTTGTGCACAAAAATGACTTAAAAAGCTTGTTAAAAGTAACTTTTGGTTTCCATTGCCTATACATTATAGTATACTTGGCATGGATGTTGTTCCTGATATACATTTTAACAAGCTCCCTAGTTGATTTTTGATGTGATTCCAGACCAGTTAAGAGACACTGCTGAAAACTGTACAAATCACCAAGTCTTCCACCTTCCTGGACTTCAAAGGCTGTTTCTCAACCTTTTCTTCCTATGAATTGGATCTACTCTCAGACTCATCTTAATGTTTACAGCGTACTACTAATAATAATGGTAACTAAAATGTAAGTAGGTGTCTATGTGTCCAGCACAACCCCAGGCACTTGGTGTGCATTGGTTCTTTCAATCCCTGTAACAACTCGAGCCTGCAGGTCCCATTATTATCATATACACTTAGAAGATAAGTAAATAGAAGCTGAGAGAGGTTAAATCATTTGCTGGAAGTCACACCTCTAGTAAGTGGCAGAGAAAGAATTCCAGCACATTTGGTCTGGAACGTGAACTCTGTATCATGTTCCAGAGCAAGTAAAGAGAAAGCAGAAAAGGAGACAAGAGAAGTGGCTGGTCATGTGCTTTTCTCATCTTATATCAATGTTCTGTCTCTGCACTCTCCAAATTTCCTTTCCGTTGCTCTTCCTGTTGTCTTCAGCCAAGAGAAGCAACCATATGATATGGTAAGGTGAGAGAAATGAAAAGCCAGTGCATGCTACCCTGACTTAGGCAGCATCTCTAATCTGTTTGTCTCACCTCCATGGTCCAGCTCTGATCTGGCCCCTGTGACATGGATTAAGCCTATACCAACTTCTGGCCTCTGATAATATCCTCTAGTCCTTTTATTTTTTCCTTCCCCAGGTTGTAGCTTCCTATGTTTACTTATCACTCTGTTGTCTAACTTTCCCAATTTGATCTTTCTGTATTTCTAACTGTACCTAGTTCACTGTATTTGCTCTAATAAAATACCTGATGTGGGCTTTGTTTTCTTGACTAGAAATGGACTGACTACAAAAGGCACCACGGTGTAGTAAAAATAAAAATAAAATAAAATTAATGAAATAAAACCTAAAGTAAAAAATATTGATTTAGAAATAATAACAAATGTTCCTTTATATATTTATTTTATTTTATTTTATTTAAAACATAAAAGTTTATCCTGCTATAACACTGTCCACTAGTCCACTAAAAGAAGCTCTTTGGCATTAAAATAGGAATTAGTGGATGCATAAATTAAGAAACATCAATAGTTTAGAAATGAAATAAGAAGTGAAAATCTCCTGCCTCCTCAGTCTCCCTCAAGCTCTTCTCTTCAGATCTCAATTAACAAGCACTAATGTTTTCTTATTTATGTTCACTTGTTTAATGAATTTACAGAGTACTGGTAAACATAGCTGACAGACCACATGCATTTACAAGTGCCTCTCTTACCCACACTGCACTAACAATACGAGGTCAGAAAATTAAGTTTGTGAACTCATCCTAGCAAAAGTGCTACATACCTCATTGCTGAATATCTCTATGGTCACCTTAGAAGTACTCCCCTGGGAAAGCTATGCACCGATGCCAGTGCCTAATCTACCCTTCAAAGCAATTTTGGAACTCTTTTTCTGGAATGGCCATCAGAGCTGTTGTCATATTACTCTTGATGTCCTGAATGTCATCAAAATGTCTTCCTTTCAATATTTCCTTTATCTTTGGGTAAAGAAAGAAGTCATTGGGGGCCAGATCAGGTGAGTAGGGAGGGTGTTCCAACACAGTCATTTGTTTAGTGGTTAACAACTCCCTCACAGACAGTGCTGTGTGAGCTAGTTATTGTCATGATGCAAGAGCCATAATGTTGGCGAAAAGTTCAGGTCATCTAACTTTTTCATGCAGCCTTTCCAGTAATAATAGTAAACTTTGTTACCTGTCTAGTTGGTATGAATTCATACTACATAATCCCTCTGATATCAAAAAAGGTTAACAACATCATTGCAACAATTTCGCAAACCTAATTGTCAGATCTCTTAGGTAAAGAATGCAAGATGGGATATGCACAATAGGAGAGGTTATAAAAAAGAAATTTCAATGATTTTGGCAATTGGAAAATGATTGTTGGAGAGCTATTTCTATTTAATAAAGCAAAACATAAAAAAAGAAAAAGACTACAGTGACAATAGAGAGGGAATCCAAGAAGGTACCCAATTTGCTTCTCAGAACACTTGAGAAGCTCTGACCCTGGTGGCACCAGGAAAAGAAGGGCTAAATTCTGATAGATTGACAGGGACTCTGTTTGAGCCAGCTGGATCCCCAATTTATCATCTTATGAAGACAATGGACTCCACGATGATTAAAGCAGGCAGGAAATCATAGTTGCAGTTGATAGAGAATTGTACTAGGATGATATGAGAAAAGAGGAGACTAAAGAGAGTCAGGTGTGAGACTGGTGTTCAAAACATGTGTCTAAGTAGAAATGTGGAAACTGAATTGTGAAATTACTAGCCACATTCTCTCCCTTGCTCCAGAAAAGCAACAGTAAGAACTGTATACCCTGGAAAGGAGACTAGAGGGTTTTCATTTAATGGTGTATGGGGAATGTTTTATGAAAAAGCTGGCTTATTAATATTCACTAAAGCCCACACGAATAAATAGCTGGAGATAAGATCAGACTACATACTAGGGTGAGATTAAGTAGAAACATTTTGCTGTATAGCTTCATATTAACCCTCCAAATTCAACTCACAATTCTTGTCCCTTAAACTTGCAACCTAGGAGTCAAACTTGTGTGTGCTAAATCAACCGGTTTCCTTGGCATCTAGTGTGATAAATGGGAGTGGGAAATGCCTTGTGGAAATCAATAGATCGAAGGAAAGGGAAGTAAGTGAATTCCTTTCCCTGACTCAGTCTTATCAATTGGTTTAGGATGATTGCATCTCTTTCCCAAAGACTCAACTCCTACAAAATAGGCCTTTGTAAACAGCTACTCATTCCAGGTATAAGTGATTCTTTTCTCTTCTTGCTCTGGCAGACCTGGTGTTAGTAAATTATCTACATTTCTGCGGTGGATACTGTATGGACATTGTGATACACCCCCTTCAACAAAGGGAATGTTGCCACCACTGCTGGGGCACTATAACTCAGGAAAACTCTGAAGAGCCATCCTAGTTCCCAAGCTCTTCATGTCATCAGCTGAGGTTGTTTCTGAGCCTGGCTTCCAGTTAGACTTTTACTTCTACCCAATACTGCTTTCTTCCTCTTTCTTTCACAGGTGTTGATCCTGGTCCTGAGGGCACTTCTTAATAAATATTTTACATGCTAAACTCAGTCTCAGAATCGGCTTCCCAGAAAATCCCAACTACAAAACTCAGAATAATGCACTATCTATTGTTTGGTTTCCATAAACCCTAACCACACATCTGAAAATAGAGTAAATTATCCAGTTTGAGGGTGTCATCTGAGGCCACTGGGGAATTGGCTGACACAGCCTTGGTTGACATCATAGTCTCTCTGAGTGAGATGGAGATCTACTGAAGAGTTTTGGACAGAGGAGTGATATGATGAGATTTAAATCAGATTGATTGACTACTATATGAAGAATATACTATAGGAACTAAGGGTAAGAGTGAAATAGGTTAGGAAGCTTTTGGACATATCCAAATAGGAGATGATGGTACTGTAGGCCAGGTTTGAGGTAGTGGTAAGAATTGGCGTGATTTGGAATACATTTTGAAAGTAGAGCTAATTACCTAAGGAGTAATACAGCATTCCCCCATTATCCACATGGGATACATTTTAAGACCTTCTAGTGGATGCTTGAAACCACAAATTATAATATGTATATTATATTTTTTCCTATACATATATACCTTTTCATTTAAAGGAAGAACTTTACAGCTTTGCTTTGGCATCCAAATTGCCAGCATCACTACTCTTGTGCTTTGGGGCCATTATTAAGTAAAATAAGATTTACTTGAACAAAAGCACTATGATATCTTGACAATTTATCTGATAACGGAGACAGCTATTAAGTGACAGCTAACAGGCAGGTAATGTATACAGCATGGATACACTGGACAAGAGGATAATTCACATCCCAAGAGGAATGGAGTGGAATGGCTCGAGATTTCATCATGCTACTCTGAATGGTGCACAATTTAAAACTTATGAATTGTTAATTTCTGGAATTTTCCATTTAATATTTTCTGAATCCAGTTGAATGTGGGAAACAGAAACCACAGAAAGGGAAACCATGGAAAATGGGGACTACTGTATGAGAGAAAGAGGCCAATCAAGTATAATTCCATATTATAGAGTGTCAGGTAATTAGAATATTGGCATTTTATTTACTGAGATGGAGATGATTACTAGAAGAGCAAATTAGATACGGAAATTACAAGTTCACTTTTGAAATGCAAAGGTTTAGATGCTGTTGGATACCCAACTGGAAAGTCAACTAGACAATTTTATATACAAGTCTATAAATCAGGGGGATTATCAGGGCTAGATGTATAAACTTAGAAGTTGTAAGAATATACATATAATATTTAAAGCCATGCAAATAAATGAGAGTGAGAACAGATAGAAAGGGAAATTCGTTCAAAGGCTGAACCCTGGAGTACTGCAAAGTAGTTAGGGAGATTAGAAAGGGCCTTCAAAGAAGATGGAGAAACAGAAGCCAATACTGTAGGAAGTTTACCAAGAAAAAGGTGCTAAAGTGTTTGAAAGAAGAGGAAGTGAAAAACTGCCAAATTCTCCTGGTATATGAAGTAATAAAAGACTGAGAATTAAACATTTGATGTAACAATGTGAAGATCATTTGTGAGTTGGCAAATGTTGTTTTAGTGTACTGATAGGGATGAAAGCCTGACTTGACTGAAATAAAGAATGCTGGGAGGTGAAAGTGGAAATAAAAAATATAGGCAACTACTGTAACAAGTTTGTCCATAAAGAGTCAAAGAAATCTATAAATATATTGTTTAGATATATGGAAAGAAACCCCGCAAGAGACAGTTCACAAATTTTAAAATGTTGCCTTTGAAAGTAGAAATTGTAATAAAATACAAGTCTTGGTTCTTTATAGGTAGCCTTTAGGTAACATTAAAATTTTTAAAATGCTCATATATTACATTGATAATAAATTAACTAAAAAATATACTCATATGTATCAATTAATATTCCCATTTATAATCTTAATTTTCATGAGTGGCCTAGACTATAAACTTCATGAGAGCAAGATTTTTTTTTTTCTGTTTTATTCACCATTACATTCTCAGTGGCTAGAACATGGAACATTGTATGTCCTATACCAACATATTGCACCTTATTTTTGAAAATCAATAATATATCTTAGAGAATTTTTCATAGCAAAACATACAAGGATAAACCTCATTCACTTCAATATCTATTTAAAGTTCTAATGGCTAATTAATGCTATTTATAGATAATGTACGTCTCTCTATCTTCAAACATTTTTTCAAAATGGAATGTGATTAATTTGCATTATAACAATTATGTTACTTGGAATTTTAATAAACAGTTTTTCATTTCCAAATAAATTAAGGAATGAGTATTAAATATGCTTTGGTAACAAAAAATTATGAACCTTGAATATCCATGTATAGAAAATTTAGTCCTTGATTAATCTATGAAAATTAAGTCTGACATTTTATACATATACATATATGCTCATTACATTACTGTATGGTAATTAGGAATAATCGTTAGTTTCATTTAAACATTCATGAATCATTCCATACATATAAAAACTAAGGGCATATATATTATCTTGCATATGTGCATAGAGTTAGCTAACTGTAATACAACTGCAATGGCTGACACCGATAAAAACTATTTCAAAACTTAAAAAGAGTTAATTTTGTTTGTTGTAATAAGAAAATGCCAGCAGAATAAGTTTTGTGAATATCTTTTATACAAGGGACTTTCATAAATGGTAGTACCTGCTGATATTTTATTCCCTATTACTAGGATAACTGATAGGTAAACAACAGTCCAATATTTTAATTATTGTATCTTGCAAGCTGTTGCCTTTATTTTGTAACTACATGTTAGCATTTTCCTTTGCCATGCCCCATGTTGTTTAACTTCCTCCCAATCTTTCCAGGCATATTTTCCCCAGTGTTCTCCAAGTAAAATGCAGAAATCATATTAATGATAATGTCTTATTACCATCATTTAATGTGAGCCTGATCATTCTTTAAAAATATTCACCTATAGATAAAGCAGGACTGCATGAATTTGTTATCTTTGTCCTAAGTCAAACTCTTCTCTTTCTCTAGGTTTCTCTATTCAGAGTTTATTGACTGGCAAGAGAGTTTAAGGAGGTAAAAGCAGGGTAGAAATAATCAATGAAATAAAAATGCAAAAACAAGTATATTATGTTTCTATTCTACGTATGAAACACCTTATGTAGGATACATTTTATATAAAAAAAAAATAGGTCCCTTTCACCTATTTTCCATTGTTTGAGTTATTGAAAATGTGAATACAAATCTTAAAACCACCTATTTGCTAAATATCTAAATAGCTTCATAGACGAGTTCTGTACGTTTTTTTCTAGCCATTAAATTCAAAATAGTTGTGTTACAATTAGTAGGTTTTTAAAATGGTTTTAAGGAACTAATATACTTATAAAGATTTTTCAATATTGCAGAGTTATAGGAATAATAATGATAAAAAAAATTTGGAAAAATCTTGTTTGAGGACAAAAACCTTAAGAAAACCCTGTATTATAAAAAATACATTAAATTAGCTTAGCATTACATAAATTTCTTAATAGCTAAGTATTTGTGATTTATATGCATTATTAGTATTCTGTTAGAGCAGTATCGAAACAAACAGCACATGAAACTTAGTGTATTTTTATAATATTATTTGATTGCATAGAAATCAGGATATTCATTGCTATGGCTTCCTTTTTCAATAAAAACACTTTGTTTCCCACATGACCACATAACACTTAAGTTCCTTTCACAGAAAGCACTTATACAATATCTGAAGATCATAAGTGAATTGTGGTCAAGTAATAAAGGATACATTTTTAATGACTACATGAAAAAGTTATCAACATTATTTTGAATTTCTAGTTATAAATGGAAATAAAATTGGTTTATTTAAAGGATGTATCTGATTTGAAACACCTAAGGTCTCAGAATTTTTGCTCAATCTATTTTGATTTAGTACTATAATTTGGCATTATTTCAAATTTAATCTTCTCTTCACAATTTTTCTGTTAAGGTTGAATTTTCCATTACTGTCTACTGATTTGCAAAACAATAAGAATTAGTAGTAGATGTCTCAGTTCATGTCATAGATTACTTCAAAAATGGTTGCAATCATTCTTCTCCTTTGCAATTTGACTTTGCAGTTCTCATCAAGTGGGAGTTTGTATTATTCTATGACTTGCCAATGGAATGCAACAGAAATGACGATGTACCAGTTCACGATTATGACTCAAGAAGTGCTGTGTAGTTCTATTCTTCTTCTCACAATACTGTTACCACCATGTTAATGAGCTCAAGAGAGCCTACTGGATGAAGACACATGGCTCAGCCATCCCTGTCTCTCCAGCTGATTGTCAGCTAATCCCTAACACATGAGGGAGGCCATGTTGGACCTGTATTCTGCCAATTGGCAACAAATGCCATCATGAGTGAGTCTAGGGGAAATTAGCTGAGGCAAGTTCAGATTCACCCAACTACCTAACTCACTTATAAACTCATAAGCAATAATAAGGGATTACTGGTTGAAACCATTAAATTGTGGGGTACTTTGCTATACAGCAAGAGGACACACTTTTACTTGGTACTTCTGCAGTCTAAACAAAATGTGTCACTGAATTCCACATAATGATAAATTTATTATAGAGCTGGGAGAGTACAGTTAACCTGATTGGAGAATTGTTAAAGATTTTGTTTATTTTGGGAGCTCCACAAATTTTGGTACCTTGAATTGTGAAACTGAAAACTGAAGAATATGTGATAATTCTATTACTGTCCAAGGGATTTGGACAAAACAGCTCTGCAAAGCATTGTACTCATAGGTAGCTTGAAGGAGTTAATTTGAAGATAAATTTTAAATGAAATAAAAATAAACTACTTAGCTAGGAAAGTGGTCCATTATCTTAAAAAGGGGTGTAGACAGAAAAGTAGATTTACTGTTTTTATTATTATATTGTTTTGTCTTGTTTTTAGATGACATGACACTGAAATAAACATTTGGATATGTTTCTTTAACATAGAGTTAATCCTTTTCAAAGTTGATTTCAAATTGTCAAATACAGTGTTTTTAAGATGAATGAAAAAAATGTGCTCTACACGTATTTAGGCCCCCTCATTTTAACTCAATAACATATTAAAATATTATTTACCATACTACAGAACTTTCACTCCTGTTTTATCTTAATACTGCTGCCTTGGAAATACTGTTCATGTTCATATTCAATGGAAATCCTAGTACTAACATCTTCTAAATTTCTCAGTTTTTATAATGTGTTTTCTACAGAAGCCCATCCAATTTCATGTAAATGTCTCAGGGTAGTGGAAGTTGGAATGAGTGGGAGGGGCAACGTGTGAAGTTCAACCCATTCCTTTATCCTTTCAATTAGAGCACTTCTTCTTTAATTTGTTTGATGTTAGGGATCTATATCACATCTCTTGGAAATGCGTTATGCTCTACAGAAACATATGAAATTACTTGAATGTTTTTGTGAGTAATATAAGACTGACCTTGTTTTCTGCTTGCCACAGACACATACTACAATCGTGACTGACTTGCAGTTAGTAAACAGGATTCAACAGGAAAAACTGTGAAAGAGAAAATCTTCTGGAATCTAGACCTTGCTATAAGCATAGAGAATTACTGCTGAGAAACAAATTTAAACTAGAGAGTTGAAAACAAATAAACAGAAAAAAAACAAATGTGCTCTTGGCAATCAAAAACTTTGTGAGCAAAATTACATGAAATGAAAGGTCAAGAGGAAAGGTCCTTTGGTGAAATGGAGGCAAAATGTAATTTAAAATAGATAGGCTCAACAGTCATAATTTTATTATTTTTCAGAACTGGACATCAGTGTGTTTTGAATATAATCATTAACAAGATTATATTATATATTAATTAGTGATTGCCATTGAGAAAATAGGTTAGTCAATAAACAGTAAATTTTAAAAACTGGAATATATTTAAGAAGAACATATTTTAATTTATATTGTTAAACTATTTACTATTGTTAAACTATATTTTCCCCATAATCTAAAAGTAAAGCAAGAGATAGACTACTTAAAATATAGCATTGTGTATAATTTAACAGATACTTTGTTATTTCATTTTGAGTATTTATATTTAACTGAGAAGATGTCTCATCAATGTTTTTGGTAATGAGCTTCATAACAGGCATATCTATATTAGTCCTGTGGCATAACAGTTTGCATTAATGCAGGTGATATATTTTATGTATAATTGTCTTAATCTCTATCTAAGGATATTGTATTGTAAGTTTTCTACGGATCTTGGTTCAGTTCTCTGTTTCATATATGAATATTGCAAGCCTCAGTAACTCTGTAGTTAGAAGAAAACAAGCTCTGAATAGATCGATCCCAAGTATTGCAAATCTGTGTAAAAGATAACTTCAAGATATATGTGTATTTAATTATAATATTTTTAAAAAATATCCAAAAATGTTAACTTCTCCATCTTGCTTGCTAAAATGCATTCTATGAAATCAATGAATGTAGAAATGCTATAGACCATTCCTCTAAAAAAGGCTTCTGTTTTAATAATTGATAACCCTGGAGGGCAGCCATTATTCAGGAAGATACTCTACAGTAGCTAGAGGTTTAACATGAACTGTGATTAATGTGACTCTGATCAAATATTGTGTAATACTGAGATTTCAGTTTGAAATTTTAAATTAGCTTACTTTCTCACCACACCTAAACTCAAACATTAACTGATTAAATGGAAATAAAATATAAAGCAAAGGGTAAATTTTGACTCAGGATTACATTTGTAACAATTTCTTTTTAACTTATTAAAATACATATTTTGTTTTTCTCTTTGACTTGAAAAAAGGCAAGTGAGAGGTATGTAAGAAAAAATAAACACAGCATGACAATCCAGGAGAAACTTTGTAAAGAAAATAATAGCAAATCATCATATAAAATATTTCTTAAGAAATCTCAACCACATGATGCTCTTATGCTTCTATTGTAAGAACAAATACAAATTAAAAATAGAGACTTAACTCTCTCTGTTGAAAGTAAAAAAACAGATTTCCCTCCTCTTTTTTTGAGCATTTACTTTAGAAAACTTGTAAGTACTTTCTCCGCTATTTGAAACATATATATGGTATAAGATTGGTGCAAAAGTAATGGCAGTTTAAAAGGTTAAAAACAATTGCAAAAACTGCAATTAATTTTGCACCAACCTAAACGATCCTTTTGAAGATTAGATTGGCTTTTTGTCAGTTTTGTGACCAATGAATGTCTTTCTAAGGGACCTAGGAACATATGTTTGAAATTCAAACTTCAAGAGAGCTAGATCCTCTATCTTTCTGTAGACAGGTAAGGGCCTACCTCCAGTGAGCACCTTGCTCCAAGATGTAAAATTACCTCCCTCCTGTCATAAAAACATAAGAAGTTAGTTTTTCCTGTAGATAAGGCCAGTTAACACAGATGGTCAGTCTGATTACCAGATAAAGTTAGAATGAATTACATGTGACAAATGGTGCTGTCAAGTCCTCTTACTTGAGGACTAGTTATTATTAATTTTGAAAAAAAATTACATGTAATGGATTGTATCTGCTTGGCTATATAAATGGGTGACCTCTTTTTTCTCTTTGCAGTCTTAGCATATTGCCCATAATAGGTATTATATTCTGGTTTAATGCTTATTCAACAATAAAGATGTTCTCTTTCTTTACTACCATTGTAAAGATGATTTCTGGGATGGGAAATTTTGTTTTAATTATGATTTCTCAATATGATCTTACACAAAGTTCAATTTTTCAGTAACACTGCAGACTGCTTGATGAATCAAGGTGAGAAGAAAGGTGATACATGGGGAATGGAAAGGTGAAAAAAAATGATAGCCTCATAGAAACTATGTTTCCAACACTTGGGAGGGAATTTCTCTGTAGAGGAGATAGCAAAAAATACAGCAATGCTTAATACATACAGTATTTTAGAAAAATACGTCATAATACATATGTCTAAATTTTTATGTTTGGCTTCTGGTCAATATGATGGAGTAGGTGGAGATGTGCTCACCTACTCTCATCACCACCTCAAAATTACAACTAAACTATAGAACAACCACCCTTGAGAATCACCTAAATCTAGCTAAACAGAAGTCCTATAAATAACAATCACTAGGTCTAACTAAACAGAAGTCCTATAAATAAGGATAAAAAGAAGAAGCCATGTCCAGACTGGTAGGAGGGGCAGAGATGTGGAACAGCCTGGTCCCACATCCATGTGTAGCAGTTGAGACTTGGAATAGATATTTAGTCTGCAGAGGTCTCCACTGAGGAGCAAGGGACCCCAGCCCCATACCAGGCTTCCTAAGCTAGGATTCCAATGCTGGGAAGAGAATTCCCCACAAATTCTGGCTGCTAAATCAGCAGAGAGGGTTGCTGGAGTCTCAGACATTCCTCTTAAAGGGTCTACACATGAAGTTATTCACTGATGGACTCACTCACTCTGAATTCTAGCAATGGACAGAAGCTTGAAATAGGGAGGCAGCCAAACAAGGAGACAAAGAAACATGTTCAAAATAAAAGAACAAAACAAAGCTCCAGGAAAACAAGTAAAAAAAAAAAAAAAAAAAAATGGAGACAAGCAATCTACCAGACACAGAGTTCAAAACGATGGTTACAAGTATGCTCAATTATCTCAGGGAGAACTTCAACAAAGAGACAGGAAACATAAAAATAGAAATAGAAAAACATAACAAGAACCATTCATAATTGAAGAATACAATAACTGAAGTGAAGAACACATTACAGGGAATCAACAGTAGATTAGATGAAGCAGAGGATTGAATCAGTGATTTAGAAGATAAGGTAGTAGAAAACACTCAATCAGAACAGAAAAAAGGAAAAGAGAATCCAAAATAATGAAGATAATTTAAGGGGCCTGTAGGATAACATCAAGCATACCAACAATTGCATCATAGGGATACTAGAAAGAGAACAGAGAGAACAAAGAATTGAAAACCTATTTGAGGAAATAATGATGGAAAACTTCCCTAAACTCGTACAGGAAATAGACATACAATGCCAGAAAGCACAATGAGTCCAAAACAAGATGAATCCAAAGAGGCCTACACCAAGACACATCATGATTAAAATGCCAAAGATTAAAGACAAGGAGAGAATATTAAACACCATAAGAAAAAAGCAATTAGTTACATACAAGGGACTGTGAGCTGGTTTCTCAACAGAAACTTTGCAGGCCAAAAGAGACTGGCAGGAAATATTCAAAGTGATGAAAAGCTAAGGTCTACAACCAAGGTTACTCTACCCAGCAAAGCTATCATTTAGAATTGAATGAATGTTTCCAAACAAAAATAAATAAATAAATAAAATAAAAGGAGTTCATCACCACCAAACCAGTATGACAAGAAATATAGAGGGACAAGGAGAAGAAGAAGAAGAAGAGGAAGAAGGAGAAGAAGGAGAAGAAGAAGGAGAAGGAGAAGGAGAAGAAGGCAAAGAAGAAGCAGAGGAAGAAGAAGGCAATAACTATGTATCTTAAACAATTACCTTAAATGTAAATGAATTAAATGCTCCACTCAAAAGACATAGAGTGGCTGAATGAAAAAGAAAACAAAGTCCTTACATATGTTGCCTACAACAGACTCACTTCAGTGAAAAGATTCATTGAAAGTAAAGGGATGGAAAAAGATATTTCATTAAAATAGAAAGAAAAAAAAAGCTGAGATAGCATTACTTTTACCAGACAAAATAGACTAAAACAAAGGCTGTCAAGAGACAAAGAAGGACTGAGTAATTCCACTTCTGGGTATTTAGATGAAAAATCCTAAAACAATAATTCAAAAAGACATATGCATCACATGTTCATTGCAGCATTATTTACAATAGCCAAGATATGGAAACAACCTAAGGTCTGTCAATTGTTAAATGCATAAAGATGAAGTGGAACATATATACAATGCAATATTACTCAGCCATTAAAAAGAATGAAATCTTGCCATCTGCAGCGACATGGATGGACTTGAAGGATATTGCTCTGAGTGAAGTATGCCAGACAGAGAAAGACAGATGCAATGTGATTTTACTTATATGTGGAATCAAAGAAAAAAATAAACAAGCATAGCAGAAAAAAAAACTCATAGACACAGAGAACATTTTGATGGTTGCCAGGTGGGAGGGTAGTCAGAGGGCTGGGTGAAGGGGGAAAGGAATTAAGAGGTATAAATTGGTAGTTACAAAATAGTCATGGGGATGGAAAGTACCTAGAGAATGGGATGGAAAGTATATAGAGAGTATAGTCAATAATATTGTAATAACTATGTATGGTGTCAGATCGGTATTAGATTCATGAGGGTGATCACTTCATAAATTGTACAAATACCTAATCACTATGTTGTACAGTTGAAACTAATATAATATTGTATGTCAACTGTAATTAAAAAATTAAAAAATATTTAAAATATGTTATGTTTAACATAGTTAAAATATTACATGTTTATTATACATGGCCTTATATCTGTGGAAGAAAAAAAACAAACAAAAAAAACCTCCCAAAACTGTATTTAACAATGGCATTTACTAAAAATACCATAATTTTGCAAGTTAAAAATCTATTAAGTTTTTATTTCCCTTCTGTCTCCTAATTTATTCCAATTCCCATCCCCTAATATAAACCTCAATTTATGAATATGTGATAAGCATATTGTAGTAAAATAAAATAAGCTTTCATCCTAAATTTAAATTCATTTAAAATATTTTAACATAGATTATTGTAGATTATTCAAAATACTATGCATGTGTCTTTCATATGAGTTGAGTCCTAACTGTAGACAGATGACTGGAGTTATAACAGGTAAATATAAAATGTAGTAGGTTCAGTCTAAGAAAATAATTCTTAATAATTACTAATTGGGTTTTCCTTCATACATTATGTCCTTCTAAAAATGATGGCTAACACATCTGCATTTTCTTTTTGAACTGACCATGTCTTTACTACCAATAAATTTTTGAGATATTTCTAAATTATCATTGCCATGAAGAAGCTTTTCTTATCCATAGGTCATGTGGGAGTGCATCATTTTCTAATAAATTTTAGAATTATCAGATTTCTATTTTAAATGGGCCTGTCTTATCATCTTAATTGATGGCTCACTGTTCCATGCAGTCCGTAGGAAAGATAGCCTGAAGCTATAGTATCCTTCCTTTCCATGTCTGAGAATACAAAGTGTTCAGTATGCTAACTAACCTCTAAGATAAAACAAGTATTTTAAAGGGATTAAAAATACTTCTGTTATTGTAATTAGATTTTGGGTAAAAAGAATTAGTGACATATTTGTTCTCAAATTCTGCTTTAGGCAATTGCAAATGGAGGAGATATAAGGATTATTTTCTCCAGTTGGTCAGAAAGATAAAAGGTCATATTTAAACAAATCAATAAAAAGTCATTCACTCAAAACATTCAACAGTCATGATGGTCATTATAATCCAAAACAAAACAACTATAGATAACAATGAAATAATTGAAGCACTTAGGGGATAACATGTAGAAGGAAGAAATGAATAGAATTCTGTATTTTTATTTGAATATATCTAGTATAGTTTGTCACTACTCCCCCAGCTTTGTACCATCAATCAAGTGCATAATATTCACAAAAAATGTCCGTCGTTGCATTTGTCCCCACTTCAAGATGGCATTGAGTTTTTCAAAAAGTTTATTTTAACTTAGAAATTGCAGAACTGCTTCAGCGATTTCTTTTGTAAATACAATTATTCAGATAGAACAGTCATACTATCAAATCTCAAGCCATAAACTCTTAATATTACCAGGAAACATTTTGAATGTTCTGTGTCCATTAAATTATATGGTCTACTTAGTTTTAACAGAGGAATTTATTCTGAGTAACTATTACATAATAAAAATTAGAATAACAAAGGTTTGTGACAAAATAAATTATCATCTAAGCATGCTAGAACTATAAAATATTAGATATCTATATTCACATATCTATAATGTATGTGTAATTGTATTAACAACTGTAATACTAGATATTAAGATCAAAAGCTACTTCTTTGAAGCTTGCACTAAGCATTTTCTACAAGCCCTAACTTTCTTCTCACTGTGTCAGATGTATACTGAACATTCAGGAGTTCCAACTGTGGAGAATAAGTCAGGAATGGAATACAGGGTTTCATCCACAACTGTAAGACCAGTCTCCTTGGATTTGAATTCTTGAAAGCTAATATCTAAATTTCAAACCAATGACATAGGTAGTTGTAAATATATAGATGAGATGTTAGATAGATAGATAGATAGATAGATAGATAGATAGATAGATAGATATACCATGTTTTCCCCAAAACAAGACCTGCTGACCATCAGCTCTAATGCATCTTTTGGGGCAAAAATTAATATAAGACCCGGTCTTCTTTTAATATAACATAAGACCAGGTCTTTATAATATAATGAAATAAAATGTAATGTAATGTAATGTAATACCGAGTAATATAATATAATATAATATAATATAATATAATATAATACTGGGTCTTATATTAATTTTTGCTCCAAAACACACATTAGAGCTGATGATCTTGCTAGGTCTTATTTTCAGGGAAACACTGTAAAAGAGAGTTAATCAAATTTTCTCATAGTGAGGATATATAAAATCATGTGATTCACTTCTGACCTTTTAAAATCTGTTAATAGGAAATCATTGTAGCTAAAAACAATTAAAACATGCTCATTTATCTTATGCATTCACCTATATGAGATCGGACAATTAAGTTTGCGAACTTGCCACTGTGTGCTTACATTGGCAGCACTGTACAAACAGTGCAGTAAGGTTTCATAACCTCGATACATCAGTGTCTCCCAGCTGTGTTCCTGTTGACATGTGGCGGTGTCTTGCTGAGTGGCATTCATTATTGTTGCAAGTTTTTGTGTGTCATCGCGAGAATGAGCTTGAATTAGAGCAACGAACAAACATTAAATTTCTTGTTAAACTTGGCAAGAGTGGAGGTCAATCAGGAACATGTTTAGTCCAAGTTTATGGGGATAATGCCATGAAGAAAACAGTAGTATACAAATGGATTAAACGTTTTTCTGAGGAGAGAGAACACGTCACTGATGAAGAGTAGTCGGGGCAGCCAGTAATGAGCAGAACTGACGAAAACATTGCAAAAATGTTTCAATATCGATATTGAATTGTGTGTCAAAATCATCGGCTGACTGTGAGAAGCATAACACCAAGAAAATATCGATAGAGAAACAGTTCGGAAAATCTTAACTGAAAATCTTGGCGTGAGAAAGGTGTGTGCAAAAATGGTTCTCACTGATGAACAAAAGCAAAGGATAGTTGAAGTTTGCCAAGACCTTTTGGAGAGGCAAGATGATGTTTTGGGTCATGTTATCACTGGTGATTAAACATGGGTGTACCACTATGACCCTAAAACAAAGTCCACAATGGAAGTCAACCAATTCTCCATGACCAAAAAACTCCATCAGACCAAATCAAGAGTCAAAACGATGTTGCTAAACATTTTTTATATCAGAGCATTTATTCATTATGAATTTTAACAACTAGGGAAACAGATAACCAAGTTTACTATTTGGAAATGCTGAAAAGGCTGTGTGAAAAAGTTAGATGACCTGAACTTTTTGCCAGCAATTCATGGTTCTTGCATCACGACAATAACCAGCTCACACAGCACTGTCTGTGAACGAGTTTTTAGCCAGTGAACAAATAACTGTATTGGAACACCCTCCCTACTCACCTGATCTGGCCCTCAATGACTTCTTTCTCTACCCAAAGATAAAGGAAATAATGAAAAGAACCTATTTTGATGACATTCAGGACATCAAGTGTAATAAGATAACAGCTCTGATGGCCATTTCAGAAAAAGAGTTCCAAAATTGCTTTGAAGGGTGGAGTAGGTTCTGGCGTCGGTGCATAGCTTCCCAAGGAGAGTACTTTGAAGGTGACCATAGTGATACTCATCAATGTGGTGTGTAGCACTTTTTCTAGGATGAGTCTGAGAACCTAATTGTCAGACCTTGTAGAACCCCAATTCCATTGAATAGCTTGGGTTTTGTTTTTTTTTTTGTTTGTTTGATTTTTCACATATTAGAGACTCTACTATATCAGAGCAAGAATATTGATTGTATTTGGTAAATAAAGATACATAGGATTGGAATTTAAGCTTCTGGTCAAAATTTTTAGAAGAATAAAACAGTTGAAGAATTAAGGATTGCGTCATCCAAATAAAACCAAAATAATGAAATTATTTAGCTTTACAAAGGAAATGATACTAAAAGTATTAAAATATTGATATATTGACATATGGAAATAGTGAAAACATTTCTATTTTGTACCCTCACTAAAATTTAGTTTGTGTGATCTAGGAAAGGCCCTTGATCAAGCTGCAGGAAACTATATCTTAAACGCTTTGTTAGAGAAACATACTAAAACAAATATCCTCCAAAACAATTTTTTTTTTTAATTTGGTCTAATAAAAAACCTATATACAGGTAGTAGTGTTCTATAGTCACTTTTGTTTTGGAATTGACTACACATTTGCTAACATAAAAAATAATATCTATCTATATCTATACATAGATAGATAGAGATAGATAGATAGATAGATAGATAGATAGATAGATAGATAGATAGACAGATGATAGACAGATATAACATATATATCTATGTTTCAAGCTCTGTTTCCTTTATTTAGTAAGTACATCATATCTCCCAAATAAACTCTCTAAGTAGTAAATATTATATTATTACTTTCAAATTGAAGCATATGAAAAAAAGAGCAGAGAACAATAATCAACAGGGTTAAGCCATAAGTAATATTACATTTGGGCTGAAATCAGGTGTGACTATGAAGGAGCAGGCTCATTTTTTCCCTGTTTGAAACTGAAATTGAAAAGAAATTCCTTCCCTTCAAAATAAATAAATAATAACTCTTCCAGTTACTTTAAAATAATCAGTAATACTTGACTCCATCATTTATTTACTCTGTTAACATTAAAAACATTACTTTATATCCTTAAATTTTATTGTGTCAGCAGCAGATAATACTGAACTTAATACTGGTGTTTCATAGTAATAATATCTGATGGTAATGTTGTAAGAAAGAAAGAGGAAGAGGAAAGGAGAGGGAGAGAGAAAGAAGGAGGGGAAGGAAAGAAAAAAGAAAGGAAGGAAGAGAGGGAGAAAGAGTCATGTTTCCTTGAGGAGCAAAATAAAAATGAATAGCTAGAAGAAAACATTTTTAATAATTAACTCCGTAACATAATACCAGCATATCCAGTTATTTATGAAATGTAATTTTATAATATTTATCCATATATGTGTACATATGTGTGTGTGTGTGTAGATATATATATATATATATATCTACACACACACACACACACACATAAATATATATAGCAGTAATGAGATAAAAACTTTCAGTTTGTTAAAAATCTAAGTTGATTAGCTGATGTTACAAAAGAAAAATAATGTCTCCTTACAGAAATAAATTCTAGCAAACAGATAAAATGAGAATAGTTGTTAAATCAAATTGTTTTCCAGGCTGTGTGTAATATCTGAAAGCTCTCTACTTGATTCATTTTTTTTCATAAATAGAAGTCTAAGTGTAGTAATATGCATAACATAATAAAATGTTGACATTGATATAGTTTACACAAATGGCATTCCATTACCTGCCTTTTAACACAAAGTGTCGGTGGTTAACTTTAAAAAGTTTTTCCTATTATTTTATTTAATCACACCATATTTTTAGGCTTTATGTTATACTTTTGCTATCATGTGTCGATAGGAAAAGGATGAAATGATTGGGAAATCAGATTTCTTTGTTGGCTTTATACTTTTTTTTTCTTTCATTTATTTCCTGATTCATAGTTTTCCTTTCCCTGTGATCTATTTGTATTCAGAGCAGAATTGACTACCTCTCCTCCTGCTAGAAGAGGGACTTTCCATCACATTATGCCTGTATGTAGATAATTACACTCCGTCCCAATAAAGCAGAGAATTGATTTTTAAGTCCTTCATGTTAACTCTCCAGGTTTACACAACACCAATCTATCAGTTCCTTTTTACCTTATTTCTCTGTCTTCTTTTTTCTTCCTTGCCAGAACAATGTCATGACTTCCCGTGAAATCTTTTGTCTACATTATGCTGTATTTCCTGTGACGTTATAAGACCCCAGGCCACAAGCATTAGTAGCATTAGTGATTCTTCTTCTTTTTAAATTATACTCGTATTTTGAAAAGAATACCAAACAATCTATATTCTGTTTACTCCCTTTGGACATATCTATCCCCTGTAAAAGCAGTAAGGGATGAGGACAGCAACCAATGAGGAGGGCTACGGCAATTGCCAGGAACACAAGCTTATCACAGAAGTCACTACCAGCAGAACGGGCTTAATTTCATCCCCATTCTGTGATCCTTCCTATGAAACCATCACGTAGAAGGGACGAAGTAACATGGATAGATAAACTACATTGTTTATTTACAATAGCTGACCAGCTTTGTAGGCGATGCCACAAATATGTAGGAATTTTAAAAGTATTCTAAGTATTTGTAATTCCAAGAAAACCATGCCTACTGCAAAAGCAATTTCATTCTTAGTTATTCCACCCTTTATTTCAATCACCCTCAAATTCTTCTCCAAGAACCTCTTTGCAGATAAAATTAACTATGATCCTATTTAACATTTACTTATTTTTTTCTAGTTATTATTTAATTAGAAAATACAATTTGAAATCAGTAATCAGGAAAAGAAGATAAATGATTTTGTCTTTGCTTTTTGTCCCAACCCCCAAAGTGTTCCAAGTTTATCCCAGTTTTATGATCACAGAAATGTCAATATACCCAGCCCTTGTTCCTTTCTTGATGATCAGGGAAATTTCAGCATGATACATATAAGTATTTATTTTTTTTAAGTATGTGTCTCCACCTTTCTCACCAAAAATAATTATTATATTATTCTACATTAGTTATGCTACCCAGCACAAGGGACAACACACATGATTGAATTATCAAACCAAACTAATAAAAATCAACCATCTTGTCTAGTATCAAGCTTTACTAATAATGTGCTGATACAGGTAGTCAGTAGGCTCAGGTGAAGTAGAGAGAAATCTGGGACATCAAGGGTGGCTCCTCAGGTCCTGTTTCCTCACTACAGAAATGCGCTCTTTGCCCCAGAATTATAAATGAGGTCTCCAAATGAGGTTATAGCAGGAGGCGTGTATGAGTTTTGAAACACCTCTAGTGTGTACCCCTGAGAGTTACACAGGTTCCATTAGTTTCCCTGGGGAGCCTTCAGCTGAAATCCATGGATCCTAGGTTCTCTTTACTGCAGGCAATCCTTAACTGGAGACATTCTGCTAATGGCATTGCAGAAATACAGTCTCTTCCTAGCAAATACCACTTGTCTTTTAACCTAGACGTCAGGTGACAAAGTGATGAGACTTAGTCATCTGTCTTCTTCTCTTCCTTCCCAAAGAGCTCCAGGTAAAGAAAATGGATACACATCAGTCTGCCTGCTGTATGTACCTCCTTCACCAGAACTATACTTCTACTGATTCGAATACAATGGATTACCCAGGACAATGTGTATGACCCTATGATATATAAAGATATCATCCTACTCAGGTTTATAATTTGTCCTGTTTCTGCCTGTGTCTTTGGTTGTAATCCCTGTCACATTCCTCCTCTTGCTGCATCCTTCTTCATACCAAACCAAATTGCCTCTGCCTACTGATGGTTCCTCCACAGCAACAGTGTTACCCGTCTGCTTACCTTTGTCCTTGCTCCTTTTTCTGGTTGGAACAACTTCAACCAGTTTTCCCTGACACACTGTTTCCAACTTCTGCCTGAAGATGCACCACAGGCGTCACCTACTTCATGACATCTTCTATCTGACCCCAGTATGAGAAATGATGACCTTTCCTACGCTCCCTCACTCCATGTCTACCTTTATTGATACATTTACCTAACTCTACTAACATTTTTTTCAGGATGTGTTTTCTTGTCTTATTTATTGCTACATTCCTAAGATCGAATCCATATTGGCAAAATAAACATTACAATTTTACAAATACACAATGGAAACTTCTAAATTACTAAACAAACACCTGCTTAATGCATGAAGCTGCCAAGACTGCTTAAATGGTCAGTCTGGTCATTTTTCCATTAAGAAAAAAACAAAACAAACAAACATACAAATAAAAAAACACTGTGCAAAGTAATGGAGATGCAACAGCAAATACCGTAAGATAGTCAGAACTCTGCTTTCACCCGACCTCATACAGTGCTGCTTCTCCCTACTAGCCATCTATACCAGGATCCTTTGGCTGGGCAGGAAACTAATTAAAATGCAGACTTCTAGGCCAACCCATAGCCAAAAAATCAGACTCTCTGAGGATAAATCCCAGGAATCTGTATTTTTCTAAGTACTTCCGAGGCTAGTGCCATACACACAAGAAATTTGAGAATCTCTGGTTTACTAGAGATTAGAATCCAAATATAATTCAGTAAACTAGAGACAAACTTTAGGTTAAATTTCACTGTACCAAAGCAACTAGGCAATAACACAAGTCATACATCATCTTAGCAATTATAGGATTAGTCTATCAAAGTCAAATAAAAATAATCTGTGCTATAAAAGGAAACATACACACACATACATATCTTCCTGCAAGCAGCACAAATGTTCAAAATTATAAATATTTCTCGGTACTTGGCAAACCCCAATTACTTACAAAACAAAAAGGACCCTGAATACTCCTGAACTTTTTCTTCTCTCTTTTTTTTGTTTTGTTTCTCCATAGTATCACTTGTTACAATCATTACAATATATATCAACTTACATTGATATTAATTATTTCATGTATGTGGTTTTCTTCCCCAAATTGGCTATTCCTTAAAATCAGGGATTAAACATCTTGTATAATTCCCATTGCCCATAGCAAAATGAATGAATTAGAGAAGACCACAGCCAGTGCAAGAATAATTGAAGGGTAAAGTTATTTCTACTGTTAAAGAGCAAAACATAATATACAGATGATGAAACATCTGGTTAGGATTTGTTCATTTAACTGGCTTAGAATGGTGTGTCTATAAATAAAACAATTTATATAAAACATTGTTTCTATATTCATATCATATTTGAAAATTGGAAAAATACATCAGCCGTGGCTTGAAGACATTTAGGCAGAACTGAACATGAACACCGATATAATAGAAAAGGTGGACCCAAGCTATCAGAAAGAGCAAGAGCGAGTTAATCAGAACTTTTCCCTAAGGTGTAGTTTTATTTTTCAGTAGCATATAAGAAATATGGGTCACCTAACTCAGTGCTGTTTGTTTTTCAAAAAGACTTAACATTTTTTATTCTTCAAACAATTTTTATGACAACTGTAATATCATAATCAGAGGGTTGTGCTATAAGCGTGCCTCAAGTTTCTTCAAAAAGCCCAGTTTTAACTGAACTTTCAGCTGGATGCAGGGATCCTTGATGCTTTGACATCTTATTCAGTCTGATATAATAATGAGTATTCGTTTTTTCTAGATGAGTCCAAAATTCACATGTTGCTAAACAGGAACAATATTTATAATTAATAAAATAATTTATATTAACATGATGTGTATGAAATATTTGAACATGTCTTTATAGTGACAGAGTCCCTCAGACCTTTAAGAAACTCAAATTTATAAAAATATTTCATGTTCTTTATTTATTGTCAACATACGTGCTAAACATTTACTGAATTTCAGGTTTTAAACATGGCATGCTAGTGGTAGAAATATGAATAAGACACATTTTATATACTCAAGGGAGCTCAGAGATTATTAAGTGAATTAGAACTGGTAATCAAATAGAGTTCTAGGAGCAAGAAGGGGTTGACACCAGAATATAAATTAATATAAATTATGGTATATTAATTTTGGTAAGATATTTAATTGCTTTAAGCCTTAATTTTGTCATTTGAAAAATGAAAATAATAATACTAAAATGGAAAAATTGTTTATAAGATTACAGACAATATACCACAGTGCTGTTCACATTCTATCAATAGGTCCTCAAGAGGTGGGAACTTTTAGTACTATTACTAGAGAACTGAGAACTCTTCATCATAGCAGAAGACTTTTACCTGGAATTAAAAGAAAGGGAAAGAGAGAGAGAGAAAGAGAGATGTGATGTTCCCAGTGGGAGCTGAGAGGCAGAGAAAGCATTCCAGGTAATCATAGAGACAACATATAGAAAAAGACTTTAAGAGAGTCTTTTTCCATTTCAATAAAACACTGAGGATAAATTCTTAATAAAGAATAGCTCTAGTGTGATTTAATAAATGAATATTAAGTTTTTTTGGTTCCCTTCACAATTTGTTTTTAGAAAGGTAGCCCCCTGAACCATTTCATTTTCCCTTGTATATATTAATGCATTATTTTTCCCTCAAAAGAGAATATGAGATAAACTGACTTAATATAAATTGGTCTGTAATGCAGGAGCTATATAAGCAAATAGAATAAAACCACCAAAATCCTTGATAACAACCCACAAATGAAAACCATTGTCCAGAATTGATGAGATGAACAAATGATATGATGTGTAGTCTAAAAAAATGTGATTGCCATTACAATGTAACCATATCTTTATGGAATGATATATGTGCTTCGTTTTAAGGGAGATATGAGCATCAGAACAGGGAAAGCAGTCCTGTCGGGGAAAGAAGGGAAGGAGCATAAATTTGTGTTTGCTCCAAACTTCACGCAATTTAAATTTGTATCAGTTTACACTGGGAATACTGGGACACTTTAGACAAATATTTTTCTATACCAAAACTCATCTAAAACAAGGGGGGAAATGGTTCTTTGTTTACCTTTTATCACCATAAAACAGTAAAAAACCCAAACCAAAAAGTATATGAGAATGATTTTTGGTAGAATTCTGCCGTTTAAAATATTCTGCAAAGCTTTTATTGGCAGGTACTTTACTATTAACCGTGCAAAGAAAAACAACATGTATTTCTCTTGCCTGTCTCTTGGGGTAGAACTAAGTTCCCTAGTCATTTTATATTTTATCAAAGCTGCTGATATTACCATGAAGAAACTCCAAAAATCATATTTTACATTACTATTTAACACAGTCTTAAGGAATAATATTTAAAATTTTCATGGATGGAACTGAAAAGTATTTCTGGCTTTCAAGTTAAATTTTTTATCCCCTAGGAGTTAATTTTCACTGCTAGATTTTTTTTTTTTTAAAGCAACAGTAATGCTTTTTGCTGCCAGTTCCTCAAAAGAATTTCAGAATCTCACCATTCAGTTAAATCAGGTAGGTTCTGCAATGTTGCTGAAAAATAAAAGTTTTATTCTATTAGATTTTGGTTTAAGATAGTGCCTGATTTCACACTAAAAAATATACAAATAAATGCAAATTTTTAATAGCATTGAAAATTAGACATGATACTGAAAGGTATGACAAGCTCCAGAAGAAATTTTTATTAATTAAAGCAGGGAAGAGATCTTGAGGAATGTTAATGAAAGCTGAGAACTATATATGAGGTGACTGTAATCCTTTGTCACATCTATAGATGTACTTTAGGGGTATAAGTTCTTAACTGATTAAAGAGAAAGACATTGTCTCTCACTGAAGAACATGACTTTCTGAGGCATAGCTCTACTACCAGCATTCCCATTCAGTCTTCTCCTTCCTTATCTATTTTAAGATTACATTTCCCTGAAATGTTATATAAATATTATTAGACAATATGAATGGTGTAATTACATTTTGAGATAGTACAAATAGAGAAAATTAAAGCCACAGGCACAATAAACTGTGAGCACAGTATTGTTTTATACATTTACACTGTCCATGGAGAATTTCCAGGTTTCCAAAAATAAGTGATCTTCCAGCTAGCCTGAGCTAAACGTACAATAAAAGAACTCTTTTCAGTACATCAGAGCCAGTTTAAATAAATAACTACCAAACAGGAGAAATTAGGTACAGACAGTGATTGACACTGATGCAAGAAACAAAAATTTAACATTTATCTTGTGGATAGTGAGAGAAGCCAGGATGATTCCAGCATGCAAGACTGCGTAGGATATTACATAAATAAATAAACAAATAAACAAATAAAAATACATTTTTTTTAATTAAACAAACATGGATACATTGATAATTCAAAAGAATAAGTTAAGGAAACTTTTGCTTTTGAAAACCAGAATAAACTCCTGTCTTAAAATAACTTTTAGAAACAAAGACTGAAGAACACTTTAAAATTACTTGCTTTCGTTAATAACGAAAGCAATATTTTTTTTTAATTTTTAAGGGCAAAAAAATGGAAAATAAAAAGCTCACAGATCCAAGATACTCAATCCAAGGCAAGCAAAGACACATGGAAAAAATCAATTTGAATTGCTTAAAACCAATGATAAAGAAAAAGTTTTAAAAGTAGCCAGAGTGGGGAAGAAAGATACAGTTAAAGGTGACCGCAGATTGTTCATCAGAAACAATTCAAGTGAGAAGATAGTTAAAAATCTTTAAAGTACTGAAAGAAAAAAAAAAATCTTTCAAATACAAAGACAACATTGTTTTTAGATATACAAAAAGTAAAATAATACATATGAATTGAGACATAGAAAAGCTGAAGCAATCCATCAGCTCTGCATTACAAACAATGTCAAAGTCCTCCAGGAAGGATAAAATATACACAAGATGGAAAAATAGATCCCCTCAAGGAATAAAATGTGGCAGAAATGGTAACTGCAAGAGTAAATATATTACTTCTTTTATTATTATTAAAATTTCTTTCAGATATTATTCAAACAAATGTTAAAAGATTGTTTAAATAAAAGTAATAATATAATGTAGGATTATAATGTACGTACAAGTGAAATGTATGATATCAATAAGACAAAGATCAAAAGGGAGAATTTGATTCTACCAATATCTCAAATTAAAATATTCCATTCCTCAAATAAAATTTCCTTTTCTTATTAGCCAGTAACTTCCTCTAAAACACTCACTCCAATGGATTTCAACACAACTGATACAATACTATCTATAACAAATTAAATCTATCTGATAATTATAATATTTCAAGTTCCCAAAAGTTGAAAATGTTATTTAGATATGAGTGCCGAAAGGGCTAGTCTATACAACAGTATCAGAAATAAAGTATGTGGCAATACAGGGTTGTTTTTTAGTTCATTATTTTTGTTAGTTTTTAAAAAAATCATTTGATATTTCTGAATTCTGGTATGTATCTTAGTGTTTGTCTTTTCTAACAGTTTTTACTTCTTTTCACAGTAACACACCTTGCATATAAAAATGTACAAATATTCTTCACATTTACGAAGAACAATGATTACTCCCATTTATCTGAAACACATGGACCACTGGTCTTTTAATTTTTTCCACTTTTAATAGAGACATGAGTTAGAAAAACTTCCTCTCATATTTACAATTAAGTAATACAAACTCTGTCACAAATGGTAGTTGACATTTTAAATTTGGAGATGATCAGAATAGTAAGAATTATGACAGAAGAGAATGCCCACCTAATCTAAGTTTCAGCAAAATATTTTCAAAACAGATTGCTGACCTGTCATTGTTTCATATTTGTTCTTCCAAGAGAAGCTGAAAATATGGACTTTTAAATGTGAATTCCCAGGAATTTTATACGTTGATAATCAATGTTGTTAAAATTAATATGCAATAGGCCAAAATACTGCAGGTCAAACATACATATACATCATGTATCTGATATGTGAAGACATAATAAAACGCACAAAAAGCATGCACATGCATACACAAATACTTATATACACATGCATGCACACACTTACACACAAAACTGTGGGAGTATATCGGGACCATGGATCTCTAGTTTATTAAAACAAAAAAATATTGCTTTTTTTCCTAAGTTGATCATTAGGCTTTCCGACTTTGGAATGTAAACGTTTGAATATGTACTTATTATAAATATAAATATATTTATATATTTACATATATATATATTTGAAAAAATGTTTTGGGGATAGTGTTACTACAAAAGAAAGTCAACATGAATAGATAACCTAATAAAACTGATCAAGCACTGGAGGTTTTTTTCACTTCTCCATATTTCTTATTTTTTATGGGTACAACCTTTGAATTGACCTGGCCCTTCAGTGTTGTTGTTGTTACTTTTTTTAATCTACTTTTTTGAAAAGACTTTTGAAATTCACTTTCTCTTTACTGCCTGTCACAGGACCTGTATCACAGACTTGCAATGAAACTTTCTGCCTCACTGAATCACTTTCACAGACCTTGTATTAAAAGGGAATGGAAAGGGCTCTTTCTTCCCTTCTTCCCTTCCTTAACCCTTTCCACATGAGAACAAAGAACTCCTTTGAAGGGCGCCTACAGATCTCAACATCTCATGAAAGAGAATTGATTGCGCTTTTCTTTTTTTGCACAAGACCCATAAAGCATAAAGTTGTTGTTACCAATATCATTATTTTGGGTCAGTTGTGTACAAATTTGAAACTCAGGTTGGTCAGACTATGTCTCCAAATATAGAAACCATCTAGATTGCCTGTGCTTGACAGAAAGGTCAGATCTAAAATTTGAAGCTCTCAATAATATGCTTTCATTGCTTCTTCTATTTTTTAAATTGTCTTTGGGCAAACAAAAAATAAATAGTAAGTTCAACAAAATATCAATAAATGTTGTGAGTTGAAATAATGTTTATCACATTTAAAGCTGATGATAGGAAGGATATGATACAAGCATATACCAACTATATTACATATAATTTCACTTTATAATTCCCAGGTAAGGATACAACCTAAACCAACTAAAAGAATAAAAGCTAGGAAGGGTTTCATGTATATCATGAAGTAGTGGACTTTTAGAAGATACCACAAAAGGTTATCGGGCTTAATTTTTTTCTTTTATTGAGGTAAATATTCAATGTGGTATTTTGTTATGGCAGCTCTAGCAAACTAACATATGCTTTATGAACATATCTGAAGCAGATTTTTAGTCTCGTATTCTGCAATTATCTCTTTCCCCTTATGTCTCAGACTATTTGGTAGTTTCAAAGTATAACTTCATTATTGTTAACCCAGTTAAATTGCAACAAATCCTGGGATGTCAATTTTCCTATGCCTCTACTTTCCCTGTTCTGATTTGGAAAATCATTCAAGAGAAAAAGCTGAAGTGACTAGGAGGCTCAGCTCGGTATCATTCCCTTATCTCAAGAATTTTTCACTCTTTTAATGTTGTTGGCCTCACGTATTTTTTGTTTTTAGGTTTTATAATTGATCTCGGTGAGAGTGCTTGTCTTTATACTGTGCTCTACCAAGAAGTTGAAATCTCCGTTCAGTTGTTTTAGAATTTAATTTTCTATTGATAATTTATAAAATTAATGCATAATAGACTATTATGGTACAGTGTATTTTATACAGTGTGTAAATTGATATTTGGGTGCTCAACTATTTTTTCTCTTGCAAAAGTACCCATTTTTCCCTTTCTCATTGAATGTGTGTATAACTCCTTCTAATTTGCCACTGCATTTTCTAAGTGAGCAATTTTACATTGTAGAGATTTTTAAAATGACTCATAGGCGATCTAGGTGTTAGAAATCTTAGAGGGAATTAAGTGATAATACTAGTTCAAGAATAAAGAAAAATATCATAGACACCTGTAATCTATAAAAGAGTTAATGGAAATTCTAGAATTCAAAAACCACCAGAAATATAATAAAGACATAATAATACAGTTGACATCACAATAAAGAAGATTAAGTAAGCAGGAAGTTAGCTTAGGAAAAAATATCCCAATTGAAGCACAGAGAGTAAAAGGGAAGGAAATTCAAAAAGAGTGTAAAAGACATATGGATCTAATATTATGAAAATTAAAATCTCATAAACAGAAAAGAGAGACAATAGATAAAATTCACCAAGTCAATTATTCAAAAAGCTCTGTGAAATCCAGGAAAAGTAATTTCTAATTATTTCCAGTTCATATAGTAAGCATGTTATCTAAAGACTTCTAAAAACAAAAGGAAAAGGGCAATTCTAAATGTGTTAGAAAGATAAGATGCATTTTCTCCAAAGAAGCAACAGTAAGAATGAGAAAAGAGTTTCAACAGAAATTTTGTAAGAAATAAAAAACCTTAACTTTTCATAAAGGGAAAAAAAAACTGTCTATTTAGCGAACTGTCTGCTTAGAATTCTGTGATCAATGAAAATATCCTTCAAGAATTAAGGCACAATAAGCCAATTTCAGATGAACAAATACTGAATTTGTCACTAGCAGACCTGCATTATTATATATGCAAAATATTCAGGTTCTAGAGAAAGGACTTGAGAAGGAAACTTGCATCCTGAGGTACAAAGGAAAATTACCATTAATGGGAAATAACAGGAAAAACAAAAAACATGATTTTTCTTTATTTAAGTCAGTTAAAGTATTTATGACATTAAAGGAAAATTTAAAATGTTATTTATGTTTTTTAAAAATGTATTGAAATTCATATGATGAATTACCATGAAGGTAGGGAGGAAATAACCTATATGACTTCAAGATTTTTAGCTGTAACTTGAAATGGTACAGTATTGACTCTAAGCTGACTGAAAATTTAAGAATGCACACTGTAACATGAATAGGCATAGCTAAAATGCCAATAGATATGTTAAAATGGAACTTTGATAAACAACAAATTATGTAAGAGGGCATGAGAGAACAGAAATCAAAACTAGAAGGAAAATGGGAAAAAATGATAAAATGGTAGATAAAAATTCAACAATATCAATAGTTAACATTGCAAGCCAATGTTCTGAACATTCCAATTAAAAGGCAGAGATTACCAAAATGAATAAATAAGCAATACTGCCTATAAAAAACACTTTAAATACAACGACAGTTGAAAGTAAATGAATGGAAAAAGATAGATCTTGTGTGTTGTTGACTGAAAAAGCTAACTTTCCTAGATTAGCATCAAATCAAATAGATTTCGAGACAAAGAGTACTCCCAGAAGTAAAGAAGGTCATTTCAAAATGATAATAAGAATAATTCATCAGGAAGACATAAAATTATAAACATATTATAGTGCATAATGTAGAGCTTTAAAAACCATGAAATAAACTTTGACAAAATTAAAGAAAAATAAATCCAAATCATAGTAGGAGATTTTAATATTTTACAAATATCTTTTGACAGTAGGTAAAATACATGAAATTTGTAAAGATACATGAAAAATACATGAAAATACATGAAATTAGTCAAGAAATTAGTAAAGATATAGAAAACTTAAAATATTACCACAAATCTTGCTCTACTGGACATTTATATAGAACACTATACCCAATAACTCCATAGAAATTATTTTCAAGTGTACCTTCATAAAGAAAACTCATGTGCTGAGTCATAAAACACTATAAATAAATTTAAAAGGCCTAAAATCATGCAGAGTATCTTCTGGATCACAGTGCAATTAAATTAGAAACCAATAGCAATAGACATACAGTAAAATTCAAAATATTTGAATATTAAGCAACATATACTAAATTGTCCCTGGGTCAAAGACATAATCATAAAGAAAATTCAGATATTTGCAATTGAATGGAACTGAAAACATAATATATAAAAATCTGCAGAATGCAATAAAGTTGTAAAAGAAAATAAATAAAAAGGAAACTACAGAGGAATGAATGGTGAAAGGACGAAAAGAAAGAGAGAAAGAGAGTGAGGAAGACAGGAAGGCAAGGAGGGATGAAGTAAGCAAGAAAGAAGAATGGGGAGATTGACCTTTTGGCTTGGGGATTCTAGCTCTACAGCTGTACCATTTGGTATAAAAAGTGAATATTCACGTGATGTGCTTCAGGTGCCTTGGTTCCAGATACCACTTTAACTTCGTAAAACAATTAAAAACAAAACAAACAAAACAGAGCAGTAGGGGTAGACACTTTAACAAATGGTGTTGGGTCAACCTGACAACCGTATTTAAAAGTGTACGCTAAATTTAAAGGCTTAAAATCTACTAAAACATGGCCAAAATCTTGTAAGTTTGGAGTAGAAAAGCCATTTGTGAATCAAAAAGCATGTGTTGTGTTTGCAATTTTCATATTTATTAATAACAACCTGAATGCACACAGGAGGTTTCTGGAGCAGAGATAGGTTATTATTGTTCATGTAATAATAGTTGCACTGACACTCATTTGCCCTAATTCTTGCCCTTAGGGCAATGTGATGAGGACCAGATTTCATCAATAAGTAACGCGGCCCGAAACACCAAAAAAAAAAAAAAAAAAAAAAAAAAAAGAATCTGGGTATTTATATACACACTGTTCTTCTCCCCTTGGTGTGTGTATATAAACTTTGTTCCTTTGAAAGATTCTGATTTCTTATTATCTTTTGGAATGTAAATAAATCTCTCCTGGGGACGGATGCGAATATTGTCTTCAACTTTGCAAACCAAGGATATTTCTGAGTCCCAGGTCTCAACACTCTTTGAAAAGCAAATGCACACTTCCAGAGTTAGGTAAATCTCTCCTGGGTTATCAGAGTTGCAAATTAACTTCTAACACTTGCTCTTTTAGACTAGGTCCCAAGCTTCAGTAACATTTTTGTCAGCTCTGTACAGAAACATTAAAGTATATTATTTACAGCTCCATATCATGAAAGTTGATAGCACTGAGTACCTAAAAATAAAAAAAGTCTTCCATCAGAAGAATAGACATGTAACATAAAATTATATAATTTTACTATAAAATGTTGTTTTTGTTTTAAAAAAACTATTGCTTGTTATTTTGACTTTTGAAATTATAATTATGTTTAATTATTGAAAAATATCACATTGAGATCTGTACAGTGGTAGCTCATTTTCAAAACTTGAGTTACAGGAAAAACAATAAAATATTTTCAAAGTTAATGTCCGAATGAGAACGGATTATTTCAGTCAACATATCCCTATAGTGGATAGAACAAAAGGAACACTCAGAGGAATGGTTTCTCAAACTGAGTGGAACATTAGGCTTTTTGGAGAGTTTTTCAAAAATAGTAATGCCCGTTTATCTCACCCAAAGTTAACTCGTTAAATTTGACTGAGTGTGGGTGGAGTCTGATATATTTGAATACTCTACAAAAGATCCTAATCTTGTTAAAATGAGATACAATTAAGGATTAAATCTAGCTGCATGCAAGAGAAATTTCAAATAATAGTGACTTAAACAAGATTGAGGTGTTTTTTTTCCCTCAAGCAACCAGAAGAATGGAAGTAGGTAATCCCAGTCTAAAGTAGTAATGCAAAGCTCTCAGGACAGATGTCGCTGTGAACATGTTCCTTCCCTTATGGTCAGTTTTTAGATGGCAGCTCAATTCAGTTATGATGTCAATATTTTAGCCAGGAAGAAAAAAGTAATGTTAAAACCAGAAGTACTAACCAAATGAATCTGTCCTCTGAAACTTTCAGGAAGGCTCAGATACCAACTTTTGTTTATATCTTACTAGCCAGTATTATGTCGAGGATCACCCTTTCCTTCAGGTGGTGCTATGGCATACAGGATTTCAGCAGGATACAGTGCCACCTCCAACAACATTTAGATTCTGTTATAAGGACAAAAGGTCATAGGTTTTCAGCTTACTACTACTGCAGTCACGCTCTATGTTGGAAGTTATACTTAAAATATAAGCAACAAATGAAGGAATAAAGAAAAAAGCAATATAAAATTGCACTCCTAGTCACGTAAATAAACAAATAAATAGTCAGAAGTATTTATAAGAAAGAGAGCCCATACCATAAAAATGTACACATTTTATACAATTTTATTCCTTATGATAGTGAAAATGTCTACACATTTGAAAATGTGAACAAATAGCTGAGAAGAATATTGTAATTTGAAGACCATTACGAAAATGACTGTTATTAAAAGAACAAAAGGACCTGAAGTTGGAACCACAGTGTCTTCATTGTCAAACCTCTTAATTAATGGATTCACTAGCTCTAACAAGATAAATTTTTGAAGTGAAACAACCCTGTTTCCCAATGCATGAGACTTGTGTTTGATATGAAATGATAAAATGAAATCAACAATTAAGGAAGTCATTTTGACTTACAGAACCCTGGAGAAGACAATGTTTCAACTATTTAATATAACTCAAGACAACAGTGACCTGATACTTGAAAGAAAGTACAGCCTCTGTGTTCCATTAGTTTATGCTGACCATAGTCCAATTTAAAGTAGTATCCCTTATAAGATTTTCTGTCTCAGCATACCTTAAAAGTTAGAAACTTTTGTAATTATCTCCCAACAGAGTAGAATTAATTCAGAGCAAACTAGTCAAAGCTGCTAATGAGTGCATGATCAGGTAAGTTTATTGTTTTAGCAAACAATGATAGCATGCATTTAAATTTTATTTAACTTTGCTTTGAGTAATGTGTATCTAATAGAAAAAAGTCTTCACGCTCTAGAAGGTTATTAGTTTTTATTTTCTTTGGTAGAATTTTAGGTTTATAAGTGCTGCTACACTCCATAAATAATGAATGATTTACTTTGCATAATACAAAGTTTTCTATATAAATATGACATTATTGAATATTATGGGTACACACTCTTTTATATTTTAAAAGAATTAAAATGAATCAGATTTCATTTTTAAGTTGCCCCTTTAAGTTACAAAGGCTAGGAATTTTGTTATTTCTTGAAACTAATCTATTTATTATTATTATTATTATTAATTTGAGGTAATTTTTCAGTAACACAGTTAATGAATACTTTCATAAATGACACATTAAATTTAATAAATGAGTGGATATTGTACCCACAAGGAATACATTAAAAGGTGTTTTACCATAGTTTGTGCCATGCAAAGTGTTATATTATGCTATTGCTTGATAGAATGGAAAACATGTTCATTAATAAAGAGCTCTTCAAGAATACAAGTTGGCTATTATTTTAAGACATAATCAAAACAACATTACTTTGAAAAGTTGAATACATCATGAACAATCAGAAGATAACTAAAATGTAATAGGAAATGAATTATTACATTTCAACATGATTTTCCTGGCTATAAGGACTAGAACTAATGAACTTTATGGCTAGTTTATTCTTTACTAAAGTGCACTGGAGAAAACTCAATTTTTTAAAGAGATTACAATTAAGTAGAGACTATCCGCCTTCTAATGAAAATCTATTTCAGGGTTGTGGGCTCAACACATTCATTTATCTTTTCACCTATGATAGCATAACAAAATTACAGTGGAGGTTTAGAAAAGGCTAACTCACAGAAATAAAATGGAAATTTTCTAGATGATATAAATCAAGTGGCGGAGTGGTGCCTGATGCATCAGAGAAAAGAAAGTCATAAAATGAAATCAATGATTAGGAAGTCATTTTGACCTGCAGAACTCTGGAGAAGGCAAGAACTCCTAAAGAGGCAAGTTCAAGTCAGAAGTGTAGCTGAAACAAAAAATCAATTGAAAGTGTGTATACAGAGAAAGACAAATACTGTATGATAGCACTTTCATGTGGAATCTAAAAGAGCTGCTCATAAAAACAGAGAGTAGAATGGTAATTACTAGAAGCTGGGAACAAGAGAATTGGGGAGATGTTGTTTAAGGGTACAATCTTGAAGCTAATGAATAATTCCTGGAGATCTAATGCACAACATAGTGATTGTAGACGACAATACTATATTATAAATTTCAAATTTGCTAAGAGACTTAATTTGCCCTACTGTAAAAAAAAAAAAGAAAAAAGAAAGAAATGATTGGATGTGACATCAGAGTCATGGCAATGTGAGGCAACCCTTTTGTATCTCCCCTTAAATGTACAACTAGCAGGTCATCTATAACCCAATAAAGTTTCCTCTACTTCAACACACCAAGATGCCTGAGAGATCCACACATCCACATATCTGAAGGTAGGTGTATTGGAATGTGTACAGGGATGGTCTCCATAGACCTGGTCCTCCAGCTTCCACAGCTGAGCCCACAGCCCCAGCAAACCTGGTGGAATTGGAGGAATCAGAAAGTGGCACCCACACCACAGCCCAAAGAAGTGTAAGAGGGGAAGCAGCAATGTTGACACATGAGAATCTGGCTCCCTAAATAAAAATCTGTTGTGTTTCTATTTCCTGTATATGAGACAGAAAAAATAAGAAAACAATCCCATTTATAATCACAACAAAAAGAATAAATTTTGTAGGAGTAAACTTAAAAAAACAAGGTAAAATACACATATACTAAAAACTGCGAGACATTATCGAAAGAAATTGAAGAAAACACAAAGAAATGGAAAGATTCTGTGTTCATGGATTGGAAGAATTAACATTGTGTTAAAATATCCATAATGCCTAAAGCAATCACAGATTCAATGCAATTGCTATCAAAATCCATGTGGCATTTTTCACAGAAATAAAACAAAACCTCCTGAAATTGGTATGGAAGCACAAAAGATCTCAAAAAGCCAAAGTAAATCTGACAAAAAAGAACATAGCTGGAGGTATCCTACTCCTTGATTTCAAACTATATTACAAAACTGTAGTAACCAAAACACTATAGTATTGGCAGAAAAACAGACACAGAACAATGAAACAGAATTGAAAGCCGAGAAATAATTAAAGGAAAATCTGTAATATCAAAAAATTATAGATCTAACAAAGGAGAGAGATGTTGGGAAATTCCAGGACCAAAATGGATTCCAAATAACCTCATAGTGTTATTTGAGGTGCACAATAGCAACAAATGTCTGGTGTCTACCATATGGTTAAGTACTGTTCTTTATCACCATGAATAAAATTAGATTCTAAAGCTTGTAGTGTGAGTGCAAAAAAAGGATGAGCAGAGGTGCGTATGCAAATTTCTTACCAAAAAACAACAATCTGCCTAGCATCTTAACTCACATCAGTAAAATTCTATGGCAGAATAATAAGAAACAAAATCTTCCTATTTCTAAGGAAAAATAATTTTTAATGTAGGATTTTATGTCTAGCTAAACTATGATTCAAGTGGAAGTGAAGACTAAAAACATTTCAGGAACACACACATTTCAGTACTCAGAAATATTATTTCTGCTGCACATTTTCTCAGGAACTATTTGAAGACTTACTTTGTCAAAATAATTAAAGGAAAATATGTAATATCAAAAAAGCGTAGATCTAACAAAGGACAGCAATGTTGGGAAATTCCAGGATCAAAGATCAACTGATCTATAAAACAATCATCCCAAATTAGAGCAAGATGATCGAGGCTTCTGGAGGAAATTGGAGGGGAATCTTTGGGGAAAAAATTTCAAACACTTACATAATAAACTAGTGTCTATGAAGAAAATCAAAACACTACAATGACAATTCGTTCAGAGTAAAAAAGAGAGCCCTTTCAAACTTGACTCTAGGGTTATTGTTAAATGATTAAAAAAAAAATACAGCTATAGAACAAAATGCAAACTTCTTCCCCCTTGAAAATATGAAAGTAAACCTGCAAACAAAAGAGGTGAGATATTAAAAGTGCAAAGAAAAGAGAGGGAAGGATGGAAATATTTTTATAATCATCTTTTAAAAAATAAAGTGGTATTATATATGATTAATAAAAAAATGAATATTTAATACCATTTTGCTTGAAGGCTGAGGTGACCAGTAGAAGATCTGAAGATGCTGATATAAATATGTCAATCTGCTTTACTCAATCTACCTATTCAAATGTTATCTCATCTAAAACTGCTCACAGACTCACCCAGAATAATTCTTAACCGTATACCTGGGTCCTCCATGACTCAGTCAAGTTGACACAGAAAATTAACCATCACATTCCTCAGATTTATCTGATGAGTTCCAAAACTAAACATTTTTGACACTGAGCATTAGTCTACTCAATCATTCAAAATGGATTCCAAATATCTGTTAATGGAGTTAAAAGTGATTTAGTTCAAACATTAATAATAAAAAATAAGAGTCTAAAGGTTTTTAAAACTTATGATTTAATCTCGAAATATTTTAAAGTATGCTAAAATATATTTTAAAATAACAAAAAAAGTTAGAAACAAATAAAAGATAATAAAAATAATGGCATTAACACATTCTACAGCACAGATTTAAAATCTAGTAATGTGGACTAAGTCAGAAGTTTATCACAAGATTTAAGTGTGTGAATGATATTTTCCCAGTTGTTACTGATTTATCTGATGAAAAATATCTCTGAGACAACCAGTCTTTATGTAACTATTATTGATATGGCTGATGATTTTGGAAAGATCTTATATCATTTTGTTATCATCACAAAACTAGTGTGTAACAAACAACTACAAAACCTCTTTGGCATAGAACAATACATGTTTGTTTCTTACAAGTCTGGTATCAGCTGAAAGTTGGCTGATCTTGGCAAAGTGTATTCTTGTGTCAGTAGGTCAGCTGACTCTAGTCTAGTCTAGGACATCTCCTCTTTATGTTGTTCTCATTCTTCTTCTGAGACCAGCCGTCATCTGAGCATGTCCTTCTCATTGTTATGTGAAAGAACATAAGAAGCAAAACCCACTCATAAAAATCCTTTCAATACTCTCTTTGTATTAGATCTGCTAACATCCGATTGGCCAAAACATAGCTGAGCCCAGGAATAGGGAATTATGTATATCCACAAAAATCTAAGGATAGTGTTCCATTTTGGGGGAAAAAAAAAATCATTGTGACATAAAGGGGTTCACAAATAATTTAAACATGTATTATGCTCACGAAAAATTACAAAGTTTTCTAAACACGTCATGGTAGTGGGTGGTATTATTGTCATTGTGGCTGTCATTGTGACAACAATAGATGTGCCTCTGGTTTGAGCAACAGTATGGTGATGCATGAAAGGTAAAATAAAGGAAATTAGTAAAACAGCTCAAGTAATGCAAGCTGAAGAGTGACAAGAAAAGGAAAAAAAATGAATTAGTAGAAATATTTATACTATACAGGAAAATAAAGAGATTATTTTATTTGAAAAATACATGAGTTGTAAGCCATAATACAAATTCAGGACAATGGAATTCAATTATGGTTGAGATAAAAGTAACCTGAATTTGATTAACTTTATACTTAAAACATTTGACTAAAATACATTTCTCAAATTTTCACATTTTAGATATAATAAACAACGATTATGGGGAGAAAACTTTAAGAAATTACTTTACCCACCATTTAATTGAAATCATTATGTGAGTTCTCCATTGATGCTTATAGATGTACTGAATGATTTCTAATATTTTTCTGGATTATTAATTTAAAGAATTAAAATATATTGCCACTTATTCATAATCTCCTAGAAAATACATAAGTAAACACTTTTACCAATTTTATTTAAGTTAAATTTATTGGGGTGACATTGGTTAATAAAATTATATAGGTTTCAAGTGGATAATTCTGTAATACATCAGCTATACATTGCATTGTGTTCACCACTCAAAGTTAAATTTCCTTCTGTCACCATGTATTTGAGCCCCTTTACCCTTTCTTTTACTAATTTTAAAAGTGTTATAGAAATCAATCACTAAATACACTTAGTTTAGGGTTAAACCAATATTATTGATTTAAAAAATCATGAAATGTAACCTTACATGCAAATTATATAACAAAATTTTCACAAATTTTCAAAAAAAGTTTATTTTATTTATGGTTAGTGGACCATGTTTGTGCCATAGAAAAAAGCTGTATATAAATCTTTCAGCACACTTTATTTTAGCTATATGATCAACTGTAGTGTTCTTAATTATTTAAAACTACATTGAACAAATTAAGAATCTGAGAAGCATGTAGAAATACATTTCCTAATTTTGTAAATTTGGTTAATAAAGCAAGAAAATTAATCATTATTAAGAGAATGTATTTTGAATCCATCAGAAAGAAGTTGTTGAAACGTGAGTCAAGAAAGTTTCATAAATTCAGGTACACAGGATTTTCTTAAGTGTGTGTGTGTGTGTGTGTGTGTCAATAGATAGATATCATAAATATAAGGTACCTATATAAATCTGTGTAGTCATACCTATTAAACATGGGGAACTGTTTATCAATAAATATTTATTAAAATGTTCAAAAGACTTTCTTGTAAGAAGCTATTTCTCCTGATGATGGTTTCAATGAAACTTGGGAATTAAGAGTGAAAACGTATTATCAAAAGTAGCCTTGCAAATAACCAAAATTTCTGTTTAAGAGACGTGAGAATTCCTAAAGTCTTAGATGAATTCCCTTCTTAATCCAAAAGTAAATTTAAAAGAAAAAAAAAAGTCACAGAATTTTTTATCCAAAATGGAGCTTGGAGAAAATTTAGTCAAATTATTTGATGAAAAAGGGAATTTTATTCAAAGTTATAGTGATAGGGTCTCACATCAGAACCAAGGCCAGAATCCAAGCTCCTTGTTTCCCAACTCTGTGTCTTTTCTGCAACTTCACACTAACCTTGAGAGGAAAGGATCTTACTAGCAGTCAAAGAATGATTCTATGGCTAACTCTTTGGGCTTTAAATCTGGAGGGATGGGGGGGGTGAGAAGTGATGGTACAGCTGATTAGAAAAATCTGACAAAATATATGCAAATTTTTTCTAGAGTGAATTATTTCTAGAGTAATTATTTTTACAGAGAATTTTTGATATTAATGTGTAGTTTGAATGTCAGAATGTCGCAGGCACCCAGATTGTCACTCCCCGAAAATAGCAGTCAACACATCTTGATTTCCTCTATAATTAGAGAGACTTAGTCTATTAACCACCTGAATGCCCAATGGGCAAATGATATATTCATAAGGCAGCACCCGTAGTAATAAATGAATTCTGACAAATTACTTTTTAAAATAAGCAAACTGTTCAATAAGTACAGAATTTCTTCCAAAAGCACTTCTCAGAAAGTTCCTACTGATACCAGAACAAATTGTTGATCAATTTAAGTGAACTGAACATCTGTAATTTCTGGGGAAAATAAGGTAACTGTTTGGACTAATGGCATATTTTCTGACTCAGACTTGTTAATGCACACATTCTGTTATTCAATCAACAAGATTTTCTGCGTGATTTAAAATATATTAACATCTTTGTTGCATTTTTCTTACTGTAAAAGTAATGTACATATATTTCCAGATACAACAAAAATACAAATAATGGAAAACATAAAATCATCTGTGATCTTAAACTCACTGTTAACATTTTAATATATATGCTTCCAAGATTTTTTCTCACATGTATGTAAGTTACACTGTATGTACTGTTCTGTAATCTAAAGAATTAAAAGTAATCTAAATTATCTCTCTATCAGTAACTTTCCAAAAACAAGTTTAATATCTTCATACTGTGAATAAAAATGATTTAATCAATCCCCTGCCTTTATACATGTTATTTATTTTGAGATTAAAAAAATGGATTATGTTTTTAAAAATATATTTGATATATATAACCCTTCTGGTAATGAAAAGTCTGTCCTGGATTGTGTAAAAGAAAAAATGTAGAGATGATAACATTCAACTCAATTGATGTTAGTTGTAATATTTTAATAGCTAACCTTGAATAAATAACTTTATATGAATAGGATTGTTGGGAAAATTTCCCAAGAGGTACTGGAACTGATCTCCAAAAGATGACGGGACCGAGAGCCTTTAGAAAGAGATTGCCAATTCCAGAATTAAACAAAACATTTATTAAGAGAAATAATGAAGGGCAGAAGTCTTGGGCAGCAGCAAAACAGTGGATCTCTGCACCAGAAAGGGGATGGAGGCTTGAGATATATAGACAGATGATATATAGATAGATGATAGATAGATAGATAGATGATAGATAGATAGATAGATAGATAGATAGATAGATAGATAGATAGATAGATAGATAGATAGATAGAGATATATCCTCCACGAACACGGGTGGCTTGTAGCCAAGTGGCATGAGCTTGTTAAAAGCTGTATATTCCAAGGCAATAAACAATTTAATGGGCCTCCTTATTCTATGTAAGTATATTCCTTTCAGGTGCTACAGGCCCATCCCTCCCTGGGTGAACTGGTGGTCACTGATAGCAACTTCTTAAGATGGCATGTGTCACATCAAACACTAGAAACCATTTTGCCTAACAAGGACATTGGTTGAAAGGTTTTCAATTTTGAAAGCAAAGCATTTTATGCTCTTAAATTTTTCAGATTTTTTTTTTTTTTTTTTTTTTTTTTTACTAAAGAGAGTTTAGGACTCATGAAAATTATAGCTAATAGTGCATAATTGGAAACGTCAGAGGTAGAACAGTAATAAAAAATAGTCTCACTAGGAACATATAAATGTCTTGTGTCCTGAAGCAGGTATGTTTTTGATACAAAGTTAAAATGTATATTTTTTATGTAATGGGAATTTAATAAAGCAATTTCATTTACCTTTTGTGTCACCTTGATGAGACAAGTATTACCACATTTTCGTTACTGCTATACAGATCCAGAAGCCTCAGCTGTTAACACTAAGTAAACTTGATGGCATACAGCTAATAAGAGAAGAAACTAGGATTCAAATTATTGAATCTGAATTTCTGTAATTATCAGTTCCATACTGAGAGAAACTTAAGGCAATTTTACCTCCCTCTGTTCTCCTAGTTTTAGTGACAGATTAGAATTACTAAGACTTTTTTGTGTGGTCCCCCAAAATATGATTTATCTTAAGGCACAGTCTGTGTATTTCCGACTACAGAATACACATCTTCTGTAGTTGAATGGAATATTCTATAAATGACAATTAGGTCAAGCTGGTTGATGTGTTGTTTAAATCTTCTATTTTACTGATGTTATTATCTACTTGTATCAAGTACTGAGAGAAGTGTTGAAATCTCTAATATAATTGTAGATTTGTCTATTTTTCCTTCCAGTTTTATGAGGTTTTTTGCTTCATGTATTTTGAAGTGTTGCTATTAAATATGTAAATGTTTAATATTATGTCCTCTTAATGAATCCATCTCTTTATCATTTATCAAATGATCCTCTTTATGTCTCGTAATAATCTTTGTTCTGCAATCTACTTTTCTGTTACTAATATAGCCACTTTAGTTTTCTGTTGATTAATGTTAGCATGATACCTATTTTGCCATTATTTAACTTTTAACCTGTTTGCATCTTGATATTTAAAGTGGGTTTCTTGTAGGCATTATAGAGTCTTGATTTTTCAATCAACTTAGCAATCTATGCCTTTTAAATAAGTTGTTTAGATCATCTACAGCTGATGTTATTATTGATTTTAATCAACCCATATTGCAGTTTATGTTCTATTTTCTCACATTTTTCAGCTCTTTATTTCTTTTCCTTTTTTCTCCTGAGTTGAGTAGTTTTATAATTCCATTTTTTTCCATTCTTGATCTAATTAGCATTAACTTGATGCTGTTACTGTTATTGTTGTTTTGATTGCTTTAAGATTTATAAGTATACATCTTTAACTTAACACATTTTACCTGCCACTGACACTATTTAAAGCATTTTATATTAATATTACAACAGCACATTTTCATCTTTCCCTCTTGGTCTTTTGCTAGGTATATCACATATTTTACTTCTGTATATATTGTAAACTCCAGTTTCTCTTCATTTTGAAATCTCAGCAATGCAATTAAAATAATGATTTACTCTTACTAGAATTTCTAGAAATTTTGTAGTAAGAGATGATTTCATGGTATGTCTACTATATTTCCAAGAAATACAATTCAAAAACCTTTAATCATATATGAAAAATAAGAAAATGATACTCTAATCAATGCCAGTAGTCTTTCATTAAACACACACAAAAAAACGGGGAACTACTAGAATGTCTTTCATGGTTAAGCACAGTTCCAATTTTCAAAAAAAGGAACATGGAGACCATACACTGGGTTGAAGAGCACACTATCCGTCTCACAAGAATTCAAATAATAATTGAATGTCCAGGGAAATGGAACATTTCTTCTCTTTATTTAAAAAAACAAACAAACAAAACAAAAAAAAACCTCCTTAAAACAAAAACAGTATATTAATATGGCCCTTCTATCTTATTAAATTGCATTCTCATCCTTCCAGTTGGAAAGAAGAAAACACTTGCAGTCATCTTTGAATTTTATTTTTCTCACTATCCATGTTTGGTTCATCGAGAATTTCTTTAAGTTCTATGTTCAATATTCAAGTCTTCAATTTCTCCTATTCTTTTATTTTTGGAATCCATATCAGTCTGGCTTTTGCTAGTGTTATTCCACCAAATCTGCTTTTACAAGTCTGCAAAGGACCATATGTTTAACAATCTATGGTGAATTCTGATTTATCACCTTATTTGACCTAACAAAAGCATTTAACAGAGTAACCCACTTTTTTTTTTAACTCTTCTCTTGGACTGTAATTTATCACTCTTGATTTTCCTGAGTCTCTTCCAACATGATCTACTCTTTCTTTTTCCCTTTTTGTCTAATTATTTCTCAAATTTGTAACTTCTAAATATGGTAGTTACCAGGACTCATTACTTGAACCTTTTTTTAGCTACTTTATTCATTCTCCTAGATTTAATTCTATAGTACTTAAATATTTTTATTTTCAGTTCAGGCTGAAGAACTGAACTCCAGACTCATCTATTCAACTGCTCCTCTCTTATTCTGTTTGAATATTTAATAAGTATTCCCAATATAACATTTCTAAAACCGAAAGCATGTCTCTTCCCCCACCTCCATCCTCCCAACCTGCTCCTGTCACAGTCTTCTTGAAGCCATCACTGAATTCTCTCTTTCTCTCATATTAGGGTGTCCATTTGCAAATCCTATAGGCTTGAATTCAAAATACATTCTGAATCAGACCATTCTCTCCCATCTCAGTAACTAACATTCTTGTCAAATTACTAATATCTATCCTGTTGATTACTGCAATAGTTTCCTTACTGGTATCTGTACTTCCTCCAATGCTCACCTAAAGACTATTCTCAATAGAGTAGTCACCATAAATTCTTTGAAACATAGAACAAATTATGGTATCTTTCTGTTCAAAACTCTCCTATGGTTTAAAATTTCACTCAGAGTAAAAGTTAAAATCTTCACAAAAACCTATGATCTAGCGCCCAGCTCAATCTCTAATGCTAGTTCCTTATGTCTTGGTCCTTTTCTTCACCTTTTCCAATATAGTGGTTGTCTGTTTTATTACTTGTCAAGTACATTTCAGCTGCAGAATCTTAGCATTTGGAGTTTCTTCTGCTTGGAATATTGTTATCAACATTTTCAGGTCTCACTCTTTTAGTGCTTTTACATTTTGGTCAAATATCACCTAATTAGGACATCTATAAAATAGACTTTACCTTTTACCCTATACTTCCAATTTTTTTCCTTTTTCTTTTTTTTTTTTTTATATGATACCAAAAGCACAGTCAATGAAAGCAAAAATAAACAAATGGGACTACATAAAACTAAAAGGCTTCTACACAGCAAAAGAAACAATCAAAAAAATGAAAAGGGTACCTATATAATGGGAGAAAATATTTGCAAGTTATATATTTGATAAGAGGTTAATATCCAAAATATAGGAATAACTCACGCAACTCAATAGCAAAACAGAAGAAGAAAAGAAAATAAGAAAACCCCAAACAATCCATTTAAAAAATGGGCAGAGTGTCTGAATAGATAGTTTCCCAAAGAAAACATACAGATGTCCAACAGGTACATGAAAAGGTGCTCAGCATCACTAATCAACAGAAAAATGCAAATCAAAACCATAATGAGATATTACCTCACACTTTTTAGAATGACTATTATCAAAAAGACAAGAAATAATAAGTGTTAGAGAGGCTGCGGAGAAAAGAGAACTTTTGTGCACTGTTGGTAGGAATGTAAATTGGTGCATGTACTATAGAAAACAATATGGATTTTCTAAAAATATTTAAAAATCAAACTATCATCTGATGTAGCAATTCCATTCCTGGGTATTATCCCCCCAAAAAAATATTATTATCCTGAAGAGGTATATGTACCCCTACATTCATTGCAGCGTTATTTACGGTAGCCAAAACATGAAAAAAAACCTAAGTTTCTGTCAACAAATAAATGGGTAAAGAAAATATGGAATATGCATATGATGGAATGTTATTTATTCATAAAAATGGAAATCCGACCACTTGCAACTACATGGATATAACTTCAGGACATTGTGCTAAGTAAGGCAGAGAAAGTCAAATATTTATGATCTCACTTATATGTGTAATCTAGGAAAAAACCTTATAGAAACAGAGAACAGATTGATGGTTGCCAGATGTGGAAGGTAGGGAGTGTGGAAAATGGGTGAAGGCAGTTAAAAGGTACAAACTTCCAGATCTAAGATAAATAAGTTCTGAGGACATAAGTTACAGTTCAATGACTATAATTAACAATAGTGTATTGTACGTTTGAAAGTTGCTGAGAGAGTAGATACTCAAAGTCTCATCATAAGAAAAAAAATTGTCAACTATGTAAAGTGATGGAATGTTAACTAAACTTATTGTGATAACCATTTCACAATATATTTATATATCAACATATTTATATAGAGAGGTATAAAATCATGTCATTCAATTTAAACTAATGCAATATTATATGTCAATCAAATTTCAATAATACTGGAATAAACATAGAAATATAATAAATCTATTAGTATCTGAAAATCCAAATGCTGCTAAGTATAAATTTCACCGCCATGTTAACTATAAATCCAATATAAATAAAATCCTTATTAAAAAGTTGGATAAATTACATAAGTACAAATCAAACAAAGAAAATACTAGATATTAAGGAAATTCATTACATTGGAAACTTTTTCTTCAGGGATATGAGCATTTAACACTTGAATAGATAATGCTGATTTATTCTCCCAAATGATGTTCCAGTTAAACAGGACATATGAATATCTATTTTCTCCTCACGCTAATTAAAAACAAAACACTGGACTAATAGGTAAAAAATTGTATTAGGTTCGAGTTCTATTTCCTTCATTATGAGGTAATTTGACAAAGGTTCTATGAAATAAATGACATACATCACTGAGTCTTTATTTGGAAAAGTCTCCAAGATATATTTTTTCACTGAAAAAAATCAAAGTGCCACATCACCCATGTAAGACACAAATGTTTTGGTGTAAATAATATATGTATTTTTCAAATTATATGTAAATTATCTAGAAAAACATTAGAATGAATTAATAATATTTTCATCCAGAAAACGTGATTCAGTTGAGACATTGGGGAAGAAAATCTGACAAATTATTAGTGATAATCTTGCAAATCAAATCAATTAATATGAACTGATATACTGCAGAATCATAACTAGTCAAACATCTTAAGTGGGGTGATTAATGGATCAGTTCAACATAGATGGAAATGTCCAGGAGCATGATGTTCTATATTTTCTATTGGTTTATTCCATTAATAAATTAGCAAATTTTAATTACTATAAAGGTTTCTTCTTAAGATCAGGAATATAACAAGGGTATCTGCTATTACAAACTGTATTCAACATTATACCAGTGGTCCTATACCAAATGATTTAAAGCAAACAAAAAAATGAAAGAGGTAAATTAGAAAGGCAAACAAATAACTGTCATTGTCTGTCGTTATCATATATGCAACAGGTAGAAAATACAAGGTCGTTTACAAACTGGTAGAATTAATAACTGAATTTAGCAATATTACTGGACTCAAGGTTAGGAAAAATTAATTACATATATATGTTATATATATTATATATATATTATATATATATATATATATATATATATATATATATATATATTTCTGTATAGCAGCAACTTAGAATTGTCAATTTAAGCTGGGCTCAGCTGGGAAGATCTTCTGATCTTGGCTGGGCTTTCTCATGTGTTGACTCTCATCTCTGGGTTTGTTATGGGGCTTTGTTGATTTGGGTTAGACTCTCTTAGGTCTCTGGAGATTTGATTGAGACAACTGCGTTGACCCTATGTAGCCGTTCATCCTCCAGCAGGAAAAATGTGGCTTTTTCACATAAGAGAAGGCTGCCCAGAGATTGAGTGGCAGGTTGTAAGACCTCAAGGGGCCTATGTTCAGAGGTGGCATACTGTTATTTCTGCCATATTTTATTGGCAAATCAAGTCACAAAGAAATGGAATATAGACTCTATATTTTGATGAAAGGAGCTGCAGTCACATTGCCGAGGCTCTGGGCACAGCATTAGTAAAATACTTGGCAACAGAGAGTTATCAGAAGGCATTGCTTGCTCAAAAGAATGGACTCATAAGAGGTAATGGCCTCGGCTTTCATCAACCAGACCATTTCCACGTGTAACATCATCATTTTATAGCAGAGGTAGTTACAAGACATCCTAAAGAACTAGAATATAAGGGCCATTTGGGAGCTTTAATCTTTGTAGATGAGAAATTCATTGTTTCCAGTTTTATTTAACCATAAACTATACCAAATGTACAGCAAGTATGAGTATAGATATAAACAAGTTTTAGAAAAGGCAAGACTATAAAGCTCTAAGGAGGGCAACAAGTTCAGCTGGAAGGCAAAGGGAATATTTCTCCCTTTTCATTTTGGTAAAACAACAATAAACTGTGAGAAGAGCTTTCCTAATAATAATAATAATAATAATAATAATAATAATAATAATAATAATAATAAACAAATTGCTGACAGGACCCGTCTATAAGAGATAAACAGACAATTAGAACTAAGAAATATGAATTTGGTTGAGTAAACATATTTTTTTCAAAGAGGCAACAAATTTTGTCAAAGAGGCAATAAGTAGAAAATGATCAGAAGGTGTTTTATGTCTGTGTGTTTTGAAAATTATCAGTCAGAATTTAATATGAGACGAGTTAGTGTAACATGGCCAAAAAAAAAAAAGCAACATTCATTCCATATGTTGCTATCTCTGCCATAAAGGGGAGGATATGTTTTGAACTTTAGGAGACGTGTTATGCAGTATGTGGAAATAGCCTCAGAAAGAAGACTCTAAGAACAAAGAAAAGGAAGCTTCTATCATCACAGCAGCTCACAACTGATTATAAGAAGTTGGGCAAACTCTTTGCCTTCTACTTTAAAGGGAGTTTTAAATGAGGAACTGCATATTGGTTTTACTCAATAATTTACCCAAATATTCCTAAAGTAACTCGTTTCTCAAGTGAACATCAGGTAAAAATGTATTTTAATCAAGGACTCAAAATCTCAAAGCACTGAAAATGTTTTATTTTAGAATGAAGATGCTTCTAAAGCTGTTTGTGGCTAAGGATTCAGATATAAGCCTGAATTAAAAGTAATAGGGACTCGCCCTCGAGGCCTTTCTGTCTAGCCATTGTTTACAATAGCAAATCACATTCAGAAGGGCAAACATTCATGAAATTGTAGTTAATCTGGTGATTTCAGGATAATCCTCACTCAGGAAGAAGGCAGGCATTGCTCTCCTACAGATCAGTGCTGACCTAAGGAAAGCATTTTGGGTAACATAACTATTGTAACTTTAAAAGACTGGCCCTGTGGGCTAAACATGAAATAAAATTATAGACGCCCTTTAATGCAAATATTGATGAGGAGGCTAGTATAAGAACATTGATATACTGAATAAAAGATGGAATATCCAGGAAACTATTTTCTCAATTCTCAGAAGTATGAATCACCTTAGAGAATTCTAAACTAAGATACTGAGGAAATTAATATGAAGAAGAACATAAAAATGGACCACGGAGATTGATTGATTTATATGGAAAATAAAGTAGTATATCATGCTACTACTTAGGAGACATGGATTTCCTAAGAGTATACAAGTGAGTACTTTCATGGGAAAAGAAAGAGATATTATCAGAATTACTGTACACATGTGTGGTACAAATCCATGTTTCTTTAATGAGATGTTTGCTTTTTCGTGATACTGTATGGAAAGGTTATTAGGAAAATTTGTGAACTGTTGTAGTAGAATTAGCGTTGTCTTAACTGGATGACAACTGGATGACTATATTGAATAAATATAAATTTATTAGATGTTGAGAACAAAAATGAACAATAGAGAAGAAAGAATCTTTTGTATTGTGGTTTTTTTAAAGAGAAGATTCTGAGACATCAGTTAAGTCAGAATCATCCAGCATTACTATTAGATTGGTGCAAAAGTAATTGTGGTTTAAAAGGTTAAAAATATTAATAAATACAAAAACCACAATTACTGTTGCACCAATTTAATATTAAGAAGAGAACTCTAAATAGACTTTATCTGTGGTAAATAGATTACATATCTAAACTGTAAAAAAAAAAAAGAGGTTTCATTGTAGTAATAAATAGGATTATTTCCATACAGTTATATCAATCTATAATAGTAATACCTATCCCTGAAAAAACAAACTACAAGGACAAGATGTGCTAAAACCTGGGCAGACTTTTAGAAAACCCAAATCTTCAAGCTCTGGGATAGTGAGCCATTAGTCTTAGATACCATTTAACTATGCTAACTACTTACGTATAAATCTGGTCTAGTGGTAATAATGGAAATAATGGGACATAAATGTTAATAAAATTCCCCCAAACTGTCCTAAAGGAGAAGGCATTTGTTGTGCATTTGGAGCATTATTCCAGTCAAACGTTGGGCTTTGGAGAGGATTTTGAATATACAGTTGATTGGCATTTGTTCTAAATTAAACGTGGCCCTGTCTTCCCAGAAAATCCGCAGGTTATTAATTAAGAGACTTTTTAAAAATCTTACCCATTTACCGTTCTGTATTTCTACCTATATAAACTCTCTGTTCACTTCCTGAATTTTCAAAGCTTTAAATTGATAAAATCATTAACTTTACTTTAAATAAGTTCCCTTTCATGTCAATTTTTGCAAATACTGATTAGCTACCAAAATAAATTCAATTCATGGTTGATCTGCCAAACAATACAGGTGGATCATACTTTTTCTTAATTTTTAGCAAGTAAAACAGAGTAAATGCAGCCAACACCACCTCCAGAGCAATTTCAGAGGCATTTTCTGTATCTAAGTGTTTATGAAAAAACACTTTCCGTTTACTCAGCTATTTTTCTCCTTTATGTTGTTTGCAGGTATAATTAGGTGTCACAAGTATTAGTGCAGTAAAATCTGCTGATATTCTTCACGGTATATTCATTATGAAGCATCTGGCAAGTGGTCCTTACAATTGTTGAGACCCAGTTTTAGTAACAGGATGTTCAGTGGGCTACTTTCTTGCTTTTGTGAAGTTTTCTAATTGCAAAGATCTTTACTGAATGCAAGTGGGTTGATATCTGCCATCTAGGATTATAAAATATTAAATAATGTCAATTAAAATCTTGAATATTTTCTAAGTCTTCTCAGAGAGTGGTGAATCTTTCACTGAATTCATGAAGTCACAGTTATCTACATAATATATGTTATGTTTTGGAGCACTACCATCCTTAACCAGGCAAGAGAGTTCTCTTGAAGATATTTATATGATTGACGAGCTTGGGTTCTATAGTCTGGCTTTAAGCTATAGATGGCAATTGAAGATAATATAAATTGAAAGCAGCAATAAAAAAGGAGAGTGGCACATATCCTCCACTTGAGAACTAGTCAACCCATTCAGGAGTGCCTATGCTTGAAGAACAAGTCAATGAAACACCTCCAATGTATATGTTGGTGTCATTCTCATCAGGTAAAGGAATTAAATTTAAAATTATTGATTTATTAATAAATGTATAGAGGATCAGCATGATATAGTTAATAGATTTAAATAAATGTTATCTCCTCAAAACATAGAATAAACATTAATTTCAAGTATGTATTAATGATCCACTTTGTATGCCAATAGCTTAATCAACTATAGTCATAAGACCAAGTCTCTTAGTAAAAATTTACTGCTTGGATCCCACAAATTGGGGAGGAAGAAACTCCAAACAAACAAACAAACAAACAACAACAAAAAAAGATGGTATACTGATATATGTTTGATAACCAGCTTTCCAAAAAGAAAAACAAAACAAAACAAAACAAAACAAAGAAAAACCCTAAAAACAAAAAAAAAAAAAGCAAGCAAAACAAGCAAAAATCAAAATATTTATTTTGGTGTTCAATAATTTCCATGGTATAAATACTCCTTTCAAGGCCTATTTCAAGATATCAGCAGACTATGACTAAAACCAAAGTTGGGAGGAGATATGCACTATTGAGTTGTATGAGGTAACTTAACTCACACTGGAAGACTTACAGTGAGCAAAGAACCCCAAAAATGTCTGTTATGGATAGTAGGTTACATAGTGGCTAGGTTACTGACTATCTTGACCATTGCAAACTGCTTCTCATATAAATATGTTCAATAAATAGTTGTTAAATAAATAGGTATTTCAAATGAGTTACAATAACTTCTGAGCTAGTTAAACCACAATTAGAATACTTAATTCACTCTGGATTGTACACTTTAAGGGAAATTTAGACAAAATGGAAAATATATCAGAGGATATTGATAAAAGTATTGGTGCATAGTAACAGTAGATAATAATAGAAATATCTGAAAAAATAGAACGTTTTGTTTATAGAAATTTAGAGGTTAGATGATAATCATCTTCAAATATTTAAAGTGCCATTTTGAAAGAGACATTCGACTTTTCTATATATGGCTTTAAGAAGTAGAAACAAAAAGGAAATATAGGCAGATTAGCTTACTATAAAGATCTTTTTCATTAATTTGAACCCCTCAAAGACATAATTTAAAAATATATATATAACAATTAAGGAATCGATTGTCATTAGATACAAGAAAAGGAAGAAACTATTGAAAATCTTATTCGGGAAATTCAAATGTCTAAGGGAAGGTTAGTTTGGTTACAGTTTAACTGAAAACAAAGATGTTTTTCCATTTTAAAAAACTTAGTTTTATCTGTATTCCTGTATTTAAAGTAGTAGCATATCTGGGAAGTAATTTACTTGTTGACAAGTTGTGACTTTCTAGGACAGGGTGTGGTGTGATAATTGAATAGAAATAGCATGAATCTTATGGATACATTAATCTACATTTGATGTTAGTTTATAATCTATTTATAAAATATAATCTATCTTGATATTTTTTTCCCGTGTCCGTACAATGAAGAGCTTTTTTTCTGATCACTGGTTTTTCATACAAACGACAAGTAAATCTCATGGAATTAGCTAAAATATTTACACCTTAGGGACCTCGCAGGAAACTGGCCACTTTCAATGGGCAGACAGCAACACGTCATTCAAAATGAAGCTGCTAGTCAGTGACACCTATAAATTCATTAGTGTTCATTAACCCCCAAGATGCTGGTAAGATTGTCAGGTTTTAATCAAGTAAATCTCCAGCAACTATTCTCCCACCTGTCTTTGAATTTTTCTTTGCATCTATTCTCTCAGATATTTTGGGATTTTTCCTTCACATGTTAGCCTCTCCACATATCAGCTCCAATATACCACTGAGAGAGAGTGCCATTGTTCCCAAAACACAAGGAACAACTACCAAATTCCAAGTAAAGCAAAATATATTTTTCTCATCTCTGCTTTCCATCTCTATAGCTATCCTGTGAATCCAAGTCACAGGGCTCTTGTAATGCCATCGGATTCTATGGATATATATCATGATCGTATCAATCATAATTTCGTATGCAATAGCTGGTTAAATGTTACTTCTACCTGCTCATTTTATTTCCCCATCCATTTTTGATACTGTGATGTTTCACAGTACATTTCTGGCCATGTCAACCATGAACTAAAATCCTTTTGAATGTTTTCCACTGCCCTCATAATAAAGACCAAATTTCTTCCCTGGACTTTAAAACCCTGTCTTATTTGATGCTGCCTCTGTCTCTTCAGCTTTATTTAATATCACTCCTACGAAAGCCTTCTATACTCCAACTATCATAAGTTTCTTTCAATTCTTGTATTATACTATTTCTCCTACCCCAAGGCTATCATACATACTGTTCTGTCTGCAAGAAATGAATTTTCTTGACTTCTATAGGTTGGTTCAAATGTAATTGCGTTTCAGACCATGAATTTTAAATCATTATAATTAGGCTCAAACACATCTTTATTAATCAAAATAGGAGCCATTACAGTCAATACATTTTTGCCAACGAGAAATAAGTTTGTGTATTCTTGTAGCATAAAAATCTGTGCTTCAGGATTCAATGAACACTTGGAAATCCTTTTCTGCATCCTGCTGGTTGTGGAAGGAATTTCCCCACAAAAAGTTGTCAAGATGCTTGAAGAAATGGTAGTCAGTTGGTGAGAAGTCAGGTGAATATGGAGGATGAGGCAAAACTTCATAGCCCAATTTCTTTAATTTTTGAAGCATTGGTTGTGTGAGGTGCGGTCGGGCGTTGTGAAGAATTGGGCCCTCTCTGTTGACCAGTGCCGGCTGCAGGCACTGCAGTTTTTGGTGCATCTCATTGATTTGCTGAGCATATTTCTCAGATATAATGGTTTCACCGGGATTCAGAAAGCTGCAGTGGATCAGACCGTCAGCAGACCACCAAACAGTGACCATGACCTTTTTTTGGTGCAAGTTTGACTTTGGGAAGTCCTTTGGAGATTCTTCTCAGTCCAGCCCTGAGCTGGTCATCACTGGTTGTCGTATACAACGCACTTTTCACCACACGTCACAATCAGATCAAGAAAAGGTTTGTTGTTGTTGCATAGAATAAGAGATGACAGTTCAAATGACTATATCTTTGATTTTCGGTCAGCTCACGAGGCACCCACTTATCGAGATTTTTCACCTTTCCAATTTGCTTCAAATGCCAAATGACCATAGAATGGTTGACTTTGAGTTCTTTGGCAACTTCTTGTGTAGTTTTAAGAGGATCAGCTTCGATGATTGCTCTCGGTTGTTGTCAACTTCCAACGGCCAGCCGCTACATTCCAAATCTTCAAGGCTCTCGTCTCCATTGCAAAACTTCTTCAATCACCACTGCACTGTACGTTCATTAGCAGTTCCTGGGCCAAATGCGTTGTTGATGTTGCGAGTTTTCTCCGCTCCTTTACGACCCATTTTGAACTCGAAAAAAAAGAAAATCACTTGAATTTGCTTTTAGTCTAACATCATTTCCATAGTCTAAAATAAATATAAAATAAACAGCAACTAATAAGTCATTAGCCAAAAAAAAATAATAAAATGAGAAATGCACATTAAAATGATGTATAACACAACCACATTTATTTAAGAATGTATTTCAATATCAAACGGCAAATTTCAACAATGCAAAAACCGCAATTACTTTTGCACCGACTTAATACCTCTCTTCTGCTGAAGCTAACATACTGGTATTCGTGCTTCAGGTCTCAGCTTTCTCTATCCCTCTTTCCCCAGACTATAATTCCTTTGGCTTCAGTATTCTTCATTTTTACTCTGTAGAATTTAGTGCACTTGTCATTTTTTGTTCAATGAAAGTTTTTCCTCTAAGGTCTACCTTAACTCAAAACATCGTATAAAATTTATACTGTTTCAATCAGTCTAGATAAACAAACAACTAATTTTATATTTATATATACATATCTAAAATTTAGCATGTTAATTTTTTCTCTTAAAAGTATATGAGAATTATTCTATTAAAGCATACACAAAATAATTAGATCTGTGCTATATGCTGTGATAGGCTGAGGGAGAGGCAAAGGAAGAGAAGAAGCAAGGGATGGGAGAAGGAAGGAGAGAGATTTGCAATTTTTAATTTTCAGGAAAACAAGAAGAGTAAAAATAAATTTTTTGGATGCCAGAGAACTGCTGTGTTCATGCTGAAGTGTGATGTTTACTTGTTAGAACAGTTTAAATCAGACTCACAGCAATGATGGTTAAACATATTTTCTTACAACTGCCTCCTGGCTGAAATTCACATATAAAATAATACATTATTTTCCCTTAGTGAATTCTTTTGAAGTCAACAAAACTTGGACAATTTAATGCATGATAGTCAATACATATTGATCCAAAATGCACATCTCCTCAGAAAATAATGAAGTGAAGAAATAAAGCAATAACAGATGACTAAAAACCAAGGAAATTTTTCACCTGAAATATTGAAAAAGGAAGGAAAAATATTTTTATTTGCTAAAATTAACCAGCGTTATTAATTCTCAAATGTCCTTTGAAAATTGAAAATACTGGCCAATCATCCTAAGAGAAAAATGCTTGTGGATTTTGTATCTATATTAAAAGTTTGACATCAAATATATGGTATGTATCCACAAGCATTTTTCTTGGTACATTTCACCTTAACTAATTAGTAGACCTTTTAAAAATCCCAGATATGCTCCTAGAGAATAGATTAATTTTAGTCTTACATTTTCAAAAAGAATATTAAAAACTCAGTCTTTAGCATCTAGAAATTTTAAATTTAAAAACAACCTTATGTATAACTACCTATTACATTTTTGCTCTTCTTTCTGTCTTATTTTTAAAAAATACTCATGAGCTAATTGAAAGCCAAAATAGAGGGGAAATGAAAGATGGAGAATGAGACATTTTGTAATGAATGAGTGATATTATTCAAATATACCAGATTATGATATATCTATTTTAGCATGAGAATTTTCATGGCAAAGGACTGTACCATTGAATTCATAGTAGGATCTCTTGATATCTGAGACAAAGTGGTAAAGAGAGAGATAGAAGTAAGAACAAGTGCCAAGAGCTCTCTACATTATATTCTAAACTTGAAATTGTAAGAATTTTACAAGGAAAATAAGTGATCTTGGAACTCTAGTGCTAAATCATGTTGAAGTAGAGTGTTACTGACATACAAGCAAGCAACCTCAGTATAAAATCTCCATACAGCAAAACTCATAAATACTATCATGACCCAATGACAGTATTTAAGTCAAAAATAGTTATATTAGTGATTAAAATAATTTGATCACCATTTTATTAATTTTTAAGATTGCCATCCAAATTTAAACACAATGGACTAAAATTCCTCAGATTCTTGAGTTTCACCACGCCATTTTCTTGGAGATACTAAAGTAGTCTAGGTTTTAGAAACACCCCATTATATTTTCAATGCATAACTTAGTAATAAAAGAAACAACAGGCCATCCTTAAGAATCTAACTGCATTTCCAGATTAACCACATTCACAAAAATATAGATAAGCATTACTGTATTATTATCTCGGGCTATTATAACACAATGCCATAGACTAGGTTGCTTAAACAACAGAAACATATTTCTCAAGGTTCTGAATGTTGGAAGTCCAAGATCAAGATGCAGGCTGCATTGGTTGTTGGTAAGGACACTCTTCCTAACTTGTAGACAGCTAACTTCTCACTGTATCCTCACATGGTAAAGAGAAGGACCCGGGGTATTCCTACTTCTTATAAGGGCACTAATCCCATCATGGGGGCCCCAGTCTCCTGATGTCATGTAAACTTAATTACCTCTTTAAGGTCCCACCTCCTAAAACCATCCCATTGAGGATTAGAACTTCAACATGGTGAATTTTTAAGGGGACAGAAGCATTCAGTTCATAGCACTTCCCTTTCCGATCTTCTCATTAACCCCACCATTAAGAATATCACTAATGACCTAAATCTTGGGTAGATTCACATGTTATCTACTTCATATACATCCTATACTTCGGCTGTAGTCACCATATCTTTTATTTCTTTATTTATTTTATTTATATGCCCACCAGTCCTCTGCTTCTGAATCTGATAAGAAACATCTGCGTGGGGAGGTTGATCTTGCCTCAGTGTGTCATACTTTATACACGGTATGATCAAAAAATATGGTGAATGCACTGCTGAGTGCCATCCAACGAACAGAGAGGCAGGAATCTTCAATACAGGAAACGATGCATTGAACCTTAGTAACAGTGTGTGACAAATTTCAGCTTGTTCAGTGCAGTCAGTTGGGGGTGAGCCATGGTTAAGAGAAGGTGTGTTTTAAAGTTTGCTGTGAACCATCCTCCATCATGACAAGGATCTGTGTCACACATTGCTTCTGGTATATGGCAATTTCTGTCAAACAAAAACATTATTCACCAGATCTGGCACTGTGTGATTTCTGGCTCTTCCCCAAAGTCAAAATGACCATGAAAGATAAACGTTGTGAATCAATTCAAGACATTGAGGCAGCCACAACAGTGCAACTAAAGACATTCATGAAAGAGGACTTCCAGAACTGCTTCAGAAAGTGACAAGAACAATGGGATGAGTGTGTTAGAAGTGAGAAAGAGTATTTTGAGGGGGATTTATGCAATGTGTCTTTTACTATAATCGATTTATTTTAATTTAAACATTCACCATATTTTTTAATCAGACCTCGTATAATCTGACTCCTATGAATGAACATGCTTAAAATTTCACAAGCTTTACAGAGCTTTCAGGAAGAAAAAAAAAATCAGTTTAAGTTAATTTTTCCAATTTTTCTTACTTTAATTTTCCCAAAGATACTTGGTGCTTATGAGAATTGTTTATGTTTTATCAGAAGGGTACCTGGTGAGGGAAGAGTGATGAGGTAAGAATAGAATAAAATTTAAAAAAAAACAAACACTTTTTTTGAAATTTTTTTCCAATATAATTAGAACTAATTGGAAGAGAGCCCAGTGAAAACGTATGTCTATAAGAATCAAGAAATGAGATTACTAAGTTAAAATTTAGTTAGAAAAATGAGATGGAAAATGAAGGTCTTCAGGTAGTATTTAAAACCCTTAGCACTATGGCTGCATTTGAGATGCAATGTATGAAGATATATTTTCGGTAATACCCATCAATATGTTGCAAAATATTCTCCCCATTATACTTGTCTTAAAGGATCTCATCTTTCCATGTGCAAACAGTTGTTTCTAATATAATTTAATTGGCTTTAAGTATGAAAAGTACATATAAATCAATGTTACTCAGGGTAGAAGTAACAATGATAATAAATTATCTATCCATATTTAAAGATAGCATTCAAGCCAGGTAATTACTTGAAATATTCCTGGAAATAAAGCATAATCAATGAAAAAAAATCCTATAAATTCTAATACTGAAGTAGAGGTTTTATGTCTAATTTTAGGGTGTTTTTTTTTTTTTTTTTGAGTACTCTTTACTGAAGGAATATTCACCATATTTATAATGAAATAATGCAATGTTAGGATAATTATAAGAGAAAATCAAAAATTTTTATTTGTAATTCATGAAATAAATTATACTATGTCCTAATAAATTGCTTATAAAATATTTATGACAGTCCAATAATACAAAGAGCAATTTTGAAGGAAATTGTTAGTAATAATTGGTACCTAAGCATAGCATCATAGTTCACTGATACAGAAAATTCTTAGAAAGATAATTAGATAGAACCACACATCTGGATCACTCAATTTACCGTCATCCGCTTGTTTAGAAAGTTTCCTGTCACAAATACCTGTGAAGTAAGCCAACCAATTTATTATTTTAGACATCAAAGTATAGTTCACATCTTTTCATGAAGCCTCAAAGTACAGGCCACGGATTAAAAAAATCTCAAAAATACAATTATTAAGCACTTTTGACCCATCAGAAAGCACATGTGTATCTGCATTTCGAAAGGGCATTGGAGTATTCCTAATAGGCCAAATCATAAATTTTCTATAAAATTATAAACAAAAACAACACAAAATAGAAAATTAAATAAGGGCGCTTTCAAATAAACAGTAAACAAAAGTTAAATGATAAAAGGTACTTTTTGTTTTAGAAAAAAGATATATACGTATAAGTGTATAAAATTTAATGTCTAGCAATAATTTTAAAAGTATCTGGCCTCATCTGTGTCCATATTCACTTGCCCTAATCTTCTTTTTAATCATTTTTTAATTCCCACATTAGTAGTAATGGTTTAAATATCTGTTCTAAAATATAATAATTTTTTAACAGTAATTATAAAATAGTTTTATAATAATAGTTTTTTCAATCATGTAAATTCAATTATATATTATGTTCTCCCTTTTTTGATTACTATAGTTCAGAACCTAAGAAATTTAATATTTGTCATTTAACAACAATGAAGACTGTGGCACTGACAGAAAGCACAAGACTGCTATCAGGTAAAGGTAAATTTAGGTTGAGTGAGAAGAGATGAGCTAAATAATGAGAATAGTATTGAAAAGAAGGAACACAATTTTTATGCTGATCAACTCTCAGGATGTTCCAACATTGAAGGTGTACCATAAGCTAAACTGACCACTAAATGTTAAAGTGGTTAGAATTCAAGTAGAAGCAACAGCATATCTTTACTCAAATGCCTAGCTTGCATGGGATCTGTAAGCAGCTTTCAGCAGGGTCTCTATTACTGCCAAATCATTCTGAGTCCACTTTACCTTCACTTTAGCTTTCCCTGAAAGCAGAACATGGATTAAAGTAAAACCAGCCAATCTCTTGTTCAGAATTAATTCCAAGGTAAACTCATATTTTGGGGGAAGTAAAAGCTTTCTCTCCCTCTGTCTCTCTCAAACACGCACTCACACACACACACAAACACAGAGTCAAGGGCCTCCTAGTCTGGGGTATTTATAGTAATATGTTAAGTAATTAGCAATATTTATGTGTAGATGGAGACGAAATCCCTATAGCAGCACATGGTAAGAAAAATGGAACAGGTCATGAAGAAAGATGAGATTCATTTTTTGAATGTAAAATATAATTTTACCAAAAAAATGGGGGTTTGGTCAAGATGGCAGAGTAGGCAAACATTGTGCTTGCCTCCTCTCACAACCTCTTCAAAATTATAGCTAAACTACACAATAATTATCATGAGAATTGCCTGAAGTCAAGCTGAACAGAAGTCATAAAACTAAGGACATACAAAAGAAGTAGCCTCAATACTGGTAAGAGGGGTGGAGACACAGAATGAGCTGGTACCACACCTGTGTGTGTTAATTAAGTCAAGAGGGTCTTGTTCCTTTGTTGTTTTCAGTTTTATATCCCACATATGAGTGAAATCATATGGTTTCTACTTTTTCTGTCTGACTTATTTTGCTTAGCATAATAATTTCAAGATCCCTTCATGTTGTGACAAATGGCATTATTTCATCTTTTCTTATGGCAGAATAGTATTCCATTGTGTATATATACCACATCTTCTTTATCCAATCATTTTTCGAAGGACAATTTAGTTGCAAGACACACAAATAAAGAAACAAAAATTCATAGACATAGACAATACCAGAGGGTAATGGGTGAGGGTGGTAGTAGATGAGGGTAAAAGGGATCAGATATGTGATGATGGAAGAAGAACTGATTCTGCATGGTGAACAACATAACTTGATATATAGATGATGTATTGCAGAATTGTACACCTGAATGAAACCTATGTAACTTCAAGAACAATTGTCACTCCAATAAACTTTAATTTAGAGAAAAAAATCAGAGGGTTATCTCATCTGTGGAGGTCTCCCTGCAGGAAAAACGGGACCCAATCCCATGCAAGTCCCCTCAGCCTAGGGTTCCCGTGTCTGGGAGAGAAGTCCCCACAACTTCTGCCTGTGAAAACCAGCAGAGATGTGAATGAGTGAGACAGAGGGTAGCAGGAGTCCTAGGCACTCTTCTTAAAGGGCACCTGTATGGATTTATGCACTGATGGCCTCTCTTACTCTGAGCTCCAGCACCGGGGCAGCAACTCAAAAGCTGCCAGGGACATCTGGGAAGGAATTGAATTTTCTGGCTTTAGGGCGAGGGCTGGAGGGGCAACCCTTCTCCCAGAAAGAAGTGCTGGCAGAATCCACTATTCCTTTGTTGAGCCCTCCCTCCTCCCAGTGTGCAGATGTAGGTGGCTGCCATATCTGAGTTTCCATCAACCTGGTTAACACCATTCACCCCACCCTGGTTGTTCCCTGTGACCCCACACCACCCATCTAGCAGTACCACACAAACCACTTTCAGTTGTTTTTCCATACAAACAGCCTCTCCTGGCTCATGCAGCAGACTTTCCTAAAATCTCTCAAAGGTTCACAAAACCCAAACAAGCAGTCTCTGGATTCAGCATGTTCCATATCTCTTGCTGAGCATCTCCAAGCCCATCTCTAGTGGCAGCTGGCCTCAGTTCATAGCATGACCCTCAAGGCACTTCCAAGCCTAGTGCAGGTGGCTGCCATTGCGGATTGCTTTGTGGCTCATGACAGGTAGCTCTGGGTAGGGCACAGGCTGTGGCTGAACTTTGCCTGTGTCAGGGCCCCTCCCAGGAAGCTAAGGGTGCAGCACACATGGTGTCCAGCTTTGGACCAAGCCAGAGATCCACCCAGCTGCCACCACAAGTGACACCCCCAAAAGACAGACGCGGCAGGCAGCAGAAGCTTGCTAAAATGAATTCTGCTCCATACAGTCAGCCCCTGCAAATACAGAGGGTGCCAAAAAAATGTATACACATTTTGAGAAAGGAAAAAAATGTATTAAAATTGTAATACAATGAATGACACTAGCATTCATTTGATTTATGCCATCTTTTGAGAGAATGTCATACTTCACTTTGCTACCTTATTTGATTCAACTTCAAAAAGTGATACATAGATAACATCTCTTAAAATGTGTATTTTTTTTTTTTTTTATGGCACACCTGGCAGTTCCTCCACTGTAGACATGGCCAGCCCTCACAACCAGTCGGACTAAGAGTCAATTGCTCTCACTGATGGGCAAAGAGCAACAAAGGCTCAACAATAACAGGAGGGTACACACAAATCACACAGGGAACATACCTGCAGCACCTAGCTTAGGTGAACAGGGAGACCATGCCACTGGCTCCCACAGGAAACCTACTACATAAGATGAGTCTACTAAGACCAGGAACAAAACAGCTCTGCATAATACATAGAAACAAACACAGGCAGTCAAAATGGGGAGATAAAGAAACATGCCTCAAATGAAAGAACAGAACAAAGCTCCAGAAAAATAACTTAAAAATGGAAACAAACCATCTACCAGATGCGGAGTTCAAAACAGTGGTTATAGGGATGCTCAATGATGTCAATGAGAACTTCAACAAAGAGATAGGAAACATAAAAGTAAAGATGGAAAAACATAAATAGCATCAGTCAGAAATGAAGAATATAATAACTAAAATAAAGAAGATAGCAGAGGGAATTAAGAATAGATTAAAGCACAGTATTGAATCAATGATTTGGAAGATAAGGTAATAGAAAACACTTAATCATAACAGGAAAAAAAAAAAACAAAGGATAGTTTAAGGGACCTCTGGAACGACATCAAGCATACCAACATTTGCGTCATAGGGATACCAGAAGGACAAGAGAGAGAGAAAGAAATTGAAAACCTATTTGAATAAATAATGACAGAAAACTTCCCTAACCTTGTGAAAGAAATAGACATACAAGGCCAGAAAAATGCAGAGAGTCCCAAACAAGATTAACCCAAAGAGGCCCACACCAAGACACATCATAATAAAAACAAAAAGGTTAAAGAAAATTTTAAAAGCAACAAGAAAAAAACAGTTAGTTACCTACAACAGAACTCCTATAAGACTCAGCTGATTTCTCAACAGAAATTTTGCAGGCCAGAAGGGATTGGCACAAAATAGTCAAAGTAATGAAAGGTAAACACCTACAGTCAAAATTACTCTACCCAGCAAAGCTGTCATTTAGAATTGAAAAACAGATAAAGAGCTTCCCAGGCAAGCAAAATCTAAGGGAGTTCATCACCACCAAACCAGTATTACAAGAAATATAAAGGGACTTGTTTAAAATGAAGAAGAAGTAGAAGAAGAAGAAGAAGAAGAAGGAGGAGGAGGAGGAGGAGGAGGAGGAGGAGGAGGAGGAGGAGGAGGAGGAGGAAAAGGAGAAGGAGGAGGAGGAAGAGGAGGAAGAGGAGAAAAAATGAATAATAAAATGGCAATAACTATATATCTACCAATAATGTCTTTCAATGTAAGTGTATTAAATGCTCCAATCAAAAGAGATAGGGTGGCTGAATGGATAAGAAACAAGACCCTTATATACGCCGCCTAGAAGGGACTCACTTCATACTGAAAGACACACACAGACTGAAAGTAAAGGGATGGAAAAAGATATTTTATGAAAATGGAAACAAATAAACAGAAAATCTGGAGTACCAATACTTATTTATACCAAACAAAATCGACTTTAAAACAAATTTTATAAGAGGCGACAAAGAAGGACCTAGTAATCCCACTTCTGGGTATTTATCCAAACAAACCCAAAATTCCATTTTGAGGGGACATGCTCATCCATATGTTTATTGCAGCATTATTTACCATAGCGAAGATATGGAGGGCACCTGGGTGTTCCTGAATGGATGAGTGGATAAAGAAAGGTAGCACATATATATCATAGAATATTACTCAGCCATAAAAAAGAAAGAAAATCTGCCAAAGGCAACAGAACGGATGGACCTAGAGGGTATTGGGCTGAGTGTAGTAAGTCAGACAGAGAAATACATATGCAATGTGATTTAATTTACATATGGAATCTAAATAACAAAATAAACCAACAAAACAGGAACAAACTCATACATACAGAGAATATTTGATCGTTGCCAGATGAGAGTAGGGTTGGGGAGTGGGTTAAAAAAGGAAAGGGATAAAGAAATAAAAATTTGTACCAAAAGTTACAAAATAGTCATGAGAATGCAAAGTATAGCTTAAGGAATGTAGTCAATAATATTGTAATAACTATGCTTGGTGTCAGGTGAGCACTAGATTTATCGGGGTGATCACTTCGTAAGTTATATAAATGTTTAATCACAATTGTATACCTGAAACTAATATAATATAGTATATCCACTGTGATTGAAAACTAAAAAACATTAGGGAAAAAAAATAAAAAGAAAATGGGGCCTTATGGTTAAATGAGATCTTAGACGTTATTTGGTTTTGCTTTATTATTTTATGGAAATGAGCCCACGCATTAGGAAGGTTATGTGACCTATCCAACATCACAGAGGCACCGAGAATTATTTTTATTTCTGAAAAATCTAAATATGTAACTCAATGAAAAAGAGTCTTATTTTCAAAAATTATTTTGCAGTTTTATCTGACCTATATAATTAATACTATGAAAGAGATTTTGCGAAATATATTTTTTTATTATGAAAGAGTGTGTCCATAATGGAAATAAGAGTGTTTTTTCTTAAATTATATTGTTTGGAAAACAAAACGAATTTTATTTTCAGGCAGGTAGAATTAATTCCTAAAGAAATATTCTATTTAAAAAGTAATATATAGATATTATTTAAAAAAATAAACATGGTCTGAGTAAGAAATTAATAACAGTATTCCTTATGAGTTTATTTTTCAATACAATCTTTTCAAATTCAACATAGATTACATAAAAACTGATTACTTAAAATATTGGTAAATACAGTTATTGTATCTCTAAAAAAGGCAAATTGCTACTATATACATGAAGCTAAATGATACTGTAGGGTTTTCTAAATTTGTTAATTTTTAAAATATTTTTGTTTCAGTACATTTTAATGGAATTTTTAGTGGAAACAACGTATCAAAAACTAAATTGTGGTAAGTTTTTTTTTGTTTGTTTGTTTGTTTTTAATAATGCTGGGGGTGCAAAAAAAGTACACATTTTAAGAGGTGTTACCTATCTATTACTTGTCGAAGTTGAATTGAATTAAGGTAGTAATGTGTAGTATGACATTCGCTCAAAAGATGTCGTTAATCAAATGCATGCTAGTGTCACTCATAGTATTACAATTTTAATACAGTATTTTCCTTCCTTAAAATGTGTATACATTTTTTTGTACCCTCTGTATATTGTATACTTTACCAGAACTTTACCATTCTTATTGGTTGCAAAGTGTGTTGCCTTGTACTAATGTTGATGGAATTCTAAGTTTAATTGATCATTATTCTGATTTCTTACTCTGAGGATTATTTTTTTGACTTTCATGGTATTGGCAATTACATCCTAAGTAAGATAAGGTGCAAGGGTAATGGTCTTCTTGTTGCTGTTGGCAATTTTTATATTTGCCACCATTTAACAAAACTCTTATTTGATGCTGTGCCAGTAATCATTTTTCTTAGATGCAGTCATATAATCATGTGGTATAGGACTAATGTTGTCTAAATTGTAATTGATATAGAGTGTTGAGTCCTAAAGGATAAGAAAAAAATATAAAAAATTCAGTTCTGCAGACAACTGAACCAATAAAAGGAAAAATAAAGATATTCATCCCTAAGTATCACAACTGGTCAGATAAAAACAAAAAGGATAAAGAAAAAATAAACTCATGAATTCTCAGAGAAGGTGGAGATATGAACCAATGGATAAGTCACCTAAATTGAGGTTACAGATAGACCCTCAGACTGGATTTAGAGAAGATGTTTTGTAATATTAGAATAATTTGAGAAGAAAGGAAAGATGAAAATTTTAAAGAATGCAAGAATCAAAGTCAAAAAATGAGAATGTATATGTGTGCAAGTGAATACATGTGTATATAAATATTTGTAAATCTATCTCCAATTTTTTCAGCCATTTTAATAAGCTCCCTCAAAATTTATTGAGACCCAATCTCTTAGTGAAATAGATCAGAATTTGATGGTACAGGTAGCAGTGACTTTCCTCAAAGTAATTATATTAAGTGCTTTATCAAAGTTAAAAGTTGGAACATAGTTTCATATTTTTTTACAAGGTGAATTGGTTACTTCTCTTCTGATGATTGGTTCTCCCTTCCATTTCCCACCTGCTAGTGGTAGTGCTTTAAAGGAGGGGAAGTATAGGCTATCGTCACAGTCTCAGAGTCCCTGAACCACACAAGGCTCTGTCTTCTATTCTCAGGAAGGTCTGTAACACCTGATACTAAAAATGCTCATTGCTTCCATCATATCAGAGCTCCACACACCACCAACCACAACAAATGTCCTATTTGAGTTACTCCTCTCAGATACATGTTTGGAGAAATAAATCTGAATGACAAATTCATATTATGGACAAAATCAATCACTTTTATCTTTTTTTAAATTTGATGGGAGAGGATTTTAGCAAAGAAAATTTCTGGTCTTTTGAATCCATATCAAGCTGTTTCTTTACTATCCTTAAGTCTGGCTTCCAAAAGATTCTTAAATGATAGGTCCTGGAAAACAGTGTGCTCCATACAATTTTAATAATTCAGTTAAAGTCCAGTATTAGCTTAGTCCAAGATTTACATACATGCTAGGTTAGAACTATAGATCTCCATAATATGTATAGCAGTAAAGAAAAAAAATCTCTGAGTGTTACCTGCGTGTCACTATGAAAAACGTCATTAAACAAAAATTTTTGAGACACTAGATCTCCAAAAGATTAGATGAAAAGAGATTGTTTAAAAAAGTGAAATGATGTTTTCTTTGCAGTCTTGCAAGATTCCCTTGTGAAATTCATTTTTTTTACAGACAGCACAAAAAAAAACAAATAAAAAAAAAGCATATTTCTATTTTTGAGTCAAGACTATGTGTTAGCTAGTTCATGTTACCTGTCAAACTACAAACCTTTCCAATTGTGATCCAAACCTTCACCTAGAATTTCTATCAAGAAATCATCTAAACAGTCTTTATTTGTAATAGGCTTTCAGGACCTGAGCTCAAACTCAATTACAAATACTTCTGCCATGAGAATCAAGTCCATTGCTGGTATTCAGGAAACCCCTTCCTTGGCATCTCCGCCCCCATTTTCTAATTTCTTGAATTTATTTGCCTTTCTTTTGATCAATGAATTAATTCAGATTTGGTAACACAGTAAACCGTCCACAAACAGAATCATCTCTTTACATTTCAACCACAGTTTCAATTACATGTGTGGCAACATTCAGAACTATTTTATGAAGGGATCTAGAAAATATTTTATTTTTTGTTTATAAAGAGTCTTAGAACACTCACTTGAACTATACAAAGGCAAAGGCTTCTTGATTTCATAGTGCTTTTTAATGACTGCAGTTACTCGTCTGTAGTTATTCTGTTTTCCTCAGAAATACATACATGTCTAGCATTGTGCTCAGACCTATTCCAGATGATTAAAACTACAAATCAATGGCAATCCTGCTATAGCATATTTCCATTTGACCCAATTCCCTTTTCAAGATGTGGGAAATTCCAATCCTTTCACTAAGAAGGAGGCCTGATACCATCTGAATTCATGTAGAACTAAACCAAGTGCAGTAATCAATTCTGGTCATTAGAGAGCTAATTGAGATGGATCAATTGATAATAGCACTTCTAAGAAAATACAAACCTTGACCAAAGAGAGTATTTTGTGAGGTCACTTTTTCACTCATTGAGGCAATATAGTCTCCTTGTGAAAGGATAGTACAAAACTCATGGGGAATAAAAGCCAAAAGCTACCCAGGTCTACATAGAAGAATTTGTAGATTAGAAAACCCTCACGTAGAAAATACTATCTTACTTAATCTGGCTTGTAGTATGGGAAATGATAACCATTATATTGAAAGACGTAAAGAAAGAAAATAATCGTTAAGAATTATTTCATTTAATCCTTTAAACAGACCATAAACTATATATTTTTACCTCTATTGTATAACTAAGAAATAAAAGTCTAAAAAGATGTAATACAATTTGTATGAAGTTATAGAATGAGTTAGGGTAGAGATTTGAATCCACATTTATCTAGTCTCAGAGTAAATTCTTTCCTATCTGTAACAATGCAATAGCCTCATATAATTAATCACATTATTTGGATAACAATTTCCTCAGTGTATAATCTGGAAAGACTGAACATTACTAAAAAATTTGAATCTATAATGCACAGATCCTGGTGAATAGATGAGAATCATGTAAATAGTACACACATTCATTGTTTAAACTCTTATAAAATAAACTTACATGAAAAACCCATTAGTCAATCAACTCAATTTCTGAACTCCTGTATGCCCAACATTTTCTTTGAACTCTAAAAGAAACACAGGAATATAAATCTGATTAATCTTCTTTAGTAGGTAACAATCTACACCCATGAGACACTTAGATATAAAAAATAAAGAGCAAAATGGCATTAGCGATAAGTATAATAAAAGGTTAATATTCATTTGAAGAATATTTTACATTATATTACATAATATTATGAAAATGTTAAGTATAATCATCATATTACATGAAATAAAAATACTATTAATACACAAATTAAAGAATGATAATGCAAAAATTCATTCTTACTCAAAACATAGTTTGAAAATTACGTTCATGGTAATATCCAATTTTAGAAAAAAATTCACTTTGGTTTATATATCTAGTAAGACAATTACATGTCAACTATTTTGGTTCTGAATCTAATACCATTCTTTCACTTTTCTGATTGTTTCTTAATTTAGACAAGAAATAAATTATGCACATTTTTAAAAAGGAAAATAAAAATATGTTGGACAAATCTTCTTAAAAAGCATTCTTTAGGTTTTTTAATAAAATATATTTAAAACAGTTTAGGCTTTCCATCATAGCAGACAGACAAAGCAAAGTACATGGGTTAGTAAATGTCATGAACAGCATTCATGAATGCATGAATTCAGCAAAACCAAATGCATAATAAATAGCTCCTGCCAAAATGCAAAAGACATTCTTTTTAATAAATATAATTTTTCAGTAGTAAATATTGAGAACATCCATTCCCTGTCTTCCATTCCAGGTTGTCAATCATACATGAGCTTTTCGCTTTATATCCAAAGTTCCCAGAATATAGACTTTAAATCCTTCTCAGGCTCAAATTCTTTAAAATAGTTTTCCAGAGGCAGGGGAGAGAGTAGGAGAAGCTGTGAGAATTATGGGAGGATAGAGAAAAGCTAAAAGATATTAAGTAGAGGCTAAAAGTTATAAGCGATAGTTCCTAGAGATTTGGGCAAAGGAGTAGACAACTCGACCTAGTATAAGCACAAAAACATTCAAAAGGAAACTCAAAACACTCATTCCCTTCACTATGCAAAAATAATATATTTTCACATTGTATGATTTGTATGTAGCCTAAATAATTAGTGCTAAAATGATGACACATTCCTGTATAACTGATACAAAACGTGATACTGAAAAACGCCTAAGAAAAAGGGATGGGAAAGGAATGAGTAAATTAGTTGAAATTTAGGGACATTCTTACATTTTCACTATTGTGATCTTAAGACTTGCTATTTTATTTCCTTTGGGAGAATTTGAATATTAAAGTAAGCTAGAAAACTTTTCTTAGCCTTGTCAATGAATAACAGGGAGTCACTTCAAATCCTCTTTTCAATAGGCAGAATACAGGTAGGTAAATTAGCTCAGCAGCTATCTATTTAAAGAAAAAACTTTCATAGGCTAACTTGATGGTTGATCTAAAAATCCATCATTTGTTTCAAGCCTTGTCTATGGCTTCAAAAGGAACTTGTAATTTATTCAATACAAAGAAGTAGGTGTTAGAAAAATTAGCTAAATAAAATTAGAGACAAATGTAGTCACACAGTTTTATGAGTTCCCATGGAGATTTTTATGTGTCTCTATTTAACACACTGTGATGATCAGGCCTTAAAATCAGAAAGAGAAACAAGAAAGAAAAAAGTCAGCAATCTTTACCCCCTATGAAAAAAGTCTCCACATTTTAATCCCAGACACTATGCAAGACACTATGATAATATATCTTCATTTTCCCAGAACATGCAAAACATAACTTACTCTCTAATGGTTTTTCTAGAAGTGGATGATCAGAAACCACAATGCGTCATTTAATAAATTCAATAAAATTAGCATTTGCTTTTAAGATCTTGATAATTGGTATAATATTTAACAAGTTTCTGTTATTCCTCAAAGTCATTTCATTCTAAATATTCTTTGTAGTATATTTATAATAATATTTTCATTACATTCTAAAATGGAAATATTATAAAATATGTATTGTTCATTAATATTCTAAGTGAAAATAAATTGACCCTAATTACATGTGGACCAGATGATATTTCTCTCCATGTTCTATTCCTACAGTTAATATTATGTCCTATATATTATATTTCCAATCTTAGAGTATGAACAGAAAATACAAACATTTCTTCTTGAAATTTAATGTCAGCCTAATTCTTAATCATGAATAACATGTTGTAGGGTGCAAGTTGTTATCTCAAACACTAATAGAAAATTGAGAACCATATGACTTCACTGATAACGTGGGACATAAAACTGAAAGCAAAAAGGAACAAGACAAACAAACAAATAAACAAAAATTCATAGACTCAGACAATAGTTTAGTAGGTACAAAAGGGTAAGGGGGTAAGGGGGTGGTAGATGAGGGTAAAGGGAAGCAGATATATGGTGATGGAAGGAGAACTGACTCTGAGTGGTGTACACATAGTATGACATATAGATGACATATTACAGAATTGTACACATGAAACCTATGTAATTTCGCTAACCATTGTCACCACAATAAATTTTAATTAAAAAATATATATTAGTCTAAAAAAGAAAAAAAGAGAAAATCAATATCTAAACCTCAACCAAAGTTACTGAAAATATCATACTCTTTTATTTAGCAATCTGCTTTCTCAGAGAAGCATTATAAGAAATTACTCATTTATATAAAAGAACTTGTTTTAATCCTGTAAATAATTCAATATTTACTATCATATTTACATAAATAATATTTACTATCAATTAATTTACTGTTGTCAATAACGTAAATATTTTAAATAATCTAAATATTCAATATAGAATTATGATTAAGAGCAAAAATTAGGGATTAACTAAATATGCAATCAGTTGAAAACGGCTCAGTAAATTAGAAAATAGTCACCGGAGAGAAATTTAGGCATATAAAGTCTTTGTTTAAAAATAATATGCATTATGTTTAATATCACTAAATAACGATAACAATATGTGCATGGGGCAAATAGTAACAAAAATATGAAAAGAGTAATTTTGTAAGAATAGTGCTAATCTGCATGCAGATATATATTTGTTATTATACGGTTTTGACAATGAAAACTGATGAAACTGTAATACTATTGTAAGAAGTGAAAATAATTGTTATCATGTTTTATATTATATAAATAACTCATAATCTATATGCCAAATAACAAATATACAATTATTGATTCACTTTGGAGTTAAGTAAGTCTTTGTCAGGCCAGAACACAATTATTTTACTCCATTATTTTTCTCATTGGGAGATAAATCATCATTTACTTAAAAGTTACATGGGCAGTAAACTTCCACCTTCCATTCTGGATTTTGTAACTCCAGTTTCATAAATTCCAATTTTTATATTACATAAATAATGCTAGAAAGAAACATGCACTGCGTGTCTTGTAAATGGTCAACTGTTCCGTTCCTGCAGCTTTTCTATATATGAAAGATAGCAAGTTATGTAATTACAGAAGTGGCATTTATGACCGCAGGCTTTCAGTATTATGTAATCATAGAATGCAGTGTGATATATTAAATGTAAGGTTAGAAAGAACAAACAGCTGTACTTAAAGTCAACAAGAGGCTATCAACCTAGAAAAAAGAACAGTAACTATGGCATGAATTATGACGCATCAGACGATGTGAGTAGGCTCTATCAACCACAACCATTGTGAAAATACCATTAAAGGATTCATTTTAAAATGGTAATATTTATCAACTATAGACAGATCTATATGATGTTCATCAGATTTGGAACAGTGTTGCTGGAATTTCATTAACTGTTGTGAAACAGCACTGAACCACAAAGGCTTTTGTTACTTCTCTCTCCACGCCTTTTTTTATTTTATATTTGACTTTGATATTTTGTCATGAATGCTGAATATAATAAAGAACATTGAGTTTTAAGTCTGATTTGTCTCCTACATGTGAACTTGGCCATGGCATTTGACCTATCAAGATCTCAATTTTCTCATCCTGGAAACAAAGAAATTAAAGAAAGATATTCTTTAGAAATTAAAGAAAGGATAGCATCCTTTAATAGATAATGTTTTAACTAGCATACGTCTTGTTTTTCATATCTTGTAGCATTTCCTGAACTTTTTTGTTACTATTGTTGCTGTTTGAGACTTTATGCATTTATGTTTGTTTCCACTTTCTTTAGCAACTATCCTAAACATAGAAATGAGTAATGAGAGAAATATCAGAAAAGTGTGTTTATGTGATACATGGGATCTCTAAGGTGAGGTTAGAAGAAATGTAGAAGGGCTAAAATCAAATGATAAGTCAATCAGAATTTATGAATTTTTACACGATAGGAACTGAAGTTCCCAGGCTTTTCCAGTCACATGTCAAAGCAGAACAAAGTCAAAGGAAATAAAGTCTAATATTTTGGAAAATAAACAATATTTGACTACCACATACCACACTTACCACCATTGTCCACCCTATGTAATGAATACAGACCATCGAGATTAGAGATAGTCATTCTTCACCTGTATCAAATGGAGATAACCTAACTAAAGGATCTTTTTTGGAAGAGAAAAAGTACTCCTAATTTGGATAATACTAAGAATATCTCCCACCTCTGCTCCCAACACCTTTTGGTTGGAAAGGATTAGTTCCCTGAAAAAAACTGGAATTAGTATGTCTTCTGGAATTCCTCTGAGAACAGGAAGTCTCCACCTAGGATTAGGACTAGCTAAGAACCTGTGATGAATAGAGAGAAAAATGGCCCCTCACAAAGGATGTCAATAGACTAAAGCTTCATAACCTGTGCATACCTTAGGTTACAAGGCAAGAAAGAATTAGGACTCAATTAGGTTTCAGATGGCTGCTAATCGGATAACTTTAAATAGATTACTGTGGATTAACCTGGTGGATCCAATGTAATCACACGGGTTTTTTAAATGTGACAGTGTCAGACAGAGTGTGGAATGTGACAAAGACTAGACTGACCTTTGCTTTCCAGAAAGGAATACAGCCCACTGACATCTTGCTGAGCTCCAGAATGGTAAAATAATACATGTGTGTTCTTTTAGGCCTATACATTTGTGCTGATTTGTTACCTCAGGAATAAGAAAAGAATGCAAAAGTCTTAAAGCCTCCAGAAAAAAACCCTGTTTATGTTGTACAACATCTTCATGGAAGCAACTGTTCTCCCAATGTATTTCTTGAGCTAAATATTTCCTGCTGAAGCTAAATATTTCCTTGCCAGTCAGACAAATTGCTGAACTAAAGATTCAAACAAACACAGATTGGACCTGCCTTTTCCTAACTGGACACCTAGCTCACTTTGCCTCCCTATCCACTAAGACCTTTACCTGTAGCTAAGTTACAGTTTACATTTTTAACTCTAATTAGACTAGTAGCTTTTACTGTAAGTAACCTTGCCTATATCATAATGATGTTGTGAGAATTATAAATGTGATTCAGAAGAGAGTTTTCCATATTTTAGAATCAGAAAGATATAAAGCTACCAAATTTTAAAAATATTTTACCAAAGGAGTTTTCTCTGATAATAACATAAATTCTGGAAAGAACATAAAGAATGAGTTAAAAAAATACATCATAATTGATATATCTACTTTCTCTCTCATCTCTACATTTTTTTAAAAGTTCGTTGTATTCTCTCAGATGTTTCATTTGAAATGTTGCTGTATTTTTCTTGTTTTGGCTGGTTAATTTTAGACAAACATGAAAGAAAAATACCAAATTTCCTGAGAATTTGGTATTTTTTATCCTCCATTGTAAGGATCTCACTTGAATCTTAAACTATCTAACTTATTAATTTGAATGACTTTCAGCCTTCTTTTTTTTTTTTTTTGAAAAGATAATTTTATCCTGAGCTTTTTCTAAAATCCTATATTGCTACTGTAAACTTATGTTTTGCATTTAGTATTTCCTTGAAAGGACATCATGCGTCCTTGTATCCTCTGAACTTAATCCTAGAGAATTTATCTCTTTGCACTCAAAAAGCATAAATAAAGAATTGCATTATTCCATTTCATTTAGTTTTAAAAGATTTCAAATCAAAACAACAATTATGTGTGTCTCATTCCTTTCTACAAACTGCCTCTAAAGATATGTCTACATGAGGACAATAACTTAACCAATGGGGTAACAAGCTTATCAGTTAAGCAAAGTAATATAGAATTTGCCTTTTTTTCATAGAAACTAATTAAACATGTATACGAGGTCTGGCAATTACGTTCGCGAACTTGCCACCGTGCACTTACATTAGCAGCACTGTACAAACAGTTCAGTAAGGTTTCATAACCTTGGTTTATCAGTGTCTCACAGCTGTGTTTGTACCGACGTGTGGTGGTGTCTTGCTGAGTGGAGTTCATTATTGTTGTTGTGTGTTTTTGTGTGCCGTTGCGAGAATGAGCTTGAATTAGAGCAATGAACAAACATTAAATTTCTTGTTAAACTTAGCAACAGTGGAAGTAAAATCAGGGACATGTTAGTCCAAGTTTATGGGGATAATGCCATGAAGAAAAAGGCAGTGTACAAATGGATTAAATGTTTTTCTGAGGGGAGAGAACGCATCACTGGTGCGGAGAGGTCAGGGCGGCCAATAACGAGCAAAACAGACAAAAACCTTGCAAAAATTTATCGAATTGCTTGTCAAAATCATCGGCTGACTGTGAGAAGCATAGCAGACCAAGTAAACATCAACAGAGAAACAGTTAGGAAAATCTTAACTGAAAATCTTGGCATGAGAAAGCTGTGTGCAAAAATACTCCTGAAGGAGCTCACCGATAGACAAAAGCAAGGGAGAGCCGAAGATTGCCAAGACATTTTGGAGACACAAGACTATGTTTTGGGCCACGTTACCACTGGTGATGAAACGTGGGTATACCAATACAACCCTGAAACAAAGTGTCAAAGTGCACAATGGAAGTCAGCCAATTCTCCACTACGGAAAAATTTCCATCAGTCCAAATCAAGAGTCAAAATTATGTCGCTAAACTTTTTTGATATCAGAGAGATTATTCATTATGAATTTGTAACAACTAGACAAACAGTTATCCAAATTTACTATTTGGAAGTGCTGAAAAGGCAGCACGAAAAAGTGAGATGAAAATGACCTGAACTTTTCAGCCAACAATTCATGGCTCTTGCATTATGACAATGCATTAACTCACATGGCACTGTCTGTGAGGGAGTTTTTAGCCAGGAAACAAATAACTATATTGAAACACCCTTCCTCCTTACCTGATTTGGTCCCCAATTATTTCCTGTTTACCCAAAGATATAGGAAATATTGAAAGGAAGATATTTTTATGACATTCATAAATGGCCATCTGATAGCCATTCCAGAAAAAGAGTTCCAAAATTGCTTTGAAGGGTGGACTAGGTGTTGGTGTTGGTGCATAGCTTCCCAAGGGGAGTACTTCAAAGGTGACCATAGCAGTATTCAGCAATGAGGTATATAGCACGTTTTCTAGGATGAATTCACGAACGTAAGTGTCAGACCTGTAAGACCTTGGAAGGATAAATAGAATTTGACTCTCAATTCTATTAAGCAGAAACTTAGCAATCCCTTGCTACTTAATTATTTTTTAAATGTTCAAATATAGTTAAGTTGTTTAAAGTTTTTTGTTTAAAAGAGAATATAAAGTGGTCTTTTATACTTAAATATGTGTACAACAGAATAACAAAAAGATGTAAATGGTTTTTTATTTAAAAGCTCCTGGATATCTTGCCTTCAGTTGAAATCAACTGTCTTCCAGCTTTTATAACTGAGCAGCTATATTTTGACTACTAAGGGACTCTGGTCTCTATTCTAAACTGCTAAGCTGAGATGTGTCCTAAGTAAAGCCACAAAGTTTCAATCCAACAAAGGAAGTGTTGGCCAAGTGAACCAAATACCTTAGTGGTTCTTTATCTCCTATAGGATTTCAATGTACTTACCAGAGGGCTTTAATGTTCCCCTCAGATTGACTAAACTTAGGTTTCTTCCTGACTCTAGGTCCCAGACATCCCTTTTCTTTGAGGATTTACTTTAGAAAATTTGTGATTGTAATTTTTTCCATCCTTTTGAGATGTAAATATTTTAAAGAGCTTCTTGCCAGTGTCACCACCCAGGATGTCTTTCTCAAGGACCTATGGGTTGTCTTTTTAAAATGTAATTATAAAAGAAGACAGCACTACATCCCAGTTTCTGTGGGAGAGTATGAGTCTAATGTCAATTAGCAAACACAGGCGGTCTAATCACAGAGAAAAACATTGCTAAACTCAGGAATAACTCAAGGTGCTGGAAGTACCCCTTTGATCAACTTAACATCCTCTTTAATGTCTTCCAGTACTCTTTGACTAGCTCACACCAGCGCATAAAAACTCTCCTGCCCTTTGTCTCAGCAGAGTTGAATTCAGACTCAGTTGTAGCCTTTCCTCCCTAAGCAGGAGCTTTGAATAAGGTCTTCTTTGCAGGTTTAATTTTGTCAAGTGCATTTTTTGCTTTGACATTACCTAAAACTTCTCTTTAATGTGTTCAATTTCCTGCTGATGCTATCTTTTTTTGTGAGCAACATTTTTGGAGGGATTAACAAAGTTCTTTCAGTTCTTATTCTGACGAAGCTACACCCCAACAGAGTCATGGAATTCAATAAATTCCTTACATTTTAATAGTGTTTTGAACTCCTAACAGTGATTTCCTTATTTCCAGGAAACCCCAAGCTGACCACAAAAATCGAGATCCTCCTACTGCAGCCTCAGAACCAGTGAAGTTACAGATATGTACCCAGGCTGAATCGAATAATGGATTATGTGTTAAAAGCATGGACCAATTTACATTTTCACTGAAAGCTCAGAGTTGACCTCCAAAGAGTTTGAGTTTACTTCAGGGCTAAGAGGTGAGCTACAAAATATTGTCATTGGAAAAAATTAAAAATAAATTAAAAAGAAGGGGGTTCTAACACTTATTTGAGGTAAGTTTATTGATTCCTTTTTGTTACTAAACCTATCCTGAAGTTAAATAAACTTCCTGCGTTGGTAAATGAAACAATTCAGAAAATTGGTAATTTTTTAATGAAGGAAAAGTGGCTGTTTGTCTCTGAGTGTTTTCTAGTCAACTCTAATATATTCAATTGGTAAAAAAATTTAGGTCAAAACAGACTGAATACGAAATGATCCACAGGCAGAGAAGGTGAACAAAATGGTGCTGGGGGAGGAATAAGTATAATTAAGAAAGCGTCATCGTTGTGATTAAGACTGATTTTTTTTGTTTTGTTTTTGTCTCCTTTCAAAGTCTGCAGATTTTATCTTTTTAAAAATTCTTTAAAAAATTATTCCATTTGGATTCCTCATGTTTTATTTTAAAGATAGTGACCTAAAAAGTTATAGTTACCAAAGCCATTCTGCAGAAAACACCTTGCCTGAACTATTTGATCAGTACAAATATAGCCGTGTATTTGTTCTCACTTGGTTTTATTACTAAGGAACTAGACAAATAATATCAGGTGTGAAAAAGACATGCTGGGGCAAATAAAAGGGAATGTTAGTAATACTGAAATAATAGCCATGGTCCACAACTACTGTTTTATTTTATTTTAAATGTCACTTGCTTCTGTTAAAATGTTCAGGCATATTATAAAACATATTTCTTTATATATAAAACATTTTCTTTAATATAATAAAATTATATTAAAATTTTAAAGACATGTTTTAAATTTTGGAAAAAAGTATAATTTTTCACTATCCCCAAGAAGACTGTATATTTTAATATAAGAAATATGAATCTTCTCAATGTCTTCTCACAAATACAAAGATTGAACATGTTTTTCTCTTCCTTCCAACCAACATCCCACACCATCATCATATGGAGAATAAACTTTAATAAAAGTGAAGATATAACAAATGGCTATTTATGTGTAACATTCATAATTTCATATTATAGATTATTACCTGGTAAAAAAACATGCTTGACCTTACAGTATGGACTTGAGTCAGTTTTGGGATATGAAATGACATGTCACTGATTATATTTAATTTAAAAGCTAACATTTTATTTCATCTTTCTTTAATACTTGCTCAATCTTAGAATGATGTGAACCATCTCACTCAGTAGTAACTCTTCACTTTTTTTAGTGTAGATAGCAGTGGATACAGTGAGCTCTGAGGCCCACAGGAATATATCCCAAGAAAAGCTTCTTAATCTATTTTAAGCAATATAACTTCTGCTGAAATGTGAATTATTTTCTTAGATCAACTCTTATCACCTTAGCAAGTCCTTGAGAGACTAGGTCTAAAGGACAACTAAAAGGCTTTAAGCAAAACATAAATATACATCATGAGACTTACGCAAGAAAAGGCAAGTGGCCAAATAATTTAATTCAAGCAAATACAGTTTCACAAATGAGTCTTGTGACATACCCTCTTAGCAGTAGCAGTTACTGATATAAATGTGAAGATAGCAAATTAAATATATATCAGTATTTAGCTCTTTAAACAAACACTCTGGTGACTTTCTGGACTGAGTAACCAACCACGTCAATCCATTAATCAACTGATAACATTAGACTTCACTGAAGTATCTCTACTGGCCTAGGAATTAAAAAAGAAAAATCTTAGCCTTAGGCCCAGCTCTGCATATAAGTAATCATGCAACATTAGAAGAGTCATCTAATCTTTACAAGTTTCTGTTTCCTTCTTTGTAAAACAACAGTCATAATTTGTTGATCATTTGTACCTTTTCATCTTTAACATGCCAGTGGAATTTCAGAATATTTTCTTTATTAAAAGACTGAAAAAAAATCCTAGGGGATATTGATTACAACTAATTATACATGACAAAGACCTTAATTAATGAGTTTATTTATAACTCATACTTGTGATGAACTGTAAGATCACATTTTTTTTATTAGTTTCAGGTGTACAAAACAACATAGTGATTAGATACATAATACCTCACAAAGTAATAATCCCAATAAGTTTATTACTAATCTGACACTGTGTAGTGATTAGAGTATTACTGACTATATTCCCTATGTTGTATTATATTTCCCTGTGACTGTTTTTTATATTATAGTTGACATTCAGTAATACTTTATATTAGTTTCAGGTATACAATGTAGAGGTTAGACATTTATATAATTTATGAAGTGATTCCACCCAGTAAGTCTAGGATCCATTTAACAATAAGTACATAGATTTTACAATATTATTGACTGTATTCCCTATATGGTACTTCACATCCCCATGGATCTTTGTTAACTACCAATTTGTACTACTTAATATCTTCACATTTTAATCACTTCTTAATATATCACTTCTTAATATCTTCACACGCCTCCCAATCCCCCTCCCATCTAGTAACCATCAGCTTGTTCTCGTATCTACGGGTCTGTTTCTGTTTTATTTGTTTATTTATTTTGTTCTTTAGATTCCACATATAATTGGAGATCATATAGTATTTGTCTTTTTCAGTCTGACTTATTTCACTTAGCATAATAGCCTTTAGGTTCATCCATGTTGTCACAAAGAGAAAGATTTCATTCTTTTTTATGTCACAGTAATATTCGATTTTATATATGTACCACTATTTCTTTATCTAATTGTCTATTGAAAAGCATTTTGGTTGTTTCCATACCTTTACTATTGTAAATAGTGCTGTCGTGAACATAGGGTTGCATATTTTTTTTTTCAAATTAGTGTTTCGGATTTCTTTGGGTAAATATTCAGGAGTGCAATTGCTGTTCCAAAAGTAATTCTCGTATTAATTTTTTTGAGGAAACTTCATACTATTTTCCATAGTGGCTGCACCAATCTGCAATCCTACCAACAGTGCAGAAGGGGTCACTTTTCTCTGCATCCTCACCAACACTTGTTGTTTGTTTATATCTTGATGATGACAATTCTGACAGGTGTGTGGTGATATCTCATTATGGCTTTTATTTGCATTTCTCTAATGGGTACTGATGTTGAGTATCTTTTCATATGTCTATTGGCCATCTGTATGTTGTCTTTGGAGATATACCGACACAGGTTCTCTGCCTATTTCTTAATTGAGTTGTTTGGGTTTTTTTTTTTTTTGGTGTTGAGTTGTATGACTTTTGTATAGATTTTGGATATTAAACCATTATCAGATGTATCATTGGCAAACATCTTCTCCCATTTAGTAGGATGTCTTTCGTTTTGTTGATGGTTTCCTTTGCTGTGAAAAAACTTTTTAGTTTGATGAAATCCCATTTATTTTTTTCTTTTGTTTCACTTGTCTGAGAAGATATATCAGTAAAAATATTAGTAAGGGTGAGTCTAAGAGTTTACTGCCTGTGTTTTATTCTAGGAATTTTATGGTTTGGGGTCTTATATTTAAGTTTTTAATCCATTTTGAGTTTATTCTTGTATATGGAGAAAGAAGATGGTCCAATTTCATTTTTTAAATGTATCTGTCCAGTTTTCCCAACACCACTTATTAAATGGATTGTCTTTACCCCAATGGGTATTCTTACTTTCTTTGTCATAGAATAAATGACCATGTATGCAATCATTTTGATTGCTTCCACTTCATTGAGTTCCTTTTCAGGAGTTTGTTTCTGTTATTTTATTTGGGACATGTTTCTTCATTTCCTCATTCTGCCTACCTCTTTGTGTTTGCTTCTGCGTATTGAGTAGATCTTCTATGTCTCTCAGGCTTTGCTGGGTGGCCTTATGTGCTACGTTTCCTGTATAGTCCAGTTTCCTGTATAGTCCATTCCCTGATTACATTTACATGTGTTCCAGGAGTGTCCCTTGTGTGCATTGTGTATATTCTCATGTTGCAGTTGAGCTTTGATTACTTTTGGCATGTCAGTGGTTGGGATTGACTCTCAGGTTGACTGGGTGTGAGGATTGTCTACACTCATAGCATATGATCTACTGCATGGGGCTGGCCCGTTAGAGGGGGATTCACCCGAGTGGGCTCCTGTGTCTGTTGAGACCATGCTTTGTGTTATGATGTTGTGCGGTTAAAAGGGTAATGCTCTGGCATGGTCTGAGGACAGGCTCTAAGTTTGTTGTTTCCCATGCCTCGTGAGTGGGGTCTCATGTAGGCCAATTTCAGCCTTGCCTGTGATCGGCCTGGGGCTACCTGGTAGTAACTACTACCAGAACTTATATGTAATTGGTTGCTGCCTATGTTGGACTGGAAGAATGTGGGGTTGGCCTAGCTGTGAACCATGGCCCACTGCCCTGAGAATCAGTCCTGAGGCAACTTCGCAAAAGGCCCAGGACGCTCCTAGGCCAGTTGCCACATTCCAGCTTCCCATGAGGTTCAGACACTGAAAAAGCCTCCTTAGGTACATGGACCAGTCTGGTAAACCCAATGTTGACAGTGCCCACAGCAATGCCATGCAAATTGGGTGGAACAAGGTCCCAGGGATTCACTGGGTGTGGCTGGTGATTTTTACAAAGTTAATGCAGATTTAATCTTGTGCCCCTGCTGAATCTGTGGCCATTCACAAAATGCCCAGAGAATACTATGGCCAGCCACTGCTTGCCTCAGGCCAGTAGATCCCTGAGAGCCACCCAAGAAGGGCTGCAGCACAAGCTAGGTTTGATTGCTTGCCACTGGAATTTTCTTAGGCCATCATGGTCCGTCTACTGCTATGCAAGCCTCCTGCATCTTGTGGGGCAGGGCTGGCTGCTCAAAATCTGATGAGATTGCCCCCAGTAATGCCACACTATCTGGAGAAGCCAGATCCAAGGGAGTTACCAAGGTGGTGTGCACATGTACAGATTTTACCACCAATGGGGTCTCAGATGTGGCTCTTTGGAGATAGTATTAATACAGGAAAGATGGCATTCTCCTGTAAGTTACAGGTGAGATGCGCTCCACACAGGGATAATGGCAGCTGTCTCTCTAGCCCTCATCCTGCAGCCATACAATTTGGACTTTCCCTGTGTGTCTGTGGCACCTCTTGAGTTGCCATCCCTCTGCTGGTTCCCAGGATGAGTGCTTGCAAGTGAATGAGTCTGTGCACTGGCCCTTTATAAGGAACTCTGGGTTTCTAGTCTCCCTCTCTCTCACTGATATGGATGAACAGAATCCTCACTGATTTTCACTGCCAGAAATTATGGGGACTCCTCTTCCTGGCACAGGACCTCTGGCCTGGGAAATCTGGTGTGAGGCTGGGATATCTCACTCTTCAAAGGGGACCTCCCCATAAAGATGTCTCTCCCAGTGCTCAACCACTACCTGTGGGTTTTGGGATCAGCCCATTTCATTTCTCCACCCCTCCTACTTGTCTCAATATGGACTTTTCTTTATATCCTTAGTTATAGTGATTCTGTTCAGCTAGATTTCAGGTGTGTCTGAAGGTTGATTATTCTATAATTTAGTAGTAATTTTAATGTGATTGTGGGACATGGCAGACATAACATTGACCTATTCTGCCATCTTGGATCTTCTCCCATAAGCTCACATTTTTATTATAGGAATGAAAAAAGATGTCTGCATGAGCTTTTTAGAAAATAATATGTTTTATAATAACTAAAATTTTAATATTAATGTGTTAAGAAAAAACCCACAAAAGTAACTAATGTTATGAATATGTATTTATTGGCATAATCTAAAATTTCCAGAGACTAAAATTGCCAGCCTGGATTTTTATATTCATGAAAACAGGCAATGAGTGAATTTCAGTTATTTTCCTTTTATTCTCACTGCTAGAGTCAGCCATGTTGACCTATAGAAAGACACCACATTAATTTAAATATGAAACACTCATTTGTAAAATACTGAAGGTGTGAATCAAAGCAAAAGTTGTCTTCGAAAGAGTTAAACAGTCAAGGAAGGCTTTATTCAAGGCTATTGCAATGGGGGACAGAGGTTAGAACTTAGCCTGAGCTCAACATCACTGAAATAAAAAAGGATAGAGAATTTTTAAAAGCTGGAACAGGAAGATCATAAGCCATCTGGGTTTACTAATTGGTGACATTAATAAACATTCTGCTATCTTCATGACGGGGGTAATTTTACAACTTAGAGAAAAGAACTGACCCTCTCACAGAAAATGGAATGTAGGGATGCTGTCTTCATTGATGATTGCATTTCAAAGGGATGACTCTCAGGTCCTTGAAAAGACAATTTTGGATTATAAAACTGTCAAGACTTTTTTTTTCTTTTTTTAAGATATACATCTTAAAGGAATAGAGAAAAAAAATACAAGTATTCTAAAGTAAACATGAAGAAAAAAGGGGTCAGGGGTCTAGAATTAGGAAGAAGTCTCCCTATAATTCAATCAAACTAAGGGGAACGAACATTAAGGTAGTCTTGGTTGGGTGACACTGACCCCACAGAAAAAAATAGTATGTACTTTAGAATCTATCAAACACATTAGCTTCTTACTACAAACAGCTATGCTTTCTGAAAATAGGATTTGATTCCTGAGTCATCAAAAGTTATTTTAAATCATCACAGTTGCACTTGTACCTCATCTTGCACTTTTACTTTACAGCAGGTCCTTGAACATCATTTTGTTCATTTTTGTTTTGTCATAAAGTTGATGAGATATCATAGGAATTTAAGTCTCATTTATATCAATTACCCTATGGTACAAATGGTTTTGTTATATGTTGTATAGCTTAAGGCCATAGAAGATATCATATAGCTTAAGGCCACAGAACCTATCAATAATGTTAAGTGAGGACTTACTGTATCCACTGCCATTATGAGTACAGTTTCATGCAATTTTTCTGTTTTCTCATAATAGCCAAGAAGGTTAAGTAAGGTAGAAAACATTAATGCCATTAATTTATAGGTGAGAGTGCTGGGGTTAAAACAAGTCAACCAACCGGTTTAAGCCACACATTTGTAACAGAATGAGACTATAAGCCATGACCCATCTCTCAGTATAAAGTACTCCCCAATGTGTCCTATTGCTTGACAGTCATGTACTATGTCTATGATCGTGTATGTGTATGATGTATATAAGCAAGATAGTCAAATAATATCAATTTCTAATTGTTAAGAAACAAAATAATTGTCCAGGAAATATGATGACAGAATACTTAAAGACAAATTTCTTAATATAACTATTTATTTTGTAGAGGTAAACATTTTTTGCCTTGCTTTTCAAGATAGTGTAGTCAACACAAAAGAAAAATACATTGCTTTATCAGAGATAAAAAAAATATTTTAAAACATCATCATACGTCCATACCATGATTGGAAAATATTATTATATATTTGATTGAAAAGAAAAGGCCTAAAGGTCATCAAAATGGCAGTGTGAGGTGAGCCTCTGTAAAGCTCCTCTGGAATTTACAACTAATCGAACAACAATAACTCCACAAAGGACTCCCTGCACAGCACACAGGCAAGACGAAGAGGCCCACTACTGAATTCACCTAAAGGTGGGTGATTCACGCGAGTAGGAGGGGGGAAGGGAGAAGTGTGGAGATGGAGCCGCGTGGGAGGGCGCAGGACACAGATCTAGCTCAGTGCTCCAAGCTCACTGCATCCCGGAACTATAGCAGTTTTGGGAGAGGGAAGAACTCGGACTGCTAGGGCTCCGCTTATGGCCCACAGGGCTGAGGGGGCAGCATATAACACGGCTGAACCCAACGCTCATGGCAGAGACCTCGGAGAAAAGACTGAAGAAAGAAGGCTGAAAACGGTGGTTTAAGCCCTCACTGCCAAGCAGAGAAAGGAAGCTGTAAGCACTGAGACTAGCTGCCCCCTCCCTACCCTCCCAGAGCTCACCCCGCCCTCACCTGCCTAGTGCTAGAAGCGGAACAGTAGCAGTGTCAGATCAAAAGAACAGAATATTTCCTGTTCTGAGAACTGTGGACTGCAGACACAGATTTGCAGCTCAACTAGTTCCAGCAAAGGGGAAGGAGCTGTGGAAGCAGGACCGGCTGTGGTGGTGGTCACTGCCATTGCTCTGGGCCACCTCTCACAACTCACCCCGCACCTGGTGCCACCTATCTGGGTGGATCCCTGCAGGAGTAAACAGAACTGCTGAAATAGACCAGCTCTGAATCTGGTGCAGGAAGAGCTTTGGAAATTCAAAAACTTTCCACATACCCACACGGACACTGCGCCCTGCGACCCAGGCGAACTATTAACAGAGGAGAAGCCTGTCTCCCAGGGAATCCCCCCATTGTGTGAGAAGCTGGAATAGTGCAGAGAAAACATAGCACTACCGTGTGAGAGAGAGAAAAAAGGCTGCAGTCAGAGAGAAAATAAAACATTCTACCAACAATTACTGGAAAACAAAAGAAAGACCTCTTCCTATCAACCTGTTGCAGAAGTCACTCCTGTAGGTGTCTAGGAAGAGAAATAATAAATCAGTAATTGCCATGAATAACCAAGGCAACAAGACAGCTCAGAAAGAAAGTGAAAAGTCTCCAGAAAAGGAACTTAAAGATATGGAAATATGTGACTTAAATGACAGAGAATTTAAGATTGGAGTTCTGAAAAAACTCAACGAGATGCAAGAAAACACAGAAAGGCAGTTTAATGAAATCAGAAACACAATCAAAGAACAACATGAGCATTTTATGGAAAAGATTGAAATTTAAAAAAAAAAAAAACAACAAATAGATTTTCTGGAGATTAAGATCTCAATGGAAGAAACTGAGAATGAAATAACCAGCTTAGGTAGTAGTAGAGTTGACCAGATGGAGGAAAGAATCAGTGACATTGAAGATAGAAACCTGGAAATGACATGGATGGAAGAAGAAAGAGACTTGAGAACTTAAAAGAAATGAAAGAACTCTACAAGAACTTTCTGACTCCATCAGAAAGAGCAATATAAGAATAATGGGCATACCAGAAGAAGAAGAAAGAGAGAAGGGAACAGAGAACATATTCAAACAAATTGTTGATGAGAACTTCCCAAACTTGTGGACAGAACTGGATCCTCGAATACAAGAAGCAAATAGAACACCTAATTACCTCAATCCCAACAGGCCTTCTCCAAGGCACATTTTATTGAAGCTGTCTAAAATTAACGACAAAGAAAGAATCCTCAAGACAGCCAGGGAAAAGAAGACGGTAACCTACAAAGGAAAGCCCATAAAATTATCTTCAGATTTTTCAGCAGAAATTCTACAAACCAGGAGGGAGTGGAAACAAATATTCAAACTATTGAAAGAGAGAAATTATGAGTCAAGAATAATTTATCCAGCAAAGATATCCTTTAGATATGAAGAAGGAATAAAGACCTTTCCAGACATACTGAAGCTGAGGGAATTTTCTAATACACAACCTGCACTACAAGAAATACTAAAGGAGGCTATTCGACCACCATCATCAGGGACAATTTGTGGCAACCAAAACATTAAAAGGGAGAGAGTAAAGACCTGAACCGGAATATGGGAATGAAGAAAGTAAGTGTGGTGAAGAAAATGGAATATTCTAAATATCGAAGTTTCTTTTACATAAACTTAAGGGTAATCACTCAAAAAAAAAAAAATCCAGAACTGAAATATATACTGTAATAAAAGAAGAAACAGAGGAAAACATCATAGAATACCACCACACAGAAATAATAGACAACAACAAAAAGGCAAAGAAACAATGGAGACACAGACTTACCAGAAAACTAAAGATAGAATGACAGGAAATCCTCACATATCAATAATCACCCTAAATGTAAATGGACTGAACTCAGCAATAAAAAGACACAGAGTAGCAGATTGGATCAAAAAACTAAACCCAACCGTATGCTGTCTCCAAGAGACACATCTCAGCTACAAGGGAAGCATAGACTCAAAGTGAAAGGGTGGAAATTGACACAAACAAATGGTATACAGAGAAAATCAAGCATAGCTATACTGATATCAGATGAAACAGACTTCAGGATGAAAAAGGTAACAAGAGACAAAGGTGGACATTTCATAATGTTAAAGGGGACTATACAACAAGAAGACATAACAGTCATCAATATTTATGCCCCCAATCAGGGAGCACCAAAATGTACCAAGCAACTACTAACAGAACTAAAGGGAGAAATTGACCAAAACACAATCATACTAGGGGACTTAAATACATCATTGACAGCTATGGATAGGTCATCCAAACAGAAAATAAATAATGAAGTAACAGCCCTAAATGACACATTAGATGAAATGGACATAATTGACATATATAGAGCACTTCATCCTAAAACATCAGACTCTACATTCTTTTCTAATGTACATGGAACATTCTCAAGGATAGACTGTATATTGGGACATAAAATCAGCCTCAGCAAATTTAAGAAGATTGAAATCATACCAAACTTATTCTCTGATCACAAGGCGTTGAAATTGGATATCAACTGCAAAAAGAAAGCAGGAAAAAACACAAATACATGGAGATTAAACAACATATTTTTAAAGACCAACTGAGTCAAAGAAGAAATTAGAGGAGAGATCAAAAGATTCATAGAAACAAATGACAATGAAAATACATCCTACCAAAATTTTTGGGATGCAGCGAAAGCAGTTTTAAGAGGGAAATTTATATAACATGCCTATCTCAAGAAACAAGAAAAATCCCAAATAAATAACCTCATGTTACACCTTAAAGGACTAGAAAAAGAAGAGCAAGTGAAACCCAAGGTCAGCAGAAGAATGGAAATAACAAAAATCAGAGCAGAACTAAATGAAATAGAGAACAAAAAGACAATAGAAAAAATTAATGTGACAAAGAACTGGTTCTTTGAAAAGATTAACAAAATTGACAAACCCTTGGCTAGACTCACTAAGATAAAAAGAGAGAAGACACTAATTAACAAAATCAAAAGTGAAAAAGGGGAAGTTATCACGGACACCACAGAAATACAAAGGATCATCCAAGAATACTATGAAGGACTATATGCCACCAAATTCAATAACCCAGAAGAAATGGACAAGTTCTTAGAAACATATAGCCTTCCAAGGCTGAACCATGAAGAACTGGAAAATCTAACCAGACTGATCACCAGTAACGAAATTGAAACAGTCATCCAAAACCTTCCCAAAAGCAAAAGTCCAGGACCAGATAGCTTCACTAGTGAATTCTACCAAACCTTCAAAGAGGATCTAGTACCAATCCTGCTCAAACTCTTCCAAAAAATTGAAGAAGAGACAGTACTCCCTTTATGAGGCCAATATTACCCTGATACCAAAACCTGGTAAGGACAACACAAAAAAGAAAACTACAGACCAATATCTCTGATGAATACAGATGCAAAACTCCTAAACAAAATTCTAGCAAATCAAATACAACAATGCATTAAAAAGATTATTCATCACGACCAAGTGAGATTCATCCCTGGGGCACAAGGATGGTTCAACATCTGCAAATCCATCAATGTGATACATCACATAAACAAAATAAAGGACAAAAATCATATGATTATATCAATTGATGCAGAAAAAGCATTTGACAAGATACAACATCCATTTATGATTAAAACACTTAATAAAATGGGTATAGAAGGAAAATACCTTAACATAATAAAGGCCATATATGACAAGCCCTCAGCTATTCTCATAATTAATGGTGAAAAACTGAAGCCCTTTGCTCTATGTTCAGGAACACGACAAGGCTGTCCCCTATCACCTCTGCTTTTCAACATAGTGTTGGAAGTCATTGTCAGAGCAATCAGTCAAGAGAAAGAAATAAAAGGCATCCAAATTGGGAATGAAGAAGTTAAACTGTCACTCTTTGCAGATGACATGATGCTATATATAGAAAACCCTAAAGACTCCCCCAAAAAGCTATTAGAAACGATCAATGAATACAGTAAAGTTGACGGCTACAAAATCAACGTACAAAAGTCCATTGCATTCCTATATACTAACAATGAAATCTCAGAAAAAGAAATACAAAAAACAATCCCTTTTGCAATTGCAGCAAAAAGAATGGAATACCTAGGAATAAACTTAACCAAGGATGTGAAGGACCTATATGCTGAAAACTGTAAGACATTTTTGAAAGAAATTGAAGAAGACACAAAGAAGTGGAAAGACATTCCATGCTACACGGATTGGAAGAATCAACATAGTTAAGATGGCCATATTACCCAAAACAATATACAGATTTAATGCAATCCCCATCAAAATCCCAATGCCATTTTTTAAAGAAATAGAACAAAAAATCATCAGATTTGTTTGGAACTACCAAAGACCTCGAATAGCCAAAGCAATCTTAAGAAAAAAGAACAATACTGGAGGTATCACACTCCCTGACTTTAGCTTGTACTACAGGGCTATAATAATCAAAACAGCATGGTATTGGCAAAAAAACAGACACATAGACCAATGGAATAGAATTGAGAACCCAGAAATAAAACCACATAAATATGGACAGATAATTCTTGACAAAGAAGCTAAAAACATACAATGGAGGAAAGATAGCCTCTTCAATAAATGGTGCTGTGAGAATTGGATAGCCACATGCAAAAGAATGAAACTGGACTGCTATCTGTCACCATGTGCCAAATTTTATTCAAAATGGATCAAAGACTTAAGCATAAGACCTGACACAATAAACTACGTAGAAGAAAACATAGATACTAAACTTATGGACCTTGGGTTCAAAGAGCATTTTATGAATTTGACTCCAAAGGCAATGGCAGTAAAAGCTAAAATAAACAAATGGGACTATATGAAACTTAAAAGCTTCTGCAAAGCAAAAGAAACCATCAAAAAAATAAAGAGGCAACCAACTGAATGGGAGAAGATTTTTGCAAATAGTGCCTCCGATAAGGGACTAATATCCAAAATATACAAGGAACTCATGAAACTCAACAACAAAAAAACAAACAATCCAGTTGAAAAATGGGCAGAGGGCCTGAAAAGACATTTCTCCAAAGAGGACATACAAATGGCAAATAGACATACGAAAAAATGCTCAACATCACTAATCATCAGAGAAATGCAAATAAAAACCACAATGAGATATCACCTCACCCCAGTCAGTATGGCTATCATCAACAAGACAAATAGTAACAAGTGTTGGAGAGGCTGTGGAGAAAAAGGAACCCTCATACACTGTTGGTGGGAATGCAGACTGGTGCAACGGTTATGGAAGGCAGTGTGGACTTTCTTCAAAAAAATTACGAATTGAATTACCATATGACCCAGCAATCCCTCTCCTGGGTATCTACCCAAAAAATCTGAAAGCATTTATACATAAAGACACGTATGCTCCAATGTTCATTGCAGCTTTGTTTACAGTGGCCAAGAAAAGCAAACAACCAAAATGTCCTTCGATAGATGAATGGATAAAGAAGTTGTGGTATATATATACAGTGGAATACTATTCGACGGTAAGAGAAGATGATATAGCAACATTTGTGACAACATGGATGGATCTTGAGAGTATGATGCTAAGCGAAATAAGTCAGAAAAGGCAGAGAACCATATGATTTCACTGATATGTAGCATATAAACCCAAAACAACAAGAGAACAAGACAAACAAATGAGAAACACAAACTCATAGACACAGACAATAGTTCACTGGTTACCAGAGGGTAAGGAGAGAGAAGTTGGTAGATGAGGGTAAACGAGGACAAATAAGGGTGGTGAACACACAATGGGATTTATAGATGATGTAATACAGAATTGTACACCTGAAATCTATATAATTTTACTAACAATTGTCACCCCGATAAATTTAAAAAATAAAATAAAATAGAAAAGGCCCATAGTCATTTAGCTGATCAATGACAGCCCAGAACTTTCTTCACTTTGAAGACATATTTTGTTTTTCTAACTGAATACCTATGATCACCAACAGAGAATTTGGTTGCAGCCTATTTGTAAGAGATTTGAATTTTGTTTTCAAAAAATTAATTCACTTTGATCTGTTGATATATTGAGCCATTAAACTACTCTGCTACGAAACACTTTTTTGCCATGCTAATATTTTCAGTATTTGGGATGGCTGAGTAAAAAAATAATGATGAAATTATATATGACTAAAGGTAGAAAGGAAATGTATATGGGAACACCTTCATATTCTACCTCATAACTGGAATACAAATTTTAGGCTACCCTAAAGAAAAATGCTGGTTGTGCTAGAGGGGATCTGTCAGTATAATAGAAGTTCTATAAACTTCCTGCTCAGTGGCAGTTTAACTTGCTCCAGATTTGAAAATCCTTAACTCCAGTGACAGCTCCATCTCTCTTTGAAGATAAATCAAAGTTGTGTAATGTGAACAAATGACAACATAAAATTCATTTTACTTCCACTTGAAATAATATATGTATGAGTAATATAGGTGCTTTAAACTTTTTATCTACTAATGATGGAGCTACCAAACAATAGGAAATTAAAACCCAAATCATTTTGTTTTTGGAAGGAAAATTCACTGCAAATGGAATTATTTTTGCAGATTCTTCTTTCTTTACAATAAAGCTTGAAGTGATACACCTTTTTCCACAGTGTTCCTAAAATGAAAACAATACTTTTCAGGTTAAAATTATATCATAATTGAGACCAGCCCGGTGGCTCAGGCGGTTGGAGCTCCATGGTTCTAACTCCTAAGGCTGCCGGTTCGATTCCCACATGGGTCAGTGGGCTCTCAACCACAAGGTTGCCCATTCAACTCCTCTACTCCCGCAAGGGATGGTGGGCTGCACCCTCTGCAACTAGCAATGGCAACTGGACAGGGAGCTTAGCTGTGCCCTCCACAACTAAGACTGAAAGGACAACAACTTGAAGTCGAATGGCACCTTCCACAACTAAGATTGAAAAGACAACAACTTGACTTGGAAAACAGTCCTGGAAGTACACACTGTTCCCCAATAAAGTCCTGTTCCCCTTCCCCAATAAAATCTTAAAAAAAATATATATATCATAATTATATAAGATTTCTGAATCTTATTCAACTTACCATAAGGCATCTATAAACAAAAATATGTTTATTAGGAATTTAAGTCTGTTCTTTCACTGGATAAATTGAGAAGTCAATTTATAATGTAATGTGGAGGATACAGTGTCATATTTGTAAAAATGAGTAGTTTGGATGCACTCCTGTATATTTTTCCAGCATATGAAAAATTTTGCAGTTAGATGACAAAAAGCAGGGTGAATCGGCATTAACTTGTGATCCATGCATCCTGAGCTAATTCCCTGCTGATCAACGTTGTTTCAAGTACAGCAATATTTGGGAAAGTCAGCCTACATATTGTGTTTGTATCAATTGAAACTATATATGATAGTTTGTTAATCGAAGTCAGTAGAATAGCTAAATGAAATGGAAGGATTCCAACAATTACATGGTTGATTCAAACAAAATGAAGAAGTCACGTTCGTTTCTGAAAAATAAAATAAGTTTGGAAAGGGAGAGAAGGGAAAGGAATGCTTATCTAAATGATCCACTTTCCCTTCATATTCTTCTAAAATCACTGGTTGCTTGTTCAACAATCTCACCATTCCATATATTTATTTATCTCAAGTGTGATATTTGCAATATTTTTGTTTGATACTATAAGAATTACATTAATACTACATTTATGTTTGGATTTATGATCAAAACACTTTTATTACATATCCAGTATTGAAATGTTTCCCAAGTGCTAAAACCATCTATACTAGAATAAGCAATATTCTTCTCTATTGAATATAAAGAAATATAAAAATATAACCATTTCACTGGTGATATGAAACAAATATTAATTGACAGTTATAAACAAGCTGTAATATCTAACCAACTAATTATTATGGTGACATTTAGATTTTATAATTTTGTTTATTCTGAATATTTTTTCTTTTAAAATGAGATAACAGGAAATTTCAGTATGATTATTATATATGTTTATTAAAGAAAATTTATTTTTATTATACGAAAATATATTGCATATTTACTCACAAAATGACCATTTTCTTTCCTCCTCACCACCACACAATAACAGTTCACAAGAATCCTCCTATTATCACTCATGTGAAAAGTTGTGTACATTATAATAAAAGTCCTTTAGAAAAATGATGTCCATTTGTCAGCAAGTTATAAGCTATTTTGAAAAAGCACACACACACATATATGTATATAGAAAAGGAAAAGTGAGCAAATAAGACAGATTTATAGATTTTGTAAATAATTTTCATAAAAATTTATCATATATTTTATTCAACAATGATGCCCATGTTCTGATATGTGATTCAGAGAAGCGCGAAATAGAGCACCAAATTGTGTTTGAATAGGATCTAAACTTTTCAGTATGTTTTTAAATAACTTTATGTTATTGATAACACTTTCAGATTTACAAAAACTTTTTTCACAAAATTACATAACCATCTTGAAATAATCATTAGTTACTTCTTAAAAATTTAAATGTAAAGAAAGAAGAAAAAAGAAACTAAATAATACAAAAAATTTAAATATATATATATATATATTCCTATTTAATATCCAAATTTAATTATTTACTTAGTTTCTATTATGTTCTAACATTTCTGCTAAATTCTGTAAACTAATAGGAGTAGGTAGAGTTGGGGTGATAAGGGTCATGTCTGGTATAACTGTATATTAAAAGGCAACAGGAGAGAAAATTAATAATATGTACAACAATTTTATTGGTTGGAACATGGAGAGGAGTTGGCTGGAAGAAGTAAAGAATGTCAGGGAGTAGTTCAAAAAGGACACTGCTAAAGAGACCCTCCCACAGTGGGCTTTATAAGCCATGTCAAAGAATGGACTTTATGTTAAGGGTGATGGAATACCACTGAAGTGTTAAGTAGGTCAAATAAATGAGCATATTCTGTCTCGAGAGTAATCCTGGCCGCAGCATAAAAAATAGATTTATGGAAGCAATAAGAAAAGTGTGGAGGCTACTTTAATTCAGGAGAGTTATGATAATGGCCTGAAGTGGCCTGAAAGTGAACATATAAAGAAAATATTTAGAAAATAGTATAACAGTCCCTAATGAGAGATTATATGTAGGGACTAAGAAAATATCAAGTCAGCAATTACAGTGACATTTTACCATTCTCTAAGAATAGAGAGTAGAGAAATGTGTTCAGATTTGGAGAAGAAAGATAATATCAGAAGATGACTTGTTTAATTCCTGTTGGCACCTTGAACTATGCAATTAGACATGAATTAAAAACACAAGAAACTTGGAATGGAAATAAAGGTTTTGTGACAAATACCACACACCAAACCACTACTAAATAAAGGAATGAGTGATCAGGAAAAGTACGTGAGAAAAAGTGTGACATCAGTTGTCATGTCTCCTCTTTCATTTCTGAGATGAGCTATTTGAGTCTTTTTTTTTTTTTTTTTTTTTTGTCTTGGTTAATCTAGCTAAGGACTAGTCAATTTTGTTGATCTTAAAAAAAAAAAAAAACTATTCCTAGTTTTGTTAATTTTTTTCTTTTTTTATATTCTTTATCCCTTTATTTCTGCTCTAATCTCTATTATCTCATTTCTTCTGCTAACTTTGGGCTTAGTTTTCGTTTTTTTGTTTTTGTTTTTCCATGTTCCCTGAGGTCTAAAGATCAGCTGTTGATTTGATATTCTTCTGTTTTTTAAATGTATTACATACAGTATTCTGTATTTGTTTATATATTTACTTTTACTGTGGAGCTTTACATTCTCACATACTATTGTGTTAACATCTAGCGTCCTTTCATCTCAACTTGAAGGATGCCCTTTAGTATGTCTTGTAATGTAGACCTGGTGGTGATGAACTCCTTCAGCTTTGTTTTTTGATAATTTGTTTTTTTAATCTGAGAAAGTGTTTATTTCTCCTTATTTTTTTTTCATTTTTTTATTGTAGTAATATGCGCATATAAAATTCACCATCTTAACCAGCTTTAAATGTGCAGTTCAGTGACATCAAGCACTTTCATATTGTTGTGCAACCGTCAACACCATTTATCTCCAGAACTCTTTTCATCTTGCAAAAGTGAACTCTGTATCCGTTAAATAATGATTCTCCATTCCCCCTGTCCCCAGCCCCTGGAAATGTTTTACTTTCTGTCTCTAAGATTTTGATTACTCTAAGTAACTCATATAAGTGGAATCATAAGTATTTGTCCTTTTGTAACTGGCTTATTTCACTTAACATTACATCCTTAAAGTTCATTCATATTATAGCATATGTCAGAATTTCTTTCCTATTTAAAGCTGAATAATATTCCATTTCACAGTAATCCTTCAGTATCTGCAGGGATTAGTTCCAGGAACCCCCTGGGGTACCCCCATCTGCTGATGCTGAAGTCCCTTTTCAAGTTACTAAGTTTGTGGTAATTTGATATGTATTGAAAAATACTAATACACGTCTCTATTTATCCTTCTTCTTTCATTCCTTTGAACTTGAGGTGCAGTGAGATTATTTTAAGCAAATTTTCTCACACCTGGAATTGATGTTTTATTCACTTGGTTTTCATTCTCCTTCAACTAATCTAGTCAAAGGTTATGCAATATAAATTCTTGCTAAATACACTAATATACATTTTGGAGAAATTATATTTTATATCTAAAACTTTCCTCCACAGTTTTCAAACTTGATAAAGATCCAGCCATATGGATGGGGGAAAGGGAGAAAAAGGCAAAAAATTACCAGTATCAGGAAGAAAAGAGGAGACATCACTACAAATTCTCCAGACATTAATATAACTTCTCTAGTATACCTAGTGTAAAGTCTTTGGTTAAATATACAATAACAAAGACATTGTGGGATTGGTGTATATGTATGGACATACAGTCCCATTGAACAGAATAGGGAGTCAAGAAGTATACCACACATATATTATACGTACCTATCCAGAGAAATCCAAAACACTAATTTCAATAGATTTTTGACAAAACTGTGACATACCTAAAGGAAAAAGAATGGTCTTTTCAACAATGGCACTGGAACAATTGGATATTCACTTGGGAAAAAAGTGTACATTGATCCTTAGTGTACACTATATACAGATATATACATATACATTATTACATACACTATAAACATTAACTTGAAATGTATCATTTACCTAAATGCATAAGGTAAAAGTAAAAATTCCAGAAGAAAATATAAGGGAAATGCTTGTAACCTTGGGTTAAGCAAAATTTCATAGATAGGGCACAAAAATTTGAAACCATAGAAAACATTTGATAAATTGGACTTAATCAAAATTAAGAAAATTTTAAAAAAGAAAGGAAAAGACTGGAAAAAAATAATTTCAACACATTTTATCATAAATTTATATTCAAAATATATAAGAATTCTTATAATGCAATAATAAAAAAATCTCAATTAAAATGGGCAACAAATTGTCTAGATATTTCCAGAAAGAAGTTATATAAATGTTACATAATCATATGAAAACTTGGTAAACATGATTACTCATTAGAAATACAAATTAACAACTATAATGAGATACTGGTACATATTCACTAGAATGGTTAAAATTAAAATGACTGACAATATCAAATGTTGAAGAAAATGTAAAACAACTGGAACTTTAACATATTGTGGATAGGAATGCAAATGACTCAGTAATTTTGGAAAATAGCTTGGCAGTTTAGTTACTTACCATAGAACTCAGCAATCCCACTTTTAGGTATTTACTCAAGAAAAATGAAAATCTTTATCTACCAAAAGGCTTTTACATGAATATTCATAGTCACTTGGTATATTTTACTCCTCCTCACAATTGGAACATTTGCAATGGCAAATGTCTATCAACTACTGAATGATTCTACCAATTCTGATATACTACAATATGGATTACTCTTCAATAATGTGAAGTAACTATGAAGTATTGGGAAACTTGAAGACAGCCTAGATATTCAATTATATAAGAAAATTACTTTTATATTTTAGGTCTCATAAAGAGAAAAAATAAATTTGTGAATGAACCAACATGATATCTAAAGTTTTCTTTGAAATAATCATACACATTGGCATAAAGATGTAACAATTTGACCATAAATTGATAATTGTTGAAGATACATATATTGGATTCATATACATTCTTTCTACTTTTGCAAATGTGTGACATTTTCCATAATAAACTGTAAAATAAATAAAAGTCACCACATTCTATATAAAAATATTTACTCTAAAATATTAGAACAGAATATTTGTTTCAATGTACCCTAACTAGAATGAACTTCTTGTTTATTTTTTGCCAATATTATTATTAAGAATAAAATTCATTGTGTTAATTTGTAATTGTTTGATCACATTTATTGTACATTTTATTTTCTCATTTATGATAATAGAACTTGATGCTTTTCTCATTTTTGATTTCTCCATTTACCATCTTCCCAAGTTCTGCTGCAAAAAACTCCAACGACATTACTACTAGGTAATATTTATTGTGTGCTCTCAACAAAGGATTTTTCGAGGAAGTTATACCTTAGCTCAAAGCAATAGCGCAATCCTATGAGTTGGGTTTCATTGTTATCTACATTTTACAGGTGAGGAAACAGAGCTTCAGAATGACTGTGTCATGTACTGAAGGTCATAGAGCTAAAAAGGAGCCATGGATTTCCATTTTGTCTGACTCCAATCAGAAATCTTGACCATTCCATGCTTCCTTTTTAAAACACTTTTACATTTGTTTAATTTTCTCTATGTTCACTTTAACATCACAGTTTAAGATCTAATTCGTTTTCATGGAAAGAAAGCCTCTTTCTCTCACTTTGTGCCTTGGATTTTGCTTTCCTCTATGCCTGCTTTTCTATTCATTACAAAGTATGAAATCACAGTTCACATGCAATTCCAGAGCATTTTCCATTAGCATGATGCCTCACAAGACATCTGTTACGGAGTCACATTCTGAAAAATGTTTCCTATTTACTTTGGTTGAATGCACACTGAACAAGATGTAGTGATCCAGATGGCATGTGACTTAACTTGAATCAATATACTTCTTCCTTTAGTGTGTCTTAAATATTTTTGTTCAGTAGTAATTAAGTCCTACTACTATTGTACACAACATTAAATCTCACTTGCTATAGCATTGGTTAAGGAAAGAAAATCACAAGCTCAGCTATTCAAAATTTGCTTAATAAACATAAATTATTTTTGATAAAACAATTCCATATATAATTTGAATTGCAGTTTAAAATTTTGACATTCTTGAGTCATTGGTTCAATATCCTGATGGAAAGATTAGGTTTAGCAATAGCTATAGCACGTAGCATATCGGGCACTCAGTATGTATCTGTTGAATTCAACAAAATTGATTTATCTTCTTTCATAGATTCTTTGAATAATATTTCCTCATGACAGAATAAGCTATTTTACTGAAGCATTATGTGTGGCAAATTGTCCTAATAAGACATAAGAAACATTTCTATTTAAAAAAATGTGACATATATAATTTATATTTTAATACAGATATTAAGAAGAAAACATTTCATCAGTGAATATAAAAAAAGCAATTTTTATAAAACATTTATAAATTAACAAACATAACTGTATTCTATTGACTACAGTTCAGTAGTATTCTACTGAAAAAATAGAATCGCTTACAAATATAAGATTTTTAGCTTTTCAATGATTAGAAACTTTACCTCTGTCAATTAGTACTAATTATAAATTTAAATGTACTTTTTATTTATATTTGGCTACATTGATAGACAACTTGGCCCAAGAGTCGCAAGGTTTTAACAGTCACCAGGCATGCCTTCCTTGCTTCTAAAAGTTTGGGGTTGAGATTTCTCCAAGTTCTTCATACTCTTATGTAGACTAAATGGAATTCACCTTTAAACCACTTTCTCAATTGCTAAACAAATAATAACATCAGGATCAAATTCATGGAAATGTTATGCCCCTCTTGAGCAAAGTTGGCTATTAAATAACAAATGACTAACTAGCCCCATGCCAAGCCCCTGGCCGATGTACTTTCCATGCATCACTATTTAAATTTGTCTTTTCTCTTGGATCCCTAATATTGAAGTTATTGTTTATTTTCATTAAGAGTTAGAGACTTAGCCCTTCTTATTTCTCTCCCCAGTGTTATATAGAAAAAAAATACTTCTTTTTACAGACATGATCAGTTTGGCTCCCTGTAGAATAAGTACCCTTTCTGGTTAAAGTCGTTACATTTCCATTTGCATTTTGTGGAATATTTGGTTGTAGCTATGAAGAACTTGGAGATGCTTCCCAGAAAATAATGTTCTATGTCAGGATAGAGTTAAGACATTGATTTCTAGCACTATAACAGACTAAAATTTACTAACATAAACAAGTTTAACCAAATAACATAAAACTTCATTATTCAAAACCTAAGAGGTTTGCATTTATTTCATCTACCATTGCAAGCAAATTATATCACTGTAATTTTTACCTATGAAACACTCAGGGTGAACTTGTGAAAAAATAGCAGCAAAAAGTATATATGAATACTACCTGATCCAATTTCCTAGAAACCATAGTAAATGTTCTGTTGAAGACTGGATATGACTAAACTTTATTAGACTTGAACTGTATTCTGGGTAATTGTCCAGTAATAACCTCTGTTAAATTATATGAAGTCTTTACCTAACAGAGAACACAGACTCCCCAGCTTCTAATATTATCATCATTCAAGATAATGAGCAACACAAAGCATTCTATTACCAATCTAAAAGCAATAAATGTCAAAGTAAAGAAGTATGCAATATTCTGGCCTGAAAGAACAAAGGACAAAAGTAATGATAATACTTCTTTATATTTGCAGTCTATTATATCATGCATAACAAATGATGCCATAATTGTAGACAGTGTTATTTTAACAGTTTATAAGGAGAAGATAGTGGGGGAGGTGAGAGTGTGTTTTGACTATTGCTGTGAAAAATGTGTCAAGCTTCTTAATTTAAAATATGCAGCAAGAAGAGAATATCATTTTTAGAATGCCTTTGATTTTAGTTCTTCTTTGAATCATACAAGCTGAAAATTTCAGTGTTGGATTAACCATCCTGTTCACTGTATTGGTGAATTGAATGTAATTGGAACATAGGAACTACTGCAATATATTTCTTTCCAACTAAATTGTCACCAGAATGAACAGGGAGCAGATAAATAGTTTAACTGGTCATTTCAAACTATCTAGTGGAAATCAACGTTGGAAAGGCAAATGTGTGTTAAACAAACAAAACCCTGTTTCCCTAGTGATTATTGAACAATAAAAATGATGTTCTGTTTTACAGCATTACAGCTCAGGTGTGTCTGTGTCTTTGTGAGATCCTTAGGTTTCAAGACTAGGGGGAAGGGCCACAGGGGCCACAAACGAGGATATCTTGGCTCAAGCTCTGACTTCTCCCTTGACTGATATATAAAACTATTTGGTAAATACATTTTTCAAGTGGGAAGAGACTTGAAGATCAGATAGTCCTGCATAAATTATATGAAATACAAGAATAGTGGTGAAGTTCCAACTTATTTGAAGTTTTTTCACACAAGTTTTGCTCTTTAAACTTATTCTCCAAATTTATCCAGAGACACGGGGTGATGTGTAGGTCCTTTGTAGATAAAGTTGATATTTGATGGAGATCTCCCCCTCTTTTGAGGGCTTCAACAGCATTCTGTAGTGGCAATGCTATCAGCCTCTGCCTCTTTAGGGGGTTCCATCCCTGCCTCTGGACCAGCACACCACTGATAATTGGGACAATATAATTCTTGAAGTGCAGGATCATCTGGAGAGGTTGAAATTCTTAATTTTTTTTGTGTGTGTCTTTGCTCCACAAACATAATTATCTTTGTAATCTTACCCATAATAAACAGCATCCATAAACTATTTTTGATAACAAGCAAATATGTTTTCCCCTTCAGAATATGTACAAATGGTCATATTTACCAGAGAGTGATTAAATTCAGCTTGTAAATAAATCACTGACTGTAACTGGAAAGCTCACTAACAAAATGCTTTATAGTAATTGCATTTGCTTCACCTTATATATGTCGATTATCTTAGGTACCTTCGCAGCTGCGTGAGCATATGAGTTCATGCCTCACAACTTCATAAATGCTCTACGTTGTCAGATAGCCATTCCCTGCCTGCCTTGCTTCAAATGCTTCCTTATATTGGTTGGTAGGTGATGTTTTTGCACTTCTTTGTGCATCAATCGCATCTTGGGCAGAAGTAGTGCTTTCTTTAAAATTGTGAATATTACGTCTTCATATAATTAATATACAAATATGTATATGTATATACAGAGGGTACCAAAAAATGTATACACATTTTAACAAAGGGAAAAAATCTATTAAAATTGTGATAATCAATGTATACCTATAACAAAAGATGAATATAAGTCATGTTTGACTTCGGCAATTACAAAAGGTGCTCAAAGCGGTTACCATCAGCGTCCAGAAACTTCTGATTACAGCGAACTACTGCTTGAGCAACGTTGACCAAAGGGTCACTTGTATACATTTTTTTGGCACCCCCGGTGTATATTCAGAACAATATTCTGAGAAACATGATCAGTTTACTCTCAATATAGTTGCTACATAGAGAATATTTTTCCTCAGTAAATTTTGTTTCAGAATTAGTGGGATAATTTCTTTATTTTCTTTTTTCTCTTAGAAGGAACAGAATGATCTATATAGTTCAGAAGCTTCTAAAGAAAAATAGTTGGGAATATAATACTATTTCTATTTTTACTTCAACCAATAGTTAATGTAATTTTTTAAGACTAGCAAAATTTAAGGGTGTATTTAGAGGACATAATTATTTGCTGACTGCTACAAAATTCAATATTTTTGCTTTATCCCTTTTTTGCTCTTTTTAAGAAAAATGTTTACTTTCAGTAATCTGTAAGGAGATTTTTAGGAGTATTCACCTCTGGCAAGCACAGTCTGAATTTAACCAAATGATGTTTACCTTTGATGTGATCAGATTCTTACTGAGTCATCTGGGGTTTTCTCTAGCAGACCCCTTTTCATTTAACTGTCATTTGAAAATAATGCGATAAACTTGTTTAGAGATTAATGATTGAAATATATTGTTTAACATTTTTATAAAACTAAATTTGATAAATGACATTTCAGCAAATATCCTCCTGAATTACAAAGGTTTTATAACTCCATCTTCTCAGAAAATCATCTTTCTGGTAGAATTTTTTAGCACTAAATAAAAGTCTGCAAGGTATTTTGGGATGCAGATAAGATGATTCCTTTTTTAGGACCTGAAAATTATACCACATACATTACCTACTCAGAATATAACTTGCCTCTTACTGGATATTTCTCACTTGACTCTAAGTTCATTAATGGCAAGAATCTGCATCTTTTACATATTGTATCTAATACTAGCAGCTCATAAATAGTCTGTATATATTTCCCTATATGACAAAAATGAAGGAAAATTTTAGTCATTCAAGATTGATGTGCCTTCTATGGCCAGGCAGAATAGCAATTCAAAAACAAATAAAATATGCTTAGTTCTAGGGATTTTGTGGTGTTTAATTCAATGTTTAGGCTGTAAAGCTGGACCTGAAGTAATTAAGAAAACAAAATATTACAGACACACTGAGTTAACCCAGTAATATTTGACCCAACTTTGTAATAAAACTACTAATTTATAATCTCTGTAATCAGAAAGGGCCAAATTCTTATATATTCAGGTAAAATTATCTGTGATTACTACAGTTCAGAATAAGTTCTTGACAGTAAAATTTAGCCTGGTGAATTTAATTAAAATTAACAACCCATTATAGCACAGTCATTATTTGGAAGGATGGAGGTAAGATTACAGATCCAGACTTTAGTAAGACAGTCAAAATGAGAGGGGAATAGGTTTGGTAATAAAGCGATCCGCTGATAATGCCACTTTAAGTGATTTTTAAATTCCCTTTTAATGTTTCTAAAGAAAATAGAATAAGTTAGTACATTATCTCCTACCTGAAGCTACCAATTAATATGGCACTTGCATTTTGAATTAGCACAAACCTTCCTTATTCCGATTTCAAAAAAAAACATTAACATTTAAAGCAATTTAAAACATGTTCTTAAAAAATGATGCCTCTGGTACTTATTACTGTCCTTTCTATTTGCCTAGATTTTGTTACAAAAGTAAAAAAAAACTAATTACATTTGAATGGTTAGATTCATTCTATTGTTTTCATGACATATCCAAAAAATGCATTTGTTTCAGTCCATTAAAGAAAAAAAAAATTTTTTTTTAAACAAACACCAGCTTCCATTTATGCCCTCAGAACAAAATGAAAAAAACGAACAATTTATTGGGAAAAAATAACATGTGTATTATTTCTAAACCAAAACAACAAAACAGATATTTGTCATTTTTAGCAGAGTAATAACAGCTGTAATTTATGAAATACTTACTTGGTGCTACAGAATTATTGTACACAAAACCTGGAAACATAGGAACTGCTTGTACAGATGAGGAAATTGAAGCTTACAGAGATATATATATATATAGATATAAATATATGTATCTATATATATATATTTTTTTAATCGCTCAAGGTCAGACACTGAAAATAAAACCCAGTTTTGTGTAAAGTCGGCATCTCCTTTCTAAGCATGACACCACACTGCCTCAGACCATGTTATATACAATTTTGTTTGCAGTCTTTAAAGGTGTGAGTCCCCAGACATTGAGAGAGCACAATGACTCAGGAGTCAAAAACCCGAAGGGAAAGATGTCCTAACAAATTACCTCCAATAGATGTAAATTGACTTTAGAATAGTATATGAGACTCCATTGAGAGGAAGAAGAAATTTGCTTTGTTTTTTGTTGTGTTGTTGTTCGTGGCTCCTCCACCTCACCCGTTCTGTGGAATCCAAACTGATTTGTCTTAAATTTAAAAGCTGTTGAGCATGTTCCATGTAGTAAATGCAAGAAATAAAATCTTTAACAATAATAATTTCAAAAAGTTAAGAATACAATTTTCCCTAGTAAAATGCAAATAACATATAAACTTCTTGTGAATATTATGCAGGAGAGTGCTGGCATCAACCTAACTGATATTAGTGTAAACTTTGTGAGCTGAGGATCTCTTTGCAAAAATGAAGTCGCAAGTGCCGTTGTACCGATATGTACAATTTCAAGCAGTTTTGTTTGAATGGTGGGCTGCTAGACTACCATCTTTCTCCAATGGTTGAGGTATAAGAATGTCTCCACAGAATCACTTGGTGTCTCACAAAAGAATTGTCTAAGAATTCTTGAGCCAGATTTTCAAATTGTAATTTTCCAATATCCTAAGGATGTGTCAGTCACATTTTAATTTACTCTATAAGGCAAAAAAATAAAAATGACTAAGATAGCCAAGTAAAACTTCCGTGTTCTATGAAAATTAATGTAGGCCAAGTCTTCATCAGGCACGTTATGTTCAATAATCAGTAGGTAGTTTACGGTCAATAGTTCCAATGATGTGAATCCTGCATAGAGTCTCAAGACTGGAAGAAGAAAAGACTATGAAAGGAAGGTTTAGAAAGGCAGATGCATCTCTGGAACTAAGATGACAGATCTGAAAAGAAAATAAGGAATCTGAAAACAGAGTAATGACCACTTGGTAAACTTTCGCTGGTGTCTCTGAGTTTCTTTCCTTTGCAGTATCTTTTCATTAGGTTGGATTCCTTACAGTTATCATATAACGTTTTGTTACCTTAAAGTATTCAGCCAAATTAGTTTATTTGGTGCCTTAAGAGAAACGATGGTATAATTGTATTAGCTTCCTTCAGCTTCTGTAACAAACTACCACAAACTTGGCAGCTTAAAAAATAAAAAATTATATTCATACAGTTCTGGAGGCCAGAAGCCCCAAATCAGTTTCAATGGGTCAAAGTCAATGGTGACAGGGCTGGCTCCTTTTGGGGGCTCAAAGGAGAATCTTGTTCCGTTGCCTTTACTAGCTTCTGGAGGCCACCTGCATTTTTTTGGCTCATGACTTCTTCCTGAAATAACTCTAACCTCTTGCTTTCGTCATCCCATCCCCTACTCCCTTTTTTGTAATCAATCCCCACCTCATCTGCCTCTTATAAGGTCATTAGTGATTATGTTTAGGGCCTCCCTGCATAATCTGGGATACGATGTCCATCTCAAGATCCTTAACTAAATCACATCCTCAGTCCCTTTTGCCATATAAGGTAATACTTACAGATTCTAAGGATTGGGACCAGGACATCTTTGGGGACTGTTATACAACCTACCACAGTGACTTCACCAATGAAATGTGTGTGTGCGCGTGTATGTGTATGAGTGTGTGTGTGTGTGTGTGTGTGTGTGTGTTAATTAAATCAATTTTCATGTGAAGACAGCAAAAGAAGATTGTGGTTATTTCGATTATTGGAATAAAATAATACCCAAATCTCTACTTTTATTTAGTTGGATATTTCAAGTAATATTTTTTTAACTAAATTCTCCAGAATGTTTTAGTCCCAGATTTAGTTCCATGGGGAAACCCTCTTTTCCTGAGATTGTGATTAGCTCATATGATATTTGGACTGGAATGAAGATACCTGCAGAATTTCTAGGCTTTACATTTCATACAACAGTACCAAAAGCAGAAAAAGTGGGATGATTCCAGATGATTTTTGAGGAGAGAAAGCAAGAAATTGCCCAGAGACAACAACTAGAATCTCATCAGTCTGAATTGTATCAAGTGCCTAATCATGAATAATCATTAACAAGGTGTTTGGCATGATCCTGATATATAGGCTGACTGCTGCAGCTAAAAGCTAAATCAACCTCATCTGCTACATGAGCTCTATTGTATAGTAGTACACATCTGAGAAAAGTTGGGCATCTGTGACTAGTGAGACAAAGGGATGGGAAGCAAATTCTATACAGTCAACCAAAAACTCCACTATGAGAGCCTCACAAATGAGAGTTTTGCCATGAAGACACTTGTCAGAAAGTGTATTTAAGAAGAAAGAGAAGGGGAAGGAGGAGAAGGAGAAGAAGAAGAAAGCTGAAACTTTGGGCAAAAGAGATAGTAAGTGATTTTAAAACAGCTTTTAAAATATTGAGAGAAATTCTCTTTTATTCAGTTTTGGAATAGAACATAACTTAACTTTGATGGAATGGTGAAATTCACCAACTCAATGCAAACACCTACAGTTTTTTTAGCTGAAAAATCTTTCTCTGTATCTAAGCCCAAGACATCCATTAGATTATTTTTTTAAGACGTTACCTTTTGGCATCCAAAATATCCTGCCACATTCCCCAGCATTCTAGTCTTGACTCCCTATCTCAATTCTCGTATTTTCCTTCAGGGGATTTCCTCCAGTCTCATGTATTAAATATCCTTTGCATGCTTAATTCCTAACTCTCTTCTCTTCATCTTCATTCTTTTACCTTTACTTCAAACACATCTATCAAAACACATGCTGGAATTTTCCACCTACCTGAGGTATGGGTACGTCAAACTCAAAGTGACCAAATTTAAACCCATCATCTTCTCTCAGCTTGCTTTTAGTGTATTTTTATCTCAGTGCTATCATCTTCAACCCAGACTCTGAAGATTTGTGCCTGAAAATCTGGACTTCACCCATCTTCACTTGAACACATACCTAATCAATCTTAAAATTCTGAATAATATATCCTCTACATTATTTTAATCTCTTCATCATTTTCTAATCCTGCTACCAAAACCCTAGTTCATTTCCTCATGGAGATTTCTTGGACTTCTATAACAAATGCCTTCATCGGTTTCTCTGCTTTAACATTTGTCTCCCTCAAATCCTTTCTCCGAATTTCACATCATCCTATGTCACTTCCATATGCAATCTGTCCAAAGAGTCCCTCTCACCTACAGCCTAAAAAGCAGGAATGTTAACATGATTTTCAAGTAGACTGCTTACATATCCTCTTACATATCATTCTTACTGGTCTTTATTTCACATCACCCACTCCAAGCAAATTATTTTCCTTGCTTGCATGCCTTAGTAGCCCTTTCTTCCAGAGAGCCTTTTTTCTTCCCAACCACATTTGGTCTGGCTAACTCTTGTTTATCCTTTATGACTCAAGTCAAATACCAGTTCTTAGAGGATGGCTTTTTCATTGCCTCCCCCCACATTTCCCGACTTGATCAGGTATCCCTTTCCTAGCTCCCCTTAATATCTCATACAAATGAATGCATTGTCCTTACAGAAGTAAGTCTATCTGTTAATTTATCTTTCTAGACTAGACTGAAATCTTTAAGGATAGAAAATATGGCATTATTTTACTTCATCCAGCCAGTACCTGGTGCATGTAATTATTTGATAATTAAATAATGAGTGTTGAATGAAAGAATGTCTTAACGAATACATAGTAAGAGCTGAAGTGAGCATATACCATTTTAAAGCTTAAATTGACTATATTTATAAACTGCAAATATCTAAAAATGAGTCCCACAACTCTAATTAAGATTATATCTATAACTATAATATGTTATGAAGCTTTTTTAAAGTGACTCCACATAGCAGTTTTTTTTTTTTTTAATGTTGTGCCAATAATACAAATAAAGTAATGTATCTTTTGTGGTATATGAGCATTTCTATTTAAGTTAGTTTTCAGAAAAATAAAATAAATTCTACATTTTGTTTTAACTGTATTTCATTCTCCAGTTTAATGTGAGACTTAAATATTGTCTTTCAAGTTATGTTCTTTTTATTCAAAGCCTTGCTTTTCCACCTACGTACAAGTCATGTGTTCTTGACAATTTACTTAACTTTATTTATATGAATTTTCTAAACTATAAATAGGAAAGTTGATAAACCTCCTACAAAGAGTTGTTACAGTGGTTGAAAATTACTTGAGTCAAAATCTTTTAACAGGCTAAATAGCAAACAGTGCCTGACATCTTATAAATGTTAACTATTATTATGATTACTGTTATTATTATGATATGAATTTAATGAATTTGACGATTTAAAAATATTTATTATTCACATAAATTAGTATATACTTTGTTAAATTAAGTGATATCTTAGGGACTTCGAAGGTATGAACTTACAAACTCCTGACATAAATTCTCTTAAAGTCTCTTATTTATTTTTAATTAATATCTTAGTTTTCAATTTTTTTTTAGTCTCCAGCTGACATTTCTTGCTTTTGTCAGTATCCTAAATTCTAACATAATTTCCTGTCAATGAGTGAATTTAGATACACAAACAGATAAATAATATTGTCTCACAATATGCCAGCTTGACCAAGGAAGGAAACAGGGGAGGAGTTGATTACATCAAGGTGTCCTGCACAGTTTGTTGAATGGCTGTTTAGTTTGCCTAGTTTAAGATATAGTCTGATGATATGTGAGGCAGAAGCCACAGTAATATAAAAAAGGTTTTAGTAAATGTGAAATTTAAATCCATCTCATCCCTTAATTTATTTATACACACTATATACGAAATTACATGCACTTATGTTTACGTAAATGTGTATGTGTGTGTATCATTAATTTGTTATAACTCTGTTATCATTACCCAGTGTCAAGTTTAATAAATTGAAGTAGAAACTTTCAGAAGGAAATGGAGTCCACTTCCATTTCCTCAAGTTGTGACTTGTCTCAAGAATTGATCTATTTCTGGAAATTACATTCTTTCACCTGTGTTTTTTCACTCTTCTCCAAATTGGAAAGGACATGCAGGCAGCAGCTTTGTGGCGCTCTATGCCTGAGAATTCTCCCTAGTAGTCAGGTACCACAGGGACCCGCTTGGCAGGTACAGGCTAACTTCACAGTCATTTCATTTCCCTTCTTCCTATTTCTGCCAATCTTTGACTGCTATCAGCCATTTCAATAGTGAAGGAAGAGGAGCAAAAAAGAAACTGAGAAGAAAATTTTATTTATTGGCTTATTAGTCTTGGTAATAAAAATCTTTTTGGTAAAGTACATTAGAATTTATGATTAATCTTACTTCATTATTTTTTTAATTTAATTTACTTTAATTATTAGTTTCAGGTGTACAAAACAACATAATGATGAGACATTTACACCCCTCACAAAGTGATAACCCCACCAAGTCTACTACCCATCTGACATCGTACGTAGCTATTACAATATAAGTGTCTATATTCCTTATTCCATACCTCACAACCTGTGACTATATATATTTAATTATAGTGGACAATCAATACTATTTTATAGTAGTGCCAGGAGTACAGTGCAATGATTAGGCATTTATATAATTTATGAGATGATCCCCCCGATAAGCGCAGTACCCATCTGATACTCTACATCAGGGGTGTCCAAACTTTTCTCAACGTTTTTCACCAAGGGCCATATGCAGTAAAATACACAAACAGCTGGGCCACTCACTCGAGGTGAAGTATATATTGCCTCACCTGGTTTATTTAAATAAACTAAATATATTTTTGGAATTTGCTGCGGGCCAATTAAAAATGGATTGCGGGCCGCAGTTGGCCCGTGGGCCGCAGTTTAGACACCCCTGCTCTACATAGTCTTTACAACTTTATAATCTAAACTTGCACTTTGGTTATCAGTATCATCTCTTTTTTATCAACAAGAGTCCCGTTTTAAAAAGAAAGAGGAAAAAACCCTAGTATTTTCTAGCTATGTCAATTTTTAATTTTTTTACAATGATTAATTTGTATTTAATATTCCACTTAAAAGATTTGAAATATTTGGGACATTACAATCAGAGTTTACTTTATTCCATGGAAATTTTGGAGCTGCCACTTTTTGAAACATGTTTACGAAAATAAGCCTTTTTCCATAGTTATGCTTTCTGCTCTTTTTCTTTCTTTATCTCTTCTTAATACTTAATTTGTGTTTATACATTTCTAAGACACAGCAAATCAATAAATGGAAGACAAAATATAGTTAATGATGATATTTCTTGGCCTACATGAAGTCAACCACCTTCTTTTATGGATTTTTTTTTTCACTGTATTAACTCATTCTTCTGGTACAGAGTCAACATAATCAATAAGTAGATATAGGCTGGAATTATGTTCTTTTCTATGTTTACATTCCTCCCAAATGGCTATGTATAACCTCCATAAACTTGTAATACACTTCTAAATAACCTCTTAATCACTTTCTAAGGCTACTTACATAAAAACAATAAAACTCAAACAAGGATTTTTATCTTTTCCCATATCATTCCCTAAATGGTCTAACAAGTACATTTTTTGATTTGCAAATTGTCACAAGGTTTTGTATTTTGTTTATCTGTAATGGGAAATACATGCGAGAATGTTACTTGAAAGGAAGTATGTTTTAAAGGAAGTGGCTGGCATTGTTTTGACACATCGGGATGGTGTTGATGATCATTTCACAAAATTTGAACCATAGTAGACACTGGAAAAAAAAAAAAGATGAAGACAGAGTAATATTTAGGTAATGAAAAATAATGCAACTAGAAGACAGAAAATCTTTTAGATTATAAACATTAACCAAAGCAGTTCATCACACTTAGATGATAAATTTGCTTTACAAAAATTCATAAGATTAAAAGAAATGAAAAATGGCTTACTCAACCATGTAACCTTGGAAAATACGTGGTCAGTGCCATATAAATAAATATATAATGAAGTAATAAAGTAATTGATGAAATAACTTACTTTTAAATGAAGCACACACCATTTTGACTTAGTGATATAGTATTCTTTAATATTCAAATTTCTTTTCTCATTGTGCATTATTAAACCATTGTCTCTCAGTTCCAAATCTACTCTACTGTGTTTTGCTTTCTTGTGCAGAAGCTGAGACCCTTACAAATACCAGTTCTTCTTTGCCATTTGTCCTTCTATTATGTTCTGCTAACAAAAGGCACCTGAAACAGATTGGAAATGAAGGGAGGGGAAGACACTTCTGTATTTGTTTGCTTGCTGCAGAGTTTCAGCAGTTTCTCAAAGCTCACAGCTTTTTTTGGCACACTCACAACCAGCTTCCTTGGGCCCACAGGTGCCTGTGGCGAGTAGTTCATGGCCCACTAATCAGCTTGTACTCCAGCTACTTTGCCCCCCAGGCCTAAGGGTGAAAGCTTTCTGTAGTTAATAATTTTGGCTATAAGGGTGACTGGTTGGCTCAGTTGGCTAGAGCACAGTGCTCATAACACCCAGGTCACCGGTTCGATTCCCACATGGGCCAGTGAACTGCACCCTTCACAATTAGAGTGAAAACAATGTCTTGACTTGGAGCTGATGGGTCCTGGAAAAACACACTGTTCCCCAATATTCCCAATAAAATTTTTTAAATAATAATAATAATAATAATAATTCTGGGTATAATAAAAACCTGGAAAGTAAGATACTCTTTGCTCTTTCATCTTTATATAGTTAGGTAAATGTCTCTGTACATTTTCTCTACTTATATAGTTAGTGTGACTTCTGGCCTTCTGATTAGACACTATCCAATATAAGAATCATGTTTTTTGTGGTCTGACACCTATATATTTTCTCTTTAATTTTAGTTTTTTTCATTTATTATACATAAGATAATCAGAATTGTATTAGACATAATCCTTGGTTCTTTATATACTCTCATTATGGCTCCATTCATTGACTATTTTCATTTACTTGATTTTAAATTTCATTGTTTTTGACCATGTGATCAGTACTTACAACTCACTACCCAAAACAAAAGGTAGTACAGTGCAGTATGGAAATAGCTGGTCTTTTCAATGAATGGTACCAGGTCGGGTGGATATTCATGTGGAGAAAAATATATCTAGACTTACCTCACGCTACACACAATTGCAGATATAAGATAAAAAGTAATATTTTAAAGGAAATCATAGCAAATTGTGATTTTGGAGGATTAAAAAATTTCTTAAAGAAAAAATGAGATCAATAACCACATAAGAAAATTTTGCAAATTGGTCTATAGTAAAAATGAGATATTTGATTGCTAACAACACCATTAAAAGTGTCAACAGGCAACACATGGAGTAAAAGTAAGTATTTGCAATACATATATGTGGCAAAGGATTTGTATCTGATACAGAAATGACCAAGAAAAAGACAGATACCCAATAGAAAATGGCAGAAGAATTGCATATGTGTTTCACAAAAGATTATATCAAATGAACAATAAATGTATGTAAAGAAGTTCAGCTTTATTAGTGATAAGGAGAATGCATATTTAAACCATAAAGTGTTATAAAATATAGAAACTAATAAATGTTGGCACAGATATGGTGTGTGATATTATGATAGTGGAACATCATAGCATAAATTGCTACAATTTTGCAAAACTATTTAGCAGGATCTACTAAATTTTAACATATGCCGACTCTGTGACAGTTTCTCTCCCAGATATATGTTCACCATATATGCATATACACATGTTCACCAAAAGCAGATATTAGCATTATCTGTGCAGACATTATTTGTAATAGCTTCGAATTGCAAACTAAGTAAAGGCCTATTCACAGTAGTGCAGACAAATAAATTTTGATATATCAAACAATACACCTAAGAAATCAGATAGCAAAGCACAAGGATTGAATTTAACTCACAAATAACCTAAATATTTAGATAAACTCATGTGTTTACATACACACACACACGTGCATCGGCACTGTGTAGTGCCATTTTTAGCACTCAAATCTGAATCCTAACAATCTAATACCCATATGGGAAAAGAAAATAAATCTCAACAGCCATTATATACACAACGTAGTATCCTTTTATAAAGTTAAAAATAGCTAATAATTCTCTGAATAAGTGCAACATTCCTATTATTACCTTTTTAGTCACATGAGGATAATAAGCTAAAAAGAGAAGAAAGAGTTAACACAAACAGTGGAATACAAAATTCACAGATGGGGAAATGATATATTTTCATCTGCCTTTGACATAATGGGTCCTGAACAAGGGCCTTGGCATCATAGGAATGTTCATTCCGAGTGGTGACATTTCCAAGGCTAGTTGGAGTTGGAAATATTTTCATTTGTTGGAAAATAGTGTTCCTTGGAAGATTTTTTTTACACCTGCAGAAGATGAAAACGTATTTACCCCCATGGGAGTTTGTGTAAAATATTAAGTTCATGAGGAAATATCTGAGTGAAACAGCTTATTTCACAGACCTTCATTTTTATGCTGAATTTAAAGTAGAAAAAAGCTCTTCACAATTTGTAGAACAAAACCCCAAAAATTGGTATAAGAGAGTTTTAATATTTTCTTAAATTTTGTTCAAACCTGCATCAGCAAGACTCCTATTTATGTGTGCTCTTTTATAAAATTTCTATTAAGCGTTTCATAAAAATTCATAACAAATAATTTACTTAAAAGTGAAGATAAGAGATTTTACTATGTTTGGTAAAGTTTTTCCTAAGTAGATTTTTCCTTCCTCTGTTGTTGTGTCCTATTGATAATTGGTTCTTTTAACAAAGAGGGAAACTATTAAAATATGTTTCTTTGAATTGTAGTTCAATTTTCTTCAAACACATACATAGAGAAGATATATGTCATTTGAACTGTAGCCAGAGACCTGCTTTCTAACATTTTTGGATTTTCCAAGAATCTTTATTTTAGTTTTCCATTGGAGTTATGTCTTTAAATTACATTTCTGTTTTTAGAATAATAAGAATATATGGTATAATGATGCATTAATAAGCATTTTATTTATCCTGTTTGTATGTGGTCAAATTTCATAACAACCTCTTTTGATTCTTGGGTAGGAACTCTGGAAATGATTTGACTTATATCCTGGAAGGAATAAGTCTGTTTAGACTGCTAAGATAACACAAAGGAACAGTTGGCAAATCAGACTTACAAGAAGTGGTGATCTTACCCGTACCAACATTACTAATAGTTCAGTGATACAAATGATGATGGAGCACAAAAAAAGCAGGGCAAGGTCTGGGATTACCAGCGCAGTCTTGTCCTTTCTTGCCTCATCAAGATATGCTCCAGCTCAAATTAACATGAGAAAGTCCTAAGTCATTATGTAGCTATACTATTTACACAGAAGGGAGCCATTTCAGCATGAAATGTATTTCATACTCATCTAGTTCCATAGCTTATGTGAGATTTTTAAGAAAGCCCTACTCCATAAACTCGTAAGTCCATGTTTGTTCAAAATAAGCAATCCTAGACAGACGAGTTACATCCTACTAAAAGGTACTGCCTGCTAAGAGTGTTACATATCTAAAGACTGTGGCTAACAAATTCCACTAGTTAGTTTTCAGGGCAATCTGTCTTTAGAAGGTTTATAGTGGGATGGGGGTGCTCAAGGGTCTCCTTCCTTCTTTCTTTGCTGGGAGCATCTGCCCTTGTAAAAGGACAGAAAGAATTGAATGTCTATTGCTTATCATTTTCTCCCAAACATTATAGGATGAGGAAGAGAACCAGTTGAAGTAATAGAAGACGATGGTAACAAGAAAAGTGGTTTGCCTAAGAGATAAAACACCAAAATGAGAAATAAAGGTTTGGGAAGTCACTTAGGAGAGTATTGTCTATTTAACAAATCTATCAATAGCTACCCCAGATATATTATACAGATATTATATTGTATATAATATCTATATAAAAACACTTGATAGTGTCATGTCTCTGTGAAGAATTTTTCAGTGGCATGTTTTGGTTTCATTATTGAAATTGTTCTAATTTGTTGTGTTGTTTTCTTAATGAGTATTACTTAAGATTTCAAATATTATACCAGAGTACTAAAAAACATAATGGAAATTCTGTGCAAAATTACTAATTTTTTATGTTATGTTTTGCCCAGTTAGTAGCCACTGAAATGATTGACACTATTCTGTTATCACTCCCTTGAAAAATGATATATATTGATTTTAATTCTTGTAAAAAATAATGCAAAACGATTAAAACAAAAATGAAATACAAATTATACCTAAAATCATTAGGTTAACATACTTTATGTGTGTGTGTGTGTGGGGGGTATCCTACATGGTTTTAAAATCTTGTCACAGGAAAATCAAAACAGTAAAGAAATAGCATTCTTGAATATAACATGACTTTTGAATTGCCCCTAAGAACAAAATAATGGTGTTTGTAAGAAAAAATACAATCAGTTTTCATAAGATTGGTCTATACATGTAGACTGTCTCAATATATTTTCACCATGCTCCAAATGCTTGTGTAAAGTACCTCTGCTGAATATAAATCATTTCCTCCCTATCGCTATAACGAATCAGAAGAATATTATTAAATGCCAATTAATTGAGGGAAATCTCTATTGAAGGTCTCCGAAAAGTAGGAACCATGAGAAACACTTTTTATTGATAATTGGTCCAGAACATAATGATGTATGTTTGTGTATTTAATAAATGATTAAGTTAATGAATGTCTTAACATTTCCCATTAAGAGTTATGTAATCCTGTGTTTATGGTAGGTATTATGTTGCATTTCATTTTAAAGATATTGAAGAATTTATAAAACTGCAAAAATACAAAGAGTTATCTTCTTTGACATGCATTTATGTTGAGTACTTGATTCTTCATATATGTCTGATGTCTTTATATCAAGTATTTCTAAACCTTTCTTTCTTATGGCATTTTTGTCAGATTGTATCTGGCCACATATTCTTTCTTGATTCTGTGGTTTCCCATAAACTGGATAGCTGCTCAAAAATCACATCTTCTTATTTGCAATCTAGGAAAATAAAATCTATAGTTCATTCTCAAATGCCAAGTGCTGAAACGCAAGGTCACTGAGCAAGATGAGAGCTCAACATTTTGTAAAAGGATTTGAAAAATAATGACAGAAATAAAACATGCATCTCAGAATTAAAATGCTATCATTCCTTCTGGGTGAAAGTAAAGCAGGGCAATACCGTTATAATAACCTTAATCATATTTTATTAGGTAAGACCATTGGATAATACTTTGAATAAGTAATAAAATATGCCTCAATAATTGACATTGATTGATTAATAATAATGATGAAGAAGGAAATAATTAAAGCACAGCAAGTAATTCACATCAAAATAGATATGTAAAGTTAATAATAAATGTAAAGTTAATAAATAGATATGTAAAGTTAATAAATAAGGAATTATTACCAAGTTCTTCTCAAGTTAAAAATAAAAAAAACACTACTAAAAATGAATATCACTAATTTTTATAATCACCACTTCTGTCACTGGGAGAGTCAACTATACTTTAAGTTGTATTTTGGTATCCTTATCTTATGCCAGAAATAGACTCAGGGATGGAAATTTGCATGCAGGTGGTTTATTAAGGGGGGCACTTGGGATAAACACCAGTGAAGGAGTGAGGTAAGCAGGATTGGGTATGGGGAGAAGTTGAACTGTGAAATATTTGCAACAAAGGCCTCAGGCAATCCATGAGCAGCTTTCAGGCTAGAATATGCCTTTTGAGCTTCCTGTTCTCACCCTTGGGGCAAGGGCCTGGTTTTTCTAGTCCTATTTTAACCAAGTTTTGGATGCAAGATGCCCTGAGATGCCCATGGGTAAAGCAGCTCTCTTAAATTTAGAATCATTTCTAGGGAGAGACTCAGTAGTGGGCTGTCCGCAGTCTGCACGCCTAATATCTGAAAAGACTAATACCTTGGTGCTGAAAGTGGGGGATGGGTCCAGGAAGCATAACTTTCACTTCACTCCTTTATTAAAATAAATAATATAACAAAAATCCTTCATAGAACACTAGCTATTGATAACCACAGATTTTGTTTCATAACAGCTATTCATGTAAAACTTACTTACCAGGGAAACCTGTATACTTTAGTAATATAATGAAGTCTTTTGGAACATGGCAAGTACATTTCCTTAGTACTGTTTCTCATGTTGAATTTTGGTTGCAGTTTAAGATAAGAAGAAAGAGAATAGTTACCTAATGTGATAGTTAATTTTATGGATCAACTTGGAGGATGTTATTTTTGGATGAGATTAGCATTTAAGTCAGTAAACTTTGGTTAAAGCAGATTGCCTTCCGTAACATGAGTGGGTCTTGTCTAATCAGTTGAAGACCTGAACAGAACAAATACCAGCCTCCCTAAAGGAACCCTCGAGCAGACTTCCTTTGGACTGGAACTGCATTGTTAACTCTCCTGGCAGCCTGCTCTCCAGGCTGCCAGCCCATCCTACTGATTTGGACTTGCCAACCTCCATAATCACAGAGCCAATTACTTATAATAAATTTCCTTAGAAATACACATATGGACATATCTTATTGGTTCTATTTCTCTGGAGAAACTTGATTAATATTTTTAGTTTAAAACCAAGCAATTAGTCAATTGATAAAATTTAGGAAATTATCATAGTGATTTTTGCGTAATTATCTTTAATCTCATTTTGGTTTCATTTTTGTCCAATATTACATTCCAAGCAGATATCTCTGCATATTCAAATTAGGATTTAGTACAAAGATATTCTAACCTTTTTTATTTGTCAGGGGAATTATCCTCAATAAAATTACATCAAAAATGCATGTCTTTGACTAGAGTCAAATAAAAGAGGACTGTCAGACAAGGATTTTAAAATATCTTAATTATTAGTTTCATCCCTTTCCTTTATTATCTTTCCCAAAGACTGGGAAATTATAAAACTACTAACCCAATTGAAAAATATATTTTTTAATGTGTATAGTGTTTTTCTTTGTTCCATATGGCCACATTAGTTCATTTCCATAAATATTCACCATACATATATTATTTTCCAGGTTCTGTCTTGACTTGTAATACATTAATAAATAAAATGCATATTTTTTTTTACATTTTGGGACTTATATTAAAGTGAACTCCAGTGAAGGGTTGGCTTCATTTTCTGTTTTATTAGTCTAATTGTAAACTAAGTTTATTTAACTTTATCATTAATCCCATTACACGCTAAACCTGAGATTGAGTCTGATGAACTCATAAGGGACCAGTGAAAGCCTTGAAGGTAATTGAAAAGAAATAAATAAATGAACAATTTTAAAAGTGAAGCATCTCTTTGACTTATAAGTAGAACCAATATATCCGTATAGTATATATCAGGAACTCTGACACTACATATGCATACACACACACAAACACACACACACACACACACACACACACACACACACATTCAAACTGGTCAGAAACTCTGAGAGTGGTCCTCAGCAATTTCTGTTTTTAAAAGTCCTCCAAGTGATTCTGATACATGGTAAAGTTTAAAAAACATTGGCTATGAAAGGCAGTGTAGAGGTTCCTCAAAAAGTTAAGAATAGAATTACCATACAACCCAGCAGTCTCTCCCCTGAGTATCTACCCCAAAAATCTGAAAACACTTATCGGTAAAGATATATGTGCTTAGCTGTTCATTACGACTGTATTTATGGTGCCTAGGTCAAGCATAAATAGGTCAACTTGTTTGGTCATACTAGCCAAGTATTTTATGTGCTTTCTGATTTCCTATCTACATAATTAGTATTGAGAGAAGAGTGGCAATGTCTCCAATTCTGCTTATGGTTTTGTCTATTTCTTCTTCCACATATATCTTTATGGATTTCAAACCTTTGAAAATAAAAAGGTTTAGATCTCAAAACTATTATTTCTAATAATATATTACAGAACATATTTTGGATTTTTTAAAAATTAAAAAAAATATTTTTCTTTATGTCTGTAATTTCAGTATAACAACACTAATTCTCATGACATTTATATGTTCTTGAAGGATGTAGAAAAGGGTCAAGCAACAAGGAAGTACCAGAAGAAAAGCACACTTCTATGTATTTCAAGATAACATTTCTCATTACACTAGACATATTTTAAATGCACTTTGAAATGGAACTGACTGAGATACACATGATACCAATGATTCCTATTAGGCATACATTGAATTATATACATACATCTTTTTTAATCTCATGCAACTAGTAAGCAATATTTCTGCCATCATTTATTTGTACCATAAAGGGTTTGACCCACAGAAGGATCTTAGCTTTAACCCTACATAATTTTACAATATTAGATTCATTCCTTTGCCACAGTTTTTGTGATTTTTGTGAATTCTTATTCTGATTAACTGTATTAGGGGCACTTGTGACAAAGTACCACAACTAGGTGTCGTAAATAACAGAACTTTGTTGTCTCACAGTTTTGGAGGAAAGAAGGTCCAGATCAAGGTGTCGGTGGGCAGGGTTGTTTCCCAGAGGTCTGTGAGGCAGAAATCTGTTCCGTGCCTGCCTCCACGTGCTTTGCTGGCCACGTGTGCTCTCTGCAGCATCACTCAGATCTCAGCCTTCATCGCATGGTGTTCCCTGTGTGCGTGTCTGTGTCCAAAGGCCTCCTCTTTATAAGGACACCAGTCATATTGGCTCACCTGACTCCAGTATGACCTCATCTTAACGAATTACATTTGCTGCAACTCTGCTTCCAAATAAGGTAGCATTGTGAGGTACTAAGGGGCAAGACTTCAGCATATGAATTTGGCGGGGAACACAATTCAACCCACAATAGGCAACAATCGTATTCTCTGTTTCTTACAGCTTCCTTTTACCTTACTATGTATACCTTTTAATACCTTCCAACTGCAATTTGAATAAAATCAAGTATATTAATATTGTCAGGAAAGAAGAGAGTGATAGGACCTGACGCCGACGTAATGCTTAACACAGCTAAATTATTAATTGTGTAGTACAGATTTCATGACAGCAATTAATTGTTCCAAAAACCCTGTTTCACCTGACCCCTGCCTGTATCTCCAATTTCTTTAATATCACTCTGCTCTTTATGTTTCATTTATACTTCTTTTCTTGAATTTTTCAAGAATGACTTTGGCATCCGAATAGCTTCCTGTTAGCTGTTTCTTTTCTGCGTAAAACACACTCCACTACAGTTATCTCCTTATACACTTAGATAAAACTACTTCTCTTCTAGACACGTCATAAATCATCATCGCCTCATGCAAATATTTCCTTGCCTGAACTCTTGTTTAAGCTAGTACTTTCACTTGTATGGTCGAATGGATACTTTTGTAAGCATACACCACTTGAAATTATGTATATTGTGTCTTCTCTGTTGATTGTAAATTGCATGAGAGCAAGAAATATGCCTGTTTGCTCATCAGTGTATTCCCTGTGCAGTGGAAGGACATTTGGCACATGGTTAATGCTCCAAAATTAATTGCATGAATATGACAAGTCATATAAGCCAGTAGACAGCCTACAATGAAGCTGTTCAACCAGTTGTTAATCCACAAAATGGCGTAATAATCACATTCATATTTCTCCCTTATGTCCAATACATTCCATGAGACTTGAATAAATAACTTATGGCATCTAAATTCAAATAACATTAATGAATGGCAGTGCCTAACACATTTCCCTAGTCTACCAGAATAATAATCCTGAAAGGAAGAAAAATAAGAAAATGCAAAGCTAACATGGCTTGTTTTAATGGAACCCACTGGTGACCATTCTTTTCACTTCAAATACCTGTAAACAAGAGTGAAATAAATATTTGAAAAATGTGTATCTCATGTATGTTAAATTTGTCATTCTTTATTTTACAGAATGTAATTAGGTCTAGTTTTGAAAACTAAAGCTGTGCATCTCAAAACACTTTGTAGGATGTTTCAAGTATTACAAAGATCCATTTGAAGGTAATGGATTATAAATTAACACAGTTCCTGTAAAGTCGGGATATTTTAACTAATTTTAGAACAATGAATTGCTATCATGAAATCTGTACTACACAATTAATAATTTAGCTGTGTTAAGCATTATGTCGGTGTCAGGTCCTATCACTCTTTTCTTTCCTCCCTCTGCTCCAGCCACAGTGAGTCTCCTGCTATCTCTTGTATATGGCAAGTATGGTCCTTCTTTGGGGCCACTGCCCTTATTCTTCCCTCTGCTTGACACAATCTTCCCCTATCTACATGGTTTGTAGGTGTCTACTGAAACGCCATGTTACCATAGAGGCCTCCTGACTATCCTCTCTAAAATTGTTTAATATATATTCAGCCTTGTTTTTATTCATGAGAGTTTTCACCCCATAGCACATGGTCTGTTTATTATCTGTATATTCTGTGTTTTTCCCAACTAGAATGAATACTCCAGGAGGAAAAGAATTTGTGCTGTTTTGTTACTGTTCTGTCCTCAGTGCCTAGAATAGTTACTGGTATGCCACAGCAGGCACTCGATGAGCATTTGTTGAATAAATGAGTGAATGATGAATGAATAAGTGGATGTATTGAATGATTTCAAGATTCCATCAATTTATCCTGAGTCAATGTTTAACTGTTAAGTTAAACAATTTTGGTCAAACTGTTGATGGACACAATGATATGAGATTTGTCATCTAGTTACAAAGGAGCAAAAACTAAAAATGTGGTTTGAATGCGCTTATTTCTTTGGCCATTATTATTTGCACATTATCACTGCAAATAACTCGTCACTAAGATCCTGTAGTACAAAACATGACATACAACTTATGATGCCTCACCAGAATTTCATGCCTGTCTCCAATTCTCTCTGCTGATCATTTCCTGGGTCATGAGAATGACCACAAGCCGTCCATTTTTCACAATAATTCAGATTAAATCTCTTTCAAGGAACCACTGGGTCCTGATATGGGTAGCAACTCATTTACTGCTTTTATACAAGTTTAGTATTATCTACATAACTATTAGCAAGAAAATCATAAACTTCATTTTGCTAATGTAGCATGGCTTCAGAATATTAGAAAATTGTAAAATTGTGAGTAGTCAATCCAAAATGGATTTTTAAAAAATGCTTTTCTGGGAGGCATAAAGGTTACTATATTTTCCCAGTCATAAATGGGCTTTATGTAGTACACGCAGGAACTTCAGTAATATAGACCATCTCTTTGCCACTGTATAGATGCAAAATCTAGTGGTATTTTACATGGACTCTTTTGATTTAGAATGATTTTAGTAACATCACATAGGAATAGCTCATACCAAATAAAACTACTTCTTAATTTCCATTTTCTTTTTATTTGTTTTTTTATTAAATAAGACTCACAAGACATTAAGAAAATATGATTTCTATAGTGCAGAAATGAAAACACTATTAAATATATCATTATAGCTTTTTGTGCATTAAAAACATTTTGCAAACATAAAAGTTTGATGACTTAAGTGTAAATGAATCAGAATAGCTGAAATTAGATTTTTCTTACAGTGTTTAGTAATAAAGGGATGCAATAATAGATAAAATACTTACTCATGATTTGGGTAAGTATTCCACTATAATTGGAAACATAAATACACATTTTAAAGTTTGCTGTTCGGCAGAAGATAATCAAATAAGTTCTTTTCTATGTGTGTTTCTCTTTTCAGGGTCCAAAGTAATATATTCTATAAAGTTTCTCATAAAATATCATCCAGTTTGAAACTAGGAACAGGGAATCACTTTCATAAGAAATCACTTTACATGAGAAGTTAAGCTGGCCTCAGGAAATTCCTTATTATTTTATTAAAAGTCTATGTTATCAATATGTGTCTCTTCAACATAGTGATGCCTCAAAGAAGAAAACTTTATTTGATAGTTAGTTATCAGATTCCAATTTCAGGCAATATTTTACATGAGAAAGTTTACCTCCACTCATTACAGAAGAAGGTTTCACTCACAGGTATGCTAACTGTATTATGTGCATTTAATCTTTTTTTTTTTTTAATTATCTTCAACAATTTTATTGGGGGTGGTAATTAATAGTTAGGCTTATACTCATCGAGCCTCTCCAGTCCGTTTACTTTATAAAAATGAATTTTCTTTTTGTCTGCTTCTTGTTACGGTTGAAAATATTACTGGAAGTTTTGTTGTGTGTAGTTAGAGAAAATGTGTATCAAGCAGTCAGAATTCATAGAGCACCATTCCTCACTCTCCCCATCCCCGTCCCAGAAGCATATACTGCGTTTCCCACTGACTATTGCATAACTGTCTATTTAACAGTTCTAAAGCAACTGAGCTCAGTATCAAATTGATATTTACTATAAACTATAAAGAAATTAAAAACAGAATGCTTCATCATCAGTTGTTAATAACTGGAATTTCAGAGTCTTAGAAGTTATAAGGCACATGTCTTGCCAAAGTTCAAGTATTATTTCCATTTACTTGACTTCCTCTTAACCCTATAGGCTTGGCAAGTATAGTGTGGAGAAGAAAAAAATTAAGTAGCGATTCAAGCATTATACCGATGTTCTATTTTTTTTTCTCTCTCTCCTTTTCAGTTAAGTAACTACCAGTGGTTTTACTTGGAAAAGAACTGGATTGAATCCAAGCTCTTCCTTTTATTAACCAATAAATCAAGAACTGTAGCTGAAATAGGTCTCAAATAAACCCAATGTCCAAAAAATACCTCGTCCTCCTTCCTGCTCTTGTGTTTCTTTTCCTGAATTAACATAATTAAAGAAGAGACCAGTTTCTGTTCCTCATTTCCTTGAACCTCAAGTTTCTTTTCTACTTTGAGCCTTGGAATACCATAAGAAGCCATAGAAAACTAGAAAATGGAAAAAAAAAAAAAAACTGTAACGCTAGTGTCATGCGGGGTGTCATGTGGGATCTCTGGTCCCGCTTCCCACATAGAAGCACAGGATATGGTGAGGCCAAAAAAGAGCCATAGATAGGGGAGTCATACCACTATAGTCTCTCTGGTGGCTGGGTTGGAGACACAGAAGGCAGGAGCCACACGATCCGCATCCCGCCATCCACTTGTTTTTGCCAATCAACCTCACTTGCTGGCTGCAATCCACCTCTCTGCAATCCATAATCCACACTGTGCCATGCCACACCAGGATGCCACACCACCACACTACCTTGCTAGCTTAGCTACAACAGTTATATCAGTGGCTAACTGGTAACAGGTGATGGCCAACTAGTCACAGTTGATGACCATCTACTACTGGAGGCAGTGCCTTTCCACGTGAGGCGGAGAGCCTGGAAACTGCACTCCTGGCTGTCCCCACAGATAGCTAAAATAGGAAACAGAAACATCTAGAGAAAGAATGAATACGTTTTGATTCAAAAATCATTAAATTAGTATTTGCTATTCTTCCTATGGATCATAAAATTAAAATTATTAAAATTTAAGGGTTTCGTGAGGGGATTGGAAAACAATCAGTAACCACAAGATGGCCAGGAGGTTTTGAAGATTAATCTGGGGAACGTAATTTAGTGGTTACCAGAGGGTAAGGGGGGTGGGGGGTGAGAGATGAGGGTAAGAGGGATCAAATATATGGTGATGGAAGGGGAACTGACTCTGGGTGGTGAACATAAAATGGGAATTATAGATGATGTGATACAGAATTGCACACCTGAAATCTATGTAATTTTACTAACAATTGTCACCCCAATAAATTTTAAAAATAATAATAATAATAAAATTAAAAAAAAATTAAGGGTTTCAAAAATTTCCTACTCTAACCTTTTCATTTTTGCAAGTGAAGATACTGAGGAAGTCATTTATGTTTGTATATCCTCATAACTGCCACTGAAAACTAACTTACTAAATGCATGGGTGCTGTGCTCTGAATGTTTATAACCCCTCAAAATTCATATGTTGCATTCCTAGTGCCCAATGTGATGGTATTAGTAGGTGGGGATTTGGTGACTAAGTCACGAGGGTGGAGCCCTTGTGAACAGGATTCGTGCTCTTGTAAAAGAGACCCTAGGGCTTCTTAGCCTCTTACGCCTTGTGAAAATACAAGGAAAAGTCTGCAACCCAGGAGAAGGCCCTCACTCCACCATGCTGCCACCCTTGGACTTCTAGTCTTGAGATCTGTGAGAAATATATTTTTATTATTTGCAAGCCATCCAGTTTATTGTATTTTGTTATTAATATTTCAGTGTGAACTAAGACAATGTCCTAGGGATTCAATATGAAATACATATATATCATCATCCTCTCATGTCGGAATGAAATTAGCATTCTTTAGCAGGAGACTGTCATGATAAGTTTTTCAGTAAAAATGAATTAAGGTAGTGAAAAGTCATGCAACCTGACTTTGCACCTTTTTAAAGTAAGCTGCTCTAACTATAAACTGCACCACATTTCTGTTTAGCTCCGACGACTAATGGCATTGTTGTTGCCATTGCACCTTTTTGTTAGGTACTCTTTGCCCTTGAGAATCAAAAACCTCTGACTCTAGGTGCATTGCTCAGACTCCAGTTTTCCTACCTCAAAAGTGGTATTCCTGCCAGGCTCTCCTTGATTTTCATCAGAGCTGATTAGACCAGCTGGAAGATGGCTGCAATAAGCAAGGTAATAAATGGTAAGAACTGAGTCAATGCTGTCAGTATTAAGAAAGAAGTACTTGTAAGCCTTGGACATCCGCTCACCACCACCACACACACACACACACACACACACACACACACACACACACACACTCACTGCACTGATGAGTCTTCAGGAGGTTAAGTTACCCCAGGTGAGTAGCTACAGAGGCCAGGAATCAAAAAAAACATGCCACCAGTTTGCCGTCCCCATGGTTTGCCCAGTAAATTGGTATCCTTAGGAATCAGTAATCTATAGTTGCTTCTAATGGCAATACAATTTTCAGAAAGGACTCTTGCTTTATAAACAACTGATTAAGTCCTTTAAGAACAGCTGAGAGTCCCCAGATAACATTCTCTTTTCCTGCTGTCATAATTGATGATACACACAGAATACCTGCAATAAATATATTTTAAAAGAATAATAAATTCAGATAATTAAGGGGCTTGGGTGAATTTTGAATTAGCCTATGTAATTACAACCAGCTTTCAGCATAACCAAGTGCTTATAACATAGCACAAAGGAAACACTGTCCCGAGGGTCTAAATGGACAGCTATTCAAAAATTTGTGAAATAGTGGTGATTCTAGTCTTGTCTGCTCCCTGCAGACGGTATTAAATGCCTATGCAGTACTTTAGGGGAGCATAATAAGATATAATAACCCTTTAAACAAATATCAGTGTGTGAGTGGATGCTAGACAAGCACACATTTACAAGTAAAATAAATCTGTTTACCACTTATTTGATACCATTTTCAAGGATATCAAAAGTGATGCCATTATTCCACAGATGACTTGTTCTGGGCATTGTATCATTTATGTAAAAGAGATGGCTCTTCTCCCTTAACAGCACGTCTGGTAGGTGTGGATAGCTTTCAGGCGACAAAAGTTTTACAATAAATTTCAGATGGTCTGCATGAAAAAGACTTGTGTCTCTTGGCAGCTGTAATAGAGGCATCTGCTGCTTTGTTTAAGTCTGCCTTTTCTTTTCTTTTCTTTTCTGCTTTTTTTTTTGTAATCACCATGGTAAGTCTCAATTAACCAATTATATAAATGTAATTATTATTGTTATGAGTATGATTATGATTATGATTACGTACAAGTTGTCCTCTCTGGCCTATAAATTGGTGATTTTGTTGATTTGAATGTCTGTATTTGTACAGCAAATCTCATCTCAGCCATCACTCACAGAACCAAACAAGGTTCAGTGTAGCTTAGTTTCAGCATTCCTAACTAATTACGGTATGACTTAAAAAGAATGTGGAATATACTTGTGCTTACAAAGGAAACTTTGGAGTTTTATCCTCTTATTGTTATATATAAAGTCTTGTCTGTTAAACATTTAAAAAGTAATTCCCTCCACAATATTTGTCTTCCAGCTGGGTCAGTATCACAGGATTTTGGCTTTGGATTTGCAATGTCTAATATTCAAAATAGTAGACAAGTGAATTAAGTTCAGAATGTACAAAATGAGTAAATAGGAAATATATTGAACAACATAATTAGGACCGAGAAATGTAGGTAGTGTCTGGAATAGTGGGTATTTTCTATGAAGATATAATTTTAAATAAATGAAAATTATATTTGAAAAATAAAACAGCCAAAATTTTCGTGATGATTTAGTCATAACTAAGAAGCAGGACAAATGGAAAGTCCGAATAGTAGAACAATGTGTTCACCACAAAAGCCAATATCATTTAGGCTGTATTTAGGAAAAAGAAGAATGATGGTTATGACTTCCCGTGTACAATAAAAACTGGTCATCTTACTGAGTCACTTTATAAGTTCTATACTAAGCACTATACAAGCACTACACTAAGTTCTTTATATCTGTTATTTTATTTAAAACTCACAATTAAGGATGTAGGTACTCCAATTACTACATCTACATTAAAGAAACTGAGTCAATGAGAAGTCGAAAAAATTCCTAATCAGATTGTATTTGGCCTATTGTTAAATAGGACAAGTCTTTCAAAGTCTGGGAAGTTCTTACTAAATGCTATTCTTGCTAAATGCTAAAATGTACCACAGTATTTTGCAGACACAGCTGTAACGGGATGAGCTTGACCAGGACCGCAAAGGATGTTTTGCCAACTGCTAAGAAGAAATCAACGTGTGATTAGCCAAATATTGTATATAAGTAATGGCTAAGCCTCCCTTCAAAGAAACATCTTTGGATGTGAATCCCCTGTCTCCTTTACTTATTGCAAGTAAATAAAATCATCTAACGACAACCATATCTCCTTAAACAGAACACCCCAAGTGGTGAACTCCTCAAATTCTGTAACAGCATTGCATGACTTTGGGAATAATAATTGAAAAGAAATATGGTGGAAAAGAAATATTCAGAGAAGTGGGATAAGGATATTAAAGCTTAAGAAAAAAGACTCATTTACTTGTTTATTTGTTTATGTTCTACATCCTCTACTAGATGCTAAGTTCCTGAGCACAGGCCCGTATCTGTCCAGTTTAAGACTGTATTGCAAATGCCTAGCACAATGCTTGGCACAGAGTAGGTACTCAGTATATTTTCCAATACACTTAATAAAATTAAATTTTCCTGCTCTATACAATACTTTGGGATCCAGGATAGCTGTCCTGAAATAACTTAAGAGCTGTTGTGTGAAAGATTAGATTTATTCTGTATGCTAGTGGTAGGAAGAAAACAGAATAATAGAGTAGGTGGAGTGCTGTTATTTCACTGTCACTAAATGTTCTAGCATGATCTGAGTATAACTTCTCAAGGGTAGTGAAAAGTATTTTACTCTTAAAATGGTAATAGGTGTCCTAGGCATTGAGGTTGTTCATAGACTGAATTCCCTGGTTTCAGTTTGCATTCCAGAAAGGAAGAAAATGCCTGAAAGCTTATCAAAAGACAGGGAGAAACTCTGCCTCTCAATGAAAGGCATAGCAAAAAGTTTGAGCCATCTTCAATCTACCAAGGAGTAAACTATATGTAGAAAAGGTAAAGGCAAGTGAAGAGCCAGGAATAACTGAGATTTTCAAAATAGATTGAATGATTGCCCCATTAATGGGCAATGAGGATAATGCTGGTTTCTGGGAGTTGAGCTTGAGTTCTAGCACATAATTTGAAGGAAATGTATAGAGCTCAAACACTAGCTACCAACAAGTTGAGATTGCAAACACCCTCACCGCTCCCATATATAAGATATAAGACAAGAGAAAATGCAAGTTTTAATTTCATGAGCACTATTAGATATAAGAAGGGGAAGGGCCAGCCCAGTGGCTCAGGAGGTTGGAGCACCGTGCTCCTAACACCAAGGTGATCGGTTCAATTCCCACCTGGGCCAGTGAGCAGCACCCTCCACAGTTAACATTGTGAACAATGGCTCTCCCTGGAGCTGAGCTGCTGTGTGCTGCTGTGTGCTGCTATGTGCTGCCGTGGGCCACTGTGTGCTGCCAGGAGTGGCCGGTGGCCGGCAGCTGGCAGACGACTGGACCAGCGACCAACTGCCTCAGCCCGGGGGAGCGTAAGGCTCATAATACCACCAGCATGGGCCAGGGAGCTGTGTCCTACACAACTAGACCGAGAAACAATGGCTTGAACTGGAATTGGGGGTGGGGGGGAGGCAGAAAAAAGGGGAGGGGAGAAGGGGACAATTTAACATACATTTTATTATAACCTTTCAGAGTTAAGACCAGACTTCTTGCTGGGACAGTTCCTGTTTGGAGATAGGTTTGGAGATGTCACTTATGTAGGTATCTGCAGGATACACAGTAGTACCTCGGTTTTCGAACATCTCCATTGACGAACATTTCAGTTTACAAAAGTCGTAAACCCGGAAGTAAATGCTTCAGTTTTCAAACAAGCCTCAGAAGTCAAACATGTCATGTGGCTTCCACTGAGTGCAAGATCCTGAGGCCTAGCTGTCGGCTGTTTTCGAACATTTCAGATCTCGAATGGTCTTCCTGAACGGATTACGTTCGAAAACCGAGGTACCACTGTATTCCTCCCAATTCTGAAAGTCCACTGATGATTTCAGGAAATATTAGATGTTAATTCCTTGCTAATCTAAATGTGAAAATAACGTTAATGAAACATATGCCATGTAACCACCTAATTGAGTGACTTAGTTTATCTAGATGATCCTTACCTCTTGTCATTTAAAGTAATCATTTAAAAATTATATAAAAAAGTAAAATAATATAACCATAAACCTGGAATTTTCAGGAAAAACTTTATATTAAAAATTCCAACTATGCCTTCCTATTCTTCAGATCACGTATCTGATCATTAAGTGTAAATTTTTGTCACTATAAATAGACACATCTTTACCAAGTCTTCATGTTCTGAGAGGAAAAGTCTCCAAGATAGGAAACATTTGTCTTTAGCCAAAGTTATATGAGAAGTTGTGCTGTAGTCTAATCCAAAGTAAAATGAGATGTATATAATATAGAGAAACAAGGAATTGGAAAAAAAGTGTGTATTAAATAACAAATACAAAAAAGACTTTATACTAATAAATGACTATTAAAATTTATTTCAATTTATAAAAGTTAGTGATGCAAGATATTTTACTCTAATGTTTGTAAAAACTACCATTTTGGCTTTTTGGAAATGTTACAGAATAAGATATCCTGTTTCCCACATGCTGACAGTCTTTTTTCTCCAAAATGTTGAATTATTCCCTAACAGTTTATAGGATGGGAGTGTTTAGCTCAATGTCAGCACATTTTATATGAATTTAACAGAAGTAAATATTGCCAATTTTGAAAAAGAAAAAAGCAAGCAAGAGACTGAATGATTTTCCCATGATCACTAATAAAGAATCCTTGATGCATAATACTATATAATTTTTTACAAATATTGGCAAAACTATTTCTGAACAGTTTTGATTACATAATCTAGTTAAAAACTGTCATTCTTAGCTAATGAAAATGTGAATATAAATCCTTCCAAATCCATGCTGTTTTTGCCCTCATGTGAGATCTGCAACCGGTTTTGATAAAGGTTGTAAAAGGAATGGTTTGGGAATAGTTCTGCTGCCAAGAGTGTAGCTAAAATAAGACTCGTATTTTCCTGTTGAACAATCCAGACATTTAATCCCAGTATAGTAGATGTTAAAGGAGACACAGGGATGATCAGGACAGGGAAAAACAAAACAAAACAAAAAAAAAAAAACAACATAATACCCACTGACTCTGTGAAATGTCAGTATCACAAGGTTTAGTATGAGACCTTCAAAAGCAAATGATAAATGTGTACCTTTGTCAAGTTGTTATGGGTTATAGTCAAGGTCTCCCTGGTCATTTTTTTAAAAGTCAGGTGTCTTTTTAGAATGAGAGGTTGAAGAATCATCTTCTTCTTTGGGGAATTTTCAGAAAAGACTATTTTAAAGGATGGTTGCAGTTAAGTTTGTTCTGCACCAAAAAGAATAAGCTATAGCAATCCCCAAAATCCCATCTGGCCCTATAATATACTAACGTGATGGTATATGTAATCATATGTGTATAATGTGACAAGATCAGAAAATTTTGTAATGGATAAAAGGTCATAGATTAATAGGCAATAGAATCATAAATTCTAAGGCAAAATTATCAAAGTCATAAAAGTAAATTAGAGAAATAATAATAATATAATTCTACCAATAAAGATGAACCTCTAGACAGGTTAACACAGATAACCATCTAGATAATCAAGACAAAGGATTATTCTTTTTAACTAAACTAAAATATGTTGTTCTTTGAATTAATAGAATCATTACCACCCATTTCAATGTGTTGTTGCTAAAACTCGAATATATTTGTTTTCATAATATTTGAACTGAGGATGAAAGAAACAGAAAACAAAGGGAAAAAGGAAATATTTACAAATTAAGACTTTACCCTTGACCAAAATTTTTGTGATGGTAGCCTAAAATCTAGGATCATTTTCACCACTATTCCATTCATCTATGTCAAAGCTCCCTCAACTAAAACTTTTTTCTTCTTTATATTGAAAATGAATACTGACGTTATAGAATACTACTAAGATTGGCACAGGTGACTGAAATGAAAAAAAAAATCTCCTTTTTGAGAGTGAAAAAAAGAACGTTCTCTAAGGTCTGAAATAAACTATTTGCTGGGACTCTGTTTACACGGGCACAATAGTCTTTTCAGCAACAGACAGAAAAGCTTGCCAAACTCATAAATCTGAGGACACAAAAGGGGAACAAACACCTCAGAAAAACCAGCCCCCACCAAATCAAAGAATGAACACTCTTTTTCTTATCTGGAACAGAAACATAATGTGAATAACAATATTACATGCAAAAAGTGCATAAAAAGCTCTGCTAGCTTAGAGAATTTAATTCAACTATAGAGCTTTTTTGGTCTATATATTTTACTGTTTGAGACAGTTGTAAAAATTGAGGTGATTCTAGACTTGGCACTTTTCAAAGGCCCCTAAAAGCCAAGACAGTATTCTCTCAATGTTAAAAACATGGATATTCTACATGAATAAAAATATGTGCGTAGTATATGTCACAGGTCAATGCCCTCCAGCCAAAGACCATCAAGAATCTACCTGTAGTTAAACAAGTTGCCACTGAGGCAGATCACACACTGTGGGGAACCAGGAGGTCTCAGAAAGAAGGTTTTAGAGAGGGCTTATTACAGGCTTTTGTGCTCAGATTGGATGATTTGGGGGAAGGTTAGAGGAAGCAGATGTTGACTCTAGAGTGGGTGAGGTCAAGAAACAGAGAGAATTCCATGATTGCATATTGTAATAAATCTTAACTAGAAGGCGAGGAGACTGGAGTGAGGTATAATTGTAATGTGTAAAGAGGCAGCAGTCAGTCTTGGTACATGGGAGCGGAGGGTACTGTGTGTGTTAGGGGCTGCTTAGACAAAATTGTGATGCCGTCTTCTTTTTTGTCTAGTTTCATCAACGTCACAGAGTGGCCTTGTGTGAGGTTGGTATTCTGTGAGATCACCATGTCCAACAGAATTGGACAATGCCATGCCCTCGCAACTTTAAATGCCGGATTAGTTCCCAGCTGCCAAGGGAGATTTTCTTGTTTTCAGCTATATATTTAGTTAACCATATGGTAGTAGATAAAAGTGGTATGAAAAGCATAGACACATATGCAAATTAAGTGAATTACTTAATGGGCTTAAAAAATATATATGTACACAATTATTTTATGTTATACAATGCTTACATAGTATATGTTTTGGGCCAGGAACTTTCTAAATACTAATTCATTTTGTCTCCATAAAGTATATACGGTTCTGCCTCAGTTTTAAATATTAGGAAACTGAGGCACAGAAAGATTAAGCAATTTGTCCAAAGATAGATACCTAGTACTCAGTAAAGTTGAAATTTAAACCCAGGCAAGTTGACTTCAGAGTTTAAAATCTTATGCTGTGCTACAACTAAAACCTAACTACCCTTCTAGACTTAATTATACATGCAGAATTATTAGGAAAAATTGTAACCTAACATATCCAAACTTTGTTTTTCTTAACATTTGACCATACCCACTTCCTACTCATTATTCTAAACCTTAACAGGCTACTCTGGGTTCAGCTTTTGCAAGTAAGGGCTATTATTCAGCCCACAGGGCTGATTAACAGGGATAGGCCATGCAGAAGACAGAACAGAAACAGAACCAAGAGAGATCCACCTTGACCTAGATCCATTAAAACAAAAGTCTGGATTACTTAATTACTTCTGTTTCTCAATTTTTACTGTTTGTTTGGTTTTTTTGTTTGTTTTGTTCTTTTTTAGGTTTTGTTTTAATTTAAGGTTTCAGTACAGTTAGTCTGCCTTGACCTATCACAATTTGATGACTATTCCAGTGCTTCCAAACGTCTCTGTAGCTCTCAATGATATTTATTTATTTTTTTAATTAAAAAAAATAAAATTGAGGTTTGGGTAATGAGTCGGTGCTACTGCGTCAGCTGCTGTTTCTATAGAGCCATTCTACCTGCTCTGCCCTGAGTGTGCCAATACTTATCTTTGAAACCATTAGTTGTTTATTAGCAATTATGATCTACACAGCTTGTCCACAATGTAATCTATTAGGGTTTCCCTTAAATACAATTTTAGATTCCCCATATAGTGAGAACAATGCATTCTGGAAATGTATGCACTTTACAGGAAGAACTAAGGACCTTTAGGTTGTGATGCAACATCTACAAGCTAGCTGCCTCCGCTCTTAACTTTGCATTCCCCTCAAATTTAACCACTGAAATCTTTCACTTGCAAGTTCAGTCCATCACAGTACCTAAGACTATGGAATGAGGCTGTTAAGATCCGGAATTGTCCCCCTCAGACAGGCAGAGAACCCGCACAATAATGCAAGTCACACAGCGAGGTTTATTACCAGCCGGCTGGGGTCCCCGTCTCTGCCCGACGCAGCGGGTTTTTAACAAGGACCCCAAACACTTAAAGCCAAGGGGTTATATAGCATTTTCAAGGCCTTCCATAGCTTCTGAGAGTACAAGATAAACTTACAGGACTTACATAGTTTCAAAGAGTATAAGATTTACTACAGGACAAGGAGACCAGGAGTATAAGATAAGCTACAGGACTTGCATAGCTTCAAAGAGTATAAGATTTACTGCAGGACAAGGAGACCAGGAGTATAAGATAAGCTACAGGACTTCTAGTCGCCATGCTGCAACTGCCCACATCCTGGAATTTTATAATTATGTTGTTTCAGGCTAGGGGCTGTTAACCCTGACCTGAAGATAGCAGTTCTCATGCTAACAGTCTCTTACAGAGGCATATTAATATACTCCTCAGCTTTGTGTTGGACTCTGAAAGTCACTTATGGCCCAAATGAATTGATGTCTTTGGAATAATGACTAAACATCAAAGTATCGACATACCTCAGCGATATTGTGGGTTCAGTTCCAGGCCACCACAATTAAGTGAGTACTGCAGTAAACACATCGTAATTTTATTTATGTGTTTATTTATGTATTTATTTATTTATTTATTTATTTATTTATTTATTTATTTATTTATTTTTTGCTGGTGGAGGGCCTTGCCTTCAATCTGAAAACAAAACACAAAACAAACAAACAAAAAAACCAACATATGTGAGGTATAATAAAGTGAAGTGCAATAAAATGAGGTATGCCTGTATACAATAAGTTGTATCTTCTTCCTGTTCTGCCATATGACCCCTATTCCCATCACAAAGCTACTAAAACTGGGATCCACGGAACATTTATTTTCTCAAGTGAGTCATTGAAAGGAATTAATAGCAATTATTAGGTTGGTGCAAAAGTTATTGTGGTTTTTGCAATTATTTTTAACCTTTTAAACTGCAATTACTTTTGCCCCAACCTAACACTATACATCATAATAGTTCATTATCATTTCAGACATTTTTCTAGACACTGAAAATAAAACAGGATACAAAGTAGACCAAAATCCCAACCCTTAAATTTACATTTTAGTGAGAGGCTATATTTGCTACAGTAGACCACCACTAAAATAAATAAACCTAAAATGGCTCAAATAAAATAGAAAGTTAATCCTCAAGCAGAAAAAAAAATAGTCAAAACTGGTCTTCTGCGTCAGAGTAGAGGTGGGACTGCTTTGCCCCACACACCCATTCAACATGTGATTGTAAGATGGTAATGGGATACACTGTCCAGTAGACAGAATGAAAAAAATAAATTGAAGGAGTGCATGTGGAATCTTTGTATGTCTTCTATTCTAGAGCTGGAAGTATGGCTATTCACTTTTGATATATTGCATTGTCTAGAACAATACTGCCCTTAGATGTGGGCATTTGGGGACTCTATCTCAGGTCCTACATTTCAGGGCGCCCATGTTTTAGGATACCTATTTAAAATGTTTCCAGTCCTCCTGTCACGGTGACCCTATACCTTCTATTTTGAGATTTTAAACCTCTGATATAATTTGATTTGTCAGTGGTTTTGATATGGGAACCCCCCTCACTATAGAAATTTTAAGTATCCTTTTCTCTAGTTCCTTAGCTCCTTAGTCCCTGGCTTTGATGACTCTTCTAATCAGTTTCTGAATCTTACACCAAAGATTGCTCCTAGCCTGAATCACAGAATGCCTCTCAGATAACTACTTAAAAGCCTGTGACTTCCCAGCCATTCTGGATCCCCCAGGCCAGTATACTTATTGATTGTAATCGTTGAAGCCTAATGTTCTTTCCAACCCATTTTGGGCCCAGTTCCTGGACAAGTTAGGCCACATGTATGACTGGTTGAATGGCCACAGGCACTACAGAGCTAACGGATTTATTAATTAAAATCTATTTTTCTTCATTTAAGGGTCTTGGGGACACAGAGGATACCCCATCAAAATTACCGGTTGCAACCGAGGAAGCCAACATGGTCTTCCAGGCGGATCTTGAGATTCCTTCCTCTCATCTAAGATCAGATCGGGCGAGAGTTCTGTGAATCCCCAATAGGTAGGGATAGCTCTACGCCCCTGCCCAGCAGGAAGCAGATACAAAAGAAAAGACCTCTTGTCCGTCAACTTCCCATGGAAATTTTATGGGGATCACGTCTCTCAAGGGAAACGCAAGGCAGGCAGTTAGAGATAAGCAATGGGTCTCTGCATTCCTGCATAACCCATAGTATTCAACCACCAAAAAGACCTCCCCTCTCTTCCCAAAACTTCCCCTTTTCATTGTAATTATCTACGCCTATGAGGAACAAATGGGTATAAAATACCCAACTAGATTAAAGCGGTCAGTCACACCTGCGCAGTAAAGGCCACAACGACCTTCATTTCACCTGGGCCTCATTATACCATCATTACAATATCATACATATGCCTGGAAGTTCATTAATATCGTTATAACAGACTGAATTCTGGGAAGGAACATGCACAGTCTAAAAAGATGAGGTAATAGCCTCTTGTCAACTACAGGTGTCAATCAAGTGGTCCCACGCCCAGAAATGAACAGCCCATTCTAGAGAAAAAAGGATAAAAACTCCAAGTTTTCACTAGTCAGGCCGTTTTTTGAGCCAGGGCTCTTGGTTCTTTGGGCGTTTTTTGCCTTTTGAGTCTCTTCCTTTGTTCCACTTTGAGCCCCTGGACCTTTTTGCCTTTGAGTCCCTTCTTTTGCTCCTAATAATGCTTGAGCCCTTGAGCCATTCTCTACTGCTCAGGCCGCTTCCAGTTTTTGAAGTGTAACTTTTCTCCTAATAAACTGCTTTTTCACCACTTTATCTCAGTATCTTGTTCAATTCTTTGCTCGAGATGCCAAGAACAGTGCTGAGAACAGCCCACACTCCGGTAACAGTTTGGCTTGGGACTTTTTGAAAACTTTTTTCCTTTTCTTTGTTCTCCTCCTGCCAAAAAACGTAATGATTCTGTTTACTGTACGTTTACAATGCACACCCACCAGTTTCAATGGTTCTGTTTATTTCCGGCAAGCAGAGTGCATGCTTGGCCCTGTGACTTGGGGGAGGTTTTTGCATCTGTATGGGATCCTCTTGTAACTCTGAGGCCCATCACCCTCTGGGAAGCGTTCTTTCCTGGAGTAGTTTGACCAACTTCTTTTTTTTTTGTTCTGCCCCTCCTTGCATGCCTCTAAAACCTTTGGTCGTATTAAGAGCATGAAGGCAGTCTTTGTGACAAGGAGTCCACTGTCTTCCCGTAGTGCTGGCATTTTGGAATAAACCTGCTTTTCTTCCCACCAACTTTGCCTCTAGAGTGTTGGCTTTTGTGTGGCGAACAGCTAGACCAGGGGTGTCCAAACTGCGGCCCGCGGGCCAACTGCGGCCCACGATTCATTGTTAATTGGCCTGCAGCAAATTCCAAAAATATATTTAGTTTACTTAAATAAACCAGGTGAGGCAATACGTACTTCACCTCGAGTGAGTGGCCCGGCTGTTTGTGTATTTTACCGCATATGGCCCTTGGTGAAAAACGTTGAAAAAAGTTTGGACACCCCTGAGCTAGACCTTTTGCACGGTAACACTCCAGATGTCTGGTGCAGCCAGGAGTTCTTACCAAGTAGGTTGCCTGCATGCCAGACTATATGCTGTGTGGACCCTTAAATCCCTATTTCTTACCGTGGGTTATTTTGTGACACTCTGCCTCATGAGAGGAGTCAACTAGATATTGCAAGGAGCTCTAGAATTTAAGTCTCTAGGGTCATCCTGAGACCCTGTGCTCTGGTTTAGGTTCCAGGAGGGTGGCCTGATGAGCAAATCACTCCCACTGTTTGGTGTGGTATTTTTGGGGCAAGGTTGCCTGATATTAGGGTGCCTGGATTGGTTGGCATGCCGATGTTGAGTGACTGTCACTCATGTTGGACATGTGCTGAGTTAAGAGATGTAAGCCTCCTACAGCGAACACTACCACTCAGGCTTGACTCACAGGTACGGGTCCACGCATAGGCTGTTTCTCATTCATCAGCTTTCACTGGCCACGTTCTGACTGTGGTGCAGACGCTGGCCTGCAGCACCCACAGGCAGAAGTGTCTTTTATTCTGTGAGCCCCCTCTTGCTGGTACCTAGTACCACATGTCAGGCCATCCTCCAGAAGTGGGAGCACCTATGCCTTTCAAAGGATTTTGAGATTATTTCTTGACAATGAGCACGTTTCCTCTGATTGTTGTCTTCTTGTCACCCACAGATGCGGTGGCACTGTGCTCATCCAAGTCAGTCGTCAGCTATAGCAGAGGACAGATGGACATTTCCTATAAAGATGCAACTGCTCTTTTTGGTCCACCCATAGGACACTTATCTATCCTCTCCACTGAGAGTGGTATGTGGAAGGCAGTGATGCATTCAACATTGAAAGCGATCACATTTCAAGAGTATAACGTTTATGGCTTGAAGTGTTCAAGAGAAGGTATGGTTGAAAGATGTAGTATTATGTTTTCCACATGGTACCTTTAAGATGATCAGAGGATGAATCATCTTTCACATTCTTCTGCATGTTCTGGATAATGCTGGCATTGTTGGTCGTCACCAATGAAGCACAGTAAGACTCTCTGAGAACGTCATTGAAAGCTGGTAATCTCAGACAGCATGATGGATAATGCAGTGTCTTGAGTAATGATGCAATTGGCATTAAATAAATGGTATTAGGACCTGCTGAGGCAAGAGGATATGGAGGGTTTAAATACAAACAAGTTCCAAAAAGCCGCAACATCGTTAGTAATAGCTACTGATCTCTCACCGTGGGAAATGAGAAATTAGCCAGAAATCTCATATTTGACAATAAAAAACCCAGAGAGGTTTCTTAATCTTAATAGGAAGAGACAGACACTAAATCAACACACAAGTAACTTTTCTCAGACATTATTCTAAATTTTCATTTAGATAATAGATATACATAAATCATATAGATAAATCAGTGTATCTCACATGGGCCAATGAATTTTATAATACATTTTTAATCAAATCATTTAAATAAATGAGGGCAGCACAAAAAAATATTTTCCTGGGTTTCTGCACACCCCAAGGTTGGCCATGACTAGAACTTATTCATGTGGACACACCTAATTACAAAGGAGATTATAAAATGTAGTCTAGCTATAAGTCAAGAAAGCATTTGTGTGTGTGTGTGTGTGTGTGTGTGTGTGTGCACTAGCAATCCTGTCACCGAGTCAGACAATGAAAATGAATATGTAAGTTATCAAGTATATTTGAGTATAAAATATGCTATTGAGAAAAACAAAGTTGAGAAGAGAGACAGGGAATGTCTAATCCATGATAGACCCTTAATACTGGGAGCAAAACCCTGTTCACCATGCTGCTAGTTTTGATCTTGGTTTTGTGCATAGGGACTACTTCCTTATCTCTATATAAATATATGTCTGTAGTGGATTTTCCTTTTCTTTGCTTACCTAAATGTAATTCATTGTTTAAAGTCCAGATCAATTAGCATTTATTCAATTAAGCTTTCCCTTCTCATTGATCATTTCCTCTTCTAGTTTCCCTGAGCATTTTGTTCATGCTTCAACGATGCCACCTATCTCATTCTACACTTACACTGAGTATTGCGTTTTATTTGAAAGCAAGATCCATCACTTTCTGTTTTATCTTTGAATTTTATAATGCTTATCATTGACTGAAGTATACGAAGTCCTCTACAAATGTTTATCGCATGATTTTTAGGTCTGTTAACCTTGGAAAGCTACAGAGGCTCAGCTGTTACTAAATTTCGTATCTTCAGAAAATTAATTCAGCTGAGTTTGAGATGTTTTATTATCAAAACATCAAATATTTAGGGTGAATTGATTTGAAATGTTTATTAATTTTCTATCACCATGGGAATTAACCAAGAATTAACCAACGGTGTTTTTCAAAGACTCTTGTGTTTAGGATTATACTGAATGTGGAGGAGGGAAACAATAATGAAAAAATACAATAATGGTTTATTAAAATAGACTTTTTCTGGAGATCAGTACATAAAGATATATTATCAGCCTAGACCATTATTTTAAGTCACTAAATATCCATTAACATTTTAATAAAATAATTTTTCCCTGTCACCCACAAGTAAAATTACTGGAAGATTTATAAAGGTGCTTGAACCCCCCATTCAGGAATACTGATTTCAAAATGTCAAAATGATCGATCATAATTCTTACTATGATATTTGGAGATACAGAGATGGGGTTGGGAGCCCATACTGTGAACAAAGAAGAAATGTCAGGTGAAAAACTAGAAAGAAAGCTCTTTTCCAAACCCGTTTGCCTGGACTAGATAGAGCAGCGTGGCAGAGGCTCAAGGAGCACAGGACAGCCAGGAGTTGTGATCCTCACTCTTTTCCTCACTTTACGCCACCAGCTTCATATCGGCGAAAAGAAAGGGGAATCAGCACATAATCTGTCATTCTGGATGTCACAGGATGCACAATAGCTGCCCCATAAGGTGATTTTTCCCAAGCTGGAACCTCCAGTTTCTAAGCTCGAGGCAACCTCTCCACACTGCAGGTGGTTTGGTAAGTCACCAAACATCCGTTCCCACTGCATCGGAGAGAGTGCAAGCGTTTACTCAGAACAATGTGCACAGTCCTTTTAAGTCTAGAAAAATGCTCTGAAACATTTGACAGAATATTTGGTGACTGAAGGTGAATAATATTTTGGTCCACAGGTGATCGTAGATCACTTTGAGCAAACAGTAGCACCATCTTTTCTCTAGACTAACTTGTGCATTTACTATATTTTGCACAAATTATCATTAATTATATTATTAATTTATTAGCCTTGGATGGGGGAGAACTGAAATATTACCATTCTACTCCTTTCTTGATGGAGACCACAAAATGCCATTTTCCCTCTTTCATCTTTAAATTGTTGGCTATAGTGTCGTTACAACATGGGCACTGATGCCAATCTTCTTTATTACTTGGGAATCCTCTAATGTTCCATACTCATTAGACTGTTTGATATTCCAAATAGCAGTCAGTACTGGGCCTCACTGCTAACTGCCAAGCTGAACTCCTTCATTGTCCCTGCTTAACATTTGTTTCCTCAGCTTGGTGCTATGTGCCTGGCACTTGTTTCTTTTCTTTTATACTGGTATGAATTTTGCATGCATGCCCAAAGCTGTTAGCAACAGAACTTTTTGAAAGAAAAATAGAGCAAGCAAATTAACTTCGAGTACTTTAGGTCATACTCAATGTGTAGGCTTAGTGTTCATACAGGAGCAAAATCACAGACAGGAACCTTTCTGAATTTTATGTTTACAAAAAACAAAGACTGTGTTTTAGTGGGGATGGTAAAGTAGGTGAAAGGAGGGGAACCTGAGAGATAAGCGGGCTATTTAAGAAGGTTGGAGTAGGGGAAGACTTGGAGAAGATGCTGGTCAGCTAGAGGAGGAGGCTAAATGAGAGGAGACTGTGGCTTTTAGGGCAGCAGAGGACGAGAGAAAGGGCTAGTTTGCCTATAGAATGCCTGTGGATGCACACCAGCTCGCAAGCTTCAAACTGTGTTTCCTGAACTAAGAAAAACAGAACAGAGAAAATCTTCCAGAGTTAGATATTCCCACTTTCTTTAGTGGGAACGATCAATATATTACAAAGAGCAGAAATATTCACAATAAGCAATATCAATACATTGAGCTAGTGGGAATTGTAAGTGCATATTTGCATGCACATAGAGTAACAAAGTTTAGTTACTTCCCAGAATAATATCATAGCCTGGACCAGATAGCCTGTCTTACACTACATGTGTTGTATCCATTTACTTTCAGATATATCCTTTACCTATTGTTGTTACTAAGAGCTGGGCTTAGAAGTGCAATATCATTTAATATCTAATAAAATAATTCCCCTCACTACATGGTTACCTTTCAATGATCTTTTACTGGGAAATTGTATCTACAAGTGCACTTCTGGGAGACATGATTGATTCAGTTTCATCTGTTTCAGGATATGGTCCTTTTTATCTGGAAACTCCTAAAAAATAAATAGGTTTGGTATATTGTTTACTATATTTTAATATTAATGTAATAGCATTAAAATAAAGTGTATTGTCAACTTTGAATGCCAGATCTGTGGTCTTAACTCGACAGTCTATTGTTATTTTCTAGTTCTCATTTCTATATACTACTAAATGAATAATTGTGTATGTATTCCAAAAAAAAATGCTTTCATTTAATACTAAATCCATACTATTTTGTCAGCTAGATGTTTAGAAAAGTATACATATCATTTTAATATATATATATAAATATGTAAGATGAAAATTATATATAAAATATATTTAATATTGTATATCATGTATATATACAAATATATAAATATACATATATAATATGAGGTCTAACAATTAAGTTTGCAAACTTGCCACTGTGCGCTTACATTGGCAGCACTATACAAAGAGCTTGGTAAGATTTCATAAACTTGGTATATCAGTGTCTCATGGTTGTGTTCCTGTTAAAGTGTGGTGGTGTTTTGCTGAGTGGCATTCATTATTGTTGCATGTTTTTGTGTGCTATCCTGAGAATGTCTGGGCTTGAATTAGAGCAACAAACCAACATTAAATGTCTTATTAAACTTGGCAAGAGTGGAAGTGAAATCAGGGACATGTTAGTCCACGTTTATGGGGATAATATAATACCATAAAGAAAACGGCAGTATACAACTGGATTAAATGTTTTTCTGAGGGGAGAGAATGTATCACTGATGAAGAGCGGTCAGGGCGGCCAGTAATGAACAGAACAGACGAAAAAAACATTGTGTGTTAAAATTGTCAGCTGACTATGAGAATAGCAGACCAAGTAACATTGATGGGGAAACAGTTAGGCAAATCTTCACTGAAAATCTTGGCATGAGAAAGGTGTGAAAAAATGGTCCCGAAGGAGCTCACTGATGAACAAAAACAAAGGAGAGGAGAAGTTTGCCAAGACCTTTTGGAGAGGCAAGACAATGTTTTGGGATGTGTTATCACTCGTGATGAAAGGTGTACCAATAGGACCCTGAAACAAAGTGTCAAAGTGCACAATGGAAGTCAGCCAATTCTCTATGACCAAAAATGTTCCATGAGTCCAAATCAAGAGTCAAAACAATGGCGCTAAACTTTTTTGATATCAGAGGGATTATCCATTATGAATTTGTACCAACTGTACAAACAGTGAACCAAGTTACTATTTGGAAGTGCTGAAAAAGCCGTTTGGAAAAGTTAGATGAAAATGACCTGAACTTTCAGCCAACAGTTCATGGCTCTTGCATCATGACAATGAACCAGATCACACGGCACTGTGTGTGAGGGAGTTTTTAGCCAGGAAACAAATAACTGTATTGGAACAGCCTCCCTACTCACCTGATCTGGCCCCCAGTGACTTCTTTCTTTACGGGAAGTGAAAGGAAATATTGAAAGGAAGACATTTTGATGACATTCAGGACATCAAGCATAATACGATGACAGCTCTGATGGCCATTCCAGAAAAAGAGTTCCAAAATTGCTTTGAAGGGTGGACTAGGCACTGGCATTGGTGCATAGCTTCCCAAGGGGGGTACTTCAAAGGTGACTGTAGTGATATTCAGCAATGAGGTAAGTAGCACTTTTTCTAGGATAAATTTGTGAACTTAATGGTCAGACCTCATACCATGTTTCCCCAAAAATAAGACTTAACTGTTAAATAAGTCCTAGAATGATTTTTCAGGATGACATCCCCTGAACATAAGCCCTAATGCGTCTTTTGGAGCAAAAATTAATATAAGATCCGGTCTTATTTCCAGGGAAACACCGTTAGGTAGAGCTGCTATTTCTTCCCGTCTTGGTAGAATGGCCTTACGTAGTAGGTGTTCTGTGGGGCACAGTGGCCCATACTCCCTTGTCACCTCTGCCAAGTGCTCTAGGTATGTCTTTTATATGAATTGTGTCTGCCTTCCTATTGTAGTTGAGCATTTGTTGCTGTTTCCACATCAATGGGAGGGATAGACCCTTGGGCTGATTGGTTGTAAGTACTGACTGTAACTACGGTGGAAAAACTGTTGTGCTGGGACTGCTATTATGAAACAGGATTCAGCTGTTCCATAGGCAAATCCTGTTCCATACTTCCCAAGTATGCCCTTTGGGTGTGTCATTTTTGGAGGCAGCATGGTTGTGCTCCAGCTCAGCCTATAGCTGTCCACCAGGTATGCCCATTGCAAGACCTCCTGGAAGGGGCCCTGCCATAGGCCAAGTTCAGTTACAACCTATGCCCTGCCCTGAATCACCTGCAATGAGCCACAAAGCAATCTGCAGATGGTCACCGCCTTTGCTGAGTTTGGAGGTGCCTGGGAGAGGCCAAGCCTTGATCTGAGACCTGCTGCCACTAGTACCCAACTTGGTCCTGCTCAGCAAGAGGTATGGGGCACACCAAGCAAAGCCAAATGCTGCTTGTCTAGGGTTTGTGAATCTTTGAGAGACTTTAGGAAAGTCCACAGCATGAGCCAAAACAGGTGATTTGTGTGGAAAAGTCACTGGACGTGGCTTAGCTGGGCCCACAAGTTGAGTGGGGTGGGGTCTCAGAAAATCACGAGAGCAGGGCAGACAGTGTTAGCTAGGTTGATGAAGACTCTGGTATGGTGGAAGTCTTCATCTACATGCTGGGAGAAAAAAGACTCAACAAAAGAACAGTGGCTTCTGCCATCACCTCTGTCTGGAAGAAAATTGCCCCTCCAGCCCTTGTCCTGAAGCCAGACAATTCAGCTCCTGTGTGTCCCTGGCACCGATCAAGCTGTTGTCCAGGCACTGGAACTCAGAGCAAGTGAATCCGTCAGTTTGTAAGTCCATATACAGATCCTTTATGAGGACTCCAGCAGACCTCTGTCTCACTTAGCTACAGTCTCTGCTGGTTTTCACTGCCAGAAGTTATAGGGACTTCTCTTATCAGCACTGGAAACCTGGGATGGGGAGCTGGACGTGGAGCTGGCACCCCTCGCTCCTCAGGGGTTACCTCCATAGCTGAAATATCTCTCCTGATTTTTAACCACCACATGTGAGTGTGGAAGCAACCCGTTCTATGTCTCCTCCCCACCACACCAGTCTCTATGTGGCTTCTGTATGTCCTTAGATGTAGGACTTCTGTTCAACTTGAATTGAGGTGATTCTCAATGATGGTTGTTCTGTAGTTTAGTTGTAATTTTGAAGTGATCATGAGAGGAGGCAAACACAGCATTTACTTATTCTACTATCTTGAGTAGAATCACCCTATGTTCTACTTTTTAAAATGACATGAGTAATCATAAAGAAATAATTGTTTTTCCTCACATACTTTGTGTCATACATTAAATGACCATAAAATTTTAGAGAGGACACCCTTTGATCTCCACAATTTTCACTGAATACCTAAATATTAAAACTACTATTGCAAAAAGTTACAAAAAGTGCTTCTCATGTAACAAAGCAATGAGGTATTTCTATGACTCCAAATAATTTCCTTTTGCCTATTTTGATTTGTTCCCTGAGATGGTTTCCTACTCTTTTGTAGGAAGTATATTGAAGAAAAATCTAGGTAATAGTTTCAAATTTTGTAGTTAATAGTGACATCTTAGAAAATAATTAACAAAACTATTTGTCATAATTTCTTCCCAAGCTATGGGGTAATTCCAGGACAAGAGTCAGAGAAACCAGGAAACTTAACATTAGAGAAAGTACTTCAGGGAAATAATATTAAGATAATAAGGACTGATTCATCTGAAAAATGTCTCTAGCTGAGCTTCTAAGGATAAGTCTTTTATTACAGTTTTTTTTGTCAGCTCTATAGTAATCTTTCACAGTTTTAGAGCATAGCACATTACATGGGGCCAAAAGAGTGAAACTGTCACCTTTATTCACACAACACATGCATGCACTCATGTGCACACCCACACACCCCCACACGAACATATATCACACATATTTCATACAGCTTTCCATCCACATCCTCTTTATTCACCACTTAGTGAAGACTACTGGCTGCCTTAATAAAATTAAACCTAGAGCCTCTAAGTTTGGCTATAGCCATTTGGGAGAGAACTCTGGACCTTACATACCAGTACCGTGTAATTGTTTCTTTGATGATGGAAACATTTATATATATATATATATATATATATATATATATATATATATATATATATATATATATATATGGTGTGTGTGTGTGTATGTGTGTGTGTGTGGTGTGTGTGTGCTGTTCAAGACTATAGCCACTTGTTTCATGTGGCTAACAAGTATATGGAATGTGGCCTGTATGACTGATAGAATTTTAAATTTAGTTTAACTTCCTTTAATTTAAACTAAAGCATATACAGTGACATGTAGTTAGTAACTACCATAATGACAGAATAATGTAGACTCTAGACTTCTGCTACTCATATTTTCCCCTGGAGTGTGTTCCAGCTTTACTGCTCTATCAAGGTTGTACTTAACTCTGACTGCACGTTAGATTAGCTCAGGGAGTTTTAAAAATATCAACTTGTTAGCTTCAGTTTGATAATTTTATTGTAAATCCAAAGTTCAGAATAACTGCTGCAGCCCCAGTGTAGACTCACACATTTTTCCTTATCTCTATTAATACAAATACAACCATATAAACCAGAAGTTATTCAAAGCTTACGACAACAAAATGGGAATAAGCTCAGAGGATACATCCATCCCAATCTGTGATTCTCAAAATGTATTCAATGGGACATAAGATCCATAGGTGCTAATAGGAGTTCTGTTATCAGTTAGTCTGGGATACTTGGGGTAAAAGAAGTAAAATAATTTTCTTTATTGTAGAATTTTTAAGAGAGTTTAAATGCTAATATATTGGAAATTTATAAAAAGGATAAATTGTACAAAAGTTACTTTTCCCCCACAATTTACTTGGCCAGGATTTACTGAGGACCATTCTTCTAGAGTACTGTTTTGCCAATTATACTTTGGAAAACAAAGATATTGCTAATGTGGCTTATTAAGTAAAGAAATTCTTTTACTTATTGCCAACCTGAGATGAGCAAATTTGATCTTACTAAGGAAACTGTCAAGTTTCCTCACTGTATTCATGCTAGTTTCTGTTTAGCTGGCTCCCTCAATAGACATTGAGTGATACTCAAATTCTTAGTTTCAAGTCAGGGCCCTAGAGTCAGATGGCCCAAATTCTAATATTGCTTCTACCATTTTCAAGAACTCTGAAGGTTCTGAAAGTTCACCCTGCTTATAAGCTAACAAGTTAGCCTGTCACAGTGTCATAGACACTGGCAGAAGACATGAAACCTCTGATTCAGAGACAGAGGATTTATGCAAAGCACTGTGGACATCATGAACTTCATGTTTATATCAGTTCCTCTTGACCTCAAGTCCCATAGGTGTCATGCAGACAGTATATGTTATGTGTGCAAGATGTTTGTGTCACAGTGAGAAATTCAGAGCTTAGGAAACCTGTATCTTGTGAGTGGTTGTTGCCAAACCTGCCCTACCTTTGCCCTGTAAGGAGACATTATCTTTATTTTCCTAATCTGAAAATAAATTTTCCTTCTGCTCTGGAAGAAGAAGACACTGTTTCTATCTTCCAAGGCTGTTTGCTATACCAACATCCTTGGATAAATAGTCTGGCGCAAAAACTACTAACGTCTCTCTACAATCAATGTGTCTCTACAAAAAGTGCAGAGATTCAGAAGACCCATGGAGAATTACTTCCCAACATTACTCACTAGCTGCATTACCTGTTTCAATGCAAATAACAGCTGAAATAAAAAATCACAGCTGCTTCATAGAATAAATCACTGACAAAAAAAGTATTCCAGTTCTGCTAAATAAGACTCAACTCAGCAAAAGAATTAAATTTCTATATAATTCTAGAAGGTTGCCTAGCTCTCAATCTTGCAATTTTACTCAATGGTGTTAATTTATTTATCAAATAATTATTTGTATTATTTATGTAACACAAGTTCTTACAATTAAGTTCACAAACTTGTTTTCAATGATGTTCCTATCTTTTTTGATATCAGAGGGATTATTCATTATGAATTTATACCAACTGGACAAACAGTAAACAAAGTTTACTATTTGGAAGTGCTGAAAAGGCTGCATGAAAAAATTCAACAACCTGAACTTTTCGCCAGTAATTCATGGCTCTTGCATCACGACAATGCACCAGATCACAGGGTACTCTCTGTGAGGGAGTTTTTAGCCAGTAAACAAATAACTGTATTGGAACACCCTCCCTACTCGCCTGATCTGGCCCCTAGTGACTTCTTTCTTTACCCAAAGATAAAGGAAATATTGAAAGGAAAACATTTTGATGACATCGGGACATCAAAGGTAATATGATGACAGCTCTGATGGCCATTCCAAAAATGTTCCAAAATTGCTTTGAAGGGTGGACTAGGTCCTGGCATCAGTGCATAGCTTCCCAAGGGGAGTACTTCGAAGGTGACTGTAGTGATATTTAGCAATGAGGTATATAACACTTATCCCAGGATGAGTTCGCACACTTAATTGTGCGGCCTCATATTTGTTATCAAAGATAAACTTATTCTCCTGTAGCATAAAAACTCCATCAGAAACCCTCCTGTTTCTAATGTTTCTCTTTTCTTTCCATATTTTTCAGACATGGTCCAAGACTCTGGGATGTGACATGTAGCTCTGGCATCAGAAAGATATTTTTGGCTCAGTTTCCAGATATCACCCACTAAGGTTTTACCTACTTGTGAAATCCTCACTTGTTCTTGGATATCAAAACCTATTCTGCATGGATCTACGATAAAATATTGGTATGTCCCTTCTGATATCTTTGAAATTGATTCTTGAAATTTTAGAATTAAAAATAACAAGAAAAAAAAATAAAGAAAACCCTTTTTTTATTCCCCCTGACACTTCAGTAACAGCATTTTCTGCTATAATTTCAAGAGCTTTCGAATATAACGCAAAACTTCAATACTTATATTTTATTTTCTTGACCTATCCATAAGAGGGAGTAGAAGCTCCCTAATGGGACCTGAAAAGGAAGGGTCATAAAAAGGGTGTGAGAAACACATCTCAGTTAATATCTCAAAATGTTTTCTGTTGCACATGGAAAGGACATTGAGATGGAGAGATAATCCTGTAGTATCTGAGTAGAACCAACATAATCTATCACAAGAGTCCTTATTAGAGGGAGGCAAGAGGGCAATGCTATGAAAGGCAAGATGATTACAGAAGCATAGAAAGACACAGATTAGAAGACATTTCACTGCTAGCTTTGGAAATGAAAGATGGAGCCATGAGCCAAGGAATCCAGGTGGCCTCTAGGAGCTTTAAAAAAAAGGCAAGGAAATGGATTTTCCCTTAGAGCTTCCTGAAGAAAGATAACCGGCCCTGCTGATACTTTGATTATAAGACTTCTGACCTTTAGAACTTTATGATGATAAATTTGTATTGCTTTAAGCTACAAAATTTATGGTAACTTGTTAGAGAAGCCATAGGGAATTGATACAGTACATTTGCTTATAAGCCCCTGACATGACAATACTATGGTAGCTGGGCTTTAACAAAATGTTTCCCAACTCTGTCTCCTGTTTCATCTAACGTTCCCTGTTCTGTAGAAACAGAAATTAGAAAAAAGCAAGGAATTCAGATATTTTAATCTTAAAACTCTGTTGTGGCAGACAGGAAGATGGACCACTCAGGTCCTATCTAAGATAAGACTGGTGGTAAGGGATGTTCCCCTGGCACAGGGTGGCAACCTGATTGTTCACACATTCACTGGTGGTGCTGAGTTGGCCTGATGGGGGAGAGAGTACCCTGGCCAGTGTCATGATTTAGACATTTGAACCATACGAGGTAAACAATAGATATAAGGAATGAGGAATTGGGTGTTGTACTACATTGTTTTCATTCCTTAGATAGATAATGAAAAGTTGAAGGCAAGTAACTAAGAAACAGAAATTTAGTTGAGAGCCAGAGTCTCTGAAAATGCAAAGAAGACTCATCTCATGCAGCAGGCAAACAGAAAAAGGAGAAGGTAGGCAAAAGATTCAATAGTCAAAGCAGCTGAACACTAAAGGTTGTTGAATATTAAACAGAGGTAAATCTGTTAGGCCAAAGTCAGGACCCTAGCTGACGTATGGTTTAGGGACATCTCTGTGAATGTCTCTGAAAATTTTTGACTCCTGATTTGTTTGAACCACTTGAGCCTAAAGAAGTAGTCCATCCTCCAGATCCCTTTTACCTCAGGAAAGCAATATGTAGATTTTTTCTCACAAGGCCCTAGTTGCTATGTTCTGGAGATGCCCCCAACTTCTCTCTTGTAGGCCTGTAATTAGAGTTAAAGTGGCTAATAACCCATTCATGCTATGTGGGAACTAATAGGAGAGCAAAGAGATTATACTTTAAAGTAACTGCTAGAATGAGAAACCATTTATCACTAGGAACAGTGAGACAAGAATTTGAGGGTGCTTGATCAAAGGAACTGGAACATAAACCTGGAAAAAGGGCAGTTTATCGATGTAGTGTACTAGCTCAGCATGTATACAGGATTTCACATTCTGGCAAGACCCCCAGGGCACGGTGCACACTTGCTGCTAGGACTGAATCTAGAAGCTTCAAAAACATAATGTCCACACTGAGTGAGATTAAAATGCCTAAATTCCTAGAGCAGATAATAAGGGGATTAAACACCAGAGAAAGCGGGCATACTGGAATGGATATATTAAGTGAGGCCTAAAGATTATGTGAGGTCACTCAGAGAATTATGAGATCATCCAGAGAATTATGTTCTATAACCTCGAAGACACACCATTTACCCAAGGCTGTCAGAAATACACTAGTGAGAAAAAATGCTTAGTGGCAGGCATCATTAAGAACTTCAGCTGTGGCTCTCCTCTGAGTCAGGGCTGATGATAGAGAGGCTGTCATAGTTCTTGGCTTGCTGAAAGCATGGGAGATGATAATATGGCCCCAAAGGAGTAGGAGGCAGGTGGCAGTGTTGAACCACCAGAAGCAAGGGGGTTGTAATTATCATGACAGACAAATGTGGAGTCGCTCCCCTGGCTAAGGACACCTGATACATAGACAATCATGAAGATGTTTCAAAGATCACAGCATCCTTAATGTCAAATAAACGACAGCTAATAAAGGTACGACTAAATTGTATGTGTGTAGATGATGAACACGAAGCGGAGAGCAGTTGCTCCAAAAAAATCATTATACGTTGCTCTGTTTCCAAATCTGAGTGGATTTTCAAATAGGAGCCAGAAACTGCTGCCTGAACAGATGATCTCCAGAGGAAGGACCCTGAAATACCATAGCCAGTATATATGCTGTAATAATTCCCCCAGTCCTTCCTCAAAAGGACCTATGGCTACTTACTTGAACGATTGTACACCGGGTTAAGAGGACTATGCAGCCATTTCAAGGATCACTGGACACAAGACTCAGTTAACATTGATATTTGCAGACTTCCAGCATTATCATAGGCCCCTCTTAGAGCAGGAGCATGTGAAAAATAAAAAAAATAGACTTGGCCCAATTCTAGCGTACAGTAGTTCACATGGTTCTATTAATCCAAACATTGTTCATTTGTGTGGTCTCCAGGTGCATTTTTCGAGATTGGCATAGTTGGCAGTTGTGGTAATGCCCACAATGGATCCTTGGACAATGGGGTAAGAGCTACCACAGTGGCGCAGGTCAAGAGGATGCCTACGAAACTGCATGCGCATCCAGTCTGGACAGAATAGCATTGCCTCTTGGGGTTGAGAGGAAAAGGGGAGATGACCGCTATTCCTTAGGATCTCAAGAATGCAAGGGAAGAGATTTTTCTCATGTTTCTATTTAATTCACCACTCTGGCTTCTGCCAAAATTGAATAGACCTTGGAGAATAGTTTAGACTACCACAAGCTCAATTAAATAATAGGCCACGGCACTACAGCCAGACCTGACATAGTATTGTTCCTAGGGTAGACTAATATAGCCTCAGGTACATACTATGCAGCCAGGGATGTAGGATTCCCTAGTCTATCCCAATCAGGAAAGAACATCAGAAACAGTTCACATTCACATAGAATGCACCGCAATATTTATTTAGTTTTTCACCATGGCTAACCGTTCTATCCTCTATCTTAATGTATCCCAAAAAGATATAGGCTATCTCAATATTTCACAGACTATCATTTAATTCATTACAATGATGGCCTCATGCTGATTCGGTAAGATGAGCAAGAGGTAGCTATGTGATCTTGTTAAATTGCATGTGTTTCACAGGGTGGGAAGCAAAGCCCATGAAGAATTGGGAATCTGATGCTTCAGCAAAAGCATTTAGAGGTCCGATAGCCAATCCTTCCCCTTCAAAGCAAAGGACAAATTGTTGCATCTTCCAGCCCTTATTATCAAAAAAGGAGCTTAATGCTAGGAAAGCTTCTTAAGTTCTGCAGATAATATATTCCACACTCAGGAATGCTATTCTGGCCCAGACATGGTGATTTGGGAAGCTACCAGTTTGAATGAGACCTGGAGCTAGGAAGGTCTTGGCACCAGGTTCATGCCACAGTGCAAGCGTTTCTGCCACTCAGATGATCCAGCAGACCATATTGTGTTGGATGGTTCAGTGGTGGAAAAAGATGCAATGTGGACTTTATGACAGGCATCAGTGGGAATATCATAGGCCCCTGGGTTTCTGAAGTAAGACCATGTCATCTGTAGCAGAAAAGTACATATGTTTTATAAAGCAGCTACCAGCATGCTGCTGGACCCTAGTCAAGATGGAATGTTTGACCATAAATAAGTAGGGAACCCACTTGACAGTGAAGGACATACAGAAGGAGCCCCATGAATATGGAACCCACAGGTTATATTCACTATCAACAAGAAGAAAGCCTGTTTGAACATTAGAATTGCCTGGTGTTGGTGCAGCTGAAGTAATCTCTCAGAGTCAGTACCAGAATGGACTGGGTAAATATTTACAACTATGAATGGACAAGTAAGCAACTCTGGCCTGAAAAAAGATATGATTACCAAGAGCTCACAATCTGAAGGAACGGGAGTTTGGTCATAGTGTGAGATAACACCCCAAGACCAGCAGAGGCGACACCTTAGGGCAAGGGAAATTTATTGTGGCTAATAATGAATAGCAGTTGCAGCCTCGAGGACAACTGCAAGGAGGCTCCTGACCTCCATCTTCCAAGTTTATCCTTAGGAAGAGGCCCCACCAATGCTTGAAAGAACTGCTCCCTGAAGCTATGGGGTGAAGTGAAACTACATGGTCTACAGAGTGGACTGTGCAGACATGGGGATGAGCCATTTAGATCCTTATTCAAGAGAGAACTTGTTGCCCAGTTGTGATGAGTGTGACCAGCTGACAGCCTCTTCCTGTTAAATTATTCAAGGTCCACTTCAGATTTCAGGCAAAGTCCTTTCTGTTTCAGGTGGCCTTCAACCAATAATTGTGGAAGGTGGTAAGAAATAGCATAGCCATTGTCTCCCCACACAGGACTCCTCTAATGGGCAGTCTTTGCTCTTTTGCCCCACGTTGGTCTAGCAAAGACTTTGTAGGGTCAGCAACAAGGTCTGACAACTACCTCTATCCAATCCTGCTTCCTCTCCTTTCCTTCCACAAGTGTTTCTCACCAAAAAGTCTTTTACACACTTAACTTCATCTTAGCAACTGCTTCCCAGAGAACCAAGCCTGCTAATCTCCACTCTCTGATGTAATTAAGGAAAGGTCTTTCAGAGGGTTATACTAATATATTACCTTGCAACTACATTAGTAGGAAGCTACTATTTTAGTATAAGAAAAAAATATATATATGAGAGAGAGAGAGATGATAACATAAAATATTTTAGTCAGTCTCATGATGTATTACCATATTGTTAACAGAGGATAAAAAATACCAAAAGGAAGATTTATGACTGAATTAAGCTATTAGTATTCAACTTGCTAGTTAAAAGAGTCAATATCTCATAACCTTATATTAACAGCTATCTTCTAGTACAGAAGATTAAAAAAAAAAACATTCATGATTAACACCTACAAATTGAGATAGATATAAATTTAAAGCACAACAAAGACAGAAGAAGATATATATTTGGATCTTTAGCTCAAACCCATGAATCATTTGGTACAGACATTTATATTTCCAAATAATTGGAATATATATTAATACAAAAAAAGTATTTTCTAAGATAATAAAAGTGCCCTTAATGTTGATTATTAGACAATAGAAAATTGATTTGAAATATGTTAGGACCAGGTACTGATTCTTCATATAAAAAGAAAATATAATCTATTTTATGCTCCCATAATCATAATGAGAGTATAATTTACTATACTCAGAAAGAGCACATGTTCATAGAAACTATGTCCTATATAACTTTTTTTTGGATTTTATTACCATACCTTCAGTGGTATTTGTCATTCAGGGACAGTTGGCAGTTAAAAAGATTCAAACATTAAAATTTTAATTCATTTGAACATTTATTACAGAAATAAGTTATACACAACATGGATTCTCTATTGCATCTTCCCTTGAGCAACTATCAACTTACACATGTAACTATCCTTTATGGTTTTACCTCTTCTTGAAAATGGGTATTTGTCATTTGATTATTCCAATAGATTTTTAAAAATTAGAGTGGTAGATGTTGATATTATCAAAGGAGTGAATTAAATCAGGTTTGGAACACAAGTTTAGTCAAATTATTTCTAAGATAGTCAAGAATTTTGTCCCTTATCACATTAAAAAATAGCTACAATCCAGTGGGAGACAAAGTTGTGTCAATATAAGGTTACTTTTCTTTACTCAAGTGTGTTCTGTAATCAGTAGTTTTTAACTTTCTAGAACTTGATAATTTCTACATTAGAAATGTAAATTCTAAATGATAGGCTTCCTATGAATGAATTATTTTGAACTATTTCATTGTAGCTTGCATTTATGGCAAAGAATTAAGTGTTGGGGCTCTTTAATCAGAATCAGAAAAAATAAAGCAAAGCGATAATTTACTTAATAATTAAACTCTAATAGAGAAAGGTTATTTAACGAGGTCATTGATCAGATCAGTTTTCACATTTGGAGAAGACAGACACATTAATATACAATAGTTTGGTGGACTCAGTAAGTAATTAAATCCTAGAATAGGAAAGGAATAATGGTAGAATTTCTCTCCTTAGAAATCTTTAAGAGTAGTGTAGACAGGTTTTCTTTGGTTATCTTTTAGCTCTACACTTCTTTGATTGGAATTTCTGTGGTATTTATTTATTTATTTATTTAGTTAGTTAGTTAGTTAGTTAGTTTTTACAGTTGACATTCAACATTATTTTGTATTAGTTTCAGGTGTACAGTATAGTGGTTAGAGATTTATATAGGTTGGTGCAAAAGTAATTGAGGTTTTTGCAATGATTTTTAACCCTTTAAACTGCAATTACTTTTACACCAACCTAATAATTTAAGAAGTGGTCTCCCTAACTATTCTGGTACCCATCTGGCTCTATACATAGTTATCATCATATTTTTGATTATATTACCCATGTTTTACTTTACATTCAATGACTATTTTTTAATTACCAATTTGTATTTCTTATTTCTTGAAGATCACTTCAGCAGCGCCCATCTACCTGCATTTAACAAAAATGCTTCATGTATGCTACATTTAAAATCAATTAGTAGACTTCATTTTTCAGAAAAGTTTTAGGTTTACAGAAAAATTGAGCAGAAAGTACAGTTCCATACACCTCCTCTCCTCTCCACCTGTTGCACACAGTTTCTTCTATTAGTGTGGTGCATTTGCTACAACTGATAAACCAATATCGATACATTATTATTAATTGAAGTCCATAGGTTACATTATAGTTCAGTGCTATGGGTTTTGGAAAAAATAAAGTCACGTATCCACCACATGTACACTAGTTTCTCTAACCTTAAAATCCCCTGTGCTTCACCTATGCCTCTCTCTCTGGAAACCACTGTTCATTTTACACTCTCTATATATAGTTTTTTCTTTTTTTAGAATGTCATATAACTGGAATCATACCATACTAACATTTTCAGGCTGGTGCTTCCTTTTCAGCACTGGGTCCTCCATCCCTGCTTTGTGCATCAGTGTGTCTCTCAAAATAGAAAATCAAGAGTCTTTGAGAGCATGTGCTTTATTACAGTTGATACTTGTATTTAAGAACCTACTTTAATAGATTTTATCCAAGGGTAGTAATGACAATAAATAACATCAAATTCTATCTAGATGATTATATGAGTTTATTTTTAATTATGACCTACATCAAGATATGCCTTTTATATGTTAATATACATTTGCACTTGGTATATTTAAGCTACTGAGGACTGCTTTTATCTTTCTTAGTACTTAACATCTGTAGGAAAACATATGTTTTCTATTGAATTTATATACAACCTGAAGCAAAATATTGTCATGTCATCTACATTGTTTATGATCTTTCTCAGTTTTGCTATCTGTAGTGAACTACATCATCTAATTATTGTCAAGGTTGCTAGGTTTTCTCTTTTAAATTTAATGTCTTTTTCTTGCAATTGTTTAAAATACTCCATTGCCCCTCAATATTTTAATATGATAGTTATGTGAGACCATGACTATAATGCCTACATAAACAAAACACTATTTTTATGTTTCACTCTGCTCACGAGGACAGAAGAAATCTTCCATTATCACCAGAAACCAAATTATCTGTTTCACTTTATTAAATGTAGAACCATGAGAGTTGTATCTTTTTTATTATTTAAAAATAGTGTAGTCTACAAGATATAGAACGGTTGTGAGTGCTAGTTTACATTTCTGTTGGTTAAATGGAATAGCTTCAGGAAGGCAGAACAATATTTTTTTCCCTCAAGTTCATTCCTGAAAGGGTTTTCTAGAAATTATGGAGATTTGAGACAAAAAAAGAAAACTCTTTTGAGTAAAACATCCTATACATCCTGGTCCAATTTTCTCTCCCATTTTGTTATACTACTAGAAGACAGATTTTCTTTATGTCTATCATAGGTAGAGCATTGTATGATTCATGGATAGAAAAATAAGAGCTGGCCAGTAATTTTTAATATAGAGAAGAATAGAAAATAGTCAATCATGTCTACAGTTGATAGTTATATTTTCAGGACCATCGTGTCTACATATATTGTCTTATTTTTAATCTTCACATAAACTATATAAAGAATATCCCATATAGAGTGAAATATATGGTGATGGAAGGAGAACTGACTCTGGGTGGTGAACACACAATGTGATATATAGATGATGTATTACAGAATTGTACACTTGAAGCCTACGTAATTTTACTAACCAACATCACTCCATTACATTTTAATTTAAAAAATAATACCCTAGTATTATACCTATTTTATAGATGAGGAAACTGACAAACAACAGGTTTATATTTTGCAGAGACATCCTGAGAGAGTGATATTCAGACTAAAGCAGGCTATACACTTAAGCTCTACAACATTGCTTATCTGCTTTACTTATTTTCTTCATTAAATAGATAAATATATTACAGAAAAATGTGTTTAAAACAAATCTGAATCTTTCAAGAGTATTACAGAAGTTATTTCATTTCAAAGCAGATGAGGTAAATTAATAACAAAGGATTAATATATACTTCTAGAATGCAGGTCTTATTGGTTACGCCTCACATTTCTATAGGACATCTTCTTTAGAAGATTAATGAAGTTTCCATTTTGCTCATCATAAATTTATTGCTTATTTAAGGCCATTAGTTACTCATATAATGTTTAAAATTTAAATGGTGTACATTTTGTTAACTGCCTGCATATCACCAAGGTAGTGATTTATAAAAATCTATTTAATTTATATTTGTACAAAGATAAAAATTAAATGAGAAATGACCCTTGGAGGGTCCTTGATGTCTTAAACCTGGATTCTTATAAGGATGTTTTTTGTTTCTTTTTTTCCTGCAGGATTTATTATTCTCCCTCTTCCCTTTTCTGGATCTTACAAATGTTAGGAAGCTTTGTGATCTATACAACTTTTATACTCACAGGTAAGAGTTATTGTAATGTACTATGACAAATCCTCAAAGAGATACACAGATCTGTGGTCTGGTATCTGCCTTCAATGAGTTTATCATTTATTTAGTGAGATAATATACATGTAAACAAAAATGGAAATGACAACAAAAGGCACGTATAAGAAATAAGCCTTAATCATAGCTAGAGTCTGCAAATTTTTTCTACAAAGTTTCATATATTGAATAGTTTGGGGCTTATGGACTTTATATGGTTTCTTTCATATACTCAACTTTTTCTTTTTATATCTTTTTAAAAATATAAAAATCATTCTTAGCTCTCAAGGTATAAAAAACAGGTGGCAGACTAGACTTGACCTGTGGGTCATAATTTTGCCAATGTCTGATTTATAGCAATATGTTCATAATACAGTGCACTTTTACTATCAACAATTGAGTTACAAGGACGTGATGAATAATGTTTTTTTTTTTTCACTTATATACAACATATGAAACCTATATATTAATAATAGAATGTTCTCCAACTGGAGTTTGACTACAGTCAATCTGAACTCTCCGATATACTCTATTGAAATAAAAAGTGTGTGTGTGAATGTGTGTGCGAATACCTCTGAGTGTGTGTGCGAATACCGACACACACACACACACACACACACACACACACACACAACCTGTTACAAAACCTCAGGACAAAAGCTTTCTCTTTACCTCAGAGGAAACACTCCATTACTCTTGCTCCTAAATTTTCTTGTTACTAGTATACCTCTTTTGTGATTATGTTCTGATTTCCCACTCCACTCTGCTTTAGAAGCAATACACTAGAAATTATAGCAGATCTCTAATAAACAGGCCTCTTACAAAATTGGCAAAGGAGAGCAGACTAGAAACAGAAATTAAAAAGTCTCATAAATGTAAATAAAATGAGGCTATAAATAACAGTAAAGTAAAATAGTGAATCTTCATATATTGGTGGCTCTATTCTAAAGCAAAATTATGTTCAATAGCCTCTTTGAAAAGATAAGGAAGAGTCAAATAATTTTTAGAAAGACTGCCATTGAAATACTTAGAATTGTGACATTTGAAGTTGTAATAAATCCAGGGATAATCTTTGAATCCTTATCTTTCTACATTCATTTAGTCAAATGTTCTTCCCAGTATACATTTTCAAATCCATCATCTTTTCTCCATTTCCACCACCACATTCTAGATTTTCTCTTGTTGGAATAGTTATAACTGTTTCCTGTAACTATAGTTTCCTATAACTATGAAACCAACTGTTTCCTTGGTTTATCTGACTCAAGTCTCTCTCAGATTCTAATACATCTACCACTTAGCTATCAGAATTAAATTTCTAAAACCAATTTCTGATCCTGTTGCTTCTCACCTTAAAAACTTTCAATGGCTATAAATTTTCTACAAAGTCACCTTCAATGTTCCCATTACTGCATTCAATATGTTGCCCAACCCGTCTTCTCAGTTCGTCCCCATGAAATTTCTTATATAAGCTGTGCTCCAAGCAGCTCCGGTTCTTCCCACAAATACTCCCCCACTTTGTTTGTGTGCTAAATTTCACTCCCTACTTCCCTGTCAATAATCCGTCTAGTAAATCACCTTTCAAAACATAGATAATTGACATCTTATAGGTTTTGAAACTTCTTTGACAACCCAAGATTGAAACCATTACTAGCTCCTTTCTGTGCCTATAATAGTTTGTTTATACAATTAGTGCAGCTCTTGTCAAACTGTGTTTTATTTATTTGCATATACATCTCCTTTGCCAGACTATGAGGTCTTTTATGAGATTACCTGTTTTTACCTTTAGATTTCTAGCATAATCCTGGCTCAGAATAGGCACTTAATTAATGTTATTAAATTGAATTAATTGACATGAAAGAGTGCCAATGTCTGGATGCTTATAACCAGTACAAACTGTATGTCCATGAAGAAAAGAAAACTGATTATGTGTTAGACTTATAGACTAAGAGAAAGGTTATTACTCAAAATAATCATTCTCTATTGATCAAGTAAAATTGAAAGTACATATTAAGAATTTAATCATTTTAGGTTAGAAACTTTTTATCATTTAAATACAAATCCCTCTAAGAGTGGAGTGAAATATTAAATTGTTATTAGAAATTTAGTCCAGAGAATCAGTTATAGGTCTGGAGCAGATTGTAGGCAAAAGACAAGAAAAGAGATTGGGAGAGTCCTAGGCTCCTTTATAAGTGGCGGTGGTTACTTTTATGAGCTTACTTGGCTAGGCCACTGTACCCAGACATTTGGTCAAAACCAGACTTGATGTTTCTGTGAAGGTGTTTTTTAGATGAGATTAATATTTAAAGCAGTGGGATTTGAGTAAAACAGATTGCACTCCATAATGTAGGAGTGCCTTATCCAATCAGTTTAAAGTCTTAAGAGGAAAAAGACTGAGGTTCCCTGAAGAATAGGGAGTTTTGTCTCCAGTCTGCCTTTGGACTGGAGCTGCAACATCAACTCCCCCCTGGACCTACCCTGCAGAGTTTGGACTTGCCTAACCTCCACCACTGCCTGAACTAATTCCTTAAAATCTCTCTCCCACATACATACATACATACATCAACATAAAAATGCCCAAACCTGTAGAGAATTTTTATAAAAATTTATTTGAGCAAACAGAGGATACACCTGGAAGCAAGATCTCAACACACAGAGATAAATGCTTTGGAGAATAAGAGTTTGCAGTTTCTTGTTACGCACTTGAGATTAAGGAGGGAATGTAAGAGTAAGACGTGCAACATGGGGATCAGATTATAAGGTAGTTAAAATTATGTGCTCTCTTGAGGGGTTTGAAAGGGTAGTCAAATAATAGAAAGAGGGCTTTTCAAAGGTGTGTTAACTTAGATGTACAGAAACAACAGACAGGGAAAGACAAGCCTTTTAGTAAAGAAATTGCATGCTTGCTGACATGAGTACCTACTTTAACCTACTCAGTTAAAAAATTATGATCAGATCACTGTGAGGTTACTTTCCATAGAACCCCTTTAGATAGATAGATAGATAGATAGATAGATAGATAGATAGATAGATAGATATAGACAGATAGATAGATAGATGATATAGATATAAATATAGATATTTCATTTATATAGATGATACAGATATAGATATAAATATAGATATTTCTCTGCAGAATCCTAACACATAATAAATTAAAATAAAAAAATAAGGGGGAGAAGTAGGTTACTGGCTACTCAAAAGAGTTTTATAAAAATATTCACTACTGAAGCTGGTCCTGCACAAACCTGATTTCCAATATAAGGCTTATGGAAGCAAATGCAAACCTGAGAATTCAAAATAAAGCACTGTCAAGTATCATAATATAAATCTCAAATAACACATTTTACTTTGTTTTACAGTTACTTTTCTCAGCAATTGACTTCCATGTGTTATCTAATTTTTCTCACAGGTGAAATTTTTGATGTTGTTATGTGGTCAATTTACAATACCTAAGGGAGAATTACACATTTTATCGGCTGTATTCTCAAGCAGGCTCAGTGGCATCCTGTTGCTAATATCATCGACATTTATTACTTTCTTTCTAATATGTTACAAATCTCTTAGTTGTCAGTGTTTTTGTTTGTTTTTTTTTCCTAGTAACTATTTTAAAAGAAACTAGTTTCTAAGAACTTAATTTTTTTAACCCAAGATTATCCAAAATGAGATGATTTCTCAAAACCAGTATTGTCAGGAATAAATTTTTAAAATAAGAATGTCTATATTTTAATGACAGCATCAAGTTAGTTTCACCTACAAGAAGAAATCAAAAATTAGATCTAACCAGAGGAACATAACACTTTTCCTGCTTTTCTCATGGCTACTTCTTCGGGAGGACTTGTGCTTTCCATATATTATATAATTCTCTATAGCCTTATTAGAGCTAAAATAGTTTTTTTACTAAAATAATTCATATTTTCCTTTTCAGTCTATTTCCATCATTCAACAATTTTAGAATCAAAGTTCCTCTTAGCATTATCCAGCTCATTTTCCAAGTTTCTACACTATAGTAATGAAATCATTCAAAACTCTGACAACTCATGCCATTTTGGAATTATTGAAGAGCAAGGATTTCCAAAGCTAGATATGCTTTGATGCCATCAACCTAATAACCTTATAAATTTTTAGAGCACGAGGTGACATGTATGTGTGTAGATATGTACACATTATACATATACACATTAAGTTTGTTAACTTATTACAGATTTAACAGATCAAAATGGAAGTAATTGTTAATAAGTCTTTTTTGATTTTTGCCATTTTTAATCAAAAACTCAGTGCCTAATAAGGTTTGGGGTCAAAATAGTGGAGTAGATAAGTGCTATGCTCACTTCCTCCCACAACCACCTTAAAATTACAACTAAACTATAGTATAGCCATCATTGAGAACCACCTGGAGTAAAACTTAACAGAAGTCCTATAACTAGGAATATACTGAAGAAGCCATGACGAGACTGGGAGGAAGGGCAGAGACACAGAACAGGCTGGTCCCCACACCCATTTTGACATTTAAAAATCAGAAGGGTTATTTGGATAGAGAGGTTCCCCCATCCTGAGAAATGAGGAGTCCCAGCCCCAGCCCAGGATTCCAGTGCCAGTAAGAGAAGTCTCAATGACTTCTGGCTATTAAAACCGGCAGAGGTTATAGCTGAGTGAGACGGAGGTTCAGCTGGAGTCC